>NC_092747.1:126632128-127853378 GCF_047496795.1 Chiloscyllium punctatum
CCCTAAAGTGCTCTGCTAGGAGGCGCCCAGTCTCCCCAATATAGAGGAGACCGCATTGGGAGCAACGGATACAACAAATGATATTAGTGGGTGTGCAGGTAAAACTTTGATGGATGTGGAAGGCTCCTTTAGGGCCTTGGATAGAGGTGAGGGAGGAGGTGTGGGCACAGGTTTTACAGTTCCTGTGGTGGCAGGGGAAGGTGCCAGGATGGGAGGGTGGGCGTGGACCTGACCAGGAAGTCACGGAGGGAACGGTCTTTGCAGAAAGTGGAAAGGGTGGTGTTTTGATGTTTTGCTCTACCTTGTGGATACAGCTGATGAATCTGGCATTTATATATTTCCTGACGGTTTGAGCATACATGTCAAGCCCAGGGCAGCGGCCCTCCGGTGGGGTCCATGTTGACACCTTCTTTGGTCACTCCTCTATGGATCCAGTTTCAGTTTGACAACCAGTTCTTCATCCAGACATGTGGAACAGCCATGGGGACGAAATGTGCACCCCAATATGCCAATGTTCTCATGCACAGGCTTGAACAAGACTTCTTCTCTACACAGGATCTCCAACCAACATTGTACACCTGGTACATTGACAACATTTTCTTCCTCTCGACCCATGGCGAGGAGTAACTGATAAAACTACACAGTGACATCAACAAGTTTCATCCCACCATCAAACTCATCATGGATTACTCTCGAAAGTCTGTCTCATTCTTGGACACATGCGCCTCTATCAAGGATGGACACCTCAGCACCACACTCTACCGCAAACCCACAGACAACCTCACAATGCTACACTTCTCCACCTTCCACCCAAAACATATTAAAACAGCCATCCCCTATGGACAAGCCCTATGCATACACCGGATCTGCTCAAATGAGGAGGAACATGACAGACACCTGGAAGTACTCAGGGATGCCCTCACAAGAACGGGGTACAATGCCCAACTCATCGATTGCCAGTTCCAACGTGCCACAGCAAGGAACCGTAATGACCTCCTCAGGAGACAGACACTTGCTGCAACCGACAGGGGACCCTTCGTTGTTCAGTATTTCCCAGGAGCCGAAAAACTACTCCATGTTCTTCGTGACCTGGTACACTGGGGAAACCGAGCAGAGGCAACGGAACAGATGAATGGGCATAGCACAACAATCAACAGACAGGAGTGTCCCCTCCCAGTCAGAGAACACTTCAGCAGTCCTCGGACCTTTGGATGACCGTCCACCAAGGCAGACTTTGGGACAGGCAATAACGCAGAGTGGCCGAGCGGAGGCTAATAGTCAAGTTCGGTACCCATACGGAGGGCCTCAACTGGGACCTTGGGTTCATGTCACACTGTAGGTGACCCCATTGCAACATACACACACACTTGTGGGGTGAATTTGTACTTGTAGAATTATATTTTATTTTGCTCAAAAACTGCATGAATCCATGTAAATCCATTTTTTTTAGATTGGAATCAGTCTGACCATCGTGGCACAGACAGCCTCATACAGGGCACCTCACACCTTCAATAGATTATCTGGGTCAATATGACATCAATTGTTAAAGTTCACTTGAGAATGGAACTTTTTAAAAAATGTTTTGCAATTTACATATGAAAGAACTGAAACTAACATGGTCATTCTAAAAGATGAGAGATTTAATAAACCGATTTTTTTTCAACAGTCTCTTTGAGAATTTTGAACAATGGGGATGGAGGTTAGGGCTGTTGAATGTTCCTCCTGCAGAATGTGGGAGGTAAGGGTCACCACTGGTGTCCCTGCTGACTACATCTATGGGAAATACACCCAACTCCAGCTCCTCAAACTGCATTAGGGACCTGGAGCTGGAGGGGGTTATTGAGGAGTTACAGGAGGTCGTCTCACCTCAGGTACAAGAAGGGAGATGGGTTACCGTCAGGGGACAAAAAGGGAACCAGCTGGCAGTGCAGGGATCTCCTGTGGCCATTCCACTCAACAACATGTATACTGTTTTGTATACTGTTGGGTTGGGGTGGGAGACTTACCAGGGGTAAGCAGTGGGGCACAGGGCTGTGGTACAGAGTCTGTCCCTGTTGCTCAGAAGTGAAGGGGGAAGAGGAGCAGAGCAGTAGTCACTGGGGACTCTTTAGTTAGGGGGACAGATAGGAGGTTCTGTGGGGTCGAGAGAGACTCACGGTTGGTGTGTTGCCTCCCAGGTACCAGGATTCGTGATGTCTCTGATCATGTTTTTGGGATCCTTAAAGGGGTTGGGGGAGCAGCCCCAAGTCGTGGTTCACATAGGCACCAACGACATAGGTAAGAAGAGAGGTGGAGATTTAAGGCAGAAATTCAGGGAGCTAGGGTGGACAGAATTGTTGTCTCTGGTCTGTTGCCCGTGCCATGTGCTAGTGAGGCAAGGAATAGGGAGAGAGAGGAGTTGAACATGTGGCTACAGGGATGGTGCAGGAGGGAGGGTTTTGGATTCTTGGATAATTGGGGCTCTTTCTGGGGTAGGTGGGACCTCTACAAGCAGGATGGTCTTCATCTAAACCAGAGGGGTACCAATATCCTGGGGGGGAAATTCGCTAAGGCTATTGGGGTGGGTTTAAACTAATCCAGCAGGGGGATGGGAACCAAAATTGCAGTTAGAGTATAGAAAAGGTTGACAGTAGGGAAGTCTGAAATCAAGTTTCAGGGATGCAAGATGGCACCGGCAAGCAAGAAGTTGGTTTGAAATGTGTCTACTTCAACGCCAGGAGCATCCAGAATAAGGTGGGTGAACTTGCAGCATGGGTTGGTACCTGGGACTTCAATGTTGTGGCCATGGATAGAGCAGGGACAGGAATGGTTGTTCCAGGTTCCAGAATTTAGATGTTTCAGTAAGAACAGAGAAGATGGTAAAAGAGGGGGAGGTGTAGCATTGTTGGTCAAGGACAGTATTACAGTTACAGAAAGGATGTTTGGGGACTTGTCAACTGAGGTAGTATGGGCTGAGGTTAGAAACAGGAAAGGAGAGGTCACCCTGTTGGGAGTTTTCTATAGGCCTCCGAATAGTCCCAGAGATGTAGAGGAAAGGGTAGCAAAGATGATTCGCGATAGGAGTGAGAGAGACAGGGTAGTTGTCATGGGAGACTTCAACTTTCTAAATATTGACTGGGATCACTATAGTACGAGTACTATAGATGGGTCAGTTTTTGTCCAGTGTGTGCAGGAGGGCTTCCTGACACAGTATGTAGACAGGCCAACAAGGGGCGAGGCCACATTAGATTTGGGACTGGGTAATGAGTCCGGCCAGGTCTTAGACTTGGAAGTAGGTGAGCACTTTGATGATAGTGATCACAATTCTGTTGTTATGTTTATTTTAGTTATAGAAAGGGATAAGTGTATACCACTGGGCAAGAGTTACAGCTGGGGGAAAGGCAATTACGATGCAATTAGGCAAGAGTTAGGAAGCATAGGATGGGGAAGGAAACTGCAGGGGATGGGCACATTAGAAATGTGGAGCTTATTCAAGGAAAAGCTCCTGTGTGTCCTCGATAAGTATGTACCTGTCAGGCAGGGAGGAAGCTGTAGAGCACGGGAGCTGTGGTTTACGAAGGAAGTGGAATCTCTGATCAAGGTGAAGAAGGCGGCTTATGTTCGGATGAGATGTGAAGACTCAGTTAGGGCACTTGAGGGTTACAAGGTAGCCAGGAAAGACCTAAAGAGAGAGCTCAGAAGAGCCAGGAGGAGACATGAGAAGTTGTTGGCGGATAGGATCAGGGTAAACCCTAAGGCTTTCCATAGGTATTTAAGGAATAATGAGAGTAAGATTAGGGCCAATCAAGAATAGTAGTGGGAAGTTGTGTGTGGAGTCAGAGGAGAAAGGGGAAGCACTAAATGAATATTTTTCAACAGTATTCACTCTAGAAAATAACAATGTTGTCGAGGAGATTACTGAGATTACTGAGATTACTGATATTAGACTAGGTGTGATTAAGGTTCACAAGGAGGAGGTATTAGAAATCCTGCAGAGTGTGAAAATAGATAAGTCCCCTGGGCCGGATGGGATTTATCCGAGGATCCTCTGGGAAGCCAGGGAGGAGATTGCCGAGCTTTTGGCATTGATCTTTAAATCGCCATTGTCTACAGGAATAGTGCCAGAAGACTGGAGGATAGCAAATGTGGTTCCCCTGTTCAAGAAGGGGAGTAGAGACAATCCTGGTAATTATAGACCAATGAGCCTTTCTTCAGTTGTTGGTAAAGTGTTGGAAAAGGTTATAAGAGATAGGATTTATAATCATCTAGAAAAGAATAATTTGATTAGGGTTAGTCAGCACGGTTTTGTGAAGGGTAGGTCGTGCCTCACAAACCTTATTGAGTTCTTTGAGAAGATGACCAAACAGGTAGATGAGAGTAAACCAGTTGATGTGGTGGATATGGATTTCAGCAAGGCATTTGATAAGGTTCCCCACAGTAGGCTATTGTACAAAATGCGGAGGAATGGGATTGTGGGAGATATAGCAGTTTGGATCAATAATAGGCTTGCTGAAAGAAGACAGAGGGTGGTGGTTGATGGGAAATGTTCATCCTGGAGTCCAGTTACTAGTGGTGTACTGCAAGGGTCGGTGTTGGGTCCACTGCTGTTCGTCATTTTTATAAATGACCTGGATGAGGGTGTAAAAGGGTGGGTTAGTAAATTCGCAGATGACACTAAGGTTGGTGGAGTTGTGGATAGTGACGAAGGATGTTGTAGGTTACAGAGAGACACAGATAAGCTGCAGAGCTGGGCTGAGGGGTGGCAAATGGAGTTTAATGTGGACAAGTGTGAGGTGATTCACTTTGGTCGGAGTAACCAGAATGCAAAGTACTGGGCTAATGGTAAGATTCTTGGTAGTGTAGATGAGCAGAGAGATCTCGGTGTCCAGGTACACAGATCCTTGAAAGTTGCCACCCAGGTTGACAGAGTTGTTAAGAAGGCATACAGTGTTTTAGCTTTTATTAATAGAGGGATCGAATTCCGGAACCATGAGGCTATGCTGCAGCTGTACAAAACTCTGGTGCGGCCACACTTGGAGTATTGTGTACAGTTCTGGTCACCACATTATAAGAAGGATGTGGAAGCTTTGGAAAGGGTGCAGAGGAGATTTACTAGGATGTTGCCTGGTATGGAGGGAAGGTCTTACGAGGAAAGGCTGAGGGACTTGAGGCTGTTTTCAATGGAGAGACAAAGGTTGAGAGGTGACTTAATATAGACATATAAGATAATCAGAGGGTTAGATAGGGTGGACAGGGAGAGCCTTTTTCCAAGAATGGTGACGGCGAGCACAAGGGGGCATAGCTTTAAATTGAGGGGTAATAGATATAGGACAGATGTCAGAGGTAGTTTCTTTACTCAGAGTAGTAAGGGTATGGAATGCTTTGCCTGCAACGGTAGTAGATTCGCCAACTTTAAGTTTCATTGGACAAGCATATGAATGTACATGGAATAGTGTAGGTTAGATGGGCTTCAGATTGGTATGACAGGTCGGCGCAACATCGAGGGCCGAAGGGCCTGTACTACGCTGTAATGTTCTATGTAAACAATCCAGGACTTTTTTCAATGTATAAAAACAGTTCCATCACACTATAAACATTTGCTATAAATTCTGTGTCTTACGATCTTAGACTCTACAACTACCTGATGAAGGAGCAGCGCTCTGATAACTAGTGCTTCTAAATAAACCTGTTGGGCTATAACCTGGTGTACTTTGTTCACCCCAGTCCAACACCGGCATCTCCAAATCAGAATTTTTTCAAGCCTGAGTTAGATTTTTGACAGCCAGAAGTTATAGGGAACTAACAGAAATGTACAATAGATACAACAACCAAATCGGCCATGTTCTTCTGAAATGTGAGCAGTCCTAATTACTGAATGACCAGTTCCTGCTCCTCGAATTTAAATTGCCATACCCTGTATTTCTGCTAATAAGTATCAAGACTTAAAAAAATTAGTCCTTTAATCTTTTTAATCTTTTAAACTGATTTCATTTTATTTTAAACATGGTTTATAGTTCTACATTTGCAAAGCTCATAATGTTTATTCATTCATGCAGAAAGAATGCTAATTGCTGTTCTCACGTCACGGTTAATCAACTGTTAATGCAACCACAGAACTAAAATTAGACAATGAAATAAATATTACATAACCTGGCTCAATTCCAATAGGCTGAGACTTTCCAGTACCGGAGGAAGCAAGTGCAATGGCAGAGGGTTCATTTAATTGGGTGAGAGGCAAAAAGAAAACGTGTCTTTGAGATAGACATTAGTGATGATGAACATAAAAATTAGGAGCCGAACTGAATCATTCAGACCCTTCGACCATTTCAACAGGATCATGGCTGAGCTGTTTCTGCTTTAAATTCTATACTTCTATTTACTCCCAAGAACCTTTGCTCCCTTACCTTCCAAAAATCTATTGTCCTACATTTTAAAGATATTCAATTACCCTATCTCCACTGCCACCATATGATAATAAAAATAATACTTCAGAAGCAGAGCTTTCCAAAGTCACGCAACCCTCTCAGAGAAAAAAAACCTTGTCTCTTATAAAAGGGTGAACCCTAATGTTAAAGCTGTTCTACCTAGTTCTGCATCCTCAAGAAATAAAAGCCCTCCCAACCTGTCAAGACTTTCCAGCCATTGGAGGATTTGAACAGGTGCAAATGTAATCAACTGTACGCAGACCGAACATTGAATCAGCAGCCTGCAGTCTTTGGAAACAGGAAAGGACTCACTTCCATTAATGTACATGTCACCCGTGACCAGAGCAGGTAAGTAATGCAGGGATGTGCATGATAACTTATTGAAAAGGACAGCCTCCTCAAGCCCTAGTTGATGACTCATGCCATCTTCTGAACATCCCTCAATATTCTCCTTTTGTCAAGGGAAGTCATGGAGGGTACGTCAAACCACCAAGATATAAGATACTGCGTTGCACCAAGTGGCTGGTCCAGGTATCTGAATCTCTTTGTGACGAGGAGTCTGTAGTGATATGATGGCCCATGTGGAAGCTAGTGCAGTGCCTGCTTGGTGCTGCTCATGGGCGCTGACCTGTGCTGAGAGGCCAGGCTGTCTTGGTCTGATGGGAAAGAGGACCTCCCTCCTTGCCAGTTGCCTGGGAGCATGAATCCTCGTGGGGCTTTGTCAAACCTTGGGGCTAACTTGTTCCTGTTCTGTGACATCTCCAGTGGTGGAGGAGCCAATAAATACAGGCTCCTCCATCGGTTCTGGTTGGCAATGAGTGAAGAGACTCTTGGGTGGCCTTTAAGTATAACCTTCAACCCTGAAAAGTCCTGATGAGGGTGAGAACTTATGCCTAGCCAGTGTATATGGAATTAGAGTTTAACCTAGACTACAACTTGTTGAAATCACATTAAGCAACAACTTAGTCACTGCATTAAAAAAACAAACAGTTTTACAATGTCCCAATAATAATTACAGTGAGGTATGAATATCTGATCTGAGTCATAGTGCTCATTAATACTGCAGCTCTATAAGATGATATGAATTGGGCATTCCTCTCCATTTCAGGCTGTTTACCACAAGTATGGAATTATCTGTGCAGGTGACCGAAGGCAGCTCCTTGACCCACTATCTGCTGATGTTTTTCTGTGAGCTGTTTCCTTGATAGGTTTCATCACTGGCAGTTTATCACCTGATTCTGCTGTTCAGAACAGAACAATTAGACAGAGTCACAAGTTTACCTGAACTGAAATCGGAATTAACCTGCACTCTTGGTGTTCTTCAGAACAGTATGCTAGCATTCTAATCAACTGAGCTAACTGGAACCATACCCCACACAGTAAACAGCTAAAATGAAAACAATGTTCCTTTATCTTCTTGCACTTCAAATTGGCTTAATGTCCTTTTTGTCAGCTGGACTTCCATTGTCTACAATGCAGTCATCTAAAAGAGGAACTGAGGTATGTTCAAAACTCAAGTATTTTAACATAATCCAATACAATTATTTGTGTTAGATAGCCAAGAGCACTAAGTGCTTATGATAAATCAGAAGATATTCATGTTTTGTTTTATACTTGTTTTGTTTTCCTTGAAGGTATTTGATTAAGCATTGCTGGTAACAACATGAAATAAGAAGCATTAACCTCACTAAAACATGAAGTTAAGACAGCAGTGAACCAAGCTGCAGTTTTGCGATAGTGTGGACATTATGAAATTATCCACAGCTATTGTTTGTGAGAACTGCAAGTAATGATCTTTTGTTCATATTGCCACATTGGTGTAATAGGCAGCACATTCAAATTCACCATTCATTAAAAAGTCTCAGTAACTTACTATAAAATTTAGTTCAAACACATTCCAGTCTAAACATGGAGCTTTTTATCCTCAGCTCTTCACACTGTGATGTTTTGGATGGAGATGTCTGACTAAATTGGAAACAGCAAGTAGCTTTCCAAATTGGATAAATATCTTCCCCTTTGGTCTCCTTACTCTTGTGTTTTGTTTTCCTTACATAACATTGTTAGATTTCTTCCTCTCTTCTCCCTGATCTTGGATTAAAGTTATACTTTCACCCTTCTGTTCTTTTTAATACTGTGCATACTGTGAGTGTGCAGATAGGTGGAGCTGAGTCCACGAAAAGATCAGCTATGATCTTATTAAAGATGCCTACTCCTGCTCCTAGTTCTTATGTTCTTATATTCAAGAACTATGGCTTATTTTTAGCTGGTTGTGGTACATTCAGTTACAGCAACAGGTTATGCATGGACTTAAAAAGAGTCTCTAACTGTCCCTTTACTGTACCCAACCTGTGGATTTTTCTTATGAAGATCTTTCTTCCCTTAGCCTTCAATTGTCCCAACTGAAAATGTATTTTACTTTAACTGTTAGCCTCTCACTAATACCACTTTGATTGTTTTAGTCAGTTTCGCTGTGGATTATGTGTCTGTACTTTATCAGTAAAAATGTTTTCTCACTCTTCCCAACATCACTAACCATTTTGTCAAGTAAACGGGTCTGAGACCCATACTTCAGAGCATGTTTACCATGCATTCCTTCACATTAGTTAATTCAGATCGAACTATCATTGCTGTGTGCTTACATCAGTAGCCCAAGGTCATGTCATGCAATCTTGACTTTCTGGTGATCTTTGCCAGAAGGATTTCAAAGCTCTTGAGTCACTTGTTGTGGTAAGGTACTTCTTTAGATCTGTATAAAAATACAAAAATAAAGTCCACTGTGGTTCTGGAAAAAGTCCCATGGTTAATAATGTCCACACATATCTGCAAATTAGAAAAATCCAAATTTTAGTCCGGTTCAAAATCACACATCATAGAAATGTGGTAAGGTTTAAAGGAGGGACAAGGCCCAAATCAACAGGTGATATCACATCAGCCTTTGTTTTAGGTTTTCTCTCTTATCTTTTGTTTATAATTTCATTTTTGGAAAAACGAGCATACATGTTCAACTGGATGTCTGTCAAACTTCTGTTTATCTGTCTGCTTTGAGAACAAGCTTTGCACAGCACAACACAGTATGTGAATACCACTTCCAAACTTTCGTCTGATTTTTTGATCTCTTTCTTAAAGCAGCATTGAATCTTTGATGTTTCGGAACAACATTGTACTTTAGCTAAGAAAATAAGATGAGCACTCCTTGCAAATTCATCCCAATGTTCACTGGAGACCTTTTGAACCTAACTGGGCAATGACGACTTGTGTCAAATTGTGAGATTTTCTCGAACTATGCTGCTGGGTCACTTGCTCCCTCTTCTGTCTCAGCCCTAACTCTGCCCCAGTGGCATTGAACTCCAGCTTCACCTCATTCGGAGCCGAATGCTGAGGATTTCCAGCCATGTTCCTGCACCAGCTGGAATTGCCCACATCAAATCAGGAAAGTTGAAAGCTTCTTTTCCGAAACAGCAATCGCAACTGTCTGCTGTTTGCAAATTTCTGTCTGATGGTTTCTTTGTTCGTTTCAATCCCATCCATATTCAAATCAGTGGCAAGGGACCTCAGTATTGAACCCTGCCAATAGAGATTGCTGACGAGCCATTTGTGGACACTGAGCAGGGATGCTGGATACTATTTGCAGGGAAGTCAGCTAGAATTAATTACTGGAGGCTTCCATTATCAACAGTACAAAAAGTTGATCTCTTAAGCCCATCATATTTAAGTAAAGACACCATCTCTCCCTGGAAACCTGTAGGAGTCATTACAAACTCTGGGTTGTTAACCTGGGATTGTGGGTCCCAGCACAGCGACTGGCAAAGACCACAGACTGATCCTCATGCTCTCTATTGCTGCCTCTAGTCTCTGTACCCTAGAAATTCCAAAAACTACAAATACTGGAATTCTATACGGGAAATATGAAACACAAAGTGAACACAGTTTTAAAGAGGACCCCAATTTTCAACAATAAATTGCATTTAGAATGTGCAGCAATTCCATCCACATTACTTGGCTTTAAATCTATTGTTTTCCTGTTTCAGTCCACAATCGAAAGCACAGAGTAATAAAAGGATATGGCCTTTCCGCCATTTTAACCGATGGTGTCTAGCAGCACTGGAGCATTCAGTAGACAGAAAAGACCCTCATTAATAATTCAATACCAAGTTCCAATGGTGGCATTTGAAACATTATCAAAGTAATCGCCAACTCCCTGCTGTGTCTCAGCACCAGCCTTGATTTCAAAGGTTTTTTGACGCTTCATTCAGGCTGAGTGTAGATCAGGTATTTTAGTTCCTTTTTTTCCACAGGATATGTGGGCCAGGATTTTTTGCCCATCCTTAATTGCCCAGAGGGTAATTCAGAGGCAGCCACATTGCTGTGGGCCTGGAGTCACATGTAGGCCAGACTGGGTGACGATGGAAGATTCTCAGAACCATGTTTCCAAAATATTAGCCTGGGGCTCAGGTTTACTATTCCAGTGATATCACAACTATGTCAGCACCACCACAAACACTACCTTATGGAAAAACCAGAGATTGTCAGTTCTGAGGATTTGCAATCTGAAGGAAGCTGTTGAACAGACAGTGAAGTTATCAACAAAATTGCAAACTGAATCCAAATCTGGCAGATAGGAAACAATGGTTATGGCAGAGAACTGCTTCTATGATTGGAAGCCTGTGACCAACGGTTTACCACAAGGATTGATGCTGGGAATCTGGTTGTTTCTTATGTATTTTAAAGACTTGGTTGTGAATGTGGAAGATATAATTAGTAAATTGTAGATGACAACCAAATTGTGGATGGTGTTGATGGTGAGGAGGTTGGACTCAGCCTCCAGTCTGATATTGATCAACTGGAAAATTGGTCAGAGCAATGACAGATGAAATTTAATCCTGATAAATGGGAGGTGGTGCATTTTGATAGGTCCAATAAGGGAAGGACATCCACAACAAATGATAGGTCCCTCAGGTGTATTGAGGAATAAAGGGACCTTGATTTATAATTACATAGATCCCTGAAGGTGTCAGCACAGGATGATGAAGGCGGCATATGGGATGCTTGCCTTCATTAGCTTGGGCTCAGAATACAGGAACGAGGAAGTCTTGTTACAAACTTTATAAAACATCGGTTAGGTCACAGATGGATTGCTGTGTGCAGTTCTGGTCACCACACTAGCAGAAAGAAGTGATTGTACTGGAGAGAATGTAGAGGAGATCAAAGTTTACGCAAAGATTTGTAGCTCGGGTGCTCATTGTTCTGGTTCTGTTCGCCGAGCTGGGAATTTGTGTTACAGACGTTTCGTCCCCTGTCTAGGTGACATCCTCAGGAGCCTCCTGTGAAGCGCTTCTGTGATCTTTCCTCCGGCATTTATAGTGGTTTAAATCTGCTGCTTCCGGTTGTCAGTTTGAGCGATCGGTATATTGGGGCCATATCGATGTGCTTATTGATTGAATCTGTGGATGAATGCCATGCCTGTAGGAATTCCCTGGCTGTTCTCTGTTTGGCTTGTCCTATAATAGTAGTGTTGTCCCAGTCGAATTCATGTTGCTTGTCATCTGCATGTGTGTCTACTAAGGATAGCTGGTCGTGTCATTTTGTGGCTAGTTGGTGTTTATGGATGTGGATCGTTAGCTGTCTTCCTGTTTGTCCTATGTAGTGTTTTGTGCAGTCCTTGCATGGGATTTTGTACACTACATTGGTTTTGCTCATGCTGGGTATCGGGTCCTTCGTCCTGGTGAGTTGTTGTCTGAGAGTGGCTGTTGGTTTGTGTGCTATTATGAGTCCTAGTGGTCGCAGTAGTCTGGCTGTCAGTTCAGAAATGCTCTTGATGTATGGTAGTGTGGCTAGTCCTTTGGGTCGTGGTATATCCTCATTCCGTTGTCTTTCCCTTAGGCATCTGTTGATGAAATTGCGGGGTATCCGTTTTTGGCGAATACATTGCAGAGGTGTTCTTCTTCCTCTTTTTGTAGTTCTGGTGTACTGCAGTGTGTTGTGGCCCTTTTGAACAGTGTCTTGATGCAACTTCTTTTGTGTGTGTTGGGGTGGTTGCTTTCGTAGTTTAGGACTTGGTCTGTGTGTGTGGCTTTCCTGTATACCTTTGTGGTGAATTCTCCGTTCGGTGTTCTCTGTATCATCACGTCTAGGAATGGGAGTTGGTTGTTCTTTTCTTCCTCTCTCGTGAATTGGATTCCTGTGAGTGTGGCATTGATGATCCGGTGTGTGTTCTCTATTTCTGTGTTTTTAATGATTACAAAGGTATCATCCACATATCTGACCCCGAGTTTGGGTTGAATTTGTGGTAAGACTGTTTGTTCTAACCTTTGCATTACCGCTTCTGCTATGAGTCCAGAGATGGGTGAGCCCATGGGTGTGCCGTTGATTTGTTCATATATTTGGTTGTTGAATGTGAAGTGTGTTGTGAGGCACAGGTCCAGTAGTTTGAGTATGCCATCTTTGTTGATAGGTTCCCTGTTTTGTTTTCTGTTCTGTATGTCCAGCAGGTTGGCTATTGTTTCTCTGGCTAGGGTTTTGTCGATAGAGGTGAACAGTGCTGTTACATCAAATGAGACCATAGTTTCTTCCTTGTCTATGTGTATATTTCTGATGATGTCCAAGAATTCCTGTGTTGACTGTATAGAGTGTTTGGATCCGCTTCACTATCCTATCTACCTGCGACTCCACTTTCAAGGAGCTATGAACCTGCACTCCAAGGTCTCTTTATTCAGCAACACTCCCTAGGACCTTACCATTAAGTGTATACGTCCTGCTCTGATTTGCTTTTCCAAAATGCAAAGAGTGAAAGCAGCCTATAATAGATAGGGCAGGCAATCCCACACCAAGAGGTCAAATCGAGTTTCTGTTGTTCTTTCACAGCCAGTTCGGAATAGTGGTGGGCAATTAACCAACTAGCAGGAGTTGGAAATTGCATAAATATCTCCATCCCCCACAACATGGATGCCCAGCACATTTAAAAGTCAGGGGTGGTGATGAAATTCTCTCCATTTGTCTGGATCAGATTCAGACAACTGTTTCAACAACAATTTCAACAACACTCAAGAAATCATCTAGGACAAAGCATCTTCAACACTCACTCACTTCATCACCGACGCATCTCGCCCACACATTTAGATGGCTTTTAGATTAGATTACTTACTTACAGTGTGGAAACTGGCCCTTCGGCCCAACAAGTCCACACCGACCCGCCAAAGTGCAACCCACCCAGACCCGTTCCCCTACATTTACCCCTTCACTTAACACTACGGGCAATTTAGCATGGCCAATTCACCTAAGCTGTACATTTTTGGACTGTGGGAGGAAACCAGAGCACCCAGAGGAAACCCATGCAGACACAGGGAGAATGTGCAAACTCCACACAGTCAGTCGCCTGAGGCAGGAATTGGACCCGGGTCTCTGGTGCTGTGAGGCAGCAGTGCTAACCACTGTGCCACCATGCCCCCCCGTAATCACAGTGATAACTCTGTGTGCCATCTACAAAATGCACTACAGTACCTTACCAAAGCTACTTGAAGAAATCCTTTCTAACCTGTGACCTTTACTACTTTGAAGGACAAGAACAACAGATACACGCAAATGCCACCACTTTGACATTCCCTTCCAAGGCACACATCATCCTGACTTCAAAATATATTACAGTTTCTCCACCATCCTTTGGTCAAAATATTAGAACCTCATTCTGAGCAGAATTGTGGATATTCCTACACTCCAAGGATTGCAACAGCTCACCATCACCTTCTTGAGAACAATTCAAGATGAGCAGTGAATACTGGTTCATCCAGTGACATCCCATTGCTAGAGCAAATAAAAATAATCTTCAAACAGTCACGGTATAACAATGAGGCAGGTAGATTGTCCTTTATTGAAAAGTGAAAAATGACTGTTCATCTGAAATGGACTGAACTACTAAAACATTAAATCTCAAGAATCCCCTTTCAAAACTGTTTTGCAGTATTTGTCATTGGTTTGCCAATTAGATATAAAAAAATGTCACAATTAGTTTTTCTTTTATAAAGGTTCTTGATGACAATAAAGGAACGGGAATGAATTAATGTCACTTGTAATTAACTTTTCTCATACATCTAGGAAACACGGAAAACGTATCATCTTAAAATAACTCGAAGCCTGGTCAATGGGACAATGGGTTTACATGAAGGCCCACGATGTGGTGTGGCTGTTACCAAGGGCGTCAAAGTTATTCCACATCAATACATATTTGAAAAACACAACATCACCTACAGGTATAGATCTTGTCTATGTGACACGTACTGTTCATTCAGTTACATTGTACAGCCTTATGGGAATTATCTCAATTGAAAACAGCTTAGCTATTAATTAGTTACTGTGTGGATTCAATTTCCATCCATCTCTGTTGGAAAGATTGATTAGGTACAGCTTAACCAGCTTTTTCGTAATCCAGAAAAAGATATGAAATAACCAATGCCTCATTACAATCAGAATCCCTGAACTGTGTTCCAATTGCTCAGATTTTGGTCACTTTGCTTGACAGATGATAAAAAGGTTGCTCTCCAAAATCATATAGCAAATTGTAAATTGCTGGCCTTTTAAGGATACATTAATTTGTTAAAACTGCAATCATCTAAATTACTTAATAGTACTTTGACAGTGGTGTGACTGTTTCATATTGATATTATTGCTTATTCTTGCTAATATTGATATTGGTTTCTTTTTAACAATGGTACTGTGACAGTTCAACAGTCCTAATAAGTATGTGCACGTTTTTGAAAATTCTGACCTACTAAAGGCATCACACACCTCCACCCTCCCACCCAATCACCACCTCAAGGTGCAATGAGAACATACCCACAGCATCTCAGTTCTACAAAAGATACCCTGACTATACAAAAATAAACTCACGGGGACAGACCCACTCTGATCTGTCCATTCCACATTCTACACACTGGGGATTTCAAAATGGGATTCAAACAGAGAGAGTTGACCAGGTAAATGACCAGCCATCTGTCCCAAAACATACTGCTGTGGAAGTCAGAGATGATGCTGCAAGGATATAACGCCTGATTTTCAGCAATTTCACCTTTTTGTATTTGCCCCGATGAAAAGCTTTCTCAAGCATGGAGGAAATCTGAGCTGAGATCGAATAACCAGAGCCTCAGAATTATGTTACTGTTCGATTCTGCTTATGTTTCAATGATTGCAACTTCTAAAGAGCAGCCTGCTTGACAGTTAGTGGAGAAATCCCAGAGCGCAAATTGTCGGTGTCAGGGCTTAAAGGATGAATGTTGATTTGTAAAGACTACAGTCGAAAACTGTGGTGCTGGAAAAACACAGCCGGTCAGGCAGCATCTGAGGAGCCCGAGAGTCAATGTTTCAAGCATAAGCTCTTCATCAGGAATTGGAATGACTACGCCCGATCTCCAATCTGAAAGTGAAAATGACACTTAAAATGTGCACATGACAATGACCCATTCTTGCTGCTGAATCTGGAAGAATCTGTAGCAGCTAACCCTCAGCCCATGATAATTGGATTGAAGATCTGCCTATAACAACTACCATCTTTGTCTGAGGCTCTGACAGAAATGTGCAGATTGAAGAAGCCACACTATATCGGGGACTCAAGGGTTACAGGGAAACTGTGGGGATGTGGAGGTGAGGAATACTGGATTGGCCGTGAGCCTCAGAATAGCAGAGCAGGGTCAAGGGACCAAATACTCGCCTCCTGTTCCTACTTCCTATGGCCTTGTGATTATGGGACACAGACAGATCTGTCAATGATTGCCAGGTGATCATTGTCCAGAGATTTGTTTTAGCTGCTGTTGTTTCTATACAATTGTTGAGGTATCTGTCATTTTCATTGCTGACCATTGCATGTGCCAGTTCCTGGTTGGAAGGTTTTCTGAAGGACAGTATAAATAGGATGTATATAGAACAGTAACAGTACAGGTTCACAATCAAGATGAGTACCATCCTCAACTCATGTCAGAAGAGAAAATTAGTGTATTTCTCTACAAATGGTCCAGTGAGCTTGAGCCGGAGATAGTGACATACGCTTGACATGAAGCCTGAATGTGTCTGAGTGTCACTTCAAGGACCCTGACTGCTTCACTGCTCCTTTACTGTTGTTGGAGCAAGATCTTGGAATTGTCTCCAGAAAGACCTTGTTGGTATTCCAGCCCCACAGAGACTGCAGTGATGCAAGAAAACAGCTCACTTTGTCAGGGCAAGTAGGGGAGGTCAGTAAAAACTGACCCAGCCAGTGAATACCACTGCCTAGATTGAATTTTTAAAAATATGCTGAGGTGTTTTCTGAAGGGTATTAACTGATCTCAGAAACAACTGCATGTGATCAACATCATGATCCCCTCCTGTAGTGGTTGGAAAAAGGGCCTGGTGGATCTCACTGACTACACAATCCCTGATTGGGGTTGTTAACCTGGGCCAATCAGGGAGCCCTGGCTGACTAAGATAACCATTTATTTTGATTTAATCCCTACCCTCCCCTTCACTGTTTTGATCACACAGCATTGCCCTTTGATGTGAAGGGCCGTGCTTGTCACTGGCTACTCGGGTGTTTCCTATCTTCCTGGTGGTGGAAACTGAATAAAGATTTGTGCACCTTGTGTCTCTCACTGTGTCTCACACACCTACACACACACACACACACACACACCATGGGAAAAGAAAAAAAAGTATAACCATTTATTTTGATTTAGTCCCTACCCTCCTCCTTCACTTTCCTCAGGTAAGCCTTGCCCTTATTTAGCTTTGCTTGTTAATGTCGTTGCTACGTGGTGTTTTCCTAGTGGTGGCAAATGTAGAATGAAGTTCTTGCACAACGGTGTCATTTGACTGAGTCACTACATACTGACCCATGGGCAAAGCCGGTGAATTTGAAACACCAGTGCAGGGGCTCTTGTGGGTCTGGTGGCAGTGTGGGGAATGAGTGGAAGAAGGAAACACTACAACAGGAGATTCAGGGAGTCTCCTCAGCCTAGGGCCTGGCTCTAAGCTGGCTGGTTAGAATCCATGTATTGTGTACACGTAGATAAGCAGGGACTTGGCGATGGGATACCAGCCACTGTGCAGTTATTTCATCCACAAAGTGCTTAAGAAAGTAATGTATTGACTCTGACATCATACAGTGTAAAGGAATATACAACTGACTTACCACGGAGAGTTGTGGATGAAGTTCTGAAGCGGGCTTTCGAACTTTGGAGTAACGTCACTGCATTGTCATTTACAAAAACAACAGCTGCAGCAGACATTGAAATTAGCTTTGGTGCTGGAGGTACGCTCAAACATTCAACCAATGTAATAAATACAAACAAGGGCATTAAACATCATGTAGTGGTCCATGCTTTAACAGCCCACCTCAAACCCGACTCTGCATGTTCCCCAGCAGCACGGGAGGTGCTAGGGGCTTGGGTAAATTGACAACATTAATGAACGGTTTCTTAAGGGGCTCCTGTAACCAGCACTGGGATTATACCTCCAGAGCAGTGTGTATGCTCTCATTACCTCCTGGTTAGGCTTGAGCAGGGGGCGCTTCCCTCTTCATACCCACATCCCTTTCCCTCCAAACCAGAATTCTCCTTCTTTAACCTTCCTGCCTGGCCCATGTGAAATGGTTGACTCACCTTCCTTTGTTGAAAGCCTTCCTCAGGACTGCTGCAGGTTAAGCAGCAGTCCCAGCTTATTATCACAGCCTACTAAATTTCCCAGAAACTGTAGAAGATGAGACTTCCTCTTGGAAGGATGTGGAGGCTCATCCACAAGCCAATTAAGGATCTGACATCTGTGGAAAGGGATGTGGGATGTATTGGCCAAATAGAGGGAAGCTTTTATTCATTTCCAAGGTTAAAAGAAATCCTGGGGTAAAATTTAGACCATGAATTCAAATCCCAGCTCAACCACTGCAAATTTAAATTCAAAGTATCTGTTTGTCAACGGATATTACCAAAATATTTTTACTTCAGAATCAAATAAGTAGTTATCATATTTTTATCTGCAGTTGTCAATGAGTATTTCCTGACAGATTTGGTTATATTACCTTCTAGATCATGGTGATCCTTTTCCATTTGATGGACATGGTCATGTTCTGGCTCATGCCTTTCCTCCTGGACCAGGCCTTGGAGGAGATGCTCATTTTGATGACAATGAAACTTGGGTAACAGGAAGTAACGGTAAATGTTTTTCATCACTCCTTGAAACTCATGGAGTTCAGTTGCTAATAGCAAACACCGACTGCTGCTCCTGCATCTTCAAGTTTTGTCAGGAACAGATTATTTGCCCTGGACGTAGGTTTCCTCGCTGAGCTGGAAGGTTCATTTTCAGATGCTGTGTCACCATTTTGAGTAACAGCTTCAGTAAGCCTCCAGCCAAAGCAACGCTAATGTTCCTGCTTTCTATTTATGTGTTTGGGTTTCCTGTGGTTGGTCATGTCATTTCCTGTAGTGATGTCATTTCCTGTTCTTTTTCTCAGGACATGGTAAATCAGGTCCAAGTCAATGTGTTTGTTGTTAAAAATCACACAACACCAGGTTATAGTCCAACAGGTTTAATTGGGAGCACACTAGCTTTCGGAGCGACGCTCCTTCATCAGGTGATAGTGGAGGGCTCGATCGTAACGCAGAATTTATAGCAAACATTTGCAGTGTGATGTAACTGAGATTATACATTGAAAAATTGATTGTCTGTTAAGCCTTTCATCTGTTAGAATACAGTGATAGTTTCACTTCTTTCATGTGTCAATCACAAAACCTTTTTTTAAAGTTGCATTCTCGGGTTAGCTGTTAACAATGGTGATAGCTAGACAATATGTTGAAGGTGTTGGCCCCCTGTGTTCTCTGTCTATGACATGATGTTTAGATTGATTCTAATCTAAAAAGTGAGATAACAGAGTTCGACATGAATGCATGCAGTTTTTGAGCAACGGATGAATGGGCACCGCACAACAATCAACAGACAGGAGGGTTCCCTCCCAGTTGGGGAAAACTTCAGTGGTCCAGGACATTCGACCTTGGACCTTCAAGTGAACATCCTCCAAGGTGGACTTCGGGACAGGCAGCAGAGAAAAGTGGCCGAGCAGAGGCTGATAGCTAAGTTCGGTACTCATAGGGAGGGCCTCAACCGGGACCTTGGGTTCATGTCTCATTACAGGTGATCACCATTGCACTACACACACGCACAGATATTCCTACACACACACATTCTCACATACACATGGACACAGGTACACACAGACGCACACACGGACACCCACACACACCCTTATAGACACACACACACCCACACATGCACCCCATCACAGACTTAAGACACTCTGCACTTACTACACACACACACACTTTCTCACACTCACAACCCCCACCCCAGACAGACACACACACAGACAGACAGAGACCCACATGCACACATATATTTTGTGGGGTGAATTTGTCCTTTCAGGGTTACATTGTACTTTGCTCATTAACTGCATACATTCATGTAGAACTCTGAGCTCCAAAACTGCATGAATTTATATAAAACTCTGTTATCTCACTTTTTAGATTAGAATCAATCTAAACATCATGGCATAGACAGGGAACACGGGGGGGGCCTAACACCTTCAACATTTTGTCTAGCTATCACCATTGTTAACAGCTCACCCGAGAATGCAACTTTAAAACAAAATGTTTTGTGATTTACACATGAAAGAAGTGAAACTAGCACTGTATTCTAACAGATGAAAGGCTTAACAGACAATCAATTTTTCAATGTATAATTTCAGTTACATCACACTGCAACTTTTTGCTATAAATTCTGTGTTACGATCGAGCCCTCCACAATCACCTGATGAAGGAGCGTCGTTCCGAAAGCTAGTGTGCTTCCAATTAAACCTGTTGGACTATAACCTGGTGTTGTGTGATTTTTAACTTTGTACACCCCAGTCCAACACCGGCATCTCCAAATAATGTGTTTGTTGATAGAGTTCCGATTGGAATGCCATACTTCTAGGAATTCTTGTGCATGTCTCTGTTTGACTTGTCCTAGGATGCATGTGTTGTCCCAGTCGAAGTGGTGTCCTACCTCATCCATGCTTAAGTTATCGAACTGACCCTTAACAGACTCTCGAAAAGCCATCTTAGTAAGAGGATAAAATTACAACCTCCAAGATGTGGACAAGATCTCTTAGCCGCATTAGAAACAACACTGAAAGACAACCAATTCACAGAAGAACCCCAGCAATCTATCAGACAGGTAGTCGCACCAACATTAAGCAGGAAAAAGGAAGGAAACACAATCAATACACAAGGAAGGAAAGCACTAGAAAGACTTAAGAAAGATAAAAACATTGTTATCCTACCTGCAGACAAAGTATGCTTGATAGTCATTTTAAATCAAAGAGACTATATTGAGAAAGTGAACATATTACTTGCAGATGCCAACACTTACTGACAAGTGGTGATGGACCCGACCCCACAACTTTAGAACCAAATCACAGCCTTACTCAAAAACCTTCAGAAATCAGGAGAAATAAATAAGACCGACTTCCAAAAAATGAAACCTGATGGATCCAACACACCACGCTTCTACGGATTACCCAAAATTCACAAACCAGGACCCTCCCCCACCCCCCCCCCCCCCCCCCGCCCCTCAGACCTATAGTCTCGCTACCTGGAACACCAACTTACAGATTAGCCAAGAAGCCACACCATAGACTAGAACGCTTAGTAAAACACACTCCATCCACTCTATTCAAGATTCCTTGAGGACCATCAAAGACACCAAGACAGAAGAGGATGAAATAATGGTTTCCTTTAATGTAACAGCCCTGTTCATAGAACATAGAACACAGAACAGGCCCTTCTGCCCTCAATGTTGTGCTGACCTGTGAACTGCTCTTAGCTCATCCCCTTACACTATCCCAAAATCATCCATGTGCTTAGAGTCATAGAGTCATGGAGATGTACAGCACGGAAACAGACACTTCAGTCCAACTTGTCCATGCCGACCAGATATCCCAACCCAATCCCATTTGCCAACACCCGGCCCATATCCCTCCAAATATTCATATAGCCATCCAGATGCCTCTTAAATGTTGCAATTGTACCAACCTCCACCACTTCCTCTGGCAGATCACTCCATACTCATACCACACTCTGCAAGAAAAAAGTTGCCCCTTTGGTCTCTTTTATATCTTTCCCCTCTCACCCTAAACCTATCCCCTCTCGTTCTGGACTCCCCGACCCCAGGGAAAAGACTTTGCCAATTTACCCTATCCATGCACCTCATAATTTTGTAAACCTCTATAAGGTCACCCCTCAGCCTCCGACGTTCCAGGGAAAACAACCACAGCCTGTTCAGCCTCTCCCTATAGCTCAAATCCTCCAACTCTGGCAACATCCTTGTAAATTTCCTCTGAACCTTTTCAAGTTTCACAACATCTTTCCGATAGGAAGGAGACCAGAATTGCACGCAATATTCCAACAGTGGCCTAATCAATGTCCTGTACAGCTACAACTCCTGTACTCAATACTCTGACCAATAAAGGAAAGCATACCAAATGCCTTCTTCACTATCCCATCTACCTGCAACTCCACTTTCAAGGAGCTATGAACCTGCACTCCAAGTCTCTTTGTTCAGCAACACTCCCCAGGACCTTACCATTAAGTGTATAAGTCCTGCTAAGACTTGTTTTCCCAAAATGCAGTACTTCGCATTTATCTGAATTCAACCCCATCTGCCACTTCTCAGACCATTGGCCCAGCTGGTCAAGATCTTGTTATTAACTGATGAAACCCTCTCTGTCCACTATATCTCCAATTTTAGTGTCATCTGCAAACTTACTAACTGGACCTCTTATGCTCACATCCAAATCATTTATGTAAAATGACAAAAAGTAGAGGACCCAGCACCAATCCTTATGGCACTCCACTGGTCACAGGCCTCCAGTCTGAAAGACAACCCTCCACCACCACCCTCTGTCTTCTACCTTTGAGCCAGTTCTGTATCCAAATGGCTAGTTCTCCCTGTATTCCGTGAGATCTAACCTTGCTAACCAGTCTCCCATCGGGAACCTTGTCGAATGCCTTACTGAAGTCCATATAGATCACGTCTACTGCTCTGCCCTCATCAATCTTCTTTGTTACTTCTTCAAAAATCTCAATCAAGTTTATGAACATGATTTCCCAGAAACAAAGCCATGTTGACTATCCCTAATCAGTCCTTGCCTTTCCAAATACATGTATATCCTGTCCCTCAGGATTCCCTCCAACAACTTGCCCACCACGAGACTCACTGGTCTATAGTTCCCTTGCTTGTCTTTACTACCCTTCTTAAAAAGTGGCACCACGTTTGCCAACCTGCAGTCTTCCGGCACCTCACCTGTGACTATCGATGATACAAATATCTCAGCAAGAGACCCAGCAATCACTTCTCTAGCTTCCCACAGAGTTCTCGGGTACACCTGATCAGGTCCTGGGGATTTATCTACCTTTACCCGTTTCACGACACCCAGCACTTCCTCCTCTGTAATCTGGACATTTTGCAAGATGTCACCATCTATTTCCCTACAATCTATATCTTCCATATCCTTTTCCACAGTAAATACTGATGCAAAATATTAATTCAGTATCTCCCCCATTTTCTGTGGCTCCACACAAAGGCCGCCTTGCTGATCTTTGAGGGGCCCTATTCTCTCCCTAGTTACCTTTTTGTCCTTAATGTATTTGTAAAAACCCTTTGATTCTCCTTAACTCTATTTGCCAAAGCTATCTCATGTCCCCTTTTTGCCCTCCTGATTTCCCTCTTAAGTATACTCCTACTTCCTTTGTACTCTTCTAAGGATTCACTTGATCTATCCTGTCTATACCTGACATATGCTTCCTTCTTTTTCTTAACGAAACCCTCAATTTCTTTAGTTATCCAGCATTCCCTATACCTACCAGCCTTCCCTTTCAGCCTGACAGGAATATACTTTCTCTGGATTCTTGTTATCTCATTTCTGAAGGCTTCCCATTTTCCAGCCATCCCTTTACCTGCGAACATCTGCCTCCAATCAGCTTTCAAAAGTTCTTGCCTAATACCATCAAAATTGGCCTTTCTCCAATTTAGAACTTCCACTTTTAGATCTGGTCTATCCTTTTCCATCACTATTTCAAACTGAATAGAATTATGGTTGCTGGCCCCAAAGTGCTCCCTCACCGACATCTCAGTCACTGCCCTGCCTTATTTCTCAAGAGTAGGTCAAGTTTTGCACTTTCTGTAGTATGTACATACATTTATCTAAGGATTGTTTAAATCTCCCTAATGTGGCTGAGTTAACTACATTGGCAGGCAGGGCATTCCACGCCATTACCACTCTCTGAGTAAAGAACCTGCCTCTGACATCTGTCTTAAATCTATCACCCCTCAATTTGTAGTTATGCCCCCTTGTACAAGCTGACATCATCATCCTCAGAAAAAGACTTTCCCTGTCTACCCTATCTACTCCTCTGATCATCCTGTATGTCTCTATCAAATCCCCCCTTAGCCTTCTTCTTTTCAATCAGAACAGACCCAAGTCCCTCAGCCTTTCCTCATAAAAGCTTCCCTCCAGACCCAGGCAACATTTATGGGCGGCACGGTGGCACAGTGGTTAGCACTGCTGCCTCACAGCGCCGGAGACCCGGGTTCATTTCCCGCCTCAGGCGACTGACTGTGTGGAGTTTGCACGTTCTCCCCGTGTCTGTGTGGGTTTCCTCCGGGTGCTCCGGTTTCCTCCCACAGTCCAAAGATGTGCAGGTCAGGTGAATTGGCCATGTTAAATTGCCCATAGTGTTAGGTAAGGGGTAGATGCAGGGGTATGGGTGGGTTGCGCTTCGGCGGGGCGGTGTGGACTTGTTGGGCCGAAGGGCCTGTTTCCACACTGTAAGTAATCTAATCTAATCTTAAAACATCCTGGTAAATCTCCTCTGCACCTTTTCCAATGCTTCCGCATCCTTCCTGTAATGGAGTGACCAGAACTGTGCACAATATTCCAAGTGTGGCCGCACCAGCGTTTTGTATAGTTGCAGCATGATATTGCAGTTCCAAACTCAATCCCTCTACCAATGAAACCTTACATACCGTATACCTTCTTAACAGCACGATCCACCTGGGTGGCAACTTTCAGAGATCTATATACATGGACTCCAAGATTCCTCTGCATATCCACAGTACCAAGAATCATTCCATTGACCAAGTACTCTGCCATCCTGTTATTCTTCCCAAAGTGAATCACCTCACATTTATCTGTATTGAACTCCATTTGCCACCTCTCAGCCCAGTTCTACAGTTTATCCAAATCCCCCTGCAACCTGTAACATTCTTCCACACTGTCCAATACTCCACCGACTTTAGTGTCATCTGCAAACTTACTAATACATCCACCTATGCCTGCGTCTAAGTCATTTGTAAAAATGACAAACAGCAGTGGTCCCAAAACAGATCCTTGTGCCACACCACTAGTAACCAGACTGCAGGCTGAATATTTTCCATCAACCACCACTCACTGCCTTCTTTCAGAAAGCCAGTTTCTAATCCAAACTGCTAAATCACCCTCGATCCCCTGCCTCTGCGTTTTCTCCAACAACCTACCATGTGGAACCTTATCAAAGGTTTTACTGAAGTCCATGTACACCATGTCAACTGCCCTACCCTCATCTACATGCTTGGTCACCTTCTCAAAAAACTCAATGAGGTTTGTGAGACACAACCTGCCCTTGATGAAACCTTGTTGACTGTCTGAAATCAAATTGTTGCTTACTAGATGATTATAAATCTTATCTCTCAAAATCCTCTCCAAAACCTTTCATACAACAGAAGTAAGGCTCACTGGTCTATAATTACCTGGATCATCTCTGCTGCCCTTCTTGAACAATGGCACAACATTTGCAATCCTCTAGTCCTCAGGTACTAAACCCGTAAACAATGATGACTCAAATATCAAAGCCAAAGGCTCTGCTATCTCCTCCATAGCTTCCCAGAGAATCCTCGGATAAATCCCATCCAGCCCAGGGGACTTGTCTACTTTCACTCCTTCTAGAATTGATAACACCTGTTTGTAACTAACCTCGATCCTTTCTAGTCTAATATCTCGTACCTCATTCTTCTCCTCGACATTATTCTCCTTTTCCTGAGTGAACACTGATGAGAAATGTTCGTTTAGCACCTCTCCGATCTCCATAGGGTCTACACTCAACTTCCCACTTCTGTCTTTGGCCCTATTCCTACCCTAGTCATCCTTTTATTCCTCACATACCTATAGAAAGCTTTAGGGTTCTCCTTTATTCTATTTGTTAAAGACTGCTCGTGTTCTCTCTTTACTGCTCTTAACTCTCTCTTTAAATCCTTCCTAGCTGATCTGTAACTCTCCATCGCCTCAACTGAACCATCTTGCCTCATCAACACATAAGCCTCTTTCTTCACATCAATCAGTATTAACGTGGTCAAGGAAACATTGACTACACTATTAGAAGACCCAAAGACACATACACCAAACACCACCAACTTCATCAGCAAGGACAATATCATCAAGCTAGCGGACCTATGCCTTACCACCCACTTCACCTTCAACAACAAAACCTACAGACAAACCAACAGAGCACCCATGGGATCTCCAATATCAGGGTTCTTAGCGGAGGCAGTAATGCAGAGACTTGAACAAACAGCTCTGCCAACCATCCAACCCAAACTTTGGGTCTGCTACGTGGATGACACCTTTGTCATCACTAAACGAAACAAATTAGAGGAAACCTTCAAGACCATCAATAATCCCCTTACTGACATAAAATTCGCTATAGAGGAGGAAAACAACAACAAACTGCCATTCCTAGATGTCACAGTCGAGCGAACAGTCAATGGAGCTTCAAACCAGCGTCTACAGGAAAACAACACATACAGACCAAATACTGAACTACAGAAACAATCATCCCAACATCCACAATCGAAACTGCATCAGAACATTATTTCAATGAGCCAACCCATGCTGCAGCACAGAGGAACTACAGAGAGCAGAGGAAAATCACCGATACAGTGTATTCAAAAAGAACAGGTACCCAATGAACACAGTCCGCTGGTTTCTCAGCAACAAACACAAACAAGCAGACAAAACACATCCAGAAACCCTAGCCACTCTCCCCTACAAAGACATCTTGGAAATGACTGCCAGATTACTCAGATCCCTTGGCATCATGGTAGCCCACAAACCCCCCAACACACTAAAACAGCAACTCATGAACTTAAAAGATCCTATACAGACAACAAACAAAACTAATGTCATTTACAAAATACCATGAAAGATTTGTAACAAACACTGCATTGGACAAACAGGCAGAAAGCTAGCCACTGGGATGCATAAACATCAATTAGCCACAAAACGACATGACCCATTCTCACTAGTATCTTTACATACAGATGAAGAAGGACACCACTTTGACTGGGACAACACATCCATCCTAGGACAAGCCAAACAGAGACACACACAAGAATTCCTAAAAGCATAGCATTTCAACCGGAACTCTATCAGCAAACACATTGACTTGGACCCAATCTACCATGCCCTGAGAAAAAGAACAGGAAATGACATCACCACAGGAAATGACATCACCACAGGAAATGGCACCACAAATCCAAAGAAACCCAAACATATAAACAGAAAACAGGAAACAATAGCAGTGCTTTGTCCAGAGGCTCACTGAAGATGTTACCTAGTCTGAAAATGAACCTTCCAGCTCAGCGAGCAAATCTACACCCAGAACCTAAACCTGGGCTACAAATCTTTTCAAAAGTTGCTAAGATTATTTGCTGCGTGAGTGGATTTGATTTGGAACTTTAAATGGTGACAAATTGAATAGTGACACATTACAACCTCTCATGGAATTATGCATGAGCAATAATCCTTCTTTCTTAAAAAGTACACTAAGATTATATGAGCTGCAGAGGGCATCTGGATTCTAAATCAGGAAACCTTTGATTTTTCAGATGGTCATATTTCACAGTCCATGCCCGTAATGGTCAGATTCTGCATTAGAAATGCATATTCTATAGGGTGTAGGTTTGCTCGCTGAGCTGTAGGTTTGATATCCAGACGTTTCATTACCTGACTAGGTAACATCATCAGTGGCGACCTCCAAGTGAAGCGAAGCTGTTGTCTCCTGCTTTCTATTTATATCTTTCTCCTGGATGGGGTTCCTGGGGTTTGTGGTGATGTCATTTCCTGTTCGTTTTCTGAGGGGTTGATAGATGGTATCTAGATCTATGTGTTTGTTTATGGCGTTGTGGTTGGAGTGCCAGGCCTCTAGGAATTCTCTGGCATGTCTTTGCTTAGCCTGTCCCAGGATTGATGTGTTGTCCCAGTCGAAATGGTGGTTGTTTTCATCCATGTGTTGGGCTACGAGGGAGAGAGGGTCGTGTCTTTTTGTGGCTAGCTGGTGTTCGTGTATCCTGGTGGCTAACTTTCTTCCTGTTTGTCCTACGTAGTGTTTGTGACAGTCCTTGCATGGAATTTTGTAGATGACGTTGGTTTTGTCCATGGGTTGTACTGGGTCTTTTAAGTTTGTTAGTTTTTGTTTGAGAGTGTTGGTGGGTTTGTGTGCTACTAGGATTCCGAGGGGTCTTAGTAGTCTGGCTGTCATTTCTGAAACTTCTTTGATGTATGGGAAGGTGCTTAGGGTTTCTGGCTGTGTTTGGTCTGCTTGTTGTGGTTTGTTCTTGAGGAATCTGTGCACTGTATTTTTTCAGTATCTGTTCTTCTTGAATACGTCGTATAGGTGGTTCTCTTCTGTTTTCCGAAGTTCGTCTGTGCTGCAGTGTGAGGTGGCTCGTTGGAATAGTATTCTGATACTATTACATATCTCCTAAAAAATTACTCAATTCCGGACAATTAAACAAGACGGAATTCCAAAAAATGAAATTTCCAAGCTTCGTTTGTGTGTGTTGGGATGGTTGGTGGTGTAGTTAAGTATTTGGTCAGTGTTTGTCGGTTTTCTGTATACACAGGTTTGTCCTTTCTTTCGACTGTGACGTCCAGGAATGCGAGTTTGTTGTCGGTTTCTTCCTCCTTGGTGAACTTTATGCCTGTGAGGGTGTTGTTGATGATGTTGAATGTCTCTTCTATCTTGTTTTGTTTTGTGATGACAAAGGTGTCATCTACATAGCGGACCCAGATTTTTGGTTTGATGGTTGGTAGGGCTGTTTGTTCTAGTCTTTGCATTACCGCTTCTGCTATGAATCCTGATAGCGGAGATTCCATGGGTGTGCTGTTGGTTTGATTAGATTACTTACGGTGTGGAAACAGGCCCTTCGGCCCAACAAGTCCACACCGACCTGCCGAAGCATAACCCACCCATACCCCTACATCTACCCCTTACCTAACACTACGGGCAATTTAGCATGGCCAATTCACCTAACCTGCACATCTTTGGAGTGTGGGAGGAAACCGGAGCCCCCGGAGGAAACCCACGCAGACACGGGGAGAATGTGCAAACTCCACACAGAGAGTCGCCTGAGGCGGGAATTGAACCCGGGTCTCTGGTGCTGTGAGGCAGCAGTGCTAACCGCTGTGCCACCGTGCCGCCCACGGTTTGTTTGTAGATGATGTTGTTGAAGGTGAAGTGGGTGGTGAGGCACAGGTCCACTAGCTTCATGATGTTTTCGTTGGTAATGTGATTGATGGTGGTTGGGGTGTGTGTGATGGTCTCTTCTAAAAGTGTGGTAAGTGTTTGCCAGGTCGATGTTGATGGAGGTGAACAGTGCTGATACGTCGAATGAGATCATTGTTTCGTCTTCCTCTATTTTGGTATTTTTGATGATTTTTAGGAATTCCTGGGTGAAGTGGATGGAGTGCTGTGACTCTTCTACTAGGTATTTCAGTCTTGCGTGTCGTTCTTTGGCCAGTCTGTAAGTTGGTGTTCCGGGTAGTGAGACTATAGGTCTGAGGGGGGTTCCTGGTTTATGGATTTTTGGTAGTCCGTAGAATCGTGGGGTGTTGGTCCTGTTGGGTTTCATTTTTTGGAATTCCGTCTTGTTTAATTGTCCGGAATTGAGAAATTTTTTAGGAGATATGTAATTTTGTTTCCTCGTTGTGGGGTCGGGTCTAGCGCCACCTGTTGGTAGGTGTTGGTGCCTGCGAGTAGTGCAATGGCTTTCTCGATGTATTCCCTTCTGTTCAGGATGACTGTGAGCCGACCTTTGTCTGCAGGTAATATGTTTTTGTCTTTTTTGAGGTTTGCCAGGGCTTTCTTTTCTTGTGTGTTCAGTTTGTTTCCTTCCCTCTTTCGGCTCAGAGTAGGTGCAACTGTCTGTCTGATCGTTTGTTGTGTTTCTTCCGTGAGTTTGTTGTCCTTCAATGTGGTTTCTAATGCCGCTAGGAAATCCTTCTTGTCAGCGTCTCAGTAATTGAAATTTAGTCCTTTTACTAGTACCACTTCTTCTGTGTCTGATAGGGTTCGGTCTGATAAGTTCTTTATCCATGCCCCTGTGTTATCGGTTTTGTCTTTGTTTGTGAGTTTGTCAAGTTTTTTCTTGACAAACCAACGACACACCCATGGGATCTCCGCTATCAGGATTCATAGCAGAAGTGGTAATGCAAAGACTAGAACAAACCAGCCCTACCAACCATCAAACCAAAAATCTGGGTCCGCTACGTAGATGACACCTTTGTCATCACAAAACGAAATAAGATAGAAGAGACATTTAACATCATCAGCAACACCCTCACAGGCATAAAGTTCACCAAGGAGGAAGAAACGGACAACAAACTCGCATTCCTGGATGTCACAGTCGAAAGAAAGAACAACGGAGAATTACAAACCTGTGTATACAGAAAACCGGCAATCAATGACCAAATACTTAACTACACCAGCAACCATCCCAACACACACAAACAAAGCTGTATCAGAACACTATTCCAACGAGCCACCACACACTGCAGCACAGACGAACTTCGGAAAACAGAGGAGAATCACCTATACAACGTATTCAAGAAGAATGGATACTCAAAAAATACAGTCCGCAGATTCCTCAAGAACAAACCACGACAAGCAGACCAAACACAGCCAGAAACCCTAAGCACCTTCCCATACATCAAAGAAGTTTCAGAAATGACAGCCAGACTACTAAGACCCCTCAGAATCCTGGTAGCACACAAACCCACCAACACTCTCAAACAAAAACTAACAAACTTAAAGGACCCAGTACAACCCATGGACAAAACCAACGTCATCTACAAAATTCCATGCAAGGACTGTCACAAACACTACGTAGGACAAACAGGAAGAAAGTTAGCCACCAGGATACACGAACACCAGCTAGCCACAAAAAGACACGACCCTCTCTCCCTCGTAGCCCAACACACGGAAGAAAAAAACCCATCATTTTGACTGGGACAACACATCTATCCTGGGACAGGCTAAGCAAAGACATGCCAGAGAATTCCTAGAGGCCTGGTACTCCAACCACAACGCCATAAACAAACACACAGATCTAGATACCATCTATCAACCCCTTAGAAAACGAACAGGAAGTGACATCACCACAAACCCCAGGAACCCCATCCAGGACAAACATATAAATAGAAAGCAGGAGACAACAGCTTCGCTTCACTTGGAGGTCACCACTGATGTTTGTCCTACGTAGCGTTTGTGGCCAGTCCTTGCATGGAATTTTGTGATGACGTTGGTTTTGTCCATGGGTTGTACTGGGTCTTTTACCCTCTTCAGGCAGAATAACAAACAAAGCCACACAGACAGATTTAATATCAAAGCACAGGCAGGTCTTGATTGTATTGCTGTTCAAGTCAAAGATCAAAGTGATGTCTGTTCTACTTGATTTATGTGAGGACTGATCCTTCCTGGACCAATCATTGATGAATGTTGGCTGAGTACCAAGATGTCGCAAGACCCAAAAGTGCAAAAGTCAAAAGATTAATTTATAACTTGAAGGAAGATTTCCAGTTGCAGCCCATGATCATTCTAGAAAATCTTCATACATTTGTCTATTTCTTAGAAACCTAGAATCAAATAAACTAACTTCTGCTAGACCCTATGCCTACGCCATTGCCAACTCAAGGCCTGCTCTGACAAACCAGTTTTTCAAATATGTGGCCACCTGGATCAAAACTAAGCAGTCACCAATCTCCAGCAGAACAACTGTCCCCACTCAAGAAAACAAAGGCGGCACGGTGGCACAGTGGTTAGCACTGCTGCCTCACAGCGCCAGAGACCTGGGTTCAATTCCTGCCTCAGGCGACTCTCTGTGTGGAGTTTGCACGTTCTCCCTGTGTCTGCGTGGGTTTCCTCCGGGTGCTCTGGTTTCCTCCCATGGTCCAAAGGTCAGGTCAGGTCAGGTGAATTGGCCATGCTAAATTGCCCATAGTGTTAGGTAAGGGGTAAATGTAGGGGTATGGGTGGGTTGCGTTTCGGCGGGGCGGTGTGGACTTGTTGGGCCGAGATTACTCTACACTGTAAGTAATCTAATCTAATCTAATCTAAACAACATTCCATCACCTCAAGGCTGACAGGAATGAACTCCATGCAAAGACAAATCTGGAAGTAAAGGAGTACATGGTGAAAAGGGAAAAGCCATGGTATCCAATAATGTAGTGATCATCATATTGTGGCAGGAAACAGGAAGCTTAGGGTCAAATGCTCTGGACTCTGTATCAGAAGTTTAGCATTTTGCAATTTACATTATTGTGTATTGATTGATTTGTGAGCTCAGCTGGATATAGATTAAAAGTGTTATTTGTTTATTTTCACTTTTCTGCTCAGTTTCTAGTTCATTTGAACTGGGTGAACTTTGAAACAATAGAGATTTGTGACCTATTGGAAACCTATTAGTGAAAAGCTGAAGTCTGAGGTATCATCGCTGTATAATTCTTAACTTATCATTTTAAAACCAATTTCAGTACCAACATGTTTGATTGACAAAAGAATTAAGATACCATGCAAATAAATAATGAAATTTTTTGATTAATAATGATATTTTACATAATGTTTTAATTTATTTAGGAACCAACTTGTTCATTGTTGCTGCCCATGAAATCGGACACTCTCTGGGGCTCAATCATTCTGAGGATAAAAATGCTTTGATGTATCACACGTATAAGTATGTGGACACACGCGGGTATACGCTTCCAAATGATGATGTGAAAAGAATCCAGTCATTATACGGTACAACAAGATTGACTCATGTTTATGTGGTGTTTTTAATCTAATCAGAATCAGCATATTGCTGCTTAAGGGAGATGAGTTTGGGTGAAGTGATAAGTTATCATTCCAGTCCAGCAAGAAACAGAGCTAAAAAGACAGGGTAGGTCTCAGATGAAATTCCAGAGCATAGAACCTTTACTGCAGAAGGCATGGGAGCGAATTGTAGAGAGATTAAAATTAGGAATACTAAACAAGCAGAATTGTGGAAGTAGAGATGTCCCAGAAGAAATGTGAAAGATTAGAGATGGAAGGCCATCAAGAGATTTGAAAACAAACCTGAGAATTTAGAAACTAATGGATTGCTTAATTGGTCAGTGACTGCATCAAAAGCTATTGCACCTCCTGTCTGTTTATTCGCTCACTGAGTACAGAACCTTTTAATTCTGAATTTTATTGTCTAAAATATCTTAAGATTTTCTTTTCCATCCTTCTTTCAATTTTTAAAATCAGGTCAAATTCATTTTTAATTAATTCTTTCACATGACTCAGTATCAACTTACATTCTGTTTTGCAAACTTGGAGGTAAAGGGGTTTCATTGATGTCTTATACAGTGGAAGCTATGGAGGAACAGCATAAATATTTTATGCTATAATTTTCCTGAGGTTTCAGCAATTATTTCTGCTAAATTAAACAGGGTGATATTGAGAAATCCTATGGAAATTCCATTTCAAAACTTGTGGAACAGAAGAATAATTGTAATTTTGCGTGTGACAAAATATTGTGCAACTCACCTACTCTCAGCATTTCCCAGAATTAATTATTGACTTACTTTCACAAAAGTATGTTCTTAAAGTAATAATATAAAAATTCAATTTTCCTTTCCCAACATCCCAACATTAATATAGCCTTGTGCCATCTTCAATTTTTGAAATGAATTTAAAATATTGGTCAGCCTTTCCTCCAGTACCAAATTGTTGGGTTTATATTGCTCTTTAGATTAGATTAGATTACTTACAGTGTGGAAACAGGCCCTTCGGCCCAACAAGTCCACACTGACCCGCCGAAGCGCACCCACCCATACCCCTTCCCCTACATCTAACACTACAGGCAATTTAGCCTGGCCAATTCACCTAACCTGCACATTTTTGGACTGTGGGAGGAAACCGGAGCACCCGAAGGAAACCCACGGGGAGAATGTGCAAACTCCACACAGTTAGTCGCCTGAGGCGGGAATTGAACCCGGGTCTCTGGCACTGTGAGGCAGCAGAGCTAACCACTGTGACACCGTGCCGCCCACTAATTTCACGTTATTTATAAGGCTGTGTTTGTGCCACTGGGAGATGGAGATGCACACTTGCACTTGCAAAGTCAGATTGTTGCACTAAACTTGCATCACAGGTAAGTCTGTCAAATTGTCAGACTGGTGTGTACTGTATAAATGATTAATATTTATAGATACTGAACTGTGGACAATTTGTCGAAATGAAGATGCAGTGTGATTGTTTTGGGACTGCGTAGAAACATAGAAAATAGGAACAGGAAGAGGCCATTCAGCCCCTTTGTCCCAGCTTTACCATTCAATGCGAACATGTCTGATCATCCAATTCAGTCCCCTGGTTTCACTTCCTCCCCACATTCTTTGATCCCTTTAGATCTAAGAGCTATATCTAACTCCTTCTAGAAAACATTCAATGTTTTGGCCTCTCTGCTTTCTGTGACAGAGAATTCCACAGGATCCCAACTGGCTGGGTGAAGACATTTGTACTTGTCTCAGTTCTGTATGGCCTATCCTGTATTTAATTTTGCCTTGATTTATTACTGTCACGTGTACCGCGGTGCAGTGAAAAATATTATTTTGTGTGTTATCATGCCTTCCATAAGTGCATCAGGATAATAGAATAGAATGCAGAGTATAGTGCTACAGCTACAGAGAAGGTGCAGAGAAAGGGCAGCTCTAACACAGATCTGTTCATAACTCTGATTACAGTGGGGAAGAAGCTATTCTTAAATCTGCTGGTACCCTTTTCAGACATTTGTACCTTCTGCCCGATGGAGGAGAGTATAACCGGGGAGAGTGGGGGAGTCTTTGATTATGTTGGCCGCTTTCCTGAGGCAAAGGAAAACTAGGCAGAGTCAATGGAAGGAGCGTCCTTCAACTGTGACCCCAGGGTCTGGGCTGCCCAGTCATCATGAACATTTATTCACCCTGTCTAGTCTTGTTAGAATTGCATAGATTTCTATGAAATAAATCCCCTTCAATCTTCTAAACTCCAATGAATATAGTACTAACCAATCCCAGTCTCTCTTAATATATCAGTCCTGCTATCCCAGGAATCAGGTAGGTCAAACTTTGCTTCACTTCCTTAATAGTCAGCACGTCCTTCCTCAGATAAGGAACCAAAACTGCACACAATACTCCAAGTTTTTGTTTTATTCAGTCATGGGACTTGGATGTCGCTGGCTGGACCATCCCTATTTGCTCTTGAGAAGGTGGGAGTGAGCTGCCTTCTTGAATCGCTGCAATCTACCTGCTGTGGGTTGACCCACAATGCTGATAGGAGGGAATTCCAGGATTTTAACCCAATGACTGCAAAGCAATGGTGATTTAGTTCCAAGCAGGGGGGTGAGTGGCTTGGAGGGGAACTAGCAGATTGTGGTGTTCCCAAGACCCATGTCCTTCTAGATGGAAGTAGTCATGGGTTTGGAAGGTGCTATCTAAGGATATTTGATGAATTTCTGCAGTGAATCTTGTAGATAGTACACACTTGTAGGTGTTCAAAGTTTGTGCAAAGATTTGTAGCTCGGGTGCTCATTGTTGTGGTTCTGTTTGCCGAGTTGGGAATTTGTGTTGCAGACGTTTTGACCCCTGTCTAGGTGACATCCTCAGTGCTTGGGAGCCTCCTGTGAAGCGCTTCTGTGAGAAAGATTCAAACCACTATAAATGCCGAAGGAAAGATCACAGAAGCGCTTCACAGGAGGCTCCCAAGCACTGAGGATGTCACCTAGACAGGGGACAAAACGTCTGCAACACAAATTCCCAGCTCGGCGAACAGAGCCACAACATAGTACACACTGCTGCAACTGAGTGCCAGTGGTGAAGGGATTGAATGTTTGTAGATGTGGTGCAAATCAAATGAGTTGCTTTGTCCTGGATGGTGTCGAGCTTCTTGAGTGTTGTTGGAGCTGCTCCCATCCAGGAAATTGGGGAATATTCTAACACACTGCTGACTTGTGTCTTGTAGAGGATGGATAGAAAATGGAGTGTCAGGAGGTGAGTTACTCACCTCAGTATCCCTCTGACCTGCTCTTGTAGCTATTGTGTTTATGTGGTGAGCCCAATTGTGTTTCTGATCAATAGTAACCCCAAGGATGTTGATAGTAGGGAATTCAGTGAATTGAATGTCAATGACCATCACCAATAAGAGACCCTCTAACCACCGCGGTTAGAGAGTCTCTTATTGGTGATGGTCATTGTCTGGCATTTGTGTGGTGTGAATGTTACTTGCCACTTGTCAGCCCAAATCTGGATGTTGCCCAGGTTTGTTGCATTTGAGCATGAACTGCTTCAGTTTCTGAGGAGTCGCGAATGGTGCTGAACACTGTATAATCATCGGCGAACATGCTCACTTCTGACCTTATCTCCAGAGGGGAGATCATTGAGGAAGCAGCTGAAGATTGTTGGGCCTAGGACACTACCCTGAGGGACTCTGGTAGAGATGTCCTGGAGCTGAGATGACTGACTCTACACAACCACAACCATCTTCCAGTGTGTCAGGTATGACTCTAACCAGGTGTGGTCTCACCAAGGCTCCGTAGAATTGGCAGCAAGACTCTCACTATGAAGGCCAACATGCCATTTGCCTTCTTCACCACCTGCTGCATTTGTATGTTTACTCTCAAGGACACAAGGGTCTCACTGCATTTCCCCCTTTCCCTATCTCTCACCATTCAGAGAATGATCTGCCTTCTTGTTTTTGCTACCAAAGTGGTTAACCTCACATTTATCTAAATTATACTGCATCGGCCAATAACATAGAAGTGAATGATGACCCTAATCATAATATGAGCTGTAGGAAAACAAAGTTCTGACAACTGTTAAACTATTAACAAGATTCAGTTGATGTTATACAGACCATTTACAAATGCACATGAAATCTGTATATGCAAGTGCAGATGCGTATAGATAGCTTTAGAAGATTCTTTTGAGTTACAGACCACTTCATATTTAAAAGCATATATTTTTAAATTTAGGACCACCAGTTATTACCACACAAATGCCTGGCCAGATGCCAACTCAGAAACAAACACCAGGCCAGAGCCCAACTCAAATACCAGGCCAGACTTCAACAAAAGAAGCATTGATGTGTGACCCAGATGTGTTCATGGATGCTGCTGTTAAAATAAACAGAACTGTTGTATTCTTCAAGAACGGGTAAATATCATACTCGTGAATTTGTCGTCTCAGTTTAAAAATCAGCATTATTAGTTGCAGTCTGCATGGCAACAGCTGTACCAATCAGATTCACTTCACAGCTAATAAGCACTCTCCTCTCAAGAAATATGAATATTGGTTCTCTCTTTGAATTGGTATTCATGCAAAAAGTCCTGATGATTGCAAAACAAAGATGTTTTGACAAAATATGTACTTTACAACAATACTCAAATTCTGTATTACCAAAAACTACTTTCAGATTCCAACGAATCGATGATATTCCAACTATTTTGTTACTTTGCTCACATTACTAGTCATTTAATTTGTTTCTTTTCATGTATTCCTTACCTGACCGAGCATTCTCAAAACAAAGTAATTAGCAATGAAATCAGATTATTTTATCTGAAACGGACTAATTAGTGGGGAAATAATTCTATGTGCAAGCGTATAATGAAAGCTCCTGACTAAAGTAGCAAGCACAGCAATTCCTCCCCATAAAGACGAATGAAAGTATATTGAGATAGTTGCTTATTCGGTACAAATGACTGAGTGCTCTAGCTGTCGACAGAAAAGTAGAAAACCATCCCATCAATCATGTTAACCACTGATGTAACCTTGTTCATTGTTTTTCAGGTTCTACAAGACTGCAGGGTCTTCAAAGATAACCCCTGTGAACAACACTTGGCCAAGTATCACATCAAATATTAATGCTGCTGTTGAGTACAGCAGGAGTCCCCAAAGGAGAAACGATGTTGTTTTTTTCACAGGTTACACATTCTTATGTATTTTTACAATAAGTCTGTTGTAGCACATATTTCTAGTGCACAGTGCTCAGACACCAAATACAGTTTGTGCAGAATTTGTTTTCAAATGAAGCAAAATGCATGGGTCAAACCCTTGCTACAGAATGTGCACAGCTTATTGGGCTTTACCTTCACTCTTCAACTTAGAATATTATGAATTGTAAATTACTAGAAATGACAGCTCAGAAAGTGTGGCAAGAATTACAGGCCTTTGTGAGATTTGCAGTTTTTAACATCATGAAGAAAATGTAAAACAGGCAGGAATTCAACAGAGCTTCAACAATTTAAATTGCCCCTCTCTGGACTGGACAGATCAATTTTGCATTGGCAATTACCATGTGTTAGAAAGGGACTTGTGCTGATCATTATGAAAACAAATTTTCTGCTGTGGGTTTAATTGTCAAATAATACACAAATACTGCAAGTTTTTAAGAAGAATGGGGGCTGAGAGTGAGATAAATTTTACTGTATGCGAAGAAGCGAATGGCAAATGGCATGAATTATGCAGCAAATTGTGGACATTCGGTCAGTGCCCTCTCTAAATCCCCTCAACACTGATAGATGTGTAATTTGCAGGCCTTTAAATCCTCTGATGACCTTGTCAAGATTTAACACTATTACTTTTTCACAAATGTCCTCCTGCAACACGTACTTCCACTAACTCTGTATCGACACAAGAAACTTTGAATTTCCTCATCTGAAAGGTAGATAATATCTTTTAAATGGAGAAACTGGCAAGGGCATTGCTGGCTAGGGCACTCCCCCCTGAGGAGAAACACATGATTGTCTCAGCAAGGGTAAGAGAGGACAGAACCTGGACCCATGGAGACCAAAATCATGCACCAAGCTCCCCGTCAAACCGATGGCAGCACACTGCCAGAAAGGCAGGTCTGCTCAGGTTACAGTGTAAGTATCAGGAAGTGTTCTCCAACGTTTTGCTGGCCAGATTGTGCAAATTCAGTCCCCTCTTTCTTCCCAGATATTTTACACTTACCACATGTCATGTCCCAAATTAATGTATCCCAAGAATCAATTTTGACCATGCTGATTTATTTTGTAATTTATTTTGGAGTAGTTGTTGAGGAGAAGTTGTTTGAACCACTAGGAGAGGCAATAGTTTTGTGGAATTTTTGGTGGACTGTTAATCCAGATTCTGTTCTGGGGACCCGGGTTCAATTCCTACTCTAACAGATGGTAACATTTGAATTCAACAAAAATGTGGAATTAGGAGCTTAATGATGACCATGAAACTATTGTTAAGTGTCAGAGAAGACCATAGCTGGTTCATTAATATCCTTTAGGACAGGAAACTACCATCCTTCCCTGGTCTGGTCTACATGTGACTCCAGACAAAGTACTGAAGGTCAGGCAGTATCCAAGGAGCAAGAGGTCGATGTTTCAAGCAGGAGCCTTCTTCAGGGCTGGGCCCAGCCTGATCTGCTGTGCTTTCTCCTACACCACACTTTACCGACTCCGACACTCCAGCATCTGCAGTCCTCACTATATCTCCATGTGACTCCAGACCCAAAACAATGTGGTGTACTTGTAACTGCTCTCTGGGAAATTAGGAATGAGCAATAAATGCTGGCATAGCCAGAAGTGCCCTTATTCTGTGAATGAACAAATCAGATTGTGCCTATCCTCAGCATTCTCTCCTATAGTACCACTATCATTTTTCTCTTTATCCTCTCCTACATCTTAGAATCGCTCCTTTTTAGTTTTTCACCACATCCACAATATAAAGTGTCACTGCTTCATATTGTGGGTATGTGGGTTCACCACACAGACAATGATATAGACAATCGCCTTGAATTAATTCTTGGGACCTTCCTAAATTGGAAGTAATTATCCTCAGCACCACCAGAACAAAGTAAGAGCTGCTTTAGGGAACTGATAACCAACCAATTGATATGAAGCTGAGTATGGCATTAGATAGCATTTATATGTTAACACGCAGTCATATAAAATGTACCACAAGCTGAATACATCAGCTTGTATCGCACAATTGGTTTGATGCAAATGGTTATGACTAAGGTTGGAGGAGTCACTGACTCCTTTCATAGTCTGCAACAAATTTTAAATGTTATAGGTTTGGTGAAATGACCAGTTATATAGATCTCAGACTGTGTTCAATATTAATAACAAGTCAGAGCTGAAAAATGTGTTGCTGGAAAAGCGCAGCTGGTCAGGCAGCATCCAAGGAGCAGGAGAATCGATGTCTCGGCCATAAGCCCTTCTTCAGGAATCGGGCTTATGCCCGAAACATCGATTCTCCTGCTCCTTGGATGCTGCCTGACCTGCTGCACTTTTCCAGCAACACATTTCTCAGCTCTGATCTCCAGCATCTGCAGTCCTCACTTTCTCCTAGTTGTTCATAACAAGTCAGCTTGGTTTCATTAGTCAACAACTAACTAGCTGATTTATTACCAAAACCAAACTTACTGAACCAAAGCTACAAAGATTACTGACAGTTTGGATTTTGAAAATATAAATTTTTAGAAATCGCACATATGTACACACACACACACACACACAGACACACACACACATAGACACATACACACACACATACACATACATACACAGACACACACATAGACACACAAACACACACATACATAGACACACACACATACACACACACAGACACACACACACATAGACACACACACAGACACGCACATAGACACACACATAGACACATAGTCACACACACATTCACACACACATAGACATACACAGACACACACATAGACACACACAGACACACACATAGACATACACACGTGCACACACATACAAATAGACACACAGGCACACACACACACACACAGGCACACACACACACGGACACAGACACACATACACACACAAACACACACATGGACACACACACAGACACACACATACACACACACAGACATAGGCACACACACAGACACAGACACATAGGCACACACATTGACACAGACACATAGACACATACATAGACACACATACATAGACACACACACAGACACACATAGACACACATACACACGCACATAGACACACAGACACACGCATAGACGCACATACATAGACACACATACATAGACACACACACAGACACACACAAACAGACACACACATTGACACACACATAGACACACACGCATAGACACACACACATAGACACACACACAGACACGCACATAGACACATACATAGACATACACACACACACACACACACACGCACACACAGGAACACATACACAGACAGACATAGGCACACAGACACACACAAACAGATACACACATAGACACACGCATACATAGACACACACATACATAGACACACACATACATAGACACACACATAGACATACACACACATAGTCACACACACACACACATAGACACGCATACACACACCCACAAACATAGACACACACACGCACAAACATAGACACACACATACACACACATAGACACACATACACTCACACACACACACACAGACACACGTACACACACACATAGGTATACGCACACAGACCGACATAGGCACACACATAGACGCACACACTCAGCCACACACACACAGACACACACATAGACACACATACACACACATAGACACACATACACACACATAGACACACACAGACACACACACGCATAGACACACACACGCATACACATACACATAGACACACACATGCATAGACACACACATAGACACACACAAACAGACACACACATTGACACACACATAGACACACACAGACACACACATGCATAGACACACACTCGCATAGACACACACACATAGACACACACACAGGCACAGATACACACACACAGACATACATAGACACACACGCACATTGCCACACACATAGACACACACACAGACACGCACATAGACACACAAACACACACATACATAGACACACACACATACACACACACAGACACACACACACATAGACACACACATAGACACACACACAGACACGCACATAGTCACACACACATTCACACACACACAGAAATACACAGACACACATAGACACATACATACACACACAGACACACGCATAGACATACACACGTGCATTCACATACAAATAGACACACAGGCACACACACACACAGGCACACACACACACGGACACACACACACAGACACACATACACACACATGGACACACACACACAGGCACACACATACACACACACACAGACACAGACACATAGGTACACACATTGACACAGACACATAGACACATACATAGACACACATACATAGACACACACACAGACACACACAAACAGACACACACATTGACACACACATAGACACACACAGACACACACACGCATAGACACACACACGCATAGACACACACATATAGACACACACACAGACACAGATACACACACAGACATACATAGACACACACGCACATTGCCACACACATAGACACACACACAGACACGCACATAGACACACGCATACACATACACATAGACACACACATAGACACATACATAGACATACACACACACACACACGCACACACATAGGAACACACACACAGACAGACATAGGCACACAGACACACAAACAGATACACACATAGACACACACATACATAGACACACACATACATAGACACACACATAGACATACACACACATAGTCACACACACACACACATAGACACGCATAAACACACCCACAAACATAGACACACACACGCACAAACATAGACACACACATACACACACACAGACACACATACACTCACACACACACACAGACACACGTACACACACACATAGGTACACGCACACAGACCGACATAGGCACACACATAGACACACACACTCAGACACACACACACAGACACACACATAGACACACATACACACACACATAGACACACATAGACAAACACACACATACACATACACATAGACACACATACACATAGACACACACATGCATAGACACACACAAGCAGACACACACATTGACACACACATAGACACACACACGCATAGACACACACACGCATTGACACACACACAGACACGCACATAGACACACACAAATAGACAGACACATACACACATACATAGACACACACATACATAGACACACACAGATGCACACATACATAGGCACACACATAGACACACACACATTGCCACACACATAGACACACACACATTGCCACACACATAGACACACACAAGCCTGAAGAGAAAACTTTGCAGAGTGTTAATATTAATATAATTGCGTTAAGGTGGTGGAGTTGACAGAATTACCTTCGCTCCATATGGTGGATAGATTTTAGGCAAATCCTCATCAGGGACATTTTGCAGGTGTTGGCTCTGAGGGAGTTTGAGGGCCCTGGCTGCTGGATCAAATGAGAATGAGTGCAAAGATCATAGAAACCATCAGCCCGTAGAACCAGAGGTAAACACAGAAATAGATTCTTCTGGTCAAGCTGGTGGAATCTGGGTCTTTATTGACAGCTTTACAATCTTTTTGGTGTCTACAGTGAAAAATAAAGACCAATTCTGGGAATAGAAGGTCTTTGTAATTCCTGCCTTGAAAGGCTTGCTAATTGCAACATTTTAAGTTTACCAATGCCATTCGGTGTACAGTGTCAATTGGGTGCAGAGTCCTGTTTTGCCCCATTGTTTTTTAAAATCCGCAAATTATTTATTCATAATCAGTTAAATTAAATTAAATTATATATTCACAATAAGTTGGTTTCACTGAGAGTGTACCTGCAATATAAAGTCAACACAACACAATTTTATCATTAAGTTAAAGTCAGAGCCATTGTTGATCTTCTAACATATAAAAACAGGCATGAAAAACATCAAAGTAAAACAAAGGAAAAAAGCAAAAACTACATGAGTGGAAGGAGTAAGCGTATCACAATTTTACGCAACTCACTGAGATATAAAACTGATGGAATACTTGGCCAATAATTCTGTGATGACTTTTAAAGTAATATGCTGTTCGCCTTGCAGGACATCAATACTGGCGTTTCACTGGGGATGTTCTAAAACCAGGATTCCCAAAGAACATCTCTGAACTTGGCTTTCCAGATAGTGTTAAGCAAATAGATGCTGCAATGAGAGTTAAATTGCACCAGATAATGTTCTTTGTGGGAGATCAGTACTGGAGGTATGTGTTTTCAGAACTTTTCGGGGACATTTAAGCGACTGCTGGACATACACATGGATAGCAGTGAGTTGAGGGGTGCGTAGGTGAAGTTACTTTATTTTACATTAGGATTAAATCTCGGCATAACATCGTGGGCCAAAGGGCCTGTTCTGTGCTGTACTTTTCTATGTTCTATGTTCAATGTTTTCAGATGTTTAATCCATCATCTGATGTTTTCACAGTTGTGCCTGCACTAGTTCTATTTTCTAATATCACTTTCTGCCTTTTCCCCATTTCTCTACAAGTCATTTCAATGTAATCATTCTTTGCCCAACTGAACTTGCCTCCACCATATTTCCATGCAATACATTCTGTATCCTAATTACTCACTGTGTGAAAACCTTTTCTTTCACATTATAAAAACCAAAAGAACTGTGGATGCTGTAAATCAGAAATCAAAACAGAAAAGTCTGGAAGAGCTCTGCAGGTCTGACAGCATCTGTGGACAGAAAGCAGAGTTAACATTTTAAGTCAGGTTCTGACAAAGTGCTACTAGACCCAAAACGTTAATTCTGATTTCTCTTCACAGATGCTGCTGGACCTGCTGAGCTTTTCCAGCAATTTCTGTTTTTGCTTCTTTCACATTTCCCTTTCTTTTTCATGTCACCTGAAATCTAGGTTTTCTCAATCTTTCTTTCTTTTTATGAGTGGGAACAATTTCTCCCTTTGTACTGTATCATGAGCCTGCTCATGATTTCAAAAACCTCTACCAAATTTCCTTTAAGTCTTCTTTTACCAAGGAGAACAATCCCAAATTCTTCAACCTTTTCCCATGGACTGAAGATTCTCATTCATGGAATGATAATTAAAAATCACTGTGCTCTCTCCAAACATGTTTCCTACAATGGAGCACCCACAACTGTACAAAATACTCCAGTTGAGGTTTAACAAGGGTTTTATACATATTCAACATCATCTCCTTGCTCTGTACTCTGTATAACTATTAATAAAGCTGAGGACACTGCATGTTTTACTAATTGCTTTCTCCACCTGTCCTGTCACCTTCAAAGATTTATACATGTATACACCTGGTGCCTCTGCTCCCGCACCTCCTTTAGAATTTTATTTTCTATGTTAGTGCTTGCGGTTGTGTGCTGCCTTCAGATCAGAGTGCACTGTGACATGTAATTCTTTTTAGTTATAATTTAGATGAAAACCAAATGAGCAGCAGAAGCCCAAGATTAATAACAGACACGTTTTCAAACCTTGCAAAAGTGGATGCAGCTGTTGAGCATTTTGGTAAGTGTCCACTTATTAGAAGAAAATTAATTACTGGGTAATTACAGCAACGTTTAAATAATATGATAAATCTGTAAGATGTCAGGTAGATGCATCAGTGGTATTTAAAGTTAACTTCTTTAATTCAGAACCTCCCAACTGAATGGATTTCTTCACCTTAAGAATCTCAGGACTGAGTGCAAAATGTATAGGAACACAGAGCACAGCATCTGACATGGAGAGCAGATTAGTTATTTTCACGGGAAAAGCCAGCATTGTCACAGTTCAGGGACTCTGATTGCATTAAAGCAAGGTCCCAGTAACAGGGCTTCACTAAATCAGCCACAAGTCACTTTCGAGGGACACAATTTTGTCTCTCTTTTTTTAAGAATTTGTGCTTTTTCGAGGACTGGAGAGTAGTTTTCCACAACATAATCATTGCATATTTAGCATGATTTGCCAGTGTATCACAATTCAAATCAGTCACATTCACATTTCTCTGGCATACTTCAGAGATATATAAATGAACAGAGGAATGATTCTAATATACAAACTGTTGGGAGCGGTTTCAACACATGATTAGCAAGGGAATCATGTTGTTTCCATGAGTAATTTTTGAGCAAGTGAATTAGATCATGATATACATTGGAGGGCAATTTTGATGGCATAGAATTCCTTTGGTAAACTCTGATATTTGAGTCATGCAGGTGGGGGGGATGTTTGGTTCAGAATGGAAGTGTTTCTTGTTTTCAGCCAAAACTATCACTTGCTGGTAAACACTTCAGAAGTTTTCTATTTTACTATTTTACTTATTTTACTATAAGTGTGGTCAGAGCAAAATAGGGGAAGGTGCAGAAATCTCTCCAATACTGATCACACATTTTGCTAAGGCCATTTTAACACAATTTCTGTCCAATTTAGTAATTCAAGAAAAATTGTGGAAAAAGGTCCACCTGGCACAATATGGCTATTAATCTCAAATTGCAGTCATTGGATCTCTCTCCAACTCTGATCTTACTGAATTTTGTAGGATCACCAGAAAAGCAATTGCTTTAAGATGGGGCAAGTTGACATTTCCTCAATGCATCTGCAGTATCGCCTGTCCCCTTCTGTCAGGACTATTATCTGCCAACAGATGGAGCTGGAGAGGAGAGTGCAAGTCTTTCACCAATGGATTCCCTCCACTCAGTCTCCTAGTGCAAGGAAACCAATCAAGAATCAATCAATACTTTCTATTGTAGAGTTTCTGAAGCCGAAGCTGTTAATTCATTGGTTGCATTTTCATCAGTGAGTCATACAGTCATACAGCACAGAAACAGAATCTTCAGTCCAACTCATTTTCACTGACCACACTTGCTAAACTGATCAAGTCCCATTTGCCAGCACTTGGCCCATAACCCTCTAAATGCTTCCTATTCCTATACCCATCCAGATACCTTTTAAATAATGCAAATGTACCAGACTCCACCACTTCTTCTGGCAGTACATTCTGTACACGTACCAGCCTCTGTGTGAAAAAGTTGCCCCTCAGGTCCTTTTCAATCTTTTCCCTCTCACTTTTAACCTCTGCCCTCTAATTTTGGACTCCCCAACCCTGGTGAAAAGACCTTGGCTATTCACCCCAAGCATGCCATTTATTTTGTAAACCTCTATAAGGCCACCCCTCAGTCTTTGAGCTCCAGAGAACACAGCACCAGCCTGTTCAGTCTCTCCCTATGGCTCAACCTGGCAACATCCTTGTAACTTTATTTTTCTGAAACCTTTCGAGATTCACAATATCTTTCCCATAGCAGGGAGACCAGAACTAAACACACTTATGTAAAAGTGGCCTATCCAATGTCCTGTATGGTTGCAACATGACCTCCCAACTCCATTATTCAATACACTGACCAATAAAGGAAAGCATATCAAATGCCTTCTTCACTATCCCATCTACCTTGTAACTTTCAAGGAGCTATGAACCTGCACTCCAAGGGTTCTTGGTTCAGGAACACCCCCCAGGACCATACCATTAAGTGTATAAGTCCTGCCCTGATTTGCCTTTCCAAAATGCAGCACCTCACATTTATCTAAATTAAATGTCATCTGCCACACCTTAGCCCATTGGCCCATCTGATCAACATCTTGTTGCACTCCAAGGTAATCTTGTTTGCTCTCCATTATACCTGTAATTTTGGTGTCATCTGCAAACCCACTAACTATATGTTCTATGCTCACATCCAAATCATTGACATAAATGAAGAAAAGCAGTGGATCCATCACTAATCCTTGTGGCACACCACTGGTCACAGGCCTCCAGTCTGAAAAGCAATCCTTCAGGACCACCCTCTGTCTCCTACCTTCTAGCCAATTTTGTATCCAATTGGCTGGCTCTCCCTGGATTCCATGTGATCTAACCTTGCTAACTAGTCTGCCCTGCAGACAATGTGTTATTGAGAGAGGACCAAAGTGTTAAATGAGTCACTTTTCCAATGAGAAGTTAAATGCTTGCTCAGATGGATGGAGCTGATTTTAGAGCTTTATTTTGAAGAAAAGCAAATTCCTTGTGACCTGGCCAACAGTTCCTTTCAAATGATATCACAGAAACAAACTTCTGTTCATGATCACATTGCTGTTTCTGGGGACTCCGCTGCATTCAATTGAATAAGGCAGTTCCCACAATGCAACAGAGACGACACTGAAGAAAACTGACCGTTGAAGCTGGAGGTTAATGAGTCGTGGAGTTCCCCAGGGCTACCATTGGGGTCCTTGCTTTTCCTGCAAAAGGCAGAAATGGTCTAGAGTTTGGGTCACTGGGAATTATTTCACAATTTGTGGGAGGATTGTACACCATGATAATGACAGTTTGGAACTTCAAAAGGTGGAGTGGATGGAGATATGGCAAATGAGGTTTAATCTCGAGAAGCGCGAGGTGATGCATTTTGTTACAAAGGACATAAACAGCCAGCCTGTGAAAGGATGGGCAGGGGCAGACAGACCAGTGTATTGTGAAAGTGGTAGTGCCGCTATTCCTGGACTGGGAGGCCAAGGCACAATTCCCACCTGCTCCAGGGGTGGGAAATAAATACATACATCCATGAAGATGGCTGGACATATGACGAAAGCAGTTAATAAACCATATAAAATTTTAAGCTTCATTAGTAGGGGCTTGGAGTAGAAGAGAAGGGAGGTTCTTGATGAACTTGTATCAGACACTAATTTGAACTTATCTTGAGTACAACTGGAGCCACAGCTCCACATCTGGAGGATTGAAATGAATGTATGGAGGAAATGCAAAAAGGGTTCGGAAGAATATCTCCAGGAATGAGAACATTCAGTTATGAAGATTGATTGGAGAAGTTGGCATTGATTCCCTTTGAGAGAAGTTTAAGAGGATTGATTGAATTTCTCAACATCATTTGGGTTGTGGATAGAGTGGACAGGGAGAAACTGTTTCCATTCATAACAGGGTGAAGAAGCAGAGGGCAGAGATTTGAGCTGTTTTGAAAAAGAACTTTGAAAATAAATACTTTTTCAAACAGCAAGTTAGACAGAGTTTAGAATTCACTGCCTGGAAGTGTGGTGAAGGCAGGTTTAGCTGAATCATTCAATAGGGAATTAGATGGTAATTGTCTGCAGGAGTATGGGGAAAAGGCAGGAGATTGGCACAAAGTCAAAATGTTCAGGGTCAACATAGACTCAATAAAGCAATGGCCCTTACCTGCACCATGACAATTGAAAAGGTGGGGTGGTGATGTAATGGGAATGTCACTCACTTGGGAATACAGAACCTTGGGATGATATTTTAGGGACATGGATTCATGTGCCATCAAACCAGATGCTTTTAGCAAGTGGGTTAAATATTGTGGATGGGCCAAAGGGTCTGGTTCTATGCTGTTTAACTTGAAACCAATTACTTTTTGCTGCTTCCTTTCCTGACAATCGCTGTGGCTCCCAATTCCATTATTTTGGGTGATCATTGTATTTTATTTCTCTTGAAATATCAGTTTAGAATCTTACTCTAATATCTTCTCAGCCAGTTGTGCAGGAATTCTTGATATAAGCAGTCCATGTTCTGCCTATGCCTCCTTATCGTCATTGATCTTGCATGAAGCAGCCAGATGTTTTGTTCACAATAAGGTCAACTCTAAACTCCCAGAGTCAGTAGGAATCTGGCACCTCTCTGTTTCTAAGATATTCCACACTGCTGGAGTTATAACATGGATTGGATAGAACTCACAAGACAATGTGGCTGTTATGTTCTAACTAAATATTTAAGTCACTATTCTTCAATTTCAGGGACTTATTATCTCACAAGTGGACCTCTTATATATGAATATCGGGGGATGCAAGTCATAAAAATTTTAAAACGAGACGGGTGGATGAATTGTAACTAAATGACCATGTTTTGCTATCGCACTGTTGTTCTGCAACTCACACAGAATATTGCTTATAGCGGATGGATTTGTTACTCTAAGTGTATAATGAAATCAGTTGTTCGACAAAGCTTAATCATTAATGTTTTTGTAATATAGCTCCTGTAGTTTAGTTTGAAATTTTCAATCAGTTAGTGTAATTGCTCAATTTATTGCATTATCTTTGATAACATTACTGTTAAATTTAAAAATATAAACATGGTTTTTAACCAATTTCAAACTATGAATATACTTTGTTGTTAGTAAATGCATTGCTTCTCATTTATTATATACTTTCATTGAAATCAGGTTAGAAGTTTATGGTGTATTGAGAAGATCTTTTTTGCTAATGAATAACATCAATGCTTCACGTTACAAATTTGATCTCAAAGATCTTATGAAAAATAAAGGACAAATTAATGGAAACAATTGTTGTCATTGGACAACATTGGATTTAATATGAAGAAAGACAAAATATCCAAAGAACAATGGGTGCTGGAAATCAGAAACAGAAACAGAAATTGTTCGGTACAGTCAGCAGGTCTGGCAGGTGAAACTGCTGTGTCCCTCCAGCATTCCCTGGTTTTGTGTCAGATTTCCAGTGTCCATCATCCTTATACTCATTTTAGTTCTTTGGCATTTTGCCCCAGTTATGTTAAAAGTGGCTAAGCCATCTTGCCTTCACCACTAACCCACTCTAAAATCAACCAAACTCAGTAAGCTTTAATATTGCACGTTAATTAAAGGTATTGGAACGATAAATCCTCAAGCTAGAGTTATAAATCACGTAGAATAGAAATTTGATTGCAATTTAGGTGAACATTTCAGGATATAACTATGTTTTATTGCCTTGAACTGCTTTGGGAAATTTCAACCCTGGGCTGAATTTCTGCCTGTTCCATCAATGCTCACTTGTCTTCATTTAAGAGACAGAATGAACTAGATTTTTAGATAGAGCAAACAAGAATGTCAAGAAATGGCCAATGGCTGAATCTTACCAGAAATCAGCTTTTTGTCCTTTTTGCCTTGTTTCAAGGAGGATTTCTCACCCCAAAGGCCTATTGAGCTTTCTCGTACAATGTTTTAAACTCCTCTCATTAAGAGAAATGAAAGCTGGGTGGTAGGGTGAACTGACATTGGGATGCAGAGATGCTTCAGTGTGGTTTAGACTGATGCAGTATAATGGGAGGTTGTCCACATTAGTAGCAAAAATGGGAATACAGATTATTAGCTGATTGGTGATAGATTGGGAAATGGGAGATGCAAGGAGACCTAGGTGCAGGTGCAGATGGTGACAAAGACAAATGGGATGTTGGCCTTCATAGCGAGAGGATTTGAGTCCAGGAGCAGGGATATCTTGCTGCTATTAATCAGGGCATTGATGAGGCCCCACCTGGAATATTGTGTGCAATTGTGTTCTTCTTATCTGAGAAATGATGTTTGAATTATGGAGAGAGTGCAGTGAAGGGTTCCTGGGATGGGAGGACTGATATATGAGGAGAGACTGGATCGGTTGGGACTATATCCACTGGTGTGCAGAAAGAGGGAAACCTACTGGAAACCTGTGACATTCTAACAGGGGCTACATAAGGTAAATGGAGGAAAGACATTCCCAAAGACCAGGGAGTCCAGAATCAAGGAGAAAATCTAAGGATATGGGGGAGGCCATTTAGGACTGAGCTGAGGTGAAATGTCTTCACTCAGAGAGTAGGGGAGCCTGGGAAGTTCTCTGCCCTAGAAAGCAGGCCAAAACATTGAATGTTTTCAGCTCGGAGTTAGATAGAGTTCCTAGAGTTGAAGGGATCAAAGGGTCTGGGAAGAAAGCAGAACGATGGTCAGTCATGAACATATTGAATGGAGGAGCAGGCTTGAAGGATGAATGGCCTAGTCCTGCCCCTATCGATGACAGCAATGGCACGACTAAAAGCTCACTGCACACCAACCCAAGCACTGTCAGGCCACAGCTACCCTGCACAATGAAGACGTTAATCCCAGACATGGTAAATGAGGAGAGATTTGCTCACCTCTTCTCAGACAGGGGTCTGAGGATACAGATGGATGGGGTGGTATAGAGGAGGGATGTCCTCTTTCCCCAGAACCAGAAGAGGAGGAGGCCATAACACCTGACCCTGCCAGGCTGCTCTGAGGTTGCTATCTGGGTCAGTGCAGTTTCTGTGGCTCGGAGTTGGTTAATTCAAAGGCACTTATCCAATCTCCGGTACTTCAGCCACCTCCCAACAAGGCTCACATTCTCCCGTTCCCATGGATGCATGCAATATCTTCTCTCACTCACAGACCTCCCCCCTTCACCTTACACCATGTAAGCCCTTTGCACTGACTCCTCACTCACTCAGGACACATCCACCCTTCCCCGCATCAGGATTAACAACTGGGCCAGCCATCGTCATGTCCCAGTCACTGAGAAAGAAACATTGTTCATTGATGTGCTTCTTTTCCATTACCCTACTGTGCATGTCCTGTTTACAAGTCATGATCACTCATTCACATCACATTCTGTCATCAAGTCATACACATCCCTCTGAACCTTTCCTATTCATGTACTTACCCAAAAGTCTTTTAAACATTGTTACTGTACCTGCATCTACCACTTTCTTTGGCCGTTTTTTCCACGTACAAGTCATCCTCTGTGTGAAAACGTTGTCCCTCCAGTCCCTTGTAAATCTTTCCCTTTCACCTTCAAAATATGGCTCTGAGGTCTGAGCTCTCCGACCATAGGGAAAAGACCTTGGTTATTCATCTTATCTAAGTCTCTCACGATTGTACAAACCTCTATAAGGTCAGCTCTCAACCTCCTACCTCTCCTTATTAATCAAACTCTCTAGTCCTGGAAACATGGTGGCTATTTGTTTCTGAATCCTCTCCAAATTAATAACATCTTTCCTATAACAAGGTAACCCCCCAAAACTGTACACAGCCTTTTGACTTCTGCAGATATCAGCAGAATATCCAAGGTCCTGCAATCAAAGGGAAACCTTCAACTTATCGCCTCCTCCACCTCCAAGAACAAGAGCACAGACCCTCCCAGTGTCCACCAGTAAGGTTACCTCCCACAGCCTCCCAGTAGCTCAGACCGTGATCCATTGCCAGTATTTGATCCAGTTTATAGTGGGTAGCACCAGCTGGCTAGCACTTCCCCATCACATCTCTGCAGCTGGGAGAGAGAGAGAGAGAAATGCTCCAGGACCCTACCGAGACCAGGCAGGAGAGCAGCCCCCTGGCGTGGCAGTTAGGAACGTCATACAAATGCGCAAGCAAATACAGAAGCAGAAGCAGGTAGGTCAGGGGGCACAATGTAATGTGACCCTACTGCCTCAGGCATATGATCACTTGGCTGTCTGCATGGATGGATTGGTGGATAAGAAGGAAAGCAAGGATCGAGCAAATGATGTGGGTGTGAGATTGATGTAGCACACTACTATACAGCAACATGTCCACCCCCCCCCCCCCAAACTGATGACCAGTCAAAGATGACGAGCTGCCTGACTGTGTGTCTGCACCAAACAGTAAAATAAGACAGAAAGACTGTGAGCCCTGAAGCTCTGTCTGAGGGACGTAAAGCACGGCAGTTATGCTGTAAGCATCCAGTGGACAGTGAGGATGCAAAGATCATCACCAAAGGTGCAGCAATCTCTTCACTCACTTCCTGTAGAAACCTTGGGTATATCCTATCTTGCTGAGGGGACTGATCTATCCTCATGTTTTTCAAAATTTCCAGCACATCCTCCTTCTTAACAGCAAAGTGTTTGAATGTATCAGCCTGTTTCACACTGTCCTCGCAAATAACAAAGTCCCTCTCACTGGTGAATACTGAAGCAAAGTATTCATCAACAATGTGAGTAAGAGTTACATGAGCATGTCAGTAGCCCTGGGTCACAGCATAGTCCGTCCATGAGCTAGTGCCTGGTTGAGGAAGACTGTAGAACTTCCAAAAGGACACTGACAAGTTCATAGAGTGGACAGATAGATGGCAGATAAAGTTCAACACAGAGCAGTATGCACTTTCGGCTGCATTTTGGCAGATAAAACATAAGATCATGATACGATAAAAGATGTCAGCTTTAAGATTGGGCAGGGAAAGAGAGACCTGAATATTAAAGACATTAAAGGTGGTAGGACAGGCAATTACTAAAGCATACAGAATCTTTATATTTTATTAAAGAGAACATACAGTATTTGAGCAGGGAGGTTATGCCAAACTTATGTAAGACACTAGTTAGACCTCAGCTGGAGTACAGTGTGTCACATTTTAGGGAGTGTGTGAACACAATGAATAGAGTGAAGAAAAGGACAATGAGAATGATTCCAAGGGTTGGAAGTCTCAGTTATGAAGAGAGATTGGAGTAGTTATGAAGAGAGGTTGGAGTAGTTGTGAAGAGAGGTTGGAATAGTTGTGAAGAGAGTTGGAGTAGTTGTGAAGAGAGGTTGGAATAGTTAAGAAGAGAGATTGGAGTAGTTATGAAGAGAGGTTGAAGTAATTATGAAGAGAGGTTGGAATGGTTATGAAGAGAGGCTGGAGTAATTATGAAGAGAGGTTGGAGTAGTTATGAAGAGAGGTTGGAGTAGTTGTGAAGAGAGGTTGGAGTACTTGTGAAGAGAGTTGGAGTAGTTATGAAGAGAGGTTGGAGTAGTTGTGAAGAGTGTTTTTTTCTTGGAGAGGAGAAGACTTTGAGAAGATTTGATTGAAGTTTTCAAAATCACATGCAGTCTGAACAGAATTGACAGGGTGAAACTGTCCACTCATGAAAGGATTGGGAACCAGAGAGCACAATTTAAACTGATTTGCAAAGTAATTAAATGCAAGGTGAGAAAAATTACCTGTTTCACACAATGAGAGTGGTTCAGGTCTGGATCACTAAAAAAAGGCTGCAATTGCTGACAACCAACATATACATGGTCTATGGACTCAGTGCAACAATCGCTCACTCTGTTCCTGGAGTTGTTGAAGCAGGTATATTCACCTCAAGTTTCACAAGAGAAAGAGACAGAAGCCACAGCACCGTGTCCACTGAATGCACTTCCAAGAATCCCTGCAAGACAAATTCAGCCCTTCAGGTCTGACCCACACTCCACTCCCCACCCAATCCCCGTCATCCTATATTTACCATGGAAACTATGGACAAATTAGCATGGCCAAGTCACCTGACTTGTACGTCTTTGGAAGCCCACGCAGACCCCAGGAGAACATACAAACTTCACACAGCTAGTCATGAGAGGCTGGAATCATTGACAGGATCCTGGTGCAGTGAGGCATCATTGCTAATCCACGTGACCCTCCTCTCACATATATGAACAACCTAAAAGAAGAAAAGAAGTCGCGAATGTTACATTTTTACCAATTGTCTAAATTTCAATTATATTTTAGCTATCTTATAATATCCCTGGATATTATAAGGGTCCAGCTCTAATCCCCAGTAAATATTTCTTGACCAGGAAGGGAATACATTCACTGAGTGCTTCATATGGGTCGGGTATGTTTTGGCGCCGATCATTTGGCCCTGCCGTTTTGGCTCTAATCTGTTTTGGCACTCATTACTTTGGCGCTAAGCTGTTTTGGCGCCAGTTCAGAATAAAAAAATAAGAAGAGAGGTTGAAGAAGAGAGGATGACTAACAACCCGATGTAATTTTCTCAACCAGCAAGAGTTGATAGTCAAAGCTGTAATGACCCGCTGTAGATTCAAATCTCATTTTGTAATCATTTTCTCATTTAACAATTGTTAATAGACATCTCTTGCCTTGATGATACTCAAGCCCTTCTGTCTTCACATTGGAAAGCTGTAAAACAATTCTCTTTCTATTTTCTTGTTGAGCCCATACCAGAAATGGCTGAAAACATTCTAAGCAAGAGAGACAAACCAAATTTTCACACGATGGTTATCTATGTGTTTGATAAATGTAGCAAAATGTAGAAATTCATTTTTATAATGAATAGGTTAAAAATAATGAATAAAAAAAATTAGATTTATTTCTTACAATGCAATAAAAACAAACTTCTTACTGCCTCTACAAGACTTTTTTTATGCTGAACTGGCATCAAAACAGCTCAACGCCAAAGTAATGAGCGCCAAAACAGATTAGAGCCAAAATGGCGGGGCCAAATGATCGGCGCCAAAAGGGCGGCGCCAAAGAGTCCCATTCTGCTTCATAGACGACATGGGATGAGAAAAGTGGCATTCTAAGTACATACACAAAGTTATTCTCATCAACATCTGGCAATCTGGTGGTTTACAAAACATACGTTTCTTTTCTTATTTTTGGCACAACACAGGCCCTTCAGCCCTCGGTGTTGTGCCGGCCTTTTATCTGACTCTAAGACCAGACTAACCTTCATACCCTTCATTGTACTAACTTCCATGCACCTATGCAAGAGTCACTTAAATGTCCCTAATGTTTCTGACTCTACTACCACTGCTGGCAGTGCATTCCTCGCACACACCACTCTCTGTGTAAAGAACTGACCTCTTTTAGCTCCCCAAACCTTCCTCCAATCACCTTAAAATTATGTCTCCTTGTGATAGACATTTCTGCCGATGGGAAAAAGTCTCTGGCTATCCACTCTATCGATGCATCTCTTCATCTTGTACACCTCTATCAAGTTACCTCTCATCCTTCTTTACTCCAATGATAAAAGCCCTAGTTCCCTCAACCTTTCTTCATAAGCCCTGCCCTCCAGTCCAGGCAGCATCCTGGTAAATCTCCTCTGCACCCTCTCTAACGCTTCCATATCCTTCCCATAATGAGGCAACCAGAACTGAACACAATATTCCAAGTGTGGTCTAACCGGGGCTCTATAGAGCTACAACATAACCTCAGGCTCTTAAACTCAATCCCCTGCTAATGAAAGCCAACACACCATGCGCCATCTTATTTGTTGATGTATATTTGTTCCACAAATCCGGACAACACAAGTTTCTGTACAACAGTAGATGCTTTATTATCGGGCAGCCAGCGAGAGATTCTCAATGTCCCCAAAAGTAATTGTGCATCTACTCGTGGTAACACTTCTCTACAAATGTTTGTTCTACATACAGAGACAGTACATTTTATACGAATAATACAAAAGGGCTATAAGTCACATGGTTGATTGTTATTACATTGCTTAAGGTAGGTAATCATGATTTAACAATGCCCAGTTATTGTCGTGTCCTGTGATAACTAATGGATGGATTATAGGGATTGGTTATCGTATTCTTCATAATGATGTTTTGATGGGAAGAGACTTAGACAATTGATACTGCAGAGAGCCTTTTAACAGTGGCATGTTTACCCCTTGAGTCCCCAGTATGTCAGAAGAAAGAAATAAAAGTGGAACTGATCCCTTTGTGGCTTTCTACCTTTCTCACTCCCTCTTATTGACCATACGATCAACCAGATCCCGTCCGAGCCTATAACAAAAACACTCAGACATCAGTGGCACAGAGACACTGGAGCACTCGAACGCAGGTGATCACAATAAGTGCTGGATTGTAATTCCGAATTGTAGCAGCAGGCCTCCCAGTCCTCTAACAATGCCCCCTACGGGCCACCCCGCCATGCCATCACAAAAACCCTTGTCAATAATTTGGAAAGTTTGGATTTCCCATGTGTTGTCTTTATAGAGGTCAGTGATGTTAGTGGACTCATCATGGATATAGGTGCAGCACTCTGCCCCAGCAGTAGCAGGGTTACCCCAGAGACCCCCCCTCCCCCTCCCTGCAACACCCTGGGAGCAGGGGTATCCCAGAGACACCCCCCTCCCCCTCCCCCGTCCCTGTAACACTCTGGGAGGTGGGGTATCCCAGAGACACCCCTCTCCCCCTCCCCCGTCCCTGTAACACTCTGGGAGGTGGGGTATCCCAGAGACACCCCCCTCCCCCCTCCCTGTATCACCCTGGGAGGTGGGGTATCCCAGAGACACCCCCCTCCCCCCTCCCTGTAACACCCTGGGAGGGGGGTATCCCAGAGACCCCTCCCCCCCTCCCCCCTCCCTGTAACACTCTGGGAGGTGGGGTATCCCAGAGACCCCTCCCCCCCTCCCCCCTCCCTGTAACACTCTGGGAGGTGGGGTATCCCAGAGACACCCCCCCCTCCCTGTAACACCCTGGGAGCAGGGGTATCCCAGGGACACCCGCCCCGCCCCCCCCCGCCCCTGTAACACTCTGGGAGGTGGGGTATCCCAGAGACACCCCCCCCCCCTCCCTGTAACACCCTGGGAGCAGGGGTATCCCAGAGACACCCCCCCTCCCCCTCCCTGTAACACCCTGGGAGGGGGGTATCCCAGGGACACCCCCCCCCCCCCTCCCTGTAACACCCTGGGAGCAGGGGTATCCCAGAGACACCCCCCTCCCCCCGTCCCTGTAACACCCTGGGAGCAGGGTTACCCCAGGGACACCCCCCCCCCTCCCCCGTCCCTGTAACACTCTGGGAGGTGGGGTATCCCAGAGGCAGCCAAATGCAAAGGAGCCATTCAGCCACTTTGTGCCAGCGAAAAGATACAGACACAAAGGGGGTTCCGTGTGCCCCCACCTCAAGTGGGTATCTCTCCGTGTCACATGGGCTGTCTGGTAGGACAGGTGCAAAAAGGGATTATGCATCAAGGTGTCAGTTTGACATCCATCTGTTCCCAAGGCCACATTTCCCCACTCTGGAAAACATCTTTGTCTTTAATTGGTGTCGGTTTCTGTGCTGATTCCTTTGCAGTCGGTTCTGTGTATCCCCCGGCGCTGTCCTTGTACTTGCACAGCTGTGGGAGTGGTTAGCAGCACCTGGAACGGTCCTTTCCATCTCTGTCCCAGTTTCTGTCATTCCCAGTCCTTTATCAGGACCAAGTCCCCTGGCTCTGCAGCAGGGTATTCCCCTTCAGGCAAATTGTCTCTCTCTTGGTGAACCTGACGTACCTGGAGTCCAAACTTTGGAGAGTTTTGGTTAGCCCCTGTAGGTACACCCCCACCTCCTCTCTTAGGGAAGGGGTGTTGGACTATATGGCCGTTAATCAGTAAAGTGAGAAACCTTGCTGAAGCAGACCGTATTCCTATTGTTTATTTGACTGATCGCGGAACTGAGAGACTCCTCCCGGGGGTTGAGATCTTCAACCTAATATAAGTGCAGAACTGCACCATCACAACAATGCTCTTCTCCAACATCATCATTACAAAACTCCACGGCCTCTCCACAAAGCTCCCCACCAGAGTGAAGCTAACCTCCAGGGTGAGGGGGAAACTGTTCAACCTTTGTGCCTCCAGGCCAGAGCCAAGACCTGGGAGAAAATGAGAACTGCAGATGCTGGAGATCAGAGTCAAAAAGTGTGGTGCTGGAAAAACACAGCGAGACAGAAAGCATCTGAGGAGCAGAAAAGTCAACATTTCGAGCATAAGCTCTTCATCAGGGAGGTGTGAGCATTAGTGAGGTGTGGGTGTTGGTGAGGTGTGGGTGTTGGTGAGGTGTGGGCATTAGGGAGGTGTGGGTGTTGGTGAGGTGTGGGTATTGGTGAGGTGTGAACGTTAGTGAGGTGTGGGTGTTGGTGAGGTGTGGGTGTTGGTGAGGTGTGAACGTTAGTGAGGTGTGGGTGTTGGTGAGATGTGGGTGTTGGTGAGGTGTGGGTGTTGGTGAGGTGTGGGTGTTGGTGAGGTGTGGGTGTTGGTGAAGTGTGAGCGTTAGTGAGGTGTGAGCGTTAGTGAGGTGTGGGTGTTGGTGAGGTGTGGGTGTGGGTCAGGTGTGGGTGTTGGTGAGGTGTGGGTGTTGGTGAGGTGTGGGTGTGGGTGAGGTGTGGGTGTTGGTGAGGTGTGAGCATTAGTGAGGTGTGGGTGTTGGTGAGGTGTGGGTGTGGGTGAGGTGTGGGTGTGGGTGAGGTGTGGGTGTTGGTGAGGTGTGAGCGTTAGTGAGGTGTGGGTGTTGGTGAGGTGTGGCTGTTGGTGAGGTGTGGGTGTGGGTGAGGTGTGGGTGTTGGTGAGGTGTGGGTGTTGGTGAGGTGTGAGCGTTAGTGAGGTGTGGGTGTTGGTGAGGTGTGGGTGTTGGTGAGGTGTGGGTGTTGGTGAGGTGTGAGCGTTAGTGAGGTGTGGGTGTTGGTGAGGTGTGGGTGTGGGTGAGGTGTGGGTGTGGGTGAGGTGTGGGTGTTGGTGAGGTGTGGGTGTGGGTGAGGTGTGGGTGTGGGTGAGGTGTGGGTGTTGGTGAGGTGTGGGTGTTGGTGAGGTGTGGGTGTGGGTGAGGTGTGGGTGTGGGTTAGGTGTGGGTGTTGGTGAGGTGTGAGCGTTACAGAGGTGTGGGTGTTGGTGAGGTGTGGGTGTTGGTGAGGTGTGGGTGATGGTGAGGTGTGGGTGTTGGTGAGGTGTGAGCGTTAGTGAGGTGTGGGTGTGGGTGAGGTGTGGGTGTTGGTGAGGTGTGAGCGTTAGTGAGGTGAGAGCGTTAGTGAGGTGTGGGTGTGGGTGAGGTGTGGGTGTTGGTGAGGTGTGGGTGTGGGTGAGGTGTGGGTGTTGGTGAGGTGTGGGTGTTGGTGAGGTGTAGTTGTGGGTGAGGTGTGGGTGTTGGTGAGGTGTGGGTGTGGGTGAGGTGTGAGCGTTAGTGAGGTGTGAGCGTTAGTGAGGTGTGGGTGTGGGTGAGGTGTGGGTGTTGGTGAGGTGTGGGTTTTGGTGAGGTGTGGGTGTTGGTGAGGTGTGGGTGTTGGTGAGGTGTGAGCGTTAGTGAGGTGTGGGTGTTGGTGAGGTGTGGATGGTGGTGAGGTGTGAGCGTTAGTGAGGTGTGGGTGTGGGTGAGGTGTGGGTGTTGGTGAGGTGTGGGTGTTGGTGGGGTGTGGGTGTTGGTGAGGTGTGAAAGTTGGTGAGGTGTGAGCGTTAGTGAGGTGTGGGTGTTGGTGAGGTGTGGGTGTTGGTGAGGTGTGGGTGTTGGTGAGGTGTGAGCGTTGGTGAGGTGTGGGTGTTGGTGAGGTGTGGGTGTTGGTGGGGTGTGGGTGTTGGTGAGGTGTGGGTGTTGGTGAGGTGTGAGCGTTAGTGAGGTGTGGGTGTTAGTGAGGTATGGGTGTTGGTGAGGTGTGAGCGTTAGTGAGGTGTGAGCGTTGGTGAGGTGTGGGTGTTAGTGAGGTGTGGGTGTTGGTGAGGTGTGGGTGTTGGTGAGGTGTGAGCGTTAGTGAGGTGTGGGTGTTAGTGAGGTGTGGGTGTTGGTGAGGTGTGGGTGTCGGTGAGGTGTGGGTGTTGGTGAGGTGTGAGCGTTAGTGAGGTGTGCGTGTCGGTGAGGTGTGAGCGTTAGTGAGGTGTGGGTGTTGGTGAGGTGTGGGTGTTGGTGAGGTGTGGGTGTGGGTGAGGTGTGGGTGTTGGTGAGGTGTGAGCGTTAGTGAGGTGTGGGTGTTGGTGAGGTGTGGCTGTTGGTGAGGTGTGGGTGTGGGTGAGGTGTGGGTGTTGGTGAGGTGTGGGTGTTGGTGAGGTGTGAGCGTTAGTGAGGTGTGGGTGTTGGTGAGGTGTGGGTGTTGGTGAGGTGTGGGTGTTGGTGAGGTGTGAGCGTTAGTGAGGTGTGGGTGTTGGTGAGGTGTGGGTGTGGGTGAGGTGTGGGTGTGGGTGAGGTGTGGGTGTTGGTGAGGTGTGGGTGTGGGTGAGGTGTGGGTGTGGGTGAGGTGTGGGTGTTGGTGAGGTGTGGGTGTTGGTGAGGTGTGGGTGTTGGTGAGGTGTGGGTGTGGGTGAGGTGTGGGTGTTGGTGAGGTGTGAGCGTTAGTGAGGTGTGGGTGTTGGTGAGGTGTGGCTGTTGGTGAGGTGTGGGTGTGGGTGTTGGTGAGGTGTGGGTGTTGGTGAGGTGTGAGCGTTAGTGAGGTGTGGGTGTTGGTGAGGTGTGGGTGTTGGTGAGGTGTGGGTGTTGGTGAGGTGTGAGCGTTAGTGAGGTGTGGGTGTTGGTGAGGTGTGGGTGTTAGTGAGGTGTGGGTGTTGGTGAGGTGTGGGTGTCGGTGAGGTGTGGGTGTTGGTGAGGTGTGAGCGTTAGTGAGGTGTGCGTGTCGGTGAGGTGTGGGTGTTGGTGAGGTGTGGGTGTGGGTGAGGTGTGGGTGTGGGTTAGGTGTGGGTGTTGGTGAGGTGTGAGCGTTACTGAGGTGTGGGTGTTGGTGAGGTGTGGGTGATGGTGAGGTGTGGGTGTTGGTGAGGTGTGAGCGTTAGTGAGGTGTGGGTGTGGGTGAGGTGTGGGTGTTGGTGAGGTGTGAGCGTTAGTGAGGTGTGAGCGTTAGTGAGGTGTGGGTGTGGGTGAGGTGTGGGTGTTGGTGAGGTGTGGGTGTGGGTGAGGTGTGGGTGTTGGTGAGGTGTGGGTGTTGGTGAGGTGTGGGTGTGGGTGTGGGTGAGGTGTGGGTGTTGGTGAGGTGTGGGTGTGGGTGAGGTGTGAGCGTTAGTGAGGTGTGAGCGTTAGTGAGGTGTGGGTGTGGGTGAGGTGTGGGTGTTGGTGAGGTATGGGTGTTGGTGAGGTGTGGGTGTGGGTGAGGTGTGGGTGTTGGTGAGGTGTGAGCGTTAGTGAGGTGTGGGTGTTGGCGAGGTGTGGATGTTGGTGAGGTGTGAGCGTTAGTGAGGTGTGGGTGTGGGTGAGGTGTGGGTGTTGGTGAGGTGTGGGTGTTGGTGGGGTGTGGGTGTTGGTGAGGTGTGAAAGTTGGTGAGGTGTGAGCGTTAGTGAGGTGTGGGTGTTGGTGAGGTGTGGGTGTTGGTGAGGTGTGGGTGTGGGTGAGGTGTGGGTGTTGGTGAGGTGTGGGTGTTGGTGAGGTGTGAGCGTTAGTGAGGTGTGGGTGTTAGTGAGGTATGGGTGTTAGTGAGGTGTGGGTGTGGGTGAGGTGTGGGTGTTGGTGAGGTGTGAGCGTTGGTGAGGTGTGGGTGTTGGTGAGGTGTGGGTGTTGGTGGGGTGTGGGTGTTGGTGAGGTGTGAGCGTTAGTGAGGTGTGGGTGTTAGTGAGGTATGGGTGTTGGTGAGGTGTGAGCGTTAGTGAGGTGTGAGCGTTGGTGAGGTGTGGGTGTTAGTGAGGTGTGGGTGTTGGTGAGGTGTGGGTGTTGGTGAGGTGTGAGCGTTAGTGAGGTGTGGGTGTTAGTGAGGTGTGGGTGTTGGTGAGGTGTGGGTGTCGGTGAGGTGTGGGTGTTGGTGAGGTGTGAGCGTTAGTGAGGTGTGCGTGTCGGTGAGGTGTGAGCGTTAGTGAGGTGTGGGTGTTGGTGAGGTGTGGGTGTTGGTGAGGTGTGGGTGTGGGTGAGGTGTGGGTGTTAGTGAGGTGTGAGCGTTAGTGAGGTGTGAGCGTTAGTGAGGTGTGGGTGTTGGTGAGGTGTGGGTGTGGGTGAGGTGTGGGTGTGGGTGAGGTGTGAGCGTTAGTGAGGTGTGGGTGTTGGTGAGGTGTGAGCGTTAGTGAGGTGTGGGTGTTAGTGAGGTGTGGGTGTTAGTGAGGTGTGGGTATTAGTGAGGTGTGGGTGTGGGTGAGGTGTGGGTGTGGGTGAGGTGTGAGCGTTAGTGAGGTGTGGGTGTTGGTGAAGTGTGGGTGTTGGTGAGGTGTGGGTGTTAGTGAGGTGTGGGTGTGGGTGAGGTGTGGGTGTTGGTGAGGTGTGGGTGTTGGTGAGGTGTGAGCGTTAGTGAGGTGTGGGTGTTGGTGAGGTGTGGGTGTTGGTGAGGTGTGGGTGTTGGTGAGGTGTGAGCGTTAGTGAGGTGTGGGTGTTGGTGAGGTGTGGGTATCGGTGAGGTGTGGGTGTTGGTGAGGTGTGGGTGTTGGTGAGGTGTGAGCGTTAGTGAGGTGTGGGTGTGGGTGAGGTGTGGGTGTTGGTGAGGTGTGAGCGTTAGTGAGGTGTGGGTGTTGGTGAGGTGTTGGTGTTGGTGAGGTGTGGGCGTTGGTGAGGTGTGGGTGTTGGTGAGGTGTGGGTGTTGGTGAGGTGTGAGAGTTAGTGAGGTGTGGGTGTTGGTGAGGTGTGGGTGTTGGTGTGGTGTGGGCGTTGGTGAGGTGTGGGTGTTGGTGAGGTGTGGGTGTTGGTGACGTGTGGGTGTGGGTGAGGTGTGGGTGTTGGTGAGGTGTGAGCGTTAGCGAGGTGTGGGTGTTGGTGAGGTGTGGGCATTAGTGAGGTGTGGGTGTTGGTGAGGTGTGGGTGTGGGTGAGGTGTGGGTGTTGGTGAGGTGTGAGCGTTAGTGAGGTGTGGGTGTTGGTGAGGTGTGGGTGTTGGTGAGGTGTGGGTGTTGGTGAGGTGTGGGTGTTGATGAGGTGTGGGTGTTGGTGAGGTGTGAGCATTAGCGAGGTGTGGGTGTTGGTGAGGTGTGGGTGTTGGTGAGGTGTGGGTGTTGGTGAGGTGTGGATGTTGGTGAGGTGTGGGTGTTGGTGAGGTGTGGGTGTTGGTGGGGTGTGGGTGTTGGTGAGGTGTGGGTGTTGGTTTGGTATGAGCGTTAGTGAGGTGTGGGTGTTGGTGAGGTGTGGGTGTTGGTGAGGTGTGGATGTTGGTGAGGTGTGTGTGTGGGTGAGGTGTGGGTGTTAGTGAGGTGTGAGCGTTAGTGAGGTGTGGGTGTGGGTGAGGTGTGGGTGTTGGTGAGGTGTGGGTGTTGGTGAGGTGTGGGTGTTGGTGAGGTGTGGATGTTGGTGAGGTGTGGGTGTTGGTAAGGTGTGAGCGTTAGTGAGGTGTGGGCGTTGGTGAGGTGTGGGTGTTGGTGAGGTGTGGGTGTTGGTGAGGTGTGGGTGTTGGTGAGGTGTGGGTGTTGGTAAGGTGTGAGTGTTAGTGAGGTGTGGGTGTTGGTGATGTGTGGGCATTAGTGAGGTGTGGGTGTTGGTGAGGTGTGGGTGTTGGTGAGGTGTGGGTGTTGGTGAGGTGTGGATGTTGGTGAGGTGTGGATGTTGGTGAGGTGTGGGTGTTGGTGAGGTGTGGGTGTTGGTGATGTGTGGGCATTAGTGAGGTGTGGGTGTTGGTGAGGTGTGGGTGTTGGTGAGGTGTGGATGTTGGTGAGGTGTGGGTGTTGGTGAGGTGTGGATGTTGGTGAGGTGTGGGTGTTGGTGAGGTGTGGGTGTTGGTGAGGTGTGAGTGTTGGTGAGGTGTGGATGTTGGTGAGGTGTGGGTGTTGGTGATGTGTGGGCATTAGTGAGGTGTGGGTGTTGGTGAGGTGTGGGTGTTGGTGAGGTGTGGGTGTTGGTGAGGTGTGAGTGTTGTTGATGTGTGGGCATTAGTGAGGTGTGGGTGTTGGTGAGGTGTGGGTGTTGGTGAGGTGTGGGCATTAGTGAGGTGTGGATGTTGGTGAGGTGTGGGTGTTGGTGAGGTGTGGATGTTGGTGAGGTGTGGGTGTTGGTGAGGTGTGGGTGTTGGTGAGGTGTGGATGTTGGTGAGGTGTGGATGTTGGTGATGTGTGGGCATTAGTGAGGTGTGGGTGTTGGTGAGGTGTGGGTGTTGGTGAGATGTGAGCGTTAGCGAGGTGTGGGTGTTGGTGAGGTGTGGGTGTTGGTGAGGTGTGGGCATTAGTGAGGTGTGGGTGTTGGTGAGGTGTGGGTGTGGGTGAGGTGTGGGTGTTGGTGAGGTGTGGGCGTTAGTGAGGTGTGGGTGTTGGTGAGGTGTGGGTGTTGGTGAGGTGTGGGTGTTGGTGAGGTGTGAGCGTTAGTGAGGTGTGGTTGTTGGTGAGTTGTGGGTGTTGGTGAGGTGTGGGTGTTGGTGAGGTGTGAGCGTTAGTGAGGTGTGGGTGTTGGTGAGGTGTGGGTGTTGGTGATGTGTGGGTGTTGGTGAGGTGTGGGTGTTGGTGAGGTGTGAGCTTTAGTGAGGTGTGGGTGTTGGTGAGGTGTGAGCGTTGGTGAGGTGTGAGCATTAGTGAGGTGTGGGTGTTGGTGAGGTGTGGGTGTTGGTGAGGTGTGAGCGTTGGTGAGGTGTGAGCGTTAGTGAGGTGTGGGTGTTGGTGAGGTGTGGGTTTTGGTGAGGTATGAGCGTTAGTGAGGTGTGGGTGTTGGTGAGGTGTGAGCATTGGTGTGGTGTGAGCGTTAGTGAGGTGTGGGTGTTGGTGAGGTGTGGGTGTTGGTGAGGTGTGAGCGTTAGTGAGGTGTGGGTGTTGGTGAGGTGTGAGCGTTAGCGAGGTGTGGGTGTTGGTGAGGTGTGGGTGTTGGTGAGGTGTAGGAGTTGGTGAGGTGTGAGCGTTAGTGAGGTGTGGGTGTTGGTGAGATGTGAGCATTAGTGAGGTGTGGGTGTTGGTGAGGTGTGGGCATTAGGGAGGTGTGGGTGTTGGTGAGGTGTGGGTGTTGGTGAGGTGTGGGTGTTGGTGAGGTGTGGGCATTAGTGAGGTGTGGGTGTTGGTGAGGTGTGAGTGTTGGTGAAGTGTGGGTGTTGGTGAGGTGTGGGCATTAGTGAGGTGTGAGTGTTGGTAAGGTGTGGGTGTTGGTGAGGTGTGGGCATTAGTGAGGTGTGGATGTTGGTGAGGTGTGGATGTTGGTGAGGTGTGGGTGTTGGTGAGGTGTGGGCATTAGTGAGGTGTGGTTGTTGGAGAGGTGTGAGCATTAGTGAGGTGTGGGTGTTGGTGAGGTGTGGGCATTAGGGAGGTGTGGGTGTTGGTGAGGTGTGGGTGTTGGTGAGGTGTGGGCATTAGTGAGGTGTGGGTGTTGGTGACGTTTGAGTGTTGGTGAGGTGTGGGTGTTGGTGAGGTGTGGGCATTAGTGAGGTGTGGGTGTTGGTGAGGTGTGGGTGTTGGTGAGGTGTGGGCATTAGGGAGGTGTGGGTGTTGGTGAGGTGTGGGTGTTGGTGAGGTGTGGGTGTTGGTGAGGTGTGGGCATTAGTGAGGTGTGGGTGTTGGTGAGGTGTGGGTGTTGGTGAGGTGTGGGCATTAGTGAGGTGTGAGTGTTGGTGAGGTGTGGGTGTTGGTGAGGTGTGGGCATTAGTGAGGTGTCGGTGTTGGTGAGATGTGGGTGTTGGTGAGGTGTGGGTGTTGGTGAGGTGTGAGCGTTCGTGAGGTGTGAGCGTTAGCGAGGTGTGGGTGTTGGTGATGTGTGGGCATTAGTGAGGTGTGGGTGTTGGTGATGTGTGGGCATTAGTGAGGTGTGGGTGTTGGTGAGGTGTGGGTGTTGATGAGGTGTGGGTGTTGGTGAGGTGTGAGCATTAGCGAGGTGTGGGTGTTGGTGAGGTGTGAGCGTTAGTGAGGTGTGAGCGTTAGTGAGGTGTGGGTGTGGGTGAGGTGTGGGTGTTGGTGAGGTGTGGGTGTGGGTGAGGCGTGGGTGTTGGTGAGGTGTGAGCGTTAGTGAGGTGTGGGTGTGGGTGAGGTGTGGGTGTTGGTGAGGTGTGGGTGTTGGTGAGGTGTGGGTGTGGGTGAGGTGTGGGTGTTGGTGAGGTGTGAGCGTTAGTGAGGTGTGGGTGTTGGTGAGGTGTGGATGTTGGTGAGGTGTGAGCGTTAGTGAGGTGTGGGTGTGGGTGAGGTGTGGGTGTTGGTGAGGTGTGAGCGTTAGTGAGGTGTGGGTGTTGGTGAGGTGTGGGTGTTGGTGAGGTGTGGGTGTTGGTGAGGTGTGGGTGTTGATGAGGTGTGAGCATTAGCGAGGTGTGGGTGTTGGTGAGGTGTGGGTGTTGGTGAGGTGTGGGTGTTGGTGAGGTGTGAGCGTTAGTGAGGTGTGGGTGTTGGTGAGGTGTGGGTGTTGGTGAGGTGTGGATGTTGGTGAGGTGTGGGTGTTGGTGAGGTGTGGGTGTTGGTGAGGTGTGGATGTTGGTGAGGTGTGGGTGTTGGTGAGGTGTGGATGTTGGTGAGGTGTGAGCGTTAGTGAGGTGTGGGTGTTAGTGAGGTGTGGGTGTTGGTGAGGTGTGGGTGTTGGTGGGGTGTGGGTGTTGGTGAGGTGTGGGTGTTGGTGAGGTATGAGCGTTAGTGAGGTGTGGGTGTTGGTGAGGTGTGGGTGTTGGTGAGGTGTGGATGTTGGTGAGGTGTGTGTGTGGGTGAGGTGTGGGTGTTAGTGAGGTGTGAGCGTTAGTGAGGTGTGGGTGTGGGTGAGGTGTGGGTGTTGGTGAGGTGTGGGTGTTGGTGAGGTGTGGATGTTGGTGAGGTGTGGGTGTTGGTAAGGTGTGAGCGTTAGTGAGGTGTGGGTGTTGGTGAGGTGTGGGTGTTGGTGAGGTGTGGGTGTTGGTGAGGTGTGGGTGTTGGTAAGGTGTGAGTGTTAGTGAGGTGTGGGTGTTGGTGATGTGTGGGCATTAGTGAGGTGTGGGTGTTGGTGAGGTGTGGGTGTTGGTGAGGTGTGGGTGTTGGTGAGGTGTGGATGTTGGTGAGGTGTGGATGTTGGTGAGGTGTGGGTGTTGGTGAGGTGTGGGTGTTGGTGATGTGTGGGCATTAGTGAGGTGTGGGTGTTGGTGAGGTGTGGGTGTTGGTGAGGTGTGGATGTTGGTGAGGTGTGGGTGTTGGTGAGGTGTGGATGTTGGTGAGGTGTGGGTGTTGGTGAGGTGTGGGTGTTGGTGAGGTGTGGGTGTTGGTGAGGTGTGGATGTTGGTGAGGTGTGGGTGTTGGTGATGTGTGGGCATTAGTGAGGTGTGGGTGTTGGTGAGGTGTGGGTGTTGGTGAGGTGTGGGTGTTGGTGAGGTGTGAGTGTTGTTGATGTGTGGGCATTAGTGAGGTGTGGGTGTTGGTGAGGTGTGGGTGTTGGTGAGGTGTGGATGTTGGTGAGGTGTGGGTGTTGGTGAGGTGTGGGTGTTGGTGAGGTGTGGATGTTGGTGAGGTGTGGATGTTGGTGATGTGTGGGCATTAGTGAGGTGTGGGTGTTGGTGAGGTGTGGGTGTTGGTGAGATGTGAGCGTTAGCGAGGTGTGGGTGTTGGTGAGGTGTGGGTGTTGGTGAGGTGTGGGCATTAGTGAGGTGTGGGTGTTGGTGAGGTGTGGGTGTGGGTGAGGTGTGGGTGTTGGTGAGGTGTGAGCGTTAGTGAGGTGTGGGTGTTAGTGAGGTGTGGGTGTTAGTGAGGTGTGGGTGTTGGTGAGGTGTGGGTGTTGGTGAGGTGTGAGCGTTAGTGAGGTGTGCGTGTCGGTGAGGTGTGAGCGTTAGTGAGGTGTGGGTGTTGGTGAGGTGTGGGTGTTGGTGAGGTGTGGGTGTGGGTGAGGTGTGGGTGTTGGTGAGGTGTGAGCGTTAGTGAGGTGTGAGCGTTAGTGAGGTGTGGGTGTTGGTGAGGTGTGGGTGTGGGTGAGGTGTGGGTGTGGGTGAGGTGTGAGCGTTAGTGAGGTGTGGGTGTTGGTGAGGTGTGAGCGTTAGTGAGGTGTGGGTGTTAGTGAGGTGTGGGTGTTAGTGAGGTGTGGGTATTAGTGAGGTGTGGGTGTGGGTGAGGTGTGGGTGTGGGTGAGATGTGAGCGTTAGTGAGGTGTGGGTGTTGGTGAAGTGTGGGTGTTGGTGAGGTGTGGGTGTTAGTGAGGTGTGGGTGTGGGTGAGGTGTGGGTGTTGGTGAGGTGTGGGTGTTGGTGAGGTGTGAGCGTTAGTGAGGTGTGGGTGTTGGTGAGGTGTGGGTGTTGGTGAGGTGTGGGTGTTGGTGAGGTGTGAGCGTTAGTGAGGTGTGGGTTTTGGTGAGGTGTGGGTATCGGTGAGGTGTGGGTGTTGGTGAGGTGTGGGTGTTGGTGAGGTGTGAGCGTTAGTGAGGTGTGGGTGTGGGTGAGGTGTGGGTGTTGGTGAGGTGTGAGCGTTAGTGAGGTGTGGGTGTTGGTGAGGTGTTGGTGTTGGTGAGGTGTGGGCGTTGGTGAGGTGTGGGTGTTGGTGAGGTGTGGGTGTTGGTGAGGTGTGAGCGTTAGTTAGGTGTGGGTGTTGGTGAGGTGTGGGTGTTGGTGTGGTGTGGGCGTTGGTGAGGTGTGGGTGTTGGTGAGGTGTGGGTGTTGGTGAGGTGTGGGTGTGGGTGAGGTGTGGGTGTTGGTGAGGTGTGAGCGTTAGCGAGGTGTGGGTGTTGGTGAGGTGTGGGCATTAGTGAGGTGTGGGTGTTGGTGAGGTGTGGGTGTGGGTGAGGTGTGGGTGTTGGTGAGGTGTGAGCGTTAGTGAGGTGTGGGTGTTGGTGAGGTGTGGGTGTTGGTGAGGTGTGGGTGTTGGTGAGGTGTGGGTGTTGATGAGGTGTGGGTGTTGGTGAGGTGTGAGCATTAGCGAGGTGTGGGTGTTGGTGAGGTGTGGGTGTTGGTGAGGTGTGGGTGTTGGTGAGGTGTGGATGTTGGTGAGGTGTGGGTGTTGGTGAGGTGTGGATGTTGGTGAGGTGTGAGCGTTAGTGAGGTGTGGGTGTTAGTGAGGTGTGGGTGTTGGTGAGGTGTGGGTGTTGGTGGGGTGTGGGTGTTGATGAGGTGTGGGTGTTGGTGAGGTATGAGCGTTAGTGAGGTGTGGGTGTTGGTGAGGTGTGGGTGTTGGTGAGGTGTGGATGTTGGTGAGGTGTGTGTGTGGGTGAGGTGTGGGTGTTAGTGAGGTGTGAGCATTAGTGAGGTGTGGGTGTGGGTGAGGTGTGGGTGTTGGTGAGGTGTGGGTGTTGGTGAGGTGTGGGTGTTGGTGAGGTGTGGATGTTGGTGAGGTGTGGGTGTTGGTAAGGTGTGAGCGTTAGTGAGGTGTGGGTGTTGGTGAGGTGTGGGTGTTGGTGAGGTGTGGGTGTTGGTGAGGTGTGGGTGTTGGTGAGGTGTGGGTGTTGGTAAGGTGTGAGTGTTAGTGAGGTGTGGGTGTTGGTGATGTGTGGGCATTAGTGAGGTGTGGGTGTTGGTGAGGTGTGGGTGTTGGTGAGGTGTGTATGTTGGTGAGGTGTGGATGTTGGTGAGGTGTGGGTGTTGGTGAGGTGTGGGTGTTGGTGATGTGTGGGCATTAGTGAGGTGTGGGTGTTGGTGAGGTGTGGGTGTAGGTGAGGTGTGGATGTTGGTGAGGTGTGGGTGTTGGTGAGGTGTGGATGTTGGTGAGGTGTGGGTGTTGGTGAGGTGTGGGTGTTGGTGAGGTGTGGGTGTTGGTGAGGTGTGGATGTTGGTGAGGTGTGGGTGTTGGTGATGTGTGGGCATTAGTGAGGTGTGGGTGTTGGTGAGGTGTGGGTGTTGGTGAGGTGTGGGTGTTGGTGAGGTGTGAGTGTTGTTGATGTGTGGGCATTAGTGAGGTGTGGGTGTTGGTGAGGTGTGGGTGTTGGTGAGGTGTGGGCATTAGTGAGGTGTGGATGTTGGTGAGGTGTGGGTGTTGGTGAGGTGTGGATGTTGGTGAGGTGTGGGTGTTGGTGAGGTGTGGGTGTTGGTAAGGTGTGGATGTTGGTGATGTGTGGGCATTAGTGAGGTGTGGGTGTTGGTGAGGTGTGGGTGTTGGTGAGATGTGAGCGTTAGCGAGGTGTGGGTGTTGGTGAGGTGTGGGTGTTGGTGAGGTGTGGGCATTAGTGAGGTGTGGGTGTTGGTGAGGTGTGGGTGTGGGTGAGGTGTGGGTGTTGGTGAGGTGTGGGCGTTAGTGAGGTGTGGGTGTTGGTGAGGTGTGGGTGTTGGTGAGGTGTGGGTGTTGGTGAGGTGTGAGCGTTAGTGAGGTGTGGTTGTTGGTGAGGTGTGGGTGTTGGTGATGTGTGGGTGTTGGTGAGGTGTGGGTGTTGGTGAGGTGTGAGCGTTAGTGAGGTGTGGGTGTTGGTGAGGTGTGAGCGTTGGTGAGGTGTGAGCATTAGTGAGGTGTGGGTGTTGTTGAGGTGTGGGTGTTGGTGAGGTGTGAGCGTTGGTGAGGTGTGAGCGTTAGTGAGGTGTGGGTGTTGGTGAGGTGTGGGTGTTGGTGAGGTGTAGGAGTTGGTGAGGTGTGAGCGTTAGTGAGGTGTGGGTGTTGGTGAGATGTGAGCATTAGTGAGGTGTGGGTGTTGGTGAGGTGTGGGCATTAGGGAGGTGTGGGTGTTGGTGAGGTGTGGGTGTTGGTGAGGTGTGGGCATTAGTGAGGTGTGGGTGTTGGTGAGGTGTGAGTGTTGGTGAAGTGTGGGTGTTGGTGAGGTGTGGGCATTAGTGAGGTGTGAGTGTTGGTGGGGTGTGGGTGTTGGTGAGGTGTGGGCATTAGTGAGGTGTGGATGTTGGTGAGGTGTGGATGTTGGTGAGGTGTGGGTGTTGGTGAGGTGTGGGCATTAGTGAGGTGTGGTTGTTGGAGAGGTGTGAGCATTAGTGAGGTGTGGGTGTTGGTGAGGTGTGGGCATTAGGGAGGTGTGGGTGTTGGTGAGGTGTGGGTGTTGGTGAGGTGTGGGCATTAGTGAGGTGTGGGTGTTGGTGACGTGTGAGTGTTGGTGAGGTGTGGGTGTTGGTGAGGTGTGGGCATTAGTGAGGTGTGGGTGTTGGTGAGGTGTGGGTGTTGGTGAGGTGTGGGCATTAGGGAGGTGTGGGTGTTGGTGAGGTGTGGGTGTTGGTGAGGTGTGGGTGTTGGTGAGGTGTGGGCATTAGTGAGGTGTGGGTGTTGGTGAGGTGTGGGTGTTGGTGAGGTGTGGGCATTAGGGAGGTGTGGGTGTTGGTGAGGTGTGGGTGTTGGTGAGGTGTGGGTGTTGGTGAGGTGTGAGCGTTAGTGAGGTGTGGGTGTTGGTGAGGTGTGAGCGTTGGTGAGGTGTGAGCATTAGTGAGGTGTGGGTGTTGTTGAGGTGTGGGTGTTGGTGAGGTGTGAGCGTTGGTGAGGTGTGAGCGTTAGTGAGGTGTGGGTGTTGGTGAGGTGTGGGTGTTGGTGAGGTGTAGGAGTTGGTGAGGTGTGAGCGTTAGTGAGGTGTGGGTGTTGGTGAGATGTGAGCATTAGTGAGGTGTGGGTGTTGGTGAGGTGTGGGCATTAGGGAGGTGTGGGTGTTGGTGAGGTGTGGGTGTTGGTGAGGTGTGGGCATTAGTGAGGTGTGGGTGTTGGTGAGGTGTGAGTGTTGGTGAAGTGTGGGTGTTGGTGAGGTGTGGGCATTAGTGAGGTGTGAGTGTTGGTGGGGTGTGGGTGTTGGTGAGGTGTGGGCATTAGTGAGGTGTGGATGTTGGTGAGGTGTGGATGTTGGTGAGGTGTGGGTGTTGGTGAGGTGTGGGCATTAGTGAGGTGTGGTTGTTGGAGAGGTGTGAGCATTAGTGAGGTGTGGGTGTTGGTGAGGTGTGGGCATTAGGGAGGTGTGGGTGTTGGTGAGGTGTGGGTGTTGGTGAGGTGTGGGCATTAGTGAGGTGTGGGTGTTGGTGACGTGTGAGTGTTGGTGAGGTGTGGGTGTTGGTGAGGTGTGGGCATTAGTGAGGTGTGGGTGTTGGTGAGGTGTGGGTGTTGGTGAGGTGTGGGCATTAGGGAGGTGTGGGTGTTGGTGAGGTGTGGGTGTTGGTGAGGTGTGGGTGTTGGTGAGGTGTGGGCATTAGTGAGGTGTGGGTGTTGGTGAGGTGTGGGTGTTGGTGAGGTGTGGGCATTAGTGAGGTGTGAGTGTTGGTGAGGTGTGGGTGTTGGTGAGGTGTGGGCATTAGTGAGGTGTCGGTGTTGGTGAGATGTGGGTGTTGGTGAGGTGTGGGTGTTGGTGAGGTGTGAGCGTTCGTGAGGTGTGAGCGTTAGCGAGGTGTGGGTGTTGGTGATGTGTGGGCATTAGTGAGGTGTGGGTGTTGGTGATGTGTGGGTGTTGGTGAGGTGTGGGTGTTGGTGAGGTGTGGGTGTTGGTGAGGTGTGAGCGTTAGTGAGGTGTGGTTGTTGGTGAGGTGTGGGTGTTGGTGAGGTGTGGGTGTTGGTGAGGTGTGAGCGTTAGTGAGGTGTGGGTGTTGGTGAGGTGTGGGTGTTGGTGATGTGTGGGTGTTGGTGAGGTGTGGGTGTTGGTGAGGTGTGAGCGTTAGTGAGGTGTGGGTTTTGGTGAGGTGTGAGCGTTGGTGAGGTGTGAGCGTTAGTGAGGTGTGGGTGTTGGTGAGGTGTGGGTGTTGGTGAGGTGTGAGCGTTGGTGAGGTGTGAGCGTTAGTGAGGTGTGGGTGTTGGTGAGGTGTGGGTTTTGGTGAGGTATGAGCGTTAGTGAGGTGTGGGTGTTGGTGAGGTGTGAGCATTGGTGTGGTGTGAGCGTTAGTGAGGTGTGGGTGTTGGTGAGGTGTGGGTGTTGGTGAGGTGTGAGCGTTAGCGAGGTGTGGGTGTTGGTGAGGTGTGAGCGTTAGTGAGGTGTGGGTGTTGGTGAGGTGTGGGTGTTGGTGATGTGTGGGTGTTGGTGAGGTGTGGGTGTTGGTGAGGTGTGAGCGTTAGTGAGGTGTGGGTTTTGGTGAGGTGTGAGCGTTGGTGAGGTGTGAGCGTTAGTGAGGTGTGGGTGTTGGTGAGGTGTGGGTGTTGGTGAGGTGTGAGCGTTGGTGAGGTGTGAGCGTTAGTGAGGTGTGGGTGTTGGTGAGGTGTGGGTTTTGGTGAGGTATGAGCGTTAGTGAGGTGTGGGTGTTGGTGAGGTGTGAGCATTGGTGTGGTGTGAGCGTTAGTGAGGTGTGGGTGTTGGTGAGGTGTGGGTGTTGGTGAGGTGTGAGCGTTAGCGAGGTGTGGGTGTTGGTGAGGTGTGGGTGTTGGTGAGGTGTAGGAGTTGGTGAGGTGTGAGCGTTAGTGAGGTGTGGGTGTTGGTGAGATGTGAGCATTAGTGAGGTGTGGGTGTTGGTGAGGTGTGGGCATTAGGGAGGTGTGGGTGTTGGTGAGGTGTGGGTGTTGGTGAGGTGTGGGTGTTGGTGAGGTGTGGGCATTAGTGAGGTGTGGGTGTTGGTGAGGTGTGAGTGTTGGTGAAGTGTGGGTGTTGGTGAGGTGTGGGCATTAGTGAGGTGTGAGTGTTGGTGAGGTGTGGGTGTTGGTGAGGTGTGGGCATTAGTGAGGTGTGGATGTTGGTGAGGTGTGGGTGTTGGTGAGGTGTGGGTGTTGGTGAGGTGTGGGCATTAGTGAGGTGTGGTTGTTGGAGAGGTGTGAGCATTAGTGAGGTGTGGGTGTTGGTGAGGTGTGGGCATTAGTGAGGTCTGGGTGTTGGTGAGGTGTGGGTGTTGGTGAGGTGTGGGCATTAGTGAGGTGTGGGTGTTGGTGAGGTGTGGGTGTTGGTGAGGTGTGGGTGTTGGTGAGGTGTGGGCATTAGTGAGGTGTGGGTGTTGGTGAGGTGTGGGTGTTGGTGAGGTGTGGGCATTAGGGAGGTGTGGGTGTTGGTGAGGTGTGGGTGTTGGTGAGGTGTGGGTGTTGGTGAGGTGTGGGCATTAGTGAGGTGTGGGTGTTGGTGAGGTGTGGGTGTTGGTGAGGTGTGGGCATTAGTGAGGTGTGAGTGTTGGTGAGGTGTGGGTGTTGGTGAGGCGTGGGCATTAGTGAGGTGTCGGTGTTGGTGAGATGTGGGTGTTGGTGAGGTGTGGGTGTTGGTGAGGTGTGAGCGTTAGTGAGGTGTGAGCGTTAGCGAGGTGTGGGTGTTGGTGATGTGTGGGCATTAGTGAGGTGTGGGTGTTGGTGATGTGTGGGTGTTGGTGAGGTGTGGGTGTTGGTGAGGTGTGAGCGTTAGCGAGGTGTGGGTGTTGGTGAGGTGTGGGTGTTGGTGAGGTGTGGGTGTTGGTGAGGTGTGAGCGTTAGCGAGGTGTGGGTGTTGGTGAGGTGTGGGTGTTGGTGAGGTGTGGGTGTTGGTGAGGTGTGGGTGTGGGTGAGGTGTGGGTGTTGGTGAGGTGTGGGTGTTGATGAGGTGTGGGTGTTGGTGAGGTGTGAGCATTAGCGAAGTGTGGGTGTTGGTGAGGTGTGAGCGTTAGTGAGGTGTGAGCGTTAGTGAGGTGTGGGTGTGGGTGAGGTGTGGGTGTTGGTGAGGTGTGGGTGTGGGTGAGGCGTGGGTGTTGGTGAGGTGTGAGCGTTAGTGAGGTGTGGGTGTGGGTGAGGTGTGGGTGTTGGTGAGGTGTGGGTGTTGGTGAGGTGTGGGTGTGGGTGAGGTGTGGGTGTTGGTGAGGTGTGAGCGTTAGTGAGGTGTGGGTGTTGGTGAGGTGTGGATGTTGGTGAGGTGTGAGCGTTAGTGAGGTGTGGGTGTGGGTGAGGTGTGGGTGTTGGTGAGGTGTGAGCGTTAGTGAGGTGTGGGTGTTGATGAGGTGTGGGTGTTGGTGAGGTGTGGGTGTTGGTGAGGTATGGGTGTTGATGAGGTGTGAGAATTAGCGAGGTGTGGGTGTTGGTGAGGTGTGGGTGTTGGTGAGGTGTGGGTGTTGGTGAGGTGTGGGTGTTGGTGAGGTGTGAGCGTTAGTGAGGTGTGGGTGTTGGTGAGGTGTGGGTGTTGGTGAGGTGTGGGTGTTGGTGAGGTGTGGGTGTTGGTAAGGTGTGAGTGTTAGTGAGGTGTGGGTGTTGGTGATGTGTGGGCATTAGTGAGGTGTGGGTGTTGGTGAGGTGTGGGTGTTGGTGAGGTATGAGCGTTAGTGAGGTGTGGGTGTTGGTGATGTGTGGGCATTAGTGAGGTGTGGGTGTTGGTGAGGTGTGGGTGTTGGTGAGGTGTGGGTGTTGGTGAGGTGTGGATGTTGGTGAGGTGTGGATGTTGGTGAGGTGTGGGTGTTGGTGAGGTGTGGGTGTTGGTGATGTGTGGGCATTAGTGAGGTGTGGGTGTTGGTGAGGTGTGGGTGTTGGTGATGTGTGGGCATTAGTGTGGTGTGGGTGTTGGTGAGGTGTGGGTTTTGGTGAGGTGTGGGTGTTGGTGAGGTGTGGGTGTTGGTGAGGTGTGGATGTTGGTGAGGTGTGGATGTTGGTGAGGTGTGGGTGTTGGTGAGGTGTGGATGTTGGTGATGTGTGGGCATTAGTGAGGTGTGGGTGTTGGTGAGGTGTGGGTGTTGGTGAGGTGTGGGTGTTGGTGAGGTGTGGGTGTTGGTGAGGTGTGGATGTTGGTGAGGTGTGGGTGTTGGTGATGTGTGGGCATTAGTGAGGTGTGGGTGTTGGTGAGGTGTGGGTGTTGGTGAGGTGTGGGTGTTGGTGAGGTGTGAGTGTTGTTGATGTGTGGGCATTAGTGAGGTGTGGGTGTTGGTGAGGTGTGGGTGTTGGTGAGGTGTGGGCATTAGTGAGGTGTGGATGTTGGTGAGGTGTGGGTGTTGGTGAGGTGTGGATGTTGGTGAGGTGTGGGTGTTGGTGAGGTGTGGGTGTTGGTGAGGTGTGGATGTTGGTGAGGTGTGGATGTTGGTGATGTGTGGGCATTAGTGAGGTGTGGATGTTGGTGAGGTGTGGGTGTTGGTGAGATGTGAGCGTTAGCGAGGTGTGGGTGTTGGTGAGGTGTGGGTGTTGGTGAGGTGTGGGTGTTGGTGAGGTGTGGGCATTCGTGAGGTGTGGGTGTTGGTGAGGTGTGGGTGTGGGTGAGGTGTGGGTGTTGGTGAGGTGTGGGCGTTAGTGAGGTGTGGGTGTTGGTGAGGTGTGGGTGTTGGTGAGGTGTGGGTGTTGGTGAGGTGTGAGCGTTAGTGAGGTGTGGTTGTTGGTGAGGTGTGGGTGTTGGTGAGGTGTGGGTGTTGGTGAGGTGTGAGCGTTAGTGAGGTGTGGGTGTTGGTGAGGTGTGAGCGTTGGTGAGGTGTGAGCGTTAGTGAGGTGTGGGTGTTGGTGAGGTGTGGGTGTTGGTGAGGTGTGAGCGTTGGTGAGGTGTGAGCGTTGGTGAGGTGTGGGTTTTGGTGAGGTATGAGCGTTAGTGAGGTGTGGGTGTTGGTGAGGTGTGGGTGTTGGTGAGGTGTGGGTGTTGGTGAGGTGTGAGCGTTAGTGAGGTGTGGGTGTTGGTGAGGTGTGAGCGTTAGCGAGGTGTGGGTGTTGGTGAGGTGTGGGTGTTGGTGAGGTGTAGGAGTTGGTGAGGTGTGAGCGTTAGTGAGGTGTGGGTGTTGGTGAGATGTGAGCATTAGTGAGGTGTGGGTGTTGGTGAGGTGTGGGCATTAGGGAGGTGTGGGTGTTGGTGAGGTGTGGGTGTTGGTGAGGTGTGGGTGTTGGTGAGGTGTGGGCATTAGTGAGGTGTGGGTGTTGGTGAGGTGTGAGTGTTGGTGAAGTGTGGGTGTTGGTGAGGTGTGGGCATTAGTGAGGTGTGAGTGTTGGTGAGGTGTGGGTGTTGGTGAGGTGTGGGCATTCGTGAGGTGTGGATATTGGTGAGGTGTGGGTGTTGGTGAGGTGTGGGTGTTGGTGAGGTGTGGGCATTAGTGAGGTGTGGTTGTTGGTGAGGTGTGAGCATTAGTGAGGTGTGGGTGTTGGTGAGGTGTGGGCATTAGGGAGGTGTGGGTGTTGGTGAGGTGTGGGCATTAGGGAGGTGTGGGTGTTGGTGAGGTGTGGGTGTTGGTGAGGTGTGGGCATGAGTGAGGTGTGGGTGTTGGTGAGGTGTGGGCATTAGGGAGGTGTGGGTGTTGGTGAGGTGTGGGTGTTGGTGAGGTGTGGGTGTTGGTGAGGTGTGGGCATTAGTGAGGTGTGGGTGTTGGTGAGGTGTGGGTGTTGGTGAGGTGTGGGCATTAGTGAGGTGTGAGTGTTGGTGAGGTGTGGGTGTTGGTGAGGTGTGGGCATTAGTGAGGTGTGGGTGTTGGTGAGATGTGGGTGTTGGTGAGGTGTGGGTGTTGGTGAGGTGTGAGCGTTAGTGAGGTGTGAGCGTTAGCGAGGTGTGGGTGTTGGTGATGTGTGGGCATTAGTGAGGTGTGGGTGTTGGTGATGTGTGGGTGTTGGTGAGGTGTGGGTGTTGGTGAGGTGTGAGCGTTAGCGAGGTGTGGGTGTTGGTGAGGTGTGGGTGTTGGTGAGGTGTGGGTGTTGATGAGGTGTGGGTGTTGGTGAGGTGTGAGCATTAGCGAGGTGTGGGTGTTGGTGAGGTGTGAGCGTTAGTGAGGTGTGAGCGTTAGTGAGGTGTGGGTGTGGGTGAGGTGTGGGTGTTGGTGAGGTGTGGGTGTGGGTGAGGCGTGGGTGTTGGTGAGGTGTGGGTGTTGGTGAGGTGTGGGTGTGGGTGAGGTGTGGGTGTTGGTGAGGTGTGGGTGTGGGTGAGGTGTGAGCGTTAGTGAGGTGTGAGCGTTAGTGAGGTGTGGGTGTGGGTGAGTTGTGGGTGTTGGTGAGGTGTGGGTGTTGGTGAGGTGTGGGTGTGGGTGAGGTGTGGGTGTTGGTGAGGTGTGAGCGTTAGTGAGGTGTGGGTGTTGGTGAGGTGTGGGTGTTGATGAGGTGTGGGTGTTGGTGAGGTGTGGGTGTGGGTGAGGTGTGGGTGTTGGTGAGGTGTGGGTGTTGGTGAGGTGTGGGTGTTGGTGAGGTGTGGGTGTGGTTGAGGTGTGAGCGTTAGTGAGGTGTGGGTGTTGGTGAGGTGTGGGTGTTGGTGAGGTGTGGGTGTTGGTGAGGTGTGAGCGTTGGTGAGGTGTGGGTGTTGGTGAGGTGTGGGTGTTGGTGGGGTGTGGGTGTTGGTGAGGTGTGAGCGTGAGTGAGGTGTGGGTGTTAGTGAGGTATGGGTGTTGGTGAGGTGTGTGCGTTAGTGAGGTGTGAGCTTTGGTGAGGTGTGGGTGTTAGTGAGGTGTGGGTGTTGGTGAGGTGTGGGTGTTGGTGAGGTGTGAGCGTTAGTGAGGTGTGGGTGTTAGTGAGGTGTGGGTGTTGGTGCCGTGTAGGTGTGGGTGAGGTGTGGGTGTCGGTGAGGTGTGAGCGTTAGTGAGGTGTGGGTGTTGGTGAGGTGTGGGTGTTGGTGAGGTGTGGGTGTTGGTGAGGTGTGGGTGTGGGTGAGGTGTGGGTGTTGGTGAGGTGTGAGCGTTAGTGAGGTGTGAGCGTTTGTGAGGTGTGGGTGTTGGTGAGGTGTGGGTGTGGGTGAGGTGTGGGTGTGGGTGAGGTGTGAGCGTTAGTGAGGTGTGGGTGTTAGTGAGGTGTGGGTGTTAGTGAGGTGTGGGTATTAGTGAGGTGTGGGTGTGGGTGAGGTGTGGGTGTGGGTGAGGTGTGAGCGTTAGTGAGGTGTGGGTGTTGGTGAAGTGTGGGTGTTGGTGAGGTGTGGGTGTTAGTGAGGTGTGGGTGTGGGTGAGGTGTGGGTGTTGGTGAGGTGTGGGTGTTGGTGAGGTGTGAGCGTTAGTGAGGTGTGGGTGTTGGTGAGGTGTGGGTGTTGGTGAGGTGTGGGTGTTGGTGAGGTGTGAGCGTTAGTGAGGTGTGGGTGTTGGTGAGGTGTGGGTATCGGTGAGGTGTGGGTGTTGGTGAGGTGTGGGTGTTGGTGAGGTGTGGGTGTTGGTGAGGTGTGAGCGTTAGTGAGGTGTGGGTGTGGGTGAGGTGTGGGTGTTGGTGAGGTGTGAGCGTTAGTGAGGTGTGGGTGTTGGTGAGGTGTGGGTGTTGGTGAGGTGTGGGCGTTGGTGAGGTGTGGGTGTTGGTGAGGTGTGGGTGTTGGTGAGGTGTGAGCGTTAGTGAGGTGTGGGTGTTGGTGAGGTGTGGGTGTTGGTGTGGTGTGGGTGTTGGTGTGGTGTGGGCGTTGGTGAGGTGTGGGTGTTGGTGAGGTGTGGGTGTTGGTGAGGTGTGGGTGTGGGTGAGGTGTGGGTGTTGGTGAGGTGTGAGCTTTAGCGAGGTGTGGGTGTTGGTGAGGTGTGGGCATTAGTGAGGTGTGGGTATTGGTGAGGTGTGGGTGTTGGTGTGGTGTGGGCGTTGGTGAGGTGTGGGTGTTGGTGAGGTGTGGGTGTTGGTGAGGTGTGGGTGTGGGTGAGGTGTGGGTGTTGGTGAGGTGTGAGCTTTAGCGAGGTGTGGGTGTTGGTGAGGTGTGGGCATTAGTGAGGTGTGGGTGTTGGTGAGGTGTGGGTGTGGGTGAGGTGTGGGTGTTGGTGAGGTGTGAGCGTTAGTGAGGTGTGGGTGTTGGTGAGGTGTGGGTGTTGGTGAGGTGTGGGTGTTGGTGAGGTGTGGGTGTTGATGAGGTGTGGGTGTTGGTGAGGTGTGAGCATTAGCGAGGTGTGGGTTTTGGTGAGGTGTGGGTGTTGGTGAGGTGTGGATGTTGGTGAGGTGTGGGTGTTGGTGAGGTGTGGGTGTTGGTGAGGTGTGGATGTTGGTGAGGTGTGGGTGTTGGTGAGGTGTGGATGTTGGTGAGGTGTGAGCGTTAGTGAGGTGTGGGTGTTAGTGAGGTGTGGGTGTTGGTGAGGTATGAGCGTTAGTGAGGTGTGGGAGTTGGTGAGTTGTGGGTGTTGGTGAGGTGTGGATGTTGGTGAGGTGTGAGTGTGGGTGAGGTGTGGGTGTTAGTGAGGTGTGAGCGTTAGTGAGGTGTGGGTGTGGGTGAGGCGTGGGTGTTGGTGAGGTGTGGGTGTTGGTGAGGTGTGGGTGTGGGTGAGGTGTGGGTGTTGGTGAGGTGTGGATGTGGGTGAGGTGTGAGCGTTAGTGAGGTGTGAGCGTTAGTGAGGTGTGGGTGTGGGTGAGGTGTGGGTGTTGGTGAGGTGTGGGTGTTGGTGAGGTGTGGGTGTGGGTGAGGTGTGGGTGTTGGTGAGGTGTGAGCGTTAGTGAGGTGTGGGTGTTGGTGAGGTGTGGGTGTTGGTGAGGTGTGGGTGTGGGTGAGGTGTGGGTGTTGGTGAGGTGTGGGTGTTGGTGAGGTCTGGGTGTTGGTGAGGTGTGGGTGTGGGTGAGGTGTGAGCGTTAGTGAGGTGTGGGTGTTGGTGAGGTGTGGGTGTTGGTGAGGTGTGGGTGTTGGTGAGGTGTGAGCGTTGGTGAGGTGTGGGTGTTGGTGAGGTGTGGGTGTTGGTGGGGTGTGAGCGTGAGTGAGGTGTGGGTGTTAGTGAGGTATGGGTGTTGGTGAGGTGTGAGCGTTAGTGAGGTGTGAGCTTTGGTGAGGTGTGGGTGTTAGTGAGGTGTGGGTGTTGGTGAGGTGTGGGTGTTGGTGAGGTGTGAGCGTTAGTGAGGTGTGGGTGTTAGTGAGGTGTGGGTGTTGGTGAGGTGTAGGTGTGGGTGAGGTGTGGGTGTTGGTGAGGTGTGAGAGTTAGTGAGGTGTGGGTGTCGGTGAGGTGTGAGCGTTAGTGAGGTGTGGGTGTTGGTGAGGTGTGGGTGTTGGTGAGGTGTGGGTGTGGGTGAGGTGTGGGTGTTGGTGAGGTGTGAGCGTTAGTGAGGTGTGAGCGTTTGTGAGGTGTGGGTGTTGGTGAGGTGTGGGTGTGGGTGAGGTGTGGGTGTGGGTGAGGTGTGAGCGTTAGTGAGGTGTGGGTGTTAGTGAGGTGTGGGTGTTTGTGAGGTGTGGGTATTAGTGAGGTGTGGGTGTGGGTGAGGTGTGGGTGTGGGTGAGGTGTGAGCGTTAGTGAGGTGTGGGTGTTGGTGAGGTGTGGGTATCGGTGAGGTGTGGGTGTTGGTGAAGTGTGGGTGTTGGTGAGGTGTGGGTGTTAGTGAGGTGTGGGTGTGGGTGAGGTGTGGGTGTTGGTGAGGTGTGGGTGTTGGTGAGGTGTGAGCGTTAGTGAGGTGTGGGTGTTAGTGAGGTGTGGGTGTTGGTGAGGTGTGGGTGTTGGTGAGGTGTGGGTGTTGGTGAGGTGTGAGCGTTAGTGAGGTGTGGGTGTTGGTGAGGTGTGGGTATCGGTGAGGTGTGGGTGTTGGTGAGGTGTGGGTGTTGGTGAGGTGTGGGTGTTGGTGAGGTGTGAGCGTTAGTGAGGTGTGGGTGTGGGTGAGGTGTGGGTGTTGGTGAGGTGTGAGCGTTAGTGAGGTGTGGGTGTTGGTGAGGTGTGGGTGTTGGTGAGGTGTGGGCGTTGGTGAGGTGTGGGTGTTCGTGAGGTGTGGGTGTTGGTGAGGTGTGAGCGTTAGTGAGGTGTGGGTGTTGGTGAGGTGTGGGTGTTGGTGTGGTGTGGGTGTTGGTGTGGTGTGGGCGTTGGTGAGGTGTGGGTGTTGGTGAGGTGTGAGTGTGGGTGAGGTGTGGGTGTTGGTGAGGTGTGAGCTTTAGCGAGGTGTGGGTGTTGGTGAGGTGTGGGCATTAGTGAGGTGTGGGTATTGGTGAGGTGTGGGTGTTGGTGTGGTGTGGGCGTTGGTGAGGTGTGGGTGTTGGTGAGGTGTGGGTGTTGGTGAGGTGTGTGTGTGGGTGAGGTGTGGGTGTTGGTGAGGTGTGAGCTTTAGCGAGGTGTGGGTGTTGGTGAGGTGTGGGCATCAGTGAGGTGTGGGTGTTGGTGAGGTGTGGGTGTGGGTGAGGTGTGGGTGTTGGTGAGGTGTGGGTGTTGATGAGGTGTGGGTGTTGGTGAGGTGTGAGCATTAGCGAGGTGTGGGTTTTGGTGAGGTGTGGGTATTGGTGAGGTGTGGATGTTGGTGAGGTGTGGGTGTTGGTGAGGTGTGGGTGTTGGTGAGGTGTGGATGTTGGTGAGGTGTGGGTGTTGGTGAGGTGTGGATGTTGGTGAGGTGTGAGCGTTAGTGAGGTGTGGGTGTTAGTGAGGTGTGGTTGTTGGTGAGGTATGAGCGTTAGTGAGGTGTGGGAGTTGGTGAGTTGTGGGTGTTGGTGAGGTGTGGATGTTGGTGAGGTGTGAGTGTGGGTGAGGTGTGGGTGTTAGTGAGGTGTGAGCGTTAGTGAGGTGTGGGTGTGGGTGAGGTGTGGGTGTTGGTGAGGTGTGGGTGTTGGTGAGGTGTGGGTGTTGGTGAGGTGTGGATGTTGGTGAGGTGTGGGTGTTGGTAAGGTGTGAGCGTTAGTGAGGTGTGGGTGTTGGTGAGGTGTGGGTGTTGGTGAGGTGTGGGTGTTGGTGAGGTGTGGGTGTTGGTAAGGTGTGAGTGTTAGTGAGGTGTGGGTGTTGGTGATGTGTGGGCATTAGTGAGGTGTGGGTGTTGGTGAGGTGTGGGTGTTGGTGAGGTGTGGGTGTTGGTGATGTGTGGGCATTAGTGAGGTGTGGGTGTTGGTGAGGTGTGGGTGTTGGTGAGGTGTGGATGTTGGTGGGGTGTGGGTGTTGGTGAGGTGTGGATGTTGGTGAGGTGTGGGTGTTGGTGAGGTGTGGGTGTTGGTGAGGTGTGGGTGTTGGTGAGGTGTGGATGTTGGTGAGGTGTGTGTGTTGGTGATGTGTGGGCATTAGTGAGGTGTGGGTGTTGGTGAGGTGTGGGTGTTGGTGAGGTGTGGGCATTAGTGAGGTGTGGATGTTGGTGAGGTGTGGGTGTTGGTGAGGTGTGGATATTGGTGGGGTGTGGGTGTTGGTGAGGTGTGGGTGTTGGTGAGATGTGAGCGTTAGCGAGGTGTGGGTTTTGGTGAGGTGTGGGTGTTGGTGAGGTGTGGGCATTCGTGAGGTGTGGGTGTTGGTGAGGTGTGGGTTTTGGTGAGGTGTGGGTGTTGGTGAGGTGTGGGCATTAGTGAGGTGTGGGTGTTGGTGAGGTGTGGGTGTTGGTGAGGTGTGGGTGTTGGTGAGGTGTGAGCGTTAGTGAGGTGTGGTTGTTGGTGAGGTGTGGGTGTTGGTGAGGTGTGGGTGTTGGTGAGGTGTGAGCGTTAGTGAGGTGTGGGTGTTGGTGAGGTGTGAGCGTTGGTGAGGTGTGAGCGTTAGTGAGGTGTGGGTGTTGGTGAGGTGTGGGTGTTGGTGAGGTGTGAGCGTTGGTGAGGTGTGAGCGTTAGTGAGGTGTGGGTGTTGGTGAGGTGTGGGTGTTGGTGAGGTGTGAGCATTGGTGTGGTGTGAGCGTTAGTGAGGTGTGGGTGTTGGTTAGGTGTGAGCGTTAGTGAGGTGTGGGTGTTGGTGAGGTGTGAGCGTTAGCGAGGTGTGGGTGTTGGTGAGGTGTGGGTGTTGGTGAGGTGTAGGAGTTGGTGAGGTGTGAGCGTTAGTGAGGTGTGGGTGTTGGTGAGGTGTGAGCATTAGTGAGGTGTGGGTGTTGGTGAGGTGTGGGCATTAGGGAGGTGTGGGTGTTGGTGAGGTGTGGGTGTTGGTGAGGTGTGGGTGTTGGTGAGGTGTGGGCATTAGTGAGGTGTGTGTGTTGGTGAGGTGTGGGCATTAGTGAGGTGTGGGTGTTGGTGAGGTGTGAGTGTTGGTGAAGTGTGGGTGTTGGTGAGGTGTGGGCATTAGTGAGGTGTGAGTGTTGGTGAGGTGTGGGTGTTGGTGAGGTGTGGGCATTAGTGAGGTGTGGATGTTGGTGAGGTGTGGGTGTTGGTGAGGTGTGGGTGTTGGTGAGGTGTGGGCATTAGTGAGGTGTGGTTGTTGGTGAGGTGTGAGCATTAGTGAGGTGTGGGTGTTGGTGAGGTGTGGGTGTTGGTGAGGTGTGGGCATTAGGGAGGTGTGGGTGTTGGTGAGGTGTGGGTTTTGGTGAGGTGTGGGCATTAGTGAGGTGTGGGTGTTGGTGAGGTGTGAGTGTTGGTGAGGTGTGGGTGTTGGTGAGGTGTGGGCATTAGTGAGGTGTGGGTGTTGGTGAGGTGTGGGTGTTGGTGAGGTGTGGGCATTAGTGAGGTGTGGGTGTTGGTGAGGTGTGAGTGTTGGTGAAGTGTGGGTGTTGGTGAGATGTGAGCGTTAGCGAGGTGTGGGTGTTGGTGAGGTGTGGGTGTTGGTGAGGTGTGGGCATTAGTGAGGTGTGGGTGTTGGTGAGGTGTGGGTGTGGGTGAGGTGTGGGTGTTGGTGAGGTGTGGGCGTTAGTGAGGTGTGGGTGTTGGTGAGGTGTGGGTGTTGGTGAGGTGTGGGTGTTGGTGAGGTGTGGGTGTTGGTGAGGTGTGGGTGTTGGTGAGGTGTGGGTGTTGGTGAGGTTTGGGTGTTGGTGAGGTGTGAGCGTTAGTGAGGTGTGGTTGTTGGTGAGGTGTGGGTGTTGGTGAGGTGTGGGTGTTGGTGAGGTGTGAGCGTTAGTGAGGTGTGGGTGTTGGTGAGGTGTGAGCGTTGGTGAGGTGTGAGCGTTAGTGAGGTGTGGGTGTTGGTGAGGTGTGGGTGTTGGTGAGGTGTGAGCGTTAGTGAGGTGTGGGTGTTGGTGAGGTGTGATTTTTGGTGAGGTGTGTGCGTTAGTGAGGTGTGGGTGTTGGTGAGGTGTGGGTGTTGGTGAGGTGTGAGCGTTGGTGAGGTGTGGGCGTTAGTGAGGTGTGGGTGATGGTGATGTGTGGGTTTTGGTGAGGTATGAGCGTTAGTGAGGTGTGGGTGTTGGTGAGGTGTGAGCATTGGTGTGGTGTGAGCTTTAGTGAGGTGTGGGTGTTGGTGAGGTGTGGGTGTTGGTGAGGTGTGAGCGTTAGTGAGGTGTGGGTGTTGGTGAGGTGTGAGCGTTAGCGAGGTGTGGGTGTTGGTGAGGTGTGGGAGTTGGTGAGGTGTAGGAGTTGGTGAGGTGTGAGCGTTAGTGAGGTGTGGGTGTTGGTGAGATGTGAGCATTAGTGAGTTGTGGGTGTTGGTGAGGTGTGGGCATTAGGGAGGTGTGGGTGTTGGTGAGGTGTGGGTGTTGGTGAGGTGTGGGTGTTGGTGAGGTGTGGGCATTAGTGAGGTGTGGGTGTTGGTGAGGTGTGAGTGTTGGTGAAGTGTGGGTGTTGGTGAGGTGTGGGCATTAGTGAGGTGTGAGTGTTGGTGAGGTGTGGGTGTTGGTGAGGTGTGGGCAATAGTGAGGTGTGGATGTTGGTGAGGTGTGGGTGTTGGTGAGGTGTGGGTGTTGGTGAGGTGTGGGCATTAGTGAGGTGTGGTTGTTGGTGAGGTGTGAGCATTAGTGAGGTGTGGGTGTTGGTGAGGTGTGGGCATTAGGGAGGTGTGGGTGTTGGTGAGGTGTGGGTGTTGGTGAGGTGTGGGCATTAGTGAGGTGTGGGTGTTGGTGAGGTGTGAGTGTTGGTGAGGTGTGGGTGTTGGTGAGGTGTGGGCATTAGTGAGGTGTGGGTGTTGGTGAGGTGTGGGTGTTGGTGAGGTGTGGGCATTAGGGAGGTGTGGGTGTTGGTGAGGTGTGGGTGTTGGTGAGGTGTGGGTGTTGGTGAGGTGTGGGCATTAGTGAGGTGTGGGTGTTGGTGAGGTGTGGGTGTTGGTGAGGTGTGGGCATTCGTGAGGTGTGAGTGTTGGTGAGGTGTGGGTGTTGGTGAGGTGTGGGCATTAGTGAGGTGTGGGTGTTGGTGAGATGTGGGTGTTGGTGAGGTGTGGGTGTTGGTGAGGTGTGAGCGTTAGTGAGGTGTGAGCGTTAGCGAGGTGTGGGTGTTGGTGATGTGTGGGCATTAGTGAGGTGTGGGTGTTGGTGATGTGTGGGTGTTGGTGAGGTGTGGGTGTTGGTGAGGTGTGAGCGTTAGCGAGGTGTGGGTGTTGGTGAGGTGTGGGTGTTGGTGAGGTGTGAGCATTAGCGAGGTGTGGGTGTTGGTGAGGTGTGGGTGTTGATGAGGTGTGGGTGTTGGTGAGGTGTGAGCATTAGCGAGGTGTGGGTGTTGGTGAGGTGTGAGCGTTAGTGAGGTGTGAGCGTTAGTGAGGTGTGGGTGTGGGTGAGGTGTGGGTGTTGGTGAGGTGTGGGTGTGGGTGAGGCGTGGGTGTTGGTGAGGTGTGGGTGTTGGTGAGGTGTGGGTGTGGGTGAGGTGTGGGTGTTGGTGAGGTGTGGGTGTGGGTGAGGTGTGAGCGTTAGTGAGGTGTGAGCGTTAGTGAGGTGTGGTTGTGGGTGAGGTGTGGGTGTTGGTGAGGTGTGGGTGTTGGTGAGGTGTGGGTGTGGGTGAGGTGTGGGTGTTGGTGAGGTGTGGGTGTTGGTGAGGTGTGGGTGTGGGTGAGGTGTGGGTGTTGGTGAGGTGTGAGCGTTAGTGAGGTGTGGGTGTGGGTGAGGTGTGGGTGTTGGTGAGGTGTGGATGTTGGTGAGGTGTGAGCGTTAGTGAGGTGTGGGTGTGGGTGAGGTGTGGGTGTTGGTGAGGTGTGGGTGTTGGTGAGGTGTGGGTGTGGGTGAGGTGTGGGTGTTGGTGAGGTGTGAGCGTTAGTGAGGTGTGGGTGTTGGTGAGGTGTGGGTGTTGGTGAGGTGTGGGTGTGGGTGAGGTGTGAGCGTTAGTGAGGTGTGGGTGTTGGTGAGGTGTGGGTGTTGGTGAGGTGTGGGTGTTGGTGAGGTGTGAGCGTTGGTGAGGTGTGGGTGTTGGTGAGGTGTGGGTGTTGGTGGGGTTTGGGTGTTGTTGAGGTGTGAGCGTTAGTGAGGTGTGGGTGTTAGTGAGGTATGGGTGTTGGTGAGGTGTGAGCCTTAGTGAGGTGTGAGCGTTGGTGAGGTGTGGGTGTTAGTGAGGTGTGGGTGTTGGTGAGGTGTGGGTGTTGGTGAGGTGTGAGCGTAAGTGAGGTGTGGGTGTTAGTGAGGTGTGGGTGTTGGTGAGGTGTGGGTGTGGGTGAGGTGTGCGTGTTGGTGAGGTGTGAGAGTTAGTGAGGTGTGGGTGTCGGTGAGGTGTGAGCGTTAGTGAGGTGTGGGTGTTGGTGAGGTGTGGGTGTTGGTGAGGTGTGGGTGTGGGTGAGGTGTGGGTGTTGTTGAGGTGTGAGCGTTAGTGAGGTGTGGGTGTTAGTGAGGTATGGGTGTTGGTGAGGTGTGAGCCTTAGTGAGGTGTGAGCGTTGGTGAGGTGTGGGTGTTAGTGAGGTGTGGGTGTTGGTGAGGTGTGGGTGATGGTGAGGTGTGAGCGTAAGTGAGGTGTGGGTGTTAGTGAGGTGTGGGTGTTGGTGAGGTGTGGGTGTGGGTGAGGTGTGCGTGTTGGTGAGGTGTGAGAGTTAGTGAGGTGTGGGTGTTGGTGAGGTGTGGGTGTGGGTGAGGTGTGGGTGTGGGTGAGGTGTGGGTGTTAGTGAGGTGTGGGTGTTAGTGAGGTGTGGGTATTAGTGAGGTGTGGGTGTGGGTGAGGTGTAGGTGTGGGTGAGGTGTGAGCGTTAGTGAGGTGTGGGTGTTGGTGAAGTGTGGGTGTTGGTGAGGTGTGGGTGTTAGTGAGATGTGGGTGTTGGTGAGGTGTGGGTGTTGGTGAGGTGTGGGTGTTGGTGAGGTGTGAGCGTTAGTGAGGTGTGGGTGTTGGTGAGGTGTGGGTGTTGGTGAGGTGTGTGTGTTGGTGAGGTGTGAGCGTTAGTGAGGTGTGGGTGTTGGTGAGGTGTGGGTGTTGGTGAGGTGTGGGTGTGGGTGAGGTGTGGGTGTTGGTGAGGTGTGGGTGTTGGTGAGGTGTGAGCGTTAGTGAGGTGTGGGTGTGGGTGAGGTGTGGGTGTTGGTGAGGTGTGAGCGTTAGTGAGGTGTGGGTGTTGGTGAGGTGTGGGTGTTGGTGAGGTGTGGGCGTTGGTGAGGTGTGGGTGTTGGTGAGGTGTGGGTGTTGGTGAGGTGTGAGCGTTAGTGAGGTGTGGGTGTTGGTGAGGTGTGGGTGTTGGTGTGGTGTGGGCGTTGATGAGGTGTGGGTGTTGGTGAGGTGTGGGTGTTGGTGAGGTGTGGGTGTGGGTGAGGTGTGGGTGTTGGTGAGGTGTGAGCTTTAGCGAGGTGTGGGTGTTGGTGAGGTGTGGGCATTAGTGAGGTGTGGGTGTTGGTGAGGTGTGGGTGTGGGTGAGGTGTGGGTGTTGGTGAGGTGTGAGCGTTAGTGAGGTGTGGGTGTTGGTGAGGTGTGGGTGTTGGTGAGGTGTGGGTGTTGGTGAGGTGTGGGTGTTGATGAGGTGTGGGTGTTGGTGAGGTGTGGGTGTTGGTGAGGTGTGGATGTTGGTGGGGTGTGGGTGTTGGTGAGGTGTGGGTGTTGGTGAGGTGTGGGTGTTGGTGAGGTGTGGATGTTGGTGAGGTGTGGGTGTTGGTGAGATGTGAGCGTTAGCGAGGTGTGGGTGTTGGTGAGGTGTGGGTGTTGGTGAGGTGTGGGCATTAGTGAGGTGTGGGTGTTGGTGAGGCGTGGGTGTGGGTGAGGTGTGGGTGTTGGTGAGGTGTGGGCATTAGTGAGGTGTGGGTGTTGGTGAGGTGTGGGTGTTGGTGAGGTGTGGGTGTTGGTGAGGTGTGAGCGTTAGTGAGGTGTGGTTGTTGGTGAGGTGTGGGTGTTGGTGCGGTGTGGGTGTTGGTGAGGTGTGAGCGTTAGTGAGGTGTGGGTGTTGGTGAGGTGTGAGCGTTGGTGAGGTGTGAGCGTGAGTGAGGTGTGGGTGTTGGTGAGGTGTGGGTGTTGGTGAGGTGTGGGTGTTGGTGAGGTGTGAGTGTTAGTGAGGTGTGGGTGTTGGTGAGGTGTGAGCGTTGGTGAGGTGTGAGCGTTAGTGAGGTGTGGGTGTTGGTGAGGTGTGGGTGTTGGTGAGGTGTGAGCGTTGGTGAGGTGTGAGCGTTGGTGAGGTGTGGGTTTTGGTGAGGTATGAGCGTTAGTGAGGTGTGGGTGTTGGTGAGGTGTGAGCATTGGTGTGGTGTGAGCGTTAGTGAGGTGTGGGTGTTGGTGAGGTGTGGGTGTTGGTGAGGTGTGAGCGTTAGTGAGGTGTGGGTGTTGGTGAGGTGTGAGCGTTAGCGAGGTGTGGGTGTTGGTGAGGTGTGGGTGTTGGTGAGGTGTAGGAGTTGGTGAGGTGTGAGCGTTAGTGAGGTGTGGGTGTTGGTGAGATGTGAGCATTAGTGAGGTGTGGGTGTTGGTGAGGTGTGGGCATTAGGGAGGTGTGGGTGTTGGTGAGGTGTGGGTGTTGGTGAGGTGTGGGTGTTGGTGAGGTGTGGGCATTAGTGAGGTGTGGGTGTTGGTGAGGTGTGAGTGTTGGTGAAGTGTGGGTGTTGGTGAGGTGTGGGCATTAGTGAGGTGTGAGTGTTGGTGAGGTGTGGGTGTTGGTGAGGTGTGGGCATTAGTGAGGTGTGGATATTGGTGAGGTGTGGGTGTTGGTGAGGTGTGGGTGTTGGTGAGGTGTGGGCATTAGTGAGGTGTGGTTGTTGGTGAGGTGTGAGCATTAGTGAGGTGTGGGTGTTGGTGAGGTGTGGGCATTAGGGAGGTGTGGGTGTTGGTGAGGTGTGGGTGTTGGTGAGGTGTGGGCATTAGTGAGGTGTGGGTGTTGGTGAGGTGTGGGCATTAGGGAGGTGTGGGTGTTGGTGAGGTGTGGGTGTTGGTGAGGTGTGGGCATTAGTGAGGTGTGGGTGTTGGTGAGGTGTGGGCATTAGGGAGGTGTGGGTGTTGGTGAGGTGTGGGTGTTGGTGAGGTGTGGGCATTAGTGAGGTGTGGGTGTTGGTGAGGTGTGGGTGTTGGTGAGGTGTGGGCATTAGTGAGGTGTGAGTGTTGGTGAGGTGTGGGTGTTGGTGAGGTGTGGGCATTAGTGAGGTGTGGGTGTTGGTGAGATGTGGGTGTTGGTGAGGTGTGGGTGTTGGTGAGGTGTGAGCGTTAGTGAGGTGTGAGCGTTAGCGAGGTGTGGGTGTTGGTGATGTGTGGGCATTAGTGAGGTGTGGGTGTTGGTGATGTGTGGGTGTTGGTGAGGTGTGGGTGTTGGTGAGGTGTGAGCGTTAGCAAGGTGTGGGTGTTGGTGAGGTGTGGGTGTTGGTGAGGTGTGGGTGTTGGTGAGGTGTGAGCGTTAGCGAGGTGTGGGTGTTGGTGAGGTGTGGGTTTTGGTGAGGTGTGAGCATTAGTGAGGTGTGAGCGTTAGTGAGGTGTGGGTGTGGGTGAGGTGTGGGTGTTGGTGAGGTGTGGGTGTGGGTGAGGCGTGGGTGTTGGTGAGGTGTGGGTGTGGGTGAGGCGTGGGTGTTGGTGAGGTGTGGGTGTTGGTGAGGTGTGGGTGTGGGTGAGGTGTGGGTGTTGGTGAGGTGTGGGTGTGGGTGAGGTGTGAGCGTTAGTGAGGTGTGAGCGTTAGTGAGGTGTGGGTGTGGGTGAGTTGTGGGTGTTGGTGAGGTGTGGGTGTTGGTGAGGTGTGGGTGTGGGTGAGGTGTGGGTGTTGGTGAGGTGTGAGCGTTAGTGAGGTGTGGGTGTTGGTGAGGTGTGGGTGTTGGTGAGGTGTGGGTGTTGGTGAGGTGTGGGTGTGGGTGAGGTGTGGGTGTTGGTGAGGTGTGGGTGTTGGTGAGGTCTGGGTGTTGGTGAGGTGTGGGTGTGGGTGAGGTGTGAGCGTTAGTGAGGTGTGGGTGTTGGTGAGGTGTGGGTGTTGGTGAGGTGTGGGTGTTGGTGAGGTGTGAGCGTTGGTGAGGTGTGGGTGTTGGTGAGGTGTGGGTGTTGGTGGGGTGTGGGTGTTGGTGAGGTGTGAGCGTGAGTGAGGTGTGGGTGTTAGTGAGGTATGGGTGTTGGTGAGGTGTGAGCGTTAGTGAGGTGTGAGCTTTGGTGAGGTGTGGGTGTTGGTGAGGTGTGAGCGTTAGTGAGGTGTGGGTGTTAGTGAGGTGTGGGTGTTGGTGAGGTGTAGGTGTGGGTGAGGTGTGGGTGTTGGTGAGGTGTGAGAGTTAGTGAGGTGTGGGTGTCGGTGAGGTGTGAGCGTTAGTGAGGTGTGGGTGTTGGTGAGGTGTGGGTGTTGGTGAGGTGTGGGTGTTGGTGAGGTGTGGGTGTTGGTGAGGTGTGGGTGTTGGTGAGGTGTGAGCGTTAGTGAGGTGTGAGCGTTTGTGAGGTGTGGGTGTTGGTGAGGTGTGGGTGTGGGTGAGGTGTGGGTGTGGGTGAGGTGTGAGCGTTAGTGAGGTGTGGGTGTTAGTGAGGTGTGGGTGTTAGTGAGGTGTGGGTATTAGTGAGGTGTGGGTGTGGGTGAGGTGTGGGTGTGGGTGAGGTGTGAGCGTTAGTGAGGTGTGGGTGTTGGTGAAGTGTGGGTGTTGGTGAGGTGTGGGTGTTAGTGAGGTGTGGGTGTGGGTGAGGTGTGGGTGTTGGTGAGGTGTGGGTGTTGGTGAGGTGTGAGCGCTAGTGAGGTGTGGGTGTTGGTGAGGTGTGGGTGTTGGTGAGGTGTGAGCGTTAGTGAGGTGTGGGTGTTGGTGAGGTGTGGGTATCGGTGAGGTGTGGGTGTTGGTGAGGTGTGGGTGTTGGTGAGGTGTGGGTGTTGGTGAGGTGTGAGCGTTAGTGAGGTGTGGGTGTGGGTGAGGTGTGGGTGTTGGTGAGGTGTGAGCGTTAGTGAGGTGTGGGTGTTGGTGAGGTGTGGGTGTTGGTGAGGTGTGGGCGTTGGTGAGGTGTGGGTGTTGGTGAGGTGTGGGTGTTGGTGAGGTGTGAGCGTTAGTGAGGTGTGGGTGTTGGTGAGGTGTGGGTGTTGGTGTGGTGTGGGTGTTGGTGTGGTGTGGGCGTTGGTGAGGTGTGGGTGTTGGTGAGGTGTGGGTGTTGGTGAAGTGTGGGTGTGGGTGAGGTGTGGGTGTTGGTGAGGTGTGAGATTTAGCGAGGTGTGGGTGTTGGTGAGGTGTGGGCATTAGTGAGGTGTGGGTATTGGTGAGGTGTGGGTGTTGGTGTGGTGTGGGCGTTGGTGAGGTGTGGGTGTTGGTGAGGTGTGGGTGTTGGTGAGGTGTGGGTGTGGGTGAGGTGTGGGTGTTGGTGAGGTGTGAGCTTTAGCGAGGTGTGGGTGTTGGTGAGGTGTGGGTGTGGGTGAGGTGTGGGTGTTGGTGAGGTGTGAGCGTTAGTGAGGTGTGGGTGTTGGTGAGGTGTGGGTTTTGGTGAGGTGTGGGTGTTGGTGAGGTGTGGATGTTGGTGAGGTGTGGGTGTTGGTGAGGTGTGGATGTTGGTGAGGTGTGGGTGTTGGTGAGGTGTGGATGTTGGTGAGGTGTGGGTGTTGGTGAGGTGTGGATGTTGGTGAGGTGTGGGTGTTGGTGAGGTGTGGATGTTGGTGAGGTGTGAGCGTTAGTGAGGTGTGGGTGTTAGTGAGGTGTGGGTGTTGGTGAGGTATGAGCGTTAGTGAGGTGTGTGAGTTGGTGAGTTGTGGGTGTTGGTGAGGTGTGGATGTTGGTGAGGTGTGAGTGTGGGTGAGGTGTGGGTGTTAGTGAGGTGTGAGCGTTAGTGAGGTGTGGGTGTGGGTAAGGAGTGGGTGTTGGTGAGGTGTGGGTGTGGGTGAGGCGTGGGTGTTGGTGAGGTGTGGGTGTTGGTGAGGTGTGGGTGTGGGTGAGGTGTGGGTGTTGGTGAGGTGTGGGTGTGGGTGAGGTGTGAGCGTTAGTGAGGTGTGAGCGTTAGTGAGGTGTGGGTGTGGGTGAGGTGTGGGTGTTGGTGAGGTGTGGGTGTTGGTGAGGTGTGGGTGTGGGTGAGGTGTGGGTGTTGGTGAGGTGTGAGCGTTAGTGAGGTGTGGGTGTTGGTGAGGTGTGGGTGTTGGTGAGGTGTGGGTGTTGGTGAGGTGTGGGTGTGGGTGAGGTGTGGGTGTTGGTGAGGTGTGGGTGTTGGTGAGGTGTGGGTGTTGGTGAGGTGTGGGTGTGGGTGAGGTGTGAGCGTTAGTGAGGTGTGGGTGTTGGTGAGGTGTGGGTGTTGGTGAGGTGTGGGTGTTGGTGAGGTGTGAGCGTTGGTGAGGTGTGGGTGTTGGTGAGGTGTGGGTGTTGGTGGGGTGTGGGTGTTGGTGAGGTGTGAGCGTGAGTGAGGTGTGGGTGTTAGTGAGGTATGGGTGTTGGTGAGGTGTGAGCGTTAGTGAGGTGTGAGCTTTGGTGAGGTGTGGGTGTTAGTGAGGTGTGGGTGTTGGTGAGGTGTGGGTGTTGGTGAGGTGTGAGCGTTAGTGAGGTGTGGGTGTTAGTGAGGTGTGGGTGTTGGTGAGGTGTAGGTGTGGGTGAGGTGTGGGTGTTGGTGAGGTGTGAGAGTTAGTGAGGTGTGGGTGTCGGTGAGGTGTGAGCGTTAGTGAGGTGTGGGTGTTGGTGAGGTGTGGGTGTTGGTGAGGTGTGGGTGTGGGTGAGGTGTGGGTGTTGGTGAGGTGTGAGCGTTAGTGAGGTGTGAGTGTTTGTGAGGTGTGGGTGTTGGTGAGGTGTGGGTGTGGGTGAGGTGTGGGTGTGGGTGAGGTGTGAGCGTTAGTGAGGTGTGGGTGTTAGTGAGGTGTGGGTGTTAGTGAGGTGTGGGTATTAGTGAGGTGTGGGTGTGGGTGAGGTGTGGGTGTGGGTGAGGTGTGAGCGTTAGTGAGGTGTGGGTGTTGGTGAGGTGTGGGTATCGGTGAGGTGTGGGTGTTGGTGAAGTGTGGGTGTTGGTGAGGTGTGGGTGTTAGTGAGGTGTGGGTGTGGGTGAGGTGTGGGTGTTGGTGAGGTGTGGGTGTTGGTGAGGTGTGAGCGTTAGTGAGGTGTGGGTGTTGGTGAGGTGTGGGTGTTGGTGAGGTGTGGGTGTTGGTGAGGTGTGAGCGTTAGTGAGGTGTGGGTGTTGGTGAGGTGTGGGTATCGGTGAGGTGTGGGTGTTGGTGAGGTGTGGGTGTTGGTGAGGTGTGGGTGTTGGTGAGGTGTGAGCGTTAGTGAGGTGTGGGTGTGGGTGAGGTGTGGGTGTTGGTGAGGTGTGAGCGTTAGTGAGGTGTGGGTGTTGGTGAGGTGTGGGTGTTGGTGAGGTGTGGGCGTTGGTGAGGTGTGGGTGTTCGTGAGGTGTGGGTGTTGGTGAGGTGTGAGCGTTAGTGAGGTGTGGGTGTTGGTGAGGTGTGGGTGTTGGTGTGGTGTGGGTGTTGGTGTGGTGTGGGCGTTGGTGAGGTGTGGGTGTTGGTGAGGTGTGGGTGTTGGTGAGGTGTGAGTGTGGGTGAGGTGTGGGTGTTGGTGAGGTGTGAGCTTTAGCGAGGTGTGGGTGTTGGTGAGGTGTGGGCATTAGTGAGGTGTGGGTATTGGTGAGGTGTGGGTGTTGGTGTGGTGTGGGCGTTGGTGAGGTGTGGGTGTTGGTGAGGTGTGGGTGTTGGTGAGGTGTGGGTGTGGGTGAGGTGTGGGTGTTGGTGAGGTGTGAGCTTTAGCGAGGTGTGGGTGTTGGTGAGGTGTGGGCATTAGTGAGGTGTGGGTGTTGGTGAGGTGTGGGTGTGGGTGAGGTGTGGGTGTTGGTGAGGTGTGAGCGTTAGTGAGGTGTGGGTGTTGGTGAGGTGTGGGTGTTGGTGAGGTGTGGGTGTTGGTGAGGTGTGGGTGTTGATGAGGTGTGGGTGTTGGTGAGGTGTGGATGTTGGTGAGGTGTGAGCGTTAGTGAGGTGTGGGTGTTAGTGAGGTGTGGGTTTTGGTGAGGTGTGGGTATTGGTGAGGTGTGGATGTTGGTGTGGTGTGGGTGTTGGTGAGGTGTGGGTGTTGGTGAGGTGTGGATGTTGGTGAGGTGTGGGTGTTGGTGAGGTGTGGATGTTGGTGAGGTGTGAGCGTTAGTGAGGTGTGGGTGTTAGTGAGGTGTGGGTGTTGGTGAGGTATGAGCGTTAGTGAGGTGTGGGAGTTGGTGAGTTGTGGGTGTTGGTGAGGTGTGGATGTTGGTGAGGTGTGAGTGTGGGTGAGGTGTGGGTGTTAGTGAGGTGTGAGCGTTAGTGAGGTGTGGGTGTGGGTGAGGTGTGGGTGTTGGTGAGGTGTGGGTGTTGGTGAGGTGTGGGTGTTGGTGAGGTGTGGATGTTGGTGAGGTGTGGGTGTTGGTAAGGTGTGAGCGTTAGTGAGGTGTGGGTGTTGGTGAGGTGTGGGTGTTGGTGAGGTGTGGGTGTTGGAGAGGTGTGGGTGTTGGTAAGGTGTGAGTGTTAGTGAGGTGTGGGTGTTGGTGATGTGTGGGCATTAGTGAGGTGTGGGTGTTGGTGAGGTGTGGGTGTTGGTGAGGTGTGGGTGTTGGTGATGTGTGGGCATTAGTGAGGTGTGGGTGTTGGTGTGGTGTGGGTGATGGTGAGGTGTGGATGTTGGTGGGGTGTGGGTGTTGGTGAGGTGTGGATGTTGGTGAGGTGTGGGTGTTGGTGAGGTGTGGGTGTTGGTGAGGTGTGGGTGTTGGTGAGGTGTGGGTGTTGGTGAGGTGTGGATGTTGGTGAGGTGTGTGTGTTGGTGATGTGTGGGCATTAGTGAGGTGTGGGTGTTGGTGAGGTGTGGGTGTTGGTGAGGTGTGGGTGTTGGTGAGGTGTGAGTGTTGTTGATGTGTGGGCATTAGTGAGGTGTGGGTGTTGGTGAGGTGTGGGTGTTGGTGAGGTGTGGGCATTAGTGAGGTGTGGATGTTGGTGAGGTGTGGGTGTTGGTGAGGTGTGGATATTGGTGGGGTGTGGGTGTTGGTGAGGTGTGGGTGTTGGTGAGATGTGAGCGTTAGCGAGGTGTGGGTTTTGGTGAGGTGTGGGTGTTGGTGAGGTGTGGGCATTAGTGAGGTGTGGGTGTTGGTGAGGTGTGGGTTTTGGTGAGGTGTGGGTGTTGGTGAGGTGTGGGCATTAGTGAGGTGTGGGTGTTGGTGAGGTGTGGGTGTTGGTGAGGTGTGAGCGTTAGTGAGGTGTGGTTGTTGGTGAGGTGTGGGTGTTGGTGAGGTGTGGGTGTTGGTGAGGTGTGAGCGTTAGTGAGGTGTGGGTGTTGGTGAGGTGTGAGCGTTGGTGAGGTGTGAGCGTTAGTGAGGTGTGGGTGTTGGTGAGGTGTGGGTGTTGGTGAGGTGTGAGCGTTGGTGAGGTGTGAGCGTTAGTGAGGTGTGGGTGTTGGTGAGGTGTGGGTGTTGGTGAGGTGTGAGCATTGGTGTGGTGTGAGCGTTAGTGAGGTGTGGGTGTTGGTGAGGTGTGGGTGTTGGTTAGGTGTGAGCGTTAGTGAGGTGTGGGTGTTGGTGAGGTGTGAGCGTTAGCGAGGTGTGGGTGTTGGTGAGGTGTGGGTGTTGGTGAGGTGTAGGAGTTGGTGAGGTGTGAGCGTTAGTGAGGTGTGGGTGTTGGTGAGGTGTGGGTGTTGGTGAGGTGTGGGTGTTGGTGAGGTGTGGGTGTTGGTGAGGTGTAGGTGTGGGTGAGGTGTGGGTGTTGGTGAGGTGTGAGCGTTAGTGAGGTGTGGGTGTTGGTGAGGTGTGGATGTTGGTGAGGTGTGAGCGTTAGTGAGGTGTGGGTGTGGGTGAGGTGTGGGTGTTGGTGAGGTGTGGGCATTAGGGAGGTGTGGGTGTTGGTGAGGTGTGGGTGTTGGTGAGGTGTTGGTGTTGGTGAGGTGTGGGTGTTGGTGAGGTGTAGGTGTGGGTGAGGTGTGGGTGTTGGTGAGGTGTGAGCGTTAGTGAGGTGTGGGTGTTGGTGAGGTGTGGATGTTGGTGAGGTGTGAGCGTTAGTGAGGTGTGGGTGTGGGTGAGGTGTGGGTGTTGGTGAGGTGTGGGTGTTGGTGAGGTGTGGGTGTTGGTGAGGTGTGGGTGTGGGTGAGGTGTGGGTGTTGGTGAGGTGTGGGTGTTGGTGAGGTGTGGGTGTTGGTGAGGTGTGGGTGTGGGTGAGGTGTGAGCGTTAGTGAGGTGTGGGTGTTGGTGAGGTGTGGGTGTTGGTGAGGTGTGGGTGTTGGTGAGGTGTGAGCGTTGGTGAGGTGTGGGTGTTGGTGAGGTGTGGGTGTTGGTGGGGTGTGGGTGTTGGTGAGGTGTGAGCGTTAGTGAGGTGTGGGTGTTAGTGAGTTATGGGTGTTGGTGAGGTGTGAGCGTTAGTGAGGTGTGAGCGTTGGTGAGGTGTGGGTGTTAGTGAGGTGTGGGTGTTGGTGAGGTGTGGGTGTTGGTGAGGTGTGGGTGTGGGTGAGGTGTGGGTGTTGGTGAGGTGTGAGCGTTAGTGAGGTGTGGGTGTCGGTGAGGTGTGAGCGTTAGTGAGGTGTGGGTGTTGGTGAGGTGTGGGTGTTGGTGAGGTGTGGGTGTGGGTGAGGTTTGGGTGTTGGTGAGGTGTGGGTGTGGGTGAGGTGTGGGTGTTGGTGAGGTGTGAGCGTTAGTGAGGTGTGAGCGTTAGTGAGGTGTGGGTGTTGGTGAGGTGTGGGTGTGGGTGAGGTGTGGGTGTGGGTGAGGTGTGAGCGTTAGTGAGGTGTGGGTGTGGGTGAGGTGTGAGCGTTAGTGAGGTGTGGGTGTTGGTGAGGTGTGAGCTTTAGTGAGGTGTGGGTGTTAGTGAGGTGTGGGTGTTAGTGAGGTGTGGGTATTAGTGAGGTGTGGGTGTGGGTGAGGTGTGGGTGTGGGTGAGGTGTGAGCGTTAGTGAGGTGTGGGTGTTGGTGAAGTGTGGGTGTTGGTGAGGTGTGGGTGTTAGTGAGGTGTAGGTGTGGGTGAGGTGTGGGTGTTGGTGAGGTGTGGGTGTTGGTGAGGTGTGAGCGTTAGTGAGGTGTGGGTGTTGGTGAGGTGTGGGTGTTGGTGAGGTGTGGGTGTTGGTGAGGTGTGAGCGTTAGTGAGGTGTGGGTGTTGGTGAGGTGTGGGTATCGGTGAGGTGTGGGTGTTGGTGAGGTGTGGGTGTTGGTGAGGTGTGGGTGTTGGTGAGGTGTGAGCGTTAGTGAGGTGTGGGTGTGGGTGAGGTGTGGGTGTTGGTGAGGTGTGAGCGTTAGTGAGGTGTGGGTGTTGGTGAGGTGTGGGTGTTGGTGAGGTGTGGGCGTTGGTGAGGTGTGGGTGTTGGTGAGGTGTGGGTGTTGGTGAGGTGTGAGCGTTAGTGAGGTGTGGGTGTTGGTGAGGTGTGGGTGTTGGTGTTGTGTGGGCGTTGGTGAGGTGTGGGTGTTGGTGAGGTGTGGGTGTTGGTGAGGTGTGGGTGTGGGTGAGGTGTGGGTGTTGGTGAGGTGTGAGCGTGAGCGAGGTGTGGGTGTTGGTGAGGTGTGGGTGTGGGTGAGGTGTGGGTGTTGGTGAGGTGTGAGCGTTAGTGAGGTGTGGGTGTGGGTGAGGTGTGGGTGTTGGTGAGGTGTGAGCTTTAGTGAGGTGTGGGTGTTGGTGAGGTGTGGGTGTTGGTGAGGTGTGGGTGTTGGTGAGGTGTGGGTGTTGGTGAGGTGTGAGCATTAGCGAGGTGTGGGTTTTGGTGAGGTGTGGGTGTTGGTGAGGTGTGGATGTTGGTGAGGTGTGGGTGTTGGTGAGGTGTGGATGTTGGTGAGGTGTGGGTGTTGGTGAGGTGTGGATGTTGGTGAGGTGTGAGCGTTAGTGAGGTGTGGGTGTTAGTGAGGTGTGGGTGTTGGTGAGGTGTGGGTGTTGGTGGGGTGTGGGTGTTGGTGAGGTGTGGGTGTTGGTGAGGTATGAGCGTTAGTGAGGTGTGGGTGTTGGTGAGTTGTGGGTGATGGTGAGGTGTGGATGTTGGTGAGGTGTGTGTGTGGGTGAGGTGTGGGTGTTAGTGAGGTGTGAGCGTTAGTGAGGTGTGGGTGTGGGTGAGGTGTGGGTGTTGGTGAGGTGTGGGTGTTGGTGAGGTGTGGGTGTTGGTGAGGTGTGGATGTTGGTGAGGTGTGGGTGTTGGTAAGGTGTGAGTGTTAGTGAGGTGTGGGTGTTGGTGAGGTGTGGGTGTTGGTGAGGTGTGGGTAAGGTGTGAGTGTTAGTGAGGTGTGTGTGTTGGTGATGTGTGGGCATTAGTGAGGTGTGGGTGTTGGTGAGGTGTGGGTGTTGGTGAGGTGTGGGTGTTGGTGAGGTGTGGATGTTGGTGAGGTGTGGGTGTTGGTGAGGTGTGGGTGTTGGTGATGTGTGGGCATTAGTGAGGTGTGGGTATTGGTGAGGTGTGGGTGTTGGTGAGGTGTGGATGTTGGTGGGGTGTGGGTGTTGGTGAGGTGTGGATGTTGGTGAGGTGTGGGTGTTGGTGAGGTGTGGATGTTGGTGAGGTGTGGGTGTTGGTGAGGTGTGGGTGTTGGTGAGGTGTGGATGTTGGTGAGGTGTGGGTGTTGGTGATGCGTGGGCATTAGTGAGGTGTGGGTGTTGGTGAGGTGTGGGTGTTGGTGAGGTGTGGGTGTTGGTGAGGTGTGAGTGTTGTTGATGTGTGGGCATTAGTGAGGTGTGGGTGTTGGTGAGGTGTGGGTGTTGGTGAGGTGTGGGCATTAGTGAGGTGTGGATGTTGGTGAGGTGTGGGTGTTGGTGAGGTGTGGATATTGGTGGGGTGTGGGTGTTGGTGAGGTGTGGGTGTTGGTGAGATGTGAGCGTTAGCGAGGTGTGGGTGTTGGTGAGGTGTGGGTGTTGGTGAGGTGTGGGCATTAGTGAGGTGTGGGTGTTGGTGAGGTGTGGGTGTGGGTGAGGTGTGGGTGTTGGTGAGGTGTGGGCATTAGTGAGGTGTGGGTGTTGGTGAGGTGTGGGTGTTGGTGAGGTGTGGGTGTTGGTGAGGTGTGAGCGTTAGTGAGGTGTGGGTGTTGGTGAGGTGTGGGTGTTGGTGAGGTGTGGGTGTTGGTGAGGTGTGAGCGTTAGTGAGGTGTGGGTGTTGGTGAGGTGTGAGCGTTGGTGAGGTGTGAGCGTTAGTGAGGTGTGGGTGTTGGTGAGGTGTGGGTGTTGGTGAGGTGTGGGTGTTGGTGAGGTGTGAGCGTTAGTGAGGTGTGGGTGTTGGTAAGGTGTGAGCGTTGGTGAGGTGTGAGCGTTAGTGAGGTGTGGGTGTTGGTGAGGTGTGGGTGTTGGTGAGGTATGAGCGTTAGTGAGGCGTGGGTGTTGGTGAGGTGTGAGCATTGGTGTGGTGTGAGCGTTAGTGCGGTGTGGGTGTTGGTGAGGTGTGGGTGTTGGTGAGGTGTGGGTGTTGGTGAGGTATGAGCGTTAGTGAGGCGTGGGTATTGGTGAGGTGTGGGTGTTGGTGAGGTATGAGCGTTAGTGAGGCGTGGGTGTTGGTGAGGTGTGAGCATTGGTGTGGTGTGAGCGTTAGTGCGGTGTGGGTGTTGGTGAGGTGTGGGTGTTGGTGAGGTGTGGGTGTTGGTGAGGTATGAGCGTTAGTGAGGCGTGGGTATTGGTGAGGTGTGAGCATTGGTGTGGTGTGAGCGTTAGTGAGGTGTGGGTGTTGGTGAGGTGTGAGCGTTAGTGAGGTGTGGGTGTTGGTGAGGTGTGGGTGTTGGTGAGGTGTGGGTGTTGGTGTGGTGTGAGCGTTAGCGAGGTGTGGGTGTTGGTGAGGTGTGGGTTTTGGTGAGGTGTATGAGTTGGTGAGGTGTGAGCGTTAGTGAGGTGTGAGTGTTGGTGAGGTGTGAGCATTAGTGAGGTGTGGGTGTTGGTGAGGTGTGGGCATTAGGGAGGTGTGGGTGTTGGTGAGGTGTGGGTGTTGGTGAGGTGTGGGTGTTGGTGAGGTGTGGGCATTAGTGAGGTGTGGGTGTTGGTGAGGTGTGAGTGTTGGTGAAGTGTGGGTGTTGGTGAGGTGTGGGCATTAGTGAGGTGTGAGTGTTGGTGAGGTGTGGGTGTTGGTGAGGTGTGGGCATTAGTGAGGTGTGGATGTTGGTGAGGTGTGGGTGTTGGTGAGGTGTGGGTGTTGGTGACGTGTGGGCATTAGTGAGGTGTGGTTGTTGGTGAGGTGTGAGCATTAGTGAGGTGTGGGTGTTGGTGAGGTGTGGGTGTTGGTGAGGAGTGGGCATTACGGAGGTGTGGGTGTTGGTGAGGTGTGGGTGTTGGTGAGGTGTGGGCATTAGTGAGGTGTGGGTGTTGGTGAGGTGTGAGTGTTGGTGAGGTGTGGGTGTTGGTGAGGTGTGGGCATTAGGGAGGTGTGGGTGTTGGTGAGGTGTGGGTGTTGGTGAGGTGTGGGCATTAGTGAGGTGTGGGTGTTGGTGAGGTGTGGGTGTTGGTGAGGTGTGGGTGTTGGTGAGGTGTGGGCATTAGTGAGGTGTGGGTGTTGGTGAGGTGTGGGTGTTGGAGAGGTGTGGGCATTAGTGAGGTGTGAGTGTTGGTGAGGTGTGGGTGTTGGTGAGGTGTGGGCATTAGTGAGGTGTGGGTGTTGGTGAGGTGTGGGAATTAGTGAGGTGTGGGTGTTGGTGAATGTGGGTGTTGGTGAGGTGTGGGTGTTGGTGAGGTGTGAGCGTTAGTGAGGTGTGAGCGTTAGCGAGGTGTGGGTGTTGGTGATGTGTGGGCATTAGTGAGGTGTGGGAGTTGGTGATGTGTGGGTGTTGGTGAGGTGTGGGTGTTGGTGAGGTGTGAGCTTTAGCGAGGTGTGGGTGTTGGTGAGGTGTGGGTGTTGGTGAGGTGTGGGTGTTGGTGAGGTGTGAGCGTTAGCGAGGTGTGGGTGTTGGTGAGGTGTGGATGTTGGTGAGGTGTGGATGTTGGTGAGGTGTGGGTGTTGGTGAGGTGTGGATGTTGGTGAGGTGTGGGTGTTGGTGAGGTGTGGGTGTTGGTGAGGTGTGAGCGTTAGTGAGGTGTGAGCGTTAGCGAGGTGTGGGTGTTGGTGATGTGTGGGCATTAGTGAGGTGTGGGAGTTGGTGATGTGTGGGTGTTGGTGAGGTGTGGGTGTTGGTGAGGTGTGAGCGTTAGCGAGGTGTGGGTGTTGGTGAGGTGTGGGTGTTGGTGAGGTGTGGGTGTTGGTGAGGTGTGAGCGTTAGCGAGGTGTGGGTGTTGGTGAGGTGTGGGTGTTGGTGAGGTGTGGATGTTGGTGAGGTGTGGGTGTTGGTGAGGTGTGGGTGTTGGTGAGGTGTGGATGTTGGTGAGGTGTGGGTGTTGGTGAGGTGTGAGCGTTAGTGAGGTGTGGGTGTTGGTGAGGTGTGAGCGTTGGTGAGGTGTGAGCGTTAGTGAGGTGTGGGTGTTGGTGAGGTGTGGGTGTTGGTGAGGTGTGAGCGTTGGTGAGGTGTGAGCGTTAGTGAGGTGTGGGTGTTGGTGAAGTGTGGGTGTTGGTGAGGTATGAGCGTTAGTGAGGTGTGGGTGTTGGTGAGGTGTGAGCATTGGTGTGGTGTGAGCTTTGTGAGGTGTGGGTGTTGGTGAGGTGTGGGTGTTGGTGAGGTGTGGGTGTTGGTGAGGTGTGAGCGTTAGCGAGGTGTTGGTGTTGGTGAGGTGTGGGTGTTGGTGAGGTGTAGGAGTTGGTGAGGTGTGAGCGTTAGTGAGGTGTGGGTGTTGGTGAGTTATGAGCATTAGTGAGGTGTGGGTGTTGGTGAGGTGTGGGCATTAGGGAGGTGTGGGTGTTGGTGAGGTGTGGGTGTTGGTGAGGTGTGGGCATTAGTGAGGTGTGGGTGTTGGTGAGGTGTGAGTGTTGGTGAAGTGTGGGTGTTGGTGAGGTGTGGGCATTAGTGAGGTGTGAGTGTTGGTGAGGTGTGGGTGTTGGTGAGGTGTGGGCATTAGTGAGGTGTGGGAGTTGGTGATGTGTGGGTGTTGGTGAGGTGTGGGTGTTGGTGAGGTGTGAGCGTTAGCGAGGTGTGGGTGTTGGTGAGGTGTGGATGTTGGTGAGGTGTGGGTGTTGGTAAGGTGTGAGTGTTAGTGAGGTGTGGGTGTTGGTGAGGTGTGGGTGTTGGTGAGGTGTGGGTAAGGTGTGAGTGTTAGTGAGGTGTGGGTGTTGGTGAGGTGTGGGCATTAGTGAGGTGTGGGTGTTGGTGAGGTGTGGGTGTTGGTGAGGTGTGGGCATTAGTGAGGTGTGGGTGTTGGTGAGGTGTGGGTGTTGGAGAGGTGTGGGCATTAGTGAGGTGTGAGTGTTGGTGAGGTGTGGGTGTTGGTGAGGTGTGGGCATTAGTGAGGTGTGGGTGTTGGTGAGGTGTGGGAATTAGTGAGGTGTGGGTGTTGGTGAATGTGGGTGTTGGTGAGGTGTGGGTGTTGGTGAGGTGTGAGCGTTAGTGAGGTGTGAGCGTTAGCGAGGTGTGGGTGTTGGTGATGTGTGGGCATTAGTGAGGTGTGGGAGTTGGTGATGTGTGGGTGTTGGTGAGGTGTGGGTGTTGGTGAGGTGTGAGCTTTAGCGAGGTGTGGGTGTTGGTGAGGTGTGGGTGTTGGTGAGGTGTGGGTGTTGGTGAGGTGTGAGCGTTAGCGAGGTGTGGGTGTTGGTGAGGTGTGGATGTTGGTGAGGTGTGGATGTTGGTGAGGTGTGGGTGTTGGTGAGGTGTGGATGTTGGTGAGGTGTGGGTGTTGGTGAGGTGTGGGTGTTGGTGAGGTGTGAGCGTTAGTGAGGTGTGAGCGTTAGCGAGGTGTGGGTGTTGGTGATGTGTGGGCATTAGTGAGGTGTGGGAGTTGGTGATGTGTGGGTGTTGGTGAGGTGTGGGTGTTGGTGAGGTGTGAGCGTTAGCGAGGTGTGGGTGTTGGTGAGGTGTGGGTGTTGGTGAGGTGTGGGTGTTGGTAAGGTGTGAGTGTTAGTGAGGTGTGGGTGTTGGTGAGGTGTGGGCATTAGTGAGGTGTGGGTGTTGGTGAGGTGTGGGTGTTGGTGAGGTGTGGGCATTAGTGAGGTGTGGGTGTTGGTGAGGTGTGAGTGTTGGTGAGGTGTGGGTGTTAGTGAGGTGTGGGTGTTGGTGAGGTGTGGGTGTTGGTGAGGTGTGGGCATTAGTGAGGTGTGGGTGTTGGTGAGGTGTGAGTGTTGGTGAGGTGTGGGTGTTAGTGAGGTGTGGGTGTTGGTGAGGTGTGGGTGTTGGTGAGGTGTGGGCATTAGGGAGGTGTGGGTGTTGGTGAGGTGTGGGTGTTGGTGAGGTGTGGGTGTTGGTGAGGTGTGGGCATTAGTGAGGTGTGGATGTTGGTGAGGTGTGGGTGTTGGTGAGGTGTGGGCATTAGTGAGGTGTGGTTGTTGGTGAGGTGTGGGCATTAGTGAGGTGTGGGTGTTGGTGAGGTGTGGGCATTAGGGAGGTGTGGGTGTTGGTGAGGTGTGGGTGTTGGTGAGGTGTGGGCATTAGTGAGGTGTGGGTGTTGGTGAGGTGTGAGTGTTGGTGAGGTGTGGGTGTTAGTGAGGTGTGGGTGTTGGTGAGGTGTGGGTGTTGGTGAGGTGTGGGCATTAGGGAGGTGTGGGTGTTGGTGAGGTGTGGGTGTTGGTGAGGTGTGGGCATTAGTGAGGTGTGGGTGTTGGTGAGGTGTGGGTGTTGGTGAGGTGTGGGCATTAGTGAGGTGTGAGTGTTGGTGAGGTGTGGGTGTTGGTGAGGTGTGGGCATTAGTGAGGTGTGGGTGTTGGTGAGATGTGGGTGTTGGTGAGGTGTGGGTGTTGGTGAGGTGTGAGCGTTAGTGAGGTGTGAGCGTTAGCGAGGTGTGGGTGTTGGTGATGTGTGGGAATTAGTGAGGTGTGGGTGTTGGTGGTGTGTGGGCATTAGTGAGGTGTGGGTGTGGGTGAGGTGTGGGTGTTGGTGAGGTGTGGGTGTTGGTGAGGTGTGAGCGTTAGCGAGGTGTGGGTGTTGGTGAGGTATGGGTGTTGGTGAGGTGTGGGTGTTGGTGAGGTGTGAGCGTTAGCGAGGTGTGGGTGTTGGTGAGGTGTGGGTGTTGGTGAGGTGTGAGCATTAGCGAGGTGTGGGTGTTGGTGAGGTTTGAGCGTTAGTGAGGTGTGAGCGTTAGTGAGGTGTGGGTGTGGGTGAGGTGTGGGTGTTGGTGAGGTGTGGGTGTGGGTGAGGCGTGGGTGTTGGTGAGGTGTGGGTGTTGGTGAGGTGTGGGTGTGGGTGAGGTGTGGGTGTTGGTGAGGTGTGGGTGTGGGTGAGGTGTGAGCGTTAGTGAGGTGTGAGCGTTAGTGAGGTGTGGGTGTGGGTGAGGTGTGGGTGTTGGTGAGGTGTGGGTGTTGGTGAGGTGTGGGTGTGGGTGAGGTGTGGGTGTTGGTGAGGTGTGAGCGTTAGTGAGGTGTGGGTGTTGGTGAGGAGTGGATGTTGGTGAGGTGTGAGCGTTAGTGAGGTGTGGGTGTGGGTGAGGTGTGGGTGTTGGTGAGGTGTGGGTGTTGGTGAGGTGTGGGTGTGGGTGAGGTGTGGGTGTTGGTGAGGTGTGGGTGTTGGTGAGGTGTGGGTTTTGGTGAGGTGTGGGTGTGGGTGAGGTGTGAGCGTTAGTGAGGTGTGGGTGTTGGTGAGGTGTGGGTGTTGGTGAGGTGTGGGTGTTGGTGAGGTGTGAGCGTTGGTGAGGTGTGGGTATTGGTGAGGTGTGGGTGTTGGTGGGGTGTGGGTGTTGGTGAGGTGTGAGCGTTAGTGAGGTGTGGGTGTTAGTGAGGTATGGGTGTTGGTGAGGTGTGAGCGTTAGTGAGGTGTGAGCGTTGGTGAGGTGTGGGTGTTAGTGAGGTGTGGGTGTTGGTGAGGTGTGGGTGTTGGTGAGGTGTGGGTGTGGGTGAGGTGTGGGTGTTGGTGAGGTGTGAGCGTTAGTGAGGTGTGGGTGTCGGTGAGGTGTGAGCGTTGGTGAGGTGTGGGTGTTGGTGAGGTGTGGGTGTTGGTGAGGTGTGGGTGTGGGTGAGGTGTGGGTGTTGGTGAGGTGTGAGCGTTAGTGAGGTGTGAGCGTTAGTGAGGTGTGGGTGTTGGTGAGGTGTGGGTGTGGGTGAGGTGTGAGCGTTAGTGAGGTGTGGGTGTTGGTGAGGTGTGAGCGTTAGTGAGGTGTGGGTGTTAGTGAGGTGTGGGTGTTAGTGAGGTGTGGGTATTAGTGAGGTGTGGGTGTGGGTGAGGTGTGGGTGTGGGTGAGGTGTGAGCGTTAGTGAGGTGTGGGTGTTGGTGAAGTGTGGGTGTTGGTGAGGTGTGGGTGTTAGTGAGGTGTGTGTGTGGGTGAGGTGTGGGTGTTGGTGAGGTGTGGGTGTTGGTGAGGTGTGAGCGTTAGTGAGGTGTGGGTGTTGGTGAGGTGTGGGTGTTGGTGAGGTGTGGGTGTTGGTGAGGTGTGAGCGTTAGTGAGGTGTGGGTGTTGGTGAGGTGTGGGTATCGGTGAGGTGTGGGTGTTGGTGAGGTGTGGGTGTTGGTGAGGTGTGGGTGTTGGTGAGGTGTGAGCGTTAGTGAGTTGTGGGTGTGGGTGAGGTGTGGGTGTTGGTGAGGTGTGAGCGTTAGTGAGGTGTGGGTGTTGGTGAGGTGTGGGTGTTGGTGAGGTGTGGGCGTTGGTGAGGTGTGGGTGTTGGTGAGGTGTGGGTGTTGGTTAGGTGTGAGCGTTAGTGAGGTGTGGGTGTTGGTGAGGTGTGGGTGTTGGTGTGGTGTGGGCGTTGGTGAGGTGTGGGTGTTGGTGAGGTGTGGGTGTTGGTGAGGTGTGGGTGTGGGTGAGGTGTGGGTGTTGGTGAGGTGTGAGCGTGAGCGAGGTGTGGGTGTTGGTGAGGTGTGGGCATTAGTGAGGTGTGGGTGTTGGTGAGGTGTGGGTGTGGGTGAGGTGTGGGTGTTGGTGAGGTGTGAGCGTTAGTGAGGTGTGGGTGTTGGTGAGGTGTGGGTGTTGGTGAGGTGTGGATGTTGGTGAGGTGTGAGCGTTAGTGAGGTGTGGGTGTTAGTGAGGTGTGGGTGTTGGTGAGGTGTGGGTGTTGGTGGGGTGTGGGTGTTGGTGAGGTGTGGGTGTTGGTGAGGTATGAGCGTTCGTGAGGTGTGGGTGTTGGTGAGTTGTGGGTGTTGGTGAGGTGTGGATGTTGGTGAGGTGTGTGTGTGGGTGAGGTGTGGGTGTTAGTGAGGTGTGAGCGTTAGTGAGGTGTGGGTGTGGGTGAGGTGTGGGTGTTGGTGAGGTGTGGGTGTTGGTGAGGTGTGGATGTTGGTGAGGTGTGGGTGTTGGTAAGGTGTGAGTGTTAGTGAGGTGTGGGTGTTGGTGAGGTATGGGTGTTGGTGAGGTGTGGGTCTTGGTGAGGTGTGGGTGTGGGTAAGGTGTGAGTGTTAGTGAGGTGTGTGTGTTGGTGATGTGTGGGCATTAGTGAGGTGTGGGTGTTGGTGAGGTGTGGGTGTTGGTGAGGTGTGGGTGTTGGTGAGGTGTGGATGTTGGTGAGGTGTGGGTGTTGGTGAGGTGTGGGTGTTGGTGATGTGTGGGCATTAGTGAGGTGTGGGTGTTGGTGAGGTGTGGGTGTTGGTGAGGTGTGGATGTTGGTGGGGTGTGGGTGTTGGTGAGGTGTGGATGTTGGTGAGGTGTGGGTGTTGGTGAGGTGTGGATGTTGGTGAGGTGTGGGTGTTGGTGAGGTGTGGGTGTTGGTGAGGTGTGGATGTTGGTGAGGTGTGGGTGTTGGTGATGCGTGGGCATTAGTGAGGTGTGGGTGTTGGTGAGGTGTGGGTGTTGGTGAGGTGTGGGTGTTGGTGAGGTGTGAGTGTTGTTGATGTGTGGGCATTAGTGAGGTGTGGGTGTTGGTGAGGTGTGGGTGTTGGTGAGGTGTGGGCATTAGTGAGGTGTGGATGTTGGTGAGGTGTGGGTGTTGGTGAGGTGTGGATATTGGTGGGGTGTGGGTGTTGGTGAGGTGTGGGTGTTGGTGAGATGTGAGCGTTAGCGAGGTGTGGGTGTTGGTGAGGTGTGGGTGTTGGTGAGGTGTGGGCATTAGTGAGGTGTGGGTGTTGGTGAGGTGTGGGTGTGGGTGAGGTGTGGGTGTTGGTGAGGTGTGGGCATTAGTGAGGTGTGGGTGTTGGTGAGGTGTGGGTGTTGGTGAGGTGTGAGCGTTAGTGAGGTGTGGGTGTTGGTGAGGTGTGGGTGTTGGTGAGGTGTGGGTGTTGGTGAGGTGTGAGCGTTAGTGAGGTGTGGGTGTTGGTGAGGTGTGGGTATCGGTGAGGTGTGCGTGTTGGTGAGGTGTGGGTGTTGGTGAGGTGTGGGTGTTGGTGAGGTGTGAGCGTTAGTGAGGTGTGGGTGTGGGTGAGGTGTGGGTGTTGGTGAGGTGTGAGCGTTAGTGAGGTGTGGGTGTTGGTGAGGTGTGGGTGTTGGTGAGGTGTGGGCGTTGGTGAGGTGTGGGTGTTGGTGAGGTGTGGGTGTTGGTTAGGTGTGAGCGTTAGTGAGGTGTGGGTGTTGGTGAGGTGTGGGTGTTGGTGTGGTGTGGGCGTTGGTGAGGTGTGGGTGTTGGTGTGGTGTGGGTGTTGGTGAGGTGTGGGTGTGGGTGAGGTGTGGGTGTTGGTGAGGTGTGAGCGTGAGCGAGGTGTGGGTGTTGGTGAGGTGTGGGCATTAGTGAGGTGTGGGTGTTGGTGAGGTGTGGGTGTGGGTGAGGTGTGGGTGTTGGTGAGGTGTGAGCGTTAGTGAGGTGTGGGTGTTGGTGAGGTGTGGGTGTTGGTGAGGTGTGGATGTTGGTGAGGTGTGAGCGTTAGTGAGGTGTGGGTGTTAGTGAGGTGTGGGTGTTGGTGAGGTGTGGGTGTTGGTGGGGTGTGGGTGTTGGTGAGGTGTGGGTGTTGGTGAGGTATGAGCGTTCGTGAGGTGTGGGTGTTGGTGAGTTGTGGGTGTTGGTGAGGTGTGGATGTTGGTGAGGTGTGTGTGTGGGTGAGGTGTGGGTGTTAGTGAGGTGTGAGCGTTAGTGAGGTGTGGGTGTGGGTGAGGTGTGGGTGTTGGTGAGGTGTGGGTGTTGGTGAGGTGTGGGTGTTGGTGAGGTGTGGATGTTGGTGAGGTGTGGGTGTTGGTAAGGTGTGAGTGTTAGTGAGGTGTGGGTGTTGGTGAGGTATGGGTGTTGGTGAGGTGTGGGTGTTGGTGAGGTGTGGGTGTGGGTAAGGTGTGACTGTTAGTGAGGTGTGTGTGTTGGTGATGTGTGGGCATTAGTGAGGTGTGGGTGTTGGTGAGGTGTGGGTGTTGGTGAGGTGTGGATGTTGGTGAGGTGTGGGTGTTGGTGAGGTGTGGGTGTTGGTGATGTGTGGGCATTAGTGAGGTGTGGGTGTTGGTGAGGTGTGGGTGTTGGTGAGGTGTGGATGTTGGTGGGGTGTGGGTGTTGGTGAGGTGTGGATGTTGGTGAGGTGTGGGTGTTGGTGAGGTGTGGGTGTTGGTGAGGTGTGGGTGTTGGTGAGGTGTGAGTGTTGTTGATGTGTGGGCATTAGTGAGGTGTGGGTGTTGGTGAGGTGTGGGTGTTGGTGAGGTGTGGGCATTAGTGAGGTGTGGATGTTGGTGAGGTGTGGGTGTTGGTGAGGTGTGGATATTGGTGGGGTGTGGGTGTTGGTGAGGTGTGGGTGTTGGTGAGATGTGAGCGTTAGCGAGGTGTGGGTGTTGGTGAGGTGTGGGTGTTGGTGAGGTGTGGGCATTAGTGAGGTGTGGGTGTTGGTGAGGTGTGGGTGTGGGTGAGGTGTGGGTGTTGGTGAGGTGTGGGCATTAGTGAGGTGTGGGTGTTGGTGAGGTGTGGGTGTTGGTGAGGTGTGGGTGTTGGTGAGGTGTGAGCGTTAGTGAGGTGTGGGTGTTGGTGAGGTGTGGGTGTTGGTGAGGTGTGAGCGTTAGTGAGGTGTGGGTGTTGGTGAGGTGTGGGTGTGGGTGAGGTGTGGGTGTTGGTGAGGTGTGGGCATTAGTGAGGTGTGGGTGTTGGTGAGGTGTGGGTGTTGGTGAGGTGTGGGTGTTGGTGAGGTGTGAGCGTTAGTGAGGTGTGGATGTTGGTGAGGTGTGGGTGTTGGTGAGGTGTGAGCGTTAGTGAGATGTGGGTGTTGGTGAGGTGTGGGTGTTGGTGAGGTGTGGGTGTTGGTGAGGTGTGAGCGTTGGTGAGGTGTGAGCGTTAGTGAGGTGTGGGTGTTGGTGAGGTGTGGGTGTTGGTGAGGTGTGGGTGTTGGTGAGGTGTGAGCGTTAGTGAGGTGTGGGTGTTGGTAAGGTGTGAGCGTTGGTGAGGTGTGAGCGTTAGTGAGGTGTGGGCATTAGTGAGGTGTGGGTGTTGGTGAGGTGTGGGTGTTTGTGAGGTGTGAGCGTTGGTGAGGTGTGGGTGTTGGTGAGGTGTGAGCGTTGGTGAGGTGTGAGCGTTAGTGAGGTGTGGGTGTTGGTGAGGTGTGGGCATTAGTGAGGTGTGGGTGTTGGTGGGGTGTGGGTGTGGGTGAGGTGTGGGTGTTGGTGAGGTGTGGGCATTAGTGAGGTGTGGGTGTTGGTGAGGTGTGGATATTGGTGGGGTGTGGGTGTTGGTGAGGTGTGGGTGTTGGTGAGATGTGAGCGTTAGCGAGGTGTGGGTGTTGGTGAGGTGTGGGTGTTGGTGAGGTGTGGGCATTAGTGAGGTGTGGGTGTTGGTGAGGTGTGGGTGTGGGTGAGGTGTGGGTGTTGGTGAGGTGTGGGCATTAGTGAGGTGTGGGTGTTGGTGAGGTGTGGGTGTGGGTGAGGTGTGGGTGTTGGTGAGGTGTGGGCATTAGTGAGGTGTGGGTGTTGGTGAGGTGTGGGTGTTGGTGAGGTGTGGGTGTTGGTGAGGTGTGAGCGTTAGTGAGTTGTGGGTGTTGGTGAGGTGTGGGTGTTGGTGAGGTGTGGGTGTTGGTGAGGTGTGAGCGTTAGTGAGGTGTGGGTGTTGGTGAGGTGTGGGTGTTGGTGAGGTGTGGGTGTTGGTGAGGTGTGAGCGTTGGTGAGGTGTGAGCGTTAGTGAGGTGTGGGTGTTGGTGAGGTGTGGGTGTTGGTGAGGTGTGGGTGTTGGTGAGGTGTGAGCGTTAGTGAGGTGTGGGTGTTGGTAAGGTGTGAGCGTTGGTGAGGTGTGAGCGTTAGTGAGGTGTGGGTGTTGGTGAGGTGTGGGTGTTGGTGAGGTGTGAGCGTTGGTGAGGTGTGGGTGTTGGTGAGGGGTGAGCGTTGGTGAGGTGTGAGCGTTAGTGAGGTGTGGGTGTTGGTGAGGTGTGGGTGTTGGTGAGGTGTGGGTGTTGGTGAGGTGTGAGCGTTAGTGAGGTGTGGGTTTTGGTGAGGTGTGGGTGTTGGTGAGGTATGAGCGTTAGTGAGGTGTGGGTGTTGGTGAGGTGTGAGCATTGGTGTGGTGTGAGCGTTAGTGAGGTGTGGGTGTTGGCGAGGTGTGGGTGTTGGTGAGGTGTGAGCGTTAGCGAGGTGTGGGTGTTGGTGAGGTGTGGGTTTTGGTGAGGTGTGGGTGTTGGTGAGGTGTGGGCATTAGTGAGGTGTGGGTGTTGGTGAGGTGTGGGTGTTGGTGAGGTGTGGGCATTAGTGAGGTGTGGATGTTGGTGAGGTGTGGGTGTTGGTGAGGTGTGGGTGTTGGTGAGGTGTGAGTGTTGGTGAGGTGTGGGTGTTGGTGAGGTGTGGGTGTTGGTGAGGTGTGAGTGTTGTTGATGTGTGGGCATTAGTGAGGTGTGGGTGTTGGTGAGGTGTGGGTTTTGGTGAGGTGTGGGCATTAGTGAGGTGTGGATGTTGGTGAGGTGTGGGTGTTGGTGAGGTGTGGATGTTGGTGAGGTGTGAGTGTTGTTGATGTGTGGGCATTAGTGAGGTGTGGGTGTTTGTGAGGTGTGGGTGTTGGTGAGGTGTGGGCATTAGTGAGGTGTGGATGTTGGTGAGGTGTGGGTGTTGGTGAGGTGTGAGTGTTGGTGAGGTGTGGGCATTAGTGAGGTGTGGGTGTTGGTGAGGTGTGGGTGTTGGTGAGGTGTGGGCATTAGTGAGGTGTGGATGTTGGTGAGGTGTGGGTGTTGGTGAGGTGTGGGTGTTGTTGATGTGTGGGCATTAGTGATGTGTGGATGTTGGTGAGGTGTGGGTGTTGGTGAGGTGTGGGTGTTGGTGAGGTGTGAGTGTTGGTGTGGTGTGGGTGTTGGTGAGGTGTGGGCATTAGTGAGGTGTGGATGTTGGTGAGGTGTGGGTGTTGGTGAGGTGTGGGTGTTGTTGATGTGTGGGCATTAGTGAGGTGTGGGTGTTGGTGAGGTGTGGGTGTTGTTGATGTGTGGGCATTAGTGAGGTGTGGGTGTTGGTGAGGTGTGGGTGTTAGTGAGGTGTGAGTGTTGGTGAGGTGTGGGTGTTGGTGAGGTGTGGGTGTTAGTGAGGTGTGGATGTTGGTGAGGTGTGGGTGTTGGTGAGGTGTGGATGTTGGTGAGGTGTGGGTGTTAGTGAGGTGTGGGTGTTGGTGAGGTGTGGGTGTTGGTGAGGTGTGGGTGTTGGGGAGGTGTGGATGTTGGTGAGGTGTGGGTGTTAGTGAGGTGTGGGTGTTGGTGAGGTGTGGGTGTTGGTGAGGTGTGGGTGTTGGTGAGGTGTGGGTGTTAGTGAGGTGTGAGTGTTGGTGAGGTGTGGGTGTTGGTGAGGTGTGGGTGTTGGTGAGGTGTGAGTGTTGGTGAGGTGTGGGTGTTGGGGAGGTGTGGGTGTTGGTGAGGTGTGAGTGTTGGTGAGGTGTGGGTGTTGGTGAGGTGTGGGTGTTGGTGAGGTGTGGGTGTTGGTGAGGTGTGGGTGTTGGTGAGGTGTGGGTGTTAGTGAGGTGTGAGTGTTGGTGAGGTGTGGGTGTTGGTGAGGTGTGGGTGTTGGTGAGGTGTGAGTGTTGGTGAGGTGTGGGTGTTGGGGAGGTGTGGGTGTTGGTGAGGTGTGAGTGTTGGTGAGGTGTGGGTGTTGGTGAGGTGTGGGTGTTGGTGAGGTGTGGGTGTTGGTGAGGTGTGGGTGTTGGTGTGGGTGTTGGTGAGGTGTGGATGTTGGTGAGGTGTGGGTGTTGGTGAGGTGTGGGTGTTGGTGAGGTGTGGGTGTTGGTGAGGTGTGGGTGTTGGTGAGGTGTGGGTGTTGGTGAGGTGTGGGTGTTGGTGTGGGTGTTGGTGAGGTGTGGATGTTGGTGAGGTGTGGGTGTTGGTGAGGTGTGGATGTTGGTGAGGTGTGGGTGTTGGTGAGGTGTGGGTGTTGGTGAGGTGTGGGTGTTGGTGAGGTGTGGGTGTTGGTGTGGGTGTTGGTGAGGTGTGGATGTTGGTGAGGTGTGGGTGTTGGTGAGGTGTGGATGTTGGTGAGGTGTGGGTGTTGGTGAGGTGTGGGTGTTGGTGAGGTGTGGGTGTTGGTGAGGTGTGAGCACTGGTTCATCTCAAAAGCCTCTGTAGCTCTTCATTTGATGGATAAGACAGTGTTCATTGCATTGATATATTCAGGAGCTGATGAAAGCCTTGTTTGTCAGGGACAATACTCATCCAGGCTTGCATGTACCAGCCAGCTCGCGCCCTTATCTTCTCTCACCTTTCACAGTAACCCAATACCGAGGAACCTCGATTATTCAAATATCGGTTACCCGAATTTCAGATTATCCAAAGAAGATTTCAAGGTTCCCCAAAATCGTTATGCCAAAGAGGTACGTGTATTCTATTTACCTGTACTGAAGAAGGTGTTAAATCGCTGGCAAAAACAAACAGACACAGCTCAGACATCAATGATTGGATTGTTTTTAGGGTAAGAGTTGTTAACACAGCCCTTTGTGTAAGGAAGTGTTTTCCAGTACAGGCTATTCCTATCACTTTACTGGGCTGTTCATTAGAAAAACAGGCCAAGAACGCAAACACATGTGCAAGGCGGTGTTTCTGTCTTTCTATCAGGAGACTGCATTCCTGGAACCTGAGAAATTCTGTTGTGTTTGTAGAAGCTGTCCGGGACCTTGTTTAATGCTGTCTTCACCACTCCTTGCCAAATGCTAACTACTGCTGCATTTTTTAAAAGCTTTCTTATGTTATCATTGCTTTACTTAGTTCACCATGTGAATTCTTGTTCTCTTGCACTTAATACATTAAAATTATAGATTTAAACAAATGGCTTCCCTTGCTTAAGGTAAAATCGATTATCTGAATAAGCAATTATCCGAACGAAATAGTGCCTGCCCATCTCATTCAGATAATCGATGTTCCTCTGTGTACGGAATGGCATTTTCAAGTCTTCAGGCTCCTGTCATACAATAGTTCTCCAGGTTTATTTATTCACTTGTGGGTGAGGATGTCACTCTGGCCAGTCCCTAATTGGATTCCTGAAGAAGGGCTTATGCCCGAAATGTCGATTCTCCTGTTCCTTGGATGCTGCCTGACCTGCTGCGCTTTTCCAGCAATACATTTTCAGCCCCAGTCCCTAATTGCCCTTGAGAAGGCGATAGTGAGCTGTTACAGTTCATGTGCTCTGAGCTGAACAAGAATGCCCTTAAGGAGGAGATTAAAGGACTTTGACCCAACAACACTGAAGGAGCAGCAACATATTCCCAAGTCAGCTTGGTGAGTGGTCCAGAGGGGAACCTGAAGGTGGCAGTGTTCCTATAGATCTGCTGCCTTTGTCCTTCGAGATGGATGTTGATCTGGAAGGTGCTGCCTGAGGATATTTGCTGAAATGATTGAGGTGAGTTGTTTGTATACTTGAATTTTGTGGATAAGACTAAGCTGGAGAGGAATGTGAGTTATGAGGAAGATGCAAAGAGGATTTGGACAGATTTAATGAGTGAGCAAGAACATGCACAATGTTAAGAACATCCAAGAAAGTGGAGAGAGCAGCATCAACGTGTATGCACAGCACTCTTTGATCTCACAAGGCCTGCGACTCAGTTGATTGTAACAGATTGTGCACTGTCCTCCTGGACTGCCTGTAGAAATTCATCATCAGCATTCTCCTCTTGTTTCATCATGGCATGCAAACTGGGATCCTCACCGATAGATCCTGTACAGACCTTGAGGATCTAAAATCTGGATTTGGGCTGTTGTCAGGAGCAACCATTTAATACATGCTTTTACTAATGACAAAATGGCTTCTCAATGCAACTAACTTGAAATAACATAATAAAATGGCTTCAGGCTGCAAATTAAGACTGTGTTTAAAATGGCTTTGCACCCTGCTAAAGGCTGCATTCCTGCCTTGCTGAGCTAACTGAACCAAAGATAAAGCAGACAATGGACCCTTCACAGTATGGAATTAGCTAAGCTAGATAGGACATTACTAACCATCCCAGCTAACCTTGAAATGCAGGAGCATGGAGATAATGTGTAGAAAATCAACTTTGTTTCCCAGGAAATATCATTGGGTTAACCTGCTGTCCATTTTGTCATCTTATTACACTTTATTGGATTTACTCTGCAATTAAGGCTGTATTATTTCTTAAGAAACATATAAAAAATAGCCTTTATTCCAAGTGAACTGTGCAGTTTCTCCAAGGAGCATAGAAGCTTTTAACCTCTGTGTTGCTGGTTGAACCTGTGTCCGGACATTAATCATTAAAGTGTGAAACCTTGCTGAAGCAGACCGTAATCCTATTGTTTATTTGACCGATCGGGGAACCGAGAGACTCCTCCCGGGGGTTGAGATCTTCAACCTAATATAAGTGCAGAACTGCACCATCACACCAATGCTCTTCTCCAACATCATCATTACAAAACTCCACGGCCTCTCCACAAAGCTCCCCACCAGAGTGAAGCTAACCTCCAGGGTGAGGGGGAAACTGTTCAACCTTTGATGCCTCCAGGCCAGAGTCAAGACCTGGGAGAAAATGAGAACTGCAGATGCTGGAGATCAGAGTCAAAAAGTGTGGTGCTGGAAAAGCACAGCGAGACAGAAAGCATCTGAGGAGCAGGAGAGTCGACGTTTCAAGCATAAGCTCTTCATCAGGAATCGTTTCTGACAGAGCCAAGCCTAACTTTGATCATTGGGTTGCAGTACGCAGATGGCACCTGGATGTATGGGAATGTTCTATGAAGAGACCCTAATGGAATTGGGCCTGTAATCTCTAGAGTTTCAAAATGTACAAAATAGACAGTGTACGTGCAGTAAGATATAAGTCTAGAATGAGACAATTCAATTTTGAAATAAGGGGGAAGTCACTGTAATGAAAAAAAAATGTTTTTCACAGAGGCCTACGAACCTTTGGTTGTTTGTTGACTAGTCTGTGGGATCATTTTCCCAATTTTGGCACAAATTCCAAGATGTTAGATTTCTTACAGTATGGAAACAGGCCATTTGGCCCAACAGGTCCACACTGACCCACATTCCCCTACCCTATATTTACCACTGATTAATGCATTTAACACTATGGGCAGTTTTAGCATGACCAATTCACCTGACCTGTACAGCTTTGGATTGTGGGAAGAGGTTCATGCAGATATGGGGAGAATATATAAACTCTGCACAGTCACCCAAGCCAGGATTCAAACCCAGGTCCCTGGCACTGTGAGGTAGCAGTGCTAACCACTGAGCCACCATACTGCCCAATGTCTGGATGATTTTGTATAACTGACAAAGCTATGTGTGCCATCATTGTTTGTTATATCTTTATTGATACTGGATGGTCTAGCGCGTTTCATTCCTCTTTTTAGAGTTTGTAACATTTTGATACAACTGAATGACTTGTGTGGCCATTTTACAGGGCACTTAGGCTTATCCAAGCTACAGTGGATGTCGAGTCCGAAACAGTTGAACACAGCAGATCTTCCTTCCCTTAAAGAAATTAATGGAGCAAATGGGTCCATCTGATCATCAACCAATCAAAACAATATTTTTTTTAAATTCCAGATTTATATTAAATGAATTCAACTCCCTCTATGTGCTGAGTTAGGATTCAAACTCAGGTCAACAGAGTGTTACCCTGGGTGGATAGATCGCAAGTCCTTACAAAACATTGTTAGGGCCAACCACCCTTGACTACAGTATGCATGGGTTGCTAACATGACGACACTTTGCACACTTCCGCCACCTAATATTTGTGTAATTGTTAGCCAATGTACATCACTAGCATTTACCCAACAATGTGGAAAGATTTCCCAATATCTTCTGGCTACTAAAAGTAATCACCAAACTTAGAAAAGCCAATTACTGCCCCAGCAATCTCTTCTCAAGAATCAGAAATGTGATGCAAGATGTTGTTTGGGAAGACTTCCTGACCGAAGATTTCCTGATGCTGCAACAAAGGAATTTACACTTTTAAAGGAAGTTGGACCTCTTTATGATTTGTCACTGTCAGCCCTGGGATCTCCAAATGTTACATGGAGTCAAACTTTGGATAGTCTGGCTGTGATTAGTCACTCAGGAAATGTTAGACAGTTTAACACCTTATCTAATTTCTGGGTATTACAGAACTGATGCCCCAGTCATTCACAATGAACACCCAAAACACACCTGAATCTCCCTAACCAACTCACTGTCTCTTAACTATCCTTCTGAGTCTCAACTCCCCAACCTGACCTGACATCTTCTCTCCTGACCAACCTTCTGACCTGCCGAACTTACTTCCACCACCCAATTATCCCTCCGACTTAGCCGGACTAGTCTAGCCCCAGCTACCCCTTCCACCTGACTCAACAATCACCTCATATACCTTTTCACTCACCTTTCTCACTCCCCTGGGAGAAAGTGAGGACTGCAGATGCTGGAGATCAGAGTTGAAAATGTGTTGCTGGAAAAGCACAGTAGGTCAGGCAGCATCCAAGGAGCAGGAGAATCGACGTTTCGGGCATGAGCCCTTCTTCTCACTCCTCTCCCCATATCACTACCTGCCACTCTACGCACCTACCATCTCACCACTTGTTACCCTACCCCTCACTTACTCACTTACGTCACCAACTGGACCTATTTACTTTGTCCACCTACTCACTCAGTCAACCATCCATGCACACATTCACATGTTCACAACCATTCATCCATTCACTAACGTAAGGCAGCTAGCGCTGTAAAAAAAATACGGAACTGCAGTGAAGCTCATCAATGGATCTTACATTCTGCCTTTCTGGAGAAGCAACAAATGTGGGGCAATGTCAGGGTGGTTCAAGAAGAGCGCCCACCGATGATGATTGCCACTCTGTAGACGATTGGGTCTTTAGATCACTAACCTTGGGACAGTCCAAGTCGAAATAGCTGAGGGCTGGGTGGAAAAGTGTCACAGTCCTGTAAAAAGCCTTTTCACCAACTTCTCAGCTTCAGACAAAAGCCATTTATTTATATGCACAAACACTTATAATTTTAGGGCAAAAGTCTGTCCACGTTCATCATCTTATTGAAATTCTCATTGACACACAGACTGCCATCTTGTCTTTTGGTTGCAGTGTTAAGGGTGAAGTTTCAACAAGCTGACTAGCTTAATGGAGGTAACTAGCAAGACTGTTTCCAGCAGACCTCGCCAGCCCTAACCAGACCTTGCCACCTCTAACCAGACCTCATCAGCCCTAACCAGACTTCGCCAGCCCTAACCAGACCTCATCAGCCCTAACCAGACTTCGCCAGCCCTAACCAGACCTCGCCAGCCCTAACTAGACATTACCAGCTCTAACCAGACCTCACCAGCTCTAACCAGACCTCACCAGCCCTAACCAGACCTCGCAGCCCTAACCAGACCTCACCAGCCCTAACCAGACCTCGAGACCCCTAACCAGACCTCGCTGCCCTAACCAGACCTCACCAGCCCTAACCAGACCTTGCCACCTCTAACCAGACATCACCAGCCCTAACCAGACTTCGCCAGCCCTAACCAGACCTCACCAGCCCTAACCAGACCTCGAGACCCCTAACCAGACCTCGCAGCCCTAACCAGACCTCACCAGCCCTAACCAGACCTTGCCACCTCTAACCAGACCTCATCAGCCCTAACCAGACCTCGCCAGCCCTAACTAGACATTGCCAGCCCTAACCAGACCTCACCAGCTCTAACCAGACCTCACCAGCCCTAACCAGACCTCGCAGCCCTAACCAGACCTCACCAGCCCTAACCAGACCTCGCCACCCCTAACCAGACCTCGCAGCCCTAACCAGACCTCACCAGCCCTAACCAGACCTCGCCACCTCTAACCAGACCTCACCAGCCCTAACCAGACTTCGCCAGCCCTAACCAGACCTCACCAGCCCTAACCAAACCTCGAGACCCCTAACCAGACCTCGCAGCCCTAACCAGACCTCACCAGCCCTAACCAGACCTTGCCACCTCTAACCAGACCTCATCAGCCCTAACCAGACCTCGCCAGCCCTAACTAGACATTGCTAGCCCTAACCAGACCTCACCAGCCCTAACCAGACCTCGCAGCCCTAACCAGACCTCACCAGCCCTAACCAGACCTCGCCACCCCTAACCAGACCTCGCAGCCCTAACCAGACCTCACCAGCCCTAACCAGACCTCGCCACCTCTAACCAGACCTCACCAGCCCTAACCAGACCTCATCAGCACTAACCAGACTTCGCCAGCCCTAACCAGACCTCGCCAGCCCTAACTAGACATTGCCAGCCCTAACCAGACCTCACCAGCCCTAACCAGACCTCGCAGCCCTAACCAGACCTCACCAGCCCTAACCAGATCTCGTAGCCCTAACCAGACCTCACCAGCCCTAACCAGACCTCACCAGCCCTAAATAGACATCGCCAGCCCTAACCAGACCTCACCAGCTCTAACCAGACCTCACCAGCTCTAACTAGACCTCACCAGCCCTGGTAGAGAGAGCTCAATTCAAAAAAAGGAAGATCTTAAACAAGAATTGACCTGAGGTGGAATTAACATAGAAACTGGATTGAGGGCTGTATCACATTGAAGCTGGATTGAGGGCTGTATCACATAGTCCAGAATAGCAAAAGGCCTCTTGGCCCATTGTGCTTGCATTGGTCTTCAAACATCCAATGATTCTGATCCTATTTACCAGCATTTGGCCCATAGCCTTAGTGTTTCAAATATTCATCTAAACAGCTCCTAGGTATCTTGGTTCTCAAGGTTCCTAATATTTCAAGCAGTGAGTTCCAAATACCCACAACCTTCTAAATGAATAAAAAGCTTTCTGAAATGGCCTCTAAACCTCTTTTTCCTTCCCTTAAAACTGTGTCTCTTGGTTAATTACCCCTCTATTAAAGGGAAACGTTTCTTCCGGTATATGCCCCACAGAACGTTGTCCACTTCAATCGGACCACTCCACGTTCAGCTTTCTGTGCTGGAAGGAAAATTGCCCTAACCTGAATTGCTGCAACCCAGGCAACATCCTGGTGAATTTCTTCTGTACTCTCTCCATATCTGTCCTGAAGTACAGCAACAGTACTCCAGATGTGGCCCCACCACTCCATTATAACATCCTTGGTCTTGTACTCAATGTCTTATATGATAAAGGCAAGTTTCCAACATGCCTCCTTACTACCATACCCACTTCTCCTTCTTGCATCTATGGACATGCACACCAAGGTGACACTGATCCTCTGTATTTCCTGGGGTTCTACAATTCAATGTGTCTTTCCTTACTTTGTTAGTCCTCCAAGAATGTATTACTTCATGCATTTCAAGACTAAATTCCATTTATCTGTCCAGCTCATCTGAGCAACCCGACAAGATTGTCCTATAGTCTAGGCTTTCCTCCTCATGACTTATCACACCACCGATTCTCAAACCGTCCGCATCTACTGATCATAACTCCTACATTCATGTCAAGATTATTAATGTACCAAACCAGGAGCTGGGGACTGTAGCACAGAATCCTATTGTATGCCACAGGACATAGACTCCCAGTCAGAAACACATTCTTCAACCATCAAACTTGGCTTGATACAATTGTGCCAATTTTGGATCCAATTTGTCAAATTTCCTAGGACCCCATAGGGCCTTAGCTTTCGATCCAGTCTGCTGTGGGAGAATAAGCCTGACTGAAGTCTATGCAAAATACATTAAGTGTTCTCCTCTCATCGAAACACCGAGTCACCTCTTCAGAAAATTTGATCAAACTTGTTAGATAAGACCTTCACTTTACAAAACCATGCTCACTATTCTCGATTAATGCTTGCTCCACCAAGTGAAGATGAATTCTGTCCCTCACAATTGTTTCCAATCGTCTTCCTACCCCAGATGTTAGTCTCATTGGCCTGTAATTCCCTGGTTTGGCCCTACTACCCTCCTTGAATAATGGTGCCACATTTGCTGTCTTCCAGTCCTATGGCCGGAGAGGATTTGAAAATGAATGTCAGAGTCCCTGAAATCTCTTCCCTTATCCTGCTTCAAGTCTGTGAAAACCATGAATGACTCCTTCCCTTCAATGTTAACTAGTTCAACTATATCACAGTTCCATTCCCTGATTTCTAAACTGACATCATCCCTCTCTGCAGTGAGTACAAATATTAAGTAACCACCTGCACTTTTTTTTTGCAGCAGAGAGCGGCAGGAGCTGGGCGGAAGTGAAGTCGGAGCGCAGAGCCAGCCGGGTTATTTGAGTGGGTGTGTTCTAGACCCCAGGTCCTACAAAGTAGGGCATCCTCCCAGCCTCCTCCTCTAACCTAACTTTAAAGTCCACAGACTTGTCCCAAAAAGAGAGTCCAGGGAAGTTCCTGTTGAGAGAAGAGAGAGTCTTTAGCTCAGGAGTCTTTGACAAGGAGGTTGAGTGAAGTGATTACCCCACAGTTGAAGAGGGTGAAGACATGACTGCCCAGCTGGTTCAGTGCTCTACATGCTTGATGTGGGAGGTCAACGACTTTGGTGTGTCTGTCTCATATATGTGTGGAAAGTGTGTGCACATTCAGCTACTGACAGAGCATATTGCAGCACTGATGAAAGAACTCGAGGACCTTAGGCTCATCCGAGAGAATGAGATCTTTCTGGACAAGACCTTCAGTGAGGTTATTACACCGACCATACCAGAAGAGAGCAGAAGAGAGCAGACGATGAGGAAGGCAGAGAGGAGACAGGTGCAAGAGACCCCGGGGAAGGACCTGTCAGGAACAAGTTGAATCTTTTGGAAACAGTAGAGACAGATGACACTGTCAGTTCGCAAGGCGGTCAGGTCTGTCAATCAAAAGTTGGCATTAAGGCAGAGCGGAAGAGTCAGACATCGCACAGAGCCGTGGTAATAGGGGACTCCATCGTGAGAGGAACTGAAAGGGGTTTCTGTGGGAACAGGCGGGATTTGAGGATGGTGTGTTACCTTCCTGGTGCCAGGGTTAAGGACATTGCAGACAGAGTGCAGGAAATCCTCCAGGATGAAGGTGAAGAGCCAGAGGTGGTGGTACATGTCGGCACAAATGACATCGGGAAGAAGAGGAGAAACATACTTCAGCGGGACTTCGGAGAACTAGGAAGAAGGCTGAAGAGCAGGACGTCCAAGGTGGTTATCTCCGGTTGACTTCCAGTTCCTCGGGCTGGTGAGGCCAGAAACAGGGAGATAATGGACTTGAACGTGTGGCTGGGGAACTGGTGCAGGAAGCAAGGATTTAAATTCTTGGATCACTGGGGAATGTTTTTGTGGTAAGCATAAATTCTCCAAGAGAGACGGTTTGCACCTTAATAGGGTAGGTACCAGCATTCTGGCAGGCAGGTTTTTTACTGCAACAAAGCTACGTTTAAACTAAGTAGTGGGGGGGGAGGGGACAAACTGGATGTTTAAGAAGGAAATTGAAGGGAAAGTTAGAACAAGGGAAGTCAAGAAAGACAACTGTATCAATGAGGCAGAAAACTCAGAAAGGGATCATGCTGTAAGGTTGAGTGAAATAGGAGTTGATAGGAAGGGTGAGGGCAATAACAAATTAAAAATACTATACATGAATGCATGAAGTATTGGAAATAAGATGGATGAGCTTGAGGCTCTTTTGGAAATTGGCAGATACGATATTGTGGGGATAACTGAGACGTGGCTTCAAGTGGACAGGGCCTGGAAAATCAATATTCAAGGCTACACGTGTTATCGTAAGGACAGACTGACGGGCAGAGGGGGTGGGGTGGCCATGTTGGTAAGGGATGATATTCAGTCCCTTGTGTGGGGGGACCTAGAATCAGGGGATGAAGAGTCAGTATGGATAGAGCTGAGAAATTCTAAGGGTAGAAAGACCCTCTTGGGAGTTATCTACAGGCCCCCAAACAGTAGTATGGATGTTCGGGTGTAAGTTGAATAAGGAGCTGAAATTGGCCTGTCACAAAGATGTTACTACAGTTGTTATGGGAGATTTCAACATGCAGGTAGACTGGGAGAATTAGGATGGTATTGGACCTCAAGAAAGAGACTTTGTGGAGTGCCTCCGAGATGGATTCTTAGAACAGCTGGTGCTGGAGCCTACCAGGGAGAAGGGAATTCTGGATCTGGTGTTGTGCAATGAACCAGAATTGATCAGGAATCTCGAAGTGAAGGATCCATTAGGAGGTAGTGACCATAATACAATAAGCTTCAATCTGCAATTTGAAAGGGAGAAGGTACAATCGGAAGTGACAATATTTCAGTTGAATAAAGGGAACTATGGAGCTATGAGAGAGGAGCTGGCCAAAGTTCAATGGTTCAATACCTTAACAGGGATGACCGTGGAGGAACAATGGCAGATATTTCTGGGTATAATGCAGACGATGCAGGATTAGTTCATTCCAAAAAGGAAGAAAGATCCCAGGAGGAGACATGGGCGGCCGTGGCTGACAAGGGAAGTAAAGAAACATATAAAGTTAAAAGAGAAAAAGTATAACTTAGCGAAGATAAGCGGGAAAACGGAGGACTGGGAAGCTTTTAAAGAACGACAGAGGATTAGTAAGAAGGAAATACGCAGAGAAAAAATGAGGTACGAAGGTAAACCGGCCAAGAATATAAAGGAGGATAGTAAAAGCTTTTTTAGGTATGTGAGAGGGAAAAAAATGGTTAAGACTAAAATTGGGCCCTTGAAGACAGAAACAGGGGAATATATTACGGGGAACAAAGAAATGGCAGAAGAGTTGAATTGGTACTTCAGATCTGTGTTCACTGGGGAAGACACGAGCAATCTCCCTGAGGTAACAGTGGCTGAAGGACCTGAACTGAAGGGACTTTATATTTGCCAGGAATTGGTGTTGGAGAGACTGTTAGGTCTGAAGGTTGATAAGTCCCTGGGGCCTGATGGTCTACATCCCAGGGTACTGAAGGAGATGGCTCAAGAAATCGTGGATGCGTTGGTGATTATTTTCCAGAGTTCGATAGATTTGGGATCAGTTCCTGCAGATTGGAGGGTGGTTAATGTTGTACCACTTTTTAAGAAAGGTGGGACAGAGAAAACAGGAAATTATAGACCAGTTAGTCTGACCTCAGTGGTGGGAAAGATGCTGGAGCCTATTATAAAGGATGAAATTATGACACATCTGGATAGCAGTAACAGGATAGGTCAGAGTCAGCATGGATTTATGAAGGGGAAATCATGCTTGACTAACATTCTGGAATTTTTTGAGGATGTAACTTTGAAGATGGACAAGGGAGATCCAGTGGATGTAGTGTACCTGGACTTTCAGAAAGCCTTTGATAAAGTCCCACATAGGAGGTTAGTGAGAAAAATTAGGGCGCATGGTATTGGGGGAAAAGTACTAACTTGGATTGAAAGTTGGTTGGCTGCCAGGAAACAAAGAGTAATGATAAATGGCTCCATTTCGGAATGGCAGGCGGTGACCAGTGGGGTACCGCAGGGATCAGTACTGGGACCGCAGCGTTTTACAATATATATTAATGATATAGAAGATGGTATTTATAGTAACATTAGCAAATTTGCTGATGATACAAAGCTGGGTGGCAGGGGAAATGTGAGGAAGATGTTACGAGAATACAGGGTGACCTGGATAGACTAGGTGAGTGGACAGATGCATGGCAGATGCAGTTTAATGTGGATAAATGTATGGTTATCCACTTTGGTGACAAGAACAGGAAAGCAGATTACTACCTAAATGGAGTCAAGTTAGGTAAAGGGGCAGTACAAAGAGATCTAGGTGTTCTTGTATACCAGTCAATGAAGGCAATGAAGGTACAGCAGGTAGTGAAGAAAGCTAATAGCATGCTGGCCTTTATAACAAGACGGATTGAGTATAGAAGCAAAGAGGTTCTTCTGCAGGTGTACAGGGCCCTGGTGAGATCGCACCTGGAGTATTGTGTGCAGTTCTGGTCTCCAAATTTGAGGAAAGACATTCTGGCTATTGAGGGACTGCAGCGTCGGTTCACGACGTCAATTCCTGGAATGGCGGGACTATCTTATGTTGAAAGACTGGAGCGACTGGGCTTGTATACCCTTGAGTTTAGAAGACTGAGAGGGGATCTGATTAAGACGTATAAGATTATTAAAGGATTGGACACGCTGGAGGCAGGAAACATGTTTCCGCTGATGGGTGAGTCCCGAACCAGAGGACACAGCTTAAAAATAAGGGGTAGGCCATTTAGGACAGAGATGAGGAGAAACTTCTTCACTCAGAGAGTGGTGGGTGTGTGGAATGCTCTGTCCCAGAGGGCAGTGGAGGCCCAGTCTCTGGATTCGTTTAAGAAAGAGTTGGATAGAGCTCTCAAGGATTGTGGAATCAAGGGTTATGGAGATAAGGCAGGAACAGGATACTGATTGAGGATGATCAGCCATGATCATATTGAATGGTGGTGCTGGCTTGAAGGGCAGAATGGCCTACTCCTGCACCTATTGTCTATTGCACTTGTGATACTCCTCAGGGGCATCTGCTGTTTTGGACCTTTGGTATCTACCATCAGTTTTCTTTCTTTTCTCTTGTCCAATTTTACATGTTCCTTGACATCCAGAGTTCTTTGGATTTGTTGGTTTGACCCTTCATTTTTACAGGACATGTTGCCCCTTCGCTGTCACTATTTTCCTTTTGAATGTCTTCCACTGTTCTGATATAGACTTGCAAATAGTTGCTTCTAGTCCACTTTGGTGAGATCCTGTCCTATCTTTTTAAAACCAGACTTGCCCTGTTTGGAACTCTCATTTCTGAGGGAAAGGCAGGGTGGGTGATGAAAGGAGAAGGACATCAAAGGTTTTAGGAGTAAAATTAAACTCGAAGGAAGAGGGTTGTGGGTGAAAGAGGGGCTTTTGCCCAAAACGTTGACTTTCCTGCACCTCAGATGCTGCCTGACCTGCTGTGCTTTTCCAGCACCACTCTAATCTAGACTCTGGTTTCCAGCATCTGCAGTCCTTGTTTTTACCTTGTGGGTGAAAGGGTCAGTGTTCAAAGTTCACCAGCATGATCTTGCACCAAGTCATTTTCCAAATGAGGGTTTCGAACAATGTGTAATATAAAAGGGAGGGGTCCCAGATTTGTTGACATATTTTTAGATATAACCAACAAACACCCTAAACAAAAGACCAAAACAACAAGTGCCAAAAGCTATTCTTTGAGCAATGCCTTGGGGTCTTTGCACTGAAGTTCGATAATCGCTCTGCAATAAAGGCAACTGCAGCCAGACACTAAAAACAACTATTTCCCAACCATTTCCAGTCATTCATTTAACTTTTCACAAGAAGGGCAGATAGAATTCACCAATACTACTAATGGTAGAGGTTTGAGGTAGAAAGGAGTTGAGATCGGTGAGGAATCATTTGTGCAGGACAATACACAGGCCCACGCTTCTTGGAGAGGTAGTGACAAGCAGACAAATCTGTTCTGCAGCCTGAACTTTGTATTGTGTAAGAGTACTGGGGGGCAAATACATTGCGCCATTTGGTACGTGCGTGTAAGGCAGACAGGCCAAAGAGGAGCAATAGCATTTGATAACTAATGACCTTATAGGAATATTTGTGGACACACCGGTGTAATCACCAGTTTAGATGTAGGAGTCATATTGCCATTAAAGCAATGTTTGTTCATTATAGTGATATGTTTTGCTCCTTTGCATGTCATATATGTTGCATTTCTTTGTTCCCTTTGCAATAATAAATTCCTGTTCAATTTAATTGCCAGATCTTCAGAACAGAGTTCGTTCAATATAAATGGGGGCCCTACACACTTGAATTATGACCAAAAGAGGATGAATGACCTGTATTTTTCTTGTCACAATAAACATTTACAACATTTTACCCAAGTTTCAATATGCCCAATCATATGCTTTCCCTATATTACATGTAGATTGAAAAGATCCATCAACCAGATTTAATAAATACAAAATTATCAAGGGATTTGGTTAGGAAATTGCAGTCAGCTAATTGGTGGTAAAACCAGCCAAAAGTGAATTTGCAAAGGCGCAACTAATGGCATCAGTGATGCTGGCTGGGTCAGCCCTAATTACCCTCTGTAGTGATTGGAACCAGATGATCTTGTCGACTGTGAGGTCCTGAATGTAGGTTTGCTTGCTGAGCTGGAAGGTGATGTTTCATCTGGATGCTCACTGATGGTGTTACCGAGTATGGTGATGAAACATCTGAAAATGAACCTTCCAGCTCAGCGAGCAAACCTACATCCAGGACCTCAACCTGAGCTACAAATCTTCGCAAAACTCACTATGAAGTCCTTGGTTGGGGTTGTTAACCTGGGCCAATCAGGAAAGCCCTGTTCTGACTATCATCAATCAGACACAAAGGCAAAAAGTATAAGTCTTTGGATTTGCGACCCGAGAAGATCTGTGCCGTGCATCATCAACTAAACAAATATGAGGGGAGCCTAATGACCAAGAAACAGAAAAAGAAAGGGAATCGATACCCCATGGGCAAATTTGCTGTAAAAGCATCAATGTTCTGTCACAGAAAACATTACATTTAAGATATGAAAAAAATATAACCAGGAGATTACGATCTCCTCAGTTCAGGAGACTGACTCTGAGCTGAATGGCCACAGTCAGTGTACTGTGCACAGGTAAATAAAGGGAGACTTGGTGATGGGACTCCAGCCTCTGCGCAGTTTTTTCACCCTTAAACTGAGTGACTTGTTGGGCCATATCAGAAAGCAGTTTACAGTCAGTCACAGGAAGGCCAGACCAGATAAGGATGACACATTTCCTTCCCTAAAAGCCATTACTCAATCTGATGGGTTTATTATAATGGTTGCCATTACATTAAAATTGGGGCACTGTGGTAGTGTTCCTTTCTCTAGGCTACAAGTGCCTGCTTTAAGTCTCATCTGTTCCAGAAGTGTGTCAGAACACGTATGAACAGGCTGCTTAAAAAAAAGAGCTAAATTTTCTCCCAGTGGGAATTTGCTTCTGGACAGGGAAAGGATTAGGAAGGGAACAGTGTACCTGGTATATACATCCCTCCTTGTAAAAATAAAACTTGTATAGAGCCAGAGATATGAGGGCACTGTGCTCCTGACGCAGTGCAAGTTACAGCAGGGAAAACTGCTTCCTAAGTTGCATGACAGCGTGGGACAACAGCATTCTAAAAAACCATGAAAGCGTGGGTTCAGCAGCTTGGTGAACAATCTGATCGAGTGAGGCATGGTAGAGAAGGAGAGTGGTGGCCCCTTCAATCTGTTTCGACCTTTTCAAGCTGAAGTGGAAAACAGGAAAACATAGTTGATTCATGGTTTTTTCTTCCATGTTTCTTTTAAGTTGTCAATAGGTTTAATTCAGAGCAGTTTATCACAGCTTAAGAATACAATTAAGCCATTGAGGTTTAAAACATGTAATATCAAAATTAATTAACCAATTAGCACAGAAACATCTGGACAGGATGTGTTGCAGTTGTATTATGTGAGAGCTGGTGAATGCCTGTGTAGTCCAAGGTATGGCCTTGACCACAGATGCGCGGTAGTGAAGGGATGAATAATAAAAAGGGATGACAGAAAGGCACAGAAAATAAAAAGTGCAGCAGAAATTCTAACCACAGAGAGTCCAAAAGGTATAAGTCAAAGTTCAGACCCTTCATCTGAATGCAGGCAATATTTGTAACAAGATTGATGAGTTGACAATACAAATAGAGATGAATGATTACAAATGTTATTATGGTAGTTATTATGGAGCTGAGAATGCATGGTTACCATGACTCTAAACTCAATACTCAAATATATTTGATGATTCAGAAGATTTTCAGATTTATCAATAGCATTGACCATTGCTGACCTCTCTCCAGACAAACAAGCATTCATCAAAACAATGACATTCCTGAGAAGACAAATAGTTACAAATGAAGAAACTTGATTTATTTTAAATTATTTACTCCAAAGATAGAATTGTATACAGTATTAATATATTCTGTTGCCATTAACTTCAGTGTTAATGCTGTTCTTTTTATTCTCTTTTTAGGTTGCTCTTTACAACCTTTTTACTTTTTGTTAACCTTCTATTGGATGAGTAGAGAAATTGTCCAGATTGTTTGGGTGAGAATATTTAATTTCCAAACTATTGATCCTGAATTGCAAGAGCCAGCTTAATTCTTGGATTGGGACCATTTTTAAAAATGATCAAACACACTGGTCTATGGTGTCTCGGTGATTAACACTGCTCCCTCACAGCGCCAGGGACCCAGGTTTGATTCCAGCCTCAGGTGACTGACTGTGTGGAGTTTGCACGTTCTCCCCGTGTCTGCGCGGGTTTCCTCCGGGTGCTCCAGTTTCCTCCCACAGCCCAAAGATGTGCTGGTCAGGTGAATTAGCCATGCTAAATTTCCCATAGTGTTAAATGCATTAGTCAAACGAATTGGGTTTGGGTGGGTTACTGTTCAGAGGGTCGGTGTGGACTGGCTGGGCCAAAGGGCCTGTTTCCACACTGTAGGGAATCTCATCTAACAATGGTCTTCCTGCTGGAGGAAAGATGTTACTAAAAGTGATAGGGCGCAGAAAAGATTTACAAGGATTCTGATAGTACCCCATTCAGAGTCCATTCTGTGGTGCTTCCTAAAACATTATCTTTAACACACAGCAGCGTGGGATAAATAGGAAGTGGCAATCAGCAGGAACTTTCTTTGACATGTTTGACCTTATGCATGAGACTTCATGGAGTTTGGCTTTTCTGAAGGGCACTAACAGTGTCATATCGAGATTGCTCATTACTGCTTGAAATATTTTAGACGTGGAATTGGAACCTTTGGCTGGATTTTTATCAATATACCATATTGAATGAAGAATTTGATAAACTTCTCTATCACGACTTCAGCAGTAATTGTTCTCAAGGAGTGTGCTGAGAGTAGGGGTTAACTCAGGCCTAATAACTGCAGCCCAAGGCTTTAGGAGGGGTCCCATTTGCTCGGGTTGGAACAGGAATATTGAATTCGGGTCAGGGAAAGGGCATAGGGGACTGAGCTCAGGTCAGGATGAAGAGCACTGTGCTCGGGTAGGGTGTTGTTCAAATGAGCCTAAGTCTTGGCCTGGAAGCAATGCTGAGGTCTGTGATACCTCTCCCTGACCGATGTTTAGATTAGATTCTCTGAAAGGTGTAACCCACCCAGACCCATTCCCACTCCCCTACCCCTGTTTAATGCACCTAACACTATCGGCAGTTTAGCATGGCCAATTCACCTGGCACACACATCTTTGCGGCTATGGGAGGAAACCAGACCACCTGGAGGAAACCCACTCAGACACAGGGAGAATGTGCAAACTCCACACAGACAGTTGTCCGAGGTGGGAATCGAACCCAGGTTGCTGGCGCTGTGATGCAGTGGCGCTAACCATTGAGCCACCGTGCTAACCTCATGCTCAATGAGTATGTCTGCGAATTGAATAGCCTTACTGATAATAACAAGGAGATACTGGTGTCCTTCTTTTGTTTGCAATATGGGGTCCACACAGTCTGCTAACAGACTATTTAAATGGTTCCTCAAAAACTATTATGGGGATTAAAGCTCCTGTTTTAGTTGGATATTGTTTTCTGATCAGTCTGGCCTTTACCAAGCAAAACAGTTTGAGTGACTCGAAATATGACATGGGTTCACTTACCTTCTTATTCTACTAAGGACTCACTGTAACTCTCAAGTTTATTCTTTATTTTTCAGCACACACATCGGTGTTCATGTTTATTGTCATAGCCTCAGTCAGAACTACAGCTTCAGTCAGTTCTGTCAGTCAGGATTCCTTTCTCTGTAAAGACCTTGTGTACCACAATAAGTCCCACGCCTTCCAACAACCTACAAGTAAGTGTCCCATCACGTCACACTGGAAACACTTTGCCTTCATAATCACTGTGGCAGACAACAACAGATAATTCATCCTTTTGCAGTAATGCATCTCGTCATGCTTCTGGATTGTGTTGTGTGCTAACTGCCTCAACCACATCCACTGACATCACCTTTGTCAGGAGTGATGCTATTCCTGAGGAGTTGGATGTCTCTGTGCTCATACACAGCTCTGCACCAGCAACTCAAGGGAATGGTCGGCATGTTTGTGAAATACCTTCTGCTCTGCCATCTCTAAGATGGGTGGGGGGCAGAAATTTAAATCATCCAGTGGTCCTCTGTTTCAGGAGGTGTCCAGATGTGGCTCCCAAAGTTTGGTGGTTTTGCCTGTGCATACACTTGGAATGAGCTTTAAATAAGGTAATTGCATGAGAAAAGCTGCCCCACCCTGAGGTGAAGTCATTTCTGTTTTTCGGACATGCCATGTCATCTAGTCAAGGAAGAGAGCATTCCATCCCAGGTGGGATAATGGTTTGTGCTGCTGTTATGAAAGCCACAGGAGCACTGCTTCTGCTCCTCATGCAAGGATGTTAAAACAACCTTTACCTTTTTGACTCCTCTTTGACTGGAATACAATCTGAAACAGTGGAGTGAGCACAAGGCAAGCTTTCCTTTATTAACTTCCACAATTACAATAGGAACACTTTGCATATCATAGTTTAATGATGACATAACTTTAAGAGGAAGTATAACAAGCTATGGTGGTGAAATTAAGAGGACTTCTTAAGGAGCCTAGTTCAGTTCTTAACATTGCAATATGTTCGATGAACCATAGCATTTGCCCTAATTATAATATCATGCTACACCAAGCTTCAACTTGTGGCTAAATTATTTCATAATCACAGTATTGGTTGGATAGCACTTAAGCAATTTTCACAAGGTCTTAAAGGTCATTAAATATCTATCAGTGTTCAAACACCTTTATGATACTTTATACTTATTATTGAAGATTTCATGGCTTGATTTGTAAATTGATCAGAAGTCTCATCGTGCAGGAGTGTAAAATGGTAAACAATTTAAAAATACTGTTCTTTAATTGTGTCTGGATATTAATGGTTTCATTGGCAATGGGTTTAGACACAAACAATTGTGCCAGATTTTCAACTCCTCTCATCTTTCCCATCAGTTCTGTTTTGTCCATAATTTCCTGACAAGATCTTTCAATATTCTGGGAATACCTTCCATAACAAAACAGGGATTGTACACACATTCCACAGGTAGTATGCTTAAAGAAATAATAATTAAACCATATCAGAATTCAGACTTGAAAATAATAAATAATGAAACTGACAAAGGTGTTGGACTACAACATTTTTAAACAAAACTTTTGATATGAGGGTTCATAACTTCTTTTTCTTTTTTCTCATTCCTCATTTGACTGCAATAGGCTTTTGAATTTAAAAGTAAGAGGTTAGTTGGAAATTTTATGGATTGTACTTGTCAGACATAAGGCAAACAGATATTCTTGAATTAAATACAATAAAAAGTTCATTTTATTCAAATAAACTGATTGAGGTAAAAAAAATTCACATTTTAAGATATGCAAACATATCCTATTGTCCACTAACGAACACAAACACACACTGAAACGCCAGGCCAGCAGGAAAATTAACTTTACAGTGGAATGGAGGGTAAACATGGCCAACTTAAAATTTCAGTTTGAAAATTAAGAAAATGTAATAAAAATTCACTGATTGCATCTCGATGTTTCAATACTCAACAAGACAGCTCCTTTCCTCCCATTGCTGATATTGTCCTTTACCTCCTAGAATATTTAGTTTGGAAATGAGAATGGCTTTTACTAGATTTTAATTTAATTGCTGCAGGCATGTACCCATTGTTCAAATCAAAGTGGAGTGTTGACTTAAACAAATGATATGAAGAGGTGGGGAGTATTTCTTACTCTGGTCAATGTGTTTTCTTTGCCCAATATCAAATTCAAGCTTTTATACTAAAGCTGTATCAAATGACCACGCCCCATCTTGGCTGCTTATAGAATATATAGAGACTACTCATGCCTCAACTAGCTTCCCTTTAGCCATTTTGTGACAGCCAAGGTCATTGAATTTTAATCTCCAGCCATTCACTCCTAAATGCTTCATTCTCCGAAACAGAGTTTGGACTGGAGATGCCTGTGACCTGTGGTGGGCCACTGCTTTTCCCACTTCTATACATGATTTGGATCTGAATATAGAAGATATAATAATAAGTTTGTAGATGACACCAAAATAAGAATGCCAGATAGAAGCAAAACTCAGAGTGTCATATGAATATGCTCTATTCATTGGAATAGATACATGAATAGGAAAGGCTTAGAGGCAATTGGAACTACTTTAGTTTGGGAATTTGGTCAGCATGAATGAGTTGGATCATAGAGACTATGACTCTCTGCTCAACTCTATTTTGATAAAAGGAAAGCTAAAGGGGAATGTGTCATTGGTTATGTGAGAATGGAGAACCAAATCCAGATGATTCCTAATTTGATATTCCTCAAAGTAAATGGAACAATGAGAAAGTTCTCAAGAATTGGGATAATTTATGGAGTTGCCTTCCAGAGGAAGATCAAAATAACCTAAAAGACTTTTTAAAATCACACAGAGAGATATGTGGGAATACACTGGAATGTACAAAACTAATCACACTGATGCGGAATGAGGAAATGTTATTCCAGTTCAGCAACATCCTTATCACCTCAACCCGCTAAAATTAGCACACTTCCCAAAGAAAGATCGGAAGTGTGCTCACAGACAAATATAATCAAGGTGAGTTGTAGCAAATGAAGCTTACCACAGTGATGGTACCAAAACCAGACGGTATCCAATGATTATGTGGCGACTATCACTGCGTCAATGCAGTTATGAAATCCAATTTGTGTCCTATTCCATATTTGGAAGATTTAATTGAGAAAATGGGAACAAACAAGTTATATTTCTAAGCTGGACTTAGAGAATTCTGGCCAATATCTTCAAGAATGAAGGTAACTTTGGCTTTTGTGATCCCCAAATGGATTTACCAGTTTAAAGTCATGCCATTTGGTAATGAAGAATGCACCAACCACATTTCAAAGGTTAACCTATAAGGTCATTTTGGGATTACCCAATTGTGTGCTGTACGGAGAGTCATAAAGTCATAGAGATGTACAGCACAGAAACAGACCTTTCGGTCCAACCCGTCCATGCCGACCAGATATCCCAACCCAATCTAGTCCCACCTGCCAGCACCCGGCCCATATCCCTCCAAACCCTTCCTATTCATATACCCATCCAAATGCCTCTTAAATGTTGCAATTGCACCAGCCTCCACCACTTCCTCTGGCAGCTCATTCCATACACGTACCACCCTCTGTGTGAAAAAGTTGCCCCTTAGGTCTCTTTTATATCTTTCCCCTATCACCCTAAACCTATGCCCTCTAGTTCTGAACTCCCCGACCCCAGGGCTTTTTGGCTATTCACCATATCCATGCCCCTCATAATTTTGTAAACCTCTATCAGGTCACCCCTCAGCCTCCGACGCTCCAGGGAAAACTACCCCAGCCTGTTCAGCCTCTCCCTGTAGCTCAAATCCTCCAACCCTGCAATATCCTTGTAAATCTTTTCTGAACCCTTTCAAGTTTCACAACATCTTTCGATAGGAAGAAGACCAGAATTACACACAATATTCCAACAGTGGCCTAACCAATGTCCTGTACAACTGCAACGTGACCTCCCAACTCCTGTACTCAGTACTCTGACCAATAAAGGAAAGCATTCTAAATGCCTTCTTCACTATCCTATCTACCTGCGACTCCACTTTGAAGGAGCTATGAACCTGCACTCCAAGGTCTCTTTGTTCAGCAACACTCCCTCGGACCTTACCAATAAGTGTATAAGCCCTGCTAAAATTTGCTTTCCCAAAATGCAGCACCTCGCATTTATCTAAATTAAACTTCATCTGCCACTTCTCAGCCCATTGGCCCATCTGGTCCAGATCCTGTTGTAATCTGAGGTAACCCTCTTTGCTGTCCACTACACCTTCAATTTTGGTGTCATCTGCAAACTTACTAACTGTACCCCTTAAGCTCACATCCAAATCATACAGGATCTGGTGATTTTTAATTACATGCAGAAGCATTTGGAACATCTCATGTATATGTCAATCAACTTCAGGAAGTGGGCTTCATGATAAACGAAGAGTGAGTTTGCAAAAGACCAGACCACTTACCTAAGCCATTGGACATGGATGGATGTCCCAGGGGATGTGAAAACAAAGGTTATTGGGGAGATTTCCAAAGCAACAATGAAGATGAAAGTACTATGATTCCTGGGACTGAGTGTTTTTTATCTAAAATTCAGACCAAATTTTAATCATATGGTTACTCCACTGGCTACCCATTGAGAAGTACAAAAAAGTTAGTAGACAGAGGAATGTCAGAAGGTATTTGACAGTTTGAAAGCTATGGTGACCACTGTGCCAATGTTCGCCACACTTAGTTAAGCAAAGTGATTCAAGGTGGCTATTGAAATGAGTGATGAACAAAGAAGAAAGAAAATTTTCAGCTTAGGAACAGGCCCTTCGGCCCTCCAAGCCTGAGCTGATCCAAATCCACTGTCTAAACCTGTCGTCCAATTCCTAAGCATCTGTATCCCTCTGCTCCCCACCTACTCATGCATCTGTCCAGACGCATCTTAAATGAATCTACCGTGCCTGCCTCTACCACCTCTGCTGGCAACGTGTTCCAGATACCCACCACCCTCTGTGTGAAGTACTTGCCACGTGTATCCCCCTTAAACTTTCCACCTCTCACCTTGAACGCGTGACCTCTTGTTATTGAATCCTTCACCCTGGGAGAAAGCTTGTCTCTATCCACTCTGTCTATGCCCTTCATGATTTTGTAGAACTCAATCAGGTCCCCCCTCAATCTCCTTTTTTCTAATGAAAACAATCCTAACCTACTCAACCTCTCTTCATAGCTAGCACCTTCCATACCAAACAACAATTGACCACTCTATCCACCTGTGAATGCTGAAAATGTGTTGCTGGAAAAGCGCAGCAGGTCAGGCAGCATCCAAGGAACAGGAGAATCGACGTTTCGGGCATGAGCCCTTCTTCAGCTCTGATCTCCAGCATCTGGAGTCCTCACTTTCTCCTAGCAAATGGAAGAACCTTGGGAAAAGTTGATGAGCAGAGAGATCTGGGAGTTCAAGTCCATTGTACCCTGAAGGTTGCTGCACAGGTGGATAGAGTGGTCAATAAGGCATATGGTATGCTTGCCTTCATTGGACGGGGTATTGAGTACAAGAGCTGGCAAGTAATGTTAAAATTGTACAAGACATTGGTTCGGCTGCATTTGGAATACTGTGTACAGTTCTGGTCGCCACATTACCAAAAGCATGTGGACGTTTTGGAGAGGGTGCAGAGAAGGTTTACCTTCTCTGAGGATGTTGTTTGGTATGGAAGGTGCTAGCTATGAAGAGAGGTTGAGTAGGTTAGGATTGTTTTCATTAGAAAAAAGGAGATTGAGGGGGGACCTGATTGAGTTCTACAAAATCATGAAGGGCATAGACAGAGTGGATAGAGACAAGCTTTCTCCCAGGGTGAAGGATTCAATAACAAGAGGTCACGCGTTCAAGGTGAGAGGTGGAAAGTTTAAGGGGGATACACGTGGTAAGTACTTCACACAGAGGGTGGTGGGCATCTGGAACACGTTGCCAGCAGAGGTGGTAGAGGCAGGCATGGTAGATTCATTTAAGATGCGTCTGGACAGATGCATGAGTGGGTGGGGAGCAGAGGGATACAGATGCTTAGGAATTGCCTGACAGGTTTAGACAGTGGATTTGGATCGGCTCAGGCTTGGAGGGCCGAAGGGCCTGTACCTAAGCTGAAAATTTTCTTTCTTCTTTGTTCATCACTCATTTCAATAGCCACCTTGAATCACTTTGCTTAACTAAGTGTGGCGAACATTGGCACAGTGGTCACCATAGCTTTCAAACTGTCAAATACCTTCTGACATTCCTCTGTCTACTAACTTTTTTGTACTTCTCAATGGGTAGCCAGTGGAGTAACCATATGATTAAAATTTGGTCTGAATTTTAGATAAAAAACACTCAGTCCCAGGAATCATAGTACTTTCATCTTCATTGTTGCTTTGGAAATCTCCCCAATAACCTTTGTTTTCACATCCCCTGGGACATCCATCCATGTCCAATGGCTTAGGTAAGTGGTCTGGTCTTTTGCAAACTCACTCTTCGTTTATCATGAAGCCCACTTCCTGAAGTTGATTGACATATACATGAGATGTTCCAAATGCTTCTGCATGTAATTAAAAATCACCAGATCCTGTATGATTTGGATGTGAGCTTAAGGGGTACAGTTAGTAAGTTTGCAGATGACACCAAAATTGAAGGTGTAGTGGACAGCAAAGAGGGTTACCTCAGATTACAACAGGATCTGGACCAGATGGGCCAATGGGCTGAGAAGTGGCAGATGAAGTTTAATTTAGATAAATGCGAGGTGCTGCATTTTGGGAAAGCAAATTTTAGCAGGGCTTATACACTTAATGGTAAGGGCCGAGGGAGTGTTGCTGAACAAAGAGACCTTGGAGTGCAGGTTCATAGCTCCTTCAAAGTGGAGTCGCAGGTAGATAGGATAGTGAAGAAGGCGTTTGGTATGCTTTCCTTTATTGGTCAGAGTACTGAGTACAGGAGTTGGGAGGTCACGTTACAGTTGTACAGGACATTGGTTAGGCCACTGTTGGAATATTGTGTGTAATTCTGGTCTTCTTCCTATCGAAAGATGTTGTGAAACTTGAAAGGGTTCAGAAAAGATTTACAAGGATATTGCAGGGTTGGAGGATTTGAGCTACAGGGAGAGGCTGAACAGGCTGGGGTAGTTTTCCCTGGAGCGTCGGAGGCTGAGGGGTGACCTGATAGAGGTTTACAAAATTATGAGGGGCATGGATATGGTGAATAGCCAAAAAGCCCTGGGGTCGGGGAGTTCAGAACTAGAGGGCATAGGTTTAGGGTGATAGGGGAAAGATATAAAAGAGACCTAAGGGGCAACTTTTTCACACAGAGGGTGGTACGTGTATGGAATGAGCTGCCAGAGGAAGTGGTGGAGGCTGGTGCAATTGCAACATTTAAGAGGCATTTGGATGGGTATATAAATAGGAAGGGTTTGGAGGGATATGGGCCGGGTGCTGGCAGGTGGGACTAGATTGGGTTGGGATATCTGGTCGGCATGGACGGGTTGGACCGAAGGGTCTGTTTCTGTGCTGTACATCTCTATGACTTTATGACTCTCCGTACAGCACACAATTGGGTAATCCCAAAATGACCTTATAGGTTAACCTTTGAAATGTGGTTGGTGCATTCTTCATTACCATTTGCTGTATAATTTGCTCTAGAATTAGACTTCCCAAAATGCATCACCTCACATTTGCCTGGATTGAACACCATCTGCCACTTTTCCGCCCAACTCTCCAGTCTATCTATATCCTCCTGTATTCTTTGACAGTCCCTTATGCTTTCTGCCACTCTACCAATCTTCGTGTCACCTGCAAACTTACTGATCAGACCAACAATGCCCTCTTCCAGATCATTTATGTATATCAGAAAGAACAGTGGCCCCAAACCTGAGCCCTGTGGAACACCACTGGTCACCTTTCTCCATTTTGAGAAACTCCCTTCAAACTACTACTCTCTGTCTCCTGTTGCTCAACCAGTTCTTTATCCACCTAGCTAGAACACCCTGCACACCATGTGACTTCACTTTCTCCATTAGTCTCCAATGGGGAATCTTATCAAACGCCTTACTAAAGTCCATGTATGTGACATCAGCAGCCCTTCCTTCATCCATCAACTTGGTCACTTCCTCAAAGAACTCTATTAAGCTGGTAAGGCACAATCTCCCCCACACAAAACCATGTTGCCTATCATTGATAAGCTCATTATTTTCCAAATATAAATAGATTTTATCCCTCAGCAACTTCTCCAGTAACTTTCCCACCACTGGTCTGCAGTTACCCGGATTATCCCGACTAGCCTTCTTGTACAGGGGGACAACACGAGCAACCCTCCAGTCCTCCGGCACCTCACCTGTATTTAAGGATGCCACGAAGATATCTGTCAGGGCCCCAGCTATTTCCTCTCTCACCTCCCTCAGCAGCCTGGGATAGATCCCATCCGGTCCTGGGGATTTGTCCACCTGTGTGATGTGAGTGTTGGTGCTGTACTCTTACAAGAATGCAACAAAGATATAAAGAGACTTCCTGGATTTTTTTTCAGAAAGATGACTATTTATCAAAATAAATATTTCACCGTGAAGAAATAAACATTGAGTTTGGTGTTGGTGTTGCAACATTTCAACAGTTAAGTTGTCAGTAATGTATCTGAGACAGAGATCTTATACTGATCATATCCCCTTAATATGTTTGGAAAAACTTAAGAATAAAAATACGAGACTGCTTAGATGGAGTTTATTGTTAGAGCCATTCAATTTAAAAATTGTAAACGTGGCAGGATGAGAGAATGTGATTGCTAACGTATTGTTATTATTATGATGAAGGAGGATGAAGGCATTCAGTGGCAGAAGAAATGAACTGAGATGGACTGTGGGATTGAATGGTTGTATCCTTAGGTTTAGTGTGAAGATTATAGGCATATTCCATTGATGGTTCTTTTATTTTAAAGTGGAAGGTATGATGGTAACGTATTTTTAAGAGCGGTTTATTCTGTGCTCCCGCAACAAAGGCAAGACCTGACACCACAGCCGACTGGAATGGAGGCGAGAGTATAATGAAACGATCCTCCCACAACTGTAGCTGGCAGGGACACATTGCTGGAGAATGCAGGGCCCCATGAGCAGGGAACAATGTAAAATACTGCAGCCACTGCCAAAGAATGGGACGCATAGAAGCAGTGTGCTGGGAAAAGCATGGGGCACCCCCAAACACCACCCCGAATACCACAGAACCATGGGGATCCTGAGGTCGGGTGAGAGTGAGGGAGAGGGGAGCATTTACATACTCGCAGTAATAGGAGGGAGGAAATGTGAGATGCTAGTAGACACAAGAGCGGCCGTATCCATCACAAACTTACCCTTACCCCACACAAATAAAATTATTCGCTTAACTGGGGTAGACGGGGATAAAGTACCAGCTTACCGAAGTAAATCCACCCTCGTAGAAATAAATAACATATATATCCCCATGAGATTCTATGTGTGCCAAAATAATGAGGGCACCATAATGGGCAATGATCTCATGAGAGAATATAATGTTCTAATCGATTGTACAAAAGGGAGATTGATTTGGCCCAGACAGGATGGTCGGAAGACTGAGATTGGGAAATTTACAAGTCACCTTGAAACTATTAAAGAGACTACAGCCACCAGTCGGGACTGGAACTTTGAAAAGGGGAGATTCAGAACCATCTGCGCCTCCGTCTATGGAGCATGGACAGAAACAAAGTTAGATACAGATCTAGTTAACATCGACCCAATAAGGGTTCCCGGACCGAGCATACATCCCACCAGCAATACCCAATAAAACCCGAAGCAGTTGTGGAGATAGCGCAAGGACTATTGAAACAGGGAATCCTGACAGCAACCACAAGTACAACCAATTTCCCAATGTGGCCAGTAATAAAGCCTGATGGGAGCTACAGGCTCACCATTGATTACACAGGACTGAATTAATAAAGGCTGCGCTGGAACTGACAATGACTGCACCGAAACTATAAATGATTCTGCAATGTTTACAAGAAACAAACTATCTTACAGAGACAATAACCTCATCACTGACCTATTGTATCATAAAATGCATAAAAGTATCTTGACATGCGTTCTGGGTTGAGAGAAGACTCACAGCTGCTCAGTCTGCTGTTGGTGTCTCTCTGTCCCTGGAGCTCCGGGATTTCCTTGTAAAATAAACTCTGTCGTTGAACCCTGACTCTGACTCCGAAGCTAGTGATTTTCCCCACAGCAGATGTCTTGATTGCTGACTGTGGATTAACTCAACGATTATAAAAGAGACAGCCTCCTCACAGATCACTTGTAATCTCGAAGTTGCTGACCCAACAGAGGGGTCTAAGGACTAAGTAATTGCAGCAACGAAAGGTGAACAAGACAGAGGCAGGTCAGAAATCAAGAGGGCATTTCAAAATAGTGGCAAGTCTGAAGTTTAAAATCAGACAGATAAATCAAACAGATTGGTCTAATGGTGGACAGGGCTATTGAAGGGTAACCTTCCTTGTGCATGACCTGCAGATCCACTGGCCCCTGCAGAAAAGCATACTGGCACCACTGGCAGCTGCCTAAGTCCTGAACTCTGGAGTTTCTTCTCTAATCTTCTCTGTCTATGTATCTTCCTCCTACTCTTTGATTATGGTCTCAAACAGCAACTCCTTTTAAACACACTTTTAGCTCCTTTTCCTTATATTTTCTGATGCGGCTAGAAACCTGACTTGTATAATACTCTTTTGAAAAACCATAGGATGTGTTACTTACTTGAGAAAGGATGTCCTGGCAATAGAAGGGGATGCAGAGGGGGTTGACTGGGTTAATTCCAGAGTTGAGGGGGTTGGCTTATGAGGAGAGACTGAGTAGACTGGGATGATATTCATTGTAATTCAAAAGAATGAGGGGGGATTTTACAGAAACATAAAAAATTATGAAGGGAATAAGTAAGATAGACATAGAGAGGATGTTTCCACTGACAGGAGAAACTAGGACAAGACGACATAGCCTCAAAATAGCAGACATGGATCTGAATTGAGAAGGAACATCTTCACCCAGAGGGTTGTGAATCTGTGGAATTCCCTGCCCAGTGAAGTAGTTGAGGCTTCCTCATTGAACGTTTTTAAAGCTAAGGAACAATATTGAACAATAAAGGAATTAAGGGTTACGGTGAGAGGGCTGGTAAGTGGAGCTGAGTCCATGAAAAGATCAGCCATGATCCTATTGAATGGTGGAGCAGGCTCGAGGGGTCAGGCGGCCTACTCCTGCTCCTCATTCTGATGTAATAAGTTAAAAGTACTCGATTAATGTGTGTTGCTATTCCTGATGATTTATTGGTGGATGTGTTCCTGAATGTTGTTTCGTGTATATATTTGTTGTTATATTTAATGTCAGAGAGAGTTACCCAACAAACATCATAAAATAACATATAAACTAATGTTTATATTAGTTTTCATTTGAGTCCAGAGCTGAAAAATGTCATAGCTATATGGATTTGTAGAACATTACATGCATTCTATTTTGTCTGCTATTTATCTAATTCTTTATAATATAAAATATTACTTCGGTTCTAGTTTTTTTTTACTTCCTGCTTTCCAGTTAAACAGAAAAGAATTTACTGAATTTATGTTATGCAACCGCACATCAGAAAATATTTTCCTAACACCTCAGCAATGATTACTCTAAGGTATGAATTTCTCATCTGAGTCATGGTGTTGATTAATATTCTGGCTCTATATAAAGATAGATAATGGATTGTGCCTTTTATCTTGAGGCTGTTTACAACACAGTAAACAACCAAAATGAAGGCTGTGTATTTTTGTCTCATCATTGCACTTGAACTGGGCTTTCAAACCATACCTTCAGATGCACTTCCATTGTCTAAAGACGAGACTGTTACAAAAACTCCCAAGGTATGGAAATAACTCAATCTAAATATTCTTGTTTGATAGAATATTTAAAGACATCCTTTTTTCAGAAATGTAAGTGTAGCAGATGATTATGATTAACCTGAATATCTTCTTAATTTGTTCTATTTCTGTTTCTTTTCATGTTTTACATAAATATTGCTGATTATAATATTCCATGAAGTACTAAAGGCTGGCAAATCTAGAGTTAAGTCCATTATTAAAGTTGAACAAGATGAGGGCCACTGCAGTCAGTCAGCATCACTGAGAGGATTGAGAGAAGTGGTTAGCCTAAAGACTCTTAAAAACATGCATATAGTAAGCAAATCAGAGCCTTTGCTGCAGAGCAGGTGAGATCAATCAATAAAGAAAGCAAAATCTGAAAAAGAAACTGATTTTCCTGGAGAAACTCAGCAGATCTGGCAGTATTTGTGAAAACAAAGCAGAGTTAATGTTTCAAGACTGATAAGACTTTTCTTCAGACATAACTGACGTAACTTTCATTCAGAAAGTTAGGAGGTATGGGATCCAGGGAAATTTGGCTCTCTGTATACAGAATTGGCTGGCCAAAAGAAGACAGTGACTGGCAGTGGGTGGAAAGTATTCTTGCTGGAGGTCGGTGACCAGTGGTGTCCTGCAGGGCTCTATTCTTGGGCCTCTGCTCTTTGTAGTTTTTATAAATGACTTAGATGAAGAAATGGAAGGGTGGGTTAGTACATTCGCCGATGACAGGAAGGACAGTGGTAGAAAGGGAGCACTGCAGATGCTGGGGATCAGAGTCGAGAATGTGGTGCTGGAAAAGCACAGCAGGTCAGACAGCATCCGAGGAGCAGGAGAATCAACGTTTTGAGAAATGTCAACTCTCCTGCTCCTCGGATGCTACCTGACTGGCTGTGCTTTTCCAGCACCACACTTTTTGACAAAGGTCAATGGTGTTGTAAATAGTGTCGAGGGCTACAATAAGTCATTGACAGGATGCAGAGCTGGGCTGAGAAGTGGTAGATGGAGTTCAACCTGGATAAATGCGAAGTGATTCATGTTGGAAGGTTGAATTTGAATGCTAAATACAGGGTTAAAGATAGGATTCTTGACAGTGTGAAGGAACAATAAATCTTGGGGTCCACATATATAGATCTCTCAAAGTTGCCACCCAAGTTGATAGGGTTGTTCAGAAGGTATATGGTGTTTTGGCTCTCATTAACAGGGGGATAGAGTTTAAGAGCTGTGAGGTTTTGCTGCAGCTCTATAAAACCCTGGTTCGACCACACTTGGAATATTGTGTCCAATTCTGGTCGCCTCAATGTGGGAAGGATGTAGATGCTTTAGAAAGAGGGTGCAGAGGATGTTTACCAGGAAGCTGCCTGGATTGAGGGCATGTCTTATGAAGAGAGGTTGAGTGAGCCAGGGCTTTTCACTCTGGAGAGAAGAAGGAAGAGAGGTGACTTGATAGAGGTGTATAAGGTAATGAGAGGCATAGATAGAGTGGATAGCGAGAGACTTTTCTCCAGGGCTGTCGTGAGGGGCTATAATTTTAAGATGATTGGTGGAAGATATATGGGAAATGTCAGAGGTAGTTACTTTACACAGAGATTGGTGGGTGTGTGGAATGCACTACCAGTGGTAATAGTAGAGTCAGAGACATTCGGGATATTTAACCAACTGCTGGACAAGCCCATGGATGGCGGTAAATTGAGGGGTGTGTAGGATGGGGTAATCTTAGATTTAAATAAATGCTCGGAACCACATCGTGGGCTGAAAGGCCTGTACTGTGGTGAACTGTTCTATGTTCTATAACTAGGAGAATGATTTTAGTCCAAAAGCATAAATATTGTAAATCAGAGGAGTCAGCTTCGTGAAGAGGAGGAGAGAGCCTGAATAAGCTGAAGAGAAACTGTGTTCAGCATCTTCTGAAACCAGGCGAATGTGTGGTTACAGCAGCTACATTAAGAGCAGGAGACAGCATGTTTTCAAAACAATGTGACGGAGAGTGGGAACAGCAATAACTGTTGAGGGGGCGTGGAGGTGGATTAAAAAAAGGAATGTGATAGTTGTAGTAAGTGACAGCGTAGTTAGGGGAATAGCAGCAAGGCCAGGGAGTCACAGGGAGTGTGTGGCCTACCTGATGCCAGTATTTAAGACATCTGTTCTGGGCTGGACAGGAACTTGGAATGGAGAGATAAAATTCAGTTGTTGTAGTCCATAAGGGTAACAACGATATTGGTAGGTCTAGGAAAGAAATTTTGCTGAGAGATTATCGGCGGTTCAGAGATAAATGAAAAGGCAGAACCACAAAGGTGATAGTCATTGGATTACTACCTCAGCCATGTATGAGCTGTCATATGATAAACAAGAGAAGGGAGATCAATGCATGGTTCAAGGAGTAGGATGGGAAAAATGGGTTCCAATTCATGACTCACCAGCACCTTTACTGGGGAAAAAGAGAGCTGTTCCATGGAAACAGGATGCATTTTAACCATGCTGGGACCAGAGTCCTGACAAATTGTAAAACTAGGATTGTAGATGCAGCTTTAAACTAATTTTAAGGGAGAAAACAGTTCAATTGTAGAAAAGCTTGAAAAATCAAAAAGAAACAAGAGAGCAGAGCTGCAGCATAGTGAAAAGTTGAGTGATAATGTCTTAAGGGAAGGAGTAGAAAATATATGCAGAAACGTGAGGTAGAAATTGAGACCAGAGAGAGAAATATGGTTAAAAAGTCAGAGCTTGCAGTTCTCTATTTTAATGCATGCAGCGTTTGTAACAAGAAAAACACATTGACAAGACAAACAGAAATAAATTACAAGCTTGATAATGATTATGAATAGATGGTTACAGGGTGACTAAAACCAGGAACTGAATATTCAGAAATCATGTCTCTCCCCCCCATCTCATCCCAGATCCAACTCTCCAACTCAGCACTATGCTCTTGAACTGTCCTTCCTGTCCATCTTTATGCCCACTTACCTGCTCCACCCTCTCCACCGACCTATCACAATTACCCCCCACCTGCATCCAACTATTGCCTTACCAGCTACCTTGCCCCAGCCCCACTCCACCTGACTATTTATCTCACAGCTCCCTTCCCCTTCCACATTCCTGATGAAGGGCTTATGCCTGAAATTTTGACTCACCTGCTCCTTGGATGGTGCCTCACCTGCTCTTCCAGAGCCATGCTCTTTCATTCTGGAAAAATTGGCAAAATAGGAAAGGGAGGCTGGTTAGCTTTTTTAGTAATGGTTGGTATCAATGTGGTGGTGAATCATATAAATACAACAGATCAGGTTGTGGAATCAGTCTGGGTGGAAACAAAGAAAGGCAAAGAAAAGAAGTCCTAGCTGGGAATTGCCTATAGGCATGTGAAGAATTGCTTCAATTCAGAACAAAATCTGAATCTGGATAAATATGGAAGTATGTAAGAGTGTGCTCCAGTACAAAGTGTGACTTTAATTTGCATACTGACTAGACAAGAGTAATAAGGAATTTGTAGAGTGCACCAGCAATTTTTTTTAAGAGTAGTACATTGCTGAACCTATCTGAAACAGGCTATCATAGATCTAGATAATGTGTAATGAGATAGCATTAATAAATGATAGAATTGTTAAAGAGCAGAACATGGTAAAATTTCAAATTCAGTTTGGGGATGAGCAACTCAAGTTTTTAAGCCAGTGTCCTCAACTTAACTTTGAGCAATTCCAGAAATATTCAGAAGGAGTTATCTCAAAGTGAGCTGGGAAAATAGATCAGGAGAAAATTAACTGGTTGAGCAATAGCATACATCTAAACAGATATTTCAGAATGCTGAGCAAAAATTTGTCCTGGTCAAATAGAAGGACTGAATGAGAAGGATAAACCACTTATCATTGACAAAGATGAAGAAAGACCAAAACATAGGAAGAGACAAAAACTAATACTAGGCCAGAGATTGTGAATGTTTTGCATAACCAGCAGCGGACTAAGTTAATAAAGAAGGAGAAAATTGGTTGTGAAAGTAAATTGTGAAAGTAAGAAATGTAAAATCACACATTAAGAGCTTCTATGGGTATACAGGAAGAGTAATAAGGTATGGAACTCTTGAAAGATGCACTAGGAAGTTGAGAACAGAGAAATCACAGCTAGTTCAAAGCAATATTTCACTTCGCCACAGTGGTGGACAACATAAACATCCCAAATGTTATGAAGGTGTAGCGGTGTACTGTACCTTTAAGGGAGTAGAAAAGCTAGCAAGGACTTCCAAAGCACAGAGAGTCCTGAACAAAGTAAGAATGCAACACTTGGTTGAAACAAATAGCTGCAGATGAGTTGCCATGAAACAAAAAGAAATTCAAATTTGGCCAAACAATTTAAATTATAGAACATAGAACATAGAACATAGAACAATACAGCACAGAACAGGCCCTTCGGCCCACGATGTTGTGCCGAACTTCTATCCTAGATTAAGCACCCATCCATGTACCTATCCAAATGCCGCTTAAAGGTCGCCAATGAATCTGACTCTACCACTCCCACGGGCAGCGCATTCCATGCCCCCACCACTCTCTGGGTGAAGAACCCACCCCTGACATCTCCCCTATACCTTCCACCCTTCACCTTAAATTTATGTCCCCTTGTAACACTCTGTTGTACCCGGGGAAAAAGTTTCTGACTGTCTACTCTATCTATTCCTCTGATCATCTTATAAACCTCGATCAAGTCACCCCTCATCCTTCGCCGTTCCAACGAGAAAAGGCCGAGAACTCTCAACCTATCCTCGTACGACCTACTCTCCATTCCAGGCAACATCCTGGTAAATCTTCTCTGCACCCTCTCCAAAGCTTCCACATCTTTCCTAAAGTGAGGCGACCAGAACTGCACACAGTACTCCAAATGTGGCCTAACCAAAGTCCTGTACAGCTGCAACATCACCTCACGACTCTTGAATTCAATCCCTCTGCTAATGAACGATAATACTCCATAGGCCTTCTTACAAACTCTATCCACCTGAGTGGCAACCTTCAAAGATCTATGTACATAGACCCCAAGATCCCTCTGTTCCTCCACCTGACCAAGAACCCTACCATTAACCCTGTATTCCGCATTCTTATTTGTTCTTCCAAAATGGACAACTTCACACTTGGCAGGGTTGAACTCCATCTGCCACTCCTCAGCCCAGCTCTGCATCATATCTAAGTCCCTCTGCAGCCGACAACAGCCCTCCTCACTGTCCACAACTCCACCTATCTTTGTATCATCTGCAAATTTACTGACCCACCCTTCGACTCCCTCATCTAAGTCATTAATAAAAATTACAAACAGCAGAGGACCCAGAACTGATCCCTGCGGAACTCCACTTGTAACTGGACTCCATGCTGAATATTTACCATCTACTACCACTCTCTGACTTCGACCGGTTAGCCAGTTTTCTATCCAATTGGCCAAATTTCCCTCTATCCCATGCCTCCTGACTTTCCGCATAAGCCTACCATGGGGAACCTTATCAAATGCCTTACTAAAATCCATGTACACTACATCCACTGCTCTACCCTCATCCACATGCTTGGTCACCTCCTCGAAGAATTCAATAAGACTTGTAAGGCAAGACCTACCCTTCACAAATCCGTGCTGGCTGTCCCTAATCAAGCAGTGCCGTTCCAGATACTCGTAAATCCTATCCCTCAGTACCCTTTCCATTACTTTGCCTACCACAGAAGTAAGACTAACTGGCCTGTAATTCCCGGGGTTATCCCTATTCCCTTTTTTGAACAGGGGCACAACATTCGCTACTCTCCAGTCCCCTGGTACCACCCCCGTTGCCAGTGAAGACGAGAAGATCATTGCCAACGGTACTGCAATTTCCTCTCTTGCTTCCCACATAATCCTAGGATATATCCCGTCAGGCCCGGGGGACTTGTCTATCCTCAAGTTGTTCAAAATGTCCAACACATCTTCCTTCCTAACAGATATCTCTTCTAGCTTATCAGTCCGTTTCACACTCTCCTCTTCAACAATACAGTCCCTCTCGTTCGTAAATACTGAAGAGAAGTACTTGTTCAAGACCTCTCCTATCTCTTCCGACTCAATACACAGTCTCCCACCACTGTCCTTGATCGGACCTACCCTCGTTCTCGTCATTCTCAGGTTTCTCACATACGCATAGAATGCCTTGGGGTTATCCTTGATCCTATCCGCCAGGGATTTTTCATGCCCTCTCTTAGCTCTCCTAATCCCTTTCTTCAGGTCCCTTCTGGCTATCCTGTATCCCTCCACTGCTCTGTCTGAACCTTGTTTCCTCAACCTTATGTAAGCCTCCTTCTTCCTCTTTACTAGACATTCAACCTCCCTCGTCAACCAAGGCTCCCTCACACGACCATTTCTTTCCTGCCTGATCGGTACATACATATCAAGGACACGTCGTATCTGCTCCTTGAAAAAGTCCCACATTTCCACCACATCCTTCCCTGACAGCCTATGCTCCCAACGTATGCTCCTCAAATCCTGTCTTACAGCATCGTAATTTCCCTTCCCCCAATTGTAGAAACTTCCTTGTTGTGCGCACCTATCTCTCTCCATAACCAAGGTGAAAGTCACAGAATTGTGGTCGCCATCACCAAAATGTTCACCCACTAACAAGCCCACCACTTGTCCCGGTTCGTTACCGAGTACCAAATCCAATATGGCCTCCCCTCTGGTTGGACAATCTACATACTGAGTTAGAAAAGCTTCCTGGACACACTGCACAAACACCGCCCCATCCAATCTACTTGATCTAAAGAGCTTCCAATCAATATTTGGGAAGTTGAAGTCGCCCATGACTACGACCCTGTGGCTTCTGCACCTTTCCAAAATCTGTTTCCCAATCTGTTTCTCCACATCTCTGCTGCTATTGGGGGGCCTATAATAAACACCCAACAAGGTGACTGCACCTTTCCTATTTCTGACTTCAGCCCATACTACCTCCAGAGGCAGATCCCCCTCAAACTTCCTTTCTGCAGCCGTTATACCATTTCTAATTAGCAATGCCACCCCCCCTCCTTTTTTACCACCCTCCCTAATCTTACTGAAACATCTGTACCCAGGAACCTCCAACAGCCATTCCTGTCCCTCATCTATCCATGTTTCCGTGATGGCTACAACATCGTAGTCCCAGGTACCGATCCATGCCTTAAGTTCACCCACCTTATTTCTGATACTCCTTGCATTGAAGTATACGCACTTGAGCCCATCTTTGTGTCTGTAAGTAGTCCCTGTCAGTGCTACCTTCTCCACAGCCTCCCTACAGTCTTGGACATCCTGACACACAGCTAGCTTACTTGCTGGACTACAAGTCCGGATCCCATCCGGACTTCAAGATACCAAAATTCAATCAAATTTGAATTTAGTATTTTGATAATATTAAAATGAATGAAATGATCTGATGTTTTGGGCTATAAAACTGGACATTTTGAATAGTTAGAAGTGCCAAGGATATTCACAAATAGAGGCTGCAAGTTGAAGAGCTCTTTGAATGGTACATGTCTATCAGAAGTTTGCGCGGCAGAACATCGAAACTGACCTAAAGAAAAATCTTCAAAGGAGAATCAACAAAGCTGACTGACTTTTGAAGTGTGATTTTCTTTTTGTAAATCTTAATCAGGACTTTTTTTATCCGACCAGTATTGTGGAGTGGGAGGTAAAAGATAGATTTAAGAGAAAGGATTGTATATAGTTGTTGGTTTTAATATTCTCTATTGGACTTATAGAATAAAATTGTTAATTTTTACTTTAAATAGTGACCTCTGGGATAGTTCTTTTCAGCTCGAATTTAATAGATTATGGCGTGAGGTGAAATATTTCTGTGTGGCTGGATTAGACAATAGACAATAGACAATAGACAATAGATGCAGGAGTAGGCCATTCAGCCCTTCGAGCCTGCACCGCCATTCAATATGATCATGGCTGATCATTCCCAATCAGTATCCTGTTCCAGCCTTATCTCCATAACCCTTGACTCCACTATCTTTAAGAGCTCTATCCAATTCTTTCTTTCTTAAATGAATCCAGAATTAAATTAGCAGAGGGATTTACTCCATGTCATAACACAAAGATAATAGATAAGTAAGATACTAATGGAAGAGAAGATCTTGGAACAGTTTTCACTACGCAGGACAAAGTATTTTACAAACCAATTGGACTATAGGAAGACAAGTCACCAGATTCTGATGGCTGGCACCCAATGGGTTTAAAGGAAGTTGCAGAAGATATTATGGAGCACTGGGTGAAATATTCCAAAACTCACTGGATTCTGGGAGGTTCCGGTAGATTGGATGATCAACTGTCCCACTGCTCAGAAATTCTAGTTTTGCAAATTGGATGTATAAAGTTATAATCTTAAAGTCATTATGGCACAGAAGGAGGCCAATTCGCCCATGATGTTTATACAAACTCTCCTTACAAAAAGCCAATCAGTACCATCTCCCTACTCTATCCCTGTATAATTATTATCTATTTCTGTTTTCCAAGTTTTCATTTAATTACCTTAGTACTTCTGCTTCCCAAGCAGGTCTTAACCACTCTCTGCATTCAAAACGTTCTCGAGATATCCCTACTCAAAAATGTAAATCTTCATTCCCTCATCCTTCTGTCATCAGCTAATATCAACAGTTTTTTTCCTTTTCAATCTTGTCATAGCCTTCAAATTTTCTAGTAATTTAATTAAATATAACATTTCTCTCCAGAATACATGCTGACTTTTCTGAATCAACTCACATTTGTCCCATTAGGATATTAATTTTGTTATGTATTTTGTTTATAGAAGTTTCCCAACATCAAATATAAACTTAGTGACTTCATGCTAAATGCAACACAATACAGTTTTAATAAAATCAACTTTTAAAACACAAGAAATTCCATCATTTAGTAAATGTCTGAGTTCAATACTCTGTTGAAGCTGTGCACTGTAGACCTGGCCCCTGTGCCTCATAGCTATCAAACAGAACTTCTACTTCCAGGAGAGATGAGAAGAGGTTGGGACTTGTTTCTTTCGAGATGAGAAGGCTAAGAGTAGCTGTGATTGGAGTTTTCAAAATCATAAGGGAGTCCGTTAGACTACATTGGGCAAACTGTTCCAACTCATACAAAGATTAAGAACAAACGGGCAAAAATTTAGTGCGATATGCAAAAGGAGAAAATGTGTTGTGAGAAAATCCTTTATCGTACAAGTGACTCGGGTCTGGAAGACACTGCCTGAAGGATGGTACAGTTAAGTTCAAATGAGGCATTTAAGAAAACATGAAATAATTATTTGAACAAAATGTGGGAGAATGTCTGTTTACCACTAATTAGTCACCCAGTAACAGAATTACATCTCAAAAATCACACTTTTCAAAGTCATGTACTTTATAATCCCTAGCATTGGTTTGCTAATAATAGACTTTAAAAATTGCATTTTTTAAAAATTCTGTTGCGAATGCAATAATAAAAAATTGAGTATCACTGAAAAATACACCTGTTTCTTGCATCTAGGTAAAACAGACTGCATATCAACTTCAGATAACCAGGAAGCCTGTCAATGGAACATTGAAATCAAATGGAGTCCCTCGTTGTGGAGTAACTGACTTCAAGACGTTCTCTTTTTTTCCTGGCAAACCTACGTTTAACAAGAAGAAACTCACCTACAGGTATCGATCTTGTTGAAGTGATATGCCCTATTCATTTAGTAGCATTAATTTGTTAAAATTTTCACACTAAGCAAGACAAATGCACACATAATGACCAGAACTACCACAGAATTCATTATATTTCAACAGCAAACCACTCTCTCTACTAAATATAAGGAGGGCAAGGCCAATCAGGAAGATCATGCACATTGAGAATGTTGTTTGCTCAAGATTTAGCCATCCTTTCCTCACTGTCCCAGATGTGTAATATGCAAGTCAAAATAATAATACCTTGCACATGTCAAAACCAGTATGATAGGACAATAATCTTTGAGTGAGGCTGTGACAGAACTGGGCAAGTTCATGAATCCACATCCTCAAAATGCTTTGTGGACCAATGATAGTTCTGGTGGTGACTGTTAAGATGATGTTTGCCTTGAATTATTTTGCTGCTGTTATGACTTACCTCATCATAAAACCACAAGACATTGGACTAGAAATAGGTCCATTGAGTTTGCTCCACAACCAATGAGATCATGGCTGATCTAACAATCTTTAACTCCACTTCCCTGCCTTTTCCCACAACCCTTGACTCTCTTATTGATTAAAAATCTATCTATCTCAGCCATGACTATGCCTCATAGCCTCACCTTGACAGCTCTATGTGGTAAAGAATTCCACATATTCACAACCCACAAAGAGAAGAAATTCCTCCTTATTCGCATCTTAAAAGTACAACCCCTTGTTCTAAGATTATGCTTCCTGGTCCTAGACTATCCCACGAGGAGGAACAATCTTTCTACAAATACCAAAACAGAAGTTGCTGGAAAAGCTCAGCAGGTCTGGCAGCATCTGTGAAGAGAAATCAGAGTTAACATTTCAGGTCTGGTGACCCTTCCTCAGAACTTGCTGCATGTATCCTTTTAAGCTATCAAAGAATATTGTATGTTTCAATAAGGTTTCATCTTCTGATTAGACAGTCCCTTCATTTCTGGTATCAGCCTAGTGAACATTCTCCAGACTGCCTCCAATGCCAGTGTATCTTTCCTTTGATAAGGGGTTTTAAACTGTCTACAGTATCTCAGCTGTGGTCTGACTAGTACCTTGCTTCATTTTAGCAAACCTTCCTACTTTTCCTATCCATTTCCTTCAAAACAAAAGCCAGCCTTCCATTCGCCTTGCCTGTTGCCCATCGAACTGACTTGTTAGCTTTTTGTGATTCATGGACATCCTCACCCAAATCTTATTAATCACACATAGTTTTGGAAATTTTGCAAATTTGTACTAAATTCTAAAGTGGGAACGTTTACCAGAGGGAAACACACAGCCTAGATATTTTTCTAATCAATACAGTTGGTAATTACAATCCTCTGAAGCAGATCAGACTTGAACCCAGGGATCACGGCTCAGAGGTAGGGACACTACCATTGTGCCACATGAACCTGACCAGCAGCCTTTCTTGCTCAGAATGTGTGCCAAATCAGTTCGGCTGCTGATAAATATCTGGCAGCATTTTTACTGGAGTTACACAATCAGACTTGGACATCCTAACTGTCTGAAGTAAGTAGGTTAATCAGAGGCCAGAAATTCCAGAACTCAGCAGCAGTGCTCCTTGGACACTGCCACCTGGAAGCCCAGGTGGAGGACGACCACTGAAGAAGGTAAGTATTGTTTGGGATTTTCTAGAGTTGGAGTTCACAGGTAGAGGGGTAGTAGAAGTGTCGCTATCAAGTGCAGCTAGCCAACTCTCAGAGGCCATCCATGAAAGCAAGAGGATCCCTTGGTGTTTTAATACTAATTTAGGGATTTTACCCCAATCGAAACTGCCAGCATGCCCAGTCAAGTAGGTCAGCTCTTTCTCCTTCAGTCTGATGTAAAGAAAATTCAGCCCAGAGAGGATCACGTGACTGTTAATTTAAGTGGTTGTTAATTGTTATTTAAGCCATTAATTGGTGGGGGATAGTGAAGGTTAACTATAGGTTTTCCTTTCCACAGCTGAATTTATAAGATGGTGAAAGATGGCAGACATCTCCCAGTGTCAATGCAATCAATGATCCTGACCTGTTCCTAGGATAGGAATATTCCAAAATTATTAGGATGAGTGTATGCCTGCATTAAGTCTCTACTTGGTCAGGGAAAGAATCATCAGTGAAATCAGTTGGAATTTTATGACTATAATTTCCTTAAATTTGACCATAAGATTAGATTCCATACAGTGTGGAAACAGGCCTTTCAGTCCACACCAACCTCTGATTATTGCACCTAACACTATAAGCAATTTAGCACGGCCAATTCACCTGACCTGCACATCTTTGGATTGTGGGAGGAAACCAGAGAATGTGCAATCTCCACACAGACAGTTGTCCAAGGCCAGGATCGAACCTAGCGGCCTGGTCCTACGAGGTAGCAGTGCTAACCACTGAGCCACCATACCACCCACTAATAAATGATCAGATTAATTGAAGTCAATAATACAACCTATAATGGAAGATTTCTGAACAGACGACATTGAGTTCATAAATAGTAAAATCACTGGACTTCCAAACACCTAGTAAGTTCTGCCTGAGTTTAGAGACTAGGCTCTGATAGTTTGCTGCAGGAGGCACTGGTCTGCGTCACGTTCATCAGCTTAATCAGACAGTTATCTAACAATAAGTAAGTGCAGTGTAGTTTCATTTATAGATGCCTCAAAATATGGCATGCTGATTGGCACACATTGGAAATGAATTTCTAAAGTGCTTTTGTTGAGCCTCCAGATCACATGTATGGATTGATCCCTCGAGGAATGAGTCATTAGGGTCAACCACTAATGATTGAAGGAATTAGAGGACTGCATTTGTGGCCAATGCTACCACAAGGCAGAGTAATGGACATGTTGATGATACTTAATGAGTTAAATGCAAAATTTTCAGGTCTCCTATTAAATGGCAATAAACTCTCCATACCATTAACTACATTCAATCAGAAAGTTATCTGTAACTACACTGTGCATCAATTTGCACATAACTGTTTAGATTACTTACAGTGTGGAAACAGGCCCTTCGGCCCAACAAGTCCACACTGACCCGCCGAAGCGCAACCCACCCAGACCCATTCCCCTACACCTAACACCACAGACAATTTAGCATGGCCAATTCACCTAATCTGCATATTTTTCGGCTGTGGGAGGAAACCGGAGCACCCGGAGGAAACCCACGCAGACACGGGGAGAATGTGCAAACTCCACACAGACAGTTGCCTGAGGTAGGAATTGAACCTGGGTCTCTGGCGTTGTGAGGCAGCAGTGCTAACTAACTGGGGGATGAGGAGGTGCACTAGTATGTTATGATGCCAACTATCAACACAACTCTTTTTAAAAAGTGGTCAAAACAAAGTGGTACTATCACTTCTAAAAGGAAAATACAATTGCAGTTATCAAAGCAATAAACACCACCGGTCACAGATGGATCATCTTGTTGGCCTGTAATGGTAGTACCATGTTGCATTGTTGGCAACTTACTCTCTGAATCAGGAACTAGTTCAGAATTCTTTTGCATTCTTACTCGGTGGCTTTTATACAGTGTCTTCCCCTTTAGCCCGGCTAATGTTCTAATGCGAGTGTGTGTCACAGCAGGAGTGACTGGAGCAGGTTACATGAGGTGTTTTCAGAAGACCAGACATTGATCTCAGAAATATACAAACAGCACCTTCATTTCAAAATTTGTAAACAATTGCAATATATTTGATTTTGTGTTTAACACAGGGTACAGCAATATACAAGAGACTTGTCAGAGGCCACCGTGGATGAAGTTTTGAGACGAGGTTTCAAACATTGGAGTGATGTTACTCCGCTATCGTTTCAAAAGTCAGATACTACGACGGCAGATATTGAAATTATCTTTGGTAGGAGAGGTATGTTCAAATGATAAAGTTAATAATCAAAACTGGAAACCTGAAATAAGAACATAAAATTCTGCAAATATTTGGATGTTAGTGTGCATTTGTAAGCAAATAACACAGTTGTGATTTTTCAGTTGCATTTAACATAGTAGCATGTTGATTATAATTTTTGGATTCAGAATTTGGAAGCCTGGACAATGATCCAAATCCATGCAACTGGATTTTACTGCTCAATCCAGTCATGTTATCAATGTTGGGATGGAGGCAGTGTAAAATAATTGGGTGGCAAGACCATCACCCTGTCCAACCCCAAGATGACCCCATCATAATATACCAATCGGGCTGGCATCATCAGATGAAAATAAATAACTAAATGGACAAATAGACTTGTTGACAAGTTTACTGACCTGAATAATATGCTGTCCAATACAAACTATGGCTATTTAAGCAGGTGAGTGGCAGTTGGCAGCATCTTATCTCGTTCTATGTGAAAAGAAGGCAGGATAGAAGAGACAGCATGTATTCAACAGGGGCACCTCTCAAGATGTCATTCCATTCCAACTTGTAATCCCACCCACTTTATCCTGCACTCAGCTCTGTGCTCCAAACCCTCAGGATTTATTTTTCCAGGCTCCTTCCTGAGGCCTAGGCAGTCCCCACACTTTTTAAATTCACTTTTCAGGATAAAGGTGAGGCCAGAATCTGATCCCATCACTGTGTGTCTGGAGTTACATGTAGGCCAGACCAGATAAGGATGGCAGTTTCCTTCCCTAAAGGACAATTAGTGACCCAGATGGTTTTTTTCTCAATTGACACAATGCTTTCATGGTCATCATTAGACACGTAATTCCAGTTTTTCTTTTGTTTATTGTATTCAAACTCCACGATCACACACACACACACACACACTCAAACAGAAGTTGCTGGAAAAGCTTAGCAGATCTGGCAGCATCTGTGAAAAGCAATCAGAATTAATGTTTCAGTTCCAGAGACCCTTCCTCAGAACTGATGGTAGCTAGGATTATATGCAGAAGACAAGGTGAGGAGGGGGGGGGGTGGTATGGATAAGAAGTAAACAATAGGTGGGGATACAGCCCAAAGACAGAGAAAAACATTGGACGGTAGAGGAGTCAATAATGATCTGGCAGGGAGAGTGAATAGATGTTAATGGGGACTGTTAGTGGCTAACCTGAGGTAATATATAATGGCAGACTACACACACACAGATACTCCTACACACACACACACACACACACTCACACACACACACAGGCACTCCTATACACACATACACACGGACACACATATACACAGACGTGTACACAGACACCCCCACACACCCTTACAGACACACACACTCCCACATGCACCCCCTCACAGACTTAAGACACTCTGCACTCACTACACACACACACTTTCTCACACTCACAACTCCCACCCCAGACAGACACACACACACAGACAGACAAAGACCTGCATGCACACATATATTTTGTGGGGTGAATTTGTACTTTCAGGGATACATTGTACTTTGCTCAAAAACTGCATACATTCATGTAAAACTCCGTTATCTCACTTTTTAGATTAGAATCAATCTAAACATCATGTCATAGACAGGGAACACGGGGGGCCCCCAACGCCTCATCTTCACCATGGATATCCAATCCCTCTACACCTCCATCCGCCATGACCAGGGCCTCCAAGCCCTCCGTTTTTTCCTCTCCCGATGTCCCCAATAGTACCCTTCCACCAACACTCTCATTCGTTTGGCCGAACTGGTGCTCACCCTTAGCAATTTCTCCTTCGAATTCTCCCACTTACTCCAGACCAAAGGGGTAGCCATGGGCACATGTATGGGCCCCAGCTATGCCTGTCTCTTTGTTGGCTACATAGAACAATCGATCTTCCGTAATTATACCGGCACCACTCCCCACCTCTTCCTCCGCTACATTGATGACTGCATTGGCGCCACTTCGTGCTCCCTTGAGGAGATTGAGCAATTCATCAACTTCACCCACACATTCCACCCTGACCTTAAATTTACCTGGACTATCTCTGACACCTCCCTCCCCTTCCTAGACCTCTCCATCTCCATTAATGACGACCAACGTGATACCGACATTTTTTACAAACCCACCAACTCCTACAGCTACCTGGATTACACCTCTTCCCACCCTACCTCCTGCAAAAATGTCATCCCATATTCCCAATTCCTCCGCCTCCGCCGTATCTGCTCCCAGGCGGACCAGTTCCACCACAGAACACACCAGATGGCCTCCTTCTTTAGAGACTGCAATTTCACTTCCCACATGGTTAAAGATGCCCTCCAATGCATATCGTCCACATCCCGCACCTCCGCCCTCAGACCCCACTCCTCCAACCGTAACAAGGACAGAACGCCTCTGGTGCTCACCTTCCACCCTACCAACCTTCCCATAAACCAAATTATCCACTGACATTTCTGCCACCTCCAAACAGACCCCACCACCAGGGATATATTTCCCTCCCCACCCCTTTCCGCCTTCCGCAAAGACCGTTCCCTCCGTGACTACCTGGTCAGGTCCACACCCCCCTACAACCCACCCTCCCATCCTGGTACCTTCCCCTGCCACTGCAGGAATTGCAAAACCTGCGCCCACACCTCCTCCCTCACCTCCATCCAAGGCCCTAAAGGAGCCTTCCACATCCATCAAAGTTTTACCTGCACATCCACCAATATCATTTATTGTATCCGTTGCTCCCGATGTGGTCTCCTCTACATTGGGGAGACTGGACGCCTCCTAGCAGAGCGCTTTAGGGAACATCTCCGGGACACCCGCACCAATCAACCAAACCGCCCCATGGCCCAACATTTGAACTCCCCCTCCCACTCTGCCGAGGACATGGAGGTCCTGGGCCTCCTTCACCGCCGCTCCCTCACCACCAGACGCCTGGAGGAAGAACGCCTCATCTTCTGCCTCGGAACACTTCAACCCCAGGGCATCAATGTGGACTTCAACAGTTTCCTCATTTCCCCTTCCTCCACCTCACCCCAGTTCCAAACCTCCAGCTCAGCACTGTCCCCATGACTTGTCCGACCTGCCTATCTCCTTTTCCACCTATCCACTCCACCCTCTCCTCTCTGACCTATCACCTTCATCTCCTCCCCCACTCACCCATTGTACTCTATGCTACTTTCTCCCCACCCCCATCCTCCTCTAGCTTATCTCTCCATGCTTCAGGCTCTCTGCCTTTATTCCTGATGAAGGGCTTTTGTCCGAAACGTCGATTTTACTGCTCCTCGAATGCTGCCTGAACTGCTGTGCTCTTCCAGCACCACTAATCCAGAACCTTCAACATATTGTCTAGCTATCACCATTGTTAACAGCTAACCCGAGAATGCAACTTTTAAAAAAAAAGGTTTTGTGATTGGCACATGAAAGAAGTGAAACTATCACTGTATTCTAACAGATGAAAGGCTTAATAGACAATCAATTTTTCAATGTATAATTTCAGTTACATCACACTGTAAATTTTTGCTATAAATTCTGTGTTACGATCGAGCCCTCCACTATCACCTGATGAAGGAGCATCGCTCCGAAAGCTAGTGTGCTTCCAATTAAACCTGTTGGACTATAACCTGGTGTTTTTTTTTAGATTAGATTACTTACAGTGTGGAAACAGGCCCTTCGGCCCAAGAAGTCCACACCGCCCCGCCGAAGCGTAACCCACCCATACCCCTACATCTACATTTACCCCTTACCTAACACTATGGGCAATTTAGCATGGCCAATTCACCTGGCCTGCACATCTTTGGAGTGTGGGAGGAAACCGGAGCACCCGGAGGAAACCCACGCAGACACGGGGAGAACGTGCAAACTCCACACAGTCAGTCGCCTGAGGCGGGAATTGAACCCGGGTCTCCGGCGCTGCGAGGCAGCAGTGCTAACCACTGTGCCACCGTGCCGCCCACGGTGTGATTTTTAAGCTTTGGTAAAGCACATATACCAGCCTTACCTATGCCTAACCTATATATGACTCCAGAAATCTCGAGCTGTTCTTAACTGCCATCTGAAATGGCTGAGCAAGCCTTTCAATTGTACTCAAGGTGCTGATTCACCATTAGCTAATGCTGGCATTGCAAATGATATCTACACCCCATGATTGAAGGATTTTTAAAAATCTGTCCTTGGAACAAAGGCTAATGAATTAAATAGTTCTTCGGTCTAATTATCAGTGCATGCCTAATATTATTATTTACCGCAGCCGATTGTTTAACTGTGCTATTTCCAGCATTTTGCAAACAAACACTTATGATGTTTCATTCCTTATTATAGATTATTAATTAATATGTCTGTTCAATATGTTTTGCTAGATCATGGAGATGGAGTTCCTTTTGATGGATCAGGTGGGGTTCTGGCTCACGCCTTTGCTCCTGGACCATCCCTTGGAGGTGATGCTCATTTTGATGACGATGAGATTTGGACAACAGGAAATGATGGTAAACAGTTCTCAAAATTAACTAAATAAGTTAAATAACTTGAGTCCTTGCTGATGTCAAACAATAAAGCCTGAGGTAGCAGGGAAGCTGTTTGTTGGTACTGGTATAGGCAAGGTTTTGAAGAATGAGATCAAATGATAAATGCAGTAAAGAGTGAGGTATTGCTACCTAACTTTGATTTATTCTTTGGCAATAATGGTCCTGACATGCAAAGATTGCATAACTTGGAAACTGTGCTGTGAATTCTTTTCATATTCGTGATCAAAATATTTAGATTGTCAAACAGGGGGTCCAAGCTGTTTAACATAAAGTCTTTAAGCTTGGATAATTTTGACACAAAATACTTTGGAAATCTAAACAGGTCTGCATGAATACTGCCTGTACCAGTTCTGCAGTGTACAGACTGCCAGGTCCGACTCCACGTTGGAGTTTTTATCCATACACTGTTACAACCCGAAAGGTCACGGGTCACCTGACTCCATTAGATTACTGAGATGCCTTGTTAGTTTTTTTTCTTGACAATAGATAGTTGCAGTAGCAGAGATGGAATGGGTGTGAGGTGGCAGAGAGAGAATGGTGGCACTTATCCTGGAGATGCAGAGAAAGTCATTGACCTTCTTCCTTCATTGCTGAGCATTGCTCCAGACAGTAGAGATCATACTTAATGGATTGGCATTCTCAGTCCAGGCTGACAGGATCTGCTAACATGGTGTCTTCCACTAATCCTCAGGGAAGAGGAAATTTATTGCTGTCCACCACCCCACCTCGCAGAACCTCAAACTACCTGTACACAACGCAAACACTAGTTCCTTCTTATTTTCACTTTCTGGTCCGTTCATGAATTCCAGTGAGCGGCAAGTTCCGTGGGAAGATGGTACAATCAGACCAGCAGTGGGACCACAATGAGGGCTATGGTAGTAGCTCATGAGGCAAGTTCAGAATAATACAAAGAGAAATCCCACCAAGCTTCAGGAATAAACCTTTCCAGAAACTTGATAAAATTGGTACTTGGCTAAAATATGGTGGTTTTTGAATTGACCACTTTGAAACAATATAAATCTGTGACCAATTGGAAAGGCAGGAGTTTGTCTCATCTTCACTGTGTGCTTATCTAACAGAAATTCAAATGAACTGATATCTTTCTTACAAATAATGAAATAACTTATTTCTGATAAATGTTAATATAATCAGCTTTGAATGCAATGTTTTAATGTTGTTTTTCTAGGAATCAACTTGGAGATAGTTGTCACGCATGAAGTTGGACATTCTCTGGGACTTGGTCATTCGAATGATAAAAACGCTGTGATGTTTGCCACCTACTCTTTTAGGGATCCATTTATGCTTATGCCTGATGATATTAAAGGAATCCAGTTTTTATACGGTAATACAGCATTAACTTCTATTTATTTAGGGTGTACTTAAATTTAAAAAGCTTCACAAGGGAATAATCAAACTGAATTTAGCTTTAGCATCTGGAGGTGTGTGGTAGAATTCTCCATATGGGTTAGATATTCTGGTTTCAAAACCTACCTCAGGATACCATGTACAAAGAGGCAGATTAAGTAAGCGAATCAAAATTTTAACCTAATCAGTTAAGGAAATATCAAGGCAAATGAACAAAGGGTTAGGCTTTAAGTGTTGTCTAAAATCAGAAAAGAAAGATAAACACACAGATTAGCTTTCACAGAGAATTCCTTGGCTTAAAGCCTAAGCAGCTGAAGACACAGAAGGCAATAGTATAAGGCCACGAAAGCAGGGATTCTCAATGTTTTTCCTTCATACTGGACTATCAATACCTGCTATTCTGTTTCATCTGGTAGAAATGTTCTTCAGGATTCAGTCAATCATGGTGCTGCTGAATTATTTTTCTTGATAGACATTGAACTTCCTTATCCAGAGTGCATCCTGTGCTTTGGTTAACTTCAATGGTTTTACCAAAATGATATTTGACTTTAAGAAATATTGGGAGAAAGTGAGGACTGCAGATGCTGGAGATCAGAGCTGAAAAATATGTTGCTGGAAAAGCGCAGCAGGTCAGGCAGTATCCAAGGAGAAGGAGAATCGACGTTTCAGGCATAAGCTTCAGGAAGAATTCTCCTGCTCCTTGGATGCTGCCTGACCTGCTGCATTTAAGAAATACTGATTAATTAACTGGGGGAGAGAAAAGTCAGTAGCAATCATAAGGCTGTTTCCTTCCCCATTTTGGTCTGATAAAAAGAAAACGGGAAAAAATAGACTCGTTAGTCTAAAATCTGTTATCGCAAAAATACCAAAATCCTTTATTAATGAGGTGATAACAGGACATAAAAAAAACCCATAAGGCAATCAGACAGAGTCAACATCCTTTTGTAAAAAAGGGAATCATACTTGAAATGTAGTAGAATCCTTTAAAATGCATCATCGAAGTAACCAATAGATGTAGTGTGTTTGATTTCCAACAGGCATTTGATGAGGAAATACTTAAATGGTTATTGCACAAGATAAGAGCTCATGGTATGGGGTGATAGTTCAACATGGTTGGGTAGTGGCTAACTGAGCAGAAATAGAGTTATCTTCACCGTTTTCAGGTTGCCAAACTGTGATCAGTGGGCAGCTGAAGTGTCCACTGGTGGGGTTCAACTATTTATAAGCTATATCAATATCATGGCTGAAGGGACAGACTGTATTGGAGCCAAATTTATTTATGATACAAATACAGTGTATATGTAGGAAAGCAAGTGAGGATAAAGAGATAGAGATGGAAATGATTTAAAGATGGGTTAAGTGAGTAAGCAAAAAATTGGAATTGAACATGGAAAAATGTAAGATTAATCTTCTGACTGGAAGAATAGAAAAGCAGAGTATTATTTGAACGCAGGCAGAGAGCAGCACGTAGTGACACAGAGAAATTTTGTTGTCCTGTTGCATGAATCAAAAACGTTAGCCTGCAGATAAAGCAAACATCTGCAAAGCAGGTGAACCGAATGCTGGGTTCCATTTCAAGGGGCAGTCCAAACATATAAAAACCTTCATACAATTCTGCAGCAGAATTGTTAAGACAGCACCTGGTAGAGTGATGGGGAGGAGCTGATGTTGGACTGGGGTGGGCAAAGTTAAAAGTCACACAACCTGGACTATAACCTGGTGTTGTGTGATGTTTAACCTGTACAATGTATAGTCTTGGTTTCTTTACTTAAAGAGGGATCATTTTCATTTTTCTTTATTCTTACATGGGATAAGGGCATTGAGTCATATAGTCATAGAGATGTACAGCATGGAAACAGACCCTTCGGTCCAACCTGTCCATGCCGACCAGATATCCCAACCCAATCTAGTCCCACCTGCCAGCACTTGGCCCATATCCCTCCAAACCCTTCCTATTCATATACCCATCCAAATGCCTCTTAAATGTTGCAATTGTACCAACCTCCACCACTTCCTCTGGCAGCTCATTCCATACACACACCACCCTCTGTGTGAAAAAGTTGCCCCTTAGGTCTCTTTTATATTTTCCCCTCTCACCCTAAACCTATGCCCTCTAGTTCTGGACTCCCCAACCCCATGGAAAGGACTTTTCCTACTTATCCTATCCATGCCCCTCATAATTTTGTAAACATCTATGAGGTCACGCCTCAGCCTTTGACGCTCCAGGGAAAACAGCCCCCAGCCTGTTCAGCCTCTCCCTATAGCTCAAATCCTTGCAACATCCTTGTAAATTTTTTTCTGAACCCTTTCAAGTTTCACATCTTTCCAATAGGAAGGAGACCAGAATTGCACGCAATATTCCAACAGTGGCCGAACCAATGTCCTGTACAGCCACAATATGACCTCCCAACTCCTGTACTCAATACTCTGACCAATAAAGGAAAGCATACCAAACGCCTTCTTCACTATCCTATCTACCTGCGACTCCACTTTCAAGGAGTTATGATCCTGCACTCCAAGGTCTCTTTGTTCAGCAACACTCCACAGGACCTTACCATTAAGTGTATAAGTCCTGCTAAGATTTGTTTTCCCAAAATGCAACACCTCGCATTTATCTGAATTAAACTCCATCCGCCACTTCTCAGCCCATTTGCCCATCTGGTCAAGATCTTGTTATGATCTGATGTAACCCTCTTCACTATCCACTACACCTCCAATTTTGGTGTCATCTGCAAACTTACTAACTATACCTCTTCTGCTCGCATCCAAATTATTTACGTAAATGAAACAAAGTAGAGGACCCAGCACCAATCCTTGTGGCACTCCACTGGCCACAGGCCTCCAGTCTGAAAAACAACCCTCCACCACCACCCTCTGTCTTCTACCTTTGAGCCAGTTCTGTATTGAAATGACTAGTTCTCCCAGTATACCATGAGATCTAACCTTGCTAATCAGTCTCCCATGGGGAACCTTGTTGAACGCCTTAGTGAAGTCCATATAGATCACATCTACCATTCTGCCCTCAACAATCCTCTTTGTTACTTCTTCAAAAAACTCAATCAAGTTTGTGAGACATGATTTCCCATGCACAAAGCCATGTTGACTATCCCTAATCAGTCCTTGCCTTTCCAAATACATGTACATCCTGTCCCTCAGGATTCCCTCCAACAACTTGCCCACCACAATTTGACCTAAGACATCAGGCTCACTGGACTGTAGTTCCCTGGCTTGTCCTTACCACCATTCTTAAACAGTGGCACCACGTTTGCCAACCTCCAGTCTTCCGCCACCTGACCTGTGACTATCGATGATTCAAATATCTCAGCAAGAGGCCCAGCAATCACATCTCTAGCTTCCCACAGAGTTCTAGGGTACACCTGATCAGGTCATGGGGATTTATCCACCTTTATGTGTTTCATGACATCCAGCATTCCTCCTTTGTAATGTGGACATTTTGCAAGGTGTCACCATCTATTTCCCTATAGTCTATATATTCCATATCCTTTTCCACAGTAAATACTGATGCAAAATACTTGTTTAGTATCTCCCCCCTTTTCTGCAGCTCCACACAAAGGCCGCCTTGCTGATCTTTAAGGTGCCCTATTCTCTCCCTAGTTACCCTTTTGTCCTTAAAGTATTTGTAAAAACCCTTTGGATTCTCCTTAATTCTATTTGCCAAAGCTATCTCATGTCCCCTTTTTGCCTTCCTTATTTACCTCTTAAATATACTCCTACTGCCTTTGTACTCTTCTAAGGATTCACTCGATCTATCCTGTCTATACCTGACATATGCTTCTTTCTTTTTCTTAACGAAATCCTCAATTTCTTTAGTTGCTCAGCAATTTGTTGCCCATCCAAATTAATCTTGAACTGAATGGCTCTCTGGCCTACTTCACAGGGCAGTTAAGAGTCAATTGCATTGATGTGAGTCTGAAGTCATATGTAGGCCAGACTTGCTAAGGATGGTAGATTTCTTTCCCTATCGAGGATTATTGTACCAGATATATATGTTTATAACAATAATTGGCAGTTTGTACATGATTGTTATTAAATCAGTTTTATATTTGTGAAAAATACATCTTTTATTGAAATTTATTGAAATCAAATTTCACCATCTGCCTTCATGGAATTTGTACTGATGATTCTGTTGTTTTGGATTATCAGCCCAGTGATATTGGCTACTACACCTCCCCTCCTGTTAAACATAACTCGGAGAAGGTTCATTTGGCTGGAGGAAGAGCTTGTCTTATGAGTAAAGGTTGATGAGATTTAGCCCAGTTGCAGCTTCTGAATAAGAAGTGATCTTTCTGAAACATGTCTTCTGAGAGGGTTTCACAGGGTAAATGCTAGGAGTTTCCATTGTGGTGGAATCTTGAAATGGGGAACAGTTTAAAAATAAGGACTTCCTCTTTTATGACATAAATGAGGAAGAATTTCTTTTTCAGAGTTGCATTAAGTTTTGACAGTCTTTTCTGAAGAGAGCAGCAGAAATCAAAGCCATTTAATATATTGAAGGCTGGGTTAGACAAACCTTTGATTTAGAGGAGAGCTAAGGGTTTTGGGAGATGGGCAGGAAAATGGAATTAAAACATCAGATCAGCTATGTAATTACTGACCGGTAGAGCAGGCTCATTGGTCTGAAGAACCGTTTCCTGCACCAATTCATTGGATTCACGGTCAATGTTAAGGTCTCCCAGAGTTACTCCCTCATTCCAAATGACAATGCCACCACTTCTGTGGATCTGTCATGCCAATGAGATCAGATATTCCCAAGAATGCTGGTGAAAGCACCTGACACATTAAATGTAAAGCCTGTTAAACCATCAGTCCACCTATCATTCTGCATGTGAACTCATTCACAGAGTGTTACTTGGTCCCTATTTTCATCTTACTATCTATATTTTTTGTTAAATTCAGGACGCCCAGTTACACCACCAGGCACAAATCCAACACAAGGACCGTTACCCTGTGATCCAGATGTGTTCATGGATGCTGCTGTCAGATTCAATGGCAATTTTCTTTTCTTCAAGAATGGGTAAACTTCCTGTTAGCCTCTCAGTATTTAAACTGTATAGAGCAAAGGTAACAAGAATCAATGAGCTGACATTAATGGCAAGACTAAGAACAATAACTGCCTTCTCATGAACAATGTTTGAGCTATTTACAGGCCCAAACTGCTTTTTCTTTCCACCAGGAAGAAACTGACATCAAGTGATTATTTTCAGTATTTTCTCCTTTTAATTCATGTATTTCCTGCCACTAGTGGTTCCTTCAAGACTTGATACATGGGCGACTCACTGCTCCAAAAACCTTAAAACAGTGCAGGTGGAACAACTACAATTTCCAAAGTATAACAATAAATAGCATGGTTTATTTTGCTATTTATTGGCCATATAAATAGGGTTAAGGTCAGAGTTAGGGTCAGGGTTAGGCTCAGGGTTAGGATCAGAGTTGGTCATTCTTGTAAAGAACCAGACAATGGATGGAATCAGAGCCATAATCTGATGAGAATTACATGATATGATTCCAGGATTGCTACCTTTCTCTTTTCAGTCTTTGGACCAAATTTCTACTGTTAAATGTTATTAACATGTCTGACCTCCATTTTAAATGATAGGCAAGTAAACAATGACAAGTAACTGGCACCAAATGAAACCAAAACCGAACAATATCTGTTCTAGGAAAAAAAAAGTTGTCAGAATCAATAAATACAATAATCCAGTAGTTGCCAGAATTATTTAAAACTAATGAAGAGTGAAAACCGGGAATGTTTTTTTTTAATCATTTCAGATTTGTGTATTTTCAGTAATTTCAATATTTTGCTCAGGCTGTCATTTCCTAATTTTTTTCCCTGTCTTTTCTGTGATCGAGCTTTCTTTGAATTAGGTCATTGAGAATTTAATCATGTTTTTATTCGCAATAAAGTTGGCATCTACTGGATTATTGTATTTATTGATTCTGACATTTTTTTTCTCCTAGAACAGATATTATTCGGTTTTGGTTTCGTTTGGTGCCAGTTACTTGTCATTTGTTTACTTGCCTATCATTTAAAATAACATTTAACAGTTGATGTTGTGGGTGGCACAGTGTCTCAGTGGTTAGCACTGCTGCTTCACAGCACTAGGGTCCCAGGTTCGATTCCAGCCTCGGGTGACATGTCTATGTGGAGTTTGCACATCTCCCCATGTCTGCGTGGGTTTCCTCTGGGTGCTCCGGTTTCCTCCCACAGTCCAAAGATATGCAGGTCAGGTGAATTGGCCATGCTAAATTACCCGTAATGTTAGGTGCATTAGTCAAGAGGGAGCTGGGTTGGTGTGGACTTGTTGGGCTGAAGGGACTGTTTCCACACTGTAGGGAATCTAATCAAAATCATTGATGGGGTGAGATTTCTATATACAGCATCATAAATTCATTATAAAAGAATTTGCAACATGTGTATAAGGAGCAACAGTAGGTCATTTAGTCCCTTATCTGCTCCACCACTCCATGTGATTCTGACTGATCAGATGATAATCTACATTACCACCTACCTCTGATAGCCTTTTGCTCCCTTGTTTAAGAAGAAACTATTCAACTCTGCTTTTAAAATATTCAACAGTATCCTGCATAACTGAAGCATGACCTCTTTACTTTTGTATTCAATTCCCTTCACAATAAGTGATAACATTCTATTATTTTTCCCGACTACTTGCTATACCTGTACATTATCCTTTTGAGATTCATGTAATAGTACTGGAAGAAAGTGAGGACTGCAGATGCTGGTGATCAGAGTCGAGAGTGTGGGGCTGGAAAAGCACAGCAGGTCAGGCAGCATCCGAGGAGCAGGAGGATCAATGTTTTGGGCATAAGCCCTTCATCAGGAATTCCTGATTTTCCTTCTCATCAGATGCTGTCTGACCCGCTGTACTTTTCCAGCACCATTCTCTCGACTTTGCAATTTCTCACCATTTGGAAATGTTTCCTTTTTATTCTTCCTGCTGAACTAGACAATTTCACATTTTCCCACAATGTACTCCATTTTCCGGATCTTTGCCCACATGTGTAACCGCTCTGTATCTTTTTGTAATTTCCTTATGTTTTCTTCAAAATTTACTTTCTTACCTATCTTTATGTCATCCACAACCATACCACCTCTTTGCCCAAGTCATTTAAATGAATTGTAATCAGTTGAGGTCCCAGTACTCAATAGATGTGAAGCTGGAAAAGCACAGTAGGTCAGACAGCATCCAAGCAGCAGGAAAATCAACAAAGGAAACCCTTCATCAGGCCTGAGGAGGAAGAGGGAGCCCAGAAGTAAATAGAGAGAGTGGGGTGGGGCTGGGGGAAGGGTAGGTGGGATGGTGATAGGGGGATGCAGGTAGTGGGTTATTGTGATTGGTCAGTGGCAGGCAGTCATGCATTTGTGAGTGGGAAGATGGACAGGTTAGGTCAGGTCAGGGAGGCGAATGGGGGGGTAAGGAGGGGAGCTGGATGTGGGATAAGGCTGGGGGTGGAGGGAGTTTGAGGCTGGTGAAGTCAATATTGAGGCCATCGGGCTGTAAGCTCCTCAGATGAAATATCAGGTGTTATTTTCTCCAGTTTGTGTTTGGCTTCACTCTGATAGTGATGGAGGCCAGGGATAGGCATGTTGCCAAGGGAGTGGGAGGGGGAATTAAATTGGATGGCAACTGGAAGGTTGGGTTGGTTGATGTATGCAGTGCTCAGATGCTCTGCGAACCAGTCTCCAAGGCTGCGTTTGGTCGCCCCAATATAGAGGAGACCATATCAGGAGCAACAGATACACTAGATCAGGTTGGATGAAGTGCAGGTGAATCTCTGTCAGATCTAGAAGAATTGTCTGGAGCCTTGCACAGAGGTGAGAGGTCAGGTGTTGCACTTCTTGCAGTTGTAGGGAAAGGCACCGGCTGTGATGGAGAAATTGGTGGGGAATGTAGAGTTGGTGGGGAATGTAGAGTTGGTGGGGAGCATAGAGTTGGTGAGGAATGTAGAGTTGGTGAGGAATGTAGAGTTGGTGAGGAGCGTAGAGTTGGTGGGGAATGTAGAGTTGGTGAGGAATGTAGAGTTGGTGGGGAATGTAGAGTTGGTGGGGAATGTAGAGTTGGTGGGGAATGTAGAGTTGGTGGGGAATGTAGAGTTGGTGAGGAATGTAGAGTTGGTGAGGAATGTAGAGTTGGTGGGGAATGTAGAGTTGGTGGGGAATGTAGAGTTGGTGAGGAATGTAGAGTTGGTGAGGAATGTAGAGTTGGTGGGGAATGTAGAGTTGGTGGGGAATGTAGAGTTGGTGAGGAATGTAGAGTTGGTGGGGAATGTAGAGTTGGTGGGGAATGTAGAGTTGGTGAGGAATGTAGAGTTGGTGGGGAATGTAGAGTTGGTGGGGAATGTAGAGTTGGTGGGGAATGTAGAGTTGGTGGGGAATGTAGAGTTGGTGAGGAATGTAGAGTTGGTGAGGAATGTAGAGTTGGTGAGGAATGTAGAGTTGGTGGGGAATGTAGAGTTGGTGAGGAATGTAGAGTTGGTGGGGAGCGTAGAGTTGGTGAGGAATGTAGAGTTGGTGAGGAATGTAGAGTTGGTGAGGAATGTAGAGTTGGTGGGGAATGTAGAGTTGGCGTGGGAGTCACAGAGTGAACAGTCCTTGCTGAAAGCGGACAAGGTAGGGAAGGAAATATTTTTCTGGTGGTGGGTCTGATTGAAGGTGGCAGAAATGTCAGAGGATGATGTGATGGATCAGAGGTTGGTGGGGTGGTACATGAGGACTAAGGAGACTCGGTGTAGTGGGGAGGGGTTTTGAGGACATATGCGCAGGAGATAGAAGAGATGCAGTTGAGGGCATCCTTAATTACCGAGGAGGAGAAACTACAGTCCCTAAGGTAGGAGGATATTTGGTGAGGTAGAATGCCTCATCCTGAGAGCAGTTGCAGTGGAGGCAGAGGAATTGAGAGTATGGAATAACATTTTTGCTGGACAGTGGGCAAGAGGAGGTAGTTGTGGGAGTTGTTGGGTTTGAAATGGATGTTAGTGGTAAGTTCATTTCTGGAGATGGAGATGGTCCAGGGAGGGGAGGGAGGTGTCAGAAATGGTCCAGGTGCATTTGACGGTTCGATGGAAGGTGTTGGTGAAGTTGATGAACTGCTCAAGCTCCTGGCGGAAGCACAAGGCAACACCAATGCAGTCATCAATATAGCAGAGAATGAGGTGAGGGATGGTGCCAGTATAGTTGTGGATGAATCCTATGAAGAGGCAGGCATAGCTCAGGCCCATGCTGGTGCCCAAAGCCACTCCTTTGGTGTATAGGAAGTAGGAGGAACCAAAGAAGAAATTGTTGAAGGTGAGGACCAGTTCTGCCAAACGGATGAGTGTGTCAGTAGATGGGGACTGGTTGGGCCAATGGGCGAGGAAGAAGCGGTGGATGGAATTTGCCAGAGGTCGGAGGAGGGGTTGTTAGAGGGTGAAATAATTCAACCCACCCTCCAAAACCTTCAATTCTCCAGCGCCCAACACCTCATCTTCACCATCTCATAGAAACTTCTAAAATGCTAACAGGACAAGACAGGATAAATGCAGGAAGGGTGTTCCTGATGACTGAGGTGTGCAGAACCCAGGGTCTCAGTATAAAGATAAAGGATAGGTCATTTAGGACTGTGATGAAGTGAAATGTCTTCACCCAGAGCCCCTGGAACTCTCTGCCAAAAAAGTTGAGGCCAAAATTGTGAATGTTTTCAAGAAAAAACTAAGGCAATAGGGATCAAAGGATATGGGATGAAAGCAGAACAGAGTACTGAGTTGGATGATTATCCATGATCATACTGAATGAAGGAGCAGGCGTGAAGAACCAAAAGGCTAGTCTTGCTATTTTCTCTGTTTCTAAATTTCTTATTCATTGTTGTCCTTGCATGAAAAGCAAGTTTATTCTTCAGAGCCTCTTTGAGTCCAACAGTCCCACAGGGCAATTAGCAATAACTCACCTTTGTGGCCAATTCTATTGAGTGGCAAAATCTAATTTATGGGTGAAACATAAACCAGCTTGATGTTTTAAAACTCATTAAAATTACCATTAAAATTTGCTTTGGATAAAATTTACATGCAAAATCTCTTGCTGTTTTACACTTGTTTGGTCAACTCTAAGCAAATTATGCTGAAAAAAAAAGACAACACCATGAAAACTCCTAAAACTTCCTTAAATTTGCTTTATATGGTAAGTACAACAAATTTCTTCCCTGTAATTATGGATGAAAGTCCATTGAGGGAATTTCTGATTTTGTACCAATGGCCAATTGTTCCAGCTCTCAACAGATTTGTTGAAAATTATCTCATCCAGTCAGGATGACCACTGATACAATTTTGTTCATTGTTGTACAGGTTCTATCGGACTGCAAGGTCTTCAACAATAATTCCAGTGAACAACACTTGGCCAAGTATCACATCAAATATTGATGCTGCTGTTGAGTACCGCAGGAGTCGCCGAAGGAGAAACAATATTCTCTTCTTTACAGGTTACACATTTCCTACCTACTTTTAGTCCCAAACCTATTTCCATGTAAGTAATAATAGTGTATTGATTCTGATGCAAAAGGAAATCTTGTGACTCATCGGTAGCATTCCTGCCTTTGAGCTAGAAACTCTCCTGTATGAGAAGCTCCAGGTTTTGTTTGCCATGGACAGACCATATAGGTCAGCAGATTAACAACTGACCTGCTGAACCTTCCAATACTTCTCCAGAGGGGAAAATGTGCTTGGGACATAATGCGCATACAAGATCCGTGGTTAATTTAATTTGTTCTGTAGTATTTCTTTTGAAATCAAGTTCACCGCATGGGTCAAAGCTTCGAGCAGTGTATAGTTAGACTTCCACTTTCACTGTCCAATTCAAGTATAATTTGAATTGTAACTTAAGAGTCATAGCATGAAACAGACCTTTTCTTTTGTTTTTCATTTATTGGATAGTGAAGAAGGCGTTTGGTATGCTTTGTTTTACTGGTCAAGCATTGAGTATAGGAGTTGGGAGGTATTGTTGTGGCTGTACAGGACATTGGTTAGCCCAGTTTTGGAATATTGCATGCAATTCTGGTCTCTTTCCTATTGAAAGGATTCAGAAAAGATTTACAAGGATGTTGCCAGGGTTGGAGGATTTGAGCTACAGGGAGAGACTGAACAGGCTGGGGCTGTTTTCCCTGGAGCATTGGAGGCTGAGGGGTGACCTTATAGAGGTTTACAAAATTATGAGGGCCATGGATCGGATAAATAGACAAAGTCTTTTCCTTGGGGTGGGAGAACCCAGAACTAGAGGAGCATAGGTTTAGGGTGAGAGGGGAAAGATATAAAAGAGACCTAAGGGGCAATGTTTTCACTCAGAGGGTGGTGCGTGTATGGAATGAGCTGACAGAGGAAGTGGTGGAGGCTGGTACAATTACAACAATTAAAATGCATCTGGATGGGTATATGAATAGGGTTTGGAGGGATATGAAAAGTACTGGCAAATGGGACTAGATCAGGTTAAGATATCTCGTTGACATGAGTGAGTTGGACTGAAGAGTCTGTTTCTGTGCTGTACATCTCTGGCTCTAAGTGCCACAGCCCATCTGGTTTGCCAAAAGATGTTGTAGTGTTCCATAAAGGGTAGATTGAAAGGTGGGGATTTATAAAGCAAAGGTAATTAACAGAACCAAAATCTTCTTACCTGCTTCATCTGGAGGATGGCCAGATAACTCCCCTCTTGCTCCTCCTCTTTCTGCTGCTCCTGCCTTGTCTGTGAAAGCCTGATGGCTAAGTGTTACTTCAATTCGAGAATGTAGCAAGCCATCTCCAAGTTGCCAACAATGAGTATTGAAGGGTTTCACCAAGTAGTCCTGACAATCGAACCATTATGGGAGTCTAATGGTCTGCCCTATGATGTTGCTGGTTGCCACTTCAGTCATATTTTAGTGCAGTGTCCTCACGCAGTCAAGTATTCAATTTAAGTAAATTCTTGAATTAAATACGTATAGAGGAGATAGCCTCTTCTTCATCTTCCTTTGCATTGTGGCCTAATCATGGTGCATGTGTCTGACTGTTACAGAATAGAAATGACGCAGCTGCTGTCAGGATAGCTAACATTCACTGAGCAGAGCTTCTGATCATGGTCATACCTCAGGAACTGGGTCAAGGATTGATAGCTGGTGTGGTTATGGAGCATCTGCCCGCTGATTTGTGGTGCCTTCAGAGCCAAACGTGTACAATAAAATATTCCCTGCACCATTCAGAATCGCACCAGGAATTCAAAGTTGAGACCTGTTTTGATCTGTTTACATGTGGAAGTGCATGGCATTGTCTGACTAACATTTTTGCAACTTTGGCTCTCAGTGGGCTGGTATCATAGGCACTTGTGAATCAATTTCATTGTACATTCGTTCACAGTCACCTTCTCCCTCCTTGAAATGCTAAACTAACACAGTCCATATAATCAAGGCATTCCAAGTTGTCATTTTCTTAAAGGAATCTCTCTAATTGTACTTGTATGAATCAATACTAATTTGATTCATCATCTTCCTAGAAATTTTGGTCCATGGATTGACCATTTGCTGACATATACATCGAAATGCAAAAGCTGCAGATAACAATGACAAATGATCATTTCTTTAAAAATAGTCTGAAGCCAAAGATGGAACAGATTATCCTGATGCTTTATTTTCTGGTTCTAGCTGAGACAGTCCTGAATAAGGGTTACACTCAAAACGTCAACTTCTCCCCCTCCTGATGCTACCTGGCTTGCTGTGTTCTTCCAGCCTCCTGCCTGTCTATTTTGGATTCCAGCATGCAGATATTTTGTCTCAAGACATTAATCTCCTAATAGGTCATTATATTGGTTGTCCTAAATATTGCTAACACAACTTATATTTGTGTGCCAGTGCTAAAACAAAATTAATTCAGGTGCTTGAATATGTCACATTGAATGTTCATTTTTGATTGAGTAATAGGTTTGTCCAAACTTTTTTTTTGAGTTTTATTTTAGAAAAACAAATACTATTCACTTTGCAGGAGATCAATACTGGCAGTTCACTGGGACTGTTCTGAATTCAGGGTTCCCAAAGCCCATCTCTACGTTTGGTTTTCCAAGTAGTGTTAGCAAAATAGATGCTGCTATGCAAGTTGGACGGAGGTGGATAGTATTTTTTGTGGGAAATCAATTCTGGAGGTAAGTGTATCTGTAAATGTTTGTTTATTTTTGATCTGATGGTTTGTTCTACATTTGCCATGGAGTTCATAACTTATTGTATCATATGCTTTTCTCTCTAGGTATGATTCCATCATGAACCAAATAAGAGGAAGGCCAGGATTAATAAATGATGTCTTTCCTCAAATTTCTACTGTGAATGCAGCCTTTTTATATAATCGTAAGTGTGCATATGATGGAGCAAAGTAAAATAATGCAGAATCATCAGGGCATGCCTGGAACTTTTTAGAAAGGGCAAGTAGGGCAACACAATTGGAGGAGATAAAAAATGCAGTTTCTTTTGAAGCTGAATCGGAATATGAGAGGCAGCAGTCCTGTAATTTAAGTAGTGCTTCATTGGTAAGTGTAATGATGTGACAGATATTAATTGAACATGAGGTATCTGAAGGAGATGTCTAACACCCAATCTTGTGTGTGGCTGTCAACCTTACAACGCTACTCACACTGTTAGGGTCAGAAGTCACATGACACCAGGTTATCGTCCAACAGGTTTATTCAAAATCATATTGTTAGGGCCGTAAACTGTTGAGTAGACTGGTACATACTCCAGCAGTGTACAAGATACAGTGTACTCCAGCACCTTGTAGCATTCGAGCCAGGTACTCCAGAAGCAACTCAGAGGCTAATCTATTCAGCCATCCCTGTGCAGGCAGCCTTTAGTGTGGGAATGACCTCATATTGTCATTAATTCCAACAGATGGGTAACAAAGACCAGCCAGATTCCAGAGTAAAACTTTCCACACAAGTAAAGAACGATGTCCTCCTGGTTTGTTGGACTATACGTTGAATTTTTACAACCCAGTCACTCTGGTTGTCAGGCAAAGCACGCATAATCAAACATGTAATGTACTTTAATAAAAGGACATAACTTTATTAGAAACATAGAGTCATACTGCAGAGAAACAACCCTACAGTACAACCAGTCCATGCTGACCATAATCCCAAAATTAACTAGGCCCATAGCCCTTCAAACATTCCTTATCCATTTACTAATCTATATGTCTTTTAAATGTTATAGTTGTACCCACATCCACCACTTCCTCTGGAACTTCATTCCTCACTCAAACCACCGTCTGTGTCAAAAAATTGCCCCACATGTTTTTTTTAATCTTACTCCTCCCACCTTAAAAATATACCCCTTAGTCTTGAAATCCCCCACCCCAGGGAAAAGACACCTTATATTCATCTAATCTATACACCTGATGATTTTATAAACCTCTACCCAGGCACTTTTCAACCTCCTACACTCCAATGAAAACCTCATACACTTCCAGCCTCATAGTCATAGAGACATACAGCATGGAAACAGACCCTTTGGAGTAACCAGTGCAAACCTCCATTCCTGGCATCATCCTGGTAAACCTCTTCTGAACCCTCTCCAACTTAATAATATTCTTTTGATAACAGGGAAACGAGAATTGGATACAGTATTCATTCCATTACTGTATCTCTCCAAGATGGACAAGGAGGTCACCTCACTGGCTTTGACCACTTTGAGGCTGGTAAAATAGCCTTAGACTTCTTTTACTCATTGATGATCTGAAAATCTTCCTTAAAACTCAACAAATCTGTCCTACCGCTGAAATGGGTCTTGTTCTTCTGAACTCAATCTTCTTGTGGTTCCTGGTCATCTTCTTTTTAGTGGTCAAACAAGTTTCATTTATTAAATACTCCACTAACTTTCTCTCCAGGTAGCTTGCTAGTCATTTAACTTCAGTGACATATCGTCTTGGAAAGGCTGGTTTAACTTGCTGGTCCAGATGATTCTCTATCTCTCTTTTAAAAAGCAAATCAGAACTCCACAGTGGAGAAATCCATTTAACTGTATCTTAGAACTAAGTTACCAGTAACTGAGCTCTGTAGAAGAGTCATAATGGATTTGAAATGTTAACTCTGTTCCTCTCTCCATGGATGTTGCCAAACCTACCGAATTTCTCCAGTGTTCTCTGAGTTGGTCTGCAATATTGTGTGCAGTTTTAATCTCCTTATTTAAGGAAGGATGTCAATGTATTGGGGGTTTAGAGGACGTTTACTAGCTTAATATCTGTGATGAGTGTCTTGTCTTATAAGACATGTTTGGACAAACTGGGCTGGTTTCCATTGGAGATTCAAACTATGGGGGTGGGGGATCTTGGTTGAGGTATGTAAGACATTGAATAGTCCTGACAAGTTAAATGCAGAAAGAAGTGAGTCCAGAACTTGGGAATACAGATTTAAAATTAGAAGTTCCCATTTAAGACGGAGATTTGGAGAATTATTTTTCCCTCAGAGTATTGTGCAACATTGGAACTCTGCTCAACAATATAGTGGAGGAGGGGATTTTGCAATATTTTAAGTGCAGACCTTTATAGATTTTTGTTACATAAGTGAGTCAAATGTTAGCGCGATAGATGGGAATGTGGATTCGGCCATGATCTTACTGAATGGAGCAGCTAGCTCAAGGTGGCAAATGCTACTATTTGAAATGCTCCTAATGTAGTGAGTGTTTGATGTACAGCCCTCAACACAGCAATGCTCACTGTTGCACTGCTGATTTTTTTTATTCTCAAGGAATGTGTGCATCACTCGTTAGGCCAACGTTTATTACCCATCCCTAATTGCCCAGAGGGCAGTTAAAAGTCAACTTGGATATGCCAGACCAGGTAAGGATGGCAGTTTCCTTCCCTAAAGTGCATTAGTGAACCATGCAGCTATTTCTGACAATCACCAATGGATTGATGGCCATCATTAAACTCTTTATTCCAGATTTTTTTGTTAATGCAAACTTCACTATTTGCCATGGTTGGATTCAAACCCAAGTCCCCAGAATATTGCCTGGGTTGCTGGAGTAATAGCTAACAATAATATCGTGAAGCCAGTGCCTCCCCACAGCCATAAGACTGTGAAACTTTCAGCCATTTGATTTGCCAGTGGTTCTTGGAGGTGCTATATCATCACTTAATAGGATAGAAGCCCCAAACAGAGTTTATTAACAGCTAGAATGCCACATAATTGTGTTGTGTTTAACCAATTGACTGAAACAGAGTTGTTCTTAGTTTTCCAATTAGTAGGCAGGTCCACTTTCTCCCCAGCAAAATCCAACCCATTGTATTCATGGTGGGAGTTGAATTCCCTCAATGGTGCTCTGAAACAGAAATGCAAACATTAATCATGTGATTCACAAGTGAGAGTGCTAGGCCCAAGGCAAAGCTGTAACTTCCCACACAAATACTTAACTGTATTTTTTTTGTAACTTCTTGTACTTTCATTTCAAATTCGAAAAACAATATTGTTCCAAGACAAAAATCTCTATATTTTTTACTTTGCTTATGAGCTTGGCTGATTAGCAGTTATATTATCTGTCCAACTTGTAAATTCAAGAAAATATGACTCCAAATATCTACTGGCACAATCTGGTCCTTAATGTGAGAGTGTGGTCACTGGTGCTCTCTAGCACTGACTTTGGTGTATTTTACTTTAGTGTATTTTACAGGGTCACAGTAAAAACTAACATGGGTCATGGTGGCATCCTACACGAGCATCGCCAGTGTTGTCTGTCCCCAGTTTGTCAAGACACTGAATCTAACCACAACTGGGATTGAGGAAAGGAATGCAGGTCAATGACCAATGGATTCCCATTTTTAGTCCTCAAGAAAGCCCGTCCAGAACTTTGAAACAAGCTACTTTGTCTTCTGGTCTTAAACTACTTTCCTAGCCTGGCAATGATCATTGGCTCTATTTGCGCCATCTTGTTCATGAATGCATGTCATCTGTTAGAAAATTAGTATCAGGGCTTACTCCAATCTCTTCTGGGCTAGGAATGCAGGAGCTCCCAACACTGATGTTCCTGTCTCCTGCTGTAGCTCTTCCACTATCATTACATGATATGAAACATTACAGAAAGATGTTGTGCCAATTACAAGAACAAATGTAAACTCCCAGATCAGCTGGAATTTGGCATCTGTTTATTTTGAAGGTTTTCTCTGTTTTATTCATTCATGAATGTGGGTGTCACTGGCTCGGCCACCATTTATTGCCCAGCTCTAGCTGCCCTTGAGAAGGTGACGGTGAGGATCTGATTTCTTGAATTGCTACAGTCCATTTGGTGTAGGTAGATTCACAACACTGTTGGGGAGGGATGATTTGGAGGTGCCGGTGTTGGATTGGGGTGCACAAAGTTAAAGATCACACAAACACCTGTTGAAGGAGCAGCACTCCAAAAGCTCATGCTTCCAAATAAACCTGTTAGGAAGGGAGTTCTCCTGGTCACCTGCCAGAGTTATAACACAACAATGATGAACCTCACAATGAAATGTAGTTCCCATGTTTTAAGCAAATAATATTTACATTTCTTTTCCATTTGACAGGGAGATTTTACCTCATAAGTGGATCTTCTGTGTTCATGTTCAGGGGAAGGCGCTTGATCGAGCAATTTGAACCACAACCATGGCTAAACTGTGAATAACTGACATGCTTTTCTACCAGACTGCTGGGTAGTGCACTCCAACACTGGAGAATGTTACTTACAGAGGATGGATATATGATTATAGATATAAGGCAAAATTAGCTCAATGAAGCTTAATTACTAACTCTTTCACAATACAATTGTTGCATTTAATTTGAAATTAATTAATCAGCTGATTTAATTGTTCAAACTTGTAATGAGAATGTCAATACGACAATTAAGCATTAAAATATCTCAACGTGTATGGTCGTCTTTGTCACCTCAATTTGCAGCAAATGCTTGTGTGTCATCTTCACATAATTACAATGAAACCAGATTAGAATAGTTCCAGGATTTTGATCCAGGGACATTAAAGCAACGGCAATAAATTTCCAAATCAGGGTGGTAAATGATTTGGAGGGGAATTTGCAGGTGTTGGTGTTCCCATTTATCTGCTGTCCTTGTCCTTCTAAATGGCTGAGCTGCTGTTTAAGGTGCTGGCTGCATTATTATCATGCATCTTATGTGTGGTAGATACTGCTGCATTATGCATCCCTGGTGGAAGCAATGAATAATGAACATGGTGGACGTGGTGCTAATCAAGTGGACTGCTTTGTCCTGGATTGTTTCAAGCTCCTTGTGTATTATTGGAGCTGCTCCCATTCAGCTGGTGGAGAAAATTCCATAAGACATTTAACTTGTGCATTGTAGACGTTGTCGAGAGTGGTGCTGGAAAAGCACAGCAGGTCAGGCAGCATCCGAGGAAAATTGACGATTCGGGCCGGAGCCCTTCATCTGACCCGAAACGTCGATTCTCCTGCTCCTCGGATGCTGCCTGACCTGCTGTGCTTTTCCAGCAACACACTCGACTCTGATCTCCAGCATTTGCAGACCTCACTTTCTCCATTGTAGATGGTGGACAGGCATTGTGAAAGTAAGAGAAGAGTTACCCATTCTTGTAGCCACTGTCGTTTATATAACTGATCTGGTTCAGGTTCCTGTCAATGGTAATTCCCAGGATGCTGATAATGAGAAATGTTAATGGCATTATACGTTGAGGAAAGATGATTAGAATGCCTCTTCTTAGAGATAGTGATTGTCTGACAGTTCTGTGGTGTGAGTGTAATTTGCCACTTGTCAGCCCAAGCCTGAATGTTGTCTGATCTTTCACCTATTGAAATACAGGTTGATTCGGTATCTGAGGGTTCATGAATGGTGAAGAAAATTGTACAATCATCAGTGAACATTTCCTCTCCTAACCTTTTAGTGAAGGGAAGATCATTGATAAAGCAGCTTAAGATGGTTAGATTTAGGGTGTTTCATAAAGAACTGAGGGGTCTTGTGACACAGTGGTGGTGTCCCTCCCGCTGAGCCAGGAGGACCAGGTTCAAGTCTTACTTGTTCCTGAGGTGTGTCATAACATCTCTGAACAGATGAATTAGAAAATTCCTACTGTAGAGGTATTCCTGCATTTATGCCCTGGGACTGAGACGATTGACCTCCGAGAACAATATAAAGGACTGTTCCTGGGAGATGCTAACTAGTGTGTGTTACCAGTTCAGTTGTCGCAATTCCAGTTGTAAGTCTATGCAACTGACAATAACGCATACTTACTTATAAATCTAGCTTGAAATCTTACAAAGGACTCTTGTGTTACTCAATTGTAATGTAACTAGGTATTAAATACCATATAATAAAACATCCTGAAGACCAAATCTCTCTTCTGCAAGACATGTGCTTATCCTTCCCCAAATGGCATCAGTAACTTAGACTAATATCATGAAGAAGGATTGGTGGCAGTGAAACTACCCAAGATATCTTAAATGGCTCCAGAGAACTCAACCACAATGGTTACCATGTTACCATAGATGTAATCCAAAAACACACCAAGTACTATCACCAAAATGGTGTCAGGCTCCAAACACCTTTGCTGTTTTCAGGGTCTTCAGCAAATTCTCAATATCACATGGAGAGAATTGAATTGGTTGAAGGCATTTCTGATCGAAGATGGAAGGAAATGTTTTAACCCTGTTTCTTTGCAATCAATAGAGTGGACTCCTCGTTATTGAGGATGAAGATATTCGTGGAGTCTTCTCTGCCTGTTAGATTTTTAATTGGCCACCACGATCACAACTGGATGTGACAGAACTTAAACATGATCTGTCAGCCTTGACTGGAAGGAAGGGTCAGTCAGAGAAATGGGAGAGGGGAGGGGCTAGAAATGAAGTTAGGGGATGGGAAAGGAGGATATTTGAAATTGGAGAACTCAATGTTGAGTCCTCCAGACTGTAGGCTGCCCAGGCAGAAGATGAATCCTGAAGAAAGGTTACACCCGAAACCTTGGCTTCTCCACCTCCTGATGCTGCCTGACTTGCTGCATTCTTCCAGCCTCCTACTTGTGTACTCTAAATGTGATCTGTCGGCTGTGGATTGACATATGATTATCTATGGCATGGGACTTCTGCTGCTTGGCATGCAAGTAGTTCCCTGTTGTAATTTCACCAGGTTTACACTATATTTTTATATATATCTGGGGCTGTTTCAAATATGCTTTCCTACACTCTTCATTAACCAGGTTAATTCCTCAAATTGATGGTAATGGGAGAATGGGGATATGTCAAGCCATGAGGTTACAGATTGTATTTGATTACAATTCAACTGCTGCAGCACCTCCTGGAAGCCCAGTTTTGCATTGCTGGATCTATTTGAAACCTTAGCACAGTGATAGTACCACACCACACAATGGAGAGTACACTCTCTGACAAGATGGGGCTTTATCTCCAGAATTATGGTGCAGTTTTGTCATGGATGGATGTGACTTTATTACTTTGGACCTAACATCTATACTCTATCATCAGACCCAAACCCCTCCCTTGCCCCACTCTGGACCTAACATTACCAGACTCAAACTTGTCTCCCTCATTCCCTTGACCTGACCCCTGCCTGCCCCAGATCTCATTACCCCCCATCTCTTCCTGCCCCTAGCACTCAATGTTTTCCCCCATCATGCCCACTCCAGGACCTGACATGTCACCCTTCCTCATCGAGGATCAGACCTGAAACCTCCTATCCATCACAAACTACCTTAAATATTTCACCACTTCCCAGAATGCCTTATTCCCTGGAACCCTACACACTGGCACCATGCTAACATGGCACCCTTCATCCTGGTGCTCTACCTCCTACCACCTCAATTTCCCATCATCTGAATCTCACACTTACCTTATTTACTTGCCTTTAGACAGCAGCTATCAAAGTGACTGTCTGTGATTCTGGACATTTGCATTTCAGAAGACAGCAACTGACGGCTGTGAAAAGAGACTGCTCTTTGTCCTCCTCGACAGTTCCACAGTGTGAGGGAATGGCCAGAATGGACTTACAGCTCTGCATTTCTGAGGAAGTACTGATTGGAATCTCCAGTCAGAAATGCGGAGCTGTGTCACGGTGTAGAAAAGGAGCAGGATGGCAGTCTGCATGAGATTGTCATGCCTCAGAAAATCCAGCTGAGTTGTTTCCACTGCCAGCAACTTCAGGCTGGGGATCAACATTTCTCCCCTAACTTCAGAGTCCAAGTGTCCCTCATAAAATTCATCCTCCATTCTCTCACCGGAATGAGCAGAATTGAGGATGCTGAGTGCAAATGTCTTCAATGTCTGAGACAAACATCATGCCATGAATAGAAATAAAAGAGTCTGGGCCTCCATAAATTTCTGACAATAACTGAATTACAGTTGCAGGATAGTGTTAAGTTGACACTTAGTAGCATCTTAATAGATTGATAAAGCAATTATAAGCATTATCCCTCAGAGGGGAAACACAAACTGTCCGCCATCCTTTAACAATTTAAAGCCCAACTGCACACCTGCCCTTCACACTGGTCCTGTACCATTACCCAAAGGGAAAACACAAGATAGTTCCTCAGTTCGTTGTGACGATGCTAGTGGAGGCCGGCATTGCTCTACCCTGCCAACCAGTTAAGGAGATGATGTCAGCAGACTCGATTGAGTTCACAGCCCATGTCAGAACAGTGACCGAGGTGCAGCACAGTACACATCTGTGCTGGAAGGAGGTTAATGATCTTCTGAGCTCTGCAAGTGTATGTGACAAGCTCTTCTCTCCAGTAACTCACACACACAGGACACCCGCTCAGTCTAACTCTGCATTGGCACATACGTCTCACCAATAGTTAAAAATCACACAACACTAGGTTATACTCCAACAGATTTATTTGGAAGTCTTAGCTTTCAGAACACTTCTCTCACCAATACTCATGGATGGCAACTCTCAGTATTGTATATATCATGCCCACTCAACAGTCTCTTGCCCACCTCATCCTACCAACCCACCCCGTCTTCTGTGCTTCATACTCACTCACTGGGGTCACCTTGTCATGTCTCCCCTCCCTGAATCATCACTAACCACTCTCTCATCCACCAAATAAAATTGCCCTACACCTCTCTGCCCACCCTGTCCTACCCCACCTCAACACCCAACCATTGTCTCATTGCAGGAAAAATCGACCCAGCTCCTGGATTAATGTCTCACCAACCCCTTGACTGACGTAGCTGTAATCCCGGACTGATTACATTTTATGTGCAGGATTGAACATGGCCATTCCCCCTTGACTGAAATCAGTCAGACCTCCTTGACTGACTGTCAGATACCTCCAAACTGACCGTAGTCCCACTTGATCTTGCTAAGATCATTTTCAGACATGGCCATTTGGTTGAGGGACATGCAGTGTATTCTCCCCATAAGCTATTGGTACATGCTGTTGACGTGACATTGACATAGCACCATGCCATATAGCACCATTTTCATCCTTTGACGGGTTCAGTGCTCCCAACTATGACAAGCTTCCTATGTTCCCTCTGCAAGCCACAGAAGTTGACAGCCTGTAACTGAGCAATGAAGAGTCTGTGCACTGAAAGGAAATGCAAGCCAGAGAATTTCACAGCCTCCAAAAAAGTGAATACGTGATAAAGTGAGGGTAAAAGCCATATAATAATCCTGTATGGAAAGTGACCTGCCAGAAGCATGGAATGGTAAATGTCCTGAAGGGCTGAGGTGATGTGAAAAAGGGCAGAGAGCAGGCATAATGATATGGTGAGGCTGATGAAGGGTGGAGGAGGGCAGTGTCCATGACGCATGCAGAGATATTATGATAAAGTCAGAGTTGGATTAAGGCACAGAGAAGCAGGCGATGAGCTGTTACTGTCCGGTACCCACTCTGACTTGCACACTGGGGATTGGCACCATCTAGTTTCTCAGAGAAGGAAAGGAGAATCGGAAACTGCATAAAAATAAAGCAAGTTCATCTATTAATGCATGGAAATAAAGGTGTCTTTTCCCCAGGCTAGGGTCGTCCAAAACTAGAGGGCTTAGGTTTAAGGTGAGAGGAGAAAGATTTAAATGGGACCCGAGGAGCAACGTTTTCCCACAGAGGGTGGTGCGTATACAAAATAAGCTGCCAGAGGATTTGGCAGAGACGTGTACAAATGCAATATTCAAAAGAAATTTATTTAGATAAATGGACAGGAAAGATTTAGAGGGACATGGCCAAAAGCAGGCAAATGGGATGAGTTCAGTTTCGGAAACGTGGCTGGCATGAATGAGTTGGGCCAAAGGGCTTCTTTCTGTACTATATGACTATGAGTCGACACTCATTACTGAGTTTCTGAAGTCACTGTTCAAGCTTAAGGAGTGAATCAGACTCCTTTTTCTTCAAATGGAGATTCTGATTTTAAAATGTCACCATATTTTCCCACATATCTTGCCATTTCCCACATTGTTTAAGGGAGAAAAATTTCTGTCCTGTGCAACTATCCTCAAGCAACCAGCTTCATTCATCACATTGATGACAATAAATCCTATTAAGGCATTGCTTAATTTGTGCATGTTCATTATGACTTGTCCATTTTAATCAATGCTTGAATACAAAACAGATTCCACTTGAATTGGCCATGCTAAATTGCCCATAGTGTTAGGTGAAGGGGTAAATGTAAGAGAATGGGTCTGGGTGGGTTGCTCTTCGGAGGGCTGGTGTGGACTTGTTGGGCTGAAGGGCCTGTTGCCACACTGTAAGTAATCTAATCTAATCAATTGACCCTGCTAAGATTATTTTTAGATTTGGTCATTTGGTTGAGGGATATGCAGTGTATTCATCCCATTAGTCCCAACCATGACAAGCTTCCTACCTTCCCTCTACACTGAAAGCAATGGAAGCCACATTAAACCTATTTTCTGGTCAGGATATGCAGACAGCTAGTAGATCGGGAAAGGTTCCCTTTAGAATTTGGAGGTTGGTTAACTCTGTTGGCTAGATGGCAGGTTTGCGAAGTGATGCCAACATCACAGGTTCAAGTTCCATCTAGCTGAGGTTATCTTGATGGTCCCTCCTTCTCAACCTTTCCCCTTACCTGACGTGTGGTGACCCTCAGGTTAAACCACCATTAGTCGTCTCTCTCTCGCTAATGAAAGAGCAGCCCTATCATCTTCTAGGACAATGACACCTTTACCTTTTACTGTAAAAGTAAAGTTTATGTATCTCAGATTTAGGTAAATATGTAAATTAATTTACTCAGAACTGGTTTCCATGAACTGCAAACAGCTAAATAACGAGCTAATCTATTTGATTGAGCTTAATTGATAAATACATATTAACTGGGACAGTAAGAACATTCATGTATTTCTAAACATGCCAACAAATCACTTACTTTATTTAGACAAGACTTATTATTAGGATGTCAACTGAATCATAGCAGTTGAACAAATACTGCTTTGTCAACATACTCATGGTCTGAACTGAAACTTACACCTACGAGCATGTGAATCAGAAATCTGCACTGCCTCTGAGCCAAGCTAATATTGTGCAATACTTGAGACATAACACTGATAAGATCAGACAATTTTTGTGGAAAAACGGATGTTATTCCTGCCTGATCTTTGTCCACAACGATAATGTGTAGTCTACAGTATTGCATCACAATGTTAACACATTCCTCTGGTCTCTTGATTCAAAATTAATCTTGCTGATGCTTCAGTGTAATTTTTTTCCATCTTCTCCTCACGTGCTTTGTCAACAATTTACCTGTCACCAGAAGGCCATCCACCTTAGACTTGTTCTTTATTTTTCCCAGGAGTTCTGTGATCTCTTTTACTGCAGGAAGAGAAATGTAGAAAGTTGTGAGAATGAAAAATACAGTGTGTAAAGTGGAAGGAGAGAACACATTATTGGACAGTATGAGGCATGGATGTGAAATCACACAAAGATGAGGATGTATAACTGTTCACAATGTGACGTGAGGAGATCCTCTGAGAGATGGAACGTGTAGAGCTGCAAGGACTACTGCTCATAGCAATGCTGTGCAGGGCAAGTCAGATTGTGATTCTTGGCATTTTGAAGTGTTATGCCACACATCTGTCCAGACCTCCTGAAATCCATAAACTTCCCTGGGATTTCCATCCAAATCTAATTTGCTATTTCCACTTCCTCAGCCACTTAAATGAACACTTATACTGTTAGAGAGGTCAGTCTCTTCTTCCTGTCCTTTGGAAATACTGGGCTGGATTTTCTAAGGAACGGTGATCTCATGCAGGTTACCATTCCAGCCCTTCTTTTTTTATGAAAGAGAGAGCCTTGCATTTCTGAAAAGAACATAGAACACAGAACATTACAGCATAGTCCAGGCCCTTCAGCCCTCGATGCTGTACCGACCTGTGGAATCAATCTGAAGCCCATCTAACCCACACTATTTCATTCTTGTCCATATGTTTATCCAATGACCATTTAAATGCTCTTAAAATTGGCAAGTCTACTACTTTTGCAGGCAATGCGATCCATGCTCCTATTACTCTCTGAGTAAAGAAACTACCTCTGACATCTGACCTATATCTGACCCCTCAATTTAAAGCTATGTCCCCTCGTGCTAGCCATCACCATCCAAGGAAAAAGGCTCTCACTGTCCACCCTATCTGACCCTCTGATTATCTTATATGTCTCAATTAAGTTACCTCTCAACCTTCTTCTCTCTAAAGAAAACAGCCTCAAGTCCCTCAGCCTTTCCTCATAAGACCTTCCTTCCATACCAGGCAACATCCCAGTAAATCTCCTCTGAACCCTTTCCAAAGCTTCCACATCCCTCCGATAATGCAATGACCAGAACTGTACACAATACTCCAAGTGCAGCCATACCAGAGTTTTGTACAGCTGTAGCATGATCTTGTGGCTCCGAAACTCAATCCTCTACCAATAAACGCCAACACACCATATGCCATTAACAACCCTGTCATCCTGGGTGGCAATTTTCTGGGATCTATGTACATGGACACCAAGATCTCTTTGCTCATCTACACTATCAAGAAACTTACTATTAGCCCAGGACTCTTTATTCCTGTTGCTTCTTCCAAAGTGAATCACCTCACACTTTCCTGCATGAAACTCCTTTGCCATCGCTCAGCCCAGCTCTGCAGCTTATCTATGTCCCTCTGTAACCTGCAACATCCTTTGGCACTATCCACAATTCAACTGACCTTACTGTCATCCACAAATTTACTAACCCATCCTTCTACGCCCTCATCCAGGTCATTTACAAAAATGACAAACAGCAGTGGACCCAAAACAGATCCTTGCAGTACACCACTAGTAACTGAACTCCAGGATGAACATTTCCCATCAACCACCACTCTCTGTCTTCTTTCAGCAAGCCAATTACTGATCCAAACCGCTAAATCATCCTCAATCCCATGCCTCTGTATTTTGTTCAATAACCTACCGTGGGGAAACTTATCAAGCGCCTTACTGAAATCCATATACACTACATCAACCACTTTACCCTCATCCTCCTGTTTGGTCACCCTCTCAAAGAACTCAGTAAGGTTTGTGAGGCATGACCTACCCGTCACAAAACTGTGTTGACTATACCTAATCAACATATTCGTTTCTAGATGATTATAAACCATATGTCTTATAACCTTTTTCAACATTTTACCCACAACCAAAGTAAAGCTCACTGGTCTATAAGCCCTGGTGTACAATCCCTACAGTGACCAAATGAACAGCTGTGGTGGGCTAGCCTGCGAAGTTTGCAGTGCTGTATCAGAGTTGGTAATTGCTTTCTGGGTGGCACGGTGGCACAGTGGTTAGCACTGCTGCCTCACGGCACCAGAGACCCGGGTTCAATTCCCACGTCAGGCAACTGTCTGTGTGGAGTTTGCACATTCTCCCCGTGTCTGTGTGGGTTTCCTCCAGGTGCACCAGTTTCCTCCCACAGTCCAAAGATGTGCAGGTTACGTGAATTGGCCATGCTAAATTGCCTGTCGTGTTAGTCAGAGGAAAATGTAAATTAAACACATTTACGAGTAAAGATCAAAATGAATAGGATTGATCCAATAGCCAGAGACAAAATATTGTTTGAGGAGTCATACATAGGATTTCTGAAAGTAGTCACAGTGTCAGACAAAGCATTAATCAGGCAGTTAGAAGTGCGAGGATGATGCAATGACCAGAGAGGAATTCAATCTCTATGTAGCCTGAGCAAATCAAATATGTAGAAATAATGTGTAGGAAAAGCTCATGGGATACATTCAAATTAATTTTCTAGATCAGTATGTTGAGGACAGAGCTCTAATAAAGAGGCATTAAACTCAAAACGTTAACTTGCTCTCTCCCTGGATGCTGCCAGAACCACTGTGATCATAAAATCCCTACAGTGTGGAAAACAGGCCATTTGGCTCAACAAGTCAACATCGACTCTTTGAAGAGTAACCCACCCAGACCCATTCCCCTACCCTATTATTCTACATTTATCCCTGACTAATGCACCTAACCCACATATCCCTGAATACTATGGACAATTTAGCATGGTCAATTCACCTGACCTGCACATCTTTGGACCATGGGAGGAAACCCAAGCACCAGGAGGAAACCCACGCAGACGCAGGGAGAATGTGGGAAAACTCCACACAGACAGTTACCGGAAGCTGGAATCAAATCCAGGACCCTGGTGCTGTGAGGCAGCAGTGCTAACCACTGAGCCACCATGCCACCCAGCATTTTTTTTGTCTTTAGGACAGATTCCAGAATTTGCACTAATTTGATTAGATTAGATTAGATTACTTATAGTGTGGAAACAGGCCCTTCGGCCCAACAAGTCCACACCGCCCCGCCGAAGCGCAACCCACCCATACCCCTACATCTACCCCTTACCTAACACTACGGACAATTTAGCATGGCCAATTCACCTGCCCTGCACATCTTTGGACTGTGGGAGGAAACCGGAGCACCCGGAGGAAACCCACGCAGACACGGGGAGAATGTGCAAACTCCACACAGTCAGTCGCCTGAGGCGGGAATTGAACCCGGGTCTCTGGCGCTGTGAGGCAGCAGTGCTAACCACTGTGCCACCGTGCCGCCCACAAATTTGCTCGATCATAATTTTTTTTTGAATGTGAAAATTATTTAGATTAAGTAAGGTATTATGGCTAAGAAAATGCCAACTGCACTGGTATAAGGGCGAAGTTGTTAAACATTGGAAACCTGAAGAGAAGTATGATTGTAAATAAGCATTAGCAGACATTTAAAGAATTAATTCATAATATGTACTGAACATGCATTTTCTTAAGGAATGTAAACCACTCAGGAAAGTGGTACAAGTGTGGCTAAAAGGAAATGTGAAAGATAGCATTGGAATAAAAGAAAAAGGAGCCTGTGTGGAGTTTGCACATTCTCCCTGTGTCTGCGTGGGTTTCCTCCGGATGCTCCGGTTTCCTCCCACAATCCAAAAATGTGCAGGTTAGGTGGATTGGCCATGTTAAATTGCCCGTAGTGTAGGGGAATGGGTAAATGTAGGGGAATGGGTCTGGGTGGGTTGCTCTTCGGAGGGTCGGTGTGGACTTGTTGGGCTGAAGGGTCTGTTTCCACACTGTAAGTAATCTAATCTAATCTAAATAAAAGGCTTATTTCATTACTGAGAAGAATAGTGATCTTGAAGATTCAGTTGGTTTTCAAATTCAACCCAGGAGTATCAAATGAATTGATAAAGTGAGAGAAAATATATGAAAGTAATCCAGCAAGAATCATAACAGGTAAATTGCAAAAATTTGTATCAAACATAAAAATGAAAAGATTAGCAAAAGTAAATGTGGATCTTTTAAAGGCAGAGACAGGAGAAGTTGTAGAGTGCAAAATTTTAAGGAATTGGCTGAGTTATTAAACAGATTATTATAATGGTATTTTATCCCAACTGGCCCAAATTGGGAAGGCTGTTAGAAGGATATGAACTCATTTAATGCAGTAGTAGACTTTGCTAAAGTCCTTTAACTTGGAAATAGCATTAGCACTTGCTGCTTTCATGTACATTGCTAATCAGAGAAGGACAATGAGAGGACAATGCAAGTCTGTCAAAAAAAGAATTTCTAGATCATAGTTAAAAATCACACAACACCAGGTTATTGTCCAACAGGTTTATTTGGAAGCACTAGCTTTCGGAGCACTGCTCCTTCAACAGGTGGTTGTGGAGCACACGATTGTAAGACACAGAATTTATAGCAAAAGTTTCCAGTGTGATGTCACTGAAATTATACATTGAAAAATACCTTAATTGTTTGTTAAGTCTCTCATCTGTTAGAATGACCATGATAGTTTCACTTCTTTCATATGTAAATCACAAAAGTTTTTTTTAAAATTACATTCTCAGGTTGTGTGTGTGTGTGTCTGGGGTGGGTGTGGGGGGTTATACTGACACGCACACACACACACACACACACGTTTGTGGGGTGAATTTATACTTGCAGAGTTATATTGTACTTTGCTCAAATACCGCATGATTTCATGTCTGTTAACTCATTTTTAGATTAGAATCAGTCTAAACATTATAGCACAGACAACAGCACACAGGGGGCTAACCCCTTCAACATCTTATCTGGGCTGACACCAATTGTTACAGTTAACCTGAGAATGTAATTTTAAAAAAAACTTTTGTGATTTACATATGAAAGAAGTGAAACTATCATGGTCATTCTAACAGATGAGAGACTTAACAAACAATTAAGGTATTTTTCAATGTATAATTTCAGTGACATCACACTGGAAACTTTTGCTATAAATTCTGTGTCTTACAATCATGTACTCCACAACCACCTGTTGAAGGAGCAGTGCTCCGAAAGCTAGTGCTTCCAAATAAACCTGTTGGACAATAACCTGGTGTTGTGTGATTTTTTAACTTTGTTCACCCCAGTCCAACACCGACATCTCCAAATCATTTCTAGATCAAGGCTCTGAACATGGGTTGGAATGATTGAATGACATATTTATCCTAGAGGAATGAAAAGGACACACAGGAAGATTGTTCCTAGGTCACAGACTCTTATATAGGGATCCTGCTGCACAAACTGTAAGGACTGAACTAAAATAATGATACAGATATTCTATCGGACACATTTGTTAACCCAGTGCTGGGTATGCATGAGGAAGCTGCAGAATCCACATTGTAGTGCAAAATGAAGGAATTGTTTCAGAAATTAAATGTTCCATTGGGCAATTCCTTCACACCAGGAACCCTTCACATGTTGGATTAATGGTGCTGGAAGAGCACAGCAGTTCAGGCAGCATCCAATGAGCAGCAAAATCGACGTTTCGGGCAAAAGCCCTTCATAGTCATTGTTTTTACCCTTCACATGTTGCCATTTAAGCCGAAGACTTTGCCGGACCACCTGGCACTCAATTTTCTGATTAGTGTGAAAAGGTCAAAAGAACTGTGAAAAGATCTGCCAGAATGGAATTATTCCTCAAAATTTCTGAGGGAGCCTTAAGTGAAACTTTTTCTTATGAGAAGAAGAAGCTTATGTAAGGATGAGAAGTGAAGGCTTGAGAGTTACAAGTTAGCCAGGAAAGACCTAAAAAGAGAGCTAGGAAGTGCTAGGAGGGGACATGAGAAGTCGTTGGCAGATAGTATCAAGGAAAACCCGAAAGCTTTCTATAGGTATATCAGGAATAAAAGAATGACTAGGGCAAGATTAAAGCCAATTAAGGATAGTAGTGGGAAGTTGTGCGTGGAATCTGAGGAGATAGGTGAAGCGCTAAATGAATATTTTTCGTCAGTATTCACACTGGAAAAAGATAATGCTGTTGAGGAGAATACTGAGATACAGGCTCCTAGAATAGACAGGATTGAGGTTCACAAGGTGGAGGAGTTAGCAATTCTGGAAAATGTGAAAATGGAGAAGTCCCCTGGGCCAGATGGGATTTATTTTAGGATTCTCTGGGAAGCCAGGGAGGAGATTGCAGAGGCTTTGGCTTTGATCTTTCTGTCATCCAATGTCTACAGGAACAATGCTAGAAGACTGGAGGATAGCGAATGTTGTTCCCTTGTTAAAGAAGGGGGGTAGGAACAACCCTAGTAATTAGATTAGATTACTTACAGTGTGGAAACAGGCCCTTCAGCCCAACAAGTCCACACCAATCCTCCAAAGAGCAACCCACCCAGACCCATTTTCCTCTGACTAATGCACCTGACCTGCTGTGCTTTTCCAGCACCACTCTAATCTGGGACTGTTTTCCCCCGAGTATCAGAGATAATGGGGTGCCCTTATAGATATTTCTAAAATCATGAGGGACATGGATAGGGTGAATGGACAATATATTTTTCCTAAGGTGGGGGAGTTCAGAACTGGAGGGCATAGGTTTACGGTGAGAAGAGAAAAATTTAAAAGGGATCTATGGGGCAACTTTGTCACAGAGGGTTGTACGTGTATGGAATGAGCTGCCAGAGGAAGTGGTGGAGGCTGGTACAATTATAGTATTTAAAAGGCATCTGGATAGGTACATGAATAGGAAGAGTTTAGAGGGATATGGTCAAATGCTGGCAATTGGGACTAGATTAGGTTAGGATATATGAGGTAAAAACAATCACTGGAGATGCTGGAAACCAGATTCTGGATTAGTGGTGCTGGAAGAGCACAGCAGTTCAGGCAGCATCCGAGGATTAGTGTAGGATATATGGTCGGAATGGACGAGTTGGACTGAAGGGTCAGTTTCCATGCTGTACATCTCTGACTCTATGACTCTAACTAGTCAGTGCAATTTCTGCCATCCCACAAACTGACATTAGGTTCAGAAAGTCATTCCATAATCTCAAAATGGAATCTAAATTAATTCCAAGCGCTTGTTGCATCAGAATGGATTGATGATGAGCCTTAAGGAAAAATAGTGAATGCAGGGAGAACAATTTCAATCCAATTTTTTCCAATAATAAGTTTGAGATGCTTGAACATTGTATTTTCCTTTGTTTATGCCTCAACCTGCCTCAAACAGACAGGACAGGTAGTTCTCCGATAACGCACACTTCATAAATGCGAGTTGCCTGTAATGCGATTTGTGAATTGCGGACTATTCTTTTTTAATGGCAAACTCCCTTTGCTGTTACATGATTCCCATCCCCAGCACTAGGTGTCACGAAGCGCAGAGGACTGGACTCCATGTCGGTGTCATGTGGTCAGTTGGCTCGCGCTTTCTGCTGAAGAGCTTCATGAAAAGTACAGTGCTGTAGTCAGTGATTTAATGTTAGTGTTAAATTTGCGAAATTATTTAAAAATTTACTTAGCTATCATTTGTGTTTGGCTAACTACGATTTTTGTTTCAATTTTTCCTGGTATTTATGGTGGTTCATTTCTAACTCATAGGTCTCATTGTTCCTATTGCCCAATGTTCTATAACACAGTGTCACATGGGAATGCAACTACCAAGAGAACTACCTGTATGTCAGAGGAAATGCCAGGTTCAGCACTCTTACTCATACACAAAAATGTTTGACGTCATCTACATGGCAAAAGTTAAGACCACATAGAATTTATACCAAAACAGCTCCATAATAGTGTTTGTGAATAGTAAAGAAGACTCAGAAACTTCAGAAAAAAGGCTTGGAAAAATAAATATTTTCCAGAGGTTTGCGCAAGGAAAAATAAGCTGATTTCAGCAATATAGCTCAAGAACTAAAGTTTTATGCATGAATGCAGTTGTGAAATAAATTCCATGATTTCCGAGAATCAAAACTTTATGAAAGGGCATTTGGGATTTCCATGACCTGTAAAAGGAAGCTAAAATAATTGTAAACAGAAATAATAACAACAAGAAAAAGGCATATTTACTTAATTATGGCCTAGTTATGATATATATAAATGCAAAATAGGCTAATTCACCATGCCAGTGAAACATTTGCTAAATGTGAATGAGTTTCTTTTTCTTCAGTTATTGGATGTGGCCATTGCTGGCTGGTCAGAATTTAGTGCCAGTTCCTTGTTACTCTGAAATGGTGGCGATGAACTGAACCATTGCAGCCCACATGCAGTAGATTGACTCACAATGCTGTTAGGAAGGGAATCCTAAGATTTTGACCCAGTGACAATGAAGGAACAATGATATATTTCCAAGTCAAGATGGCGAATGGCTTAGAGGGGAAGTTGGTGTTCCCATCTACCCTTGTAGATGCTGACCTTGTCCTTCCAGATGGAAGTGGCCATGGGTTTAAAATGTTCCCAGAATCTTTGGTGAATGTCTGCAGTGCATCTTGTAGATAGTACAGACTGCTGCTTCTGGGCATTGGTGGTGGAGGGAGTGGATGCATGTGAATGTGAATGTAAGCATTGTGAATGGTGGAGAAAGTGAGGACTGCAGATGCTGGAGATCAGTCGAGAGTGTGGTGCTGGAAAAGCACAGCAGGTCAGGCAACATCTGAGGAGCAGGAAAATTGATGTTTCAAGCATAAGTTTTTCATCAGGATTTGAGAGTTGGCCGAAGGGGGCTGAGAGATAAATGGGATGGGGTGGGGCTGGGGGAAGGTAGCTGGGAATGTGTTAGGTAGATGAAGATGGGGGGTATGAAGGTGATAGGTCAGAGAGGAGGGTGGAGCAGATAGGTGGCAAGGAAGATAGGCAGGTAGGACAGTTCGAGAGGGTGGTGCCAAGTTGGAAAGTTGGACCTGAGATAAAGTGGCGGGGGGGGGGGGTTCAGGAAACTGGTGAAATCCACATTGATCCTGTGTGGGTGGAGAATCCCAAGACAGAAGATGAGGCGTTCTTCCTCCAGGTATTGGGTAGCTAGATATCACATTCCCAGCTATCTTCCCCCTGCCCCCCAGCCCCACTCCCCTCCCATTTATTTGTCAGCCCCCTTGGGCCACTCCCTCATTCCTGATGAAGAGCTTATGCTCGAAACATTGACTCTCTTGCTCCTGGGTTACTGCCTGACCAGCTGTTCTTTTCCAGTACCACACCAGCTGCTTTTCCCTGGATGGTGTCAAACTTCTTGAGTGTTGTTGGAGCTGCACCCATCCAGATAAGTATTCCATCATACTCCTGACTTGTGCTTAATAGACAATTCTGGGGAGTCAAGAGATGAGTTACTTGCTGCAGTATTCCTAGCCACTGACCTGCTTTTATAGCCATTGTGTTTGTATACTCTGTCCAGTTGAGTTTCTGGTCCATAGTAGCCCTCAGGATGTTGATAGTGAAGGAATTCAGTAATGGTACTTTCATTGAATGTCAAGGGGTGGTGATTAGATTGTCTCTTATTGAAAATGGAAATTTCCTGGTATTTTGGTGGCACTAATGTTACTGACCACATGTCAGCCCAAGCCTGGATATTTTCCATGTCTTGTTGCAATTGAACAGGGACTGCTTCAATATCTGAGGAGTTGCAATTGGTGCTGAACACTGTGCAATCATCAGTGAACAGCTTGATTTCTGGCTTTATGATGGAGGGAAGGTCATTGATGAAGCAACTGAAGATGTTTTGGCCTAGCACACTACCCTGAGGAACTCTTACAGAGATGTCTTGTGGCTGAGATGTCTGACCTCCAATGACCATAACCATTTTATTATGTGCCAGGTATGACTCCAATCAGGGAGGGTGTGTCCCTAATTCCTAATGATTCTGTTTTTACAAGGCTTCAATGATGCCCAACTCAGTTGAATATTGCCTTGAGAGTGACAGCATTCAATCGCACCTTCCTTCTGGAATTCAGCTCTTTTGAAGCAAGGCTGTAATGGGGTCAGGAGTTGGGTGGCCTTGGCAGAACCGAAACTGGGCATCAGGCTATTGCTGAGCAGGTGCTGCTTGATAGCACTGTTGATGACACCTTCTATCACTTTACTGAGGATAGAGGGTGGACTGATGGAGTGGTAATTGCTTGGGCACAAAAGCCATTAATGATAATGCAGGGGAGGTGAGATGGTGAAGTGTTCCCAGTGAGTGAATAAGTAATGTAGAAGACAGAACAAACAGTTAACAGTTTGGGAGGAAGATGTGGTAAAAGGCAGTTGAATGGACATGATGCATGCAATAAGAGTTATGCTGCATAAGTCTTGGTGACAGGCATGTGCAGTGGCAGAGGTCGAGTACATAGTGGCCCTCTGCACAGCATGAAAGATCATTAACCCTCTTCCTGCAGTGCTGAGTGCTTCAGTCAGCTTACTGTGCTGATGTGGGCCTCTAACCGATCTGGGCTGGCTACATCTATTGCTTTGGTCTCCTTTGCCAGTCAGCAGAATACAGTTTTGTCCTCATTTTCACCACCCTGTACAGCTGATCCATGTTGGTGAACTGAAGAGCTAACCAAACCTTCTGGGCTATTGGATTCAATGGTGCTAACACAGGGTGACTCATTGTCAGCTCTCTAAGCAGATCTTACTCTCACATTTCTTACGATCATTCTGCACTTATAAACCTGAATTCTAAGCCTTTTAAAATTACTAACAATGTTTTCTTAACCCTACTTGCAAGTCTGAAGATTCTACAAATGCCCAGACCCAAGTATTACTGACACTGCCTCAGGAAGGCAGCTAACATTATCAGAGACCCTTTCCACCCCAGTTGTAATCCCTCCCAATCTCTTCCATAAGGTAGGAGACACAAAAGCTTAAATACATGTACAAACAGGTTCAATAGTAGCTTCTTCCCCATAATCCTTATCAGTAAAGCCTTTGATAAGGTTCCACATGGTAGGATGTTGGAGAAAATGCAGAGGCATGGGATTAAGGGCGATTTAGCAGTTTGGATTAGAAACTGGCTTTCTGAAAGAAGGCAGTGAGTGGTGCTTAATGGAAAATATTCAGCCTGGAGTCCAGTTACTAGCGGTGTGGCACAAGGATCTGTTTTGGGACCACTGCTGTTTGTCATTTTTATAAATGGCTTAGACGCAGTCATAGGTGGATGGGTTAGTAAGTTTGCAGATGACACTAAAGTCGGTGGAGTAGTCGGTGCAGTGTGGAAGAATGTTACAGGTTGCAGGGGACTTGGATAAACTGCAGAATTGGGCTGAGAGGTGGCAAATGGAGTTCAATACAGATAAACGTGAGGTGATTCACTTTGGGAAGAATAACAGGAAGGCAGAGTACTGGGTCAATGGAAAAATTCTTGGTATTGTGGATGTGCAGAGGGATCTTGGAGTCCATGTACATAGATCCCTGAAAGTTGCCACCCAGGTGGATAGTGCTGTTAAGAAGGTATACAGTGTGTGTGAGTTCCAGAGCTGTAATGTCATGCTGCAACTATACAAAATGCTATTGTATGCAGTTCTGGTCACTCATTACAGGTAGGATGTGGAAGCATTGGAAAAGGTGCAGAGGAGATTTACCAGGATGTTGCATGGTCTGGAGGGAAGCTCTTATGAGGAAAGGCTGAGAGACTTGGGTCTGTTCTGATTGGAAAGAAGAAGGCTAAGAGGAGATTTGATAGAGACATACAAAATGATCAGAGGATTAGATAGGGTAGACAGTGAAAGTCTTTTTCCTAGGATAATGATGTCAGCTTGTACAAGGGGGCATAACTACAAATTGAGGGGCGATAGATTTAAGACAGATGTCAGAGGCAGGTTCTTTACTCAGAGAGTGGTAAGGGTGTGGAATGCCCTCCCTGCCACATTAGGGAGATTTAAACAATCCTCGAATAAGCACTTGGATGATGATGGGATAGTGTAGGGGGATGGGCTTAGATTAGTTCCTAAATTGGCACAACATGGAGGGCCAAAGGGCCTGTTCTGCGTTGTATTGTTCTATGTTCTATGCTTTTTCACTTCTGAATGGACCTCTAAAATGTCAAATCTAATGTTGATCTGCTTCTTGTAAAACTACTTTGCAGCTGTAATGTTGTATTCCTCACTCTGTTTAGTCATTCTATGATCTTTGTATGTAATGATCTTCCTGTAGCTCACACAAAACAAAACTTTTCACTGTATCTAGGTACATCGAGTCAAAGACTCATACTGCACAGAAACAGATCCTTCAGTCCAACCAGTCCATTTCAATCATAATCTCACACTAATCTAGTCCCACCTGCCTGCTCCTGGTTCATATCCCTCCAAACCTTTCCTATTCATGTATTTAAACATTGTAACTGTAACCATGCTCATTCCATCCTCAGGAGATTCATTCCAAACATGAACCACCCTTTGTGTAAAATAATTGCCCCTCATGTTTTTAAATTTCTCTCCTTTCACCTTTAAAAATTGCCCCATGGTCTTAAAATCCCCCATCCTAGGAAAAAGACAACTATGATTAACTCTACTTATATCTTATAGACTCTTAAAAGGTGACCTCTCAACCTCCTATGCTCCAGTGAAAAATGCCCCAGGCTATTCGGCCTTTCTTTATAACTCAAACCTTCCATACCTGGCAGCATCCTCGTATATCTCTTCTGAACCCTCTCCAGTTTAATCATATCCTTCCTATAACTCAGCGACCAAAACCAAACACAATATTCCAGAAGAGGCTTCACCAATGACCAGTACAACCTGTGTCCCAACTCCTATACTCAGAAGTCTGAGCAATGAAGGCAAGTGTGCTAAACATCTTCTTAACCAGCCTGTCTACATATAATACAAACTTCAAAGAAATATCTATCTGCACCCCTAGGTCCCTCTGTTCTACAACACGACCCAAGGCCCTACCATTAATTGTATAAGCCCTACCCTTGTTTGCTGTACCAAAATGCAATATCTCACATCTATCCAGATTGAACCCCATCTACCATTTTTCCACTTGCTGACCCATTTGATCAAGATCCCTTTGTAATGTTAGAAAACCATCTTCACTGTCTACCATGCCATCAATTTTGTGCAATAATAAATTAAATCAAACCAAATCAAAGCATTACCTCAGGGATAATGGTGCAGCAGCGCAGTGTGAAGGTAATTTCTTAGCTTGTTATGCCACTAGCAACATGAACATTGCAAAGCCCCAGCTGCAACAAGCAGTCCTGGCTCTTGTACCCACGTTCCAGATTAGAGTGGTGCTGGAAGAGCACAGCAGTTCAGGCAGCATCTGAGAAGCAGGAAAATCGATGTTTCAGGCAAAAGTCCTTCATCAGGAATATTTCTGAAGAAGGACTTTTGCCCAAAACGTTGATTTTCCTGCTCCTCGGATGCTGCCTGAACTGCTGTGCTTTTCCAGCACCACTCTAATCTGGAATCTGGTTTCTAGCATCTGCAATCCTTTCTCATCCACGTGCAAAGGGGCTGGTTGCACATTTATGAGCTGAAGAGGGGAAGATTAATTTGGAAGACGCTGTAGGCATCAGGTGTCATGAATCTTGATAAAAAACACTTTGCAAAAAATAAGAGAATTAAGCCCTATACTTTTAGTCATACCTCATGTTTGTATGCTGGACTGTTCTATGTTCTATGCTCTATACCATTTGGACCTTTTTTTTAACCAATTAGTTTACTGAAGATCAATGTAGTTGAAAAAAAATTAACAATACATTAGTAATATATAAATACAGTACAGGGCTGAAGAGTTTCAGGCAAAAAATATCATGCCAGATGATATATGGGCCTTTTTTTTTGCCATGCCATTAATAATCAGAGAGAGAATAATAGACTTCCTGTATTTAGTTAAGAGATGAAGCTGCTCCACATTGGGGAATAGAGCCATTACATAGTCTGAAAGATTATTGTGAATTCGATTTTGATTTTAAAAAACTAATGAAATAATGGACACTTTTATTCATTGCCAACCCACTAAAGCTCGTGCAGAGTTGCTGAACTGAACACACATGGTGCTGCTATGCCAAGTTAGATTTTTATTTTCTTGATAATTCAAAATCTATTTCCCTTTCAGCTTACAGCCTTTGGACACTGCACTGTTTTCTGAAAAATGGGAAGAGACAAACTTTGACTGAAAATCTGGTTCAAAGTTTACAGGAAACACCAAAGATGATCCTCCCATGGAAGTGAAGAAGATTTCTTCCAATGACTAGATGTTTGGCGAATATAACAGGAGGTTTGGCTGGTCGCTTTTTCTAACAAAATAGTTGTGCATTAATATTATAAGAAATAGGCACAGGAATAGATCATTCTGAGGAAGTGGTTTTTAAAATTCAACTTCGTTAACAAGCAAATCTTCCTTCCAAACTTCCCACTCAGCTCGAATAGTCAAAGGTCATCTTCCCTAACTTTAAGAAACTGTTCTGTTTTATTACGTAATATGTGGGAGACTCTCCCTTCGCGTGTTTCATATTTCTGCTATTTCTTTGTCTAAATATAAAGCGCACTATTTAAACAACAAAACGAACGTGTGTAACGCCTCCAGCTCCGACATGTTGGTGATATCACTGCAACCGGTTGAGAGAAATGTTGGTCATTTTCCCCCTGTCAGACACGCCAGGATTGTGCAAGATCCCTGATCAACTGCCTATAAAACCCGGGCAATTCAGAAAGACTTAGCTCATGACAAGGCTTCCCGAACGGAAAGATGAGCTACATGAAGATTGTCGTTCTTTTTGTATTTGTTTATCTGTCAGAGTGTCTAGCTCTTCCGCTGAGTTCCGCCACGGAACCAGTTAGCGAACAGGACTGGAACCAATGTCGGGTACAATATATACCACCAGCGAATGCATATATCCATGCACTATATATACATAATATATAAAGATAATATATAAAACAGTAATTGTGCATTAAAATCAACTAAACTAAAAACTCAATTTCGTTGAATTTGAAATAAAGGGAGAAAATTTTCATTTAGCTTTGAAAGAAACTTTGTTTTCCTTTTCTAACTAGAAATACCTGAAGACATTTTACAACCTGACAGAGACCGCTTTGAGAAAAAGCAACGACGGATTAACGAGAAAGATCGAAGAAATGCAAGAATTCTTTGGTCTGCAGGTAACTGGCACCCTGAACCGGGAGACGCTGACAGAGATGAAGAAGCCCCGTTGTGGAGTGCCTGATGTCCAACTGTACAGTCTCTTCCCAGGGAGACCTCGGTGGCTCAGAAACACCATCACCTACAGGTAGATATCGCGGCTGTGGCGTCTCACATAATCAGGTATCAAGTGAAAACAAACTTTTACAAAGCAACTATTTGTTCACCTCCTTCTTCCCGACTAGAATTGAAAAGTATACGTCGAAACTGAGCAAGCGAGAGGTCGATGCTGTGATCCCTTTGGCTTTACAAGTTTGGAGCGATGTCACTCCCCTGACCTTTGTCAGACTCTCCTCCGGAGAAGCTGATATCAGGATTTCGTTCGCCAGTCGCAGTACGTTCAACAATTCTGTTTGTGCCCTCCTGTTTTATTTTCTTCCTGCCGTGTAATTTTTGGGTGCTGTTTACTCCTAGGTCATGGGGACTTTAACGACTTCGATGGAGAGGGCGGTGTTTTAGCGCACGCTTTTGCTCCTGGAGCAAATCTCGGCGGCGATGCTCACTTTGATGAAGATGAAAGGTGGACGTTGTCAAGATCTGGTAAGTAGTTTCCAAGTACTGAAATGGGAGAGCGTTAACCGAGAGTATATTTAACTGTTCATGCACTGACGTATCACATGGACAGTGAAAAATGACGGGCCGCTGGCATTTTGTAATTTTAATTCAAATTTAAAACGACAAATGTTAAATTGGCTTCGGGAGGTGCTCATGGAATAGTTCTTACAATGCATATTCTTCATTCATTTCTCATTTTCAAACCGTTCATATCTAGCGTTTTGTATAAGCTTGATCAATTTGTGTTGCTTAACCATCTTCGCAGGAATCAACTTGTTTATCGTTGCGGCCCATGAATTTGGCCATTCTCTCGGACTGAGTCATTCAAACGATAGATCCGCTTTGATGTTTCCCACCTACGACCCCAATTTCTATCAAAACATCAAAAGGTATGGTCTCCCAGAGGACGACGTGAGAGGCATCCAGGCTTTGTACGGTAAGTTGAACATTGTGCTCACTGGACTATATAGAACATCGAATGTAGAGCATTACAGTGCAGTCCAGGCCCTTCGGCCCTCGACATTGTGCCGACCTGTGAAACCAATCTGAAGCCCATCTAACCTACACTATTCCATTCTCATCCATGTGCCTGTCCAATGACCATTGAAATGCCCTTAAAGTTGGTGAGTTCACTACTGCTGCAGGCAGTGTGTTCCATACCCCTACTACTCTCTGAGTAAAGAAACTACCTCTGACATCTGTCCTATATCCATCACCCCCCAATTTAAAGCTATGTTCCCTCATGCTCGCCATCACCATCCAAGGAAAAAGACTCTCACTGTCCACCCTATCTAACCCTCTGATTATCTTATATGTCTTAATTAAGTCACCTCTTCACCTTCTTCTCTCTAACAAAGACAGCCTCAAGTCCCTCAACCTTTCCTCGTAAGACCTTCCTTCCATACCAGGCAACATCCTAGTAAATCTCCTCTGAACCCTTTCCAAAGTTTCCACATTCTGAGGTTGCTGAGGGAGGTGAGAAAGGAAATGGGGCCCAGACAGATATCTTTGTGTCATCCTTAAATACAGGGGAGGTGCCGGAGGACTGGAGGGTCGCTCATGTTGTCCCCCATTCAAGAAGAGTAGTAGGGATATTCCGGCTGTTAACAGTTAGTGATGGGAATGTTGCTGGAAAAAGTGCTGAGGGATAAAATCTATTCATATTTGGAAAAGAATGGGCTTATCAGTGATAAGCAACATGGTTTTGTGTGGGGAAGATCATGCCTTACCAAGGTAATAGAGTTCTTTGAGGAAGTGACCAGGTTGATAGATGAAGGGAGGGCTGTTGATGTCATATACATGGAATTTAGTAAGGCATTTGATAAGGTTCCCCATTGTAGACTAATGGAGAAAGTGAAGTCACATGGTGTGCAGGGTGTTCTAGCTCGGTGCATAATGAACTAGTTGAGCAACAGGAGACAGAGAGTAGTAGTTGAAGGGAGTTTCTTGAAATGGAGAAAGGTGACCAGTGGTGTTCCACAGGGATCAGTGTTAGGGCCACTGTTGTTTGTGATGTACATAAATGATCTGGAAGAGAGCATTGTTAGTGTGATCAGTAAGTTTGCAGATGACATGAAGATTGGTGGAGTAGCAGAAAGCATAGGGGATTGTCAAAGAACACAGCAGAATATAGATAGACTGGAGGGTTGGGCAGAGAAGTGGCAGATGGGTTTCGATCCAGGCAAATGTGAGGTGATGCATTTTGGGAAGTATGATTATAGAACGAACTATACTGTAAGTGGAAGAGCCTTGGGGAAAGTTGATGGGCAGAGAAATCTTGGAGTTCAGGTCCATTGTATCCTGAAGGTGGCTGCACAGGTGGATAGAGTGGTCAAGAAGGTTTATGGTATGCCTGCCTTCATCAGACGGGGTATTGAGTATAAAAGCTGGCAGGTCATGTTAAAATTGTACAAGACATTGGTTCAGCTGCATTTGGAATACTGTGTACAGTCCTGGTTGCCACATTACCAAAAGGATGTGGACGCTTTGGAGAGGGTGATTAGAGTAGATTCCCGACAACATGGAGACAGGTCCAACAAGGCCACACCAACCCTCCAAAGAGTAACACATCCTGACCCATTCCCCTATATTTATCCCTCACTTTAGGCAATTTAGCATGGCCAATTCACCTAGCCTGCACATCTTTGGATTGTGGGAGGAAACAGGAGCACCTGGAGGAAGCCCAGGAAGACATGGGAGAACATGCAAACTCCACACAGACAGTCACCCCAGGCAGGAATTGAACCCAGGTCCCTGGTGCTGTGAGGCAGCAGTGCTAACCAATGAGCCACCGTGCCAGACCAAAGAAGGGTGCTGAGAAGATTTATGACCTTAGTGTCATCCACAAATTTACTAACCCATCCTTCTGCACCCTCATCTAGGTCATTTATAAAAATGACAAACAGTAGTGGCCACAAAACAGATCCTTGTGGTACGTCACTTGTAACTGAACTCTAAGATGAACATTTCCCATCAACTACCACCCTCTGACTTCTTCCAGCTAGCCAATTTCTGATCCAAACCACTAAATCACCCTCAATCACATGTCTCTGCATTTTCTGCAATAGCCTACTGTGGGGAACTTATCAAATTCCTTACTGAAATCCATATACACCACATCAGCTCCGTGACTCTCAGCCACCTGTTCGGTCACCTTCTCAAAGAACTCAATAAGATTTGTACTCTTCAGAGGGTCAGTGTGGACTCATTAGGCCGAATGGCCTGTTTCCACACTATGGGGATTAGATGGATATCAGTAAATCTTTCTAAATAAACTGTGATAGACTGTGGGAACTATTTCATAAGATTAATATTACTTATATTGCATTTAAAATGCTGCATGATTCTTGCATTTTACAAGTAATTTCCAAATTATTACAACAATAATAAAATTTTACATCATAGAAAGAATTCTTACAGTACATCCTGCAGGTTTTTCCTCATTTTCCATTCAGCCCCATCCCTTTGCTTTTTCTCCAATTTATCTTACATTTCTAAAACTATTTCTCAGTAATAGGTATCCATAGAGTTTAGAATTCTTTATTTGCTTCAAACATAAATTTACCTTAATTACTTTTAAAATTTATATTTTTTCTTATTTACCAAACACTTTAAATTCTCCTGCTGTATTTTAGGAGCTCGTCAAGATCCAAGACCAACACAACCACAGCCTAAACCACCTCGACCAACAAAAACCCTGGACAAGTGTAATCCCCAATTGTCGTTTGATGCAGTTACTAATTTACGTGGAGAACTTTGGTTCTTTAAGAATGGGTATGAACAGTTTTGATTATATTTATTGTAGCTATTACACTAATGTTATTAATGCTTAAAATATTTGATCATTTATTTAGTTATTATATAACTAACACTATGATTTAGTATGTGTTGATCCATTGCACCAAAGGAAAATAGTAAAATGTAACCTTTGTTTTGCATTTGTAACTTCAGATGAGATTATCCAGAGAGACAGCAAGCAAACATGAGATATTCCTGTAACAAGATATGGTGAATAAGGGAAAATATCTGATTGCATCGTGGAATCTCATTCTGAGTAAAATAGATAGAAGCACTGGCAAATTATCAGCAGCTGAGTGCAAGAGGACTACTTTCAGTTATGAGGACAGATTTAAGAAGTTGGGATTCTTTTACATGGAGAGGGAAACGCTGAGAAACATTTGAGACTCAGAGGGCACAATTTTAAAGCACTTTGCAAAAGAACCAAATGCAAGATGAGAAGCTTTTCCACAGAGCAGATTGTGAGAGTTTGGAATGCATTGCCTTGAAGTGTGATAGGGAGGGGGCAGGTTTAATTGAGGTGCTCAAGGAGGCATTAAATGCAGCATTACTGGGAAAAGACAGAAGAATTAAACTAAGCCAATATGCTCCGGGAGTCTCTGCAGATACAATGGGCTGAATTATCTCCTTCTCCACGATAACAAATCTGTGATGTCATGATCAAATTTTAGAGGAGACCAATACTGCAAATTGTAAATACAATATGTAATTATGCAATAGTCACACAGCCCGAAAACAGATTCTTTGGTCCAACTTGGTCTGCACCAAACTAGATATCCCAATCTGACCTAATTCCTTTGGCAGCATTTGGCCTATATCCCTCTAAACCCTTCCTATTCATATCCCCATCAAATGCCTTTTAAATATTGTAATTGTACCCACCTCCACCACTTCATCTGGGTGCTTTTTCCACACACATAACACCCTCTGTGTAAAACCTCACACCTCAGGTCTTCTTAAAATCTTTTTCCTCTCACTTTTCACCCTATCCATGTCCCTCATGATTTTACAGATCTCTATAAGGTTACCACTCAGCCTCCAACACTTCAGGATCTGAATGGAATTGATTTTCTGAGATTAGATCTATAAAAACTGCACAGCATTCGCATCCAATTGTACAAAGCAGATTTGAATTATAGGCTTATTTCTAAACAGTTGCTACTAAAATGTTCTGTATTTTAAGATTGATGGTTATGTTTGTAAATTGCAATGTAGGCTTTTTTTAAATTTTAGATTAGCCTCAGTGCTGATATTTCTGTAGATTTGATTACCAATGACTACATTACATTGTGCCTATATAGATTCTGGATTTTAAAAAATTGTTTTTAGTAATTAAATAAACCTTCTTATTGATTAGAATTTTATGGCGGAAACATCATCAACGTCAAGATGTGACAGTAATCCCAATCAAATATATTTTTCCAAATATTCGATCAGTAGATGCTGCTGTTGAATTCAAGAACAGAGATGTGGTGGCCCTTTTCAAAGGTTCTAGAATTTTTATACTATATTTTACAAACAATTTGCAGATTGTTCTAGAGTATTGCATGATCAGTTCAAATCATAGATAAAAATTAAGCTTGCACATTAAAATTTGTAAGAAAAATCAACAGATCTGTTTCATTGTTTATTTGGCTGATGAGTGTAGAATGAAGAATGGAAATCTGAAGATTCATTTCTTGCTTTCCGCACCTACATTTTCTGCTAAGCATTTGTTAACTTACTGAATACTTCTTAAACGTTCTGAAGTTTTGCCCTATCTCATCACTGTTGATTAAGATCTTTGTTAAAACCCCCTAGGATCAAAATATTGGCTAATTCAAGGCTTCAGGATTTTGAAAGGTTATCCTAGGAGCATCAGATCCTTTCAATTTCCAAGATCTGTTACACACATAGATGCTGCCTTATATGTCAAGGAAACAAGAAAAGTCTTATTCTTTGTTGGAAATAAGTATTGGAGGTAAGTATGAATTTAATATGCATTTCCCATTACTCAGGAATAAATTAAATTTCTTTCACAATCTAATTAACATTTCTAAAACGGGATCAGAAAACTCAGTTGATTGGGTGATTGTTTTGCATGCAGACTATTGGCAACAGCATGGGTTTAATTCCCACATTGACTAAAGTTTTGATGAAGGGTTCTTCTACTCAACTTCTCCCCTGAGACATGGTGACCTTCAGTTAAACCACCACCAGCTAATGAGAGAACACACTTATCGCAAGACTACTGTGACTTTACCTTCACTATCTCTAAGACTTATTCAAAGCTTATTATTCTGGGAAAAGATAATATTAATAGAGTTACTATTTTAATAATATTGACTTACGACAAAGACTTAGATAATAAAAATAAAATAATTGACAAGATAGATATGTTTCAATGATCCTTTATTTCAATGTTATTTTATTATCCTGTATTTAGTTATAATACATGGAAAAATCAAATGGACAGAGTCTACCCAAGGAGAATAGTTGATGACTTTCCAGGTATTGGAAACAAAGTAGAATCAGCATTTCAAAGCAAAGGTGAGTTCTGGAGGAATGGAATATTCAATATTTTGAAAAACCATGATAGTTTAGTTTTGATTTATATTTTGTACTACATTATTACATTTGTAAAATATTTTTAAGTTTTGTACTTCTTTTATCTTCAGGCTACTTCTACTTCTCTAATGGAGCCAGACAGTATGAATATGACTACAGGAACAAACGCACTGTCCGTGTTCTGAGGCCAAATGATTGGCTAAACTGCAATTAGGGAATAATAAGTACTTTGTTTAAATAGTTACCTGATGCAGTTTTCATCAAAATATTATACTGTTTCAAAACAGTGGCACTTCATTTTAGGTTACAATTTGATTATTTCATTGTGGTATGAAAATGGCATTCATTTTTAATAACTGTTAAAAGTTACCAAACAAATGCATCACATTTTATACAATTTACTTTAAACTATGTTGAACATTCTTTTCTGTGAATCATAATATACATAAGTACACAATCAAGATTTAACCCTTCTGATCACGATGGCATTGGAATAGCAGTTCAGCATGTGGGCTCCTGAGCCCAAAGCTCATCTGCTCCTCCTGCTTTTACTTTTCCATCACTTTTATCTCTTTTATTTTTAAATTTGAATCTTACTTACCTTCTGCGGAGAGCTCAGCCAGCATTTAGCTGTCCGGTGTGTTGGAGGCAAAGTTTGTTCCTAGTGGGGGAGGGAGTTGAGTTTGTGCTCCTGAAGGCAGCAGCAGCAGCGGAGGGAGATGAGGTTGTGTTCCTGGCAGTGGTAGTGGAGGGGGGTGAGGGTGTGTTCCTGGCAGTGGTAGTGGATGGGGGTGAGGGTGTGTTCCTGGCAGTGGTAGTGGAGGGGGGTGAGGTTGTGTTCCTGGCAGTGGTAGTGGAGGGGGGTGAGGGTGTGTTCCTGGCAGTGGTAGTGGAGGGGGGTGAGGGTGTGTTCCTGGCAGTGGTAGTGGATGGGGGTGAGGGTGTGTTCCTGGCAGTGGTAGTGGATGGGGGTGAGGGTGTGTTCCTGGCAGTGGTAGTGGATGGGGGTGAGGGTGTGTTCCTGGCAGTGGATTTTGGAGATCTAAAATAAATACATGATGTGGAGGAGCACATTGGGGTGGACAACGTTAAAAATCACACACCAGGTTTATTTGGAAGCACTAGCTTTCAGAGCGCTGCTTCTTCATCAGGTAGCTGTGGAGCAGGATCATAAATCTTATGATCTTAAGCTATCTGATGAAAGAGCAGCGCTCTGAAAGCTAGTGCTTCCAAATAAACCTGGTGTGTGATTTTTAACGTTGTCCACCCCAATGTGCTCCTCAACATCATGTATTTATTTTAGATCTCCAAAATCCACAGAATTTTGCTTTTGCTTTTATTCATCAATTTGCTAAATGATCATTCACAATTTGCACTTGACCCAAGATTTGATAATTTTCAAAGGAGAGAAGTGTGGTTTAGTGTCATAGCTGAACTTTTAGCAAATTGAGAAATACAGGTACATCAAAATATTTTTTGCTGGTATGTTTCATATCTGTAGGCATGTTGAACCTATTGAATGTGAAATCTTAATTTTACCAAAGCACTTGTATTTAAATCATAATCAAAGTTTATTGTGATGGGAGAATAAATGTCTTTATCTGAACTTCATGCATTAAGTCTTCAATCTTGTACATCATCACACATTCATCATTGGTTTACTTACCAGTTCCAGTTTCAGATAATCTTAGTCATGCTAGCACAGGTTATAAACCTCACAGAAATATTTGTACTGGATCAGCAATGTAAAAAATAAATGTTTTCTGTAGATGTGCAGCAAATGGTCAGGGAACCACCAAGAGGGAAATCCTACTGACCTTACTGTCACCAACCCAACCTGTCACACATCCATCTGTCCATGACAGAATTGGTTAGGATGACCACTACACAGTCCTTGTGGAGATAAAATCCCATCTTCAAATTGAGAATACTTTAAATCCTATTATAGGAGGCTACAATCATACTAAATTCGACAGATATTGATTAGGTCTAGCAGCTCAAAACTGAGCATTCATCAATTGGTGTTGCCATCAACAGCAGCAGAACTGTATTCCCACACAATTTGCAACCTCATGGCTCAGTATATCTCCCAATCTACCATTACTATAAAGTCAGAGGATCCTGCTTTAAGGAGAAATGCAAGAAGAGCAGCATCACACATACCTAAAAATTAGCACGTGGAGATGCCAATGTTGGACCTTCAGGACATTCAGCCTCTGATCTTCAGGTAAGCGTCCTCCAAGGCAGCCTTCGAGATACACAACAACACAGAATCACTGAGCAGAAACTGATCGCCAAGTTCCGTACCCATGGAGACAGTCTCAACCATGATTGTGGGTTCATGTCGCTACATGTGACTCCATTAGACATCTGCATCTGTTAAATCTTCCTAACTGTCCTGCTTTGACACCATCACTTTGATAAACTATTATGAACTCTACCTTAATTAGTTTGTACAGTTTTGTGTTACTTGTTACTTTGGTTAGACCCTCAGCATAAAACATAGAACAGTACAGCACAGAACAGGCCCTTCAGCCCACGATGTTGTGCCGACCATTGATCCTCATGGATGCACCCTCATGTTTCTGTGACCATATGCATGTCCAGCAGTCTCTTAAATGTCCCCAGTGACCTCGCTTCCACAACTGCTGCTGGCAACGCATTCCATGCTCTCACAACTCTCTGTGTAAAGAACCCACCTCTGACATCCCCTCTATATTTTCCTCCAACCAGCTTAAAACTATGACCCCTCGTGTTAGCCATTTCTGCCCTGGGAAATAGTCTCTGGCTATTGACTCTATCTATGCCTCTCATTATCTTGTATACCTCAATTAGGTCCCCTCTCCTCCTCCTTTTCTCCAATGAAAAAAGTCCGAGCTCAGTCAACCTCTCTTCTTAAGATAAGCCCTCCAATCCTGGTAAACCTCCTCTGAACCCTCTCCAAAGCATCCATATCTTTCCTATAATAGGGCGACCAGAACTGGACACAGTATTCCAAGTGCGGTCTTACCAAAGTTTTATAGAGCTGCAACAAGATCTCATGACTCTTAAACTCAATCCCCCTGTTAATGAAAGCCAAAACACCATATGCTTTCTTAACAACCCTGTCCACTTGGGTGGCCATTTTAAGGGATCTATGTACCTGCACACCAAGATCCCTCTGTTCCTCCACACTGCCAAGAATCCTATCCTTAATCTTGTACTCAGCTTTCAAATTCAACCTTCCAAAATGCATCACCTCGCATTTATCCAGGTTGAACTCCATCTGCCACCTCTCAGTCCATCTCTGCATCCTGTCAATGTCCCGCTGCAGCCTACAACAGCCCTCTATACTGTCAACGACACCTCCAACCTTTGTGTCATCTGCAAACTTGCTGACCCATCCTTCAATCCCCTCATCCAAGTCATTAATAAAAATTACAAACAGTAGAGGCCCAAGGACAGAGCCCTGTGGAACACCACTCACCACTGACTTCCAGGCAGAATATTTTCCTTCTACTACCACTCGCTGTCTTCTGTTGGCCAGCCAATTCTGTATCCAGACAGCTATGTTCCCCTAAATCCCATTCCTCCTGACCTTCTGAATGAGCCTACCATGGGGAACCTTATCAAATGCCTTGCTGAAGTCCATATACACCACATCCACAGCTCGACCCTCATCAACTTTTCTAGTCACATCCTCAAAGAACTCGATAAGGTTTGTGAGGCAAAGCCGTGTTGACTACATTTAATCAAGCCATGCTCTTCCAGATGGACATAAATCCTATCCCTCAGAATCCTTTCTAACATCTTGCAGATGATAGACGTGAGACTGACTGGTCTATAATTGCCGGGGATTTCCCTATTTCCTTTCTTGAAGAGAGTAATTACATTTGCCTCTCTTCAGTCCTCAGGTACGACTCAGTGGAGAGCGAGGATGCAAAGAGCTTTGTGAGTGGTGAAGCAATTGCATTTCTCGTTTCCCAAAGCAGCTGAGGACAAATCTGGTCTGGGCCTGGTGACTTGTCAATCTTAATGTTTGACAAAATTTTCAGCACATCAGCTTCCTCTATCCATTCCAGCATGCACACCTGCTCTTCAAAGGTTTCATTCACTACAAAGTTCATTTCTTTCGTAAAGACAGAAGCAAAAAACTCATTTAGGGCTTCCCCTACCTCCTCAGACTCCACACACAAATTCCCTATGCTATCCCTGATCGGCCCGACTCTTTCTTTGACCATTCTCTTATTCCTCACATAAGTGTAAAATGCCTTTGTGTTCTCCCTAATCCGTTCTGCCAAGCCTTTCTCGTGCCCCCTCCTGGCTCTCCTCAGACCATTTTTAAGCTCCTTCCTCGCCTGCCTGTAATCCTCTAGAGCTGAGCTTAACACTAGCTTCCTCCACCTTATGTAAGTTACCTTCTTCTTTTTGACGAGACGCTCCACCGAGACGTCATCCAAGGTTCCTTTATCTTACTCCTTCTTGCCTGTTTGAGAGGGACATATTTATTCGTCACTCACAACAACTGTTCCTTAAACAGTCTCCACATGTCTATCGTGCCTTTACCATGGAACAATTGCTCCCAATCCATGCTTCCTAACTCATGTCTAATCACATCATAGTTTCCTCTTCCCCAATTAAATATCCTCCCATTTTGCCTAATCCTCTCCTTCCCCATATCTATGTAGAATGTGAGGCAGTTGTGGTCACTATCACCAAAATGCTCTCCACCACAAGATCTGATACTTGCCCCGGCTCGTTTCTGAGCACCAAGTCTAGAATGGTCTCTTCCCTCGTCGGCCTGTCAATGTACTGAGTTAGGAAACCCTCCTGAACACACCTTACAAAAACAGCTCTATTCAAATCTTCTGCTCGAAGGAGGTTCCAATCAATATTGGGAAAGTTAAAGTCACCCATTACAACAACCCTACTACGTCCACACTTTTCCAAAAGCTGCCGACCTATGCTTTCTTCCATCTCCCTGCTGCTATTGGGGGGCTTGTAGTAAACCCCTAACGAGGTGACTGCTCCTAATTTCCACCCATACTGACTCAGTAGGCAGATCTCCTCGACAATGGTAACTTCTGTAGCTGTGTTACAGCTATACCCCCTCCTCTTTTTCCCCCCTCCCTATTCTTTTTAAATGCTCTAAACCCTGGAACATCCAGCAACCATTCCTGCCCCTGAGAAACCCACGTCTCTGTTATGGCCACAACATCATAGCACCAGGTACTGATCCATGCTCTAAGTTCATCACTTTTATTCCTGATACTCCTCGCGTTAAAGCAAACACACTTTAACTGATCCCTTGGTTCCTTCCCAGGAAAATCCTTCCCACTAGCTGATCTACCTCTTGTTATTGCTTCATCTGCGTCAACTCTCACCTCCGGTACACAGCTCAGGTTCCCACCCCCCTGCCAGACTAGTTTAAACCCTCTTGAGCTACTTGAGCAAACCTTCCACCCAGGACATGTGACTCTTATACCCATTGGTTTATCCCAATCATTTGGTTTGTCTCCAGCACCACCTAATTTTAACTTTTTCGGTATATCTCTCTGCCTTGTTTAATCGAATTATAGGCCATCCTTTCATTTGTTATTTAGCTGGAGACACATTACTCACACCGCCTAACACTGTTGATCACCAACAGAAACCTATTGTGCAGGCTGTCCACATTCCACTCACACCTTTTGTTTGATCTTTTGATCTCTCTGCCCATTGGTCTCACTTAGAGACATAGAGTGAGTCATAGAGATGTACAGCACGGAAACAGACCCTTCGGTCCAACCCGTCCATGTCGACCAGATATCCCAACTTAATCTAGTCCCACCTGCCAGCACCCGGCCCATATCCCTCCAAACCCTTCCTATTCATATACCCATCCAAAATCCTCTTAAATGTTGCAATTGTACCAACCTCCACCACTTCCTCTGGCAGCTCATTCCATACCCATACCACTCTCTGTGTGAAAAAGTTGCCCCTTACGTCTCTTTTATATCGTTCCCCACTCACCCTAAAACCTATACCCTCTAGTTCTGGGCTTCCCAACCCCGGGGAAAGACTTTGCCTATTTATCCTATCCATGCCCCTCATAATTTTGTAAACCTCTATAAAGTCACCCCTCAGCCTCCGACGCTCCAGGGAAAACAGCCCCAGCCTGTTCAGCCTCTCCCTATAGCTCAAATCCTCCAACCCTGGCAACATCCCTGTAAATGTTTTCTGAAACCTTTCAAGTTTCACAACATCTTCTAATCACCTCTTGCCTTTCCAAATACATGTACATCCTGTCCCTCAGGATTCCCCCCAACAGCTAGCCCACCACCGAGGTCAGGCTCACCAGTCTCTAGTTCCCTGGCTTGTCTTTACCACCCTTCTTAACAGTGGCACCACGTTTGCCAACCTCCAGTCTTCCAGCACTTCACCCGTGACTATCGCTGATACAAATATCTCAGCAAGAGGCCCAGCAATCACTTCTCTAGCTTCCCACAGAGTTCTAGGGTACACCTGATCAGGTCCTGGGGATTTATCCACCTTTACCCGTTTCAAGACATCCAGCACTTCCTCCTCCGTGATATGGATATTTTGCAAGATGTCACCATCTATTTCCCTACAGTCTATATCTTCCATATCCTTTTCCACAGTAAATACTGATGCAAAATACTCATTTAGTATCTCCCCCATTTTTTACGGCTCCACACAAAGGCCACCTTGCTGATCTTTGAGGGGGCCTATTCTCTCCCTGGTTACCCTTTTGTACTTAATATATTTGTAAAAACCCTTTAATATATTTGTAAAAACCCTTTGGATTCTCCTTAATTCTATTTGCCAAAGCTATCTCATGTCCCCTTTTTGCCCTCCTGATTTCCCTCTTAACTATTCTCCTACTGCCTTTATACTCTTCCAAAGATTCACTCGATCTATCCTGTGTATACCTTACATAAGCTTCCTTCTTTTTCTTAACCAAACCCACAATTTCTTTAGTCATCCAGCATTCCCTATACCTACCAACCTTCCCTTTCACCCTGACAGGAATATACTTTCTCTGCATTCTTGTTATCTCATTTCTGAAGGCTTCCCATTTTCCAGCCGTCCGTTTACCTGCGAACATCTGCCCCCAATCAGCTTTTGAAAGGTCTTGCCTAATACCATCAAAACTCTCACAGCATCGCCCTTTGATGTGAAGGGCAGTGCTTGTCACTGGCCACGCGGGTGTTTCCTTGCTTCCTGGTGGTGGAAACTGAATAAAGATTTGTGCACCTTGTGTCTCTCACTGTGTCTCACACCTGCACACGCACACAGCATGGGTGCTGGGGAAAAATAATAAGCACTACTGCAGTTAGGCGGTAGTGTGGGGGTAAATAAAAATTTTCAAAAAACAGGAGTGTCAGACATTCTAACACTCTGAGGGAGTTGAATCATTGTCAAAAAAAATTTTTAAATACCATCAAAATTGGCCTTTCTCCAATTTAGAACTTCAACTTTTAGATCTGGTCTATCCTTTTCCATCACTATTTTAAATCTAATAGAATTGTGGTCGCTGGCCCCAAAGTGCTCCCTCACCGACACCTCAGTGACCTGCCCTGTCTTATTTCCCAAGTGTAGGTCAAGTTTTGCACCTTCTCTAGTAAGTACATCCACATACTGAATCAGAAAATTGTCTTGTACGCACTTAACAAATTCCTCTCCATCTAAACCTTTAATACTATGGCAGTCCCAGACGATGTTTGGAAAGTTAAAATCCCCTACCATAACTACCCTGTTATTCTTACAGATAGCTGAGATCTCCTTACAAATTTGTTTCTCAATTTCCTTCTGACTATTAGGGGGTCTATAATACAATCCCAATACGGTGATCATCCCTTTCTTATTTCTCAGTTCTACCCAAATAACTTCCCTGGATGTATTTCTGGGAATATCCTCCCTTAGCACAGCTGTAATGCTATCCCTTATCAAAAATGCCACTCCCCCTCCTCTCTTGCCTCCCTTTCTATCCTTCCTGTAGCATTTGTCGCCTGGAACATTAAGCTGCCAGTCCTGCCCATCCCTGAGCCATGTTTCTGTAATTGCTATGATATCCCAGTCCCATGTTCCTAACCATGCCCTGAGTTCATCTGCCTTCCCTGTTAGGCTCCTTGCATTGAAATAAATGCAGTTTAATTTATTAGTCCTACCTTGTCCCTCCCTGCTCTGACTTTGACTCGCTTCTGTTCTCAACTGTACCAGTCTCAGATTGATTTCGTTCCTCAGTATCTCCCTGGTTCCCACCTCCACCCCCACCCCCCCACCTTACTAGTTTAAATCCTCCTGAGAAGCTCTAGCAAATCTCCCTGCCAGTATATTAGTCCCCTTCCAATTTAGGTGCAATCCATCCTTCTTGTACAGGTTACTTCTACCCCAAAAGAGATTCCAATGCTCCAAAAATGGTTCTTTGTAATCTCCCTTCAGAATCTCAACCTTTTCCCTTCCTATGTCGTTGGTTCCAATGTGGACAATGACCTCTTGCTGGCCTCTCTCCCCCCTGAGAACATTCTGCACCCTCTCTGAGACATCCTTGATCCTGGCACCAGGGAAACAACACACCATTCTGCTTTTTTGCTGCTGGCCACAGAAATGTCTGTCTGTATCTCGGACTACAGAATCCCCTAACACAATTGATCTCTTGGAAGCTGATGTATTCCTCATTGCATTAGAACCAGTCTCAATACCAGAAACTTGGCTGTTCGTGCTACATTCCCCTGAGAATCCATCACCCCCTGCATTTTCCAAAACAGCATACCTGTTTGAAATGGGTATATCCACAAAAGATTCCTGCACTAGCTGCCTACCTCTCTCACCCTTCCTGGAGTTAACCTATCTATGTGACTGTGTCTGAGACTTTCCCCTTTCCTATAACTGCCATCCATCACATACTGTTGCTGTTGCAAATTCCTCATCGCTTCTAACTGTCTCTCCAACCGATCCATTCGATCTGATAAGATTCGCATCCAACAGCGTTTATGGCAGAGATAATCCGCAGTAACCCTTAAATTCTCTTTAAACTCCCACATCTGACAAGAAGTACATATCGCTTTACTGAAGAAGACATTTTTGCTCCTTCACAATGTACAGACCCAGAAAATAATACCGTATTATTCCTCTACAAAACACTGCCCCAGGTTAAATTAATAGTTATGGCTTATATTTTAAGTTTAATCAAGAGACATATCTCTAAGAACATATAATCAAGAAGGAACCCACTCTACACACTACTGCAGCCTTTCTGTTGGACACACTTAAACCAACAATTAATTTATTTGATTGTGTGCTGTGAACTTCATCCAAATAGGTTCCTCCAAGATCAGTTGTGAATTTCACTGTTTGTTAATTTTCCCAGATGCACTCAATGTCCAGCAATACATGAATTCAAACAGCAAAGGTGGTAACTGTGCAGGATCTTTCTCTTTCTCTCTCTCTGTCTCTCTTTCTCCTGCAATGACCTCACCATGTGCTTCCTTTGTCTGTCCTTCTCCCTTTTAAAACTGCTGTTGTTTTGACTTTTTTTTTCAAAGTTCCAAAACAATGCAACAGCATATAAAACAGTAATTGCTGCTCCTGGAATTCAAGGAAATCACCTCCAGCACCTAAAATACCTCAAAAAAAGGAGCAGCTGTTACAGCCAGAAATTTTTCCTGTCCTCCATCTTGGATTACCCAGAATTCTTCCTATAAACTCTGTGCCTGTGCACTTCTCTCTCACTTCACCTGATAAAGGAGCAACACTGAAAAAGCTTGTGATTTCAAATAAACCTGTTGGACTATAACCTGGTGTCATCTGACTTTTGACTTAAAAGTTAGGGGTCAACCTGGTGAAGCTACAAACCAGGACTACTTGTGGCACAAACAGCACATACAACAAATGATACACAGGACTAAACAACTCCCCAGGCAATGTAACAAATCTGAGCTCAGCAGTCCACCAGAACCAGTAGTGGATAATTAAACAGCACACTGGAGGTGAAACAACAAATATTTCACATTCTCAATGACAAAAGATAAGGCTGGAGCAGTTGTGAACAATCTTCAGCCAAGCTCATTCAGAAAGTAAGGAGTATGGGATACAGGGAAACCTATCTACCTGGATACAGTAAAAAAATCACACAACACCACGTTATAGTCCAGCAGGTTTATTTGGAAGTGCTAGTTGTCTGGATACAGAATTGGCTGGCCCATAGAAGACAAAGGGTGGTAGTAGATGGAAAGTATCAGCTTGGAACTCAGTGACCAGCGATGTTCTACAGGGATTTGTTCTGGAACCTCTGCTCTTTGTGATTTTTATAAATGACTTGGATGAGAGGTAGAAGGGTGGGTTAGTAAGTTTGCCGATGACATGAAGGTTGGTGGAGTTGTGGATAGTGTGGAGGTCTGTTGTAGATTGCAACGGGACATTGACAGGATGCAGAACTGGGCTGATAAGTGATAGATGGAGTTCAAACTGGAAAAGTGGGAAGTCATTCACTTTGGAAGGCCAAATTTGAGTGCAGAATACAGGGTTAAAGGCAGGCTTCTTGCCAGTGTGGAGGAACGGAGGGAACATGGGGGTCTATAGAACATAGAACAATACAGCACAGAACAGGCCCTTCAGCCCACGATGTTGTGCCGAACATTTGTCCTAGATTAAGCACCCATCCATGTATCTATCCAATTGCGGTTTAAAGGTCGCCAATGATTCTGACTCTGCCGCTCCCACAGGCAGCGCATTCCATGCCCCCACCACTCTCTGGGTAAAGAACCCACCCCTGACATCTCCCCTACACCTTCCACCCTTCACCTTAAATTTATGTCCCCTTGTAACACTCTGTTGTACCCGGGGAAAAAGTTTCTGACTGTCTACTCTATCTATTCCTCTGATCATCTTATAAACCTCTATCAAGTCACCCCTCATCCTTCGCCGTTCCAATGAGAAAAGGCCTAGCACTCTCAACCTATCCTCGTACGACCTATTCTCCATTCCAGGCAACATCCTGGTAAATCTTCTTTGCCCCCTCTCCAAAGCTTCCACATCTTTCCTAAAGTGAGGCGACCAGAACTGCACACAGTACTCCAAATGTGGCCTAACCAAAGTCCTGTACAGCTGCAACATCACCTCACGACTCTTGAATTCAATCCCTCTGCTAATGAACGATAATACTCCATAGGTCTTCTTACAAGCTCTACCCACCTGAGTGGCAACTTTCAAAGATCTATGTACATAGACCCCAAGATCCCTCTGTTCCTCCACCTGACTAAGAACCCTACCATTAACCCTGTATTCCGCATTCTTATTTGTTCTTCCAAAATGGACAACCTCACACTTGGCAGGGTTGAACTCCATCTGACACTCCTCATGAACACATGGCTACAGAGCTGGTGTAGGAGGGAGGGCTTAAGATATGTGGATCATTGGGATACCTTCTGGGGAAGATGGGAGTTGGAAAAGGAGGGTGGGTAGCAACTGAACTGGAGGGGCAACAATATCCTGGGCAGGAGGTTTGCAATATCCCTTTGGGACAGTTTAAACAAGTTTGGCAGAGGAATGGGAACTGTAGCTATAGATCAGAGGATGGGGTAGCCTATAGAACAGGTAGATATAGCATGCAGAGAGTCTGTGAGGAAGGATAGACAGTTGATAGGGCAAAGTTGCAGTCAGTTTGATGGGTTGAGATGTTAATGCAAGAAGTGTCAGGAATAAGAGTGCTGAACTTATAGCATTGATCAGTGCTTGGAATTTTCAACTATGATGTTGTGGCCATTACAGAGACTTGGATATCACAGGGGCAGGAAGGGTTTGATATTCCAGGGTTTAGATGTTTCAAAAGGAATAGGGAAGGAGGGAGAAGAGGTGGGGAAAGGCATCGCTAATCAGGGATGGTATGACAGTTGCAGAAAGGGAGGTCATCGAGGAGGGTTTGTCTACAGACTCAGTATGGGTGGGCATCAGAAGCAGGAAAGGAGCAGTCACTTTATTGGGAATTTTCTACACACCCCCAATAGTAACATAGACATGGAGGAGCAGATTGGGAGGCAGATTTTGGAAAGATGAAAAAGTAACAGGGTTATTGTCAAGGGGTCTTCAACTTCCCCAATATTGATTGGAACCTCCTTAGTACAAATAGTTTGGAATAATCAGGTTTTGTCAGGTGTGTCCAGGAAGGATTCCTGACTCAATATGTAGATAGCCTGACTAGAGGGGAGGCCATATTGGATTTGGTGCTAGGCAACGAACCAGGTCATGTGTCAGATCTCTTGGTGGGACACTATTTTGGTGTTCACAATTCCCTGATGTTTACTATACTTATGGAGAGGAATAGGAGCAGATGGTATGAGAAAGTATTTAACTGGGGGAGGCGGATTCACAATGCTATTAGGCAGGAACTGTGGAGCATAAATTGGGAACAGACATTCTCAGGGAAATGCATAACAGAAATGTGGAGGTTGTTTAAAGAGCACTTGTGAGTGCTGGATAGGTTTGTGCCACTGAGGCAAGGAAAGGACGGTAGGGTGAAGGCACCCTGGATGGCAAGGGATGTCAAACATCTAACAAGAGGAAAAAGGAAGCTAAATTAAGTTTGAGGAAGCAAGGATCAGACAGAACTCTAGAGGATTACAGGGTACTTGGGAGTGCTAGAAGGGGGCATGAAGAAGCCTAGGCAGATAGGATTAAGGAAAACTCCAAGGCGTTCTACAGTTATAGGAGGAACAAGGGGATGGCCAGAGTGAGGGTAGGGCTGATCAGGAAGAGTAGAGGGAACTTTTGCCTGGAGTTGGAGGAGGTAAGGGACTATTCACTAGTGAAAGGGACCTTGTCGTTTGCGAGGACAGCATGAAATAGGCTGATACACTTGAACAGATTGATGTTAGGAAGAAGGATGTGCTGGAAATTTTTTAAAACATGAGGATAGATAAGGCACCTGAGCCAGATGGGATACACCTTAGGTTAACCACAGGAAGCAAAGGAAGAGATTGCTGCACTTTTGGCGATGACCTTTGCATCTTCACCGTCCACTGGAGTAGTACCAGATGATTGGAGGGTGGCAAATGTTATTCCCTTGTTCAAGAAAGGGAGTAGGGATAATCCTGGAAACTACAGACCGGTCAGCCTTACGTCGATGGTGAGCAAATGATTGGAGAGGAATCTGAAAGACAGGATTTATGATTATTTGGAAAACCATAGTTTGATTAGAGATAGTCAGCACAGCTTTGTGAGGGGCAGGTCATGCCTCACAAACCTCATTGAGTTCTTTGAGGATGTGACAAAAAAAATTGATGAATGCAGAGTAGTGCTTGTGTTGTATATGGATTTTAACAAAGTGTTTGATAAGGTTCCCATTGGTAGGCTCATTCAGAAAATAAGAAGGCGTGTCATAAAGGGAAATTTGGCCGTCTGGATACAGAGTTGGATGACCCATGGAAGACAAAGGGTGTTAACAGATGGAAAGTATTCAGCCTAGAGCTCGGTGACCAGCGGTGTTCTGCAGGAATCAGTTCTGGGACTTCTGCTCTTTGTGATTTTTATAAAATGAGGAGGAGATAGAAGGATGGGTTAGTAAGTTTGCTGATGACATGAAGGTTGGTGGAGCGGTGGATAGTGTGGAGGGCTGTTGTAGGCTGCAACAGTAGACTGACAGGATGCAGAGCTGGACTGATAATTGGCAGATGGAGTTCAACCTGGAAAAGTGGGAAGTCATTCACTTTGGAAGGTTGAAACTGAATGCAGAATACAGGGTTAAAGGCAGGATTCTTGCCCATGTAGAGGAACAGAAGGATCTTGAGGACCACATGCATATATCCCTCAAAGTTGCCACCTAAGTTGATGAGGTTGCTAAGAAGCCGTGTGGTATGTTGGCTTTCATTAGCAGGGCTAAAGAGTTTAAGAGCCTTGAGGTTATTGGAGATACTGAGGAAAGAGATCAATCTGAGACTGATACAGTGAAGAACAGAAGCGAGTCAAACAGACAGGGCAGGCAGGGACAAGGTAGGACTAATAAATTAAACTATTTATTTCAATGCAAGGGGCCAAACAGGGAAGGTAGGTGAACTCAGGGCATGGTGAGGAACATGGGACTGGGATATCATAGCAATTACAGAAACATGGCTCAGGGATGGGCAGAATTGGCAGGTTAATGTCCAAATGCTACAGGAAGGATAGAAAGGAGGCGAGTGAGGTGGGGGAGTGGTGTTTTTGATAAGGGCTAGCATTACAGCTGTGCTAAGGGAGAATATTCCCGGAAATATATCCAGGGAAGTTATTTGGATGGAACTGAGAAATAAGAAAGGGATGATCACCTTATTGGGATTGTATTATAGACCCCTAATAATCAGCAGGAAATTGAGAAACAAATTTGTAAGGAAATCTCAGTTATCTATATGAATAATAGGGTGGTTATGGTAGGGGATTTTAACTTTCCAAACATCGACTGGGACTGCCACAGTATTAAGGGTTTAGATGGAGAGGAATTTGTTAAGAGTGTACAAAACAATTTTCTGATTCAGTATGTGGATGTACTTCCGAGAGAAGGTGCAAAACTTGGCCTACTCTTGGGAAATAAGGCAGGGCAGGTGACTGAGGTGTCAGTGAGGGAGCATTTTGGGCCCAGCGACCATAAGTTTATTAGTTTTAAAATAGTGATGGAAACAAATAGACCAGGTCTAAAAGTTGAAATTCTAAATTGGAGGAAGACCAATTTTGATGGTATTAGGCAAGAACATTCAAAAGCTGATTGGGGGCAGATGTTCAGAGGTAAAGGCACGGCTGGAAAATGGGAAGCCTTCAGAAATGAGATAACCAGGGCCCAGAGATAGTATATTCCTGTTAGAGCGAAAGGAAAGGCTGGTAGGTATAGGGAATGCTGGATGACTAAAGAAATTGTGGGTTTGGTTAAGAAAAAGAATAAAGCGTATGTCAGGTATAGACAGGATAGATCGAGTGAATCCTTAGAAGCATATAAAGGAAGTAGGAGTATACTTAAGAGGGAAATCAAAAAGGGGACATGAGATAGCTTTGGCAAAAAGGGTTAAGGAGAATCCAAAGGGTTTTTACAAATACATTAAGGGCAAAATGGCAACTAGGAGATGGGGGAGATACTAAATGAATATTTTGCATCAGCGTTTACTATGGAGAAGGACATGGAAGATATAGACTGTGAGGAAGTAGATGGTGACATCTTGAAAAATGTCCATATTACAAAAGAGGAAGTGCTGGATGTCTTGAAACACATAAAGGTAGATAGATCCCCAGGACCTGATCAGGTGTACCCTAGAACTCTATGGGAAGCTAATGAAGTGATTGTTGGGCCCCTTGCTGAGATATTTGTACCATCAATAATCACAGGTGAGGTGTCAGATGTCTGGAGGTTAGCTAACGTGGTGACGTTATCCAAGAAACATAGGAAGAACAAGCCAGGGAACTATAGACCAGTGAGCCTGACATTAGTGGTGGGCATGGACAGTCCCCTGACTGACAGTCACACAGCCTCCAGACATAGACACAGCCTCCAGACATAGACACAGCCTCCAGACAGACAGACTCAGACACAGCCTCCAGACAGACACAGCCTCCAGACAGATATAGACACAATCTCCAGACAGACACTGTGTACAATAAGTAAACATTTTCAATAGCCTTTGCTCCAGCTCCTTCCGGCATGATCACTTTGTTTAGTAAAATCTCTTGTGATTTTCATGAAGTTAATGTTCTCCCTGTGTTGGGTTGTTGACTGTCCTGTCTCCAATTCCAATATCTTGGCACCGGAATACTAATTCTGCTGCTGCCCAAATGCATTATCTTTGGTTGACTAAAGGACGACCTAGACGGCATCTGTGCTCGCCATCTTTTTGGCCAAATTTCAGCTTTTTATTTCCTCTTATTGTTATTCATTCATGAGATTTACTTGCCACTGGCCCTTATTTGTTACTCATCCCCCAATGGCATTGAGAAGGTGATAATGGGTTGCTTTGTTGAACTGCTATATTTCATCTGGTGTGTGTATAAACATGTCACTTTTAGGAGAAAGGTTCCAGATTATTAATGCAATGGCAGTGAAAGAGTGGCATTATAGATCATTGTAGGGTAATATATGGCTTGCTGGTGTTTTTATCCACTTAAGATGGTAGAAGTAATTGATTTGGAAATTGCACCACAAAACGCTGATGGTACATGTTCCAGCTATGAGGCAGCAGTGCTGGATGAGGCACAAGTTTAAGGTGGCACATAGAGGCCAGTTCTGAAAGGTCGTCAGACCCAAAACATTATCTCTGATTTCTCTGAACAGACAGTTCATAAGTTCATAAGATATAGGAGCAGAATTAGGCCATTCAGCCCATCGAGTCTGCTCATACCTGACCAGCCCATCGAGTGGGCGGCACGGTGGCACAGTGGTTAGCACTGCTGCCTCACAGCGCCAGAGACCCGGGTTCAATTCCCGCCTCAGGCGACTCTCTGTGTGGAGTTTGCACATTCTCCCTGTGTCTGCGTGGGTTTCCTCCGGGTGCTCCGGTTTCCTCCCACATTCCAAAGATGTGCAGGTCAGGTGAATTGGCCATGCTAAATTGCCCGTAGTGTTAGGTTAGGGGTATGGGTGGGTTGCGCTTCGGCGGGGCGGTGTGGACTTGTTGGGCCGAAGGGCCTGTTTTCCACACTGTAAGTAATCTAATCTAAAAAAACCATTCGATCATGGCTGATATGCTCCTCACTCCCATTTTCCTGCCATCTCCCCATATCCCTTCAACCCAATACCAATTAAAAATCTGTTTCATACCTCATTAAATCTGTTCACTGTCCCAGTATCTACTGCACTACGGAGTAGCAACTGCCACCGATTCACAACCCTTTGGGAGAAGTCGTTTCTCCTCAACTCTGCTTTAAATTTGCTGTCCCTTATCCTAAGACAATGGCCTCTCATCCCAGAATGCTCCACAAGAGGAAGCATCCACTCCATGCCTATTTTATCTACACCTTTCATTATCTTGAATCCCTCAAATCCCCTCATTCTTCTAAATTCCAGAGAGGATAGGCATAAATTGTTCAATCACTCTTCATATGATAAACCCCTCATCTCTGAGATCAATCTAGTGAACCGCCTCTGAATTGCCTCTAATGCCACTACATTTTTCCTCAAATAAGACTCTGGACCTGAGTTACTCCAGCAATTTCTGTTTTTGCTTCAGACTTCTAGCATCCGCAGTTAGTGTTTATTTGTGTACAGTTCAGGTCTCCTTTCTCAAGGAATGATGTGACCGGTTTGGAAGCGGTGCAGAGGAAGTTCACCAGGTTGATTCCGGACATGAGGGGGTTACCCTATCAGGAGAGGTTGAGCCGCCTGGGATTGTACTCGCTCGAATTTAGAAGAATGAGAGGAGGTCTTATAGAAACACATTAAATTATGAAAGGGATAGATAAGTTAGAGGCAGGCAAGTTGATTCTGCTGGTGGGTGAGACTAGGTCTAGGGGACATGGCCTCAACATTAGGGGGAGTAGATTTAGAACAGAAATGAGGGGGATCTGCTTATCCTGGAGAGTAGTGAATCTATGGAATTCTCTGCCCACGGAAACAGCATTGGCAGCTTCATTAAACATATTCAAGAGACAGTTGAATGGGTTTTTGCATGGTAGGGGAATTAAGGGTTATGGAGATAATGCAGGTAGGAGGAGCTGTTTATCCTGTCCAGTCAATGTGACTGGCAGAATTGTCATCCACTTTAGATCTATTCCATGGAATTCATTTCCTCTCCATTTCACCCTCTCTTGCTCAACTTTTACACCATTCTAAAATTCATCATTCTGACCAAGACTCCACCGTTGCTCAATATCTGCTCATTTTTTACGTTTTCCTTTATAACGAATTGTGGAACATTTTCCACATTCTTAAATGGAAGATATTGTTGTTCAGAAATTCAACACAGGTCAGCATGAATATATCCTTTGCTAAGTTAAATCAGCATATTGCTATTCATACAATGCTTGTATCTGTGTTTCAATGCAGAACAATAAAAGATGAGATCATGTAAATGCCTGAATGGCAGTCCCAACTCTTGCTGCATGAAACCAACTGGGCAGAAATGCTGGCTTAAGCATTGGAATGTCCAGTAGCAGCAGCTCATAAACATGCTGGCTGTCTTTAAATCACTGTGGTGTACACTTTGAAAGATGTGTTGTGCATCACATCTTCACAAGATTGGTACATTTTGATCAAAAAGTATTTAATTTTACAAGGTATATAGGAGCCATCTGTTATCCCTTTTCTTGTATAATTCTGAACGAGAATCCATTACCTGTACAGTTTACTTTTCTTTGTCTCATTCCACTTGTTGGTCCTCTCCTGCTGCTAAATCACCACTTACAGTACCAGTAGGAGTAATTGAATCACTATGTCATATTGTACTGAATGCTGCTAGACTTAGTGGAATTTCCCTTACATCATTAAGAATGTGTCATGAGGTGCAGCTTGTTTCATGTTTGAGTCTGCAACCAGTCTTTGTATGAACTAAGATAATGTCCATGCCAGCTACAAATTAAATGAGTAGAGAGTGTATTGCTGAAAAAGCACAGCAGGTCAGGCAGCATCCGAGGAGCAGGAGAATCGACATTTCGGGCATAAGCCCTACCTGAGGAGGGCTCTGATCTCCAGCATCTGCATTCCTCACTTTCTCCTCCAGATTAATTGACCACATTATAAATATTTAATTGATGGTAATAATATTAGAATTAAGTGTGCTCCAACACTGAAAGCAAGACTGAACATCATGGAGTTAGGAATTAGAGTGCCATTTCATGTGCATAAAAGGGACCAGAGAATATTAATTTAACAGCAGAGAAGTCTACGATTATTTTATACAGCCCCACTGCTGAACATACTGGGTCCATGTTTAAGCACCTTAAATATTATTATGGGAGCTAAGACCTATTGAAGGACCTCTTGACAAAATTAACTACCAATAGGTAAAAAAGTCATCAGTCTTGTACCATACACTTAGAATTTTACGGTGGCCTCCATAGTAGCCACTAAAAGTTAATTAGATTAGAATACTTATAGTGTGGAAACAGGCCCTTCAGCCCAACAAGTCCACACCAACCGTCCGAAGTGCAACCCACCCAGACCCATTCCCCTACATTTACCCGTGCCCCTAACACTACAGGCAATTTAGCATGGCCAATTCACCTGACCTGCACATTTTTGGACTGTGGGAGGAAACCAGATCACCCAGAGAAAACCCACGCAGACACGGGGAGAATGTGCGAACTCCACACAGACAGTCGCCTGAGGCAGGAATTGAACCCAGGTCTCTGGAGCTGTGAGGCAGCAGTGCTAACCACTGTGCCGCCCATGGTGTTAGCCTTTTCTTAAAAATAATTATTTCTGTGGAGCCAGAGGGAGCAGTCACGCTCCTCCCAAATTTACTAAGCCTGTTTAACTTTCCTGACCACATCACAATATTTGAGGCATTTATTTTAATTGACCATATGGATGTTTTCAAATCAACCTGTTCAGAGATGTTACTAAACATCTCTGGAGTGGGTGGGACTTGAACCTGGATTTTCAGGCATAGAGGTAGATGCACTGTCACTGTACCACAAGAGCCCACAAATTTAGTGTGCATATTTACAGAAAAGTCATATCAAGCTTCTTCCATCCATCTAGGATCCATTGCACAATGCTGAAAGTGTTTGTACGCATGGAAATCTCTGCCTAGGCTAACATTTGTTGCCCATCCCTAATTGCACGAGAAGGTAACAATGAATTTCTTTCGTAAACCTCTGCAGCCTGAGTTACTGGCACAAGCACAGTGCAGTTAGTAATCTTTTTTCACCTTTTAATATCCAATTGTTACACAAATCTTGCACACTGCCCTTCAGAGGTTTATTAATACATACATCATGAATAACATTCAACATCACAGGGAACATCACAGTTGATCTCTCTTCTCCCATCCCATTGTTGTCAAGGAGGATTTGAAAATTATCCAGATAAGCAAACTTTGTTCTCCTGGTCCCAAATTCCAAACTATTTAGATGTATTTCATGAACTTCTTTTGTCCATCCAGTGTTCCTTGTGAATATGGATGACATTTATGAGATTTATCCTTGGGGTGCTTTATGTTTAAATATCGGCAATGGCTTTAATTTTGTGCCATTCATCATCACACAAGGTGGAACCACTGTGAACTGTGTCTTCTCATGACCAGTTGTCTTTTCAAGGGTGGTTTTATCAAGAATCTTAGTATCAGTCATTTTGCTGGCAATTCAACATTTATCAGTTTCATCTATTATTTCAGGGCAAGCCAGTCAATATGTATTCTTCTCATAAACTGGATGACAAAACAATGGCATTGATGATTTTATCAACAAGTCCAAGTGGCAAACGATATGAAACTTTTGTTCACTGATGGAATTTTGTCCTAAGTCATGCCTTTTTACAAATTTTCTACATGTCTTGGCTGTGGCCTTGAATTCATAAATGCCATTTTTCTCCATTTCTCTGATACCATAATCAGATGACCCCACGAGTGATTATATGTCAATTTTGCTGATGCTCATTGATTCATTCTACCACATTTCTCCTCAGTTTCAGTTGCACTTATGTACTTAATCTAGATCATGGTGACAAAGCATAATTTCAAAGTTGTGGAAGGTACAAATCTTGGAAGTATTGTGAGCAGTGAGGGGCTACATTGGTAAATGAGCAGACAGCTGACAGATGTACTTTTTTTGTGGAAAATCATTCTGGCCAGAAGAATTTTGAAATAGGATATAAAACAAAGGGTACAATTTAAAGAGAGTGCAGCAATCAAGCTGGAGTCTCACATTCAGTTCTGGACACTATACTTTAGAGATAATGAGAAGGCATTGGAAAGCACTTAGAAAAGATTCATGTGAGTGAGTTATTACAGGGAAGAGGAACTTCAATTATGAAGGAAGACTGGAGAAGTTAGGAATATTTTCCTTGAAGAAGGTTGAAAGAAGATTTAATTTGGTTTTCAAACTTATGAGGGTTCTGGATAGAGTAGATAGACAGAAACTTACTACTCATGGACATATCAAGATTGAGAGGGACAGATTTATAGCAATGGTTAAGAAACATCAAAACAACAGGATGAAAATCTCATTCACACAGTGAATACTGGTAGATAAGATCTGGATTGCACTGCCTGAGAGTATGATAGAGGAGAAGTCAATCGAAGCATCCAGAAAGGAATTATACTGCTATCTGAAAAAGAAGATTGTTCAAAGTTATGAGAACATGGCAGGAGAATGCCACTAAGTGTGCTGATCTTTCAGAGAGCAGTTGCAGACACAACAGGCTGAGAGAACTCCTTCTGTACTGTAACAAATATACGATTCTGTGAGAGCAAAAGTTAGGTTTTAAACAAATAAATCATGAAGCTGATTTTTACAGAAGATTGTGTTTCACATAACTATACACAACAAAACACAAAGTATTTCAAGGACAACTTAAAATATTACAACTTAAGATTAACTACTTGCTAGTAGCAATCTATATGTTTCATCTAATTTTACAGATGTTTTAAATATTTATAGCTAAAGTAATGTTCAAATGACACCATAAGTCATTCTCTTGAATTTACTGAAACCACATCTCATAGATTATGAAATAAGGAAAGAAGCGATAGCCTGAAGCTAACAGCTGCTGCTATATTTATGCTTTATGTCAGAAAAATGGCCACACCTTAGGAATAAAAATTGATCATTTAGATTGAGTTTTATTTTCGTGATTTTCTTTTCTTTCTTCATCAAGTAAGGATACATTCTAGTGAAGTATTTCATTTTTAATCAATCCATTTCAGGAGAGCATTCCATACAAACTATCAGTGTAAGATTTCCCTATCAATCCGTCACTGAAAGAACAACATTGTGCCACTTTGAATCAAATTGTAGTTTTCCTCATTCTTCAGAATGGAATCAGTGGGTGGTAAAGGCCAAAATTGTGGTTGCTGTCATTCAAATTAAGAAACTTATGTGTGATTTGACAAAGGTGTTTAAACATTTGAAGGGATGGAAATGACTGTTTCCAGTGGGTGCAAGCTTTAGACAATAAGGCATAGATACAAAATTCAAATAGCAGATTTAGTGTAGCAGGAACAAACCATTTTACACAGTGATGAGAGGCTTTGGAATAGGTTACCACAGTCAACATTTGAAGCAGAATAAAAAAGCATGATGAAATTAAATGCTTGATGAACACTCAACAGACCAATGTCAGACCTTCCTAAGGATTGAGGACTCCAGACTCAGAAGGTAGTTGACTCTTAATTGCCATCTGAGTAATCAGGGATGGACAATTAATACTGGCCTAGCCAGAAACACACACGCCCCATGAACAAATTAAAAAATGCTCTCTAAATAATTGATTTGACTTCCTCTGCATAAACATTAGAACATGGAATCATAAAATAACTTTCTCTCCAGCTTATAGAATGGAAGAATCCCTACAGTGTGGGAGCAGGCCATTGGGCCCATCAAGTTCACACTCGGAAAAACATTTCACCAGACATATCTGTGTAACCCTGCACCAATCCACCCAGACCTGCACATCTTTGGAGTGTGGGAGAAAACCAGAGCACCCAGAGGAAACCTACTAAGACACAGGGAGAATGTGTAAACTCCACATAGGCAGTTCCTTGAAAGTGGAATCGCAGGTAGACAGGATAGCAAAGAAGGCATTTAATATAGTTGAAATACTTGCCTTTATTGGTCAGTGCATTGAGTATAGGAATTGGGAAGTCATGTTGAGGCTGTACAGAACATTGGTTAGTCTACTTTTGGAATACTGCATGTAATTGTGGCCTTCCTTCTTTAGGAAAGACGTGGTGAAACGTGAAAGGATTCAGAAAAGATTTACAAGGATGTTGCCAGGGTTGGAGGGTTTGAGCTTTAGGGAGAAGCTCAATAGGCTGGGGTTATTTGCCTGTAGTATCGGAGGCTGAGGGGTGGCCTTACAAAGGTTTATGAGATCATGAGGGATATGGATTGGGTTAATTTCCCTGTGGTGTGGAAGTCAAAAACTAGAGGGCATAGGTTTAAGGTGAGAGGGGAAGAGTTAAAAGGGACCGAAGATGCAACTTTTTCACACAGAGGGTGGTGTGTGTATGGAATGAGCTGCCAACTGAATTGGTGGAGGCTAATACAATTACAACATTTAAAAGACACCTGAATGGGTATATGAATAGGAATGGTTTGGAGGGATATGGGCTGGGTGCTGGCAAATGGGATGACATCAATTTAGGATATCTGGGACTAGATTAGTTTAGGATATCTAGTTAGCATGAACAATTTGGACTGAAGGGTCTGTTTCCATGCTGTAAAACTCTATGATTCTACAACGGTCGCCCAAGGCTGGAATCAAACTTAGGTCCCTAGCACTGAAAGGCTAACCACTGAGCCACTATGTTACACCCTTACGTGGAAGTCTATAATATAGTAAAACCACAGATCTGTGAAATGCATTATATTATTGTTTAGGATTGTCATCAAGTCAATATGCAGGGATCCTGTGCTGGCTGGAGACACACAGGGGATGAGGTTCACTCCAATGGCAGAGCCAGCTAGAGCTTCCACATTCGACTCTACTCTCTTCCTACAGATGCTGCCAGACTGCTGGGTTTCTCCAGCAATTTCAATTTTTGTTGCATATTTCCAGCATCTGCAGTTCTTCATTTTAAATATTTTTTTACGGGGTTTAATCATCTCCATTTGACAACTCTAGCCAGAATCATAAATGAGTCATTTTGGTACAAAGGTCCATAAACGTACTTGTGAAATTTTGAAAAGTGCGATAACACCTGCAGCAAAGCCATTGCATGAGATCATCCAAATACTCACAGACTGATCCACACCCCCATAAACCATCATCAAACAAGGGTATCAAATATCAGATGCAAAACAAACATGATTAAACAGACAGAAAAGCTGATTAAGCTCTCAGCATTTTTAATGCCTACATCACAGAAAAGGTGGAATGGGGTGAATTTAAATTCAGCTTACAGTGCTCCACTTACAGTTAACACAGAGAGGTCTTAGATATTTTACTGCTTTCCCTGAGTATTCCCATCCCTAACTGAGGCAGGTCAAAGAGTGTTCTCCAAAACCTTGTTTTGGAAATCTAATTTTTGAGAGAAACCCACAGCAAAACTATTTAAGGCAAAATCAAGCATAGTATTTATAACAGAACATCTACAATGCAGGCTGTAATGATTTGAACAAGATCAGCCAGGTGGTTCTCACTGAACATGAGTTTCATGATTGGCGCTGTTAACCTGGTCCAATCAGAGTCCCGACTGACAGATATAAACAGGAGTGTCAGGGGTTCTGCTCAGTCTAGGAGCCAGCTCTGAGCTAGCTGGGTCAGGAGCATGGATGCATGTATAAATAAAGTGAGATTTGGTGATGGATGTTGTCCTTGGAATTATTTCATAGGGAAATTGTTTTGTTGTGTGCTGCACACATAGGCACTCAGGGAATTAAGGAAGACTGTATAGGAGAGTGAAGATAGAGTGCAATTGATAAGAGTAAGCATCTATCCAGAGGTAATAAAAATTAGTTTGTATGAGTTACAACTTCCCAGATGCAGGTGTACAATAATTCGTGAGCTGGGTCAGGTAGACTTCTTCTTGAAGGCAAACTTCTTTCCAGCCAGTAACTGAACATAGAAAATCAAAGTGTAATACAGGCCCTTTGGCCCTCAATGTTGCACCAACCTATGAAACTAATCTGAAGCCCTTCTAACCTTCTAAGTGGGTGGCATGGTGGTTAGCACTGTCGCCTCACAGCGCCAGAGGCCTGGGTTCAATTCCCGCCTCAGGCGACTCTGTGCGTGGAGTTTGCACATTCTCCGTTTCTGCGTGGGTTTCCTCCGGGTGCTCTGGTTTCCTCCCACAATCCAAAAAGTGCAAGTTAGGTAAATTGGCCATGCTAAATTGCCTATAGCATTAGGTGTAGGGGAATGGGTCTGTGTGGGTTGCGAGTCGGTGTGGACTTGTTGGGCCGAAGGGCCTGTTTCCATGCTGTAAGTAATCTAATCTAAAAAAACCTACACTGTTCCATTTTCATCCTTATGTTTATCGTTCCTTAAATAAGCTCCACATTTTAATTGTGCCCATCCCCTGCAGTTTCCTTCCCCATCCTATGCATCCTAAATCTTGCCTAATCACATCATAATTACCTTTCCCTGGCAATAACTCTTGCCCAGCAATATATACCTATCCCTTTCCATGGCTAAAGTAAACATAAGCGAATTGTGATCACTATCGGCAAAGTGTTTACCTACCTTTAAATATAACACCCAGTACCAAATCCAATGTGGCATTGCCTCTTGTTGGCTTGTCAGGACACCATCCTGCATGCATTGGACAAACACTGACACATCTAAAGTACTTGAACTATAGTATTTCCAGTCAATATTTGTAAAGTTAAAGTTCCCCATGACAATTCCTGTTACTCTTTCTCCTGGCCAGAATCATCTTTGCTATCCTTTCCTCTACATCTTTGGAACTATTCGGAGGGCTATAGAAAACTCCCAACAGGGTGACCTCTCCTTTCCTGTTTCTAACCTCAGCCCATACTACCTCAATAGACGAGCCCTCAAAAGTCCTTCTGTCACAGTAATACAGTCCTCAATTAACAATGCCACATCTCCCCCTCTTTTACCATCTTCATTGTTCTTACTGAAACATCTAAATCCCAGAACCTGCAACAACCATTCTTGTCCTTGCTCTATCCATGTCTCCAAAATGACCACAAAATCAAAGTCCCAGGTACCAACCCATACTCTAAGTTCACTCATTTTATTCCAGATGCTCCTGGGGTTGAAGTAGACACACTTCAAACCACCTTCTTGCTTGCCAGTGAACTCTTGCAACCTTGAAACCTCATTTCTAATCTTGTTACTCTCAACTTCCTGGACACTGGAAGTATAATTTAGATTCCCATCCCCCTGCTGAATTAGTTTATACCCTCCCAAACAGAATTAGCAAATTTCCTTCCCAGGATTTTGGTTCAGGTGTAGGGGTCCCACCTATCCCAGAATGAGCCCCAATTATCCACGTATCCAAAACCCTCCCTCCTGCACCATCCCTGTAGAGAAGTGTTCAACTCCTCCCTCTCTCTATTCCTCGCCTCGCTAGCACGTGGCACATAACAAATCAGAGATAACAACTCTGTTTGTTCTAGCTCTAAGTTTCCACCCTAGCTCCTTGAATTTCTGCCTTAAATGCCCATCCTTTTTCCTATCTATGTCGTTAGTAGCGATGTGGACCATGGCTTGGGGCTGCTCCCCCTTCCCCTTCTGAGAGACCGACTTGGAAACTTTAAGGCAGGCTATCAACTAAGCCTGAGTTCTTCCTCCCTCATCTGAAGGTCAAACAGCACATGATTCAGAATCATAGAAATATATACTTAAGCAGGCAAACAAAACTAAAGTTTAGTTAAGTAACAAAGGCAAGCATTTCAGATGTTGAGGGTCCATCTGTTGGCAAGTTGGAAAATCATTAAGCTCCCCCATTACAGCTTCCATTGTAAGGTAAAGAGATAACTGTAAAAGCATTAGCACCTATTTTAACAATGGGTTTTGAAACTTTTTTTTTACAGAGCTGACAGGAAGTGTCCGAATCACCTCTATGCTTTACATCAGCTTTACCTGGAAAATCTATACACCGTAGGTCATTCAGAAGGTTCTGGAAATATCATGTGAACAGTCTCTGTCATTTTATGACTCCCACAGACTGTCCATTTATAAAAAAAATTAAACATAAAAATGCAGATGAGAATACACTTTTCTTTGATAGTTTTCTTCATGCCTATATTTTATATCGCCCAATGTTACTCTCCAGTCCGCTTTCCAACTTAGTTCTTTTCTTAAGTTTCATTTTACTGAACACCATTGATGTCCTAATATATCTCAAACACCTTGACAATCATCTAAATTATTAACTTCATGCATTTTTCCTGTTAATTTTCCTGTTAATGTTAAAACGGCATTTTGTTTACTGGATCACAGAGCCTCTCTTGGTCTTTTAAACATCAAATTATTCCTTGAGGAAGGACTCCTTTCAATTATCAATCCGCTTTGCTGTGAAACCAAAGGATGACAAATTCTTCAGCTTTTGTATCAAATGTGTCAGCCACATGATAAACTCTGCTCAAATTACAGCGAGCCCGGTGAAATTCTCAAACTTACCAAAACAAGTTTGATTGTTAAAATAAGATACAATGCCACTTAATTGCAGCTCATTAGGATTTTCACACATGAAACTATACAGGAATAAACAAATCGATTTTAGAAAAGGAGTAAGTGGCATGGAGCCATTTGGAGAAACTGATTTTGAAGCAAAAAAAAAATCAGTAGAAAATGCTCCCAGCCTAATTTTCTGCCAAAGAAAGATAGTTGCCCTGATTCAGTGTAGAAATATGTGGAAACATGTGTAGGTTGCACAGTTCTTTATCTCTTGTTGCTGGGACCATCTGTTTGTAGATAACTAATTTATTGTGGAAAGTAGTATTCAGATGACTTAACATAGAATATCAAGCCTTTGTACTCTTTCAGATTATGAAATCATATCTAGCATTGCCCTTCTATTGACATTTTGTGGAGGAAGCAAGTGAATCATTAAAATTGGTCAGTGTATTTTTAGTTCCGTCATGTGTCACCACAGGCTTGGTGGGCAAAAGGGCCTGTTCCTGAGCTGCATTGTTCTTTGTGCTTTGTATTTGTCATTCTTACAAAGCACAAATACAACCAATTGCTTTTCTTTTTTTTTAATCATTCGATGTGATCATTCGATAAATACTAAAGGAGCTAAATCTTATTTGCTACAGCAAGGTTCATAAATTAAATCTTCCATCTTTCTGTACATTTCTCTAGTGTCCTTGATGTCTCTTAAAGGTTTTGCGGATGATAATGGTCAGTAACATATCTTGAGTTGCATCATCATTTTATAAATTCCTGGCAACAGCACAGCAGTAAAGAGTATTTGGATGCAAACAATTTTTGTGGGGTAAACATTAACTTCTGCAATATCATTATGCTCCTCTGTTGCAAAATCATCCAACACCCACCCAGTGTAAGTTATACATGATATCATTGGCTAGTCCAGTGGGAATACAATCATACTGGGAATTACCCAAACTGCTGACATATTAAGGAGTGATCTAACTCACCCATGGTTCCAGTCTACATTGTTCCAGGTATTTTGCAATACTTAGTCTTCGATTGTTGTCCATTTATGGTGGAGCTGAGAGTATCAGTGAGGATGGGAGGGGATATAGTGAAACCTACAAAAACTATTACAATGCACCATTCATCTCTTGCAGAGTTCTTCAGCAGCAAATATCCTCTTCCTATTTTTCATCATTTCCCTTCAGCAAAATATTTAAAAATAAGGGGCCATTCATTTAATTGAGAGAGGTGCACAGTGTAATGATTGGAACAAATTCATCCAGGTCAACCTCATAAAATATGAGCTCCCTAATTGGGGCTGTTAATCTGGTACAATCAGGGAGTTCTGGCTAACTGCTATAAAAAGGAGTGAGTGCCTCACAACCTGAGCCGTCTCTGGAATTTTAGCTTTATAAAATTTTAGTCCCTTTTAAGGACATAAAAAGGCGGGCCCTGTATCGACTGCTGCTGCACACCGTCCACCTCTTCTCCCTCATCCACCGTCCGGACACGCCTTGGCATGCCCATTTGCCACCGGGCGGTGGGGATCCCCAGTGGAGGGCTCTCTACGCGGGAGTCCTCCCCCTTTCTCTCGGGGATCTGGGGTGGAGGGTGCTGCACGCAGCAGTCCCCTGTAACTGCAGATTGCGGTGGTTCACGGACCCCCAGCCCAACTGCTTGTTCTGTGGCGCTGTGGAGTCCGTGGACCATGTATATATTGGGTGTGGGCGTTTGCACTCCCTTTTTGATTTTCTCAAAAACCTTCTTCCCAGCTTTTGGTTGCACTTCAGTCCCACGCTCCTGATCTTCGGGCATCTGGTATGGAGAAGGGAGGGTGGGTCTTCAGACCTCCTCGTGGATCTGCTCCTGGGCCTGGCCAAATTGGCCATCAACAGGTCCAGGCAGCGGGCCATGGAGGGGGTCGTTAGGGCCGACTGCCTGCCCCTCTTCCGGGGTTACGTTAGAGCCCGGGTGTCTCTGGAGAAGGAGCACGTGGTGTCCACCAACACCCTGGAGTAATTCAAACAGAGGTGGGCACTGCAGGGAGTGGAGTGCATTATTTCCCCCTCCAACTCTATTTTGATTTAATCCCTACTCTCCCCTTCACTGTTTTGATCACACAGCATCGCCCTTTGATGTGAAGGGCAGTGCTTGTCACTGGCCACTCGGGTGTTTTCCTTTCTTCCTGGTGGTGGAAATTGAATAAAGATTTGTGCACCTTGTGTCTCTCACTGTGTCTCACAGCTGCACACACACAACATGGATTAAAAAAGAAAAAAAAAATAAACAGGAGCATTTGAGGTTCTGTTCTGCGAGCTGGCTTTGAGGGAGCTGGATTAGTGTGTACAAGGACTCCTCTTGATTGTGTCAGAGGGGAGGGACTGACTCTGGACCAGCTCCCCACAACAAAAAATAAAAAAACAGGAGTGTCAGGGGTTCTGTTCACTCTCAGAGGTAGCTCTAAGGAAGCCAGACCTGTGTCAAATACACTCCACATGGAAATGAATGATTTGCCGATGTCATACCAGCTTCTGTGGAGTTATTTCCATAGCAATAAGTAGAACTTGCATCACTAATTAAATATAATTACTGAGAGCTCCTGGGAGCTTTACAGAAAACATCTGCTCTGCGTAAAGGTTGGTGTACAAATCAGATACATCCACCTAAAGAACATAATGCCATCATATTGGGTGAAGCTCATGCAATTTCAGCATTATCTCTTTCAGAAACATTACCTTGTCCAAACAACAGCATCTTTTAAACATCCTTGATGTATCCCAGTTGGAGTGGGGGTGATCTTCTAACTTTTTGATTATCCGCACCAATTCTGGAAAAACTGTCCCCTTTGCGAGAAAGAAATCTAAACTTCTGGATAATGTACTGTTTGAAGACTGGTCTTTTGAATACAACTTTATTGGTTTTTCACCATTCAGGAAGACTTATAGGTCCTTCCGCACTTTGTATCACCCTGTGATATTCTTTCAGAGTAACTAACAGCCTTCCAACCTATTCTCTTTTTCCACCCCTCCCTGGGTAGATGCCATGATGTTGTTGGTTAAAGTGGTTAAGGTGATGTAACTAGGTTTTGTTTTCTGGTGCAGATTCAGATTCTTCACATCAATAACTTGGAAGTAATAAAAGGATGATGAGAAACACTTTCTCAGAAGTTGTCGATGATTATAAGCATTTGCATTCTCTTTAAAATCCTGAACATGACTCACTGAACAGGTGAACATCAACATGTTTATTGGCTTGTGGCGATACTTGTCTCTCAGCGCTCTGGCAGTTCCTGCTTCTCCTAAGTAGAACTTTGAAACTGCAAATATATTTTTCTCATGAGAGACTGGAAGTTGTTCTTCCCTGGTATAAGCGTATTTTCCTATTTATTGAGATCAATTGATATTTTGAGATCAATGTAGATAGTGAGTCCTCAATTTCCAGTCTGTTTCTAATATTTTGAAGCTGATGCAGCCTTTTAAACGATGCAGTTTCTTTCTTTTTACTCATTCATGGAATCTTATTTGGGCCAGCATTTATTGCCTTTGAAAAGGTGGTGATAAAAAGTCTTCTTGAATTACTGTCATCCATGTGATATGTGCACACCCATATAGCTGTTACAAAAGGAGTTCTGGTGTTTTTACCCAGTGGCAGTCAAGGAATAATAATATATTTCTAAGCCAGGATAGTGTTTAGCTTGAGAGAAACCAGCAAATGGTGGTGTCCCCATGTGCCCTTTTTTTTGATAGTAGTGATAAGGTTTGGAAGGTGCTGTTAAAGGAGTGCTGTTAAGTGCTGCAATGCATCATGTAAATGGCACCTACCGCTGCCACTGTATGATAATTATAGAGCTGTGAAAACTTATGTTGGTGGATGGTTAACCAAGCAGCTGCTTTGTCCTTGATGGGGTCAGGCTTCTTGCGTGTTTTGGAGTTGCACTCATCCAGCAGATGGTTCAGTTCTCTAATCTCAGAGATGGTCATTGTCTGACAAAGCTTACTTGCTGCTGATTCGCCCAAGCCTGAATATTATTTAGGTCCTGGTGTGTATGGACATGGACTGCTATAGCACACTTAACTCTGTTGCAGTTGAAATCGGAAAACTGTTGGAAACTTCCCAGTACATAAAGGAAGGCTCTAGGCTGTGAAAATTGTATTTGTTTCTGACAGCATCAGGTGCACCTTCAGGAATCCTACCCATTGTATTTCCAGTAGTCAGAGGAAAATCAGTTAAAAATATCTTCAATACCTTTTTTGAGCATTTTCCAGACCATTTTCCATAGTTTCTCCAAAGTTGCTGCATTACTGCAGCGAATTCTGAAAAAGACCGCACTTTTAAGGCAACTTGTCAACTTCATGACATGTTACATCCTCACATAAAAGATCTCCATCTCTATTTTAAATCAGTGCAGCTTATTTACACAGTCAGTGAGTTGAACTGTAACAAACAGCCAGTTAGCTATATACACACATATATAATAGTCTAACAGTAACAAAAGTAAACATAAATGCTATAGGCTACCTGTAAATTGAGATATCATATTAGTGTAAATCATTAATATTTTTAATAAATGTCAAGATATCTTTCTCAACAAGAACACAGTTTTTGAGGCTTTGTTACATGTGCTGACATAAAAGCAAGCACTCAGAATATATCCTGGAAGTGGCATTTTACCCTACCGAAATCATTTTGCATCATAGACAATTGAAATGGACTCTATGCTAGTGATAATTTATGCAATTGTTCTTCAAATGCAATTCTCCAGTAATGCTTACCGTATACAGTCATAGAGATATACAGCATCGAATCAGACTCTTTGATCCAACTCGTTCATGCTGACCAGAAATCCTAACCTAATCGAGTCCCATTTGCCAGCACTTGGCCCATATCCCTCCAAGTGTTCCTATTCATATACCCATCCAGATGCCTTTTAACTGTTGCAATTGTACCAGCCTCCACCACTTCCTCTGGCAGCTCATTCCATACATGTACCACCCTCTGTGTGGAAAAAGTTGCCCCTTAGATCTCTTTTATATCTTTCCCCTCTCACCCCAAACTTATATCCTCTAGTTCTGGACTCCCCCACCCCAGGGACGTGGAGAGGGTTGGACAGGGTTGGGAGGGTCAGATGGAGGTCAGGGTTGGATGGAGTTTGGGGCGTCGGACGGTGTTGGGGTTGGGGAGGGGTTCAGATGGGGGCAGGGTTGGGGTGGGTTCGGATGGGATTGGCATTGGGGGCTCGGACGAGGTTGGGGTTGAGGAGGTCGGATGGGTTACAGGTTGGAGGGGTTTGGACGGGGTACAAGTTGGGGGGGGTCGGATGGGGGCAGGCTTGAGGGGTTCGGTCAGGGTCGGAGTTGGGGGGGTTGGACTGGGGAGTGGGGTGTGGGGTCGGACAGGGCTGGGGGGCACGGACAGGGGAGTGGGGTTGGAAAGGTTTGGGGTGTGGATGGAGGAGTGGGGTTGGACAGGGTTGGGGAGGATGGTCGGGGGAGTGATGTGCTGCTGCCTAGTCTCCTGAATGGGAGGGGACATAGCAAATGCTTGCTGCATCAATCCCATTGAACTGATGCGGGGAGGGTTCAGCAATGCTGCAGGTCACTTATGCACAAGTGTGTCTCTGCTCAGAAACAAACCTGAGACAGAGAGAGGGAGCAAGGTAGGCAGAGCAAGGAAAAAGGAAACTTCAGAAAACTCCAAGCCCCAGAGATGCCTTGAATCAATTAACTGAATAATCAATTATCCAAACAAAATAGTACCCACCCATCTTGTTTAGATAATCGTGGTTCCTCTGTATCCCTGTCCAAGAAGCTTTCAACAACATAGCTCGAGGGATCATCAGAATGCACTGGTCTCTCCAGCACATCAAGATGATGATCTGCAGAGAAGTGAGGCAACATTGAGAATCCCAGCAAACTGCAATGTTAGTTCTGATATATTGTTTCATTTCAGAAAAAAAAATTTTAATGATTAATTATAAATACTTCTAAAACACATTTCTACAACATGAAAAGTTTATATGTGATACATAAATGTTTAGTAACAAAGATGGAAAATAGTTAGGAGGGATTTAAATGTTTGCTAAAAGTATTCAGTTAACCTGAAGCATTATGATCAAGTTGGAGCTTGTATAAGAATGTGTCTCATTTTTATGACAAACAGCAACATTTCATTTGGGAAGATTGCTGCTCGAGGCTATCTTAGGGTAAATTCCATTCAGATAGATTCAATAAGCTCCTGAAACAGGATTTACAGGAACCAACAGAACGTGTAGTTTGAAATAGAAGGGGTGGCAACGACCATTCCACTCCATTGCCCTTTTCCAATGTGAGCTCATACTGGACAGGAAATTCATGGACAGTAGGTGAGGTGGCCTGGTGTTCAGAAGCTACTGGCAAGAAGTGATGCAACAGCCATTTTACCACCTGATGCAAAAGGAAAAGTTGTTGCCATGCTTTAAGCACCACTACCACCAGTGTGTCCTGATCAGAGCAAGATCTGTGACAGCTGTCATTCCTACAACTATCCAGTGAAGTCTATGCCTTCAAGGTACCATGCGACTCTCAATATCCAGCAACTTTCCAAGTCACAAAAAACAGCAGGCAGCAAACAAACATAACAGCTAACAAACAGCTCGATCATGCTTACAAGAAAGCCCCAGTGCAAATGTACTCTGTGAATATTTTCTTTGGACTACTCAAGAAAAGGAAGATTTCTTCCCCAAGATCAGGAAGAAAAGACCTTGCTATTTAGTCAAGAAAACTTGGATGAAGGTCGCAGAAGAGATCAGAAACCATGGGTTCATCCGGAGGACCTGACTATGTGATGTAAGTACATCAACAAACCCGTCTCCATTGACGATCAGCAAGTTTGCAAGATTGCAAATGCTGGGGAGCTTGTGGTAATGGATTGAGGTTGCAGATTTCCTTATTATTCATTGATGGAATATGGGTATGGCTGGCTGTGTCAGCATTTATTACCCATCCCTAGTTGCCCTTAAGAAGATAATGGTGAGCTGCCTTTTAGGACCATTGCAGATCACGTACCGTAGATGGATTCACAATGGCATTAGGGAGGCAATTCCAGCAACACTAAAGGAACAGTGATGTATTTCCAAGTCAGGATGGCAAGTAACTTGAAGTGAAACTTGCAGGAGATGGTGTTCTATGTATCTGTTGCCCTTGTCTTCCTAGATGGAAGTGGTTGTGCGTTTGGAAGGTGTTGTCTCGACAGCCTTGGTGAATTCCTGTGGTGTATCGTGTAGATAGTACTGAGCATTGGTGATGGAGAGAGTGGATGTTTGTGGTGCTAAACAAGCAGGCTGCAGGAGTCAGCAGGTGAGTTACTCACTGTAGGATTCCTAGCCTTTGACCTGCTCTTGTAACCATGTATTTTTATGGTTAGTCCAGTTCAGTTTCTAATCAATGGTAACTCCCAGAATTGATTGATGTGTTTATTGTCATGTGTATTTATTACATATATTTGTTACAAAAACAGTGAAAAGTGCTGTGTAATGTTGTCACTTACCATTACCATCTTAACTCACAGAAATAAATCAGACATAGAGTATAAAGAAAGAAAAATAAGGAAATAAAGGTAAAAGTTCAATATTAGAGTATTTTTAAAGTGCTTAGTCATGGGGCCTGGATCTGGGCTGTTCCACTCTGACAGTCAGACAATCACCAGCATGAAGCAGTCGGCCAGCCTGGAATCCTTTTGCCACACTGCTGCCACATAACCATGGCGCCATTCTTTGGCACCATCTTACCTCTACCACCGACAACTCTGCCATGAGTCCATACTGGGCTGATCTCAGAAATGCAGCAGCCAATGAAGCTGCCGGTCCTACATTGGGGACTGGGCTTAAACTTGCCTCCTTCTGCCATTGCCGGTAACACGATCACACCTGCCTCTGCCAGCACTGCTATTGGAACAAACCCTGGTCTCCAACGCTGGACACAAGGAGTTAAATTAGGTAAATGTTTAATAAAAGCAGAAAAAAAAACAAAAGAATACCAGTTGGAGCAGATGGGCTCTAGACTGCTGGGCTCAGGAGCCCAAATGCCACGTTGCTACTCCACTGCCATCTTGACAGTATGGATTCAGCGATGGTTAGATTCTCTCATGTTGTAGATGGTCATTGCCCAGCATTTATATGCTACTTGCAAACTCGGATGCTACTTGCCATTTGTCAGCCTAAGTCTGGATATTGACTAGGTCTTGCTGCATTTGGACATGACTGTTTCATTTTCTGATGAGTCATAAATGGTGCTGAATATTGTACATTCATCAGTAATTATCCCTATCTCAGACCCTAAGGTACAAGGAAGACCATTGATGAACAGCTGAAGATGATTGAACCTCAGACACAATCTTGAGGAACCGAGGGACCTTGTGATACAGTGGTATTGTCCCTACTTCTGAACAAGGAAACCTTGGATCAAGTCACACTAGCTCCAGACACTCAACAATGCCTTTACTTCCTCAGGGGTCTAAGGAACTTCAGAATGTCCCTAAAGACATTTCCCAAATTTTATAGATGTACCACAGAAAGCATCCTATTCAGATGCATCACAGCTTGATATGGCAACTGCTCTGCCCAGGACCAGAAGAAACTGCAGAGGGTTGTCAACACAGCCCCATACATCATGCAAACCAACCTTCCATCCATTGACACAGGAAGGCAGTGAACGTAATCAAAGACTCCTCCCACCCAGTTATAATCTCTTCCAACCTCTTCCGTTGGACAGAAAATGCAAAAGCTTGAACACACATACCAACAGATTCAAGAACAACTTCTTCCCCACTGTTGTTAGACTTCTAAACGGACCTCTTAAATTTTAAATTTAATGTTGATCTTGCTTTTTGTACACCTCCTCTTCTATTGTCACATATACCTAGGTACAGTGAAAAGTTTTATTTAGTGTGCATTACAGGCAGATCATACCTTACAAAGTAAATTAGGATAGTAGAACAGAACAAAGATCTGCCTGTAATGCACGCAAACAAAACTTTTCACTGTACCTAGGAACATGTGACAATGATAAATCAAATCAAATGTGTATTAACATTGCTGAACAGGTTGATTAGAAAATACCCTGAGGAACTTTGCTTCTGTTGTCAGGACATCTTGCATGTAGAGACAGGAACCAATTTTGTGGTTTGAACCAGGCTGCATCTCAAGTCTGTGGCTTGCCTTTTTAGTGCTCACTCACTTTGAGCCAGGTAATTTTTCATGATTGTCAGCAGTCATCAGTCAAGGGGATGAAGATGTTGCTGTATAGCACCGTGCTACATCAGTGTTCCATCTGCATCATGTTCTAGCTGTGTACACACCAAACATGCTACATGTGCTTCAACTAAATAGTCATCTTTTAAAAGCTAAGGGAATTAATCCTCAGTCAAGTCCATAGAGACACCATTCAATCAGTGGGTCCTAGAGCAGTAACCAAGGTTGGCCTCTGTTATTGGTGGCAGGGGTTTGGACATGGTTAGTCAATAGCTTGGGTGGTCAGCATCAAGGTGTTCATGTCTCTCCAGTCCAGAGAAAAGACCACTGTTCTGAGGGTCCATCATTAAAAATCAAGGTGGGATCATTTGGGGCCACTGCTGTGGGAGGGAAGCTTGGAAACTCAATTGTCATGATTGGAGGCAGAATGCTGAAATGCAGGGGAGAATTACAATAGTGGAGGGGGGAACAACTTAATATATTAGGGAGGGGAGACGATATTGAGGGAAAGGGGTAATGCAGGAAGGAGATCATCTGAAGTCAGCAGTATCCTGGCTTTAATGGGGATCATTGGAGATTACAGAGGAAACTCGATTATTCGAATACCAATTATCTGAAGGAGATCTCAAGGTCCCGATAGAAACATTACATCAAAGACGTGTTTCCAATAGTGATTGCGTCTTTTGTTTACAGTGATTAACAGGCACTGTCTCTAAATGACTGACCTCCCACCCTCCTTCTCTCCCAACACTTTCCATGGAGTTCTACAGAGAATTGCATCCTAAACCACACACCCCCCGCCTCCCCCACTTCCCAGAAATAATCTCTCCAACATTGTCCTGTACAGAGCAAATATGGAACCTTTCAAAAATTTGCAGTACAAAGTTGTGTGTGTGTGTGTGTGTGTGTGTGTGTGTGTGTGTGTGTGTGTGTGTGTGCGTGCACGCGCATGTGTGTATCTGTCCGCTATTTGGTGACTTACCCCACAAAGACAGCAGCAGCAGTGTTGTTGGTGTGCGGGCCAGATGCCCTGGAGAGGGGTTGGGGTAGATGGGGAGGGCTCGAGCGCTTTGAGCTGTGGGGAGGGGAGGGGGCGGGGTTGGACCGGGTTGGGAGTGGGGTCAGGTTTGGACCAGGTTGGGGGTGGGGACTCGCGCATTTGGTGCTGGGGAGCAGGCGTGGTGCTGGATCGGGCTGGGGGTCGATTTTGGATGGGAGTGGTGGGGACGAAAGGGAGCGGTGTTGGGGGCAGGGTTTCACGCGCTGTGCGCTGCTGCAGTCTCCTGAATAGGGAGCAGACTTTAAAACTCCGAGGTCCAGAGGAAAGGCATTTAATCGATTCACTGAGTAATCAATTATCCGAATGAAATAGTGCCTGCCCATCAGGTTTGGATAATCGAGTTTCCAATGTACTTGATCTGGCATATTCATATGATAATGTTTTGAGCAAGAGATTTAAAGTAGGGAGACCAAAATTTAGATAGAGGGTTTGGTTGGGGTCCTGGGGATGTTCAAAGCCTATGGAGATAATAGGGAGTACTGTCAAGAAGGAAATGCTTGTTTCTGGGGTGGGGGGTTCACCAATAGTAAGAGCCTCAGCCTGACATTCACTCTTGCAGAATGACTACCAGTATCATGCTGTAAATAACAAGTGCAACATGGAATTGAAAATGGTTGTGACCTCTGAGAGGGAAGTATTTTCAATTCTGATAATGTGAGGCCTTTCAAAGGGAAGTGGACTCACATTCTTGTTAGCACTGCATGCTCTGTGAACCTTAGACATGGTTTGTGTGTGGAAGTGGTGGACGCAGGTATAGTTACAACATTTAAAAAACATTTGGAAAACTATATGGAATAGAAAAGATTTGGAAAGATATGGGCCAAACAGGCAAGTGAGGCTAGCTTAGTTTTGGAACATGGTCAGCATAGACTAGTTGGACAGAAGGATCTGTTTCCATACTATATAATTCTATGACTCTACGACTCTATTAGCCTACTGTGTTCAGTTCAGATCCTTTCTCCATGTACTCTTGACCATATATACAACATTATGATTCAATTTCACTAATGGTTGTGATGCAAAAGCAATTTTGTCACCGAGAAAGATCGACCTTAATTGCCAAAATGGTAGACACATTCCAAAGTACCATTTCCTGCATGCGGTGCTGCAGCCACTACTCCACACCTTGGACCATCAAACATATAACGTTATGATAGCTAGTATTTGTACCTTCAATATTATAGCTGCAGTTAAACAGATATTTGCACACACAGCTGATGAAGAAAGTGAACAAATATCTGCAATAGTGATAATACAATTACAGTGACCTAATTCTCATGCCACATATGTACCCTCAGGAAGTCTTCCTTCTTTGCCTCCCACTATGTCAGTTCCAAGCTGCACTGCTGGGCTAGAAGAGCTTTGCCTGACGATGGAGCACACTGGCCTTGGAAGTTCTGTTTACACGACCCCAGAGGTGTTTGCATCTAGAGGACCCAGAAATACAGATAATGCCCTGCCCATAGAAAGAGGTCTTGGTGCCTCATCCCCTTGTTGACTTGCCATTGGTGCTGAGCACCAATGCTGGAGAAATGGAGTGCAGGTCTGTGCCTAAATCCAACTGGCTGAGAGTAGTGGACCTGGCTCTCCATTGCAGCCACCAAACTCTCCAAGGAAGCAGCCAAATGCATGCATGTCTGAGGCAGCAGAGTCCAATTGTGATGCTGCAGTTCTGCAATCTTTGTGTCAGGTTTCCCAGTATCCCTGCCAAACCTATGCTTCTGCTGCTCCTGTCTCTCTTTGTGTATGTCAATCGTCCCTGATTGCTGACATCATGGGGACCGCTTCAGCCTCGCCCAGAGCAGATATCTGTTTTCAGTCAGTCCTCCAAGTACCAGCGGCAAGGCGCTTCTTCCAAAATCAGCTGCAGAGATGTAGCAGTGAAGGGGTCACCAGCAGGTGCTACCCATTCTAATCTTGATAAAATGCCCACCAAGGTGTCAGTATCTGTGCTGGAAGGTGCAAGAGGCTGCCTTATTGGTGCATTCTCTGAGGCATCCATGCTCTTGTCTTCAGAGGTAGAATGTGTTGCAGCAATAACCACTTGATGGTGGAGATTGTGGTAATGTCACATTGCAAACAAGAACCAGAGGTTCAGGAGGCATGCCAATAGTACATTCACAGTCGAGGTTATAGGAGAAAGTGCAATGAAGGATCACAAGAAGCACAATAGAATTACAGAATCCCTACAATGCAGAAAGAGATTATTTGGCCATCAAGCCCATCCCATAACTCTCCATTTCCATTGTCAATCGTTCCTACTCTGCACATCTTTGGACTATGGGAGGAAACCAGATCATCTGGCAGAAACCTATGCAGACTGGGGGATAATATGCAAACTCCATACAGTCAGTCATCCAAGGCTGGAATCAAACTTGGGTCCCTGGTCTATGAGGCAGCACTGCTGCCACATTACACCACTGTTAGTCTAACAAACAAGCAAAAAAAATCTCAATTGTTGATTTTATACAAGAGTATACATTTTAACATATGTACCATAAAGGTACTGAAAAGAAGTGAGAAATTGTTTAACCACTTGACAGGGAAATTAACAAGTTGAATATAGAGGTCGGATATTGTCTATATGGACTTTATTAAGTCGTTTGATAAGATTCTGCATGGTAGACTGGTTAATAAGGTTAGATCACATGGAATACAGGGAGAACTAGCCATTTGGATACAAAATTGGCTCAAAGATATTGAGAAGAGATTGGTGGCGGAGGGTTGCTTTTCAGACTGGATGCCTGTGACCAGTGGTGTGCCTGTGACTGGTGCTGAATCCACGGCTTTTCATCATTTATATAAATGATTTGAATGTGAATATAGGAGGCATGGTTAGTATGTTTGCAGATGACACCAAAATTAGTGGTACAGTGGATAGCGAAGAAGGTTATCTCACAGTACAAGAGGATCTCAATCAGATGGGCCAAGAGCCGAGGGGAGGCTGAGAGAGTTTAACTTAGGTAAATGTGAAATGTTGCATTTTGGTTGGGCAAATCAGGGCAGGACTCATACTTAATGGTAAAGTGAACAAAGAAACCTTGGAGTGCATGTTCATAGTCCCTTAAAAATAGAATTGCAAGTAGACAGGGTAGTGAAGAGGCATTCGGTACCTTTGCCTTTGTGGGTCAGTGCATTGAGTAAAGGAGTTAGGAGGTCATGATGCAGCTGTACAGGATATTGGTTAGGCCACTTTTGGATTACTGTGTTTAATACCAGTCTCTTTGCTATAGGAAATATGTTGTTAAAGTTGAAAGGGATCAGAAAAGATTTACAAAGGTGTTGTCAGGGTTGAGGGTTTGATCTATAGGGAGAAGTTGAATAAGCTGGGGCTATTTTCTCTGGAGCATTAGAGGCTGAGGGATGACCTTATAAATCATGAGAGGCATGAATAGATTAGATTAGATTACTTATAGGGTGGAAACAGGCCCTTCAGCCCAACAAGTCTATACCGACCCGCCGAAGCGCAACCCACCCAGACCCATTCGTTCCTGATGAAGGGCTTTTGCCCGAAATGTCGATTTCAAAGCTCCTTGGATGCTGCCTGAACTGCTGTGCTCTTCCAGCACCACTGATCCAGACCCTACATTTACCCCTTCACCTAACATTATGGGCAATTTAGCATGGCCAATTCACCTAACCTGCACATTTTCTTTGGATTGTGGGAGGAAACCAGAGCACCTGGAGGAAACCCACACAGACACAGGGAGAATGTGCAAACTCCACACAGACAGTTGCCTGAGGTGGGAATTGAACCTGGGTCTCTGGCGCTGTGAGGCAACAGTGCTAACCACTGTGCCACCGTGCCGCCCAATAGGGTAAATAGTCATGGTATTTTTGCTTGGGTAGGTGCGTCTAAAACTAGATGTAGGTATAAGGTGAGAGGGAAAAGATTTAAAAGAGACCTAAGGGGCAATGTTTTCACACAGAGGATGGTGCATGTATGGAATGAAATGCAAGGGGAAGTGGTGGAGACTGGTCCAGTTACAACATTGAAAAGGCATATGGATGGGTACATGAATAGGAAGGGTTTAGAGGGATATGGGCCAAATGCTGGCAAATGGGACTAGATTAATTTTGGATATCTGGTCAGTATGGACGAGGTGGACCAAAGAGTGTGGTGCTGGAAAAGCACAGCAGGTCAGGCAGCATACGAGGAGCAGGAGAATCGACATTTCGGGCAAAAGCCCTTCATCATTCCTTTTCTAGCACCACACTCTTGACTCTATCTCCAGCATCTGCAGTCCTCACTTTCACAGAGTTGGACCAAAGAATCTGTTTCCATGCTGTACAACTCTTTGACAGGCAGACAGAACATTGATCTGTCTGAACACTGTTCTCCCACACCATCTAGTGGCAGTCACAAAAGTTTTCAACCTATCATATTCTTGGCTTCATATTTGTAATACTGTATCCTGGCAGCCCTAAAAAGTTCACATTTCTGCGTAGGCGCACCTCGTGAAATGCTAGGTGAGTAAAAACACAGTGAAGCCCAAATAAACACAATAAACGAGTGAACAGGTTGGATTGACGTCACTCACAGCGCCACCAGCAGCACTGCCCAACCGTGATTTCATTACAGTCTTGCTTGAAACATGGAGAAAAAGAGATGAAATTCATAGGTGAGGTAAACTGATCACCTATTTGACATCAAGGCTACATTGGCCAAGTTGGCCATAGAAAAACTAGAGTCAACCGGAACGAGGGGGATGTCTCCAATAGTTGGAATCACAGCTAGCCCAATGGAAGAATGATTGTTATTGTTGAAGGTAAGTCATCTTGGCTCCAGGATATCCCTACAGAGATTCCTCAGGATGGTGTCTGAGCTTAACAACCTTTCTGTAGTTTCATCAAGAAATGGAGATGTTTGCAGATGATAGCACAAGGTTTAACATCCCTTAGCACTCTCCAACTATTAAAGCTGTCCATGTCCAAAAATAAAGCCAGATCTGGGTAACATCCAGACTTGGGGTAGCAAATGGCAAGTAATATTTTGCCATATAAACGCCAGTCAATGAATGCCATCTCCAAGAATTTAATCATCATCATCCCTTGACATTCAATGGTATTACCATTGCTGAATCATCCACAATCAACATCCTGGGAGTTATCATTAACCAGAAACAGAACAAGACTAGTCATCTAAAGGCTACAACTACAAGAGCATGTCAGAGGCTAAGAACTCCACAACACATAACTTACTTCCTGACTCTTAAGATCCTATCCACCATCTACAAGACATAAATCATAAATGTGATGGAACACTCTCTACTTGCCTGGATGAATGCCGTGCCAATGACACTCAAGAAGCTTGACACCATCGAGGCCAAAGCAGCCCACCTGATTGGTGCCACGTTCGTAAATATCGACTCCTTCTATCACCAATGTACAGCAGTGTCAGAATGTAGCAAATTGAATATACACTGCAACAATTCATCAAGGGTCCTTTGATAACATCTTCCAAAACCATGATCACTACCATCTAGAAGGACAGCAGTTACAGCAGTGATTGGAACCAGGTATACTTGTTGACTATGAGGTACTTGATTGGGGTATTGTCCTGGGTCAATCAGAAAAGCCCTGGTTGACCTATATTACCAGGAGATTAAAATAATCTCATTTCAGACTGACTATGAGCTGGCTGGCCACAGCCAATGGTATTGTTGTATGAGTCAAAGAAAAGGTGATTTGATGATGGGACCCAGTCTTTGTGCTGCTCTTTTAGTATGTGGGTCGCAGACTGAACCTTTGTATTGGATTGAGCTTGTGTGTGTGTACAGTGCCTTCATGACTGGATCGTGTCCTTGTTTGTGGACTGGGCCTCTCTGTGTGGACCAGGCCTCCATGCGTGACTGCAGATGCTGGAAACCAGATTCTGGATTAGTGGTGCTGGAAGAGCACAGCAGTCCAGGCAGCATCCAAGTAGTTCCCATGTGCACCCCATATGTAGGCACACGTAGGCTGACCAATGTGTGTTTAAAAAAAAGTCAAATCAACTGCCCTGTGTGTTGGTTGGCCAATTGCCCTGGGAATGTATGTTTGTCTATGATATTTTGTACTACAGTTTGAAATGAGATGTGTTTCTGTACAGTTCTACATCAACATCTCTGCTCTTCGGCGAGTTGTCTTGATGTATAGTGACTCGCGTGTGAGACACTGCAACCTTATCTGGACTTTGAATTTACTCCTTAAGCTGAAATGTCTTTCTATAGGATGTTCTATGCTGATGTCTTTGTCTTTTGGTGACTTGTTTTGTTATGTAGTGACTGGTGCTATGTGTTGTGTCTGTGACACCACAACTTTGAATTTTGAATAAAAGAGAAGATAACCAGTGGAAGAAGAAGAAAATAAAATATAACCAGGAGATTAGAATTCCCTCAATTCAGAGGACTGACTCTGAGCTGGCTGGCGATAGCCAGAGTACTGTGTACAAGGAGCAGCGCTTCAAAAGTTAGTGCTTCCTAACAAACCTGTTGGACTATAACCTGGTTTTATGTGATTTTTAACCAAGTAAATAAAGAGAGACTTGGTGACAGGATACCAGCCTCAACGGGGAACACACACCACCTACGAGTCCCCTCTAATCCACTCACCACCTTGACTTGGGATAATATTATTGCTCTTTCAGTGTCACTGAGTTTAAATCCTGGAAACTCCACCTTATCAGCATTGTGGATCTATCGACATCAAATCAGCTGTAGTGGTTCAAGAACATAGCACATTAACAGCTGCTCAAAGCCAACAAGGATGGGCAATAAATGCTGACCCAGCCAGTGACTCACACATTTCTTGAATGGATTTTTAAAAAATCACCAATATATGCTCATATATGATCCAATAAAAGCATTAATCAGTCAAGTACTTTAAATTGCCCCAATATTATTTTCCTTCCAAACTTTTCTTCTTTTCAACCTCCATTTCCAGAGGCATCATTAATATTAGTACATGGTTATATGGCAGCAGCAACTGTACAGTACCTTCCCGACATGGATGTTATTTGTGTGTCTTTGTAAATATGTGAGAACTACTATAGTCAAAGCTGTCCTTAGACTTAATCATTACATTTCACATGCAAATTTAAAGTAGCAGCAATTTGGCAGTACAAAACTTAAGTACTTGCGTGCAATTCTGGTCTCCTTCCTATCGGAAGGATGTTGTAAAATGTGAAAGGGTTCAGAAAAGATTTACAACAATGTTTACAAGAGTTGAAGGGTTTGAGCTTTAGGGAGAGGCTGAATAGGCTGGGGCTGTTTTCCCTGGAGCATCGGAGGCTGAGGGGTGATCTTATTGAGGTTTATAAACTCATAAGGGGCACAGAGAGAATAAATAGACAAGGTCTTTTCCCTGGGGTGAGGGTGTCCAGAACTAGAGGGGATGGGTTTAGGGTGACAGGGGAAAGGTATAAAAGGGACCTAAGGGGCAACTTCTTCACGCAGAGGGTGGCATATTTATGGAATGAGCTCCCAGAGGAAGTGGTGGAGGCTGATACATTACAGCATTCAAAAGGCATCTGGATGGGTATATGAGTAGGAAGGGTTTGGAGGGATATGGGCCAAGAGGTGGCAAATGGGACTAGATTAGGTTAGGATATCTGGTCAGCATGGACAGGTTGGACCAAAGGGTCTGTTTCCATGCTGTACATCTCTATGACTATTATTAAAACAAAACATTTTGCTGAAGCTTTTTCAGGATATTCACAAGAATAGCAAAAGAAAATGGGCAGCTTTCTGAGAAGCAAATGTGATTGGTTAGCAAGAGGACTCTGACTAGGGAGGCACTGCTGTGGAGAATTCATTCTCAACAAAACATATCATTTTCATCAATGAAATCTGAAGCATGCTCTCATCAAATGTTCACATATGCACCCTTTACCCACCTGGCCACTTGGAATGCCATAAACATTCATGCAATGTATACAGCATGCTCCTATCTTCCAAAATACATGCTGCATGATTCTTTGATGTACCTTTTTGAATAAGGTTGCTGTGGAATATATTAACAAAGCAAACAGACATTATTTATAGACCAAATTCCCACAAAACCTCAATCAATAACGACATTACCATTGATCAATCATTGACATTTCTAAGTTCTTTACTAGCATGCTACACAATGTTTTAAACTTATTCAGAAAAAATATAGTGTGCTATGACAAATCTGAAGAAGCACATGAATACAAGTGAAAGAAGCAAGAATGGAATAGTCAGCCATGAAGAAATATCCCTGATTGTTTTTGTTTCCTCTGTGCACATCATAGTCCATAGTCATAGAGTTGGAGACAAAAACCGACCCTTTGATCCAACTTATACATGACGATCAGATATCTTAAATTAATTAAATTAAATTAATCTAGTGTCATTTGCCAGCATTTGACCCATATTCCTCTATGTCCTTTCTACTCGTGTACCCATCCAGTTTTAGGCTCACTGACCTTGAGAAAAAGACCTTGGCTAATCACCTTACCCATGCCCTCATAATTTTATAAACAGATCGTCCCTCAACTTCCAATGCTCCAGAGAAAATAATCCAAGCCTATTCAGCTTTTCACTATAGCCCAAACCCTCCAACTGCGGCAAAATCCTTGTAAATCTTTTCTGAGCCCTTTCAGGTTTGACGTCTTTCCTATAGCAGGGAGCTCAGAACAGAAAATAGCATTCCAAAGGCGGCCTAACCAATTAGTGCCATGGTGGCTCGGTGGTTAGCACTGGTGCCTCACAGCACCAGGGATCTGGTTTCGATTCCACCTTCTGGCAACTGTCTGTATGGAGTCTGCACATTCTCCCTGTGTCTGTGTGGGTTTCCTCTAGGTGCTCCGGTTTCCTTCAACACTCCAAAGATGTGTAGGTTAGGAGAATCGGCTGTGCTAAAATTGCCCATATTGTGTAGGTTAGGTGCATTAGTCAGGGGCAAGTATAGGATAGGCGGAATGGGTCTGAGAGGGTTATCTTCAGAGAGTCAATGTGGACTTGGGCCAAAGGGCCTGTTTCCACATATAGGGATTTTATGATTCTACATATAGACTCTATGAATGTCCTGTACAGCTGAGTTATGGTATCCCAATGCCTATACTCAATGCACTGACCAATAAAGGCAAGTGTACCAACCACCTTCTTCACGAACTTGTCTACCTGCGACTCTACCTTCAAGGAATTATGAACCTACATCCCAAGATCTTTTTGTTCGGCAACACACCCCAGGACCCTACCATTAAGTGTATATGTTCTGCCCTGATTTGCCTTTCCAAAATGCAACACCCCACATTTATCTAAATTAAACCCCATCTGCCATTCCTTGGTCCATCAGCCCATCTGTTCAAGGTCCTGTTGTACTTTGAGGTAACCTCCTTCACCCTTCTGAGGAAAGGTCACTCGGCATGAAATGTTAACTCTGACTTCTCTCCACAGATACTGCCAGACCTGCTGAGCTTTTCTAGCACTTTCTATTTTAACCTTCTTCACTGTCCTTTACACCACCAATTTCTATATGTGTTAAATGCATTACAGCCACTCATGCTGCATTCATCTCAGAATTCTGGAAATATTCCTCAGGGCTTTCTGGAAGTGGATATTTAGCATTTTAGTTTGACAGATCCTGAGCCAGATTGAACAGTATTCTGCTGCTGAGCCGACCAACATCAGTTAAGGCGAGTATAAAGTGTTAAAAATGCTGCCCGGTGTTTCCGTTTTTAATTCACGCTCATCTTGATCTTGCTCCAGTATTGTACAGTGCTGGCAGGTTGATGTATGATCAAGAGTGGTGGGCTTAGGGCATAGTGAGTGGTCAGCAACAGAAGTAGATGTGTATTTGCTTCTTGGCTTATGAGTTCTTCAGGTGGAATACATATATTGCAGAGTTGTATTCGTCTTAATGAAGTCTCCAATTTCTGAAGTGAGCCTCTACAATATTCTTTCTCTTCTTTCGCAAAGAGTGAACATTTGAAGAGCCTGTTGTGGAAACGAAAACATTAAAATTTGGTAAGAAACATCTTACTGTAGCTTCAGCTTTTCATTAAGGTGCAAGGGAAAGCAAGATCATGTGACATTGTATTGCTTCCTGTGATATACATTGTTTGATTATCATATTACACAGTTACAATTACCTTATTCTACTATTATCTTCACAAATTCATTGATTCAAGTAACATTTGCACTAGACAAATGCCAGGCAATGACCTTGTCCAGTACAAGATAATATTATCACTGTCCCTTGACATTCAATAGTGTTATCATCACTGAATCCCCCACCATCAACATCCTTTGGGTTACTTGACTAGCAACTCAACTGGACATGTCATATAAACATAGTGACTATAAGAACAATTCAGAGGCTGGGAATACTGCAGTGAGTAACTCAAATGTGAATCCCCAAAGCCTGCCCACTATCAACAAGGTACATAGGAGTGCATTGAAATATTCCCCACTTGCCTGGATGGGTTTCAATAACACTCTAAAAGCTTAACACTGTCTAGGGCAAAGCAGTAAGAGCAATATATACTATCTTCAAAATGCAAGGCAGAAATTGGCCAAAGGTCCTTAGGCAGCACCTTCCAAATCCACTTCCATTTAGAAGAATAAGGGCAACAGACACATGAGGACATCTCCACTAATTTTCCGTCCAAGACACTCACCATCCTGACTTATACCCATATCCGCGGAATCGATTTCCGCGGTTTCAGTTATCCATGGTTTACCGCATCCTGATCATATTACAGGGAACCTTCCGCAACTAGGGACCAGGAGGCTGCCAGCAAGGTAAATTTCCCATTTAATTGAATGGGTTCGCTCCTATCCATGGTTTTGGTCTTCCGCGGTAGGTCTTGGAACGTATCCCCCACGGGTACAGGGGTCTACTGTATACCACAATTCCTTCATTGTCACTGGGTTAAAATCTTGGAATTCCCTCTCAAAGGGATTTGTGGGTTTACCAACAGGGTATGGACTGCAACAGTTCAAGCTGACGTACCACCTTTCGTACTTTGTTGATAGTGGGCAGGCTTTGGGGATTCACATTTGAGTTACTCACTGCAGTATTCCCAGCCTCTGAATTGTTCTTATAGTCACTATGTTTATGTGATGTGTCCAGTTGAGTTGCTAGTCAAGTAACCCAAAGGATGTTGATGGTGGGGGATTCAGTGATGATAACACTATTGAATGTCAAGGGGCAGTGACAACAAACACTGGCCAGCCAGTGACGCTCATGTTCCCCAAATGAATGAAATAAAGTCCTGGGAATGAAGAGCTTGTCAAATGAAGAGCAGTTGAGGACTCTGGGTCAGCACTCAATAGGGTGTAGAAGGATGAGGAGGGATCTCATTGAAACTTACAGAATACAGAGAGGAGAAAGTGAGGACTGCAGATGCTGGAGGTCAGAGCTTAAAAATGTATTGCAGGAAAAGCGCAGCAGGTCAGGCAGCATCAAAGGAGAAGGAGAATCTCAAAACATCGATTCTCCTTCTCCTTTGATGCTGCCTGACCTGCTGCACTTTTCCAGCAACACATTTTTAAGAATACAGAGAGGCCTGGATAGAGTGGATGCAGAGAAGATGTTTCCAGTAGACCCAGAATTGGACTAAGTGTTCCAAAAGTAGCCTAACCAAAGTTCTGTACAGCCACACCGTGACCTCCTATACTTAATGCTCTGACCAATAAAGACAAGCATACCAAATGCTCTATCTTGAAATAGAGACTAAGAACATAGTCTGCAAACTTTTCAAAAGTGTATGCAATAGTTAATATTTTTACTTTGTGTTAATCTCTGTCAGTGAATGAGCCAATTTTAAACTGATCCATACACACATCCATCTACATTTGAAAGAGTATAACTCCCAACCTTATTGTAAAGCTGATTTAGTGATTTATTGACAACAGCTAGAATGGAAAGATTGTTCTGACTAGTTTCCCATACCCATGAACGTCTGGAATGCAGTCACATTCCAAGGAACTGGAAATTCTTGATTTCTCTTGTTTCCTATGGATCAATTCTAACAGCAGATATACAATATGCCTATGGGACTTGACAGCTGAAGAGGAGAATTCACATTTGTTGCTAAGTCATGCTTCCTTTAAATGTTGCACCACAGCTTGTGCTCTTGTATCACATTGTGATTGAGTGGATCAATGAATGTGACATATAACGATGTGCAATCATTCTTTTAAATTTGACACTGTGCTCTGGAAGATTTCTGCTGCTGGAGTCTGTTGATACAAATCCTCCCAAAGGTTGAGTTGTTTCCCAATTTAGCTGAGCTACTTTCCATAGACAACATCAGATTAACTTCACATCCAACGGTTTTGCTCTCCTGTAAAGATCTATGTAAGCATTAGCTTGTTGGTTCTGTCTCAAATCAAATAGTATCTTGCTTTATCAAAGAGTCAATTTTCTTCTTTACCTTTGGCAAATGTGGAAAGCAACATCTATGGAGTTTTACAAACATATATACAAAATATACCTGCAATCTTCTCACAGCTTCCTGGTAATAGCCAATGCCATAATTATACTTTCAGTTGTTGCCATCACATAATATTATTGGTTTTATTCCATAGAATATGGAAAGGTTCTGCTGAGGTCAGGTAAACAATAACTTTATCTAAAAAAAATCTTATGATCGTTCATTCTTACCACATGGCTTCAAGAAAGAGCAAGATCACATGATGTTGCAAGCTGTTTAATTAGCTTATTATTCTGATTGAATTAGCCCTTATACCACTGTTTCCAAACAATAATTTCATTAATAATACCAGAAATGGTTTTCTCTTATTTCTCAATCCACATAAATTTCTCCATTTTCTTCCAAATGTCTTCACAAAGGCCTTGGTCAAATCAGTGAACATAGTATAGAGATTCATCTTTTGCTTGGCATTTATGCTGGAGCTACTTAACTGTAAACATTATATCAATGGATTCTTCAACTTTGGTGAAAAAGTACCAACTTATTAACAGCGCCCTAATATTCCCGAAATGCTGCCTAATGGGAGTGACAGCATGAAGCATAAACTTGTCACTTCACAAGGTATCAGCATTTATGCTCATACCACTGCCACTCTGCCAATACCCCTGGTGTTGCGTGAGAGAAAGTGAGAACTACAGATGTTGGAGATCAGACATAAGGTGTGGCACTCAAAAAGCACAGCAGGTCAGGTAGCATCCGAGGAGCAAGAGAGTTGAAGTTTCAGGCATAAGCCCTTTATCAGGATTGGGGTGAAGGGTGGGGCGGGGGGTGGTGCAAGAGAGCTGACAGATAAATAGGAGGGTGGGGCTTGGGGGAGGTAGATGCAGGTGATGATGATGGTGATAGGTCAGAGGTGAGGGTGGAGCGGATAAGTGAGAAGGAAGATGGACAGGTAGGATAGTTCAAGAGGGCAATGCCAAGTTGGAGGGTTGGATCTAGGATGCGGTGGGGGAAGGGGAGATGAGGAAACTGGTGAAGTTGATGTTGACGTCGTGCGGTTAGAACATTACAGCGTAGTACAGACCCTTTGGCCCTCGATGTTGCGCCAACCTGTGAAAACAATCTGAAGCCCATCTAACCTACACTATTCCATTATAGTCCATATGTTTATCAAAATACCATTTAAATGCCCTTAAAATTGGCGAGTCTAACACTGTTGCAGACAGGGCTTTCCTCCGAGAGTAGTATGCCCTTACTACTCTCGGAGTAAAGAAACTACCTCTGACATCTGTCCTATATCTATCACCCCTCAATTTAAAGCTATGTCCCCTCTTGCTAGCCATCACCATCTGAGGAAAAATGTTCTCATTGTCCACCCAATCTAATCCTCTGATCATCTTGTACGTCTCTATTGTCACCTCACAACCTTCTTCTTTCTAACAAAAACAGGCTCATGTCCCTGCCTTTCCTCGTAGGACCTTCCCTGCAAACCCAGCAATAGCCTGGTAAATTCAAAGTTTGTGGGAAGATTTCTAGCTCAGGTGCTCGTTGTTGTGGTTCTGTTTGCCGAGTTGGGAATTTGTGTTGCAGACGTTTCATCCCCTGTCTAGGTGACATCCTCAGTGCTTGGAAGCCTCCTGTGAAGTGCTTCTGTGATCTTTCCTCCGGCATTTGTAGTGATTTGAATCTGCCGCTTCCGGTTGTCAGTTCCAGCTGTCCGTTGCAGTGGTTGGTATATTGGGTCCAGGTCGATGTGCTTATTGATTGAATATGTGGATGAGTGCCAGGACAGTTTCCTCATTTCCCCTTCACCCACCTCACCCTAGTTCCAAACTTCTAGCTCAGCACTGTCCCCATGACTTGTCCGGACTTGTCCGACCTGCCTATCTCCTTTTCCACCTATCCGCTCCACCCTCTCCTCCCTGACCTATCACCTTCATCCCCTCCCCCACTCACCCATTGTACTCTATGCCACTTTCTCCCCAACCCCACCCTCCTCTAGCTTATCTCTCCACGCTTCAGGCTCACTGCCTTTATTCCTGATAAAGGGCTTTTGCCCGAAACGTCAATTTCGCTGCTCTTTGGATGCTGCCTGAACTGCTGTGCTCTTCCAGCACCACTAATCCAGAATCTAGGAATTCCCTGGCTGTTCTGTTTGGCTTGCCCTATAATAGTAGTGTTGTCCCAGTCAAATTCATGTTGTTTGTCATCTGCGTGTGTGGCTACTAAGGATAGTTGGTCGTGTCATTTCGTGGCTAGTTGGTGATCATGGATGCGGATCGTTAGCTGTCTTCCTGTTTGTCCTATGTAGTGTTTTGTGCAGTCCTTGCATGGGATTTTGTACACTACATTGGTTTTGCTCATGCTGGGTATCGGGTCCTTCGTACTGGTGAGTTGCTGTCTGAGAGTGGCTGTTGGTTTGTGTGCTGTTATGAGTCCTAGTGGTCGCAGTAGTCTGGCTGTCAGTTCGGAAATGCTCTTGATGTATGGTAGTGTGGCTAGTCCTTTGGGTTGCAGCATGTCCTCATTCCGTTGTCTTTCCCTTAGGCATTTGTTGATGAAATTGCAGGGGTATCCGTTTTTGGCGAATACATTGTATAGGTGTTCTTCTTCCTCTTTTTGCAGTTCTGGTGTACTGCAATGTGTTGTGGCCCTTTTGAATAGTGTCTTGATGCAACTATTTTTGTGTGTGTTGGGGTGGTTGCTTTCATAGTTCAGGATTTGGTCTGTGTGTGTGGCTTTCCTGTAAACCTTTGTGGCTAATTCTCCATTCGGTGTTCTCTGTACCATCACATCTAGGAATGGGAGTTGGTTGTCCTTTTCTTACTCTCTAGTGAATCGGATTCCTGTGAGTGTGGCATTGATGATCCGGTGTGTGTTCTCTATTTCTGTGTTTTTAATGATTACAAAGGTGTCATCCACATATCTGACCCAGAGTTTGGGTTGAATTTGCGGTAAGACTGTTTGTTCTAACACCTTCACAAAACCATGTTGACTATCCCTAATCAAATTATTCCCTTCTAGAATATTATAAATCCTGTCTGTTATAATCCTTTCTAACACTTTACCCACAACTGAAATAAGGCTCACTGGTGTATAATAACCAGGGTTATTTCTCATCCCCTTCTTGAACAAGGGACATTTGCTATCCTCCAGTCTTTATGTCATCATTTTCTACAAGATTAGTGCCAAAAGATCAAAGCCAAAGGCTCTGCAATTTCCTCCCTGGCTTCCCAGAAAATTCTAGGATAAATCCCATTCGGCCCAGGGACCTTATCTATTTTCACACTCCAGAATTGCTAACACCTCCTCCTTATGAACCTGAATCCCATCTAGTCTAATAGCCTGTATCCCAGTATTCTCCTAGACAATATTGTCTTCTCACAGTCTGAACACTGACAAAAAATATTTATTTCGTGCCTCTCCTATCTTCTCAGACTCCATGCACAATTTCCAATAACTGTTCATTTTATAGATTAGATTACTTACAGTGTGGAAACAGGCCCTTCAGCCCAACAAGTCCACACCGACCCTCCGAAGCGCAACCCACCCAGACCCATTCCCCTACATTTACCCCTTCATCTAACACTATGGACAATTTAGCATGGCCAATTCATCTAACCTGCACATTTTTGGACTGTGGGAGGAAACCAGAGCACCCGGAGGAAACCCATGCATACACAGGGAGAATGTGCAAACTCCACACAGTCAGTTGCCTGAGGTGGGAATTGAACCCGGGTCTCTGGTGGTGTGAGGCAGCAGTGCTAACCACTGTGCTACCATGCCGCCCACTGACCCTAATCTTACTCAAGTCATACTTTTATTCCTGACATAACTATAGAGGGTCCCAAGGTGGAAGATGAGGTGTTCTTCCTCCAGGCATCAGGTGGCTTGGATTTGGCAGTAGAGCAGGCCCAGGACTTGCATATCCTTGATAGAGTTGGAGGGGGAGTTGAAATGGTTAGCCATAGGGGGGTGGCCTTGTTTGGTGCAAGTGTCCCACAGATGTTCCCTGAAATATTTTGAGTTGGCACCCTGTCTCCCCAATATAGAGAAGACTGCATCAAGTGCAACGCACACAGTAAATGAAGTGTTTGGATGTGCAGGAAAATCTCTGCTGGATGTGGAAGGATCCTTTGGAGCCTTGGACGGAGGTGAGGGGAGATTAGATTAGATTACTTACAGTGTGGAAACAGGCCCTTCGGCCCAACAAGTCCACACCGCCCCGCCGAAGCGCAACCCACCCATACCCCTACATCTACCCCTTACCTAACACTACGGGCAATTTAGCATGGCCAATTCACCTAACCTGCACATCTTTGGAGTGTGGGAGGAAACCGGAGCACCCGGAGGAAACCCACGCAGACACGGGGAGAACGTGCAAACTCCACACAGTCAGTCGCCTGAGGCGGGAATTGAACCCGGGTCTCCGGCGTTGTGAGGCAGCAGTGCTAACCACTGTGCCACCGTGCCGGAGGTGTGGGCACAAGTTTTACACCTGTTGCAGTGGCAGGGGAAGGCGAGGGTGGGTTGGTGGGGGCCGTGGACCTAACAGAGGGAATGGTCTCTGCGGAATGCAGATAGGGGGTGGGGAGGGAAATGTATCTCTGGTGGTGGGGTCTGATTATAGGTGGCAAAAATAGCAGTGAATGATGCACTATATACAGAATGGGATGGAAGGTGAGGACCCGGTAAGATCTATCTTGTTGCAGTTGGATGGTGGAGTTCAAGGGCAGAGGTGTAGAAAGTGGAGGAGATACGCTGGAGGGCATTGTTGATCATATGAGTGGGGAAATTGCAGTCATTAAAATAGGCGGCCATCTGGGATGTGCTATGGTGAAATTGATCCTCCTAGGAGCAGATGCGGCAAAGGCAGAGGAATTGGGAGTAAGGGATAGTGTTTTTACAGGAGCGGGAATGGAAGGATGCATAGTCCAAGTAGCTGTAGGAGTTGGTGGGTTTGAAGTAGATGCTCATGTTGAGTCAGTCATTGGAGATGGAGACAGAGAGGTCCAGGAAGGGAAAGGAAGTGTGAGATGGTCCAGGTGAACTTGATGTCAGGGTGGAAGGTGTTTGTAAAGTTGATTTGTGGTGTTTGTTCAACCTCTTCGTGGGAGCTCTCGATGTGGTCTCTACATTGGGAAGACAGGGCATCAACTTGTGGAACACTTCAGAGAACATCTCTGGGACACACGCACCAAACAACCTCACCACCCTGTTTCCAACCACTTCAAATCCCCCTTCCACTCCGCAAAGGACATGCAAGCTCTGGGGCTCCTCCAACACCAAACCAAACCAAACTACTTGATGACTGGAGGAAGAGCAGCTCATCTTCTGTCGTGACCCTCCAAACACAGAGTATCAACATCAACTTCACCAGTTTCCTCATCTCCCCTCCCTCCACCTCACCCAGATCCAACACTCAAGCTTGGCACCACCCCCTCGAACTGTCCTACCTGTCCACCTACGTTCCCATCTGTCCGGTCCACCCTCATCTCAGATCTATCACCATCACCCACCACCTGCATCTACCTATCGTCTTCCCAGCTACCTTGCCCCCACCCCACTCTCTTATTTATCTCAGCCCTCTTTCCTCCTCCCCCATATTCCTGATGAAGGGCTTATGCCTGAAACATTGACTCTCCTGCTCCTCACCACATGTTTTGATCCTGGTGTTGCATATCAACCAGCTGTTCCTTATGAGCCATTGGATTAGTCTGAAGACAGACCTGCTAGGCCCAGAGATATCAAAGGCACCTTGCAAGGCCATGTATGCAATCTACTCAGTTGAAGGTCAGCAGCCTTTCACCTGCAATGCTAATGCTTCTTGATTATCCCTTTAAATAGCTACTGCTACTGAATGTACAATGCATGGACTGAATACATAATGCATGATCAAGCAAGGGGCAGGAGCAAGAACAGGAAATATTGATGTCACCATTTGTCCACTCTGTTTATTTCCAACACATGCTCAAAATTGCTGCATAATCATGAAGATGAAGTCAATTATGCACTGTTCCAAATGTTTGTGTGCAGAGTGCATATACCATTTTGATTCCAAATAGTGCACGTAGTGCTAAATCTATTAGCATTATGCAGTCAAATTTTTCAAAGAGCAGAAGTAACATGTAAAGCTGTGCTGGATACTGTGATCAAAATATTTAATTTTAAAATCAACACGACATTTAGAATACTGAGATTAATAGAAAAAGGGCACGTTGAGTGTAGTTGCAGATTTTGAGCTCATGATATCATTGAAACAAATTTAAAATGCTGCACAATCAATCAGAAAAAAAATAAGATTTTTAAAGTTTGTCACTCAAGACTAAAATGTATTATAATTGTTTGATCTCTGATCTTCTTCCACAATTTTGTATTTTCACAACTTGCTGTTTTATAAACTTTTTTCAGTCCACAATGCCTTTGAACTTTCAGCAGTAAATTCTCCACCCCTCTTCGTAACAAGCTTCTCCTCAAAATGTCGATTCTCCTGCTCCTCAGATGCTGCCTGACCAGCTGTGCTTTTCCAGCACTACACTCTTCAATACAGCTTAAATTTGATAAAGTGGAAAAGTGCCTGGGTGTGTCCTCTCAAAATCCAATATGGCCATTTTCTGCATCATCACTTGACTCTTAATCAATAGTAAAGTGTGAAGATGTCACTGACAGTACTGTCAAGTGACACATACTTCCAAATAAACTGCTGACTGATGCTCACTTTGAGTTTTACCAAGACCACATGACTCTGGATCTCATTGCAGCCTTTGTCGAATCATAGTCATAAGAGTTGAATTCAAAGCAGAAGTGAGTAACTGCACTTGTCATCACTGAAGCCATTTGACTGAATGTGATAAGTCATGTTTTCTATTGCAATGTTTGATGATTCCAAATTTTAACCTCATACCACATTACAAGGGCTCAAACTAAAATTGGGTCTTAAATATATGATTGATTATTCTAACTTCAACGCATTTTAAGGTGGTGTTATTTAATTATCCAAAACTAAAGTGCTTCGGTTCTGGAAATATGAAATAAGAAGTCACATTCTGAAATATGCTTATGAAGAGAGGAAAATGAGAGAAAAGCAGAGTTAACATTTCAGGATGTGCTTTGCTATCTTCTGTCAAAATTGGATGGGAGATGTCAGGTGTTGGGGAGACAACGTGCTAGTGCATTCTATAGAGTTTCTCCAGCAATTTCAGATTTTGGTTCAGGAGATTACAGATGGAGGGGATGGAGGGGTCTGTTAGGTTGTGTTAATAGAGGGTAGTATCAGGGTGAGGGGGTAGTTTTTGAACACCTAGTTTCCATAAGTATAGGGTGGGAGAGGGGTGTCAGATGCTGGGGGAAATGAATTTGTCAGGTTATAGAGGGGAGATGCCCAGTCTTTTTTTTTCCAGGGAGAGGGAAATATCAGGTTCCAGACATTCAGAAGTTCTGATGAAGAGTAACTGGACTCAAAACATTAACTTTGCTTTCTTCCCACATTTACTTCCAGAGTCAGAGAGATGTACAGCACAGAAACAGACCCTTCAGTCTAACTCGTGCATGCCGATCAGAAATCCTAACCAATCTAGTTCTATTGCCAGCGCTTGGCCCATATCCCTCCAAACCCTTCCTATTCATATACCCATCCAAATACCTTTTAAATGATGCAATTGTACCAGCCTCCACCATTTCCTCTGGTAGCTCATTTCATACATGCACAAGCCTTTTATATCTTTCCTCTCTTACCCTAAACCTATGCCCTCTAGTTCTGGACTCTCCCATCCCAGGGAAAAGCCTTTGTCTATTTATCCTATCCATGCCCCTCATGATTTTGTAAACCTCTATAAGGTCATTCCTAAGCCTCCGATGCTCCAAGGAAAACAGCCCCAGCCTATTCAGCCTCTCCCTATAGCTCAAATCCTCCAACCCTAGCAACATTCTTGTAAACATTTTCTGAACCCTTTCACATTTCACAACATCCTTCCAACAGGAAGGAGACCAGAATTGCATGCAATATTCCAAAAGTGTCCTAAACAACATCCTGTACAGCCACAACATGACCTCCCAATTCCTATACTCAATGCTCTGACCAGTAAAGATAAGCATACCAAATGCCTTCTTCACTATCCAATCTACCTGTGATTCTACTTTCAAGGAACTTTGAACCTCAGACCTGCTGAGTTTTCTCCCGCAATTTCTGAACCAAAATTTAGATGTCAGGTGCAGGGTAGGAAGAGGTCCATTAGGTCATGGTGACAGAAGACAGTGTCAAGTTCTGTATGGATAAGGGATGTGTTAGGTCCCAGGGAAAAAGGGTAGTTGTCAGTTCCTGGCAATACAGGGTGGTGTTAGATCCAGTTGTAGGGCAATGTATTGAGTCCCAGGTGCAGAGAGTCTAGGGATGTGTGGTTCAGGAATTTTCAAAAGTTGGAGGATCTGTTAATTGGTTTCTCAGCAGTTAGAATATGTATTTATTAGTCTTAACATTTCCTAAGTAACCATTTACTTAACTGCAGTGAAAGCCACTGAATTATCCGTATTAAATGCATAGTTTTGGAGATTTGCATGCCAAGAGGATTGCTCGATGGAATATTCAATTTCCTGACCAATTCCTTTAGAGTCTGCTATGTCAAGGATTGAGGAAAATCCTGATGTAATTCCCATTTATGCTGCAGAAACAACTATACAGCAAAAAGGAAAATGTGGACCAATATGTTGCAAACTAGTGAGTAAAAGCAGCTATCACTGCAAAATGTAACCAGCGCATTATAACATTACAACCAGCAACTCTGAAACTGGTGTTGAAGTATAAGGTTTTTTTAACCTTCTGTAATGAAGGTAAACAAAGCTGTTGAATACATTTAACACTTCACAACTGTCCATGTGATGTTGCCATAATCTTCAGATAAAGGCACCATAAGAAGTCTTTCAATGAAGCCTAGAGTGTGGTGCTGGAAAAGCACATTAGGTCAGGCAGCATCCGAGGAGCAGGAAAATTGATGTTTCGGGCAAAAGCCCTTCATCAGTATGCTGCCTGACCCGCTATACTTTTTCAGCACCACACTCTCAATTCTAATCTCCAGCATTTTCAGTCCTCACTTTCGCCTTTCAATAAAGCCTGTTAGGCAGGCAGGAAGTTGTCAAGCGTGGCAGCCGTGGTTTACTAATGAAGTTGAATTTCTTGTCAAGAGGAAAAGGCGGCTTATGTTAGGATGAGATGTGATGGCTCAGTTAGGGCACTTGAGAGTTTCAAGTTAGCCAGGAAAGACCAAAAGAGAGCGCTAAGAAGAGCTAGGAGGGGGCATGAGAAGTTGTTGGCGGATAGGATCAAGGAAAATCCTAAGGCTTTCTATAGGCATATCAGGAATAAAAGAATGACTAGGGAAAGATTAGGGCCAACCAGGGATAGTAGTGGGAAGCTGTGTGTGGAGTCTGAGGAGATAAGGGAAGCACTAAATGAATATTTTTCATCAGTATGCACACTAGAAAAAAAACCATGTTGTTAAGGAGAATACTGAGATATAGACTACAAGATTTGATGGGATTGAGGTTCACAAGGAGGAGGTGTTCGCAATTCTGGAAAGTCTGAAAATAGATAAGTCTCCTGGGCCCGATGGAATTTATCATAGGAATCTCTGGGAAGCCAGGGAGGAGATTGCTGAGCCTTTGGCTTTGATCCTTATGTCGTCATTGTCCACAGGAATAGTGTTAGAAGACTGGATGGTAGCAAATGTTGTTTCCTTGTTCAAGAAGGGGTGTAGAGACAACCCTGGTAATTATAGACCAGTGAGCCTTACTTCGGTTGTGGGTAAAGTATTGAAAGGGTTATAAGAAATAGGATTTATAATCATCTAGAAAGGAATATGTTGATTAGGGATAGTCAACACAGTTTTGTGAAGGGTAGGTCGTGCCTCACAAACGTTATTGAGTTCTTTGAGGGTAGAGCGGTTCATGTGGTGTATATGGATTTCAGTAAGGCATTTAATAAGGTTCCCCACAGTAGGCTATGCACAAAATACAGAGGCATGGGATTGAGGGTGATTTAGCGGTTTGTATCAGAAATTGTCTAGTTGAAAGAAGACAGAGGGTGGTGGTTGATGGGAAATGTTCATCCTGGAGTTCAGTTACTAGTGGTGTACCGCAGGATCTATTTTGGGTCCACTGCTGTTCGTCATTTTTGTAAATAACCTGGATGAGGGCATACAAGGATGGATTAGTAAATTTGTGGATGACACTAAGGTCGATGGAGTTGTGGACATTGCTGAAGGATGTTGCAGGTTACAGAGGGACATAGATAAACTGCAGAGCCGGGCTGAGAGGTGGCAAATGGAGTTGAATGCAGAAAAAAAGAGTGAGGTGATTCACTTTGGAAGGAGCAACAAGAATAAACAGTACTGGACTAAGGGTAAGATTCTTGGTTGTGTAGATGAACAGAGAGATCTCAGTGTCCACATACATAGATCCTTGAAAGTTGCCACCCAGATTGATAGGATTGTTGAAAAGGCATATGAGGTCATGTTGCAGCTGTACAAAACTCTGGAGCAGCCGCTCTTGGAGTATTGCGCACTGCATTATAGGAAGGATGTGAAAGCTTTAGAAAGGGTTCAGAGGAGATTTACTAGGATGTTGCCTGCTATGGAGGGAAGGTCTTATGAGGGAAGGCTGAAGGATCTGAGGCTGTTTTCGTTAGAGAGAAGGTTGAGAGGTGACTTAATTGAGACATATAAGATAATCAAAGGGTAGATAGGGTTGACAGTGAAAGCCCTTTTCCTCAGATGGCGATGACTAGCATAAAGAGACATAGATTTAAATTGAGGGGTGATAGATATTGGACAGATGTCAGAGGTAGTTTCTTTACTCAGAGAGTAGTAAGGGTGTGGAACGCACTGCTTGCAACAGTAGTAGACTCGCCAATTTTAAGGGCATTTAAGTAGTCATTGGATAGGCATATGGATGAGAATGGAACAGTATAGGTTAGATAGGCTTCAGATTGGTTTCACAGGTCGACGCAACATTGAAGGCCGAAGGGCCTGTGCTGCTCTGTAATGTTCTATGTTCTAAAGCATCAATAATCAAGTCTATGCTGTCTCTTCAACCAAAGTTTTATAGATCTACTCCATCTCCTGGCCAATGTAAGTAATTGCTTGTTTCAGATATGGATATTTTTAAAAGGTGGGAATTCTACTTGAATAAAAGATTAATTTGATACTGTGCAGCTCAAAAATATTTTGATTGGTATAAATACTTGATAGGTATAAACACTTGATGCACTTTTTCACTGTACCTATATTAAATTTTCAAACGAAAAGTTTGTATTGAGTTATTTACAGATTTCTTGAGGCAGGCAATATTTGAATCACTTCAATAATTTTGTTTTTGTGTGCAAGAAGCTTTTCTATCATTTTTCGGACGTCAGCCTAATATTTAAAACTATAAGAATACATTGCAGATTTTTTCCTTAAAAAAGATAAATATCACACTTCCAAGAACATGTAAAGAAATGGTTGACTGATCAGCTATAAATCACAAGTGTTTGTTATGTGGATGGGTACAAGACTTGCTAATTATTTTTTTTAATTGCAGTGGTGCCTTTGAATTGAAAATAACAATTAGAATGACATAGAACTGTTAGTCACCCAAAACTGGTCGTAATCAATGAAGACTGATTAAATTCAGATAGATGCAAGGTTCAAGTCCCACCCACTCCAGTGTCTCTGAACAGGTTGTTTAGAAAAATAGGTTAGATAAAAAAATTTCCAAAAATTTAACAAGACTAGTTGGTGCCGTTAACAGGCATTGTATGTAAAATATTCAATTGGATACACAGGTGTTTTTACTGGTGGTGGTTACTATTTTAAAAAAAGACAGCATTAATCAAAGGACCCTCTTGTGAAGCAGTGGTAGTATCCCTACCAGAAAAAAAGATAAAATCAGACAGATGGGACTCTTGTGTCATAGTGCAATGTTCCTACCCTTGGACCAAGAGTTCAAGTCGCTACCTGCTCCATGGGTGTGTAATAAAATTCTGAACAGGTTGATTAGGAAAATAGGTTAAATAACAAAAAAAACAGACAGGTAATCAAATTATTACTAAGCTGATAGAAGAGAACTTGAGCTGAGATATTTTCTAATTAACTTGTTCAGTCATTGTTACACACTTTTAGAATAGGTAGGACTTGAACCCAAGCTTTTTGGCTCACAGGTAGGAACACTACTCCTGTGATAGTTTAAAACTCTACTAACCAATCAGGATTTCTTATTTATGAACATCTATAAATGGATTCAAAATAATAAGCACCAAAAACTGTGAAATATTGGTTGGTTAAATACAAACTTGTTTGAGTGGTAATTGTGTCCATGGTTGGGTGGATATTAAAACCCAGCCAAATCCATAAGAGGTCCCTTGCTCACAATCAGAAGGACATTTGAGCAATTGGTGTGATCAATTTAAGCATCCCTGCTGTCACTCAGTTAAAATTAGTCGATTTATAACAGACTGAGAATCAAAGGGCATTTTTTAAAGAAATGTATTCCTGCACCCAAATTCCACAGATGCCAGCACCAAGTCAAGACATGACTCTTCCTTGTAGTTCCCACCTACCTCTAATTTCTTTTTATGACATAATGGCAGGCTGTATCATGCTCATAGAAATAGAATATCTATTATTAAATACTATTCCAAAACTGACATCACCGAAACAGAGGGTCTCCATTTTAATTTCATTATTATTTGCAGAATATCATTGTGCACAAAATGGCTGTCAGGTTTTGTCTTTCCAACACTGACTATAAATAAAAAATACTTAATTAATTGTAAAACACATTGTGAGATCATAATTGGGACAATGTAACGCAAGTTTGTTCTTTGTATTTACTAGTTCTTTTAAATATGTTATTGTTGCTGCCCCACATCATTTTACCTCTTCTATTTGTTTTTGCTGCTGAGCCAAATATTTCATAACTAAGACTTAGTTTTGATGCTGAGGCAGAAGACCCTTGAAGTTGTCCAATTAGTTTCTTAAAATGCTACGATATCTGTTCGTTCAACCTTGTTCACCCAGTTTGATGCTGCGCTGCCTTTAGATATTCCTTAATTTTTACAATTATAAGAAACATTCTCATACTTGAATCAGATTGGAATTGACTACAGCCTATTTGGCTGTAAGCATTGGCAGAAAGCTGTTGAATTGCATGATCTGTTTCTGTGCTGTAGAGTTCTATATAAATGCCATTCCTAATATGTAACCCAGATTTTGTGATAGGGAATTGCGTATTTTTCTAAATGTAACCTCTAAACACTTCCCTAAAACCCATAGCATCAATTGTACCTGTATTAATTCATAAATGACCAATCAAAATGGCAGCAGAGTAATGGCTCCTGAGCTGGGGCTCATACACTTGAACGCTTTTCTTTTTTGTTGTTTTTTTTCTTATTTTTTTTCTGCTTTTCCTTACCTACCTCTTGTCCTGAGTGCAGATGGCATTGGTGGTGGCAAGTGGCTGGTGCCAAAGATCAGCAACTTAATTGTTGATTGGATCCAGTGGCATTGAAGCTGTGGCGGAAGGGCATCACACTGGCATTAACAAGGTGGGCCCAGAAGCTGAAGATGTGACTCTTATGTTGGTGGGTACGGCAGTGAGGTGGTGGTGGTGGAAAAACAGCCCCGCAGCAAAAGATGGTGTCTGAAGCATGGTAACTTCAACATTGGTTGGTGTAGATGACAGCGTGGCGATGGAGGACGGATAGCCACTCTTTAAACTGGATCTTTCTAACTGTTTTGTTATTCATAATATATTAAAAATGGTGCTGGATTGCAGCAAACGGAAAACATTTTCACTGTAGTTTACTGTTCTTCTCACTAAAATTTACACGACAATAAAATCATTCATTCATTTGAATTGTTCTCTCATGATTGCAAAGCATTTGGTTCTCCTTGTTGCAGAATATATGGATGTTTTCCATGTTAATTGCATGGTGTCAATGTGAAATGTGTTCCTTTATCATATTCAAATAACTTATTTAATTTGGACAACCGGGTCAAAATCCTAGAATTCCCACCCTAATGGTACTGTTGGTCAAGCTACAGCACATGGACTTCAAAGGTTCAAGAAGGCAGTTCACCATCATCTTCTCAAGGGGAACTAGGGATGGGCAATAAACACTAGCCAATCAGTGACCTCCACATCCCACCAGTGAATAAACAAAAACCCACACAAGCATAAAATATAGGAGCAGAATTAGGCCATTTGGCCCACAGAACCTGCTCCACTGTTCAATCATGGCGGATATGTTTCTTAACCCATTCTCCTGCTTCTCCCCGTAATCCTCAATCCACTTAACAATCAAAACACATCTATCTGTTTTAAATATGAAACACTGTTGCAGGTATGGCCATTCAATGAAAACCTAAATGAATCCTAGTTCATCTTCTTGGATTCTTTCCGCTCAAATAGCTGACCAGAATACCAAACAATTAATTACCTTTTTGGATGGGGTCCTTCGGTCCTAACACATCTTCCCAGTCATAGAGATGTACAGCATGGAAAACAGACCCTTCGGTCCAACCCGTCCATGCCAACCAGATATCCCAACCCAAACTAGTCCCACCTGCCAGCACCTGGCCCATTTCCCTCCAAACCCTTCCTATTCATAGACCTATGCAAATGCTTCTTAAATGTTGCAATTGTACCAGCCTTCACCACATCCTCTGGCAGCTCATTCCATACACGTACCATCCTCTGATGGAAGTTGCCCCTTAAGTCTCTTTTATATCTTTCCCCTCTCACCCTAAACCTATGCCCTCTATTTCCCCCACCCCAGGGAAAAGACTTTATCTATTTATCCTATCCATGCTCCTCAAAATTTTGTAAATCTCTATAAGGTCACTCCTCAGCCTCTAAAGCTCCAGGGAAAACAGCCCCAGCCTGTTCAGCCTTTCCCGACAGCTCAAATCCTCCAACCCTGGCAACATCCTTGTAAACCTTTTCTGAACCCTTTCGAGTTTCACAACATCTTTCCAATAGGAAGGAGACCAGAATTACACGCAATATTCCAACAGTGGCCTAACCAATGTCCTGTACAGCCACAACATTACCTCCTAACTCTGACCAATAAAAGAAAGTATACCATATGCCATCTTTACTATCCTATCTACCTGCTTTTCAAACTAGAGGCCTGTGACCAGTGGAGTGCCACAAGGATCTGTGCTGGGTCCTCTACTTATTGTCATTTACATAAATTATTTGGATGCGAGCATAAGAGGTACAGTGAGTAAGTTTGCAGATGGCACCAAAATTGGAGATGTAGTGGACAGCGAAGAGGGTTACCTGAGATTACAACAGGACCTTGACCAGATGGTCCAATGGGCTAAGAAGTGGCAGATGGAGTTTAATTCAGATTGGGAGAGCAAATTTTAGCAGGACTTACACACTTAATGGTAAGGTCCTAGGGAGAGTTGCTGAACAAAGAGACCTTGGAGTGCAGGTTTATAGCTCCTTGAATGTGGAGTACACACTCAACAAATTCCTCTCCATCTAAACTCTTAATACTATGGCAGTTCTAGTCTATGTTTAGAAAGTTATAATCTCCTACCATAACCACCCCATTATGCTTATAGGTAGCTGAGATCTCCTAACAAATTTGCTTCTCAATTTTCCTCTGACGGTTAGAGGGTCTATAATACAATCCCAATAAGGTGATCATCCCTTTCTTATTTCTCAGATCAACCCAAATAACTTCCCTGGATGTATTTCTGGGAATACCCTCCCTCAGCACAGCTGTAATGCAATCCCTTATCAAAAATGCCACTCCCCCTCCTCTCTTGCCTCCCTTTCTATCCTTCCTGTAGCATTTGTCACCTTAGAACATAGAACATAGAAGAATACAGCGCAGTACAGGCCCTTCGGCCCTCGATGTTGCGCCGATCAAAGCCCACCTAACCTACGCTAACCCACTATCCTCCATATACCTATCCAATGCCCGCTTAAATACCCATAAAGAGGGAGAGTCCACCACTACTCCTGGCAGGGCATTCCATGAACTTACGACTCGCTGAGTGAAGAACCTACTCCTAACATCAGTCCTATATCTACCCCCCTTAATTTAAAGCTATGCCCCCTTGTAATAGCTGACTCCATACGTAGAAAAAGGTTCTCACTGTCAACCCTATCTAACCCCCTAATCATCTTCTACACCTCTATCAAGTCACCCCTAAACCTTCTTTTCTCCAATGAAAACAACCCCAAGTGCCTCAGCCTTTCCTCATAGGATCTTCCTACCATACCAGGCAACATCCTGGTAAATTTCCTCTGCACCCGTTCCAGTGCCTCCACATCCTTCCTATAGTATGGCGACCAAAACTGCACACAATATTCCAGATGCGGCCGCACCAGAGTCTTATACAACTGCAGCATGACCTCAGGACTCCGGAACTCAATTCCTCTACCAATAAAAGCCAGTACGCCATATGCCTTCTTCACTGCACTATTTACCTGGGTGGCAACTTTCAGAGATCTGTGTACATGGACACCAAGATCCCTCTGCTCTTCCACACTACCAAGTATCCGACCATTAGCCCAGTACCCCATCTTTTTGTTACTCTTACCAAAGTGAATCACCTCACACTTAGCTACATTGAACTCCATTTGCCACCTTTCTGCCCAGCTCTGCAGCTTCTCTATATCCCGCTGTAACCTGCCACATCCTTCCTCACTGTCTACAACTCCTCCGACTTTCGTATCATCCGCAAACTTGCTCACCCAACCTTCTAACCCTTCCTCCAGGTCATTTATAAAAATGACAAACAGCAATGGTCCCAAAACAGATCCTTGCGGAACACCGCTAGTGACGGCACTCCAAGATGAACCTTTGCCATTAACTACTACCCTCTGTCTTCTTCCAGCCAGCCAATTCCTAATCCAAACCTCCAACTCACCCTCAATGCCATATCTCTGTATTTTCTGCAGTAGCCTACCATGGGGGACCTTATCAAACGCCTTACTAAAATCCATATATACCACATCTACCGCTTTCCCCTCATCTACCTCCTTAGTCACCTTCTCAAAGAATTCAATAAGGTTTGTGAATTCAATAAGGGCACGACCTGCCCTTCACAAAACCATGCTGACTATCCTTGATCACATTATTCTTATCCAGATGTGCATAAATCCTATCCCTTACAATTCTCTCTAAGACTTTGCCCACAACAGAAGTGAGACTCACTGGCCTATAGTTACTAGAATCACCTGGAACATTAAGCTGCCAGTCCTGCCCATCCCTGAGCCATGTTTCGTTAATTGCTAGGATATCCCAGTCCCATGTTCCTATCTGTGCCCTGAGTTCGTCTGCCTTCCCTGTTAGGCTCCTTGCATTGAAATAAATGCAGTTTAATTTATTAGTCCTACCTTGTCCCTCCCTGCCCTGACTGTTTGACTCGCTTCTGTTCTCAACTGTACCAGTCTCAGATTGATTTCTTTCCTCACTATCTCCCTGGGTCCCACCACCCCCCCCCCCACCCCAACCTTACTAGTTTAAATCCTCCTGAGAAGCTCTAGCAAATCTCCCTGCCAGTATATTAGTCACCTTCCAATTTAGATGCAACCCATCCTTCTTGTACAGATTACTTCTACCACAAGAGATTCAAATGATCCAAAAATTCTCCCATACACCAGCTCCTCAGCCATGCATTCATCTGCTCTATCCTCCTATTCTTGCCCTCACTAGCTCGTAGCACTGGGAGTAATCTAGATATTACTACTCTAGAGGACCTCCTCTTTAAATTCCTGCCTAACTCTCTGTAATCTCCCTTCAGAATCTCAATCTTTTCCCTTCCTATGCCGTTGGTTCCAATGTGGACAATGACTTCTTGCTGGCCCCTCTCCCCGTGAGAATATTCTGCAATCTCTGAGATATCCTTGATCCTGGCACTAGGGAAGCAACACACCATTCTGCTTTTTCACTGCTGGCCACAGAAATGTCTGTCCGTACCTTGGACTAGAAAATCCCCTAACACAATTGATCTTTTGGAACCAGACATACCCCTTGTTGCATTTGAGCCAGTCTCAATACCAGAAACTTGGCTGTCTGTGCTCCGTTCCCCTGAGAATCCATCACCCCCTACTTTTTCCAAAACAGCATACCTGTTTGAAATGGGTATATCCACAAAAGACTCCTGCACTAGCTGCCTACCTCTCTTACCTTTCCTGGATTAAACCATCTATGTGACTTTGAGACCCCACCCCCTTTCCTATAACTGCCATCCATCACATACTGTTGCTGTTGTAAATTCCTCATTGCCTCTAACTGTCTCTCCAACCGATCCATTCGATCTGTTAAGGTTTGCAACCAACTGCATTTATGGCAGATATAATCTGCAGTAACCCTTAAACTCTCTTTAAACTCCCACATCTGACAAGAAGTACATATCACTCTACTAAAGGCCATTTTTGCTCCTTCACAATCTACAGATACAGAAAATAACACCGTCTTATTCACCTACAAACACCGCCCCAGGTTAAATTAATAGTTATGGCTTATATTTTAAGTTTAATCAAGAGATATATCTCCAAAAAACATATAATCAAGAAAGAACCCACTCTATTCATTACTACAGACTTTCTGTAGGCTACACTTAAAACAACGATTAACTTATCTGATTCTGTGCTGTGAACTTTGCCCAACAGTTCCTCCAAGATCAGTTGTGAATTTCACTGTTCGTTAATTTTCCCAGATGCACTCTGATGCCCAGCAATACATGATTTCAAACAGCAAAGGCAGTGTCAGTTTCCAACATGCGTAGTACTTTGTTTATGTTGTAATTGGGCTATCCTGGGTTCAGTGTTCAAACAAGTACAATTTCTAATTTACATAAATGATCTGGACTAAAAGTTACATTGCAAAAGTTAAATTGGCAATCAAAACAGAAAACATTCAGCTTAAAATTGAGTGTAAACTGGACAAAGCAAGTACGTGGGATCAGGTAAAACAGCGAAAGCCAAATTCAAAGATCTGCACATTTGATTTAAAAAGTAAGCAATATTTAGAAGCTGATTTTAACTTGGTTAAATTGATATTAATGTGATTGTTTTGGAAGGTTGGACTTTCCATAAACACCACTGTTCAGCCACTGTCAATTTTAAATGGGGCAACCAATTGTTTGTTTAAGCACCAACCTATTTAAAGTACTAAATGGAAATATATATGTAGACACCTAGCATTCTAATTATGCATTTGTGACAAAACTGGATGCCATTTGTACCCTCCAGACTCTGAATAGTTTTGATGGCAAAATAGTTCAAGAGGACCAAAAACAATCTTTTGGTCCAAGAGAAAAGGGTGCATTCCCTAGTCCTCAGATGAAAAGGTTGGTTATAAGCCAAACCATGATCACAGCCATTGCAGCCTGGGCTCTCTTTCCACCCCCTTCCAAATGGCAATTTATTTTACTGACAGCTACACATTCCACAGGCCATCTAACATCTGTCCTGAATCTAATAACTTGCAGTGGAATACATGTTTGTGATTGGATAACTCATGGTTCTATATGACACAGGCCTCAAAATGACTCTGACATATTCAAACGATAGCATCGTCAGATTCTGATCAAAATATTAAAATTTTAACCATATGCAGTCCCATGAATAATGCTGAAAGAGCTATCAATGAATTAGAAAGAGATCTGGGTGCCTAAAAATATTCTCCACTGAATGCAAGTAACCAAGGCAAGGCTACAATCAACATATCCAGTAAAATGTCAATAAAAAAAGTAGCCAAAACAGTTAAATGTAAAATTAAGATCAAACTATATAGTAGTGTGGTTGGACTACATTTTTCATATTTACATTTGTCTAAGACACAAAGAAGACAGTACAGAATGAACCACAAACTGATTCCTGATATTACAAACTTAAGATGAAAAACGTTGGTTTTTCAAGGAGCTGTGTTTATATAGAACAGGTAAATTTGGAATAGAAATATACAGTGAATTTTCTGGGATAATGCATTCCCTAGTCCTCAGATGAAAAAGTTGGTTATAAGCCAAACCATGAGAAAGCCAGCTGCAATACGGCCATATTGGGGTTTAATCGGCACAGAGTTAAGACCTCTTCCCCCATCTGGGGAGGAGGTCCTACCTTGAGGAATTGTCAAATAATCACATTGATCAACAATTTGCAGTCAACTCCTGAAGAAGAGGTAAGGAAACCAAACTTAAGGTAGGTCTGTTATATTATTGGGGCCTGCCAGCCAGCCCTGCTAAGGGCTATGTTAGATAGGTTGGAGAGTGAATGTGGACGTTGTAGTAGAGTGTAATTGAGCAGCAGCTGAACTGCAGTGTCCTGTTACAGGCAATCCCTCAGAATACTTAAGGCCGTCATAAGCAGCAGCTTCATTGCAACCCTCACATTCAAACAAACTCTCAAGAAATGTATGATGCTAATATGTAGGATTGATGCCTTTTAACCCAATATGTAAGCATAAGGGAGCTTGCAGTCTATCGACACATGGGTGAACATACTTCAAAAATTCTCTCACACATCAAAGTGAAGTGGATGATCACTCTGTTCACCCATGTGTCTCTGTGCTGGTTTTTCAAATCTTTCCTGTGTTCCATGACGTGATGCTCTTTCACGATCAATGGACTCTAAGACAGGCTGCTGAGTATGACACCCCCTTGACTTTGATGAACTTGGCAGGCACCCTATAGTCACCTGAGAATTCGAAACACAGCAATGTGAGAGACTCCTGCTCATGACAAGAGTCTCCTCTATTTCTGGAGCATCTTGAGGCACTGATGTCACCTGCAAAAAGGCCATCAGGATTGCCCTGAGTGAAATAACTGCAGACGCTGGACATTTGAAATAAAAACAGAAATTGCCAATGAGACTCAGCAGGTCTGGCAGTACCTGTTGGAAGAAAGCAGAGTTAATGTTTTGAGTCTGGCAAATTTTTGTCTAAAGGTATTGAACTTGGTGTTGAGTTTTTTTATTCATTTGTGGTGTTTGAAAGTCATTGGCTGGCGAGCATTTATTGCCCATTCCTTGAAAAGGCGGTGGTGAGCTGTCCTCTTGAACTGCAGCAGTCCACCTGGTTTAGATTAACCCACAATGCCCTTAGGGAGGAAGACACAGAGGGTCTGAGTGAAGACCCCAGATGCATGTCTCCCATTCCCCCTTGCTATGCTGTTGGCTCTTGAGTGCAATGTAACAAGGAATCAACAATTGAGCACAAATCTCCAGCACTCATTGACTGGTCAGTAGTATGTGGCTGTCCAGGAGAATCATTAATCTCTCTGTAGATGAGGCTATGTATACGTACAAAAGAACGTTTGCAGCACTCAGAGTCTGGAGGGTCCACTCCAGTGTCCTTTCCAGAGTGCACATTCCTTTTGGAATCTCTGCTAGATCTTCACACACCTCCCACAGTACATACAGTATCCATCACCTGAGGAGTAACTCTATAGGTCAAGGACTCATTAGCATTCTCTGAGTTTCAGAAGCCTATCGGTTTCCAGGATGTGATCTGATGCATTTGCAGTGCCCAACTCAATATGTCTCTCACATCCATCCAATTCTACATAATCAAATTTGTGAATGGAAGGGAGCAAGGATAATATACTGTGAGGACCCCTACATTTCCTCAGAAGTCAATATGGCCCCTTCGGGGTGGTGGCTGTTGGTGCCTTGTTGGATAAAACACTACGTTTAGCAATATTTCTCTGCTCAGATGAATTTCTAACAAAGATTCTGAGCATCTGAGAGTCATCCTTTGTTTTTCAATGCATTACGGACTGATGTCCTCCAGCCTTTATTACACTGTTCACTCCTACTGTCATTATAATTCAATATAATTATCTGTTGCATATTCAACTATTCTCTTAGCTGCAAACTCCCCCACCATGACACAGTTCCAGTGCCTGTACAACCATTTGATCAATACCCATGTTCACTGAACAGCTGGAATACATTCTTCTTCTTCAGCATCACAGATGCATGTTTGGGCAGGGCATAAGCTCATCAGTACTTCAACTATCTCAAGCAATATGGACACTTTTCTACTTATCCACTGTGGAAGAATAAAGATTATCCTTTTCGTGAACATCATGCCCTCCTGTTTGAATCCACTTTGCACGAGCAGCTGGCATTACACCTTTCTACAGGCCTTTCCTCTCCTTGCTACCACCTCCCTGTTCCCTGACTGATAGACATTGATTGACTCATTTGATATTCATCATGCACATATCTTCCCTTATGTGTGCACCTGAGTTGCCAAACAAATTAACTGCTCTTATAGAATAGAATGTCATTTAGGCTCTTCCGACATTGTAGCAATCTCTGGATGATCTCTGGCTGCCGAATTTCTTTGCCACCTCCATCTAGACTTGCTTGGTCTGATGGCAAGGTTGTTTCTTCCCATGTTGCAACATGAGCATCCCATCACTTAGTCTGTCAGGAAAACGGCGTCATCATCAAACAGTAAGCAGTTCTTGCTTCCACTCTGCTCTATTGGATCAAAATGAAATGCTCTAAGAACCCAGAAGGAGCTAATATAATTTGTACGTATACTATGTACTAAAGAAGGAAATGTAATTGACACAGGAATTATCACTCTGATACACGGTCTTTTGTACTTCTGCTTCACTTTCCTCCCCATCTCCTTTCCTTCAACATTCCTTTGCAATATGTTGTTGGGCAGAGGAGTGCTTGTTTCTGCCCATGGAACTTATAATCACATTTCTGCCGCCACTTTAAATATTAGATCAGACATTCCTTCGGGTTCATGAACTGGTAACACTGACATAGTAGATCCTGCCCTCAACAAATAATTAACAGGGATCACCAATGCACACTCACAAATTGGCCAGCAGGTGCCTAACCATGTCAGAAATGACGCAGTTGCCTGACCAGAGGGCCATTTATCCCACTGTGTTCATGCTCAATGGAAAAGTCTAATCTTTATTTTCCAGTTCTTGGTCCAAGATACTGATAGATGCAGCATATGAAATTAATTCATCATTGCTAATTTTTTCCATTCTCAGCCATATCCACTGATGTCAGCTACTGCCTCAATTTCAAAATCTGGAGTGCAAATTCCTCCAACTGACCACACATGTGCATTATCCAGAACATGAGAAGAAGATACAAGTTTTCAATTCTCACATGAACAGGCCATGCATCTTACAAAAAATGAGGTGCTCTTTTATATCTCCACGTAACAATCAAACAAATTAAACCTTACAAAAACTACTTAAAACTAAGAGTATTATAGTATTCTTATGTGGGGAGTGAATCAGGTACACAAGTAAATTTACCTGGACCATCTCTGACACCTCCCTCCCCTTCCTGGACCTCTCCATCTCCATTAATGACGACCGACTTGACACTGACAGTTTTTACAAACCCGACTCCCACAGCTACCTAGATTACAACTCTTCCCACCCTACCACCTGCAAAAATGCAATCCCGTATTCCTAATTCCTCCACCTCCGCTGTATCTGCAACCAGGAGGACCAGTTCCACCACAGAACACACCAAATAGCCTCCTTCTTTAGAGACCGCAATTTCCCTTCCTACGTGGTTAAAGATGCCCTCCAACTCATCTAATCCACATCCCGCCCCTCCGCCCTCAAACTCCACCCCTCCAACCATAATAAGGACAGAGCTTCCCCCCCGACCCCAGTGCTCACCTTCCACCCTACCAACCTTTGCATAAACCACATCATCCCCGCTGACATTTCTGCCACCTCCAAACAGACCCCACCACCAGGAATATATTTTCCTCCCCACCCCTTTCCGCCTTCCGCAAAGACCGTTCCCTCCGTGACTACCTGGTCAGGTCCACACCCCCCTACGACCCACCCTCCCATCCTGGCACTTTCCCCTGCCACCGCAGGAACTGTAAAACCTGTGCCCACACCTCCTCCCTCACCTCTATCCAAGGCCCCAAAGGAGCCTTCCAAATCCATCAAAGTTTCACCTGCACATCCACCAATATCATTTATTGTATCCATTGCTCCCGATGTGGTCTCCTCTACATTGGGGAGACTGGATACCTTCTAGCAGAGCGCTTTAGGGAACATCTCCGGGACACCCATGGCCCAACATTTCAACTCCCCCTCCCACTCTGCCGAGGACATGGAGGTCGTGGGCCTCCTTCACCGCCGCTCCCTCACCACCTGACGCCTGGAGGGAGAACGCCTCATCTTCCACCTCGGAACACTTCAACCCCAGGGCATCAATGTGGACTTCAACAGCTTCCTCATTTCCCCTTCCCCCACCTCCAACCATCCAGCTCAGCACCGCCCTCATGACCTGTCCTACCTGCCTATCTTCCTTCCCACCTCTCCATTCCACCTTCCTCTTTGACCTATCACCTCCATCCCCACCTCCACTCACCTACTGTACTCTATGCTACTCTCTCCCCATCCCCCTCCCCATCCTCCACTCATTTATCTCTCCCAACTCAGTAAATCTCGTCATTTAACGGCTAACCGTGCCAGCAAATTACAAATCTGGTTTTAACTTCTTGCTCTGCTCAACGGTTGAAATGTCCGTTGGTCCTCAGGCGGTCCGCGTTCAGCTGCGACGGCGCGAAGACGGCTCACCTGGCGCGAGGATATGTGTGTCCACTGCACGCGCTGGCGGGAAGGGACAGAGAGCGCGAGCGGCAAGGAGAGAGGAGCACAGAGCGCGAGTGCGAGGCAAGGGGGCGGGGCAGAGAGCGCGAGAGCGGCAAGGGGGCGGGGCAGAGAGCGCGAGTGCGAGAGCGGCAAGGGGGCGGGTCAGAGAGCGCGAGTGCGAGAGCGGCAAGGGGGCGGGTCAGAGAGCGCGAGAGCGGCAAGGGGGCGGGTCAGAGAGCGCGAGAGCGGCAAGGGGGCGGGTCAGAGAGCGCGAGAGCGGCAAGGGGGCGGGTCAGAGAGCGCGAGCGCGAGAGCGGCAAGGGGGCGGGGCAGAGCGCGAGAGCGGCAAGGGGGCGGGGCAGAGAGAGCGAGAGCGGCAAGGGGGCGGGGCAGAGAGCTCGGGCGGCCGCACCATGAAGCTGGCGGCGCTTTGTATTTGTGGAGCGTTGCTGCTGTTCCTAACCGTCTTCAGCTCGTCGTCTGCCTCTGGTGAGTGTGGCCACAGCTTCGTCCCTCAGGTGTCTCTCCTCTGTGTTTTATTTATTTTTGTTTTCCAAGAGGAGCAGGGGAGTCTCCCTGTGAGGACCTGGCCTGGCTGGATAGCGGGACGTTTTAATGGGGCAGAGGTATAAGGAACGTTACCTTTTCTTCGTGGTAGGGAAAGTAAGAAGGACGTTCTGGTACGAGTGTTAACAAGACCTCAATATTGAGGGTCGTAATGTTTGTGAAAAGTTTTTATCCCCAACTTTGTTTTTGATGGAGGGATGTGATGTGCTATCTTGCTCTAACGTTTCCATCGTTGATGTGGAGGAGCCCCCACAGAATTTATAACTACAAGATCAAAGGGTCATGCAATCTGAGCCAATGTATTGAACAAACCTAGGTGACTGCTAATGCTTTAATCGGTTAGAATGGAGGTGCAGATTTCGATTGATTAATGTGTAAATCCCAGGATTTCTGTCAAGTCACCACCACAAGAAACTTCAGGCTTTATCAGAGTGAAGCTAAAGATCTCACAACTCCAGGTTATAGTCCAACAGGTTTATTTGAAAGCACTGGTTTCGGAGCGCTGCTCCTTCATCAGGTGGGGTAGGACCTGGTGTTGTGTAGTTTTTAACTTTATCCACCCCAGTCCAACACCAGCTCCTCCACAACAGAATAAAGGTTAGGCCATCTTTGTCAGTTTCCAGGCTGAAGCTGTGGGCACTTAATCCATTTATTTACTATAGTTCTTGTTTTACAGTGTTAATACACTTAATGTTTATAGCACATAGGGTTGCCCTACTTGCCAAAGTTGTGCTTTAGTGCCGTAACAACATTCTAGTATCAAGACTGCTAAGGTGACGTTTACGTGAGCACATCTAAGTGTTTATTTACATGATTACATCTCTTTTGTGTAAATAAACTTGAATGTTGTGCAACACTATATTTTCAGTGTAAACAAAGAATGTTATTTATACAATTAACCCCAACTTACTTAAAACGTACTTCACTGTATTTGCTGGGCCATCAGACAAATTGGACTATAAAATACATCAAGATTTTAAATGAAATATTTAAGAAACGTTGGAGGTAAAATTTAGACCATAGTTAAAAGTAACATACTGCACATGCTGGAAATATGTAATTTAATCAGAAAATGCTGTTGCAACTTGGCAGTCCTGGCAAAGTTAATAGAATCATAGAATGCCTACAGTATGGAAGCAGGCCATTCGGTCAATTGAGTCCACAGTGACCCTCCAAAGAGTATCCCACCCAGATCCACCTTCCTTAGCCTATAACCATTCATTTCCTGTGGTTTTCCTCCACATCCCTGGAAACTGAAGCAATTTAGCATGGCCAATCCACCTAAACTGCACATCTTTGGACTATGGGAGGAAATGAGCATGTGGAGAAAACCATGCAGACGTACGGAGAATGCGCAAACTCAACAAACAGTTAACTGAGGGTGGAATTGATCCCAGATCCTAGCGCTTTGAGGCAGCAGTGCTACCTACTGTGCCACCCTATGTTATTTTGAATCTATGCTAATAAAATTGTGTATATGCCGAAAGAACAATTAGTTTCCATTGAAGATTATGGGGGGAGGGGATGGTTTAAAAAAAAATGAAGTAATGATCCCTTTTGGGGAGGGGATGGTTAAAAAAATTGAAGTAATGATCCCTTTGAGTTCCTTTTTGACTGCTTCTAGAATCCTTTGGACGCAACTTCCAGATCATAACAATTTGCTGAGCTTTGTTTTTAAATATGGTTTTCCCTTGCTTTTTATTAAGTATTTTCATACTGTGTGTCTCTGAAGAAACCCAGGAGGACGGTTTCTGCTTTCATTCTGTATCCAAACACCTCAATTTTGAATTGCTCTATAAAGTTATTTTTAAATGTTCTGTGTTCTGAGGAGAAAAATCCCAATATCTCTAGTCCCTTGACACATCAAACCCCTCATCTTGACAATATTCAAGTAAACCGCTTCATAGCCAGGAGCTGAATGACTTTATAACTTCATTTTTAAGCTCCTTTTCATCTTTGTGTTCTGCTGCAATCCGGTCAAACATGTTTTGATCCTAAAGTTTTATGAATGAGTAGTGCATAAAATTGCATTTTCGAAATTTTCTAGTGGTTCCTGTTGACGATATAGGAAAAAAAGGATAATTTGGGCAAATAAACAAATGTCTTACAGTGCAAAAGATGGCATTTGACCCATCACATCTATACCAGCATTCTGTGCATTTTCCCTGTAATCCTGCACGTTATTTCTATTTGTGTAATCATCCAATGCCTGCTTGAATGCCTCAGTTGAATCTGCCTCCATCACACTTGCAGGCAGTGTATTCTGAATCCTAACTCTTCGCTGTGTGAAAAATCTTTTTTTTCTCACAATTCATTTATTTCTTTTGCAAAATGTATTAAAGTAGTATCCTCTGGTATCAATCCTTTGAAAAATAGGAGCAATTTCTTCCTAACCTGTCTAGACCACTCGATATTTTGAAAAGTTCTGAAAATTCTGCTCTTAGTCTTCTACTGTTAGGGAAAACAGTCCTGACATCTCCAATCCTTGCTCATAATTTAAATGCCTCATTTTATGTAAATCTCTTCTGCACTTTTGCCAATGCATTTGTATCCTTCCCATCATGTGACACCCTGAACACTACCCAGTTCTCCAGCTGAGGTCTACCTAGTATCTTGAATACGTTCTTCACAATGTGTCTCTTTTTGTACAGTATACCACTGTGAACGAAGCCTAAAGAAGTGCATCTGCCAAACACTCGCCCATTTACTCAACTTGTCTACAACACCTAGAAGGTTCTACTGTCCCCTCTTCACCACGGGACAGTAGTGAGAAGTTGTGCATGGAGTCCGAGCAGATAGGGAAAGCACTAAATGAATATTTTTCATCAGTAGTCACACTGGAAAAAGACAATGTTGTTGAGGAGAATACAAAGATACAGGCTACTATACTAGACAGGGTTGAGGTTCATAAGGAGGAGGTTTTAGCAATCCTGGAAAATATGAAAATAGATAAGTCCCCTGGGCCGGATGGAATTTATCCTAGAAGTCTCTAGGAAGCCAGAGAGTAGATTGCCAAGCCTTTGGCTTTGATCTTTGTCATCATTGTCTACAGGAATAGTGCCAGAAGACTGAAGGAAAGCAAATGTCCCCTTGTTCAAGAAGGGAAGTAGAGAGAACCATGGTAATTATAGACCGGCGAGCCTTACTTCAATTATGGGTAAAGTGTTGGAAAGGGTTATAAGGGAGAGGATTTATAATCCTCTAGAAAGGAATAAATTGATTAGGGATAATTAACATAGTTTTGTGAAGGGTAGGTCGTGCCTCACAAACCTTAGAGTTCTTCGAGAAGGTGACTAAATAGGTGGATGAGGATAAAAAGGTGATGTGGTGTATATGGATTTCAGTAAGGCGTTGATATGGTACCGTAGGCTATTGCACAAAATACGACAGGCATGTGATTGAGGGTGATTTGGTGGTTTGGATCAGAAATTGGCTAGTTGAAAGAAGATAGAGAGTGGTGGTTGATGGGAAATGTTCATCCTGGAGTTCAGTTACTGGTAGTGTACTTCGAGGATCTGATTTGGAGCCACTGCTGCTTGTCATTTTTATAAATGACCTTGATGAGGCATTGAAGGATGGGTTAGTAAATTTGCGGATTATGCTAAGGTCTGTGAAGTTGGAAAGATAAGCTGCAGAGCTGGGCTGAGAAGTGGCAAATGGAGATTGTTGTGGAAAAATGTGAGGTGATTCATTTTGGAAGGAGTAACAGGAGTAAAGTCTACTGGGCTAACATCAGATTCTTCACAGTGTCGATGAGCAGAGAGAGCTCTGTGTCCATGTATATAGATCCCTGAAAGTTGCCACCCAGATTGATAGGATTGTTAAGAAGGTGTATATTGTATTAGCTTTTATTGGTAGAGGGATTGAGTTTCGGAGCCATGAGGTCATGTTGCAGCTGTACAAAACTCTGGTGCAGCTGCACTTGGAGCATTGCACACAGTTCTGGTCACCGCATTATAGGGAGGATGTGGAAGCATTAGAAAAGGTTCAGAGGAGATTTACTAGGATGTTGCCTGGTATGGAGGGAGGGACTTATGAGGAAAGGCTGAGGAACATGAGGCTGTTTTCATTAGAGAGAAGAAGATTGAAAGGTGACTGCCCTGCCTGCAACAGTCGTAGACTCACCAACTTTAGGGGCATTTAAATGGTTATTGGATAAGCATATAGATGAAAATGGAATGATGTAGGTTAGATGGGTTTCAGATTGGTTTCATAGATCAGTGCAACCTTGAAGGCCGAAGGGCCTATGTTGCACTGTAATGTTCTATGTGCTCAATCCTAACTGGTGTTATGTCATCAGCAACTTGGAAAGATTCAATTTGATTCTTTCATCAAAATTGTTCATTATAAATTGTGAATGTCTAGGTCCCAAGACCTAATCCAGTGGAGTTTCCATGTTCGCCCTTTACTCAGAAAAACACCCATTTCTTGATTATTCCTGTTAGCAGATAGGAAACAATTAACAATCCATGCAAATATAATACTGTCAATTGCATGTCTTTTGATTTTTCACCCTAGTCTCTTTTAAAACGACCAAAATTGTATGCAGTACTCCAGATGCCATCTTACTTGTACAGTTGCAGCAGCACTTTGTTATTTTTATACTGTCACTTTAGCAATAATGCCAAAAATTCAGTTGCCTTCCTTATCTTTTGTGCCTGCATACTAGTTTTCTGCGATTTATGCGCAAAGACACCCAGGTCTCTCTGCACTGAACAATTCTGAAGTTTCTTTCAATTTAGATAAGTTGCTTTTTTATTCCTCCAACCAAATTGGAAAACCTCACATTACCCACAGTAAACATCATCTGCTAAATTTTAGCCCATACACCTAACCCATCCATATTCATTTGTAAATGTATTATTTTTCTTACTTTTCTCACCTATTTTAGTACAGTATTCAACCAAGGATTCCTTTCTCACTGTGGTTGACAGGGGCTTGAGCCATGTGTGATCAATCACCTGCACTTCTGCCCCAACTTCTTCCCAGACCGATGTAAGATATTTCCCTTTCCCTCACTTTCCAACCCATTCAACCCATCCAACTCTTCATTCAAAGGATCATCCTTTACCATTTCTACAGCCTCCAGCAGGGTGCCACCACTAAGCACATTTTCCCCTCACTTTCACTGTCAGCACTGCACAGGGACTGTTGAATCTGTGATTCCTTGGTCCACTTTTCCATCACTCTTAATACAGATATGCAATCTCTTATCCGAAACGCTCGGGACCAGCTGGTTTTCAGAATTTGGAATAAGTGAGAGTTCAACAGTGAACTTTTAAAAAAATCTTACTGAACAGCAGACTCACTGTAAGTACTACAGGCCCTGAGACAGCATTGAGGCCTGCCAGTGCTGGGCCATGCCCCCTCCTCTCCCCTCCCCTTTCCACACGTTGTATTTGAGTGACATGTATTGAGTGGGTGTGGAGTTGGGTTAACTGTTTGCATGCCCTTTCACACCTTAAATTACATCCATTCTTTATTTCTCTTTCACCACAACTAGCAATCTCTTTATCTTTTGCACTGGCCTTCACAGCATTTAGAGCCCCTGCTGCTCCTCCACCTCCGTTAAAAGCATAAAACCCACCATTTTGTGACTCCTTTCAGTTCCAACGAAGAGTCATATCTTGTATGAAATGTTAACTTGTTCTCTCTCTACAGGTGCCACCAGACCTGCTGTGTTTTTCCAGCATTCTCTGTTGGTTTCAGGTTTTCAGAATTGGAAGCATTTTGCTTTTATTTATGAGACATTTGGTAGAATGTCATTCAATGATTTTTCTTAAAATTTATTCATTCACAGAATGAGGCAGCATTTATTGCCCATCCCTAACTTCCCACAGGGCAGTTAAGAATTAATCATATTGCTCTGGTTCTGGAGTCACATGTCGGCAAGACCAAGTAAGGATGGCAGTTTCCTTGCCTAAAGGACTTTAGATGGGTTTTTCTGACAATCCACAATGGATTCATGCTCATCATTAAACTCTTAATTACAGATCTTTATTGAATTCAAACCCCACCCTCTGCCATGGTGGGATTCGAACCTGAGTCCCCAGAACATTATCTGGGTCTTTGGATTAACAATCCAGCAATAATATCACTGGCCCATTGCCTCCCCTTTTAAGCACCAGAAGATGGCAGTTATATTGCAATTACACTTGGCCTTAGTGGGACCGCTTCAGGTGTATTGTGTGCAGTTCTAGTCTCTTTTTCTAAGATACATTTGCCGTGGAGGGAGTGCAGAGAAGGTTTACCAGACTAATTCTTGGGATAGACTGGATCTGTAATTTAGACGAATAAAACGGGATCTTATTGAAACATAAAATTCTGACAGACTGATTGCAGTAATAATATCTCCCTAATTAGGTGGTTCAGAACAATAGGTCACAGTCTCAAGATATGGGTAGGCCATTTTGAATTGAGATGAAAAATTTCTTCACAACTGGTAATCTTGTGGAATTCTGTACTAGAGAGAGCTATGGCGACCAAGTCAGAGTCATCGAGATGTACAGCACGGACACAGACCCTTTGATCCAACTGGTCCATGACGACTAGATATCCTAACTTAATCTAGTCCCATTTGCTAGCATTTGGTCCATAATTCCTGTAAACCCTTGCAATTCATATATCCATGAAGATGCCTTTGAAATGTAATTGTACCAGCCTACTCCGCTTTCTCTAGCAACTCATTCCATACATGCACCACCCTCTGCATGGAAAAGTTGCCCTTAGGTCCATTTTAAATCTTTCCCCTCTCATCTTAAACCTATGCCCTCTAGTTTTGGACTCCATCACTCCAGAGAAAAGACCTTGGCTACTCACCCTATCCATGCCCCTCATTTTATAAACCTCTAAGTTCACTCTCCATATCAATGCTCCTGGGAAAATAACCCTAGCCTCTTCAGCCTGTCCCTATAACTCAAATCATCCAACCCTGGCAACATCCTTGTAAATCTTTTCTGAATCCTTTCAAGTTTCACAACATTTTTCCTATAGGAGGGATACCAGGATTGAACGCAGTATTCCAAAAGTTGCCTAACCAATGTCCTGCACAGCTGCAACATGACCTCCCAACTCACATATTTAATACATTGACCAATAAAGGCAAGCATGCCAAACACCACCTTCACCATCCTAGCTACCTGCGACTCCACTTTCAAGGAACAAGGAACTATGAACCTGCACTCCAAGATCTCTCTATTCAGCAACATTCCCCAGGATCTTGCCATTAAGTATGTAAGTCTGAAGATCTCGACCCGCGACAGGGCCTCTCGCACCGCGTTCGGTCAATAAACGCTCACAATCGGTCTGGTCCTTTAAGACTTCACACTTTATTTTTCATACGGCCAGGCACAGAACGTCTAGAAATATACACATCAGTGTTCCTCAGAGGAGCTGTGCACATGGCTTAAAACAAAGATATTTTTATACTTTCCTTCAAGAAAGTTACAGGCCATTATCGTATAGTACATTCAGACAATTACCAATCAATTAATGAAATAGTTTTATTGACAGCAACTCAGCTCAATAATATTTCCTGGGAACCAACTTTGTTTTCCAACACTCAAGCCACCCTTATCTCACTAACCGAGTCTTTGCACCTGGACTTGAAGGTCAATTAGGATGGCCAGTAATGTCTTGTCTTGTCTAGTTATTTCTATGATGTAAAGGAAGCATTATTTACTAATCTCTGTTGAGGCAGACTGTAGTTAGTCAATTATGCAGCTATAACAGTGTTAAAAGCCATTTTATGCAACTTTTAGCAGAATTGTCAATTTGCAGCCCAGAAGCCATTTTGTCATATTTGCATTGAGAAGCCACTTTATTGCTACCTAAGTTAGTAAAAGCATGTATTAAGTGGTTGTTCCTGACAACAACTTGTTACCTCAGCCTTTATTCAGATTTTAGATCCTCATCTTCTCCCTTTGGTCATTTCTTGACCACACCATAGGATGGCAGGGCATAGATTAGATCAGTTCAATTGAAAGGATGCCAGAGACTGCCATACTTCCTCCACCTCAGAGGAAGCAGGACTGGGCAATCGCGCCTCCTCATCTTCATTTGGACGGCGAAGAAGCATTTTCTGGGTGGAACCGATGTTGTCAACAGAAGTTATTAACTTGGCAATAATACATTTAACAATAGCAATGCGAGCAAAGAAGCAAATTAAAATAATACCAGTTTACATGGCCAGATTTATCAACCAGTTGTACCATGAGCCAAAACCCCAATCTCCCCATCCAGTGCCTTCTGTTATTTGATTGACGAAGGTGCTTATACTATTTACATGCTCGGTAATATTCTCGATTACTTCAGTAACCCCCATCGTACACTTGTCTTTAACTATGGCGCAAACCCCACCCTCTTTGGCGAGTAGGTAGTCAAAGGCGTACTAGTTTTGCCGGGAGAATATACATAATTCTGAGAGCATGTCCTTAACTCCTGCTAAGGCTGAGGCTGTCTCATTGCCCAAGAAGGTGAGACCACAAATAAGATAATTTTGGTTTTGATGGGTAATAATTCCTGCAGATCCTCCAAAGGAAAATGTACTAAGAAATGCATAGCCCACAGAGTGAACTTTAATACTGCCCAAAGCCTTAACACACCTCCAATGAGCACAGAATTCAGGTGAAACTGAACATTTGGCAGGGAAACCCCCACCCCATTTCCAGGTATTTGGGCAGAGAACAGTAGTTGGGAAAAGTGTCCCTACAGCTACAGCACAGGGAGTACCTATTTCATCAGGAACAAGGAAGTTGGTCGCTTTGCCTTGGCTGAAAAAATAATAACCGAGTTTAGTATAGATAATGGAGAGGGCTTCCCAATAAGAAGCAGGCCTGTCTTTGTGACTACCCCGAATGTATGGATAGTCCATGGCTACAAAGTATGGTTGACAAGTGCTCAGTAAAAAGAGATGCAGTTATTGTCCCCAGATTGGTTCCTTCCATACCACAATTGGGAAGATGGAGGTGCCATTAGGAGGTCTCATTAGTAAAGGTGGGTGCCATTACCCATACCACAAAGGGCCAGAATACCAGCAATAAGAGAGACACACTCCTTCAGTAGGCATGCACATGAGATGCAAGGTCCCTCAGAGGAACAGTAGTGGTTGGTACAGTTGACCAAAGTGCGTGGAATAGTCTTAGTCACATTCACATAAGTGCGACTCCATTCCTTACCGTTGTAACAATTTTGACTGGTTCCCTGGACTTATTAGAGGAAGTCCACAAGCAACTAGCAGGTGGGGATATGTAATAGTCAAAAGAAACATTACTTCCGGTAAATGCCTTGGAAGCGTTCCATACTCTCTCGTTGGGATTTGTGAGGGGCAGAGCAGTCAAAGAGGTTTTTGCTGATGTGAGGGCGCGGCTAACCACTTCATCCGGCCAAATTTTTATTGTGACTTTGAAGAAACGAGTTGTTAGTGAAAGATAACATTTCCTCTTCTCGTTTGCGGTGTGCAGACTTAGACCTTTTGAATAGAGGCAAAGCTTACCAGGGCTGCCCATAGCACAACTGAAATCAAACTGGCACAAAACACCTTGACAGGATAAAGACCATTGAGACTTGTCCTGTAAATGAACTATCAGATCTACTTGATCAGTTGACCACTGCAAAAATATTTCTTGATAATGTTCCATGCATCAAAGGAATCAGTTTCTCAGCACACAATGACATATTTTCGACATAAATGGTACACAGTCTCTGGTTGTTAAGGATCACACAGGTAAACAGTCTCTTCTTGAGCACCAATGCCAGCAACAACGAGTCCACATAGCAGGGTAAGTTCAGTCTTCATCATAATGGTCATTTCTTGATCAAGGATTGGGATATCTAAAAAAGAATAAGAATTACTATTCGAAGCATGCAGCTATATCTTAGTAGTCTGGTTTGATTCTGGTTCCTCTCCCAGTTCCCCATCATCTCCATCTCCATCATGTCGCTCCTTGGAAGGGGCTCATGTGATGACCTTGTAATGATGGAGGTGAAACCAGGCAAGAGTGCCTGGCGACCTTAACAGCAGTCAGTGTGGTGAGGAGGACCTGGAAGAGTCCTTCCCATCGAGGTTGGAGGACGCGATGCGAAGAGCCTGGTTCAACAGTTGGAACACTGTCAAGAGAGGGGAGCTTCTCATGGGCAGCACAGACTTAGGAGTGAAGACCTCGCAAAATGTTAGTCAACGAGAGAACATAGGAGGACATGTCCTCAGTCACGTGGTGGAAGTAAATAGGGGAGGAGGCATCATTCAAAGTGTGCAGAAAACTCGATCGTAGACTATTTCAGCTGGGGATAAGTGAGTTTTACCCAAAGGTGTGCACCGTAGGTGGAACAATACCAGAGGCAATAACCCAACCCAGGAAAGTCCTGTCTCAGAAGTCAACTTGGCAAGATTAGCTTTCAGAGTCTGGTTACCACATTCCACGTGCTGTGCAGCCTGTGGGCAGCGAATTCCAAAGTGGGACCAGAATGCCTTCGTGGAGAAAGCATCAATTAGAGCAGTGAGGCTCGGTATCGCTTGTTGTTTCGGTGGGTATTCGGAGATGGATGTCGAATAACATTTAGTTTTAGAGCAATCTGAATGGGTTCATAATCAGTAAGTCTAACATGGGAAGATGTTTCAGGGTGGACTAAATCAAGGATATCCCAACTTTCATGGTGCAGGAGTGTGACATTGTGAGAGGTTGGCTTTGTATAGTAGAGGACAGTCATCCCTCCTTGGAGTGTTTGCAGATGATGATAGCAGTGTGGGTCAGCCCTGGTGATTGCATATTGGACCAAAGGGCCCAGGTCTTTAGCATGATGAGGCAGATTGACCTTCTGGCTGAGGTATCTGCTTGTTTCCACAGGTGAGTGGGTATTTGAACATAATCTGCTTCACCCTCAGGCCCGGTGACCTTATCTAGGATCCATTCAGTACCAGACAGCATCCAAGGAGCAGGAGAATCGACGTTTTGGGCATGAGCCTAAAGAAGGGCTCATGCCTGAAATGTCGATTCTCCTGCTCCTTGGATGCTGCCTGACCTGCTGCGCTTTTCCAGCAACACATTTTCAGCTCTGATCTCCAGCATCTGCAGTCCTCACTTTCTCCTCCATTCAGTACCAATCAAATCCCTAAAAGAAATCTTCAAGGGATTGGTCTTGGTCTGTCCGATCATAAGCAAGGGTGACATGACTTCCAGACCTTTGGGGGTCAAGGTCAAGTGATCACCATTGGGGTTTAGTGGACAAGTTTAACTGTGTTGGAATCAAGTTGGACACCATCAGGGGAACAGGAGAGTTTGACTTAAAAGACACACAGCAGGTTGTAGGTTAATGTGGTAGTAATCTCAAAGCAGTGGTCCAGGGAATAGTCTTGGAAATAGACAGGTACTGGATCAGAAAGTGGATAATGGTGGGTTTCACCTTGAAAGCCAGATAATCTTTTTGATCTTCTTAGAGATTGGAAGGTTCATTGTCAGATTTCACTGAAGACATTGGCCCCTGTGTCGATTAGAAAGGGATACCATCTGTTTGCAACTTTAAGAAAGATTGTAGGTTCCTGCTTATAAGACAGATTGTAAAGGAAAGTTACTTCGTCATTGGGAAGACTGATTGTTTTGCATCAGAGGGTGATTATATTTAGGGAGATTTTTCCAGCTATCATAGGGGTCCTGAGGGTAATTTCCATATGCGCTTCCTTGGTTGCCCCCTGTTGCCTCTTTAGGGCAATTAGCTCAATGAAAAGGATGGCCACAATTAAAGCAGCCTTGGGTCGGGCAGTCACGAGCCCAGTGATATGGGTTGCCACATTTGAAACAGCTCTGAGGGAGTCATCTGGTGGGGACCCCTCTACCATGTCCACGGCCGTTACCTCGAATGGGTGTAGGGCCGCCACTGCAACGCACGGGTATTTGGTGTGAAGTCTCCTCCTGGGCAGCAAATTCTGACTTTGTGAGTCAATCCTTTGCCTTCACTCTGATGTTTCCACAAAGCCTTAACAGAATGATGGAGTTAATTAGGATTAACGTCGACCCAGTCCAGATTATTTGTCTTGACTGCTGTGACAACAGACGGTGGCAAACAGTTCAATAACACAGTTATATTTAGCATTGACAACATGGAAATTCAAAGCTCGATCCCCAGAATAGGACTCATAACCTTCTTGGAAGCATTCAAGAAAATCTTTAACGGACTCCTTACTTTTGGGGTGAAGTTCGGGGATATGAGTAAGGTCAATAGGTTTTGCCAGTATGGCGGATGTAGCAGCAAGGATATTATCCAGAACATGGCTGATTCTGAGCTACAGCATTAGCAAGGGCAGCAAAATCATTATGACCAATGCGTTCAGTGAAACAGGCATATTCAGTGCGGGTAAGGATTTGTTGAATAAGGGCCCAAAGGTCCTGGGCAGTGCCGTCATAAACTTTAATGGTGCTGTAAATCAACAGACCTTGTGGCGGTCTGGCCATTACTGAGAATGGACATAATTTCATGGGGCTTCCAGGGACCGTAGACAAGGATAGTCACATTTTGACCGGCAGCACCAGTCTGTGGATTCGACAGTTCTCTTAAAGCGGTATGCTTGGAGCAGGTATTTTATCTCCTGAGTCCTCAGAAGAAGAACTCAGCGGAGTTTCTGACCGTTGTGGCATGGCACGGTAAGACCTTTTTAGAAGATTGGTGAGATTTTGATTTTTGTTGGCTGTGAGTGTTCCAAGCTACAGAGATAGTAAACTTGGGTGGGGCGGAGGAGTAGGCGGGGCTACGGCAGCAGTGTATGTCTGAGGACAAGCTGCAGTTGCTGAACTAACAGTAATCGGATGAATATGAGAAGAAACCACATTAGTAGGGGTAAATCCAGGCGGGAGAAATACAGAGATCGGTGCAACAGAACAACGAATTTGAGAATTAGGTGGAACAACAGTTTGATAAGCAGGAGGTTGAACAGTCTGTGGGGAAGGGGTTAGGACAGGGGCACTTGACTTGTCGATCGGGCAGGGACTGGAATAACCGGGGGTGCATTAAGATTTGCTTGTGGATTAAGTGGGGGTGGGGAGGCGGTAGAGGAACATCAGTTATCTAAATCTGAATTTTCATTGTCTCCCACACCCAAACCAAGGCCAACCATCGAACTGCACAGTTCTTTTTGTTTCTGTGATGTTTAGAACATAGAAGAATACAGCGCAGTACAGGTCCTTCGGCCCTCGATGTTGCGCCGATCAAAGCCCACCTAACCTACACTAACCCACTATCCTCCATATACCTATCCAATGCCCACTTAAATACCCATAAAGAGGGAGAGTCCACCACTGCTACTGGCAGGGCATTCCATGAACTTACGACTCGCTGACTGAAGAACCTACTCCTAACATCAGTCCTATATCTACCACCCCTTAATTTAAAGCTATGCCCCCTTGTAATAGCTGACTCCATACGTGGAAAAAGGTTCTCACTGTCAACCCTATCTAACCCCCTAATCATCTTGTACACCTCTATCAAGTCACCCCTAAACCTTCTTTTCTCCAATGAAAACAACCCCAAGTGCCTCAGCCTTTCCTCATAGGATCTTCCTACCATACCAGGCAACATCCTGGTAAACTTCCTCTGTACCCGTTCCAGTGCCTCCACATCCTTCCTATAGTATGGCGACCAAAACTGCACACAGTATTCCAGATGCGGCCGCACCAGAGTCTTATACAACTGCAGCATGACCTCAGGACTCCGGAACTCAATTCCTCTACCAATAAAAGCCAGTACGCCATATGCCTTCTTCACTGCACTATTTACCTGGGTGGTAGGTTTGACTCGAGCACATTCATTTTTGAGGACCTCAATAGATTTCATGGTACAATCATTAGTTAATTCATTTCCCAGTTTGGTGGCAATATCCTGCCATGAGTGCAAAACCGATTCTTTGTGGCTTTCACAACAGAATTGTCACCACAGTCCAATCAATTCTGTTGTTTTAGAGCTCAGGCTTCGTTGCCAAATCAATTGTTGGGCTGATTTAGCCAACTGAATACTTTTTAGGGCCATCCAATGGCCACTGCTCTTCACTCAATGTCTTATTTAAGGCACCAGAAGGCTTTTGCAGGCTTTCAGACTTTTCCGGATACTTCTCACATAGTTCCACCAATGAAGAAGATGGATCTCCCATCTTGTCTATATTATTGCCTATCTTAAACAACCTTCCTTTCATAATCCTGACTTAAGACCTTTACTGTTTAACAACCCGTCAACACACAACAAAATTAATTACTTCTGCAAACCCTTCTCAACTTTCCAAAACCCTCTTTAGTCTCATTATAGTGCATCGCGATACTTCCTTACTTCGTCTTTCACAGAACAATTTGGGAATCAATTTAGATAACAACAATCCGATCGAATCTGGGTCCCCGACCCCTCTTTTTTTTTTAAGAGTTCCCGACTCTGTTTCAGATCCACAGGTCCTCGACCTGTTCGTGGGAGTCCCCGACCCTGCTCTTTTTAAGAGAATTCTTACCAGGACTGAGACGATAGACAGCGAAGGGTCAAGTCAACCGCGACTTGAATGCGAGGAAAACCAAACGCGGAAAATCCCTCACGTGTGGTCGGCTGATTCCTCAACACTCAATAGTGGGGGACTCAAGGCTCTTACACCACTGTTCACAATCTGTCTATACCGGATCCGCATCACAGCAACCCCCCGGCTGTGACTCTTGGTTCAGCAATCAGTCAATAAACATTATCGATCGGTCTGGTCGTTTAAGACTCCACGCATTATTTTTCATATGGCTGGGCACAGATCGTCCAAAAACACGAAAGTGTTTAACCTCCATGCTCCTTCCAGGAGCTGCGCTCATGGCTTAAAACAAATGTTTTTACACTTTTCTTAAAGAAAGTTACAGGCCATAATCGTACAGTACATTCAGACAATTACCAATCAATTAGAGTCCTAGAGATGTACAGCATGGAAACAGACCCTTCGGTCCAACCCATCCAGGCCCACCAGATATCCCAACCCAAACTAGTCCCACCTGCCAGCTCCCGGCCCATATCCCTCCAAACCCTTTCCTATTCATATACCCATCCAAATGCCTGTTAAATGTTGCAATTGTACCAGCCTCCACCACATCCTCTGGCAGCTTATTCCATACACGTACCACCCTCTGCATGAAAAAGTTGCCTCTTCGGTCTCTTTTATATCTTTCCCCTCTCACCCTAAACCTATGCCCTCTCGTTCTGGACTCCCCAACCCCAGGGAAAAGACTTTGTCTATTTATCCTATCCATGCCCCTCATGATTTTGTAAACTTCTATAAGGTCACCCCTCAGCCTCAGACGCTCCAGGGAAAACTACCCCAGCCTGTTCAGCCTCTCCCTGTAGCTCAGATCCTCGAACCCTGGCAACATCTTTGTAAATCTTTTCTGAACCCTTTCAAGTTTCACAACATCTTTCCGATAGGAAGGAGACCAGACTTACATGCAATATTCCAACAGTGGCCTAACCAATCTCCTGTACAGCTGCAACATGACCTCCCAATTCCTGTACTCAATACTCTGACCAATAAAGGAATGCATACCAAACTCCTCCTTCACTATCCTATCTACCTGCGATTCCACTTTCAAGGAGCTGTGAACCTGTACTCCAATGTCTCTTTGTTCAGCAACTCTCCCTAGGACCTTACCATTAAATGTATAAGTCCTGCTAAGATTTGCTTTCCCAAAATGTAGCACCTCACACTTATCTGAATTAAACTCCATCTGCCACTTCTCAGCCCATTGGCCCATCTGGTCCAGATCCTGTTGTAATCTAAGGTAACCCTCTTCACTGTCCACTACACCTCCAATTTTGGTGCCATTTGCAAACTTACTAACTGTACCTCTTATGCTCACATCCGAATCATTTATGTAAATGACAAAAAGTAGAGGAACCAGCACCGATCCTTGTGGCACTCCACTGGTCACAGGCCTCCAGTCTGAAAAACAACCCTCCACCACCACCCTCTGTCTTCTACCTTAGAGCCAGTTCTGTATTCCGTGAGATCTAACCTTGTCGGATGCCTTACTGAAGTCCATATAGATCACATCTACTTCTCTGCCCTCAATCTTCTTTGTTACTTCTTCAAAAAACTCAATCAAGTTTGTGAGACATGATTTCCCACGCATAAAGCCATGTTGACTATCCCTAATCAGTCCTTGCCTTTCCAAATACATGTACATCCTGTCCCTCAGGATTCCCTCCAACAACTTGCTCGCCACTGAGGTCAGGCTCACCGGTCTATAGTTCCCTGGCTTGTCTTTATCGCCCTCCTTAAACAGTGGTACCACCACGTTTGCCAACCTCCAGTCTTCTGGCACCTCACCTGTGACTATCGATTATACAAATATCTCAACAAGAGGCCCAGCAATCACTTCTCTAGCTTCCCGCAGAGTTCTCAGATACACCTGATCAGGCCCTGGGGATTTATCCACCTTTAACCGTTTCAAGACATCCAGCACTTCCTCCTCTGTAATCTGGACGATTTGCAAGATGTCACCATCTTTTTCACTAATAGTTTTATTGACAGCAACTCAGTCCAATGATATTTCCTGGAAACCAACTTTTGTTTTCCAACACTCAAGTCACCCTTATCTTATGAACTGAGTCTTTGCAACTGCACTTGAAGGTCAGTCAGGATGGCCAGTAGTGTCTTATCTAGTCTAGTTATTTCTATGATGTAAAGGAAGCATTTTCTGCTAATCTTTGTTGAGGCAGACTGTAGTTAGTCAGTTATGCAGGTTTAAAGCCACTTAATGCAGCTTTTAGCAGAATTGTCAATTTGCAGCCTAGAAGCCATTTGTCATATTATTTGCATTGAGAAGCCATTTTATTGCCACCTAAGTTAGTAAAAGCTAGTTAGTTAAGTGGTTGTTCTTGACAACATCTGATTACCTCAGCCTGTATTCAGATTTTAGATCCTCAAGTCCTGCCCTGATTTCCTATCCCAAAATGCAATTTGCACATTTGCCATTAAGCTCTGGAACATATGGCCTGAAGGGACTGGGGAGCTCGGTTCACTTGAGGCTTTTGAATGGGAGAGTATTTGGAAAGGCAGAATGCTTGGGGATAAGCCACCTAATAGTTTTAAGAAAGAAATAGATTTCTAGAGGCCAAAGGTTTCTAAGAGAGAGAGTGGGAATCTGATCACATCGAGGGTCAGCTATGACCATGTTGAATGGCAAAGTATGCTTGAAAGACTAACTGGCCTACTCCTACTCTTTCTTTCAATGTTTATGGAAAAAGTCAAGGGTGCACCAGAAGTATGCATTCTAAATTGGGGAAAGGTCGGTTTTACAAATGAAATTAAGGAAAAAGGAGGGGCCAATATGAAATCAAGAAGGTCAGTTTTATATACGGGTGGAAGACATGTCGTTAATGATTTCTTTGCATTTTCTTCACAAAATCACATGTTATATTTGAGGAACTAAGTGCCATTGTTTTCTTTATTCTTATTATTAATTTTAGGTGTATTTTGCCCCTAGTGCAATATTAATTTCCTGCGGATATCTGGCATACTGATTTCTTAAGACCATAAGAAGTTAAGGCAGAACCAGACCATTTGGCCCATTTAATCTGCCCTGCTATTCAATGAGATCATGATTGATTTAATAATCCTCAACTACACTTTCTTGCCTGTTCCTCATAATTCTTGATTTGTTGATTTAAAATTCTGCTTATCTGAACTGTGAATATATTTACTGACCCAATGTCAACATCCATCTCTTTTTTTTTTAATTCACTCACTGGACGTGGGCAACACAGGCTGGTCAGCATTTATTGCCCAAATCAGTTGTCCTTTGAGAAGATGGTGGTGAGCTGCTACCTTGAACCACTGCAGTCAATCTGCTCTAGGTGGACCCTCAGGGAGGAAATTCCAGGATTGTGACCCAGTGACCATTAAGGAATGAAGGAAATCTCAGGATTGTGTGTGGGTTGGAGGGAACTTGGAGTTGGTGGTGCTCCAATGTGTCTGCTTATACCTTGGATAGAAGTGGTTGTGGGGTTGAAAGGTGCTGTTTATTGATCTTTGTTGAATTTCTGCAGTGTCTTGTGGATTATACGAATTACTTCTGCTGAACATCGATCTGAGAGTGGATGCTTATGGATGTGGCGTGAATAACATCTTTGATACCTTCCATCACTTTACTGATCAAGTGTAGATTGATGGGCGGTTGGATTTGTTGTTCTGATGTACAGAACATACCCCTTCAATTTTCCACATTATCAGGTGGATGCCAGCATTATAACTGTACTGGAACAGCTATGGAGTGGCAAGTTCTGCAGCACAAGTCTTCAGTACTAGTTTTGGAAAGTCAGGGCCTATAGCCTTTGTAGATCCAGTGTCTCCAACTATTTCCTGAAATCATGGAAGTGAATCAAATTGGCTGAAGAATTCCAAAGGTTCACTATCCTTTTGAGAAAAGAAATTTGTCTATATTTCACTCAAATGTACAAGCCCATATTCTGAGATTGTGCCCTCTTATCCTAGACTATCCCAGAAGGGGAAGCAAATTTTCCTCATCTGTCACTAGACCGTTAATCCAGAGCCCCAGTTAATGTTTTGAGGATCCAAGTTCAAATCCCATCACAGCAGATAGTGCAATTTGAATTCAACAAAAAAAAATCTGGAATTAAAACACTGATGATGACCATGAAACCATTGTCAATTGTCAGAAAAATCAGTTCCTTACTGTAAACGCTGATGTGCTGTAATTATTCAGCATGTCCACCATTTCCCTATTTCCATTGACTACATCACTGTTATTAGCTTTCTAAAGATCCACATTGCTCCTGACTACTCTCTCTTTCAGTATGTAATTGTAAAAACTTTTGGTGCTCATTTTCCTACCCTTTTTAAGTTTATTTTCATAGTTGCTATTTGTTGTCCTTATTGTCTGTTTTGTCACCCTTTGCTGTATTTGGTCTTGCCAATGCGCCAGCATCTGGGGAAGGGAATTCCTTTAAAGAAATGACTGCTTTACCGTATGAGTCCTACAGTTGTTCCTTGATCCTGACTAGATGTTCTCGTTGTTTTTTCATTCCCTGCCCACTCCCCCTTAACTTTGGTGGAACTGGCCATCAATACATAATTGACATTGGAAAACACAACCTCTGACAATCTCCCTCCTCAACTGACCATTGGCAAACTACCTGTTACTGAAAGCCATGTTAGTATTGAGCATCAGTCTGTTTCTATTGCTGTTCATGAGTAGAATTTTCTGCACTCCCTGATGACAAACATGAAGGTGCAAAGGGCATTTCTTACCATACTTCAACTCTGTCACCTCTCCAGTTACATTAGAATTATATCTGGGCCAGAAGGCCCAACTCCTATTCTGCCATTAGTGGAGAACCTTAAGTGGGCAATTAAGACCATTTTAATGGCATCATCCTGCCAATGCTGGGCGAATCGCCAATCAATTTTGCCTTCATGTCACCATCAGAAAATGAGACACAACAGTAGAAAGGTAGACAGTCAGGTTTACAGATCCTCCCTCTCTGCTTGGGTTAAGCAAATGCAAGCAATCCTGTGACACAGGACCTTGCTCTTCCACATGGCAGATGCTGAGGGCTTTTCTATTTTATAATTTGAAAAGCTGGTAAGACATTATTATTAGCAGGGATAGATACTGTTTGGTATGGAAGGAATGGGTTTCTGTTCTCTAACTCTAGCACAAGAACATAGAACTGTACAGCACAGGAACAGGGTTTTCCGTCCAACATGTCTGCGCCAAACATGATGTTATTCTAAACTAATCCCGTCTGCCAGCACATGGTCTATATCCCTCTGTTCCCTGCCTGTTCATCTATCTGTCTAAATGTGTCTTAAACATTGCTGTCTGCCCACTTTCCAGGCACTTACCACTGTTTAAAAAAAACTTGCCTTGCACACCTCATTTAAACTTTCCCTCTCTTACCTTAAATCTATCCCCTGTGGTCAAAAGCAGCTGTCCTGGTGAGACTGTTCATTTGTATTGGCAAATCAAAGAACTAATGCTATAGTGAGGATTTTAAATTAATTTATGTAGGAAGGATTTGAGAGAGGGGAAATTTTGAGCTTACAAAGCAAACGCTTATGGTAGCAATGCAAGCAAGGCAGCTATTTAGATGAACCGCAAAGTGGGACATGAAGAAGAGTGCACAAACATAGGAAAGCAGCAGCAAATATGAATAAATGGAAAACAGACAAAATTAATGGATCTTTTCTGAAATTCATGTAGCATTTGGAACAAAATTGTTATGCCTCACTGAGTGCACTGGAAGATTCCTGATGAAGGGCTTTTGCCCGAAGCATTGATTTTCCTGCTCCTTGGATGCTGCCTGACCTGCTGTGCTTTTCCAGCACAGCCAACTCCCAACTCTAACCTCTCCCATCTGCTGTCCTCACCTTTGCCCACTATTCCCATAGTTATCATAAAGTTAAAGATTTTTGAGAATTTCCCAGTTTGCCTGTATTTGGATGACAGCATGGACCAGGTTTCTGTACATCATAAAAATTAATATTTATTGCAGATAGACTGTAGATGTGGTAAATAATAATGAACCATCTGCATATGAATGTACTAGTAAAAACTAATTTTATAAACTGTCCCTTCAGACATAGAGATGCAGACAGAGAAAAAAAGGGTGTTCGAGATGGGGGGGGGGGAAAGACTGGATAGGTCCCTCCCCCCCAGGATTTGCTAAGATGAACCATTTGGCTTATCAGGATGCTTAGATGTTCAATTAATAAACAACCTCTTTGTTTAGTTGTGAGCATTATCATTATCATTCCTTCACTATCTTGCAGATAAGTTAGTTCCTACAACAAATAGTCTCTTGTATTCTTTAACTAATAGTTTTGTGTTCTTGTGATTTTATCTACAGCTAGAAGCTCACAACTATGCCATAAAATAACTCGCAGAGCAATATTTAATTATATATTTTTTTAAACCTTTTCACTATTTCAGTGTGTGTGTGTGTGTGGAGTTTACACATTCTCCCTGTGTCTGTGTGGGTTTGCTCCGGATGCTCCGGTTTCCTCCCACAATCCAACAATGTGCAGTTTAGGTGAATAGGCCATGCTAAATTGCCCATAGTGTTCAGGGCAGTGTTGGTTGTGGGTAAATATAGGGTAGGGGGATGAGTTTGGGTGGGTTACTCTTCGGAGGGTTGATGTGGACATGTTGGGCCAGAGGGCCTGTTTCCACAATGTCAGGATTCTATTATCATTCTTCATTTCATGAAAAAAATTCAGTTTTGCTCACTGCTTTGTTTTTCCTTCTTCTTCTCTTTCATTCTCCCACTTTATCTGGGGAAACGATAGAAACAAATAACAATTGATAGTTCATTAAATGGAAAAAAAGCAACAAATTACTATCCATTTCTAAACTGCCAGAAATCTGACTTGTACTTAGGCAGAAATCTGTTGTCAATGAGGTTCAAATCCAAGAAGGACATTTTGTAACCACTAAGCAGTCTTTAAATGGGTTACTTTTCTAGTTTTCCAGGCACAATTACTTTGCAATATTTAATATTTTGGCTTTGGGTCAGCTTTTAATCTGTATTGTATTAATGTGTATTTTCTGTAATGCATAAAGGATATCTTTGCATCATCCAATAATGACCCATTGATTTTTTTTTTTGCTGGCAGCTACTTCTAACACAACTGTGCATCTATCCACTGAATCTCCAAACTATACAGCTCCTACACAAACAACCAGCAAAACAGAAATTGCTGTGACTACTGTGCTTCCAATCGGTAGAACAGCAACCACCAAATCTTGGAGTAGCACGGAAACTACTACCACAGCAGCTTCTGCTAATAGTACAAGTATGTATCTTTAAAGAGGATTAAAGAGGAAAGTTTGGAGCTACATTCTAATTAGACAAAATTGATTATGTTAAAATTTTTGGATTTTTTTGCCATTTTGTTTGGTTTGTAAGAAATGATTCCTTGGATATTGTTTTGTTAACAGCTGAAATATTGCAAGGGAATTGTTGAATAAAGAGTGGAGTGAAAGTGAAAAACTTAATTTTTAAACCTGCTGTGTGGATGTGTATGTGACAGCAGATGAAGTAGCAAGGTTGAATTGAGACAGTGATAAATATAGATCTTGATCCAGGCAATTTGCTGTGCTCAGTGAAGTAGCGGTGCAAGGGCAGTGTGAATGGGGCACCATTTTCATTTCTGTCAGACAGACAAGTAAGAACATTCTGCATGAGATGATTGAAAGAAGATTGGTCCTATGTTATTAGAGGCCAACATGGGAAGAGAATGGACATGGGTAGAAAGATTGGAGTCCAGGGAAAGGGTGGGAGTGATAGCAGCATGGATCTGATTTGTTTCAAATGGAGGTTTGAGAAGAATGATCCAGCCTCTCATTCAGAAAAAGTTTATTGTTGGCTGAAGCCCAGTGGCAGTCTCCTTACTGCCTTGTTTTCCTTACCAAACCAGCCTTGAAATGTGGACTTCATTGGTTCAGTTATTTAGAACATAGACATAGAATGTTACAGCACAGTACAGGCCCTTTGACCCTCAATGTTGCGCCGACCTGTGAAATTAATCGGATGCCCATATAACCTACATCGTTCCATTATTATCCATATGTATGTCCAATGCCCATTTAAATGCCCTTAACATCGGCAAGTCTACTCCTCTTGCAGGCAGACAAAAGTGAGGACTGCAGATGCTGGAGATCAGTCTAGATTAGAGTGGTGCTGGAAAAGCACAGAAGGTCAGGCAGCATCCGAGGAGCAGGAAAATTGATGGTTCGGGCAAAAGTCCATCAGGAAACTGATGAAGGGCTTTTGCCCGAAACATCGATTTTTCCTGCTCCTCGGATGCTGCCTGACCTTCTGTGCTTTTCCAGCACTATTCTACTTTTGCAGGCAGGCCGTTCCATGACCCTACTACTCTGAGTAAAGAAACTACCCCTGCTATCTGTCCTAAATCTATCACCCCTCAATTTAAAGCTATGCCCCATCATGTTAGCTTCACCATCTGAGGAAAAGTGACTCGCTGTCCACCCTTTCTAACCCTCTGATTATCTTATACGTCTCAATTTAAGTCACCTCTCAACCTCCTCCTTCTCCAACAAAAACAGCCTCAGTTCCCTCAGCCTTTCCTCATACCAGGCACCATCCTGGTAAATCTCCTCTGAACCATTTTCAAAGCTTACAGATACTTCCTATAATGTGGTGACCCGAACTGCACGCAATACTCCAGGTGCAGCCTTACCAATGTCTTGTACGGCTGAAGCATGACCTCGTGGCTCCAAAACTCAATCCCCCTCCCAATAAACACCAATTCCCCATATGCCGCCTTCAGAACCCTATCAACCTGGGTGGCAACTTTCATGAATTTATGCACCTAGACACCGAGATCTCTCAGTTCATCTACACTGCCAAGAATTTTACCATTAGCCCAGTACTCTGCATTCCTGTTACTTCTTCTGAAGTAAACTACCTCACTTTTCCACATTAAACTCCATTTGCCACTTCTCAGCCCAGCTCTGCATCTTATCTATGTCCCTCTGTAACCCACAACATCCTTCGGCACTATCCACAGCTCTGCCTACATTAGTGTCATCTGCAAATTTACTAACCCATCCTTCTACACCCACCTGCAGATCATTTATAAAAATGACAAACAGCAGTGGCCCCAAAACAGATCCTTGCAGAAACTGAATTCCAGGATGAATATTTCCCATCAGTCACCACCCTCTATCATCATTCAGCTAGCCAATTTCTGATCCAAACCACTAATTCACCTTCAATCCAGAAATTCTGTATTTTGTGCAGTAGCTTACCATGTGGAACCTTATCAAACTCCTTACTGAAGTCCACATACACCACACCAACCGCTTTACCTTCATCCACCTGTTTTGTCATCTTCTCAAAGAACTCAATAAGGTTAGTGAGGCATGACCTACCTTTCACAAAACCTTGTTGACTGTCCCTAATCAAATTATTCCTTTCCAGATGATTAGAAATCCTATCTCATAAGCTTTTCCAACATCTTGCCCAAAACCAAAGTAAGGCTCACTGGCCTGTAATTACAAGCATTGTCCCGACTCCCCTTCTTAAACAAGGGAACAACATTTGCTGTCCTCCAGTCTTCTGGCACTACTCCTGTTGACAATGATGACACAACGATCAAAGCCAAAGGCTCTGCCATCTCCTCCCTGGCTTCCCAGAGAATCCCATCCAGCCCAGGGGTCTAATCTATTTTAAGATCTTCCAAAATTGCTAAAAACTCCTCTTTGTCATCCTCCATCCCATCTAATCTTGTAGCCTGTATCTCCGTATTCTCACTAACATTGGAAAGGTCAATGTGAATACTGATGAAAAGTATTCACTAAGCGTTTCTCCTATGTCCTCAGATTCCACACACGACTTTCCACTAATTGGCCCTAATCTTACTTTAGTCATTCTGATATACCTATAGAAAGCCTTAGGGTTTTCCTTGATCCTATCCGCCAACAACTTCTCATGTCCCCTCCTGGCTTTTCTTAGCCCTCTTTAGATCTTTTCTGGCTAACTTAACTCTCAAGCCCCCTAACTGAGACTTTATGCCTCATCTTCCTATAAGCCTCCTTCCTCTGAACAAGAGTTTCCAGTTCTTTAGTAAACCATGACTCTTTGTTGACAACTACCTCCCTGCCTGATAGGTATTTACTTATCAAGGACCCACAGTAGCTGTTCCTTGAATAAGCTCCACATTTAAAGTGTGTCCATCCCCAGCAGTTTCCTTCCCCATCTAATGCATCCTAAATCTTGCCTAATCACATCATAATTGCCTTTCCCCAGTTATACCTCTTTTCCTGTGGTATATACCTATCTCTGCCCATTGCTATTGTAAACATAATCAAATTATGGTCACTATCGCCAAAGTGCTTACCTACCTCCAAATCAAACACCTGGCCGGGTTCATTCCCCAGTACCAATATGGCATTGCCCCTTGTTGGCCTGTCTACATACTGTGTCAGAAAACCCTCCTGCACACATTGAACAAAAACTGACCCATCTAAAGTACTTGAACTATAGTATTCCCAGTCAATATTGGGGAAGTTAAAGTCTCCCATAACAACTATCCTGTTACTCTCGCTCCTATCAAGAATCATCTTTGCTTTCGATTCCTCTACTTCGCTGGAACAATTCGGAGGCCCATAGAAAACTCCAAACAGGGAGACCTCACCTTTCCTGTTTCTAACCTCGGCCCAAACTACCTCAGTGGATGAGTCCTCAGATGTTATGTCAGCTGCTATAATGCTACCCTTGATTAACAACGCTACACCCCTCCCCCACACGCACGCACACACACTCGGTTCTTGCTGAAACATCTAAATCCTGGAATCTGCATTCCTGTTCCTCCTCTAGCCATGTCTCTGAAATGGCCACAACATCGAAATCCCAGGTACCAACCCATGTATTCTCATACAAAGCATTTGATTCAGGAATTGATGGTAGCCTTTTTTTCTGCCCATCTCCAATATGTTGGGTGGTACAATTTCAGGTGGGAATGTGTGTACGTTTTTACCCCTCCCTCCCTATTATGGAGCATGACAGGCTTGTTAGTGCTAGAAATAGGAACTGTACAACCTGTAATCTGGGCCAATATTTGCCCTTGTATAATAATTAGGGGCTTAAGATAATATGAGCCCTTTCAAATGATAACAATTAAAAATCCTTACCATACCATTTCTTTACAATCTCGATGTCTTGTGAAAGCTGAATTTATTGATCCGAGTCACTGCTTCAGTTTTGGCTTTATGATCAGCCATATAAAAAAACAATTTATTCAAAAAGATGCACAGCCAGTTTCTATTAAACATCCTTCTTACTATTGCTATTACTCTGTTGCTTTCTCAGGTACTGATATTACTACGACTGCCTTGTCCATTGTTTCACATTTTGATATTGGAAGCTTTACAGGCGGTATTGTGTTGGCTTTGGCTGTCATAGCTGTTTTCTACCTTGGACGAAGATTTTGCATTTCCAGAAGTGGCACTCGGTACAGAACCATGTAAGAAATCCATATCATGTATAATACAAATAGCGCTGTTAAAGATTTCTTCCTTCGCGTTGTTAAAAATTCCAACCTTAAGATAACTCAATAACACAATAAGTGAGTATATGATTTAAGCTGCAGGTTCAATCACTGGTCTGTGAACTATAAGACCATAAGCATAAGACAAAGGCTATTTAGCCCATCAAGTCTGCCCCACCATTCAGTCATAGCTGATAAGTTGCTCAACCCCATTCTCCTGCTTTCTCCCCATAGCCCTTGATCCCCTTGATGCTCAAGAACCTATCTATCTCAGTCTTAAATATACTCATTGACCTGGCCTCCGCAGCCTTCTGTGGCACGAATTCCATAGACTCACCATTCTAAAAGGTCTTCCCTTTACTCCAAGGCTATCCCCTCGGGTCCTAGTCTCTCCTACTGACGGAAACATCTTCCCAACATCTACTCTGTTCAGGACATTCTGTATTCTGTATGTTCAATTAGATCCCCCCATTCTTCAAAATTCCATCAAGTCCTCAAACATTCCTCATATGTTAAGTTTTTCATTCCTGGAATTATTCTTGTGAACGTCCTCTGAACATACTATGGGGCCAGTACATCCTTCCTGAGATATTGGGCCCAAAACTGCACACAATACTCCAATCACTGTTTGAATATTGCGTGCAATTCTGTTCTCTTCCTATGGGAATGATGTTGTGAAACTTGAAAGGGTTCAGAAAAGATTTACAAGGATGTTGCCAGAGTTGGAGAATTTGAGCTATAGGGAGAGGTTGAATAGGCTGGGGCTGTTTTCCCTGGAGCGTCGGAGGCTGAGGGGTGACCTTATAGAGGTTTATAAAATCATTAGGGGCGTGGATAGGGTGAATAGACAAAGTCTGTTTCCTGGGGTGGGGGTGTCCAGAACTAGAGGGCATAGGTTTATGGTAAGAAGAAAGAGACCGAAGAGGCAACGTTTTCACGCAGATACGTGTATGGAATGAGCTGCCAGAGGAAGTGGTGAAGGCTGGTACAATTGCAACATTTAAAAGGCATCTGGATGGGTATATGAATAAGAAGGGTATGGAGGGATATGGGCCAAGTGCTGGCAGGTGGGACTAGATTGGATTGGGATATCTGATGGACGGGTTGGTCCGAAGGGTCTGTTTCCATGCAGTACACCTCTGAGTTGATGTGGCCTTGTAGAGACTCAGAAGTACATCCTTGCTTTTATATTCAAGTCCCCTCAAAATAAATGCCATTATTGCATTTGCCTTCCTAACTACTGACTTGACCTGAAAGTTTGCCTTGAGAGAATCCTCGACTCAAACTCCCAAGTCTCTTTGCACTTTAGACTTCTGAATTTTCTCCCCATTTAGAAAATAGTCCATGCCCCTCTATTCTTCCTACAAAGGTGCATGACCTCACACTTTCCCACGTTGTCCTCCATCTGCCACTTCTTTGATCACTCTCCCAACTATACAAATCCTTCTGCAGCCTCCCTGCCCCCTCAGTATTACCTGTCCCTTTATCTATCTTTATGTTGTCGCAAAAGTAGCCAGAATTCTCTGTTATTTCATCTAGATCATTAATGTATAAAGTGAAAAGTTGTGGTCCCAACACTGAGCTTTATAGAACACCACTTTTGGCACCGGCTGCCATCCTGAGAAGGACCCTTTTATCTCCACTCTGCTTTCTGCCAGACACCCAAGCTTCTATCCATTCTAGCACCTTTCCTCTGACACCATGGGCCCTTATTTTACTCACTAGCCTTCTGTGTGGCACCTTGTCAAAGGCCTTCTTGAAGGTGGATACATCTGTTGACTCTCATTGGTCTAACCTGCTTGTTACTTCCACAAATTCTAGCAGATTTGTCAGGCATGGCCTCCTCTTGATAAAACCAAGCTGACTTTGCCTTATTTTTTACCATACACTTTCAAGTATTCAGAAATCTCATCCTTCATAGTGGATTCCAGGATCGGTCAGTAATTTTCCATCTTTTGCCTTACTCCCTTTTCACACAGAGATGTCACATTAGCGATTTTCCAGTCTAGTGATTCCTGAAAGATCACCACTGATGCCTCCACTACCTCTTCAGCTATCTCCCTTAGAACTCTGGGGTATAGTCCATCTGGTCCAGGTGATTTATCCACCTTCAGGCCATTCAGTGTTTCTAGATTTGGAGGTGCCAGTGTACAAAGTTAAAAATCTCACAACACCAGGTTATAGTCCAACAGTTTATTTGGAAGCACAAGCTTTCGGAGTGCACCTCCTTCATCAGGTGGTTGTGAAGTATAAAACCACAAGACACAGCTTTTATAGTAAAAGTTTACAGTGTGATGTAACTGAAATTATACGTTGAAAAAGACCTGGATTGTTGGTTAAGTCTCATCTTTAAGAACGACCATGTTGGTTTCAGTTCTTTCATAAATCTCAACTTTATAAAGTTACATTCTCAAGTGAACCTATTGCTCAAGTTCACTTGAGAATGTAACCTTATGTAAATCACAGAACTTTTTTAAAGAAAAAAATCTGCCAGTTTCAAGCTAATGTTTAGAGTCTAAATGAAGAGAGTTTCAGCTCTGATAAATAGTCATCTGGACTCAATGTTAGCTTGCTCTTTCTCCGTGGATGCTATCTGACCCACTGAGGGCTCGAGCATTCATTGTTTTCAGTAGTTTCCAGCATCTGCTGTAGTTTGTTCCTGTCAGTTTCAACAATGGGGAATGAAATTTCAAAGCTGAATTTACCAACATGCAGATTAAATACAAATATCACCATCTTACTGTATTTCTTGACATACAGGTTCAGTGAGGTATGTTGTGATTAGATCATTTTGCTGATGTGAAGGATGCTTATGAATAATGGTATCATTGTTTTCCTTAATTAGTGACTGCCATAGAGTCAATGACTTACCTTTTCAAATACTATACTTTTTATGTTTTAAAGAAGTTAAACTTTATTTGAGTCTGACCTCTTGCCTCTGGTGTTTCCATCTCTGAATCTATTTGATGGTGTAGTCCCTCTAAATGAAGAAGAAAAATTGCTGCAGCATTTGCAGAGAAGAAAAACATAACTTGTTCAGAATTTCTTTTATTTCAAACTTGTAATTTAATCTCATCAAGTAAGAAGGCTTTTTTCATTTTGTTCATTCCCTTAACACCCAGGCTTTGCTACATTTCTGGCATCTAGAATTTTCTAGTAGGGTTCAGATGTCAATGACTGAAAATGGACTGAATGATAGTTCATTATTCATACACTCTTCATAATCTTGCCTAAATATGAATGACTACATTTAACATCTGCAGTTATGTCTGGCAGAAAGCCTATGAATTGGTAACTTAAGTCAGGGACCTTAGGATTGTATCCATTGTCAAGATTTCAGGACTCACTCATCATAAAATGTGTTTCTGAACTTATCCAGAACTACTTAGATTTCTTAAAGGAAAACAGAAATTTCTGGAGCATCTCAGCAGAACCTGGCAGCATCTGAGAAGAGAAAGCAGAGTCATTGTTTGGAATCTAGTAGATGGAGAATCATTGGACTCAAACCAATGACTGTCCTCTCTCTACAGATGCTGCCAGGCCTGGTGAGGTTCTCCAGTAACATTTTTGTTTCAGGTGTCCAGCATCCTCAATCTTTGTTCTTTGTGGATTTTTTCATTTGTTGGTTTTAATTTACATTTACTTCAAAATGTGGTTTACTTCATAATTTAAAAAGCACTAACTATTTTTTATATATTCCAGTGAAGAAACTGAGGCAATAATCTAAGCATCAAATATGAAAACTCCAAGGGATAGCATTGCTTTTTCCATGAATTGGAATCTATGATAGCACGATTTGTCTTTTCATTAAAATGTCTGTTCAGATTTTTGCATATTAAATTACTGTCTTTTTCCATAAAAGTTTCTACCCAAGAGCATTGTTGCATTGGATTAATGTTTTTAGATTTCAAAACATGAGATATAATTTTAAAATCTGCAAGTGCCTCTTAAGCTTAACTAGTTATCTAGTGACTTTGAAGTTGTAGTCATGACTATGAAAGCACAAAGTATGGATTGCTTTGGATATAATCTAATTGGTACAAAGACGACCTTCTTGTTTCCCTTCAAGCTTTAGGTTTTCTCATTTGGCTGAAATGTCCAAAACCAAAGCTTTAGTTTTTTTTATTCAAGGCCATTGTCTCCAATGTTCACTCTATATATAGCAATCAGAATGTCAACAGAACTTTGTGCAGAGAGAAACTCTATCTAAGTTGTACCTGCACATGAATAAATTACTTCTGTTTTATGACTGTTGATTTTACTGCGTAAGATTTTTAATAACATTCCTTTAATATTTTACTGGTCATGTCTACACTTAAAATATATTGAAGGATTTCTTGTGAAAGACACCAGTTATAATTTCTAGTTTCTCAACTATGTTTTACTGGGTTTTTGTTTGTTTCATTGCTTAAAAATTAATTTTAACTTGTTTAAAAATAATTTTGTTTTCTGTACTGAGTTTTTAGAAGGCAGATGGGTGTTAAACTATTCCCACTGTTTCAAAATAAAGGTTTTTATTTAAACTATCAACTATGCAACATATAAAGCATTCTCTTTGAGCTCTTTTGAGCAAGTGTGTTGTTAGAAATTATAATAGTTTAAATATTTTCTGTGTAAGCTGCCTTCTCTGTTTCTTGCACTGTTGAAGTTGCAAAATTGCATTATTTAGAACCTGTACAGAACTTGTTAAAATTTATTTTAGTAATGTATATTCCTAATGACTTGATTCCAGCCATTTTGAATCAGATTACTCTTACAAAAAAAAGGATTATCTACAAATTGGGATGAACATACATAAATATGAATGGATAATGTCATATATTTTGCAGTTTCAAGACAGTAAACATTTTAGACCAAACTTTTACTGCGTTGTACGAACACAACTTGGATTTACGTATTTTTACTCAGCTGCTTCTAAAAGCAGGTGTTGTTGCCACAAGGAATCAACAGATTTAAGTGAGCCTTGTGTGAGCTGAGGTGCTATAATCACTATCAGCAAGCAACCTCAAAGTATTATACAATCAAAGCACTTTTATAAAAATGACTGTGAAAATAATTAAAAAGTTTTATTGATCCTTTATTGATTTCAAGGCTGCCTTCTTTAACTCTATTGTGTTATTACACAGAATTTGCCATGTTTCAAACACCATACCCTTTCTAGCTTGCCATGGTGCTGAGATTGCATGGTAGAGTCTACCTTGTGACCATTTTGGTGCCAGTGTAAACAATGCCAATGACACCAATTCTAGCATTGGCAGTTCTGAGCATTGTTTTTTTTGCCCTAAATGTCACATTCAGGAGAGATGTTAGGGAGCACTTCTACACAGAAAAGGTGATACACATTTTGAATTTCCTCCCATGATGCTAAATCAGTTGTTAATTTTCAGTCTGATGAAGATAAGTTTTGTTATGGGCCAAAGGCAGGTACATGGAGTTAGGTGACAGGCTTGAGGGGCTGAAGAGTGTGCTGATCTTATGTTCCCTTATAGATTGATAGATCGTTAACTGCTCCATTTTCTGACTGGCTGTCAACCTGCATATTTTTAAGATTCTCTCCATACATTTGATTAGCAGGTAGCCATTCAGATGAGAAAAAGAAACCGTAGGTGAGAAAATCTGGCCAAACTACAGAAGTAGCAGGGATGTACTGTGGATTTTCACAAAGCAGAGCTGGAAATATTTTCAGATAAAATTACTTAAATCAATGTTATCTGTAGGAAGTTTTGAACTTCAAGTGTGGTTATGACCATAGAGTTTAATTTTAATAGAAAATGCTGTGTGTACACCTCACATACACTCTACCACCACCTCAGCAATTACAGATGGGGAATAAATACCAGGCTTGCCAGCTAGTGGTGATATCCTCAGTATGATTTTTGATTTATTTATTTTAAAACCTACTAATTAGTAACCAAAGGAAAACATTTAAAATACTTAATGCTTTCATCTTGACAACAAATGTTTAAAAAAACTTGCATTTGAATAAAGTAAGTGTTGAGGTTAAAGTTTTTTTAAAAGCTAATCTGAAGTCGGGGTATCCAAATCTCATTTTTAATTGGTTGGTAATTAACAGTCGACAACACTAACTTATGTTACAGTGCTTCAAAAAAAATAAAATGAGTGACAATATATGTATTTGTTCAATATAAAAGATATTTTTCTTTCCAAGAGATGTTATGGTAGTCTTTGTCCTCTGAACAGCTTTGACAATAGACAATAGGTGCGGGAGTAGGCCACTCAGCCCTTTGAGCCAGCACCACCATTCATTATGATCATTCACAATCAGTATCCTGTTCCTGCCTTATCCCTATAACCCTTGATTCCACTATCCTTAAGAGCTCTATCTATCTCTTTCTTGAAAGTATCCAGAGACTTGGCCTCCACTGCCTTCTGGGGCAGAGCATTCCATACACCCACCGCTCTCTGGGTGAAGAAGTTTCTCCTCAACTCTGTTCTAAATGACCTACCCCTTATTTTAAACTGTATCCTCTGTTCTGCACTCACCCATCAGCAGAAACCTGCTTCCTGCCTCTAGAGTGTCCAATCCTTTAATAATCTTATACATCTCAATCAGATCCCCTCTCATCCTTCTAAACTCATGCATACAAGCCCAGTCACTCCAGTCTTTCAACATATGATAGTCCCGCCATTCTGGGAATTGACTTCGTGAACCTACGCTGCACTCCCTTAATAGCCAGAATGTCCTTCCTCAAATTTGGAGACCAAAAGTGCACACAATACTCCAGGTGCGGTCTTACCAGGGCCCTGTACAGCTGCAGAAGGACCTCTTTGCTCCTATACTCAATTCCTCTTGTTATGAAGGCCAGCATACCATTAGCTTTCTTCACTGCCTGCTGTACCTGCATGCTTGCTTTCATTGACTGATGTACAAGAACACCCAGATCTCATTATACTTCCCCTTTACCTAACTTGACTCCATTTAGATAGTAATCTGCCTTCCTGTTCTTGCCACCAAAGTGGATAACCACACATTTGTCCACATTGAACTGCATCTGCCATGTATCCATCCACTCACCCAGCCTGTCCAAGTCACCCTGTATTTTCATAACATCCTCACATTTCAGCCTGCCACCCAGCTTTGTGTCATCAGCAAATTTGCTAATATTACTTTTAATACCTTCACCTTCTATCGTTCATGTATATTGTAAACAGCTGCGGTCCTAGCACTGAACCTTTGTGGTATCCCACTGGTCACTGCCTGTCATTCCTAAAGGGACCCGTTTATTACTACTCTTTACTTCCTATCAGCCAGCCAATTTTCAATCCAAGTCAGTATTTTGCCCCCAATACCATGTGCTCTAATTTTGCTCACTAACCCCCGATGTAGGTCTTTATCAAGGGCTCTCTAAAAGTCCAATACACAATAATTCTCCCTTGTCCATCTTCATAGTTACATCCTTAAAAAAGTCCAGAAGATTAGTCAAGCATGATTTTCCCTTCATGACTCTGACCTATCCTGTTACTGCTATCCAAATGAGTCGTAATTTCATCTTTTATAACTGACTCCAGCATCTTTCCCACTTCTGACGTCAGGCTGACCGGTCTATAATTTCCTCTTTTTTTTTCTCTCTCTCTCCTTTCTTGAAAAGTGGGCAACCCTCCAATCCACAGGAGCTGATCCTAAATCACGGGAGCATTGGTAATCATTTTCCAATGTGTCCACGATTTCTAGAGCCACCTCCTTAAGTACCCTGGGATAGACCTAACAGTCTATCCAACACCATTTCCTGTCTAATATAAATTCCCCTCAGTTCATCCATTACCTTTGGTCCTTCAGCCACTACTACATCTGGGAAATTGCTTGTCTTCCCCAGTGAAGACCGATCCAAAGTACGTATTCAACTCTTCTGCCATTTCCTTGTTCCTTTGTAGTGGCAAATTGTGGTGAATAATTAATGCTGGTCTTAACAGTGATGCCCATATCTCATGAATGAATATATTTTTAAAAACAGTTAGGATGGCAAATTTTCAAAGCTAGCAAAATTATCCAGGTCTGAACTTTAGATGGTCTTATATACTGAATAAAGTGAAAAATTATTTACTAAAAGTATTCCAAAATCCACTGAAAACATCCATGTTGCATAAAGTCATTATAAAAAAGAAATTTGTCTAAGAAAGGGAGCAGTTTACACAAAAGACACACCTGTTCCTTTAATGCCCATTTTCAACATTCTAAATACATTTAGAATTCTATACACCCTTCTAAATGGCATTTGTGATTCAAAACAGTAATAAAGCAATCACACATTTGGTGGTAGATTTATTCACAATGTGGATTTTCTTGGTTTGGAAATTGATCCATATTACTAGATAAAGCACTTAAGCTCCAACCACGCAACACTTATCCACCACTTGAACTTCTTCCTAACTTTCCTCATTCATTGCCTTTATTCATTTCTCCACCAATATCTAACTACCCATTAAATGTATCCATATTATCCCCCTTCACATCATTACCTTGTCCACTCTGTGGATAAAGGAGTTTTTTTCAAATTTCCTATTTGATTTTGTGGTGAGTACCATAATTATAAACTCTAGTTTTACTCCTGTCCTTCAGTGAGAAGATACTTGCCTATGCTATCGAATCCACAAGTTTAACAACCTCTAATAGATAAGCCTTCAGCCTCTTTTTGAAAAGAGAATGAACCTGTTAATTTGCTTCTGATTATAAACTCACTTTTGGTGTCATCCTTCTAAATCTTACACTATTTTTACGTGGTAGCCAAAGCTGTACACAACAATTCAATACTGGATTAGTGGTGCTGGAAGAGCACAGCAGTTCAGGCAGCATCCAACGAGCAGCGAAATCAACGTTTCGGGCAAAAGCCCTTCATCAGGAATAAAGGCAGTGAGCCTGAAGCATGGAGAGATAAGCTAGAGGAGGGTGGGGGTGGGGAGAGAGTAGCATAGAGTACAATGGGTGAGTGGGGGAGGAGATGAAGGTGATAGGTCAAGGAGGAGAGGGTGGAGTGGATAGGTGGAAAAGGAGATAGGCAGGTAGGACAAGTCAAGGAGACAGTAACTGAGCTGGAAGTTTGAAACTAGGATGAGGTGGGGGAAGGGGAAATGAGGAAGCTGTTGAAGTCCACATTGATGCCCTGGGGTTGAAGTGTTCCGAGGCGGAAGATGAGGCGTTCTTCCTCCAGGCGTCGGGTGGTGAGGGAGCGGCGGTGAAGGAGGCCCAGGACCTCCATGTCCTCGGCAGAGTGGGAGGGGGAGTTGAAATGTTGGGCCACAGGGCGGTTTGGTTGATTGGTGCGGGTGTCTCGGAGATGTTCCCTAAAGCGCTCTGCTAGGAGGCGCCCAGTCTCCCCAATGTAGAGGAGACCACATCGGGAGCAACGGATACAATAAATGATATTGGTGGATGTGCAGGTGAAACTTTGATGGATGTGGAAGGCTCCTTTAGGGCCTTGGATAGAGGTGAGGGAGGAGGTGTGGGCACAGGTTTTACAGTTCCTGCGGTGGCAGGGGAAAGTGCCAGAATGGGAGGGTGGGTCGTAGGGGGGTGTGGACCTGACCAGGTAGTCACGGAGGGAACGGTCTTTGCGGAAGGCGGAAAGGGGTGGGGAGGGAAATATATCCCTGGTGGTGGGGTCTTTTTGGAGGTGGCGGAAATGTCGGTGGATGATTTGGTTGATGCGAAGGTTTGTAGGGTGGAAGGTGAGCACCAGGGGCGTTCTGTCCTTTTACAGTTGGGGGGGTGGGGTCTGAGGGCGGAGGTGCGGGATGTGGACGAGATGCGTTGGAGGGCATCTTTAACCACGTGGGAAGGGAAATTGTGGTCTCTAAAGAAGGAGGCCATCTGGTGTGTCCTATGGTGGAACTTGTCCTCCTGGGAGCAGATACGGCGGAGGCGGAGAAATTGGGAATACGGGATGGCATTTTTGCAAGAGATAGGGTGGGAAGAGGTGTAATCCAGGTAGCTATGGGAGTCAGTGGGTTTGTAAAAAATGTCAGTGTCAAGTCGGTCGTCACTAATGGAGATGGAGAGGTCCAGGAAGGGGAGCGAGGTGTCAGAGATAGTCCAGGTAAATTTAAGGTCAGGGTGGAATGTGTTGGTGAAGTTGATGAATTGCTCAACCTCCTCACGGGAGCACGAGGTGGCGCCAATGCAGTCATCAATGTAGCGGAGGAAGAGGTGGGGAGTGGTGCTGATGTAATTACGGAAGATCAACTGTTCTACATAGCCAACAAAGAGACAGGCATAGCTGGGGTCCATACGTGTGCCCATGGCTACACCTTTGGTCTGGAGGAAGTGGGAGGATTCAAAGGAGAAATTGTTAAGGGTGAGGAACAGTTCGGCCAAACGAATGAGAGTGTCAGTGGAAGGGTACTGTTGGGGACGTCTGGAGAGGAAAAAACGGAGGGCTTGGAGGCCTTGGTCATGGCAAATGGAGGTGTAGAGGGATTGGATATCCATGGTGAAGATAAGGCGTTGGGGGCCAGGGAAACGGAAATCTTGGAGGAGGTGGAGGGCGTGGGTGGTGTCTCGAACGTATGTGGGGAGTTCCTGGACTAGGGGGGATAGGACAGTGTCAAGGTAGGTAGAGATGAGTTCAGTGGGGCAGGAGCATGCTGAGACAATGGGTCGGCCAGGGTGGTCAGGCTTGTGGATCTTGGGAAGGAGGTAGAACCGGGCAGTGCGGGGTTCCCGGACTATGAGGTTGGAAGCTGTGGGTGGGAGATCTCCTGAGGTGATGAGGTTCTGTATGGTCTGGGAGATGATGGTTTGGTGATGGGGGGTGGGGTCATGGTCGAGGGAGCAGTAGGAAGAGGTGTCCTCGAGTTGGCGTTTGGCTTCAGCGGTGTAGAGGTCAGTGCGCCAGACTACCACTGCACCCCCTTTATCCGCTGACTTGATGGTGAGGTTGGGATTGGAGCAGAGGGATTGGAGGGCTGCGCGTTGTGAGGGTGAGAGGTTGGAGTGGGGGAGGGGGGACGACAGGTTGAGGCGGTTAATGTCCCGGCGGCAGTTGGAAATGAAGAGGTCGAGGGCAGGTAATAGGCCAGCGCGGGGTGTCCAGGTGGATGCAGTGTGTTGGAGGTGGGCGAAGGGGTCCTCGGAAGGTGGGCGGGAATCCTGATTGTGAAAGTAAGCTCGGAGGCGGAGGTGACGGAAGAATTGTTCGATGTCACGTCGTGTATTAAATTCATTGATGCGTGGACGGAGGGGGATGAAGGTGAGTCCTTTGCTGAGGACTGATCGTTCGTCCTCAGTGAGGGGGAGGTCTGGAGGGATGGTGAAAACTCGGCAGGGCCGGGAGCTGGGATCTGGTGCAGGTGTGGAGCTGGGAGTGGGGTCGGAGCCAGTACCTGGAGTGGGTGTGATGGTGGGGGGAATGGGGGTGGAGGCATGAGCAGGGGTAGTGTTCCCCTCGGGGTTCTGGGGGGTGGGGATAGTGACAGTGGGGTCTGTGGGGGGCGTGTCAGCAGAATGCAGGTGAGTGGCGCTGGTGGGGGCGGAAGTGGTGGTGACCATGGCAGTAGGGGAAGTCACTGAGTGTGTGGCATCAGCGATGATGTGAGGGCCGGAAGTGGCTGTGGGAGTGGCCATGATGTGGGTGGAAGTGACATCATCACTCGGCGTGGAGGTGGTAGCTGCGTCAGCCGCATGGCTAATGGCGTTTCCGAGGCCAGGGGAATCTTCTGGAATGTTTGAAGAGCGCTGGTTATGGAGGTGGGTGGATAAAAGTTTGTTGTACTTACAGTTTTTGATGTTTGAGATGGAATTGAAATACTGTTTGTTGAGAGTATGAATTCTCCTGAGGATGTAGTACAGAGTGGGTCCTTTGCAATTCTGAGAGAGTGTGGCCCTCAGCTGAGGCAGGGCTGACTGTAGAGAGGTTAGGTGACGGCGCATTGCTGCAAGCGTGGAGTGGAGGATCTTGAAGGAGAACTGTTGCTGGTGTTTTTGAATCTGTAGTCTGTACTGTTTGTCCTGTTCGGGTCCAAACTCTGCTGGTTTAAAGGTGATCTGGAGTCCGTGTGGGATGAGTTGGTTACGGAGGCATGCACTGAGGAAGCAAATGTGGCTGTGATACCGAGTTTGTTTCACAACATGGTTGAAGAGCTTCAGAGCAGAGGAAATGACCTGGGAGTTGCAGTGGGAGAGGGACTCCCTGAGATTCTTGTAGAGAGAGGAGGAAAACTTCTTCAAGGCAGGCATCCTTACAAGAGGATTCGCAGTAGGGTTAAAATCACAATTTTACCACAACAATTCAATGTCTAACCTAATTAAAGTTTGATAACTTTTACATAACTTTCCTACTTTTCTGACCCTCCAACAGTAAATCCATGTGTTTCATTTGTTTTTATAGCCTCATTAAGCTTGTGTTGCAACTTAACTGATTTGTATATCTTCCTCAACACTTGTTATAGGACATATTTATTTTTGTAAAATTTATTATTACCCCTTTTCATAAGACCATAAGATGTGGGAGCTGAAGTAGGCTATTGGTTTTATTAAGTCTGCTCTGTTATGAAATGGTTAATCTGATATTTCTCAATTCCACTTTCCTACCTTTCCCTCTCAGCACTTTTCAGCTGGTGTGCTGCAGCAAGGTGAAAAGTGTGTCGCAAAATTCAGGAAGCGCTACTATTTTACCTGAGCGTCGCGACTACATGTGTGCTTCCGAATTCCACCAGAGCCTCTTGTTTATATTTGAAGGCGATATCTGCTGATGTTCGTCAACATGCATGTGCCGCAAAAGGACGATGTGCTCGGTTATACAGTCTGCTTGCTCATCCACAGCGCCAGACATTCGTCTGAGCATGCTCAATAATCGCATGTCATATTTCCAGCAAGGAGTTGCACTTGCAGTAAAAAGAAGTGCAATTGAAATGGCCGGTGAATTGGTCTGTTTACCTGAACACGTTTACAAGTTAGCAAGGACTTTAAAGTGAATATTTTTGAAATTTGTTTTAGTTAAGCCATTCATTTAAATCTTAGATTCTAAGTAGTAATGAATATGTTTCTTTCAAAAGAGGCAATTTCTCTGCTATATCTGTCTGACCCCAAAGAAAAAGAAGCAAGAACCTTTCAGAGACAGTGTAACGAGAGCTAAGTTGCCTTTAGAGTTTCATGGACAGAAACTTGTCCCGCACCTGAATGTGCAGTGAATAATTGACAAACACTGCGATGTTATCAAATAAGTTAAGATGCCATTTACAGACAAAACATTTATGTTTTGGTAGTCATGATTTGGAGATGCTGGTGTTGGACTGGGGTGTACAAAGTTAAAAATCACACAACACCAGGTTATAGTCCAACAGGTTTAATTGGAAGCACTAGCTTTCAGAGCGCTGCTCCTTCACAACCACCTGATGAAGGAGCAGTGGTCTGAAAGCTAGCGCTTCCAAATAAACCTGTTGGACAATAACCTGCTGTTGTGTGATTTTTAGATTAGATTAGATTCCCTACAGTGTGGAAACAGGCCCTTCGGCCCAACAAGTCCACACTGACCCTCCCATTTCCCTCTGACGAATGCACCTATCACTATGGACAATTTAGCATGGCCAATTCACCTGACCTGCACATCTTTGGACTGTGGGAGGAAATCGGAGCACCCGGAGAAAACCCATGCAGACACGGGGAGAATGTGCGAACTCAACACAGGCAGTTGCCTGAGGTTGGAATCAAACCTGGGACCATGAGGTAGCAGTGCTACCATATCTTGTGAGCTTTATTTTCAACATTGGTGTACATAAAAAAAACCACAGGACGGAGCACTTGTCCGTGGAGCAAGATTCCTCCCAGACCAAATGGCTCTGCACACAACTACAGGTTACAGAATTCCAAAAACCCAGTAAATTAAAATATACATTGTGTTTTGTTCTGATCTATTATGTTCACAAATAGTTTGAAACAATTGAGATTTTTAAAATGTGTCTGTGCTCTCAATTGAAGACTGATTTTTTGCCAGTGGATTTGAAGCATTCATGTTTTTGATCCTTCTCTATCTTGTTTTATGGACTACTTTGCAAACCTTTCTATTAAGGCCATAACAAAGTAAATACAAGTCAATCTAACATTTATTAGCAAACAATTCAGCTGAAAAAAGTGAGCAGAATTGTTTATCTCATTAAGTGCACCTTGATACTGAAAAGGTTGGGAAGCACTGCTTTATACCTATCTATGGTAAAGCATTCTTCAGTTACCCTCAGTGTTGCAACCAGTCTAACAATTATCTGATTGGCTCCTGTGTAGCTGAACATTTCATGGGTGTGAACAAAACAGACAGAAGCTTTTGGATGGCTGAAAGGATGTTGTCATCGTTGTCCATTAAAAAAAACTAAAGTCTGAAGAAAGCCAGTTTATTTTCACCTACTAGTTGCTGTAAGCTGTGGCTTTTAACCAGTAAGTCAGAGACATTATAATTTGTGAACCAGTCACTGTACATCCGGTGAAAATGAATGAACCAAGGAAACGAAAAAAGCACTGAAGATTTGAGAAACAAAAGAAAAACCCCATTGAATGCTGAGGGATGGCACCATTGAACTGTATCCTCATTTTTTTCTCTTCTGCTCATAACACCAAGCATTATGTCTGCTTATGTCTGTTGTGGAGTTTTAGAAGAGGGATAGAGCTGTAGCCTTTAGAGCTTATATATTGCCAGTTCATAGTTGATTGACTGTAGTTAAAACATATTTATTAGTAATATGTAATAATTCTTGTTAAATAGAAAAGTCTGATCCATTTTTTTCTGTTAACTTGAGTCTATCAGACAGATTAATTGGGGACTTTGCATACTTTGATAACTTTTTTTAAAAACTTGAGACAATTGCTGGATTGTGGGGCTTGACTTGAAGTGCACGACCATAATAATATGTGACACCATATTTTGAAGTGCGTTGATTGAGAGACCAACTGTTAAAACTCAGAAAAAGAAATACCCACTTGTTTTAGTTTTGGGGAAACGATGGTATAGTGACAATATCACTGGACTGACAATTCAGAACTTCAGATTAATGTGCAAGTTCAAATCCCATCATAATAGACAATGAAATATGAATTCAATAAAAATCTGGAATTAGAGTAGAGCTGACTTAATGATAACTGTGTAACGACTGTCAATTGTTATAAAAACCCATCTAGTTCACTGATGCCATTTAGAGAAAAAAATCTGTCATCTTTACCTGGTCTGACCTATCTGTGACTCCAGACCCACAGCAGTATGGAAGTGAAGGACCGTGGTATCTGAAAGCTTGCAGTTTCAAATAAACCTGTTGGACCTCTCTGCATTATTGCATATCCCGAGTCATAGGTTAGCAGAATAGTGAAGAAGACGTTTGGTATCCTTTCCTTTATTGGTCGGAGTGTTGACTACATGAGTTGTGAGGTCATGATGCAGCTGTACAGGATGTTGGTTAGGGCACTGTTGGAATATTGCATCCAGTACTGGTCTCTTTTCATTTGGAAGGATGGTGTTAAAATTGAAAGGGTTCAGAAAAGATTTACAAACATGTTGCCAGGGTTGGAGGATTTGAGTTACAAGGAGACGCTGAATAGGCTGGGGCTGTTTTCCCTGAAGTGTTGGAGGCTGAGGGTTGACGTTATCGAAGTTTATATAATCATGAGGGGGATGGATAGGATAAACAGACAAAGTCTTTTCCCTGGAGTGGGGAGTCTACAACTAGAGGTTTAGAGTGAGAGGAGAAAGATGTAAAAGGGACCCAAAGGGAAAACTTTTTCACACAGAGGGTGGTACGTGTATGGAATCAGTTACCAGAGGAAGTGGCGAAGGCTGGTATAATTACAACATTTAAAAGACATCTGATTAGGTAGATGAATAGGAAGAATTTGGAGAGATATGGGCCAAGTGTTGGCAAATAGGACTAGATTGGGATATCTGGTCAACATGGACAAGTTACACCTGTATGATTCTGTGACTGTAACCTGGTATTATGTGATTTTGGACTTTGTCCACCCCAATCCAACACCAGCACCTCCACATCAAAGATTTCGAATGTTCATCTTCAGAATCTGGCACTGATGGTGACAGATAAACTGCACATTGACAAATTGGAAGCTTTTTTGGTTGATGAAGAGAGATAGAGCAAGTTGAAGATAGGGCACTCTCAAAGCAATGCCAGGTGCAATGTACATACCCTTCATCTGGGGGTTGCCAGTGACATTACAGAATCCTATTGCCTGACCTATACAACACTTCTCATCATAGGCAGAAACATATAAACTGATATAATCTGGAAAAAAAAGGCATCAGTCATTTCCCAGCTGTATTTGTAGGCTGAAGATTGGGAGGTATCACACAAATATAATTGGAAGGACCAGGCCCCAGACCGAAGTCAATCTGAGCAGCGACAGCAGCAACAACAGAGCGAAGGAGAGTGCACTAGGGGTGAGGGGTTGGAGATGGTGGTGAACAGCAGCAGCCAAATCAATCCCTGAGGAGCGGGGTCAGGGTGAACTTGTGTGTAAACAGCAGGAGAAATACCAGAGATGAAAACACACGGAGAGAAGGCAGTTGGTTTTTAATTGGCAAAATTCACAGCTTGCTATTTAAACCTTAAGAGAAAAGTATGATTTTTTTTCCCCTCGACATCCAGAATCTGGTTTTTCCCAACTTTCTCTCTTTTGCCCACACGGTTAAGGGAGCAGGCTATAATTACCATTCCTTTCTATAGCTCTGTTGAAATCCTGTAACTCTCTTCCCACTAGCACTCTGAATGTACCTACCATCAGTCCCACCCCCAACCGATGGACAGCAGCAAGGCAAGTGGTATTTCACTATCACCTTCAAGGGCAATTAGGAATGATCAATAAATTCAGAAATTTTTGGAAAAGTTCAGCAGGTCTTGCAGCACCCGTGGAGAGGAATCAAGAGTTAACATTTTGGTTCGAGTCACCCTTCCTCAGTTCTGACATGCTGCCAGCCCTGCTGAGCTCTTCCAGCAATTTCTGTTTTTGTTTCTGATTTACAGTAACTGCAATTTGTTTTTGCTTTTTATGGCCAAAAAATTGTTGTTTAGCCAGCATCACTCGCAACCTATGAATGAATTAAAAGAAAAATTGCCTCTGATTCTGAATAGGATGATCAAAGACTTTGCTATTTCTTCTCTCATTTCCCATAAGGTAATTCTCATTTGGCCATTTCGTCCCTCCAGGACTATGGGCCAAAAGCTGGAAAATGTAATTAGTCAGAGAGTCATGGAGATATACAACACGAAACAGACCCTTTGGTCCAACTCATCCATGCCAAACAGATATCCTAACCTAGCAGCGAAATCGACGTTTCGGGCAAAAGTCCTTCATCAGGAATAAAGGCAGTGAGCCTGAAGCGTGGAGAGATAAGCTAGAGGAGGGTGGAGGTGGGGAGAGAGTAGCATAGAGTACAATGGGTGAGTGGGGGAGGAGATGAAGGTGATAGGTCAAGGAGGAGAGGGTGGAGTGGATAGGTGGAAAAGAAGATAGGTCGGACAAGTCAAGGAGACAGTGCTGAGCTGGAAGTTTGAAACTAGGATGAGGTGGGGGAAGGGGAAATGAGGAAGCTGTTGAAGTACACATTGATGCCCTGGGGTTGAAGTGTTCCGAGGCGGAAGATAAGGCGTTCTTCCTCCAGGCGTCTGGTGGTGAGGGAGGCCCAGGACCTCCACCGACTCCCATAGCTACCTGGATTATACCTCTTCCCACCCTATCTCTTGCAAAAATGCCATCCCGTATTCCCAATTTCTCCGCCTCCGCCGTATCTGCTCCCAGGAGGACCAGTTCCACCATAGAACACACCAGATGGCCTCCTTCTTTAGAGACCGCAATTTCCCTTCCCACGTGGTTAAAGATGCCCTCCAACGCATCTCGTCCACATCCCGCACCTCCGCCCTCAGACCCCACCCCTCCAACAAGGACACAACGCCCCTGGTGCTCACCTTCCACCCTACAAACCTCCGCATAAACCAAATCATCCGCCGACATTTCCGCCACCTCCAAAAAGACCCCACCACCAGGGATATATTTCCCCCCCCACCCCTTTCCTCCTTCCGCAAAGACCGTTCCCTCCGTGACTACCTGGTCAGGTCCACACCCCCCTACGACCCACCCTCCCATTCTGGCACTTTCCCCTGCCACCGCAGGAACTGTAAAACCTGTGCCCACACCTCCTCCCTCACCTCTATCCAAGGCCCTAAAGGAGCCTTCCACATCCATCAAAGTTTCACCTGCACATCCACCAATATCATTTATTGTGTCCATTGCTCCCGATGTGGTCTCCTCTTCATTGGGGAGACTGGGCGCCTCCTAGCAGAGCACTTTAGGGAACATCTCCGAGACACCCGCACCAATCAACCAAACCGCCCCGTGGCCCAACATTTCAACTCCCCCTCCCACTCTGCCGAGGACATTGAGGTCCTGGGCCTCCTTCACCGCCGCTCCCTCACCACCAGACGCCTGGAGGAAGAACGCCTTATCTTCCGCCTCGGAACACTTCAACCCCAGGGCATCAATGTGTACTTCAACAGCTTCCTCATTTCCCCTTCCCCCACCTCATCCTAGTTTCAAACTTCCAGCTCAGCACTGTCTCCTTGACTTGTCCGACCTATCTTCTTTTCCACCTATCCACTCCACCCTCTCCTCCTTGACCTATCACCTTCATCTCCTCCCCCACTCACCCATTGTACTCTATGCTACTCTCTCCCCACCCCCACCCTCCTCTAGCTTATCTCTCCACGCTTCAGGCTCACTGCCTTTATTCCTGATGAAGGGCTTTTGCCCGAAACATTGATTTCGCTGCTTGTTGGATGCTGCCTGAACTGCTGTGCTCTTCCAGCACCACTAATCCAGTATTTGGTTTTCAGCATCTGCAGTCATTGTTTTTACCTAGATATCCTAACCTAATCTAGTCCCATTTGCCAGTACTTGGGCCATATCCCTCTAAACCTGTCCTATTCCTGTACACATCCAGATGTTTTTAAATGTTGTAACTGTATCAGCCTATGTAATTTGTAATTGAACCAGTGTTCTCAGATTTTTGTTGACTGCCACAATGGGCCAAATAGCTTCCTAGACTGTAAACATCCATGAGTCTGTAATATCCTTGGAGACATTTAAACTTGATCTGGAGATTTTTTATTTCTAAAAGATGAGAAACTTATTATTCCTCAATTTTAATTCAAATTAGTACTTTATACACCTTCCTTTTGATTGCAGTATTATCCTTCTTATGAAGCCAGATGCAAACTATTCCTTAAACACTGTACCAACCTCTCTCGCTTCCACATAAGACCTGATGGTCTATAACACGACTATTTATTTGTCCCAACCTATCTTTTGTTATTTATGCATGAGTTTTTTCTTGATTTCACTTTACGGAATTTTTCAAGCTCTTTGTTTTTCTAAACTTGCAAGTAAATTTCACCCACTGCCTTTTACACTGTTTTTTTTTGACTGTGTACAGCTTTCGGTATCGGTCATAAGCTTCCCATTTTCTTCTTTATCCTGTCCTTTAAGCTTACATCCCAGAGGCTCTGGACTTCTTTTTTTAGTTCACTCTTCCTTCTAGGGAACATGCTTGCTCCAACCTCTCAGTTTCTTACATGTCTCCCATTGCTCCAAGCAGCTGTTCATCCAAATTAGCTTAATCACAAAATTACTTTTGCCCTAATAGAGAACTTCAATTTTTGGTTTATCTTTATATTTTTCCATGACTATCTTATGTCTAACTGAATGGTGATTACTTCTAAAATACCCCCAACAGATAGCCTTTGTGCCAGCCCAGTTCCACTCGCAAGAATAGAATGACTTCTCTCGATAGGTTTGCTACATACTAGCTAAAATTAGTGATTTTTGAGAAGATTTGTGGCTCAGGTCAGTGATAAGCCCGTAAGTTAGCTCCATGAATTTGAAGGTTTGCTTTCAGAAGTTTCATCACCATAACTAGGTAACATCACAGTGAGTGTCTCCAGTGAGGTGCTGGTGATATGACCCACCTCTCTAATTATAGATTTTGGTTTCTTAAGGTGGGTGATGTCATTTCTGTTTTTTTCCCCAAGGGAAGGTAGATGGGATCTAAATCGGTGTGTGATAGAGTTCTGTTTAGAGTGCCACACCTCTAAGAATGACCTTGAAAAAAGAACCAGAAATGACATCACCCACCTTAAGAAACCAAGACCTATAAATAGTGAGGTGGGACATACCACCAGTGCTTCACCGGAGACTCTCACTGATGATGTCAAGATTAGAGTGGTGCTGGAAAAGCACAACAGGTAAGGCAGCATCCGAGGAGCAGGAAAATCGACATTTCGGGCAAAAACTCTTCATCAGGAATGCTACCTAGTATGGTGATGAAACATCTGAAAACAAACCTTCAAGCTCAGCGAGCTAACTTACAGACATACTACCTACAATGTTTTCCCAAATGAAAGTTAAAAAAAATTATGCTTCTTTCACATTAATTCTCTTCAAGTTAATACAGACAGATCATTGATATGCAACTCCTAGCACAATATCTTGCCCTTATCTATTTGTCCCATCTCCACTTAACTGTATGGGATTCTAAAAATCTACCCTCTAAGTGCAATTTGCCCTTTTTGTTCTTCAGTTCAATCATATAATGGCCTACTAGTATTAACTCCGGCAGCATCAAGGAGCAGGAAAATCAACATTTCGGGCATAAGCCCTTCATCAGGAATGGCCAAAACATTAATTTCTGATGAAGGACTAATGCCCGAAACGTTGATTTTCCTGATCCTCAAATGCTGCCTCACCTAATGTGTTTTTCCAGCACGATACTCTCGACTCTGATCTCCAGCATCTGCAGTCCCCACTTTCTCCTTCTGGTATTAACATTTGACTATTAATCCAGAGACCCAATTAATGTTCTGGAGTCTGGTGTCAAATCCTGCCATGGCAGACAGCAGAATATGAAATCAATTTAAAAATTCAGAATTAAGAGTCTAATGTTGACCATGAAATTAATATCGATTGTCAGAAAACCCATCTGGTTCAATAAAGCCCTTTAGAGAAGGCAATTGCTATCCTTACTTGGTCTGGCCTACATGTAACTCCAGACTATAGCAATGTCGTTGATTTTTAACTTCTCTCTGGGCAATTATACATGCTGGCCTAGTCAGTGATACCCATATCCCAAGAATGAATAAATAAAAAGGACTTGTTTGATTATCCTTTACCATAATTACACTCCTCACAAGTCTTCATTTAATAAAGACTTACATTTACATTGTGCTTATCATGTCCAAACTGCCTATGGTGCCATTGATTTGGCTCTGCCCATATTCTACAGAAGTCACTTGTATAAAAACAGAAGTAGCTGGAAAAGCTCAGCAAGTCTGGCAGCATCTGATGACCATTCCTCAGAACTTTCTCACCGGACCTGAAACGTTAACTCAATGACTCTCTTCACAGATGCTGCCAGACCTGCTGAGCTTTTCCAGCTACTTCTGTTTTTATTCCTGATTTATAGCATCTGCAGTTCTTTTGGTTTTTACTCACTTGTATGTTCAACAGAATGTTTCATCTTGTTCTCAACCAATATAGTAAATCTGCATCCGCATTGCACAATTAAAAAGGCTCTCATACCAATGCTGAAATGCATTTGCTTCTGCTAGACTACAAAATAAAAACACATTTTTTCTTTGATTTGATTTATTGCAGTCACATGTACCCAAGTACAGTGAAATCTTGTTTTGCAAGCAGTACAAGTAGATCACAGCAAACAAAGATATATAGATCATAGTGTGCATACACGTAGCATACAAAGCTACTGAGAAAATTAGATTAGAAATTCAACATTAGATTTGAAATGAGAGGAAAGAAGCAGTCTTAAATCTGTTAGTTCACGTGTTCAAGCTTCTGTATCTTCTGCCCGACGGAAGAGGTTGGAGGACAGTATGAACAGAGAAGGGTTTTTGATGATGTTGGCAGCCTTTCCATGGCATGGTGACCGATTGGTTATCACTGCTGCTTCACAGCACCAGGGACCCAGGTTCGATTCCAGCCTTGGGTGACTGTGTGTGGAGTTTGCACATTCTCCCAGTGTTTGCGTGGGTTTCCTCCCACAATTCGAAGTACCACCAATTAGATGAATTGGCCATACTAAATTACCCATAGTGTTCAGGGATGTGTAGGTTAATTGCATTAGTCAGAGGTAAATGTATAGTAATGGGGAATGGGTTTGGGTGGGTTACTCTTCGGAATGTTAGTGTGGGATTGTTGGGAGAAAGGACCTGTTTCCACAGTTAGGGATTCTATGAACAAGAAGTGTTGATTGTATCTATTGATTGGAGGTTGGCTTCCATAATGGTCTGGCCTGTGCACATAACCTTCTGTAATTTCTTATTGTTGTGGGCAGAGCAGTTGCTGAACCAAGCTATTATGCACACAAATAGACGCACCATGGAAAGCATTTCAAGTGGTTACGGAAAGGGATAAGAATTCCATAAAAGGTTTTTAATAGGAGTGAAGCAAATTCCAATATTGTGAGACAAGAACTTTCAAAGGTTGATTGGAGTAGACTGTTTGTTGGTAAAAAGACATCTGTCAAGTGGGAGGATTTCAACAGTATGATGACGAGAATTCAGGGACATTTTGTTTTTATTAGAGTGAAGGGTAAGGCTGGTCAGAATAACGAAAATTGATGAATAAAGATAGAGGTCCTAGTCAAGAATAAAAGAGAATTTTATTTTAGATATAAACAACTGGATTCAAATCAATATAAAGAATGAAGGGGCATTCTTAAGAAAGACATCAGGAAGGCAGAGGAGCCATGAAATAGCATTCACAAATCAGGTTAAGGATAATCCAGAGTTTCTACAAATATATTGAGCAAGAGGGTAACTATAGAGAGGCATGGGCCCCTTAAAGATCAAAGTTTTTGCCTTTGTGTATGAAGCCCAGGAGATGGGAGCAATACTAAATGAATATTTTGCATTTTTTGAAAGTCTGGAGTCCAGAGAATGCAGAGAAATAAATTTTGTAATATGAACTTATTAAAATATCAACAGGAAGTTTGGGAGGTCTCAGAGAATATAAAGGCAGATAAATCTCCAGGACCTGACCTAACGTATCCCAGAACATTGTGAGAAGCAAGGTACGAAATTGTGAGACCCTTTGCTGAAATATTTGTATCATCTATAGTTATGGGTGAGGTACCTGATGACATGATGGCTAATGTTGTAGCTTTGTTTCAGAAAAGTCATAAGGAGAAACTGGAGAACTATAGCCCTAAATTGTTCAAGGTGATTATGAAAGATAGGATTTATGGACATTTTGAGAGGCATAAATTGACTAGGGGTAGTTAGTGTTGTTTGTGAGGAAAATCTTCTCACAAACTTGATTGAGTTTTTTGAGGACGTTATCAAAAGATAAATGAGGGCAGGGCAATAGCCGTGTTTACTTGGATATCAGTAAAGCCTTTGACAAGGTTCCGAATGATAGTCTAATTAGTAAAGTTAGGTCACATAGGATTCAGGGTGAGCTCGTAAATTGGATACAAAAATCCACTTAATGACAAGAAGCACAGTGGTGCTGGAGGGTTGCTCTTCAGACTGGAGGCTTGTCCCAGTGACGTTCCACAGAGAGAAGTTCTGGATCCTATTTAGTTTGTTACTTATACAAATGATTTGGATCAGAATATGGAAGAACGTATGAGCTACAGAAAATTTAAGGCAAACTTAAGAGGCATTCATTATAATCAGACTACTTAACCAGATACTCCAATTTATTCCTGAGCTAAAAGATGAAGAGGCTGTACATGCTGCCACTCAAATTCACGTTTTATATCCAGTTTGATTTACCCCATCAGTTCAACTGTTCTCCTGATCATATCAGGAGACTAGATATCATGATTAGGACAAAAATGTTCTAACTGTTCCTTTGATGGTACCACGGCAGATTGGGCACTTCCTCAGGGATGGCGCACAGTCTGTACAAACAACCAAATGACCACACATTATAAACACAACCGAGACCTCCTTGTCCATACATACTTTACAAGTTCGTTCTTCCTGCAACCTTCGCAATTGTTCTTCCATGGTCAAGCCTAAAGAAAACAGAAGTTTCATTAGTTTCAAAAACTTACTCATGCACTAACAGTTCACTGTCTGAATGTTACAATATTTAACAATCCTAGCATTTCCATAGTGAAGTACAGAGAAACCTCGATTATCCGGCACTCAATTATCCCAATTTTGGATTATCTGAACAAGATCGCATGGCTAAACTATGTATTCTGGCATTCAATTAACAAAACAAAATACTCCCCGGTCATGTCCTTTGGATAATCAAGGCTCCTCTGTAATTAGGTAATCCAGCCCATGTAGAATAGAATTTCAGAAAGATGTTTGAAGAACTTCTTCATTATTCTTAAAACCCAAATTGTAACATCTTCGATTTACTTATTTTATTCATCACACGGGGTTTGATGCTGCTGACCAGGCCAGTATTTAACCCATTCCCTAACTGCCCAAGACTGGTGGAAAGTGGTCTTTGTGAAATGATGAACTCTTGGGATTTAGTGCAGTCTGGAAGAATTTCAGGATGTTAACACAGTGACAATGAAGGCACGTGATGCAGTCCTAATTCAGGATGGAGTACTGCTGGAGGGAAATTTGTAGGTGATAACCTCCCAGTGCAACAGCTGACCTTGTACGTTTAGGTGATAAGAGTGCATCTTGTGGTGAAAGGAGAGAAACTTATAAGTGATTGGATGTGGTGCCAGCCAATTGGGATTGTTTTGTTCTGGACAGGGACTGGGGAGACAGGAGACAAATTATTTTGCGATTTTGGAGAAGATTCGTAGCTCAGGTTGTAAGCTTGCTCGCTGAGCTGGTAGATTTGTTCTCAGACAATTCATCACACATGCAAGGTAACATGATCAGTGAGCCTCCAACGAAGGATGTTCTATCCTGCTTTTTATTTGTGTGTTTTGGTCTGTTGTGATGGGTGATATCACTTCAGGTTCTTTTTCTGAGAGGTTGGTAAATGGGGTCCAAATCAATAAGTTTGTTAATGGAGTTCTGGCTTTCATTATTCTGGAACACGATGAGGGTGTCGCTGGCTAGGCAGCATTTATTGCCAATCCCTATTTGCCCAGAGAGCAGTTATGAGTCAACCACATTGTTTTGGGTCCAGATATTTACTGAATTCAGTTTCAGTAACTGAATTCAAATTCCATCATCTACCATGCTGGGATTCGAGCCCAGGTGCCTGGAACATTACCTGGGTCTGTGGATTAACACTCCAGTGATTGCCTGGTTTGAACGTCAGGCCCTAGGAATTCCCGTGCGTGCCTTTATTTAGCTTGTCCCAGGATGGATGGACTGTTCCAGTCGAACTGGTGTCCCTTTTTGTGTGTGTATATGGATACGAGTGATAGTGGGTCATGTTTTTTGGTGGCTAGTGCTTACAGAGTATCTTGTATATGACATTCGTTCTGCTGATTATTGGTACGTGGACTGTTAAATTCAGCAGGAGCTATTTCAGTGTGCGATGAATCCACAATTCATTGTGGATTACCATGATGTTGAGGGGCCAGAGTAGTCTGGTTGTCATCTCAGAGATGCCTTTAACGTATGGCTGGGTGGTTAGAGTTACTGGGCATGTTGGGCCTCCTTGTTTAGGTCTGTGGTGTAGGAATCCGTGAACTGCGCTGGTCAGGTATGCACTGTTCCTGAATACATTGTACAGATGTTTTCCCTCCACTTTTTGAAGTTCCTGGGTGGTGCAGTGTATCACACCTCATTTAAATAATGTCCTGATGCAGCTCTTTTTGTGGGTGTTGGAATGGTTGCTCCTGTAGTTGAGTATCTGGTCAATGTGTGCAGCTTGCCTGTAGACACTGATCTGCAGCTCTCCATTGGCTTTTCATTCTACTGTGACATCTAGGAAGGAGAATCTGTTGTTGTTCTCTTCCTCTTTGGTGGACTTTATACTGGTGAGGATGTTGTTTGTGTGTTTATGGGTTTCTGTTAATTTGTTATGTTTCATGATGACAAAGGTGTCATCCACATAGCAGACCCAAAGCTTGGGCTGGATTGTGGGAAGGGCTGTTTGTTCTGACCTCTGTGTAACTGCTTCTGATAAGAGTCCTGATATTGGTGATCGCATAGGCATCCCATTGATTTGTTTGCAGATCTTGTCGTTGAAGGTGAAGTTGATCGTGAGCCACAGGTTACTAATTTACTGATGGAGTTGGTGCTGTCAGGTGTCTGTGTCCTTAGTTAGTGTCCATAGCCTGTGTAAATTCATTGCCTTCAGCAATTTCTTAATACCATATGGAGCGAATTAAAATGGTTCGAGTAACGCTGTGATGCTAGGAACGTCAGGAGGCCAAGGTGGGTCAGCTAGTTGGCACTGATGGCTGAAGAATGATACAAATACTTCAGACTTATCTTCACTCATGTACTAAGCTCATTCATCATTGAAGATGGGGAAATGGTGCCCTCAGTTAATTGTCCCCCACCATTCACAAACGGATGAAGACAGCAGTACTGCAGAACTATCATCTGATCCACTGGTTGTGGAATGAAAGCCCACCTACTGTTGTTGGGCATGTAAACAGTTCTGTGCTGTCACTTTGCCAGGTTGGCACTTCAGCTTTAGGTATCCCTGATGCTGTCAGAATCTCAGGTCTACAGCATAGAAAAAGGTCCTTCGGCCCATTGAATCTGTATCAGTCAAAACCAATAGTTAACAATTCTAATCACATTCTCAGCACTTGACCCATTGCCTTGACTGCCTCATGGCTCCCAGAATGTCTTCCTTCACTCTTCATTGAATATTATTTAATATCAATTTTTTAATTATAAATTCTATTTGTTTATAATTAATGCACAGGTATAGTTGTATATAATGTGAAGGCAATGGTGCAGAAGGAAAAAATAAAACTTACCCATCAAATCTGATGTTGAATAAGACAAATTCTTTTTAACTGAAATATGAAACAGATTAGAGATATTATATATATTATACACAGTACAGAACAAGAACAAACCTGTACAGACTTGAAACTTATCTAAGATGCAGAAATATCCCTAAATCGCTTTTTCAAAAGTTGGACAGTGACAGGGTTGGAAAGGGATTCATAGTGGGTCACTTACATTCACTTTTTGTATCCTTTTCAAAAACAAGTGATAAGGTGGACTTTAAAAGTTTAGAAAGGAGTTGGGGACAAAGGCACAGCCAACTGAAGGTTCTGCAACAAAATAGTGTGCAAGGAGGAATTGGGGTGTTAAAGTTACACACGACATAAAAGTCACAACATTTGGATGTAGGAAAAGACTCAACAGGAGTGAAAGAAAAGTAGCCCAGTGGGGCTGCAGCAGACTGATAAAATAGGTTTCAGTATTGGCCTGAAACCATCAACTTGATTTCACTTGCTGCATAAACTGCTGGATCTACAGCATATTTCACAATTTTAGAATCATAGAGACGTACAGCACGGAAACAGACCTTTTGGTCCAACTCGCCCACGCCGACCAGATATCTCAGCCTAATCTAGTCCCATTTGCCAGCACGTGGCCCATACCCCTCTAAACCCTTCCTATTTATATACCTATCCAGATGTCTTTTAAATATTGCAATTGGACCAGCCTCCACCTTCTAAAGCATTCACATTCATTGGTTTCTGTAATAAATTAAACTTTAGCCAAATCAAATTTAACTGAAAAGGAAAAATGGAAAGATTGTACCTGGCTAAAAAACTAACTTCACTTTAAACAAAAATCTAAATTATTAGGATACTAGCATCAGTCACGCCAGCAAACATTTTGACAGCAATAACCCTATATAGTCAGCATCTCACTACGGTTTAAGAAAACCATAATTGCCAAGAATATATATAACCCCGCACATCAGAAGGCAAACTCAATTATATTTTAACGCAGAGCAACAGAATTACAGACATAACTAATGTTCTGGGATGAGTGCAGGGACACAACTAATTACTTACCATACAACCTTTCATGCAATTCTGGCTCATTAACCAAAAGGACATCTCTAAACACCTCAGCTGCTGCATTTCCTTTACGAATTATTGTATCAAGTAGCTCTCTGGCTTGTTCGTTTGCCTGAGCTTTTTGTTTAATTGTTTCACTTTCTGATTTGTTAATTAAAGATCGTGTTTCTAGATCATCAAGTAAGGGTATTACTTTTGTCAAATTCTGACTCAAAGCAACACAATTCTTCTTCAGTAGCATTACATCATCTGCAAAGGAGAAAGGGAAATTCAAAGTTTTAAGTTTTGCAATCTTAACTGAACAGCTTTCTTATATTGTGTTCGAAAAACAGCACTGGAACAAATGCATTGAAATATTATGTTAGCTAATACAGGTTCGGTGTGCTCTAATAGGATTCAAGGTATGCATATACAAAAAAAGTCATTAAATTTAGTAGAATCACAAAAAGAATACTCTCCCAACTCTAGTTTCATGTTAGAAGGAGTCAACTTAACCAAACACTCTCTTCCCTGTGTTTTGAACAGTAAATTTTCACCAGTTTGAGCTTGAGGGGCGAAGAGTATACCATAAATGTCAAAGCCAAGATCAAATCTGCCTTTGTCCTTAGCCAAAGCAGCAAGCAAAAGCAGCAAGTCATAATGTTTTTCATGCAAGTTAATGACCCTAGCTAAACAGTGTTCTACCATTGCCTCATATGAAGAAGGAAAAAAAAAATCAGCTGATTCAACATGACTGACAATCAAATCTGAAACCAATCCCACCCTAGTGAGACGGCTGCATGGCTTTATCAGTAAAATCCTCTGTCCAAGTTGACTTTGTCACTTCAAAGAAGTTGAAAATACTTCAGAGTACAACTGAAAACCAAATTAACAGATTTTGGTATAATTTTAAGCATTTATGTTCCCTTAAATGTGTTGAAATCTTAGATTAACAGCTTTCTTACACTGCGCATAACTTTGTGGCACAAACCAACAACTTGTTGTACACAGTAAAATATAAATATAATTATTCAAAAATGCACAAATTATAGCTGGATATAGGGGTCATATCCTTAAGACACTTCAACACAGCAACCAAAATTCCATTATGCACCTGGAAAGAAATAGTTCAACCACTGTATTGCATTATAAAATCATTCATAAGTATCGACTGATTTGGAGGTGCCAATAGCTCAATAAGTTTATTTGGAAGCACTAGCTTTCGGAGCATTGCTCCTTCATCAGGTGATTGTGGAGTATAAGGTTGCATGAAAGGTTGTATGATAAGTAATTAGTTGTGTCCCTGCAGACATTAGTTATGTCTGTAATTCTGGACACAGAATTTGTAGCAAAAGTTTACAGTGTGATGCAACTGAAATTATATTGAAGATGACCTGGATTGTTTGTTAAGTCTCTCAACTTTTAGAATGACCATGTTGGTTTCAGTTCTTTCATATGTAAATCCCAGAATTTTTTTTAAAGCTACATTCTCAAGTGAACTTTAACAATAGGTGCCATGCTGGCCTAGATAATGCATTGAAGGTGTGAGGCTGTCTGTGCCCCAACATTCAGACTGATTCTATTTCTAGTAAAGGGATTTACAGAATTTTACATAGATTCATGCAGTTTTGAGCAAAATAAATGTAATTGTGCAAGTACAAGTTCACCCCAAAAACTTGTGTGCGCGTGCATGTGGGAGGGTATGTGAGAGGGTGCGCGTGTGGGTGAGTATGAGAGCGTGTATTGGGGCACAGACGACCTCACACAGGGCACCTCACAGCTTCAATGCATTATCTGGGCCAATAAAACTTGTTTGAGAAGGTAACTTTTAAAAAAAAGTTACGAGATTTACAGAAGAACGAACCGAAACCAACATGGCCATTTAAAAGATGTGAGACTTAAACACTCAATATATAATTTCAGTTGCATCATGATCTAAACTGCTGCTATAAATTCTGTATTTTACGTTCTGATATTCCATAATCACCTGAAGGAGCAGCGCTCCAAAAGCTAGTGTTTCCAAATAAACCTGTTGGACTATAACCTTGGTTGTGGTTCTGTTCGCCGAGCTGGGAATTTGTGTTGTAGACATTTCGTCCCCTGTTTAGGTGACATCCTCAGTGCTTGGGAGCCTCCTGTGAAGCGCTTCTGTGATGTTTCCTCCGGCATTTATAGCGGTTTGTCTCTGCCGCTTCCGGTTGCCAGTTCCAGCTGTCCGCTGCAGTGGTCGGTATATTGGGCCCAGGTCAATGTGTTTCTTGATAGAATCTGTGGATGAGTGCCATGCCTCTAGGAATTCCCTGGCTGTTCTCTACAAAATGTAAAATGTAGTGTACAAAATCCCATGCAAGGACTGCACAAAACACTATATGGGACAAACAGGAAGACAGCTAACGATCCGCATCCATGATCACCAACTAGCCACAGAACGACACGACCAGCTATCCTTAGTAGCCACACACGCAGATGACAAGCAACATGAATTCGACTGGGACAACACTACTATTATAGGGCAAGCCAAACAGAGAACAGCCAGGGAATTCCTAGAGACATGGCACTCATCCACAGACTCTATCAACAAACACATCGACCTGGACCCAATATACCGGCCACTACAGCGGACAGTTGGAACTGACAACCGGAAGCAGCAGAGACAAGCCACTACAAATGCCGGAGGAAAGATCAGAGAAGCGCCTCACAGGAGGGTCCCAAGCACTGAGGATGTCACCTAGACAGGGGACGAAACATTTGCAACACAAATTCCCAGCTCAGCGAACAGAACCACAACAACGAGCATCCGAGCTACAAATCTTCTCCCAAACTTTATAACCTTGGTGTTGTGTGATTTTTATAATAAATAACTATACTTATGAATTTAAAGACGGAAATCAAACGACACAAGTTATAATCCAACAGGTTTATTAAAAACTACAACTTTCAGATCACTGCTCACTTGACTTGACAAAGAAGCACTCCAAAAGCATGTGATTTCAAATAAATCTGTTGGACTATAACCTGGTGTAATGTGACTTCTAACTTTGTCCACCCCAGCCCAACATTATAGTAAAGTAGTCTGTAACTTTTTCATACTTGCAAAACTATAATTAAACATTCATTCTTGATTCAAACGATGCAGCTGTCTGATATAAATGATTTAATTAATCGAGCGGAGACATGGCAAATACAGTTGAAATACCTTCAGCTACTTCCTCCAATCTTCTTTCTTTGTCTTCCCGTCTTTCTTCATCTTCGGCATTCAGCAAGTCAGTCACAAGTTCAATAACTGACTTATAATTCTCTCCACTTGTAAGGATTTTTCTTTGAACACTCTGCATTACGAGTCTTCGATCAAAACCCATTTCCATAGCCCCCTTAACCACTGGCGTATTCATCATGATTGCATCTTCTGATCTATTTTCCCCAGCTCCAAAATGAACAACTGTGAAAAATTAAACACAGTAAAGTACATTTTTAACACAAGTAGTAAAAGAAATTCCAAGAAGCATCCCAAGTAAATTAGAATTTCAAGCCTTTCAAAACAATGCAACACACTATCTTGGCACAAAACATTTAGGAAAGCACAGACTGCACTTGGAAGGAGTACAGCATAGATTCACCAGATCGTGACAAAGACTCAAAAGGATCAAATTATATAGGCACAAATAGTAAAAGGGTAGTGAAAAGACAGATGGGGCCAACAGGATGCAAACAGCATTCTCAGGTACTAAACACATACTGCATATTTATCTTTATCAAGAAAACTTGCCAATTTCACAGTGAAGGAGGAGCTAAAGTCGGATAGGAAATATGTGAAAAGCTGGCCGTACTTGTAGTTGAAATCACCAGGCCAGATCTCTCTCAGGATGCTGAAGGCAATAACAGCCAACAATTTGAGATGCACCAGAATTTTCCAATCCCACATAGATGCAGGGGTAGCAAAGAGGATTGAAGAATTTAAAATGCTATCTATTATTCAAACAGTGCAAGAATGAATTCAGCAACTACATGCTAGCTAGTTTAATCTCAGCAGTGGAAAGCTATCAGAAACAATCCAGAACAAAATATGGACTATTTAAGTAAAGTTAATACCAATTTGATAAATGAAACAGTTTTAACTAACTCAATTGAACTTTTTGATGAGGTAACAGAGAATGCGAATCGTAATGCAAGGGATGTAAGATACATGCACTTCCACAAGACATTTAGAGTCATATAGCAGCACAGCATGGAAACAGACCCTTTAATCAAACTTGACCACGCCAACCAGATATCCTAAATTATTCTACTGTATATACTCAAGTAATAGTCGATCTCACGTAAAAGTCAACCCCCTATGTTTGGCCAAATAACCTGCAATTTTCCACGTATCTCATCTAAACGTCGACCTTAGTTCTTCACAGATCAACGTTTATGAGTCAATATGCCAGCCGTCACGTCCCGTTCCATCTTTCCAGTCCGCTGATTGTTCCGCTCCGCTCCTGGTCTTCCATTCCGCTGGCTGTCATGTGCTGCTCCAAGTTTTCAGAATTACCGTAATGTTTGTTTTTCTTTATTTATTTAGAGATCAATTAGGCTTCTGCTAATGATACAGTATGAATTTTGACAGGCATGAATTTCAGCCCATCAAAAAGAGTATCCATGTAAGAGTCAACCTTATAAATTTAACCTTAAAAAGTAGTCAACAAAATCTGACTATGACTTGAGTATATATGATAGCTCCATTTGCCAACATTTGGCCCATGTCCCTCTAAACCCTTTTAAGACGGCATTTGGTATGCTTTTCTTTATTGATCACAGCATGAAGTATAGGGATTGAGAGGTCATATTGCGGCTGTACAGGACATTGGTAAGGTCACTTTTGGAATATTGCCTGCAATTCTGGTGTCCTTCCTATCGGAAAGATGTTGTGAAATTTGAAAGGATTCAGATTTAGAAGGCCGGAGGGTTTGAACTATAGGGAGAGGCCTATTATAGAGTCATAAAGTCATAGAGATGTACAGCACGGAAATGGACCTTTTGTTGCAATTCATCCATGCCGACCAGATACCCTAACCTAATCTAGTCCCATTTGCCAGCATTTGGCCCATATCCCTCCAAACCCTTCCTATTCATATACCCATCCAGATGCCTTTTAAATGCTGTAATCGTACCAGCCTCCACCACTTCCTCTGACAGCTCATTCCATACACACACCATCCTCTGCGTGAAAATGTTGGCCCTCAGGTCCCTTTATATATACTTCCCTTCTCACCCTAAACCAATGCCCTCTAGTTCTGTACTCCCCCAACACCAGGTAAAAGAACTTTTATGATTTATGATTTGGAGGTGCCAGTGTTGGACTGGGATGGACAAAGTTAAAAATCACACACCAGGTTATAGCCAACAAGTTTAATTGGAACTACTAACTTTCAAAGTAGTCTAGGGACAGTAGATCGACAAATTGTGCTCATTGGCAGACAGATACAGAAAAAAAATACACTACACCAGTTTAAAACTAGGAAGAGGAAAAGACCCAAAAGTATCGAGGGAGTGGGGTGGGTTGGGATTAAATGCATCCAAATTTACTGATGATGCAAAATAGGTGCAAGGGAATGTTGTGAATTGAAAAGAACTAAATTGTAGCAAACAGTTTTTTTAAAAAAAACTTAAAATTTCCTGTTTTCACAAAGTTCACCACGTTACCTGGGGTCTGAGTTTCCTCCAAAATGTCATCTGAACTGGAATGCAGCTTTAAAGAAAATGGAAAAAAATTCACAAACTTGAAAGGGAGACAAACAGATTTTAAAAATAAACTTAAGGTATTACTCTGCAATAAAATGTGGTTACCTGGAGATCAAATAGATTTGGAAACCTTGTCTGGATCTGGTGTACGAATGTTTGGCCCTTCTCTTGAAGAAGATATTCACATCTGAAGTGAAAATATTGGCAAATTAAGCCAGATTTGTACATAATGTCAAATATGGGATGACACTGAAAAGTAGTATGACCATGTAATTTCTCCATTAAAATAGACCATTTAATTCCTACAAACATCAGATGTACACATACCTTGCCCCCAAGCAGACGAACTTTTAGAATCTATGTATTTCATATGTTAAATATGCTGAAATTGCTTTCAGGATTTATCTATAGCCCCTCTGATGTAAAAAAAAGTTCAACAACTTTTCACAAGAGCATTATAAAGCAGGACTCTGACTAACCAACTGAGATATTTAGAGCAGATTTTAAATTATTTTAAGCACACAAGTTTCAAGTCCTGTCTTCAAGAAGGAAAACAAGGCAGGGGTGAAGAGTTGTCAGGGGCTTTATTTCAGCAAATATGACTTACACCACCTGACACAGTGACCTAAGTAAGGATGTGCAGGAGACCCAAATTTAATAGCATTTGGGGATACTTTGGGGGGAGTGGAACTAGAGAAGATTACAGAAATAAGGAAGACTGACAACATGTAAGGATTTGAAAAGAAATATGAGAGCTTGAAAACTCAATGCAGTGATTAGGAGCCACTGCATATTACTGAGCAGACAGGTGAAAGAGAATTAGGATTTCTGTAAGTAGTAAGGCGTGTTGAATGAGGGGTTTAGTGAAGGGAAGAAAGGAAGTTTTTGTCTCTGACTCTTTTCCAGTAAGTTCATTGGTTAGTAGCTATAATTGAATTTAATGGAGAAACACAAGCAATAAAGGGAAAGTCGGGGCGAACGTAAATAAAAGAAATACAAGCGATATAAAGTTAAAGTAAGGGAATTAAAATTTAAACATGGCAACATGGCTTGGTAAAGTGGAATGTGCGGCCTGACTAGGTGCTGCCAGCTGCACAAACTGGAGTTCCAGATTTCAGAGCTCGAACAGCAGCTGAAGTCATTATTGCGAATCCCCATGATCACACTGCAACTCAAGGGTCTGGAGGCAGAAATGGAATGGGTGACTGCCAGGTATCCAAGAGAAACATGCAGGAATCCTCAGAATTTCACTCATAATTCAGTTTTCCATTTTGGAAGTTGATGAGGGAATGGAATCAGAACTACATTTTTGGGACCACAAGTGGCTCGGCTCTACAGAAGGGGAAGAGGAAGGACGTGAGAGGGATTCATTAGTTAGAGCAACAGACTGGTGTTTCTGTTGCCTTAGACGTGACTTCTCAGATGTGTTGCCTCTGGTGTAGGGTAAAAAATGTCACAGCGCAGACGCAGAGTACACTCACGGGAGAGGGTAAATAGCCAGAGATAATGGCTCACATTGATACCAATAATTTGGTAAGAAAGAAAGAGGGACCTAGTTCTGCAATCAGAATTTAGAAAGCCGGGTACAAGCAGAACCTCAAATGTAGCAACTTTGAGATTAATCCCAGGGCCACTTGCAAGTGAGTTTAGAAAGAGAATAAGGCAGATGAATGCATGGTTGGAAAGATAATGCAGGAAGAACTCCTGGAACTGGATCTGGATCTGGGGGAAGATGGCACCCGTACAAGCCAGATAAGTTAAATTTGAAGATGGTTAGAACTGACTTCCTTCTGGGATGCTGCTGGGTGTAATTTTAGCTAACTTAGAAGGGATGTGGAAACCTAGAGAGAATAATGGAATATCAAGGTTTGCAAATACTCAAGAGAGACATTTTGTTCTTACAGAACAAGTAGTTAATGGGTGAAGTTGGAATAAAGGAGAAAATACGGAGTTTAAATTACGATACTGTGCATGTATATGAAAGCATGAAGTGTAATAAATTAGATTGGCATGTTACAGTGCTGAATACCATGTGGAAATAAGATAGTGGAGATCTGACTGTAGGAAGGGCAAGAATTGGTGTTAAAGATTCCTAGATACAAGGTATAAGAAAGGAATGAAAGGAGGACGGGTAGAATTGGATAATAGTAGCCTTGTAGGGCTAGAGTGTGAGGATATTGGGTCCAATTCTAGTCACCCTGTCATAGCTAGAGAGAGAGTGCAGAAAACATTTATCAGGATGTTGCTGGGAATGATGGGTTTTAGTTATAAAGAGAGGCTGGAACCTTTTTCCACTGGAACTTAAGAGATTGAGAGTTGACTTAATAGAGGTTTACAAAATAAAGGAGTGGTACAGATAAGATGAATAGCAGTTCTCTTTTATATAGGGTGAGTTTTCAAGACTACAGGGGATATTTTTAAAGGTGAGAGGAGGAAGATTTTTTAAAAAAGACATGAGGATTATTTTTTAGAAACAAGGAGAGGGGTTTGTGTGTGGAATGAACTTCCAGAGACAGTGGTGGATATGGGTATTGTTACAAAGTTTAAAAGACAATTAGATAAGTATTTGAATTAGAAATGTTTGGAGGGATATGAGCCAAGCACAGGCAGGTGCGACTAGTTTAGTTTGCGATTATGGTCAACATGGACTGGTTGGACCAATGGATCTGTTTCTATGCTGTATGACTCAATTCAAGAACTAAATCAATGTGGCTCGAGGTAAGGAGCAATTACATCACTCAGTATAGTCTACAGGCTCCCAGCAAGTGGGAAGAATGCAGAAGAACAAATCTGCAGGGAAATTAGAAGGATGTCCATAATATAGAGAAATAACAATGGGGAACTTTAATTACGGAAATATAGACCAGGATACTTGAATTGTAAAGGGCAGAGGGGGCAAGCGTTCCTTAATTTCATGCAGAAGAATTTCCTAAACCAATACACGTCCAGTCCAACAAAGAACATACGCTTGGACTCATCATAATAAAAGAAGCAGAAGTAGGCCTTTCGGCCCATCAAGCGTGCTGTGCCATTCATTAAGATCTTGGCGGATCTATCAATCGTCTCAGCTCCTCCTACCTGCATTATCCCTATAACCCTTAATTTCCCTATGATGCAAAAACCCATCCAACTGTGTCTTGAATAGATTTAATGAAGCTGCTGTTACTGCCTCCTTGGGCAGAGAATTCCATAGATTCAGTACGCTCTGGGAAAAACAGTTCCTCCTCATCCTGTCCTAAATCTACTCCCCCTAATGTTGAGGCCATGTCCTCTAGTCCTAGTTTCACCCACCAGCTGAAACAACCTGCCCGCCTCTATCTTCTCTATCCCTTTCATAATTTTAATGTTTCTCTAAGATCCCCTCTCATTCTTCTAAATTCTAGCAAGTACAGTCCCAAGTGGCTCAACCTCTCCTCATAGGGTAACCCCTTCATGTCAGAAATCAACCTGGCGAACCTCCTCTGCATTGCCTCCAAAGCCAGTATATCCTTCCTCAAGTAAGGAGATCAGAACTGTGCCCAATACTCCAGGTGCTGCCTCACTAACACCTTGTCCAATTGCAGTAGAACCTCTCTGCTTTTAAATTCAATCCCTCGTGCAATGAAAGCCAATATTCCGTTTGCCTTCCTGATTACCTGTTGCAATCGCAAATCTACTTTAAGAGTGTTCGTTTCTGAATCACTAAGTCCCAGTGCACAACAACATGCTGCAATCTTTCACCATCCAAGTAATAAATACTCTGACCTACTATTTTTACTTCCAAAGTGGATAACCTGACATTTACCAACATATTACTCCCATCTGCCAAACCCTTGCCCATTCACTTAACTGATCTGAACCTCTCTGCAGACCCACCACATCCTCTGCACAGTTTGTCGTTCCACTCAATTTAGTGTTATCAGCAAACTTGGATACGTTGCAATTAGTCTCCTCTTCCAAATTTTTGTTTTATATAGCCCAATGCAGACTCCTGCAGCACTCCGCCCACCATTGATCTCCAACCAGAGAAACACCCATTTATCCGAACTCTACTTTTGATTGGCTAACCAGTCCCTTATCCAGGCTAGTATATTCCCCACAACTCCACGCATTCTTATCTAATTAGAGGAGTCTTTTATATGGCACTGTATGGATGCCTTCTGGAAATCCAAGTATACAACATTCACCTGTTCCCCTCCAAATATCGCACTTGGTACATCCTCAAAGAACTCCAGTAGTTTCTGAAATATGACCTCCCCTTTCTGAATCGATGCTGCCTCTGCCTGATGGAACCCTTTACACCCAGATGACTTATTACTACATTTTTAAATGATAGCTTTGAGCATTTTCCTGCCTACAGATGTTAATCTAACTGGCCTAGAGGTACCTGCTTTTGCCAAAACCCTTTTTTAAAAACAGCAGCGTGACATTCATTGTCTTCCACTCCAGTGAATTTTGGTAAATTACCACTAACGCATCTACTATAACTTCTGCTTCCTTTCAGCACGCTGGGATGCATTCCATCAGGACCAGGGAACTTATCGACCTCTTGACCCTCATATGGCATGGTGGCTCAGTGGTTAGCACTGCTGCCTCATAGCACCGCTGCCTCATAGCACCAGGGTCCCAGGTTCGATTCCAGCCTCAGACGACTGTCTGTGTGGAGTTTGCACATTCTTCCAGTGTCTGCGAGGGTTTCCTCCAGGTGCTCCCACAGTCCAAAGATGTGCAGGTCAGGTGAATTGGCCATGTTAAATTGCCCACAGTGTTAGGTGCATCAGTCAGAGGGAAATGGGTCTGGGTGGGTTACTCTTAGGTGGGCGGCACTATTGCCTCACAGCGCCAGAGACCCGGGTTCAATTCCCGACTCAGGCAACGGACTGTGTGGAGTTTGCACGTTCTCCCAGTGTCTGCTTGGGTTTCCTCCCACAGTCCAAAGATGTGCAGGTCAGGTGAATTGGCCATGCTAAATTGCCCCTAGTATTAGGTAAGGGGTAAATGTAGGGGTATGGGTGGGTTGCGCTTTGGCGGGTCGGTGTGGACTTGTTGGCCGAAGGGCCTGTTTCCACACTGTAATGTAATCTAATCAAGTTTGCTCAACACTACCTGTTTAGTGATAACAATTGAATTGAGGTCCTCATCCCACCCCCACCCCCCAATCATATCCTTATCATCATTCTTTGAAACATTAGACACATCTTCCACTGTGAAGACTAATACAAAATAGTTATTCAAGGCCTCAGCCATTTTAGCATTACCCAATGTTAATTCCCCTTCCTCATCCTGCAAAGTATCACCTAAACCAACCTTTTCCATTTTATGTATTTGTAAAACTTTCCATACTTGTTTTTATGTTCAGTGCCAGCTTGTATTCATAATCTATCTTTCCTTTCTCTTTATTGCTTACCTTGTGGTTCTTTGTTGCTTTTTAAACTTTTCCCAATCTTCCTGTTTCCCACTACTCTTGACTACTTTGTAAGCCTGAGTTTTTATCTGGCTGCCTTTCTTTATTTCCTTGGTTATCCAAGGCTGGCTCTTCCTACCCTTGCTATCTTTGTTTTTGACCGGAATATACTTTTCCTTGAGCACTGTGAAAAGTCTCTTTTGTTCCACCATATAATTTGAATTCCCAGTCTAACTTAACCAACTCCTTCCCTTATCCCATTCCAATCGCCCTTGTTTAGGACTAACACCCAGGTTTTAGATGAAACTATTTCATCCCCATTTGTACCTGCCATTGAATCATACTGTGATCATTAATTTTACCAGTCTCATTGCACAGAACCAGATTTAAGACTGCACACTCCCTTGGATGAGCTCTATGAACACCTTTTCAAGACTGCCTCTACCAACTTGATTCAGCCAATCAACACGCTTGTTAAAGTCCCCCACAATTATTATCTTTCCATTCTTACATGCGTCACGATATTTCTTGATTGATCGCCTGTGCCACTGTAGAAATATTACTGCGTGGCCTACAAACTATTCCCACCAGTGACTTCTCCCCCTTACTGGTCTCCATCAAAACGGATTCAACATTTTGCTCCATAGACTTGGTCCATCTAATTTTTTTAAGAACCAAATAAATCCAGTGTCAACGGGTGAACATTTAGATCACAGTGATAACTTTATCTCAAGATTTAGCATGATAGTGCAGAAATAACAATAGTCCATCTGGAATAAGATAAACCAAAGTCAGATAAGGTTTATTTGAAATCATAAGCTTTCAGAGCGCTGTTCCTTCTTGAGATGGGCATTATTAATAGGGACAAGTATAAGCAAGGAAGTTATGCTGAACTTGTACAAAACACTTGCAAGTCGTTCTGGTATAACACGCTTTGGCAACCCGAATTGGTTCTAATACGAATAATGCATTGTGGACAAATGGATATTGCAATTTTCCACGATGATCTGCGATAGCACGATTTTCTACAGGGTTTTCCAAAGTGCAAGTGTCTATAGCACAGGGTTGTGGAGGAATGCAACTGGTGTTCATAGCAGAATGACCTGTATTAGATCTCAGCTGGAGTACAGTGTACCTTTCTGGATACCACACTATAAGAAGGACTTAAACACATTGGAGAAAACACAAGAATGAGAAATGCTGGCTGAGGATAGATTGGAAGGTCAAACCTGCCCCACTTAGAGAGAAGGTCAAGAGAAAATCTGATAGAAGTTTTAAAAATCATGAGGGGGCATGATAGGGTAGATATGTAGAAAAAATTTCTGCTTATAAAGGGGGAAGGGTTACAGATTTATAAAAGTGATCTGAAAAAGAAGGAAATATGATGAGAAAAAACTCAATGAATGATTCACAACTGGAATGCATTATCTAAAAGTGCGATGAGACATTCAAGAAGGCATTTGTTTCTATATTTAAATAATCATCTATGTGCAAATGCAGTAGAATGATGCAAGTCATGATGTTCACTTGGAGAGGCCACACAGACATGATGGGCTGAATGGTCTCCATAAGCACCTAAACATTTAGGATTCTGAGAAAACGGGGGCAGCAGTTTTGGACCACCCCAAGCTTCATAAATTAAAATGTTGCAGAGCAGGCAGTCATATATTGGAATATTTAAATGCAGCAGCAATAAAGGTTTAAGTTAGAGCTTCAGCAACAGATACTCTGGGACAGACATGAAGTTGGATCATTTTAGAGCTGAAATTAGATAATCAGATGAATTAGGTTGGAAGCTTTTTCAGAGCTGAAATAATACCAGGTTGAGAACAGGCTGGCATTATTGCAGGTTCTTATCCCAAGGGAAGCAGTCAATAATGGCACTTAGTGTTGTTCAAAACAATGGTTTTAGCTTTCGCTATATACAACTGGAGGAAATTTCTGATTGCCCACTAGTGAATGGCAGATAAACAGTCTGGATTAGCAACAGTAAAGAAATCAAAAGAGTAATAGTAAGGCAGAGTCGATGTCATCAACGTACACTTGAAAAACGACTGAGTCCAGATGACGTTTGAATTTATTGTTTTGCCAACATTGAACCAATGAGACAATCAGATGTTGGGGATAGAAAATGCAGGCATTTTGAAAATTGGAGAGAGCAACTGCCATCAAGACAGATCCAAGAAATTAGGAAACACTCTCTCTCAAAGATACCCTTTCATGTGAAACATACTCGCAGCAAAAAGACAGACGTCAACCCAGGGAATTCAGCAACCAGAAAAGTCACAGAAGAGGATAGCGGCTGTGTGGTTTTGAAATTAAGTTGATATAATTTTTAAAAGTGTCTTATTGGAACAGCATATTGTTATCGAGTTAGAGGCAAGTAATAAAGCAGTTAAGAGAAAGTGTGGGGCTTAGAGTTGTGAATAGTTGTTGTTTAATGCTCACCTTTCGAGTTTAAAAAAATAAACTGATGTTATTTTCTTTAAATAGTGGAATTTGGGATTTCTCGGTCACTCATTTTAACAGATTATGAGGCAAGGTGAGCTTTTCTGGGTGTTTGGTTTAATCAAGAGGGGTTCACCTCCATGCCTTAACAGTTGATGACACCACTTCAGTGGCGAGACAGAGTACAGGAAAGAGATAGAGAACTCAGTGGCATAGTGCAAAGACAACAATCTCTCCCACAACGTCAGCAAAATGAAGGAGCAGGTCATCAACTTCAGGTGGCAGAGTGTAGGACACATTCCTGTCTGGATCAATGCTGCTGAGGTGGAGATGAACGAGAGCTTCAATTTCCCAGGAGTATACATCACCAGCAATTTGCCCTTGTCCATGTTGACAGAAGAAATCACACCAATGCTTCTAATTCCTCAGAAGGCTAAGGAAATTTGACATGCCCACAATGATTCTTACCAATTTTTATACGTGCACCACAGAAATCCAGATGTATACCTTGGTTTCGCGACTGCTTTGCCGAAGGCAATGAGAAATTAGAGAATTGTGAATGCAGCCCAGTCCACCACAAAAACCAGTCTTCCCATTCCTTGACTCTGTCTATACTTCCAATTGCTTCAGGAAAGCAGCCAACATAATCAAAGCCAGTTATACTCGCTTCAAACTTTTGTATCTGCTGCCTGATGGAAAACATGTAGCAACCAATTCAAGAACAGCTTCTTCCCCACAATTATCAGACTTCTGAACCGACCTCTCATATTAGAGTTGATCTTTCTCTGCATCTTCTTTTTAGTTGTAACACTATATTCACCATATTACCCTGATATACTTACGTAATGTATGATTACCTAGCTAGCACGTAAAACAATACCTTTCACTGTATCTTGGTATATGCGACACAAACAAATCAAAATTTTGAAAGATAAGTGCATTGTCCTGAGAAATGAGCCAGTGAATGGCTGTCACCTGTTTTGTTCAGTTAAAATAGGGCAAGAGCATGAATATATGTTACATCTAGTACACACCTGTCACACTGTGAGCCAGACTGACAATCCTAAATAGTTTGCCAGTGCAAGTCTTTGCACACAGGATTATTCAGCAAATGTTGACTTCACATCTAATTTTGGACTCTTGTGCAAGCACACCTTGTTCGTTTCAGATGGCTTAAGGGATATGCTTTGTGATAGGATTTCTCAGTCTTTCAGGTGTACAGCCTATGATTTACATGACAACTAACCTGGTTTAAAATTTAAACAAAGCTTCACAGCTGTCAATTAATTTGTGCATTCACCATGGCAATGCCTCGACTAGAATCCACATACCAACCAGTCAACATACTGCTCTCATACAGCACACATGTTGGTCTCTCCCTGAACTGGCACTCTGTCGAAAATCATTCTGTCGAGTGCAAGACAAAACATTTTCAAAAAATAGTTTTTTTTTTAAAACAGCAATACCTCAATTTTTGCGCATGCTGTATAATGTGATCATGACAGGCTTATCACCATAAAAACTCAGGCTTTAAGCTTTATTTCTGAAGAGCTAACAAAAAAAAAGTTTTGAACTATTCACAATCCCTTGTGCATGAAAGCTAACATGCAAGTGCAAATAAGTAATCAAGAAGCCTAACAGAATCTTGGCTGTTTTTTCAAGGGGGCTGTAATATATGCATAGGGAGGTCTTATTGCAACTGTACGGGTGCTGGTGAGACAACACCTGTAGGTCTGTGAGCAGTTTTGGTCCCCTTATTTTTAAGGAAAGATATTTCATTGAAGGTAGTTCAGCGAGGTTCACAAAGATAATCTCTGGTATGGAGAGATCATCTTATGAACAAAGGCTAAATATGCCTAGTCTTTTCTCATTAGACTTTAGGTGATCTTACTGAACCAGAAATTCTGAAGGAGTTGGACAGAGTAAATGCCAAGTAGACATTCCCCCTCATAGGAGGGTCTAAGACCAGAGAGCATAGTCTCAGAATAAAGGGGCACCAATTAAGACACTGATGAGGAGGAACTTTTTTTTTTCTCAGACTGAATATCTTTCAAATTCCTTGCCACAGGAAGTTGTGGAGGTACAGTCGTGGTGTATATTTAAAACTGAGATAGAGGATTCATGATCAATAGGAGATTCAAGAATTATGGGGAAAAAGGCAGGAAAGTGGATGTGTATCATGACCAATATTATTGAAAGACAAAGCAAGCTGGAGAGGTTGAATAGCCTACTCCTATTCTTATTGTCTTAGAAATTAACTTGTGGCAAGAGGTAATGCTTTCCCCCTTAAATTAGAGGTCATCTATAAATATAAATTAAAGTTAAGCTCAAAACAATTTATCCATGTAGGATTTGCAATCATGAAATAAAGTAGCATGTTGATAATTTTTTCAACACTGATATTCATCTGTTCTCTTGAAACATGTTCCTACACATTTGTTTAAAAGCTCATCTGAGCAACTTGCCTTGGAAACCATTTTGCATGTTCCACCCATGGATCATCTCCAGCCTCCCAGCTCCTCAGACCACCATCACAATAATAACACTTCACATCATCATTTTGCCCTAGAATTAAACAAGATACACAGTCAATTCTCTACTATGTTTCTAGAATATTTTGCAGTATCAGTAAATTAAGTAATTTCCTATTAAGGAACTTTTAAAAGTTATCAGAAATAGTAAAAAGTATTGTCATTCCTAACAAGGCTTTGAAAAATGGAAAACAAATGGGCAATATACCTGGACAAATTTACAAATTAAGAACAATTAAATAACATTATAAGTAATTTATAACATTATCTTGCCTCCTCTTTGCTCCCCCAACCCAAATGCTAAAATGGAAACAGTGTTTCCGTCACATTTGAATGCTCTAATTTCATTTTTAAATGCAATATTTATGAGTGAAATAAATCATAAAAAGCAAAATTACCAACATAGTAGAATCCAGCTCTGGATAACTGTTCAGGTTGAATAAAGTTCCTGACAGGCCATCTCAAAAAAGTCTGTAGTCGAGTATCATAAGATTGCATCTCAGGATGTCGTGGATTCACAGCTCGAACCATTCCATGCCTTTCTTCTAGCCTTTGAGATTCTGTATTACTCATTGGAATGTTGCCCATCGGATTCCCCAAAACAAAGGGACATGAAGGAAAATGTCTTCTATGTTCAGATGACGCATGATCTCCAGGTTCCCAATTACTTAACTTTCCACCACAAACAAAACATGCAACCCTATCTTCTTCACCAGTATAATAAAATCCAGCTTTGGCTAGCTCTGCAGGAATTAAAGAAGAATAAGAGGGCCAATTCTGAAAGGTTCGCAGTCTCATTTCTTCACTACACATAGCTGTACTATACTGCGGATATCTCAATTGATGAGAAATATCTTCCACACTTCTGGAGACAACTGGATCACTAGGATTGCTGCACTCTAATCCAATCTGAGCTCCATTTTCACGAAAGGATGATTGCAAAGAGGTTGCACTTGGTGGAGAAAATGTGGAGCGAACTGAAAAGTGCTCAACTGAAGGCAGACTTTGAATAAAACTGCAGCTTGGATTGCATCTTCTGTGTTTTTCAAAAGCATTATCACCCACTTGCCAGTTGTCAACAGTGATTCCACAACTGAAACACTGCACTTTATCACTGACACCAGTGTAATAGAATCCAGCACGTGCAAGACTCCTTTCAGACACCAAAGCGTTTGAAGGAAAATGTGCAAATGTTGAAATCCGGTAAAGTTCTGAGGTTAAATCATATTGCAGTTCTTGATCTCTGCCAATTCTGAAGTAGCCAAAATTCTGATTTTGTAATATATTCATGAAGAGTACTTCATAGGATAAGGGCTTACCTTTTTTGGAAGGAGCTTTGTTAACAGCTTTTCAAAACAAAAATGTTTCTAAATTTGAAGTCAGACTGGGGTGTCAGATAAGTAGGAGTGGATGGTGTGTATTAAAGTGTGTGCCAGACCACAATTAAATAGTAAAGCTATGAATCCAACCCAAACCTAGGCAACTCAAATCATTAGAATGTTAAAATATCCCCATTAAAAGAGAAACCCACATTGCTCACAGTTAGCAGCATGCTAAACAAGAACATCTAGAAGCTCAATGTCTGGTTTCCGCTCAAGGCAAATTAAGATTCAGAGTTATTGATTTGGAGTTAAAGAGATCCATAATGAAAAGGAAATTCTGTGAAAGAAAGAAGAAGAAAGCCAAGAAAAAGATTGACATACCTCATTAACTGTAATTAAGCTTGGATCCTCCCAAGTAGCACCGAAATGTTATAATTTGTAACATGGGAAACATGGCAGACAAGGTCCCACAGGCCTGAGAGTAGGACCAAGTGATCTGCTTTAGTGGTGTCGGTTGAAAAATTTAGAAACTCAAACAAATTTAAAACTAATTTTTATCTATTTGTGGCTTTTTTTAGTCCCCTCAAATTCTGAAAACTCAGAACAGAACATCTGAACATTCAGGACAGTGCACTTAGTTGCAATAGTCATTTTAATATTCAAAACTATGAGATGGCTTTGCTCATGTAATTGAATTTAATTCCAAAAGAGAAGAAAATTTTTTGTTGATACAAATCCATGTCTTAATTTTCTTCATTTCTTTCTTATTTGTTATATTACCAGACAAACATAGGTTAAGAGGTTTTTGTTTAACATGCTACTGAATGTTGCATTGCAAAAATTAAGAGATCACAGGAAACAGGAATTTCATAAACTATGATCAGTGCAAGGATTATGATTTAACATGGTAGCAGGTACTCCCTAAAAAAGAATTAAACTGATAGTGAAGAGAAACAAAGCTCCTTCCAAAAAAGGTAATGAGCCCATGAGAGTCTAGCCTGCCATTATGAAGTTAAGTTACAAATTTTAAAACTGGTATATTTTCATAGTTGGAACAGTTAATGTCACGGAAAAACAACAATGGGCAATCCTATCACGATCTTTCAAAGAAACCTGAAAATGATAGGAAAAAAAAAGATAATCAGCAAAAAAATTTGATTCTACCACAAAAATATTCTTAAAAGCATCACAACATAATAAAATACTTTTAAAGCATGTTTCTATTAAAATTCATTACTCTACACATAATCCAATATACTTCAAGGTTCTGAGGTATTGGCCAGGTGAATGGGAAGTAGCTGTGCTTCTTAGCTGAAAGGTCAATTGCAAGGTGCATAACTTTAACATGAAAGCCTGGAGCTTTCCAGGGGATTTGAGGAAAAACCTTTGTACCAACAGGGCACTGTGTGGGAGAGTAGTTGAGGCAAGAACCCACACAATCTTTAAAAAGTACTTGGATGAGCACAAAAATGTCATAATACTCAAAACTATGGGCCTAGTACAGGAACATAGGAATAGCATAGACCCTAGTACATTTTTGGCAATACAAACTGGTGGGCCAAAGGGCCCCTCTGTACACTACAATTCTGAAATGCACTTATCTTGACAAAATTACTCACTATCAAATTACAGGGCTGTTAACCACTTCACAATGACTGCAAATTTTGTTTTAAATTCATTCACAGGATGTGGTCATCACTAATTGGTTCAACATTCTTTGTCCATTCCCAGCTGTCCTTGATAAAGATGAGCAATCACTTGAACTTCTGAAGTTGATTTGGTGCAGGTACAGTCATAATGCCATTAGGGAGTAAGTGCAGGTTTCTGACCCATTAATAATGAAGAAATAATGATTTGCTTCTAGGTCAGGATAATGAGTGCCTTCGAGGGAAACTTGCAAGTGGTGCTGTTCCCATCATTCTAAATGGTTGCGATCATGGGTTTAGAATGTGATGTCTAAAGTACCTTGGCGAATATCTGAGGTGCTTTTCATAGATCATACACACTACAGAACATCAGTGGTAGAGGGAGTGAATGTTTGTGACCGAAGTACCAGTTGGGTAGCTGATTGGTCCTAGATGGCATCAAGCTTCTTGCGAGTTGGTGAAGCCACACTCATCCAGGCAACTGTGGAATGTTCCATCACACTCCTGATTTGTGTCATGTAAATGGCAGACAGGCTTTGGGGAAATCAAGAAATGAGTTAGGTTGATTCTTAGCCTCTGACCTGCTCTTGTAGCCACAGTACTTACATGACTGAAGCAGATGAACTAATGGCACAGATCATCGTGAATGATTATGATGTGGCAGGCATCAGAGAGACGTGGTTGCAGGGGGGTCAGGACTGGCAGTTAAACATCCAATGATTTTCAACTTATCGAAAAGACAGGGAGGCGGGCAGAGGGGGTGGGGTTGCCTTGTTAGTTAAGAACAAAATTAAATCTATGGCACCGAATGACATAGCGTCGGATGATGTGGAGTCTGTGTGGGTGGAATTGAGGAACCACAAAGGCAAAAAAACCATAATGGGAGTTATGTACAGACCTCCTAACAATGGTCAGAACCAGGGGTGCAACATGTACCGGGAAACAGAGAAGGCATGTCAGAAATGGCGAGGTCACGGTGATCATGGGAGACTTCAATATGCAGGTGGACTGGGTAAATAATGTTGCCAGTGGATCCAAAGAAAGGGAATTCATGGAATGCTTACAGGATGGCTTTTTGGAACAGCTTGTATGGAGCCCACAAGGGAGCAGGCTATTCTGGACCTAGTGCTATGTAACGAACCAGACTTTATAAAAAATCTTAAAGTAAGGGAATACTTAGGAAGCAGCGATCATAATATGGTAGAGTTCAGTCTGCAGTTTGAAAGAGAAGGCAAAATCAGATGTAATGGTGTTACAGTTAAATAAAGGTAATTATGAGGGCATGAGAGAAGAACTGACGAAAATAGACTGGAAGCAGAGCCTAGTGAGGAAGACAGTAGAGCAAAAATGGCAGGAGTTTGTGGGTATAATTGAGGACACTGTTCAGAGGTTCATCCCCAAGAAAAGAAAGATTATCCAGGGAGGGATTAGACAGCCATGGCTGACAAAGGAAGTCAGGAAATGTATTAAAGAAAAAGAGAGATTCTATAAAGTGGCCAAGAACACTGGGAAATCAGAAGATTGGGAAGGCTACAAAAACAAACAGAGGATAACAAAGAGAAATAAGGAAGGAGAGCATCAAATATGAAGGTAGGCTAGCCAGTAATATTAGAAATGATAGTAAAAGTTTCTTTCAATACATAAGAAACAAACGACAGGCAAAAGTAGACATTGGGCCACTTCAGACTCATGCTGGAAGCCTAGTGGATGGGAGATAAGGAAATAGCTGGAGAACTTAATAAGTACTTTGCGTCAGTCTTCCCAGTGGAAGACAGGAGTAATATCCCAACAATTAAAGGGAGTCAGGGGGCTGAGTTGAGTATGGTTGCCATTACAAAAGAGAAAGTGCTAGAAAAACTAAAGGTCTTAAAATAGATAAATCTCCTGGCCCCGATGGGCTACATCCTAGAGTTCTGAAGGAGGTGGCTGAGGAAATAGCAGAGGCGTTGGTTGAGATCTTTCAAAAGTCACTGGAGTCAGGGAAAGTCCCGGATGATTGGAAGATCGCTGTTGTAACCCCCTTGTTCAAGAAAGGATCAAGAAAAAAGATGGAAAATTATAGGCCAATTAGCCTAACCTCGGTTGTTGGTAAAATTCTAGAATCCATCATTCAGGATGAGGTTTCTAAATTCTTGGAAGAGCAGGGTCGGATTAGAACAAGTCAACATGGATTTAGGGGAGGTCGTGCCTGACAAGCCTGTTGGAATTCTTTGAAGAGGTGATAAGGTTAGACCAGGGAAACCCAGTGGATGTGGTCTATCTAGACTTCCAAAAGGCCTTTGATAAGGTGCCACACGGGAGGCTGCTGAGCAAGGTAAAGGCCCATGGTGATCGAGGTGAGCGAGTGGTATGGATTGAGGATTGGCTGTCGGACAGAAGAGTTGGGATAAAAGGTTCTTTTTCGGAATGGCAGCCGGTGACAAGCGGTGTCCCGCAGGGTTCAGTGTTGGTGCTGCAGCTGTTCACGTTATATATTAATGATCTGGATGAAGGGACTGGGGGCATTCTAGTGAAGTTTGCCAATGATACGAAGTTAGGTGGACAGGCAGGTAGTACTGAGAAAGTGGGGAGGCTGCAGAAGGATCTAAACAGTTTGGGAGAGTGGTCCAGGAAATGGCTAATGGAATTCAATGTGAGCAAATGCGAGGTCTTGCACTTTGGAAAAAAAGAATAGAAGCATGGACTACTTTCTAAACAGTGAGAAAATTCAGAAAGCTAAAGTACAAAGGGATCTGGGAGTGCTAGTCGAGGATTCTCTAAAGGTAAACATGCAGGTTGAGTCAGTGATTAAGAAAGCGAATGCAATGTTGTCATTTATCTCAAGAGGGTTGGAATATAAAAGCACCGTTGAGCTACTGAGACTTTATAAAGCTCTGGTTAGGCACCATTTGGAGTACTGTGTCCAGTTTTGGTCCTCACACCTCAGGAAGGACATACTGGCACTGGAGCGTGTCCAGCGGAGATTCACACGGATGATCCCTGGAATGGTAGGTCTAACATACAAGGAACGGCTGAGGATCCTGGGATTGTATTCATTGGAGTTTAGAAGATTAAGGGGAGATCTAGTAGAAACTTACAAGATAATACATGGCTTGGAAAGGGTGGACGCTAGGAAATTGTTTCCGTTAGGCAAGGAGAATAGGACCCGTGGACACAGCCTTAGAATTAGAGGGGGTAAGTTCAGAACAGAAATGCGGAGACATTTCTTCAGCCAGAGAATGGTGGGCCTGTGGAATTCATTGCCGCAGAGTGCAGTAGAGGCCAGGACGCTAAATGTCTTCAAGGCAGAGATTGATAAATTCTTGATGTCACAAGGAATTAAGGGCTACGGGGAGAATGCGGGTAAGTGGAGTTGAAATGCCCATCAGCCATGATTGAATGGCGGAGTGGACTCGATGGGCTGAATAGCCTTACTTCCACTCCAATGTCTTATTGGTTTTATGACCAGTCCAGCTCTGGTTCTGATCAATGGCAATCCCCAGGATGTTGATAGTGGTGGATTCAGTGATAGCGATACCATGGAACATTAAGGGGCGATGGCTACATTCTCTCTTGTTGGAAAGAGAGATTGTTTGGCACTTGCATGGCATGAATGTTACTTGTCACTTGTCAGCACAAAACCAAATATTGTGCAGATCTTGATGCTTTTGGGCATTGACTGTTTCAGTACCCGAGGCCACGAATGGTACTCCGGACCTTATAGTGAAGGGTAGGTCATCAACAAACCAGTTGAGGATGGCAGGGCCAAGGACACCACCTTGATGAACTGCAGCAAAGGCATTGTAGAATAGAGATGATAGACCTCCAATAACCTCAACCATGTTTCTTTGAGCCAGATAGGTCTCCAATTAGTGGAGAGTATCCCTCCGATTCCAACTAACTCTAGTCAGAGGGGCTTACATTGAAGTCCCATGGCATTCATTAATATACAAATGATACTGTGATTTGAAATATGGACAACAGAACATTACCCAAGTCACTGGATTAGTTGCACAAGGAATCACCTCCCCTTAATTGCATTTCTGTATCTCGTGTAACAAAATGATTAACCAAAATAAGAACACCACACCAAAGCGAATAAATCTATTTCTCAGTTTGTGCAGAGAGAAGTTAATGCGTCAAGTCCAGCATGTGACCACATTTTTAAAAAAAATTTACTTGATTTTGGTTGTAGACTGAATAGAGACCATTATAGACCATAATAAAGGACTCTATTTTTAAAAAGGTTACTGAAACCCAATGAAAGTGCTGTTCACACTGCTGCTTTGTTCAAGCCTTAGGAGACTATGGTCGCAGATAGGCAACTCTAGGAGACTGTGAACAAAGTGACGTTTGGTCAGCAACAGGCTGATGACTGGTTTGTGGAATTGTGACCAGCTATAGATGCCAAAGGCCATCAGCCTGACAACAACTGTCTGATCGTCTCCTGGATGGGTGTAAATGATACTGATCAGCCTTCCAACTGATGAAGAGGCAGACTAGTTTTAAAAAAAACCTGAAGTCTGAAGAAAGCCAGTTTATTTTCTCCCAGCATTTGCTGTGAGCTGTTACTTTTAACCAACAAGTCAAACTTTATAATTTTTTAAACCAGTCACTCAATGTTTCCTGTGAAGTTGTGAGCATACAAAAGCAACACTCAATCAAATCCGGTGGGTGTGTGTAATCAAATTATTTACCCAGTATATATTGTTCCCTCCACCCATAACAAAGATTTTTTTTTGCTTGTCTGTATACGCATAGGGGATTTAAAAGGGTATCAGATTTTTATCTATGGACAGCTCATAGCCCATTGAGGAGGCATTGGCCTCATGGTATTATTACTAGATTATTAATCCAGAAACTCAGCTAATATTCTAGGGACCTGCATTCAAATCCTGCCATGACAAGTGGTGGAATTTGAATCAATAAGGAATCTGGAATTGAGGGTCTAATGATGACCATGAAACCACTGTTGATTCTCTGGTTCACTAATTCCTTTAGGCAAAGAAATGTGTCATCCTTACCTGGTCCTGCCTACATGAGACTCCAGACCCATGGCAATGTAGGTGACTCTTGCTGTTCTCTGGACAATAAATGCTGGCCTCGACAGAGATGCCCACACCCCATGAATGAAAAAAAAATGTGGACCAGATTTCTAAACTAAACAACATGTTCTGTCAATCTGAGTCTGACAGGAAAACTGGGGAACTTTGCATACTTAGATAAAAATTTTTTGAAAGCTTTAGTGACAACCCCAGGAACAATGGGGTTTGATTTCCAGTGTGCTACCCAGCGAGGCCATGACAAATGATTTCTTTAGAACTCTGCTTCTCTCTCCAAAGATGCTTCCAGACCATCTAAGTTTCTCCAGTATTTTAATGTTTTCATTTCAGATGTACAGCCATCCACAATTTTTTATTTTCATTCTTTCTGCATAGTTCAGTTTTAACCAAGTGTTAGACTGAACGTGTTCTCTCCAGATAACAGGATCAAAAAAAAGCAAAGCAATCAGAAGAGGTTTAAGTAGAAACACGCTTTACTAAAAATCTGGGTAACTGAACATCCATCACAACCTTACCCCCAGTCCACCTCCCAACCACTTCCTTCCATTATATACTTATCTTTTCACAGCAGCTGTTAAAGTAGATGCTGGACATTTAAACTGTGGATACTTCACACTTACTGATGGGGGGGGGGGGGGGGGGGGGGGGGGGGGAGGGGCTTCTGTGCTCATTAACTCCACAGTTGGCTGCAATGTTTTCTGGATTGGTCTCAAACTGTTTTCCTAATAGGAGGCTTATGTTCAGGAAATTTCAGAGTAGAAATGATCAAAATCTTTATAGTCCAATCAGGCTTCTGACCTGGATCAGAATTTCTGGGTCAATATTTCATAGTTTGGGATTTGGAATATAAGCTGGAAACTTGGTGGAAATCAATTTCATCAATAGCTTTAAGGTGGAACGAACCTTGAAGAATGAAGAAATTACAGGGTTGAACACACAAAGTTAGCAGGGTGGGAAAAAAACACAATTCCTCCCTATCACCTCCTCTCTCTCCACCACACCCAACTTTGTCCAGCATCTCATTACTCATTCTGACACACAACTCCACTCCCTATCTATTTCCAACGTGGTCCTTAAAATCCGTTTCCTTACCCAATATATCCTTTTCTTGTCTTGGTGTCCATTATGTTTGATAATCTTACTATGAAGTATTTTGGAATGTCCTTCTACATTCAAGATGCATCAACATGAAAACTGTTGTTTTATTATAGATAAGGACTTTTCTTTTGATGTCTTATTTGCTAATATGCCTCTCAAGAACCTGCTTCAAATTGTCCTTTTAAATAGCCAAAAATTAATTTCACCAGGGAAAATCAAAAGGGATTGATTTTCTACTCATTATAGCTGCACAAAAATAATAACGTGGTGCCACTGTTTAAGTAGGGTGGAAAAAACAAGCCAGGGAACTATAGACTAGTGAACCTGACATCGGTGGTGGGCAAGTTGTTGGAGGGAATCCTGAGGGACAGGATGTACATATATTTGGAAAGGCAAGGACTGATTAGGGATAGTCAACATGGCTTTGTGCATGGGAAATCATGTCTCTCAAACTTGATTGAGTTTTTTGAAGAAATAACAAAGAGGATTAATGAGGGCAGAGTGGTAGATATGATCTATATGGACTTCACTAAGGCATTCGACAAGGTTCCCCATGGGAGACTGATTAGCAAGGTTAGATCTCACAGGATACAGGAAGAACTAGCCATTTGGATACAAGGGTGGTGGTGGTGGAGGGTTGTTTTTCAGACTGGAAGCCTGTGACCAGTGGAGTGCCACAAGGATCGGTGCAGGGTCCTCTACTTTTTGTCATTTAAATAAATGATTTGGATGCGAGCATAAGAGGTACAGTTAGTAAGTTTGCAGATGACACCAAAATTGAAGGTGTAGTGGACAGCGAAGGTTATCTCAAATCACAACAGGATCTTGACCAGATGGGCCAATGGGCTGAGAAGTGGCAGATGGAGTTTAATTCAGATAAATGTGAGGTGCTGTATTTTGGGAAAGCAAATCTCATCAGGACTTATACACTCAATGGTAAGGTCCGAGGCAGTGTTGCTTGGAGTGTAGGTTTATAGCTCCTTTAAAGTGGAGTCCTTTAAAGTGGAGATAGGACAGTGAAGTAGGCGTTTGGTATGCTTTCTTTTATTGGTCTGAGTAATGAGAACAGGTGTTGGGAGGTCACGTTGCGGTTGTACAGGACATTGGTTCGGCCACTGTTGGAATATTGTGTGCCATTCTGGTCTTCTTCCTATCGGAAAGATGTTGCGAAACTTGAAAGGGTTCAGAAAAGATTTACAAGGATGTTGCAGGGTTGGAGGATTTGAGCTATAGGGAGAGGCTGAACAGGCTGGGGCTTTTTTCCCTGCAGTGTCGGAGGCTGAGGGGTGACCTTATAGAGATTTACAAAATTATGAGGGGCATGGATAGGATAAATAGACAAAGTCTTTTCCCTGTGAAAAGTCTTTTCACAGCAATGAAGCAATTTAACTGTTCAGCCCAGCTCTTATGGAAGTTACAAAGTTAAAAATCACACAACACCAGGTTATAGTCCAAAAGGTTTAATAGGGAGCATGAGCTATCGGAGCGCTGCTCCTTCATCAGGTAGCTGTGGTCTACAACCACCTGATGAAGGAGGAACAATGCTCTGAAAGCCAGTGCTTCCAATTAAACCTGTTGGACTATACCCAAGTGTTGTGTGATTTTTAACTTTGTACACCCCAGTTCAATACCAGCATCTCCAAATCATGCAAACCTATGGGAGCTGGTTAGCCAATTGGCTCGTATGCAGCTCCAACATGGTTTCAAGTCACTTTCTGGCTAATGAAGGCTTGGGACTACCTCCTTGTCTCGCTGTCAAAAGTGGATGGCAATACAAAACCACCACTAATAAAATTGCTAATAAAAATAGAATTTGGATGAAGCGTGAGCAGACAATGAGTTAAAAACATATCTTTCAGTCGAGCACTTGTGAACTGCTAAGTTAGTAAAGCTCCCCCACAGGTTGAAGATACACCATGAAAGTCATTCCTTCTCAAGCTCTCCCCTCGCATGAGGCATGACCACTCATGTTAAACCACGATCAACTGTATCACTAATAGGAAAGCAGCCCTATGGACCTCTGGGACTAAAGACTTTACCATGAAATGGAATAATTCTCCTAATTTCAGTCATTTTAAAATCAGATTTCTTACATCCTTATTAAAATCAAAAATAAAAATGGTCATAAAAGAAAAAATAAAGAGTCACTGGACCCGAAATGACAACTCCGTTTTCTCTGCACACTTGCTGAGTTTTCCAAGCAATTTCTGTTTTCATTCCTGATTTCCAGCATCCATAGTTCTTTTGGGTTTTTTTAAAAATCCCAATTAATTCTTTTTAGGTTTCCTCCAAATTTCTGCCATAACCAAAACTGTGTCTGATTGCCACTTGTAAATATACAGGGGAAAAATATTTTCCAGTAAAGTGGCTGTTTCAGGGAATACACTAGATTTGAATCATGTAAATCGGCTTTATCAGGAAGTGTAACTTAACCAATATATCCTAGGTGCAGCCCTTTTTTAAAATTCATTCACGGGATGAAGGTGCCTCTGACTAAGCCATCATCTGTTGCCCATCCCTAATATCTCAGAGGGCAGTTAACAGTTGTCCACATTGCTGTGGGTCTGGAGTTACATTTAAGCCAGACCAGGAAATGATGGCAGTTTCCTTGCCTAAAGGAAGGAACCCAGGTGGGTTGTTCTGACAATTGACAATGGTTTCACTGTCATTAGACTCTTAATTCCAGATATTTATTGAATTTACAAATTTAACTGCTGCCATCTTTAAACCAATACTTGCACACTTTGTAGTTCCATTTATGCTAACAACAGAATGTTACACTGATTTAAAGTCAGTGACTAATCTCTGAACAGCTTAAAACTTCAACAAGCCAAATTTCTCTGAACTAATGAGTTGCCAGAGGTAGTGGAGGAGGCTGGGACAATTACAACATTTAAAAAGGTATCAGGATAGAAAAATGAATAGGAAAGGTTTTGGGGGATATGGGCCAAGTGCTGACAAATGGGATTAGATTAATTTTGGATATCTGGTTGGCATGGAGAAGTTGAACCTAAGGGCCTGTTTCCACGCTGTACATTTCTATGACTCCATAACAACTAAAATATTATAAGTGTATTGATCTTCAACATAAAGAATGCAATTTTATTACATATAAGCAGTAAACCATACTTCCGAAGCTGAGTGATAAGTGTCTTACCTTTATCATGTAAAATGAACCCCTAAAATAATCTCACCCCATTGTTAAAAGTTTGTTACATTAATATAGCGACTGATACTTTTTTTTTCAGCTACAAGATTAAACATGCTTGCATTCAGACTGCTTTTGAAATGAATGATGGTGCAAACATCCCTTCCAGTTTGACAGGCTTGTACCAAAACAGTACCTAGCTCCTGTTAAAATCAGTTTCTCCCTCCTTCATTACTGCCCCAACATGCCCCTTCCCCACAAAGGTTTAAAATCAGCTTCACAAAGCTTTTTCAATTCACTCTTGGGATGTGAACGTCACAACTGTACTAGCATTTATTGCCCATCTCTAGTTGCCCTTGAGAAGGTGGGAGTGAGCTGCCTTCTGAAACTAATGCAGTCCATGTGCTGTGGGTTGACCCCAATGTCCTTAAGGAGGTAATAAAACTGGTCTAGTGACACTGAAGTAGCTGTGCTATTCCAACACCACACCACAGATCTCCAGCATCTGCAATCCTCACTTTCTCCACACTGAAGAAATCGCAACATATGTCCAAGTCTGGATCTTAATGTGTCTAATTCCAGGGCATTAACACAAGTTTAACAAGTTGGAGTCCTGCAGCAGGCAAATCTGTTTTAGGGGGTTCCTGTGGTTCAGTGCTCATGAAGGTCAGAAGGTCCAAGTTCAAACCCCACCCGTTCCACACCAGTCTCTGAACAGATCAACTAATAAAATACCTTTAACAGTCTTTCCAGAATCGCGCGTCCCGTCTACAAAAGTCGGACAACGAACAGAGAAAGGATCTGGGAAGTAAAATGGAAAGATCCAGACGACTTACCCGAACGATGACAGTTGGTCCCGAGTTAAACCAAAAATTAAACGCAACGTGGATTAGGCAAGGACTGACAAGCAAGTGATCTAACTCCAAAAAACTCCGTTTGACCCAATGTCTGCAAATGAGTCAGAAATTCCTTGAATTCAGCAGCAGCAGCAGCAGCAGCAGCCAGGACTAATATGGAAAGTGCAGAAAGAGGCGAGGCCCGGCCCAGAGCCGCCATTTTACATTTCAACCAACAACAAAAAAACCACCGATTTAAACTCCGCCATTAACAGCTGGGTATACTCACTGTCTCTCTGACTGCTCCCGTTATCAAAAATTACTTGATTCACCTCACACTCCGAGAAATCACTCGATCTTTTTTTTTTCTCCCCCTCACACTCCGGGAACCGCTCGATCTCTCGCGCTGATCGTTAACGGACAATCTCCTCCCGCCCACTCACCGGGTTTTTTTTTCAAACTGTTGTCAGTTGCTGATTGGCCTCGACACGGGACTTTCCGCAGCTGCCAAAGCCCCAGTTTCAATTCTAGTTTCACTCAGGTTTCCCCTCTGTCCCGCCTTCTCTCATTCCCCTCGCCGCGAAGCGGAAAGGAGGAGGAGGAGGGTGTGTGTGTGAAGTAAACCCGCTGGCCCTGGCCTCCTGCTATACCAACGCCACTTGGCAGGAAGGGTCACTGGAGCCTAAATGTCAGAGATTACCTGGACTATCTTTGACACCTCGCTCCCCTTCCTGGACCTCTCCATCTCCATTAGTGACGACCGACTTGACACTGACATTTTTTACAAACCCACCGACTCCCATAGCTACCTGGATTACACCTCTTCCCACCCTACCTCTTGCAAAAATGCCATCCCGTATTCCCAATTGCTCCGCCTCCGCCGTATCTGCTCCCAGGAGGACCAGTTCCACCATAGGACATACCAGATGGCCTCCTTCTTTAGAGACCACAATTTCCCTTCCCACGTGGTTAAAGATGCCCTCCAACGCATCTCGTCCACATCCCGCACCTCCGCCCTCAGACCCCACCCCTTCAACCGTAACAAGGACAGAACGCCCCTGGTGCTCACCTTCCACCCTACAAACCTTCGCATCAACCAAATCATCCACCGACATTTCCGCCAACTCCAATCAGACCCCACCACCAGGGATATATTTCCCTCCCCACCCCTTTCCTCCTTCCGCAAAGACCGTTCCCTCCGTGACTACCTGGTCAGGTCCACACCCCCCTACGACCCACCCTCCCATTCTGGCACTTTCCCCTGCCACCGCAGGAACTGTAAAACCTGTGCCCACACCTCCTCCCTCACCTCTATCCAAGGCCCTAAAGGAGCCTTCCACATCCAAAGTTTCAGCTGCACATCCACCAATATCATTTATTGTATCCGTTGCTCCCGATGTGGTCTCCTCTACATTGGGGAGACTGGGCGCCTCCTAGCAGAGCGCTTTAGGGAACATCTATGGGTCACCCGCACCAATCAACCAAACCGCCCCGTGGCCCAACATTTCAACTCCCCCTCCCACTCTGCCGAGGACATGGAGGTCCTGGGCCTCCTTCACCGCCGCTCCCTCACCACCAGATGCCTGGAGGAAGAACGCCTCATCTTCCGCCTCGGAACACTTCAACCCCAGGGCATCAATGTGGACTTCAACAGCTTCCTCATTTCCCCTTCCCCCACCTCATCCTAGTTTCAAACTTCCAGCTCAGTAACTGTCTCCTTGACTTGTCCGACCTGCCTATCTTCTTTTCCACCTATCCACTCCACCCTCTCGTCCTTGACCTCTCACCTTCATCTCCTCCCCCACTCACCCATTGTACTCTATGCTACTCTCTCCCCACCCCCACCCTCCTCTAGCTTATCTCTCCATGCTTCAGGCTCACTGCCTTTATTCCTGATGAAGAGCTTTTGCCCGAAACGTCGATTTCGCTGCTCGTTGGATGCTGCCTGAACTGCTGTGCTCTTCCAGCACCACTAATCCAGTATTTTAACTAGTATTGATTGTTGTAAAAAAAAATCTGGTTTTCTAATGTCCTCTACCCAATATTCGTGGCATATATACGTGGTTAACTCTCAGCTGCCCTAAACGGACCACTAGGCTACTTACTTCCAAGATAATTAGAGATGGACAAGAAATGTTGGTTTTGCCTGTAATACCCACATCCCATGCATTTTTTTTTAATCTGAAGTGTTTGCACCTATTAACTTCTTAACATTAATTTTTAAATATAACATGTAAATTGCAAGTAAAGTTAGAGATACCTGAGTGCAATACATATTTGTGAAAATAATTGAACTGTATTGCAATGCATATAATTTCAAATTGGAAGTGTTGTGATATGATTATGTAAACTTTATTTATAAAGTATTAGTTTAATATCTGATACACACTTAGCTGGGGAGCATTGATGTAACTCTAAACAATACACCTCTCTTTTGAGAGATTTTCAAAATTAACAATAGCTTTATTCAAGACAAAAGTAAAAATAGGTGGATAAGAGAAATTTTTAAAAATCTTTCCATTTAGTTTCTCATTTTTTGGGAGGTTTTTATATTACTCTAATTTTTTTCTTGATTTTGCATTCCCAAATGAATATTATATTACCATTCACTCCTTTCTATACATTTTGACTGATTGTATCTTAGGACACATGACAATAAATCAGTGAATTGTTTACAAGCAGTATACAAAGAACATAGTAAGCAAGGATATATAGATCAAGACAGAGGCTTACAGGTTACATTGAACAGGACATATGTGAGGCAAGATCATTGTTAGCATTATTTGAGGCTAGATGATCTATTCAACAGTCTAAAAATGGCTGGGAAGAAGCTGTTCCTGAACCTGTTGGTGTGTGTATTCAGGCTGCTATATCTTCTGCCTATTGGAAGAGGTTGCAGGAGATCATTATCGGAGTGTGATGGGTCCTGGATGTTGGCACTCTTTCTGCAGCAATGAGCTGTGTAAATGGAGTCAATGGATGAAAGGTTGGCTTCCCTGATGATGGGCTTGACTATCGCCTTCTGTGGTTTCTTATGGTCCTGGGCAGAGCAGTTGCTATACCAGGCTGTTCTACAGATGTCTGGGTGTATAAGTTGGTTAGGGTACTAATGGACATGTCAAATTTCCTGAGGAAGAAGAGGTGGTGTTGTGCCTTCTTGACTGTTACATCTACTTGGGAAGTCCAGGATAGTAGTCGATTATCAGCACTGCGAGGAACTTGATGCTCTCCACCCTCAAACTTGGTTCTATTGATTTAGATGGGAGCATGTCCTCTTTTCTTTTTGAAGTCAATGATAAGTTCTTCAGTTTTGCTGACATTGAGAGAGATTATTCTCATTGCACCCATTACGTCACCAAGACCTCTATCTCCTTTTTGTATTTTGTCTCATCATTGTTAGATATTCGTTCCACTACAGTGGTGCCTTTAATTAATTTGTAGAGGCCCGTTCATTTGGAATTTGGCAACACACTAGAGGATGTACAGGGAGTAGAGTAGGGGATTGAGGACTCATCCTTGGAAGACTCTAGTGTTATTGCAGAGATGGTGTAAATATCTGTCTTCACTGATTGTGGTCTATGGGTCAGAAAGCTGAGGATCCAGTTGTAGAGATTTGTTTCTTTGCTTGATGCCTCTGCCATTAACTATTGGCATCTCATCACTATCTAATCCCATCCACCACGGTAAAGATCTACTTCCTCCATAGTTGATATTACAGTTTGTAAATTCATATTATGCATTGCAGAACTTTGACAAAGCTTTATCCACAGACAAGGAGTCAGCCTAGTGGTAGTAGTGGTGGACTGTTAAGCTGGAGACTGTGATTCAAATCATGCCACAATAGGTGGTGAAACTTGAATTCAATAAAAATCTGAAGTGTTTAATAATTACCACAAATCCATTGCTGATCACTAGTGAACCAGATGGGTTTTCTCAATATCCTATAGGGAAGGAAACCACCATCCTTGCCTGACCTCCATGCGAGTCCAGATCCACAGCAATGTAGTCGACTCTTATTGCGCATTCCTAACTGCTGTCTGGGCAATTAAATGCTGACCTGGCTGTCAATGTCCCCATCAAACAAATGAATAAAATAACTTTTCAGTCTGCCTCACATCTCAACTCCTCGGACACAAACCTCCAAAAATCTGCTCCAAGTTGCATATCATCCCATTTGGACATACTTTTCAGATGGTTGTGAGGAAGGGTCACTGGACCAGAAACATTTGGGGCGGCACGGTGGCACAGTGGTTAGCACTGCTGCCTCACAGCGCCAGAGACCTGGGTTCAATTCCCGCCTCAGGTGACTCTGTGTGGAGTTTGCACATTCTCCCCGTGTCTGCGTGGGTTTCCTCCGGGTGCTCCGGTTTCCTCCCACAGTCCAAAGATGTGCAGGTCAGGTGAATTGGCCATGCTAAATTGCCCATAGTGTTAGGTAAGGGGTAGATGTAGGGGTATGGGTGGGTTGCACTTTGGCGGGGCGGTGTGGACTTGTTGGGCTGAAGGGCCTGTTTCCACACTGTAAATAATCTAATCTAATTAACTCTGATTTCTCTCCATAGATGCTATCAGGCCTGCTGAACTTTTCCAGCAAATTCTGTTTTTGTTTGTGATTTACAGCATCCGTTTTTTTGGTTTTCATTGCAGACTCTTTGTTGTTGCTGAGTCAAAATACAGGAAAACACCTATCTTACATCACTTTGTAGGAGTACTGTTACAGCTGAGGCTAGAGAACGACATAGTTGCTCTGGTCCCACTGTATCTTGGGTTATAATGTAAAATAGAAATACAATCTTCAGTTATTGACAGGACCAATTAAATCCTTTAATAATCAATTTTAAACAAAAAAGTTATTAATAAGATTGCTTAGTAAGGAGCATTGGAGGTTTATAAAATCATGAGGGCCATGGATAGGGTAAATAGACATGATCTTTTCCTTAGGATGGGGATGGGGATGGGGGTGGAAAGAGTCCAGAACTAGAGGGCATAGGATTAGGGGGAGGGGGGTAAGAGATTTAACAAAGAATATTACAGCACAGTACAGGCCGTTCGGCTCTCGATGTTGCACCAAAAGTGACCCAATGGGCAACTTTTCCACACAAGGTGGTGCGTGTATGGAATAAGCTGCCAGAGGAAGTGGTGGAGACTGGTACAATTAAAACTATCCAGATGACTTTTCAGGGCTGTATGAATAGGAAGGGTTTAGAGGGATATGGGCCAAGTGTTGGCAAATGGGACTAGATTCATTTAGAATATCTGGTCAGTGTGAACGTGTTGGACCGAAGGGTCTGGTTCCGTGCTGTACATTTCTGACTATAAAAAATACAAATCAAAAGGAACATAATGATGTAATAATTGATTATCTATTTATATTGGTCAGTAGAAAAGAAGTACAAATGCTTACGCTTCTAAATAGCTCTAAAACACATACAAATGCACAAACACATTTCAAAAGAAAAGAGGTGGAAAAAAATTACCATCACCCTAAAAATGTTTTGTGGACTAATGAGGTTACAGCTAACTCATTTCATTGCATATTCTTGAAGCTAGAAGATTTCAACCAGACAGTTGCTCTTTTTACTGCTCCATCCTTGCAACCTCTAGCTCACCATCTCTCTCTCTCTCTTTCAGCCTCTCCTTCATCAAATCTCCCTCACTGCATCACCCACTGCCACAGTTCTTGTGTTCTAGTGAGCCAACCTTTCACTACTCGCTTTCTCCAATCACTGGTTACATCTCTTCCCATGTTTGCAGCAAAGCAGCCTTCGATTGGAAGAACAGCTTCTCATTGATTCTGTCTCTTCAGTACACAGGTATAGTTTCTTTCCTTGGTTGCCTTGTGATTTGAATTTTCCAGGGCTTTCTGGGAGCTTATGGGACCACCTCACACATGTATACTGAACCTTGACTCAACTGCCTATAAGCTGAGTTGACTACAATGTGCTGCTCCATAACACCAACAGTATGAGTTCAGACACCATTTCAATTGAGATAATGCTTGCAACTGCCTGTTCTCCTTGTCCAATTGTGATACCATGGCATGGCAATGAGCAGAAAGCCATGGTTAACAACCTAGACAACAGGGTACGACATAAACAGAGAGAGAGAGAGAGAGAAAGAGAGAGAGAGAAGTTTAACTTAACTTCTTACAAGCAGCAAGAATTTGCTGCTGCAGCCTGTATGAAAAATATTTGATTGACACTTTGAAGTTCCTTTTACACAACTTCCCAAGTCATCTTTTTAATGAAACTGACTGAATCTGCAATCGATAAAACTGTGAAATGATATCACAAGGAAATTGGAGCACATCGAGAGGGACACTAAAAGGTATCTTACTACTGATAGTAGAATTATCTTTAACCTTGAGGGGATTTTTGCTGATAACCTTCAATCTCATTCTCAGTTTGAAAACGGTGGGTGGGGGCATGTATCTTTCAAGTATGAAGAAGAAAATATTGGACATTTGAAATGAAAACAAATAGCAAGTACACAGTTATCACGTTATTCAGCATCCAGTAAGGGAAAATGTAGTGAATATTTTAAGTGTATATTTTTCTTCATTGGGTAAAATTGGGAATTAAGGTTTAAGCTACTTTTATATCATTCATACATGGTGCAGTCACTGACTAGCACCAATGCATGTATCCTGACTGAGATCGATCAACTCAACAGTCCAATCTTATGATTCTCTTGATTTGAAATACTTTGTATCCAGCATTGAGCTTTCATGGTTTTCATTTGAAACAGCAAGATTTTGTTTCTCGAGATTAATTCCGTCCAGCGTAACAGAGTAATTTTTAAGTATCTCTGTTGAAGGGAGAGTTAATTATGTATCTTCATTTTCCTAAGTATTTGTTTCGAGGTTTAAAAACCCACATATTAAAGTGAAGAATTTTAGCATGCAATCCTCCGTGAATTTCTCCAGAGGCTAATTTTCTTCGACCTTTGGCAATGGCTATTGTGAAGCTATTGCAAAATTTGTCTCCATTTGTTTTGCTTAATATTTTTATCAGAATAGAAATATCATATAGAAAAGTTAATGTTTTAAAACGGTATGTAAAATATTTATTTGTGAAACAAAGGTGGGATTATTCAGGCATGTCTTGCTCAAATATTGATGTCATTGTACAAATATAAAAGCAGAAGACAACTAATCAATTCAAATACATGGGCTTGGTAACTTTACAGCCTGGGAGTTAAAATAGATCCTTCATACCAGTTCTTATATAGTACTGCAAGTAGTTTAAATTAAAATACACTGACTCTAATTTGCTGAAATGCAGAATATCATGCCATTGTTGCACAATTTGTGTTATAGGTTCATCATATATAGGCAGGAAATTCACTTTTAGAATGCTGTCCTGTTCTAGTGTTCTTACGGCATCAGTCTTTACCTCCAGGTTTTTGGATTTGTTCTGATATCCTTTTATTTTAGTTATAATCTGTGGATTCTTATTAAACATCTCTCGAATGTACATGAATTTCAAAAAATGCTTTCAGCCTTATTAATCACTAGCAAAGACAAAGACAATGTGTTTCCCATTGCTAACTGCCTTTAAAACTAAGTGGCTTACTAGACCTTTTCAGAGGCCAGTTAAGTGTCAAACATATTGCCATGGGTCTGGAGCCACATGGAGACTAGGTAAAGATGGCAGATTTTCTTCTTGAAAACATATGAGAGAATCAAGTAAGGTTTTGCAGTGATAACTGTCACAGTCACCGTGAGTGAGGCATGTCTTATAATCTATCATTTATTTATTCCAGTTAGTTCACAGTCATTTCTGGAGTCAAAGTAACCTTGACATTATTTTTTTCAATTTGATACACATGAAAGCTTAGTTTATGGCACTTTAAAGTGAAGGAAATCTTTAATAAAATGATCCATTGACATCTGGTATCTGTGACGCACTAAAGAGAAGCTACAATCACTTTGCTGACATAATAGGTGCGTGATAATTGACTATTAATGTTTACAGATATTAAATAAAACCTGAAAGCTCATCTTCAAACGATCAAGTGAAGTTTAAAAGCAGATGATTTGATAAAGACCTTCCTGATGAATGCACAGCATGATAGTAATTCTCCATCTTCAGTTCTCGGACCAGAGATCAGGTGAGACCCACAATGGCATCTATATACTTCACAAACTCAACTTCACTATGAGGGCAGAATCTTGCATTACGTAGCTGAAATCTGGTGTTGGATGTAGAAGTCAGAGATGTACAACATGGAAACAGACCCTTCGGTCCAACCCATCCATGCTGACCAGATATCCGAACCCAATCTAGTCCCACCTTCCAGCACCCGGCCAAATCCCTCCAAACCCTTCCTATTCATATACCCATCCAAATGCCTCTTAAATGTTGCAATTGTACCAACCTCCACCACTTCCTCTGGCAGCTCATTCCATACACTTATAACCCTCTGCATGAAAAGGTTGCCCATTAGGTCTCTTTTATATCTTTCCCCTCTCACCCTAAACCTATGCCCTCTAGTTCTGGACTCCCCGAACCCAGGGAAAAGACTTTGTCCATTTATCCTATCCATGCCCCTCAATTTTGTAAACTTCTATAAGGTCACCCCTCAGCCTCCGACGCTCCAGGGAAAACAGCCCCAGCCTGTTCAGCCTCTCCCTGTAGCTCAAATCCTCCAACCCTGGCAACATCCTTGTAAATCTTTTCTGAACCTTTTCAAGTTTCACAACATCTTTCCGACAGGAAGGAGACCAGAATTGCATGCAATATTCCAACAGTGGACTAACCAATGTCCTGTACAGCCGCAACATGACCTCCCAACTCCTGTACTCAATACTCTGTCCATTAAAAGGAAAGCATACCAAACACGTTCTTCACTATTCTATCTACCTGCGACTCCACTTTCAAGGAGCTATGAACCTGCACCTCAAGGTCTCTTTGTTCAGCAACACTCCCTAGGACCTTACCATTAAGTGTATAAGTCCTGCTAAGATTTGCTTTCCCAAAATGCAGCACCTCACATTTATCTACCACTTCTCAGCCCATTGGCCCATCTGGTCCAGATCCTGTTGTAATCTCAGGTAACCCTCTTCGCTGTCCACTACACCTCCAATTTTGGTGTCATCTGCAAACTTACTAACTGTAACTCTTATGCTCACATCCAAATCATTTATGTAAATGACAAAAAAAAGAGCCCAGTACCAATCCACTGGTCACAGCCCTCCAGTCTGAAATACAACCCTCCACCACCAGCCTCTCTTCTACCTTTGAGCCAGTTCTGTATCCAAACGGCTAGTTCTCCCTGTATTCCATGAGATCTAACCTTGCTAATCAGTCTCCCATTGGGAACATTGTCGAATGTCTTACTGAAGTCCATATAGATCACATCTACTGCTCTGCCCTCAATCCTCTTTGTTACTTCATCAAAAAACTCAATCAAGTTTGTGAGACATGATTTTCCATGCACAAAGCCATGTTGACTATCCCTAATCAGTCCTTGCCTTTCCAAATACATGTACGTCCTGTCCCTCAGGATTCCCTCCAACAACTTGCCCACCACCGAGGTCAGGCTCACCGGTCTACAGTTCCCTGGCTTGTCTTTACACCCTTCTTAAACAGTGGCACCACGTTTGCCAACCTCCAGTCTTCCGGCACCTCACCTGTGACTATCGATGATTCAAATATCTCAGCAAGAGGCCCAGCAATCCCTTCTCTGGCTTCCCAGAGTTCTCGGGTACACCTGATCAGGCTTTGGGGATTTATCCACCTTTAACCGTTTTAAGACATCCAGCACTTTCTCCTCTATACTCTGGACATTTTGCAAGATGTCACCATCTATTTCCCTACAGTCTATATCTTCCATATCCTTTTCCACAGTAAATACTGATGCAAAATATTCATTTAGTATCTCCCCCATTTTTTTGGGGCTCCACACAAAGGCTGCCTTGCTGATCTTTGAGGGGTCCTATTCTCTCCCTAGTTACCCTTTTGTCCTTAATATATTTGTAAAAACCCTTTGGATTCTCTTTAATTCTATTTGCCAAAGCTATCTCATGTCCCTGTTTTGCCCTCCTGATTTCCATCTTAAGTTTACTCCTACTTTCTTTATACTCTTCTCAGGATTCACTCGATTTATCCTGTCTATACCTGACATATGCTTCCTTCTTTTTCTTAACCAAACCCTCAATTTCTTTAGTCATCCAGCATTCCCTATACCTACCAGCCTTCCCTTTCATCCTGACAGGTATATACTTTCTTTGGATTCTTGTTGTCTCATTTCTGAAGGCTTCCCATTTTCCAGCCGTCCCTTTACCTGTGAACATCTGCCTCCAATCAGCTTTCAAAAGTTCTTGCCTAATACCGTCAAAATTGGTCTTTCTCCAATTTAGAACTTCAACTTTTAGATCTGGTCTATCCTTTTCTATCACTATTTTAAGATGAATAGAATTATGGTCGCTGCCCCTTGATATTTGTTACCATCATGGAGTCCCCACTATCAGCATCTTGGGGGCTACCATTGATCCAAAATTCAGTTGGACTTGCCATATAAACACTGGCTGCAAGAGTAAAGGTTAGGAAAACCCCAGTCTGTTACTCACCACCTGACTTCCCAAATTCAGTCCGTCATCTACAAGGATAAAGTAAGGACTGCAGATGCTGGAGATCAGTGTCAAAAAGTGTGGTGCTGGAAAAGCACAGCTGGAACAGGAAAGTTGATGTTTTGAACATAAGCTCCTAGTAAAGTGGCAAGTAACATTCATACCACACAAATTCGTGAACAGTTTTTTTTAAGATTACATTCCCTAGAGTGTGGAAACAGGCCCTTCGGCCCAACCAGTCCACACCGACCCTCTGAAGAGTAACCCACCCAGACCCATTTCCCTTTGACTGACCTAACACTATGGGCAATTTAACATGGCTAATTCACCTGACCAGCACATCTTTGGAGTGTGGGAGGAAACCGGAGCATCCGGAGGAAACCCACGCAGACGCAGACACAGAGAATGTGTGGAGTTTGCACAGTCACTAGAAGCTAGAATCGAACCTGGGACCATGGTGCTGTGAGGCTCTCCCACTCCTTGGATGCTCCCTGACTAGCTATGCTTTTCCACCACCACCACGTTTTGGCCATCATTGACCATGCATAAGTCAGGAGTGTGATGCAATACCCCTCCACTTGCTAGGATGGGTGCAGGTCCAACAACACTGAAGCAGCTAGTGGGTCAACATAGCAGGTGCATTGCAGCAATTCAAGGTGGCAGCTCACCATCACTTTCTCGAGGGCAACTGGAGATGGGAACAAATGCTGACCAGCCAGTGAAATCCACATTCCACAAATGAACATTTTAAAAAAAAACAGAATGGTGAATCATTTGGGACAAGAAGAAGGGAAGTTCTTGACCCTGCAATATCTTCTGGGATCAAAAGGTCTGGGCACCATACTTAAAGGCAACCAAACAACTCTTTACTCACTGAAAGCCAGGCCATAGGTTCAGCCTGTGTTGGTGACTCCTCACCTGTTCCCTCCCTCTTCCACCATCACCAATACCAGAGATTTTTCAGACCGATAGAAAATGGCCTCAGTTCAGTGAACCGTCACTGGCTGCATGAAGAGGATGAACAATGTGTTTTGTAAGGTACCTTCTACTCACTGCAAATTGACACACACCACATTCTGCAATCTAACTGCAAATGCAGAGTAATATCAGCCTAGAGTGTCATGTGCAAGCCTCAGAACCATCATCTGTTAATGTATGTGATAGCCATCTTATACTGTTCATGTTCTACTGATGCAGGACTGTGAATATTAATCACTTACCAGGGAAGGGTTTAATCGCTATGCATACTTATGAAGTGCTTATAGACCTATTGGGATACACTCAATCCCTCATTCCTGTTTATCTGCCTGCAGGACAAGAATGTCCATGACAGAACGGATAGACCCAGACCAATGGGAATGGGCGGGAATATTTGCATTTTCACCCTTTTCCAGGAGAAGGTTGGCGGGGGAGAACTGTGACTGTGCTCGAACAGGTGGAGAGATAGGACTCTCAGAGGAAGACAGTGGTTCAAATAAGTGAGTTTACACATCAAGAAACAAATTCTCTCTCTACTCCATTCCACATACTTGTGGCCAACAAAAGGGGAGACGGCCTTCCCTCAGCTCCTCCTCAAACTCCAGAACCCCATTACCACCATCTCAGAGGTGGATGTCTCCCAGATATCAATAGTAAGTTCTTCATGGCATTTACCTGCACTCTCCACCAGCAGAGACATTCATTTTGGTGCGTGTTACTTTCTCTAATAAGGTTAGGGTAATCAGCTGGTCACTTTATCACTGAAATTGGTTCGCAACCTGTGAAGGAAGCAACATCCAAGGAAAGCCAGCCTTCACACAACCCCATGTTGATGAGCCATAAGTGACCTATTGAAGATGCAAAGTCAGTCAGGGGATCAACAACAAACATGCCACAAGCCATGAATGGATTAGAATGTAAGCTGAAGCTGTCGTATCCTGCTCCCTCCCTAATTTGTCTACTGTTGTGGCTCCCATGTGAAAACCTGACTGGTTCCATGGAAACAGACAAAAGTTGAACAGTATACACAATAGTTGCAGGATAGGACATTAGACTTGCACACCATGCTATAGTCATGGGTGCAGAATATTAATGTCAAGGGTGGGGGGGGGGGGGGGGGGGGGGGGAGAGAAGATGGATGAGTACCTCAATCTGCCTCAGGTGCCTCTTCACAAGGAATTAGGGAGTTGCCATTGAGAGCGCAGAGGGAGATGGGCAGCCAACCAAGCACTCTTGAGATTTCACCCAGAGACACTGTGGTGCCTTACCATTCAGCCTCCACTCTGACAGTGATCTCATTGCCTCTTGGAGAAGAAATTCACCTACATCTGGACATCTCTAAGCAGGCCAGGGTCTGCTAGGCCCCAATCCCATAGGGTTTCTACCAAACTTCGCACAGTCAACAAGACATATCAATCAAAAGGCTACCTCCACCTCAATTGTGGATGTTGGGGCTGCACCCAATCATACTGATAGACAAACAGAAAAGATAATAAGGGAATAAAATGTTAAAAAGACAACATCTCTAACAGTATGGTGTTTTTTTCACTTTGCCATGGTGATTAAGTGTATGGAAGTGTGACTTGCAAACCTGAGCTTTTCTGACTCAGAGGTGAGATTGTTACCGGATGTTCCCCAACAGGAAACCTTGGATGAATCAGGACATACAGAACCTGCTAAAAACCAGGCGTGAGGCCTTCAGATCAGGAGACGCACTCAAGTATAAAGAATCCAAGTATGACCTTCGCAGAGCCATTAAGACAGCCAAGGACCAATACCGATCCAACCTAGAGACCCAGACAGACACCAGACAACTACAGCAAGGACTGAATGACATCACAGGTTCTAAGAGACAGTGCAACATAGAAGACGATCACATATCCCTCCCAGATTGTCTCAATGCCTTCTATGCTCGCTTTGAGCAGAATTTCGGCGGAGAGGTAACACCTATTCTGACAAGTCCTGACAAACCTATCCCAACAATCACTGCATCAGAGGTCAGATCAGTTTTCCAACATGTGAATTAGGAAAGCTATAGGACAAGACGGAGTCCCAGGCCATGCACTCAGAGCAATAGACAATAGGTGCAGGAGTAGGCCATTCTGCCCTTCGAGCCTGCACCACCATTCATTATGGTCATGGCTGATCATCCTTAATCAGTATCCTGTTCCTGCCTTATCTCCATAACTCTTGATTCCACTATTCTTGAGAGCTCTATCCAACTCTTTCTTAAATGAATCCAGAGACTGGGGCATCCACTGCCCTCTGGGGCAGAGCATTCCACACACCCACCACTCTCTGGGTGAAGAAGTTTCTCCTCATCTCTGTCCTAAATGGCCTACCCCTCATTTTTAAGCTGTGTCCTCTGGTTCGGGACTTACCCATCAGCGGAAACAGGTTTCCTGCCTCCAGAGTGTCCAATCCTTTAATAATCTTATACATCTCAATCAGATCCCCTCTCAGTCTTCTAAACTCAAGGGTATACAAGCCCAGTCGCTCCAATCTTTCAACATAAGATAGTCCCGCCATTCCAGGAATTGATCTTGTGAACCTACGCTGCACTCCCTCAATAGCCTGAATGTCTTTCCTCAAATTTGGAGACCAAAACTGCACACAGTATTGCAGGTGCGGTCTCACCAGGGCCCTGTACAACTGCAGAAGAACCTCTTTGCTTCTATACTCAATCCCTCTTGTTATGAAGGCCAGCATGCTATTAGCCTTCTTCACTACCTGTTGTACCTGCATGCTTACCTTCATTGACTGGTGTACAAGAACACCCAGATCTCTTTGTACTGCTTCTTTACCTAACTTGACTCCATTTAGGTAGTAGCCGAAAATGTGTTGCTGGAAAAACGCAGCAGGTCAGGCAGCATACAAGGAGCAGGAGAATCGATGTTTTGGGTATGAGCCCTTCTTGAGGAATCAGGAAAGATTTTCCTGCTCCTTGGATGCTGCCTGACCTGCTGCGCTTTTCCAGCAACACATTTTCAGCTCTGATCTCCAGCATCTGCAGTCCTCACTTTCTCCATTTAGGTCGTAATCTGCCTTCCTGTTCTAGTCACCAAAGTGGATAACCATACATTTATCCACATTAAACTGCATCTGCCATGCATCTGTCCGCTCACGTAACCTGTCCAGGTCCCCCTGTAATCTCCTAACATCCTCCTCACAAAGCTGGGTGGCAGGGGGAAATGTATCATCAACAAATTTGCTAATGTTACATTAATACCATCTTCTATATCATTAATATATATTGTAAAAAGCTGAAGTCCCAGCACTGATCCCTGCGGTACCCCACTGGTCACCGCCTGCCATTCCGAAAGGGAGCCGTTTATCACTACTCTTTGTTTCCTGTCAGCCAACCAATTTTCAATCCAGTCAGTACTTTGCCCCCAATACCATGTGCCCTAATTTTGCTCACTAATCTCCTATGTGGGACTTTATTTCAGGCTTTCTGAAAGTCCAGGTACACTACATCCACTGGATCTCCCTTGTTCAGTTACATCCTCAAAAAATTCCAGAAGATGAGTCAAGCATGATTTCCCCTTCATAAATCCATGCTGACTCTGACTTATCCTGTTATTGCTATCCAGATGTGTGCAGATCAACTGGCAGAGGTTTTCTCTGATACCTTCAACCTCTCCCTGTAGCAGGCCATTGTCCCTGCCTGTTTCAAGAGGGCCAACATCATCCCTGTGCCTAAGGCGGCTCATGCAGCATGCCTCAATGATTACCACCCAGGTGGCTCTACCTTCGGTGGTCAAGAAGAACTTCGAAAGGCTGGTCATGGCATTAATCAACTCCAGCCTCCCCACTACTCTTGACCCACTCCAATTTGCCTACTGGACGAACAGATCCAAGTCAGATGCCATATCACTTGCCTTTACTCCTCCCTAGAACATCTTGACACCAAGAACACTCCGTAAGAATCCTACTCATACTATAGTTCAGCTATTATCCCCTTGATACTGATGACTAGACTGTGAGATCTTGGACTAAGCCCCACTCTCTGCAACAGGATCCTCAGTTTCCTGACCCACAGGCCACAATCAGTGAAGACTGGGGACAATATTTCATCGTCGCTAACACTCAGCACTGGAGCCCCCGGGGTGCATACTCAGCCCCCTAATGTACTCATTGTATTCCCATAACTGCGTCGCCAAAGACCAGACTAATGCCATAGTCGGTCGAATCTCAGATGGTGATGAAAGAGTACAGACTGGAGGTGGAAGACCTGGAAAAATGGTGCACTGAGAACAATCTAACTCAATGCCAGCAAAACCAAGGAATTCATTATTGACTTTCGGCGGGATGGTATTCATGCCCCGCTACACATTAACAGCACAGAGGTGGAACGAGTGCAGAGTGTCAAGCTCCTGGGAATGGTCATCCACAAGCAGCTTTCTTGGACTCTTCATGTGGATACACTGGTTACAAAGGCCTAACAACATCTCTTCCTCAGGCAGCTGAGGAAATTTGGCATGACCGCGAATACCTTTACCAACTTTTATAGGTGTGCCATCGAGAGCATACTGTCTTGATGCATCACTACCTGGTATGGCAACTGTGCCATTCAAGATTGGAGGCAGTTACAGAGAGTGGTGAACTTGGCCCAGACAATTACAAAGGCCAACCTCCCATCTATAGAATCCATCTACCAGGCCCGCTGTCAAGGAACGGTCGCCAGTGTTCTTAAAGATCCATCCCACCCTGGCAATGTTTTTCTACAACCTCTACCATTGGGGAGAAAGTACAGAATCCTGAACGTACGCAACAGTTGGTTTTGCAACAGTTTCTACCCTACTGTTGTTAGAATACTGAATGGACTCTCAAACTCTTAACATTTGCCTGTACTTGTGTTTTTGTTTTGCTGTTTACCTATTATTTACTGTCTATGCTACTTAACTCCGTGATCTGCCTGTACTGCTCGCAAGACAAAGCTTTTCACTGTGCCTTGGCACAAGTGACCATAAATTCAATTCAATTCAAAATGAGCAAGATATTAACTATATTACACTCAAAAATAATTTTGACAAGATTTCATAAATCGGCATCCTTTTATCCCAGCAATATCCTTGCAAACATCAAAACGCTAATGAAGATTTACCACTATCCTGAAACCAGATTTTCTTGCACAGACCAATTCATTCCCTTCTGGAAAATCTCTGCATATGGACTAGATTCCTTCAGCTGGCAATTCTTGAGACTTCTAAATCAAATTCCAAACTAAACTCACTATTATGTTAATTTCAGAGCAAACACAAGTTCCTTAAACTCAGGCCTCCAGCTGCATTTTTCTGACAAACCCACACACAGATTAACTGATCTCTAGATATCTCTGTCTCTTTCTGTCCCTGAAACTCTGTCACTAGGCTATAGCATAATTTTAAACAAACACAAAAAGTGTTGGAAAAACTCAGGTCTGGTAGCATCTGTGGAGAGAAAGCAGGATGAATGTTTTGGGTCCAGTGACCCTTCTTTTGTTATTGGACTCAAAACATTAACTCTGCTTTCTCTCCACAGATGCTACCAGCCCTGCTGAGTCTTTCCAGCAATTGCTGATTTTGTTTCTGATGTCCAGAGTTTTAAAATTTGTTTTCAATTTACTGAGCTGAAAAAGTTGTAAACCATTTTCACAAATGCATGCAAACAAACCATCTGACACCATCTCCCATCTTCTGAACACAAAACATAAATCAAAGTTTTACATCATTCCTAACACACAAATCATAAAATTAGTATGAAAGGGCAATTCTTCAAGGTAGTCTGAAATAAACTGTGTGCATGTAAACGTTTTTTGGAATCTCTATTCAGAAAGGAAATTAAAATGTTAAAATAATTTTTTTCAACCCACTAAAGGTTACAGTTCGTAATGAGACTTTTCTAATTCTTCTAAGAATTGTGAACTTTCCTGGTTTGGCCAACATTCATCACGTGTCTCTAGTTGCCCTTGAAGTTGGTGCTGAGCTGCCTTGAACCACTTACTGTCCATTTGGGGGTGTAGGTAGAACCATAATGCTATTCATGAAGGAGTTTCAGAATTTTGACCCAGTGACACTGAAGAAATGATAATATATTTCCAACTCAGGATGGTGAGTGGATTGGAGAGTAATTTGCACTTGGTAATTTTTACACACATTTGCTGCCTTTGTCCTAGATGCTAGAAGTTATGGGCTTGAAAGGTCCTGTGGTAGCAGCCTTGTTGAATTTCTGCAGGGCATCTTTTAAATGATACTGATAGCTCAGTGCACCGTTGGTGAAGGAAATATATGTTTGTGCCATTCAGGCAGGCTGCTTTGTCTTGGATGATGTCTGCCTTCTTCAGGTGTTGTTGGAAATGCACTCCTCTAGATAAGTGAGGCATATTCCATCACACCCCTACGTTTTCCTTACAGATGGTGGACGTGCTTTGGGAAGTCAGGGAGAGTATATTTTGCAGGATTCCTAGCTTTTCACCAGTTCTTGTCGCAAAAGCATTTATCTCGCTATTCCAGTTCAATGGTAATTTCAAGATTGGGGGATTTAGCAATGATAATGCTATTGAATGTCAGAGGCGGTGGTTAGATTCTCTCTTGTTGAGATGTTAATTGCCTGACATTTGTGTGACACAGATGTTACTTGTCACTTACCAGTCTAAGTCTGCCTATTATACCCATCTGATGGCATTTTGATATGGACTGTTTCAGTATCTGAGGAGTTGCAAATGGTGTTGAGTATTATGCAATCATGAAGGAACATTCCCACTTCTTACTTTACGGTGGAGAAGGTCATTGATGAAGCAATTGAAGATTGTTGAGTCTAGGACAGTATTCTGGAGTTAAAATGACTGACCTTCAACAACTACAATCATATTCCCCTGGGCTAGGAATGACTAACTGGTGGAGAGCTCCTTCTGATTCCCATTGGCACCAGTTTTGCTCATGTTCCTTGATTGCCCTTGGCATCAAGGCTACATTCAATCACACTCACCTCCCCTTTGGAATTCAGTTTCTTTGTCCACGTTTGTAGTCAGGACCTGACAGGCCTAAGGAATCCAAGCTGAATGTCAGTGAGCATGTAATTCCATTCCAATTGCTGCTTGACAACATTGCTAATGATAGAGTGTAGACTGATCAAACAATATGTTTCTAGTTTGGATTTGTCTACATCCTTTGCAACATAAAACCAACCATTTGACGTGGTTGTAATGTCACCTAACATGGTGGAGGCTATCCTCAATGTAAGGATGGATTTCAGAAGGACAACACAGTCATCTCTCTAACTGATACCATCAAGGACAGAGGAACCTACAACAAGTAGCTTGGTGAGGATGAAGTGGAATATATTTTCTATCTTGTTAATTCATACATCACTTGTGGCTCATTTCTGTTCTTATGTAACACCCAACTTTGGAGTTAATCATTCTCACCTTTCAGCTGTTAGATAGTGTGTTATCTTAGAAACCTGGCATGTAGCACTTAAATTTCAAACCTATCAGAAAATGTGATGCATATAATCTGAAAATATTTGGATTATAAACCCTTTGTTGGTAGATTATTCACCACTCACCCCACAACTTCTCCGCCCTAATCCTTCTCCATTAAAGCCAAAGTGACGTTTCGATATTTGAGTTTTCAACTCTTCTCATCCCTCTTAGCTTTACTTTTACCCTTTATTGCAACCTTGCCAGCATTAAAAATGAAAACTTGCTTGCACTTTGCACAGAATCTGTAGAGTTTATAATGGGGTGTTTTAATTCATTGTGTACACCTTTGTTTTGGTCTTGTAGTTTTCTTTATCTTTGGTTTGGCTCACTGCTCGATTTTTGCTTAGCACAACGCCAATATCAGTTGAAGTACCGTCAGCCCAGGTTGAAAAAGAGGGCTGTACCAGTCCCCAGTGCAAACAGGACAGAGTGCTGGATCCTCAGATCACATCTCTGATATGCTAATTGCAGCATACAGACCGCTGATCAGACGTGTCAAACCGGTTCTGAAGCAGGTAAAACCTGGCCGGCAGGAGTCATTTCTGCTCCTCAAGACTGTTTTGAGTGCACTGACTGGTGAGTGTTCAGGGAGGCAGCAACCGATGGCAACTCCAACTTAAAGGAGTACATGGTGTCAGTGATTTGCTACATTAGCAAGTATATTGACGACATCACCGTGTCAAAGACCATCACTTCTCACCCCAACCAGAAGCCATGGATGATCGCAAAGGAGTGTGCACTGCTGAGGACTAGCAATTCCTCCTTCAGAGGAAATGACAAGGCAGCCCTAACAACAGCGAGGGCCAACCTGACCCAGGCCATCAAAAAGAGGCAAAGTGTGCACACACACACAGAATACACAGCCACTTTCAGGAGTGATGATATGCAGAGCATGTGCTAGGGCATTCAGGCCATCACTAACTTTAGAACAGCATCATCTGCCTGTCCTGTGATGCCTCCCTCCCGGATGAGTTAAACAACATTTATGAACGGGTTTGAGGAACAAAATTATGTGGCAGCGAGGAAGTTCATCCCCTACCTCCCTGACCAGGTGCTGTGCCTTACCACACCTGACATGAGGAAAACCCTATTCAGAGTCAACCCACATAAGGCCGCAAGACCAGATAACATCCCTGGCAGAGTGCTCAGAGAATGCTCTGGCGTACTGGCAGATGTTCTCACTGATATCTTCAACATCTCCCTGAGCTGTGCCATAGTTATAACCTGCTTCATGGCCACTACCATCGTCCCTGTGCCGAAGAAGTCTTTAGTGTCCTGTCTCAACAACTACTGCCCTGTTGCACTTACACAATCGTCGTGAAGTGTTGAGTGATGAGGCAAATTAAGGCCCTGCTGCCCCCCCCCCCCCCCCCCCTCACTGGACACCCTGCAGTTCGTGGATCGACCCAACTCAATAGATGATGGTATTTCCACCACCCTCCACCTGGCTCTCACCCACCTACAGGAGGACCCCTACGTCAGATTACCATTCGTAGACTTCAGTTCTGCATTTAACACTATCGTTTCTTAGCACCTGATCGGAAAGCGGAGTCTGCTGGGCCTAAATACCTCCCAGTGTAACTAGATCCTGGACTTTCCGAATGGGAGACCTCAGTCAGCCCGGATTGGGAACAGCATCTCCAACACCATCACGCTGAGCACGGGGGCCCCTCAAGACAGCATACAGGGAGGAGGTGCAGCACTAATGGACTGGTGCAGTGCCAACCTCTCCCTGAATGTGGGCAAGACAAAAGAGATGGCTGTTGACTTCAGGGAGGGCATGGAGCGACCACTCTCCGCTGGACATCGACGGCGCCCCCGTGGAGATCGTGAAGAGCACCAAATTTCTTGTAACACACCTGATGGAGAATCTCAACTGGACCCTCAACACCAGCTCCATAGCCAAGAAAGCCCAGCAGCATCTCTACTTCCTGCGCAGACTGAAGAAAACCCATCTCCAAACCCTCATCCTCACCACATTCTACAGAAGGTTCATTCAGAGTACCCTGAGCTACTGCATCACTCCCTGGTTCAGGAATTGCACCATCACGGATTGTAAGACCTTACAATGGATAATGAGAACAGCTGAGAAGATCACAGGGGTCTGCCCTTTCCCCCATTACAGACATTTACACCATACATTGCATCCAAAAGGCTAAGAGCATTGTGGGAGATCCCACACACCCCTCACTCAAATTCTTCTTCCTCCTGCCATCTGGTAGAAGATACCGGAGCATTCAGACTCTTTTCTTCCCCAAGCCATCAGTCTCCTTAACACAGTATGATCAGACTCTTTCCCATCTGAAACTCTTTCCATGACTTCAAATTGCTGCTAGAAAAATGTCTATTATTTAACATTCTTCTGTTAAACTGTAACTTGCGTGTTTTATACTTTATGCTGTGTATGTGTGTAGTTTGTGCTGTCTGTGTAGCACCCTCAGTCCTGGAGGAACGCAGTCTTATTTTTACTGTATCTGTTGTACGTGATAGAAATCACAAATAAAAAGCTACTGTTTAAGTATGAAGAATTTATTGGGTGACAGCAATAGAATAATCAAATATAACGTATGAATCCAAAGGTTTTAACAGAAGACAGCTGCTCCTGTTCATCAATCCAGGGTTCAAATTATATTGTACGTTATTAGCATAGATAACCTGATGGGGTACATAAAGCTGGAAGATCTCCACCAGCTAATGGTTAGCATTATCCTGTTCTGCCCTCCCACCTCCCAAAAAGAATGACAATCACCCAGGTATTACGAATTTATGCCTCCAACGGACAGCTTCTTGGGTTCATAGACATCAACAACTCCTGTATGCGAGTATTGAAATCTATTCTCGGTTTCTGGATCTCGTTATACAGCAATTGCACTCAGGAGCATAACAATCTTTCCAAAGCTTAAGGAACAGATTGAACGGATACAGTTGTGTAGCAGCTGAAACAGTTGAATTGGAACTGATTGTTGTTTCAGTACATTGATCATCTGGAGTCATTTAAGTCAGTACAAAATACCCTAAACTTATTGCTTGAAAGAATTCTCGAGCCCTGGTTGTTTGTTTGTATAGGAAAGTCTCTGTACTGTAGGCTGCAAAGCATGTGACAACTCCTACAAAGACACACGCCACAAATTTCCTTCGTAATGCAGGTTCTAAGCATGGATAATGACTAGAAATTTGCCTCATTATATTTTGGTAATTTCTGCTCTCAGTGATGTGTCAGCAACTCGTTTGTTTTATCAATGGGTTTTTGCTGTAGCACATTAGCTCAGGCAAAGCATTTTGATTGCAAGTTCCCAAGCAAGCAGATGGGAATTTTGACTGTACAGGCTATTCTCAAGACATGCTCAAAAAAGGGAGACACACAAAAGCCAGGTAACATTAAGCCAGTTAGCTTAACCTCTGTCATTAAGAACTTTTAGCATCTATTATAATCAGTGTAATAGCAGAACATTTAAAATGCGCAATATGATCAACCTGAGTCAGCATAGCTTCATGAAGGAGAAATCATGGCTCTCACATTTGTTAGGATTCTTTGAGAAAGTAACAGACAGGATGGATAAAAGGGAATTGGTAGATTTCCAAAGGTTGTTTAAGACAACACCATACATAAGGCTTAATAACAGCCCAAGGTGGTGGAGTAACATTTAAGAATTCAAGGATTGTGTAAAAATTTGTAGCTCAGGTGCCAATTGTCGTAGTTGTGGGTGTGTTCACAGAGTTGGAAAGTTGATTTGCAGACATTTCAAATTGCTTAAACTCTAGCCAGAGACAATATCTAAACTCCTGGACATACAGAACAGGCTCCGACATGATGGAGAACTTAACAAGGACGGTGTACTAAAACTACTAGACCTGTGCTTGATGACACACTTCACATTCAACAACCAAATACATGAAAAAAAAATCAATGGAACAATTATGGGCTCACCCATCTCTGGACTCATTGTATCATTGCTTCTGCTAAGACCTAAACAAACAGCCCTCCCTCAAATCCAACCCAAACTCTGGATCAGATATATAGAGATGTACAACATGGAAAGAGACCCTTCGGTCCAACCCGTCCATGCCGACCAGATATCCCAATCCAATCTAGTCCCACCTGCCAGCACCCGGCCCTTATCCCTCTAAACCCTTCCTATTCATATACCCATCCAAGTGCCTCTTAAGTGTTGCAATTGTACCAGCCTCCTCCACTTCCTCTGGCAGGTCATTCCATACATATACCACCCTCTGTGTGAAAAAGTTGCCTTGTAAGTCTTTTTTATCTCTTTCCCCTCTCACCCTAAACCTGTGCCCTCTAGTTCTGGACTCCCCGGCCCCAGAGAAAAGACTTTGCCTATTTACCCTATTCATGCTCCTTAATTTTGTAAACCTCTATAAGGTTGCCCCTCAGCCTCCGATGCTCCAGGGAAAACAGCCCCAGCCCATTCAGCCTCTCCCTATTGCTCAAATCCTCCAATCCTGGCAACATCCTTGTAATTCTTTTCTGAACCCTTGCGAGTTTCACAATATCTTTCCGATAGGAAGGAGACCAGAATTGCACGCAATATTCCAACAGTGGCCTAACCAATGTCCTGTACAGCTGCAACATTACCTCCCAACCCCTGTACTCAATACTCTGACCAATAAAGGAAAGCATACCAAACACACTTCTGTTATAAATCAGAGAACAGAAATTGAGAACACACTATTATTAACACTATGCTCACAGGGATCAGATTTACAAGAGGTGGAAACCAACAATTAACTTCCATTCCTGGATGTGATAGCACAAAGAACAGAATGGTGAATACACCACAAAAAAAAGTGTACAGAAAAGCCACACACACACAGACCAGATCCTGAACTACAACATAAAACAGCTAAACACACATAAGAGAAGCTGCATTAGGACCTTGTTTGAAAGGGCTACAACACACTGCAGCACTCCTGACCTACAAAGGAAAGAACACCTCTACAGAGTTTTTGCCAAGAATGAATATCTCCACAACTTTGTCTGCAGATGTCTAACAGATAAACAATGTGATGAGGACATGCCACAACCAAACTCACTAGCACCACTAATTATAGGTACAAGATTCTTTATCTTAAATGCTCGGGACCAGCTGATTTTCCGAAAACAGAATTTTTCGGTTTTCAGAATAAGTGGCAGTTTAATGGTAAAACTTTTAAAAATCTTAAGTCTGCTCCTCTGGTAAGAACACCCCCCCCCCCATACCCATAACATTTAAGAATGGATTGACTAACAATTGACTAACACATTAAAGAGAGTAGAGATAAGGGGGTTATTTTCAGGATACCAAACTGGGAAGGGCACAGGGATCAGTCCTGGGGCCACAACTATTGACAATATATATTAATGACTTAGATGATGGAAGTAAATATACTACATCAAATTTGAGAATGACACAAAGGGATAAAAGAAAGAGGGATGTTGGTAGGTTAAGTCAGTGGGCAAAAATTAGAGAATATAATGTGAGAAAATGAGAGTTTATACACTGGCAAGAAGAATAGAAGAACTGAATATTATTTAAAAGAGGAATGACTGCAAAAATGCAAAGAGATTTTAAGGTCCTTGTGGACAAAAAGTTTATATTCAGGAGCAGTGGGTAATAGGGAGGGCAAATGGAATGTTGGCCTCCATGTCCAAGGGAAAATGAGTATAAAAATGGGGAAGTCTTGCTAAAACTATGCAAGGCACTAGTCAATCTGTACCTGGAGTAAAATGGGGCCGTTACCTAAGGAAAGATTTACTTGCAATGGAGGCATTTCAGAAAATCTTCATTTGTTTGATCCTGGATATGTATTTTCTTATGAGTAGAGGCCAAATAGGTTGGAGTTTGGAAGAATGAAACACCATTTTAATGAAACACATACAATTCTTAAGACTTGACAGTGTAACTCCCGGCCAGACACTACCCAACCCTCATTGGGCCTGATAATGCCCTTTGACCCCAAACCCATGACCTACCTTAATCACTCATCCATCTTCCCACCTGACACCCTAACCACCACAACCAACTGGCACCCTACCTAATTCACCACCATGTTCCCTAGCCTCCTCATGCACTGGGCATCCAAACCCACTACCCAGCTCATTATCTTTTCCTCTCATTTATCTTTTACCTTCTGGCAATATTATTGTGTGCATGCTGGACATTGAAACTTCAAAATACAACGCTGTGTGGTAAACGAGTGTGCGGATTCAACATCTCATCAGTTTTTCCCGTAACCTTCAGCGATTGGCCCAGACATGCCCTACATTTTGCCAGTTAAAACAGACCGGCTTCTTGCCTCACATTTCATCTCAGCACTTTCTGTCCAAAAGAGGGCACTTCACATTGCCCTCTGTCCCATTTATGCTTAGGTTCCATCTTGGTCCCCATCTCTATCCTTTCCAGTTGACGGAATGTAACTGAGATACAGTAATTGCTAAAATTATTAATTTACCATTTGGATCATCTGTCAAAAAGTGCAATGCCGGAAAAGCAAAGCAGGTCAGGTAGCAACCAAGGAGCCAGGAGAATGGACATTTCGGGCATAAGCCCTTCATCAGGGAGGTGATCTTCGACTGATCTCCAGCATCTGCAATCCTCGCTTTTTCCATTTGTTTCATCTGCCTTCCTTTTCTGTAATACCATGGTCTTCATAAGAAACAAAAAAAACTTTGTTAAATCCTGAGGATTTGTTTCACCAAGACTTCATGGACCAACATAGTGCTTAAAGTCTGCCTTGCTGAACAAGAGCAAGGCTATTCAGAATGATAGCAATGTGCTACATCTGACTCAAATTGCACAACAGAAGATTGAAGATAACGTGAGACTGAGATAATCACATAACCAGTACACTGATGTGGAGGAGAATAAGGGGCAAAATGAAGGTGGGGCACAAATTATCAGCTCAGTCACTTACATTAGTACCAAAACTGTCCGAGTTGCTTGCAGGTTCAGCTAATGACTCAGGCAAATGGATATGATCAGCCCACTACTCATTTGCCCTGGATCCTCATGATTTTGAATGAAACAGTCGTTTGAGCACCAGAGGAGATGTCTGCAACTTAGAAAGCATGGCAGATACTTCATCTGTATCTTGCACTGTGTCGCTGATCTTCCAAGTTTTCTGTTGTAGGAATGGCATAGCCTTGGTCCAGGAAAGAGATATCAATGCACTGCTTTCCATGAGTTAATAAACAAAACTTACCTAAGTGTTTTGAAATTCTGCAAAATAAAGGGAGGTATTATTGCAATTACTTGTGCCACCAATCACATTAAAAATGTAGTGATGTGGTAATAATTAGTATGTGTGACATTTGTTAGTACCTTGGGTGCTATCGTTTTCCTTCCCCATAATGTATTGCTAAGTGCTTACTGTTGTGCACACCTCAGGCATGTGATCATCAGTGTAGCACTCCTGTGCTTCATGGAAGGGTTTCTCAGTGTTTAATTAGATATCCATGATCTCATTTATACCCAGTGTTTAATTCTGTTCCTTAATAAGGAGATCAGGCATGTTCGAATCTTACAGTATAAATTTCAGCACAGATATGTCACAGTGGTAAAGAAAAAGGAGCTCCAAAGTTATTTTTCGCTTGCCAGACTTTTCCATTAGGATCCACAACTGGTGGCATATTATTTTCAATGAAAATTTCATCTAAGTAAAGTTTGAGGGCATAGGGAAAGGTACAGAAAATATAGTCTGCAACAACTTAGACATTTACAAGCAATCACAAACTTGCGTTTTTTTTTCCCCAAGAGTTTGCACGTTGTTAAATTGTCAGAGAACAAACATTTCTGCACCGTGTAGGTAAAACATCCAATAAAACTCTGGGGCAACACCTAGTGGCCAGCTAACAAGCAACATTTTAGTCAAAATCAGGACAGTACATTTATTGTTGGGTAGCCATTTTTACAACCAGCTGCTCCCTCAATTTCTTTTTCCGAAGAAGATCCTGCTAGCAGTTAACAAAAAATTAATTCGAAGATTGTAAATAAATCTAATGAATCCAACTATGACAGGAGATAAAACTTTGCCAGCTGAGATTCATGCATGTAGCAGAACCAGGAGATCAACTAGAATGGTTGCTTTCCTCAAAAAGTAAAAACTGATCAAAGTTTGTCCTGTACGTGCCCATTTTAAGAAAGGATGGACAAAGCCTCAATTTATTTCACTTATTAATTAAATACATTTTTGAAATGCAATGACTTTTATAGCCAGGTCTGTCATTCAATACCATTAATGTATTACAAATAAAATCAGCTATTATTTCAGTGACACAAAGGGGTCACTTAAACAGGACACCAAGAACTTGCTGGTCTTCTCAACATTTCGAAGCCTGTTAACACATTCATCCCATTACAATCAACTTTGCAAAAGTAGAAGATTGCATTGGGTAAAAAATGCTGGCTTTACTAGCAATGCCCACATCCCACAAGATGTTTTTAAAATACTGCAGTGTTTGCTGCTGAACTGTTTCACAAGCTCTAAATATCACCTGTGATTGCAAATACAGTGAAGAACCCCAGTCTCTCAATTTTGAATAGATGCAAGTGTATTGCGCTATATGCCAAGCGATGACCATCTCAAACAAGAGAAAAGAGAATCAAACTATTTCACCTGACATTCAAAGACATTACCATAACTGAATGCCTCATTATCAACATATAGGCAATTGCCACTGGCCAAAAAACTGAACCGGATTAGCCATAAAAAAGTGGCAACAAGAGGTCAGAGATTAGGAATCCTGCAGCAAGTAACTCACCCCTAACTCTAAGCTTATCCATCTAGTAGTAGTAGCAGTACTGCCATTAAAGCCTTGGAGGGCCATAGGGCTGTTCTTGTATCTTGCATGTGAGAGAGAGAGAGAGAGAGAGAGAGAGAGAGAGAGAGAGAGAGAGAGAGAGAGAGAGAGAGAGAGAGAGAGAGAGAGAGAGAGAGAGGGAGGGAGGGAGGGAGGGAGGGAGGGAGAGAGAGAGAGAGAGAGAGAGAGAGAGAGAGAGAGAGAGAGAGAGAGAGAGAGAGAGAGGGAGGGAGGGAGGGAGGGAGAGGGAGAGGGAGAGAGAGAGAGAGAGAGAGAGAGGGAGAGAGAGAGAGAGAGAGAGAGAGAGAGAGAGAGAGAGAGAGAGAGAGAGAGAGAGAGAGGTGAGTGGTGATGAGTTTAACCTTCTGGTTACTAGGTGAGGAGGGGGAAGAGAGGTCGAGACGGTTGGATCTTCATGGAGACCTCAGCCAATGCTGGGCATTCCTTTGCATCACAGACCGTGTCCAGCCAAATCTCCAAGAAACAAATCAGGAATATGTTTAAATACTCCCTCACTTGCCTGGATGAGTACAGTTTCAACAGCTCAAAAGTTTGACAAAGCACCACATCTTCAAACATCCACACTCTCTGTAAGTGCTCCATTGTGGCCGCATGCATCATCTACAACATGCAATGTAGAAATTTACCAGGGCTCTTTAAACAGCCACTTTCAGATCCATGACCACTGCGACCTAGAAGGACAAGGGCAGCAGATACATAGAAACACCACCTCCTACAAATTCCCCACCAAGCCAATCACCATCCTGACTTAGAAATAACTGACCTTTCATGGTCAATGGGTCAAAATCCTGGAACCCTTTCCTAATGGGATTGTGGATTTACCTACAGCACATGGATTGCAGCATGTCAGGAAGGCAGCACACTATCACCTTCTCAAGGGCAACTAGGCATGGGAAATATATTCTGGTCCTGTCAGCAAAGCTCATATCCATGAATAGATTGATTTTTAAAAAAAAGTCCTACCCACAAAATGCAAGACAAAAACAACCCATATTATAATCCCAGTATACTCTGAACCAAAGTTGACAGTAAGTCAGTGTTTTCTCAACCCAAGACCCTATCTTTGTACGGCCTCCCACCCAATCACCACCTCTAACCTTAAAGACCAGGGACACATCAGGTAAGCGTCACTTCTTTTTTACTTTGTGATAAGGGGACTAGCAGGGATGGCAGCGCAGGGAGAGCAATGTTCCTCCTGCATGATGTTTGAGGTGAGGGACGCAATTTGTATCCCAACCAAATACATCTGCAGGAAGTGCACCCAACTCTCGCTCCTCCAAGAGGGTGTCAGGGAACTAGAGCGGGAGCTGGATGAACTTAGGATAATTTGGGAGGCAGAGGCTGTGATAGATAAGAGTTACAGGGAAGTAGTTACTCCTATGCACAAAGGAAGCTAGGTGATTGTTCTAAGGAGGGGAAAAAAAAGTCAGTGGAGGGATCCCCTGTGGTCGTTCCCCTGAAAAACATGTATACTGTTTTGGATACTGTTGAGGGGGATGACTTACCAGGGGCAAGCAGTGGGGCCTAGGTCTCTGGCACAGAGCCTATCCCTGTTGCACAGAAGGGAAGGAGGGAAAGGAGAAGAGTGGTGGTCATTGGGGACACAATAGTTAGAGGCTCAGATAGAAGGTTTGTTGGGAACGAATGAGACTCACGCTTGGTGTATTGCCTCCCAGGTGCCAGGGTCAGATGTCTCAGATTGTACCTTTGGGGTCCTGAAGGGAGAGGGTGACCAGCCTCAAGTCGTTGTCCATGTAGGTACCAATGACATAGGTAAAAAGAGGGATAGGGATGTAAGGCAGGATTTCAGGGAGCTAGGGTGGAAGCTGAGAGCTAGAACAAACAGTTATCATCTCTGGTTTGTTACCAGTGCCACGTGATAGCAAAGCAAAGAATAGGGAGAGATATCAGCTGAACACATGGCTGCAAGGATGGTGCAGGAGGGAGAGTTTCTGGTTCTTGGATAATTGAGACTCATTCTGGGGAAGGTGGGACATGTACAAACAAGATGGTCTTCATGAACCAGAAGAGTACTAATATCCTGGTGCTATTTGGGTGGGTTTAAATTAGCTCAGCAGGGGGATGGGAACTGGATGTGTAGTTGCAGTGCACAGGAGGATTAGAGTAGGAAGGACAGGGACAGGATTTCAGGGTCACAGGAATGTGCTGGCAGACAGCAAGCTGGTTTGAAATGTGTCTATTTCAATGCCAGAAGTATCCCAAATAAGATAGGTGAGCTTGCAGCATGGATAGGTACCTGGGACTTCAATGTTGTGGCCATTTTGGAGACATGGATACAAGCAGGGTGAGGAATGGATGTTGCAGGTTCCAGGGTTTAGATCTTTCATCAAGAACAGGCAAGGTGATAAAAGAGGGGGAGGCATGGCCTTGTTAGTCAAGGATAGTATAACGGTGGCTGAGAGAACTTTTGACAAGGACTCGTCTACTGAGGTAGTGTGGGCAGAGGTTAGAAACAGGAGAGGAGAGGTCACACTGCTTGGAGTTTTGTTTTATAGGCCTCCGCAGAGTTCCAGGGAAGTGGAAGAGAGGATTAGCAAAATTATTCTGGGTAGGAGTGAAAGGAACAGGATGGTTATTATGGGGGACTTTAACTTCCCCAACATTGACTGGAAATGCTATAACTCTAGCACGTCGGATGGATCAGTTTTTGTCCAATGTGTACAGGAGGGTTTCCTGACACAGTATGTCGAAGGGCCGACAAGAGGGGACGCCACACTGGATCTGGTGCTTGGTAATGAACCAGGCCAGGCGTTTGATTGAGTTGCAGGTGAGCGTTTGGAGAGAGTGACCATAATTCAGTTACATTTAGTTTAGCGATGGAAAGGGATAGGTACATGCCACAGCTCAAGAGTTATTGATGGGGCAAAGGCAATTATAATGCAATTAGGCAAGAATTAGGATGCATAGAATGGGGTAGCAAAATGCAGGGGATGCAGACAATCGAAATGTGGAGCTGGTTTAAGGAACAGATATTGGGCGTCCTTGATAGGCAGGGAGGAAGTGATAAGGGAACTGTGTTTTAACAGAAATTGCATCTTTTGTTAAGAAGAAGGAGGACGCTTATGTGTTGATGAGGCAAAATGGTCCGAAGAGGCGAAGAGTTACAGATCAGCTAGGAAGGACTTAAAGAGAGTGAAGAGCAAAGAGAGGACATGAGCAGTCTTTAGCAAATAGAATAAAAGGGAACCCTAAACCTTTCTATAGGTATGTGAGGAATAAAAGGATGATTAGGGTAGGAACACGGCCAAAAACAGAAGTGGGAAGATGAGTATAGACCCTGTGGAGATCAGAGAGGTGCCAAACAAACACTTCTCATCGGTTTTCACTCAGGAAAAGGAGAATACTGTAGAGGAGAAGAATGAGGTACGAGATATTAGATTAGAAAGGATTGAGACTAGTAAGGAGGTGGTGTTATCAATTCTAGGAGTGAAAATAGACAAGTCCCCTGGGCCGATGGGATTTATCCAAGGATTCTCTGGGAAGCTAGGGAGATGGACAGGTCATAAGGGCGGTGCAGAGTTGGAAGGTTGGATCTGTGATAAGGTGGGGAGGGGAAATGAGAAAACTGTGAAATCCGCATTAATTCCATGTTTAGAGGGTCCCAGGGCAGAAGATGAGGCATTCTTCCTCCAGGCATTGTATGGTTAGGGTTTGGTGATGGAAGAAGCCTAGCACCTACATGTCCTTAGCGGAGTGGGAGGGGGAGTTGAAGTGTTCAGCCATGGGGCAGTGGGGTTACTTCATGTGCGTGTCCCAGACATGGTCTCTGAGGTATTCTGCAAGCCAGCGTCCTGTCTCCCCAATGTAGGAGAGACTGCATTGGGAGCAACAGATACAGTAAATGACATGTGCAAGTGCTCCTTTGGGGTCTTGGACAAAGGTAAGGGGGGAGGTGTGGGCACAGGCAATTCTTGTGGCAGGGGAAGGTGCCAAGACAGGAGGGTGGGTTGGTGGGGGGGGGGGGGGGGGGGGGGGGGGGGGGGGCTGTGGACAAAGTTGCAGAGGGAATGGTTTTCATGGAATACAGATGGGGTGGGGAGGGAAATATCCGTCTGATGGCTGGGTCCATTTGTAGGTGGCGTGAATGGTGCGACGTATCCAGAGGTTGGAGAGGTGGAAGGTGAGGACTGGGGGGAGGGTGGGCTGAGCTCTGCCCTTGTTGCAGTTGGAGGGGTGGGGTTCAAGGGCGGCGATGCACTGGAGGGCATCACCAACCACATGGGAGGGGAAATTGCGATCTGTGAAGGAGGAGGCCACCTAGTGTTCTGTGGTGAACTGGTCCTCCTGGGAGTAGATGTGCAGAGGCAGAGGAATTGGCAGTAAGGGATATGGTTTTTACAGGAGGCAGGGTGGAGGTGGTGTCGTCCAGTTAGCTGTGGAAGTTGGTGTGTTGTAAAAAACGTCAGTGTTGAGTTAGTGATGGAGAGGCCCAGGAAGGAGAGGGAGACATCCAAGAAATATTGGATTTTTAAGGGGGTTGAAAGGGCAAATGCTGAGAGGTTGGTAATGTTACGAGGAAAAACATCACTTAATCCCAGACAAAACTTCCTGGGGCATTCCCATTGATCAGAAAACATGGCTGGATCAGCCATATAAATACTGCAGGCAAGACACTGGAAATTCTGCAGCCAGGAACTCACCAACTAATTCAAACAAAACCTGTTTACCATTGACATGTAAATATTGTGGAGAAATGTTCTCTATTTCACTGGTTGAGTGCAGTTCCTGCAATATGCAAGAATGTTGTTGCAAAGAGAGATATGTTGCTGAAGCTTCTCATCTTTTACAGATGGACAAGCACAAAATAATTTCAAATAATTACAACAATATAGACTACAAGAGGAAATGATACCGATTGGCTGGCCACTCAATTTTGACTGTTTTCTTCAGTAGCTTTCTTCAGCTAAAGGGGAACTATGGGGTCCCAGGCACCTGGGCAATTCAAAAGATGCCTAAGCCTTGAACATATTAATTTTGCTTGCAGGAAACAATTTTCATAGATTTCTTCTCCCAAGTATAAATAAGTCACTTTAGAGCTGAAGTGATAACATTTAAGTTGTTGGAGTAGTTTTTAGTACACTCAGCATTGAGCACTACTGCTCAAATCATTAAATCTTATCCAGTAGAAAATATTTGAAAAAAAACAAATTGGAGAAACTCAGCAGGTCTGGCAACATTTGTAATGGGAAAAACAAAGTTAATGCCTCAAATCCAATGACCTTTCGTCACAACAAAGCAGCTGGGAAAAGGTGATTTTTATGGCGATGCTGGGTGTAGAAGGAGTGAGTAGAATACATGGAGACAGCACTGAGGAGAGAAAGGAATTGCTGATGATAAAAGCTGAAATTGGGTTGACTATGCTGGGAGCACTTCAGGGTGAGGGGACAGGGTAATGAACATGGTGGAAGGTGCTCTGAAATAGTTAACCTCAATGTTAAGTCCTAAAGGTTGTAAGGTCCCGGGGGGGAGGGAGAGAAGAGAAAGAGGAGGTAATGTTCCTCCAGCTTGCACTGAATTGCATTAAGGACTGCAGGATGCCACATGCAGAAATGTTGACGCGGGAACAGTTTTTTCTTTTACAGATAGAGCGTAGGTGAGCAGCATTCCAAACAGCTATTCAAGGTCCTGATGAGACAACACCTTGAGTACGATAAAGTTCTGGGTACCTTGGCAATGATAAAATAACCTTGGAAAGAGTGCAGAATAGATTTATGAGATTGATCTCTATACTTCAAACATTAAAATGGAATAACCAGACCAACTCAAATTACTTTTCTTAGAAAATATATGGTAATGAGATAATTTGATTGCAATTTAATATTTTGTATACTGGTAGGGCAATTGGGAAAAGAACTTACTTGTGCTAGCAGAGTTTAGGGCAGAGGGGCCATATTCTAAGAATTAAAGAGATTAAAAAAAAACACCTTTTGGGAGTGAAACCAGAAACCACTTGACATAAGGTGGTGACAGAAGATTTCAACACTTCCACAAACTGAATTGCATGCAAGATCAATTATTAGCGAGATGTGCAGCTCAGGTTAAGGTTCTGTATGTAGGTTTGCTAGCTGAGCTGCAAGGTTTGTTTTCAGATGTTTCATTCAACACACTAGCTAACGTAATCAGTGAGCCCCCGGATGAAGCACTGGTGGTATGGCCCGCTTTCTGTGTTTGGGTTTCCTTGACTCAGTGGTGTAATTTCCTTTGATGTCATTCATGTGGTGACATCATTTCCTGTTTTTTTCTCAGGGGGTGGTAAATGGGATCCAAGTCAGTGTGTTCGGTGTTAAAGTCACAGTTGGAATGCCACAAATCTAGGAATTCTCCTGCGTCTGTTTGGCTTGTCCTAGGATGTGTGTGTTGTCCCAGTCGAAGTGGTTTCCTCCTCATCCTGCCTGTTTGTACAATGTAGTGTTTGTTACAGTTCTCGCAGGGTATTTTGTAAATTACATTTGTTTTGCTTGTTGGCTGTGTAGGGTTTTTCAAGTTCATACGCTGCTGTTTTAGTATTTTGGTGGGCTTGTGGGCTACCATGATGTCGAGAGGTCTGAGTAGTATTGCAAGAACTGCAACAAACACTACATTAAACAAACAGGCAGAAAACTAGCCACAAGGATATATGAACATCAACTAGCCACAAAAAGACACAACCCACTCTCACTAGTATCCTTATATATGGATGAGGAAGGACACCACTTTGACTGGGACAACACATCCATCCTCGGATGAGCAAAACAGAGACATGCACGAGAATTCCTAGAAGCATGGCATTCCAACTGGAACTCCCTATAATAAACACACTGACTGGGATCCCATTTACCACCCCTTGAGAGAAAAAAAATGACATCACCAACCCGAAGAAACCCAACCACAAATAGAATGCATACCATATCACCAGTGCTTCATCCGGTGGTTCACAGATGTTACCTAGTATGGTGATGAAACATTTGAAAACAACCCTTCCAACTCAGCAAGCAAACCTACATCCGGACCAATTATTAGTGTTAAAAGAGATTGACATACTTTTGTTCGATTAAAGTATAGGGGATGTGTGACAAAAGCAGGAATTAGGTCACATAGCAGCCACAATCTCCGTGCATACAGCCAAACAGCCTGCCCTCCAATATTAGTGCCAGTGACAGGCTCCCACTCTCAAACTCAACCAACGATGCTTATGCAACCAACAGAAATAAACTGATCCACAGAACAGTGACGTAGGTCTATCATTCACCTGTGATTACTTAAGCTTAGCTTAGGCAACAACTGAGGAACCATAATTAACTTTAATGTCTGACGCAGAGAAGTAAAAGGATTTTAACTTTGTCATTTGGCATCAAATATCTGAAAAGTACAGAACTGGTTGATTTGGTTAGCATTTAGATGGCTCATCTACCAATTAATTGGAAGCACATTCAATATTCGACACATGCAAATGCCCCAGGTTTGGAGTAGGTGAAGTGGAGCTGTTAGGAATACAGATGAACACCATCATCAAATCCAAAGTTAATTGCAAGAAAACAAAGCAACGTTTTACCACAAAGAATATATTTTATACCACATGAATTATCATGAACCATTGGAAATTATTACATACAGAAATAAATGCAACAGAATTTACTGTATGTATCCATATACTGACATGCTGGTACAGCTGAAAAAAATCAATATTATTGTATTATATATTGAAGTATGTGTGCATTCATTAGAATTAGATAATAAAATATTACATATTTATCAACTACCGAAAATGTCAGTGTTCTATGTATGCCAAGCATACGTTCTGGCTATTTAAAGATATTAAGGTCATGATCAGCAAGATTTCATTATGCATGTGCAAAAGCAAAACTGTACATTTACTCAGATGAGTATTGGGAAATATTTTGTAAATTTAAACTTTTTGTTGCATTGTTTTATTTCAACACTGATTTGTAGGAAGTGAGAACCATACAGATCATCAACTCTTAGAAAAATACAACCTTTCCTCTCACTGGTATAACTACCTGTACATGATCATGCAAAGCAATGACTACGCTTCCTCTGCGCTTACCTTAAAAAGATGGTTAAATTTAACCAAGGTGACATACATCAGAAACCACTTTCTTTTAAAAGGTGGAAACTTGCTAAACTTAATTTAGGACTTGGCTTTAGAAATAGAAGCTTAGAATTTATGCTGGTTTCTCTAATTAGTACTGATACAAAGGTGAGCACAAAACCACAAAATGATCTAATAATATTATTGCTCATCCCTAGGACTCAAGCTGCATAGTACACATTTGAACTTGTGTTAAGTTTAGAATCTACGATGGCTTCTCAAAATAGTACTTCTAATACAAATTTAGTACAAAACTATAAACTGATTCAATGCAATCTTGCTGCTCATCTCTGCGCACAAGCTGCAAAATACATGTTTGAGTGTGCACTGTCAAATTTACACAATTCTTAGAAAATCATTGTTCATCTGTGTACAATTTTAAAAATGTTACAAGACAAATGGAGCTCAAGCATTGCTCAACGCACAAGAGTTGAAATGTAGCACTTTCAATAAACACACTGCTTATGACTCAATACAAAAACTTTAAAAATCGTAGCCCGAGGAATAACAACACTAAAGGCCTGTGTAGAATGAAACAGCTGTGCAGTATATGTATTTTTTTTCTTTACCTGGATAGAAGCTTAAATCAGCACTCTCCAAGAATTGAAAAAGAAACAAAGAGGATTTAGCAACATTGCAAGGTTAAAATGTTTTCCTGGGTTCTCCATCAGTACCTATTTTAAAAAAATACTCAATTCAAAAGCCACATTATCTTTACAAGTAAAAACCCAAATACAAAAAAGGTATAACATATTCAGCAGTTCATGAGAGAATGAATGACATTTTAAAAATAGGCCTATGAACTTAAGGAAAAGGAATACTCTTTGGAGATCTATTTGATCACAAAGCTCCCCCTGATTTGTCACAATTCTTAAATCTAATACTTTATGATATACATATATGTGAACTTATAACCATTAACCCCACCTACAATACACTACTGTATATAGGACTCCTGACACAATGTCCTGCTAGCCATCTAACATGTCCCAAAAGACCATTTAACCACTCAACCTACAAAACAAGTTCATATGCTTTTTTAAGTAGAATATATAACCAGCACTTCTTTAATTGCCATGTTTTATGTATTTTGGTTTAAAAGTAACCTTTTGATCAGCTTTTGAAAGAAAAAACCTACACTAGCTCAACTAAACTAATTTTGGTAAGACATTACAGAAAAATGTACATGTCCAATATACTATGACAACACGTACAAGTAATTAAAAAGCACCAACCAATCTTTCATATTTAAATAAGGTCTAATCAAACTAACAGCTGACAGTTCACTTTGAAGTCACCCAATTCCTGGAATTAACTGGGCAATTATTTGAAAATTGTATTTCAATTGCTCAAAGACAAAAGCAAGTTAGATACTGTGCATACTGTAAAATGGAAGACAGGCAGCACATTTGGATACAAGATGTAACAGAGTTTCAAAGAAACTGGCAAAGGCACTTACAACTGGCACCAGATTCTCTGACATTGTAGCAGCTGTTAACCAAGTCTGATAACACAATTAAGCCTACTTTACAGTCAACATAACTTGCTTAAACAGAGATTTACAAATCTGAAAAATATTGGGAAAGCAAAAACATGAGATCATTGTTTCAGAACTGCACAACTTATACAAGTAAAGACTTGCACTAAACAACAGGTTTTGTTCCAAATGTATGAAATGGGGTAGGAAAATGGGATAGAGAGAGTCATATATCCTAACTAGTTAAAGAAAAGCAAGTTGAAATTCTACATTTTTTTGCTACTGTAATTATACTTCTGAAATGTGCGAAATACAATTGGCAGAATCCTTGTCAAATATTTAGAGTATATCCAATGTTGCATCAGAGGACAGAGACAATTCAGAAGTCCAAAACAACTCTCAAAAATATCTCAAGTTTTGATATCCTTCACACAATCAAAGGCAGTCTGAAAGGACCAAGAGCCCTATAGCCATGTCAGGAAGCTCTCCTTATCTATCTTTGTGGCAGCAAGAACAGACTCCATGTCATTGAGAATGTCAGAGCTCAGTGCCTCCTGTAGGCTTGGCATCAATTCTTCTCCTTCTACATTCATGCTGTCTTCCTCCAGTGTTCCAAGGTCCACATTAGTACCAGGGATAGTTTCCAAGTAGTCGGGAAAACGATTTTGCTGAGAGCCAACATTATTTGGACCAAGGTTTTCAACTAGGTAGACAAATCACAAAGAAACGGAGGATAACTAATTGCTCAAAAGACAACCTAGCTCCTAAAATTCCAATGCTGAAAGGAAAACAACAATACTATTCAACTGCCATATACTTCATTCCCAAATTCTCTCTGCTCTTTTACAGAATCATAGAATCCCTACAGCGTGGAAGTAGGCCATTTAGCCCTTCGAGCCCGTACCACCCCTCCAAAGAGCATCCTACACTAACTGGCCCCCTACCCCATAACTTTGCTCATCCATGGTTATTCCACTTGGCCTGCAAATTCCTGGACACTATGGACAATTTAGCATGGCCAATCCACCTAACCTGTTAGAAGATGCTCAACAGCGTAATTATCTGTCAAGTTCTTCGGACATTTAAGTAAGCACAGGTGACACAGTGATCAATTCATTTATATGTTGTAGCAGAATTTCCTGAACAATGGGGAATAAAATCCCTGAATCTTTTGGCAAACCCACGTGTACTGAAGCCAGGTACTCCAGCAGCTACTACAGTACTGCTACCTAGGTCAGCTACCTCAACATAATTTTAAGCATAATGGCCATTAGCTAATGTCAAAGACAATTTGAAACATTGATCAATTTACTAAAGGTAAAATTGAACATATACTTATTGTTAAGCTAACCATAATTTTTCATTACAAACTTGGTTGTTTGAATATCTTTTTTAAAAACATTGCATGTGTTTTAAAAACAAAAATGGAATTTTCTGTTCCAGGAACCCAACCAACCTGTATCCATTTCCTCGACGCTATTAAGAAAGTCATCAGGTGTTCTTGGTACACTGTAGCTGCTCATACCGAGTCCACTATCTGTACTTTCTTCCCTGGAATGGTATGTTCCACTGCAAGAAAAATAAAGCAGTGGGGAAAACAGAATAGGGTGGGGTGGGGTCAGAGAGTTATACACTGAGAAAAGCAATTCATCTGACATGCATACCTCTTCCACTTGCTGAGGAAAAACAATCCTCTGGATTTCAGCTTCTGATCAGCAAAGCCTCTGAATAGTGCTGTGAATCCAAGCTGATTAGCAGAAAATCAGAGAGGTAGGCAGAAACTGGTAATGCTGAGTATGAATCACTTCATTGTGTGGCTCTAAGCAAGAGGCTTTACTTTCTGCTTTTTACAACCATGTGCTCTCATGGTCTATTTGTTTTCATTTTTGCTTATCCATAGCAGCTTATTTATGGAAATGCATCCCAATTAACTTATTCCATAACTGCAAATTAATATGAATCAAGAAAACTCATGTGAAGAACATGTTCTGGTAACATAGGGACACGTTATCCTTAACATTTGATTCAAGTGAGGGATGTGGTGTATTTGGTATTCTTGTATAGAATATACTGAGCCAAAAAGAAGTCCTTTAACAGAGGCTTTACAAAAATGTTGCACAATTTTTTTTTGCTGAAAGCTTCAATTTTACAAAATTCAGTGTACGTTTCTTATCACCTTCACAGAAAATATTTGTAAAATTTCACACAAGATTTCAGATATCTAGGGAGATAATTAATGTAATCTTTGCATCAGTATATCTATTATGAGAAATATGACTTCAAACTAGACTGGTGCATTTTCAAAACTAACAACAAATACAGTTCCAGACCTTATTGCAGTTTGGGCATTTGAGAAACAATAAGCATTTAATACAGACTGGGTTATAACTTTTGGATGTAGGTTTGCTGAGCTGGAAGGTTCATTTCCAAATGTTTTGTTACCCTACTAGGTAACATCTTCAGTGGGCCTTAAGCGAAGCAATGCTGAAAATTCCTGCTTTCTATGTGTGTTTGAGTTGGTGATGTCATTTCCTGTGGTGAGGTCACTTCCTGTTCCTTTTCTCAGGGTGTAGAAGATGAGGTCTAACTTGAACTTTCCAGCTCAGCGAGCAAACCTACATCCAAAAGCTCAACGTGAGCTACAAATCTTCTCAAAACTCGCTAACTTAACTACACAGTTCAAATTCGGCTTAAAGATTATGTAGTCCCTCTTGATTTGGTTGCACTTGAACTATAACCGTGACAAAATTATTTATTTTTGCACTACTGCAGTGTGAATGTATCCTGAACTTTGAGCAAAGACACCATCTGATATCAAGGCAATGTGGAGAAAGTCACCCTAATTCACTCAAGTGAGATGGAGTAATAGATTGGTATTTGCTTTTAATACGGTGTCTTCTAAAAACTGCTTTACTAAACAAGTCATGAAAATTTACCTTTAGGTACAACAGAAAAGGATAGCTCACACAAGGAACAAGAATGGCCACAGAGACTAAGCAGGTGCTACTAAACTGAAAGTCACGTCTGTATAGATACTAAATACAGACAAGCCAAAAGGGCACATGCAGCAGTTCAAAAGATTTCACAAAAACCTTCTGTTTCATACCATGATGGTGATCTTCTCGTGCCACTTAATTACAGAGTACAAGAATGAACAGTTTCATTCTCAGAAAAGATAAACAAAGGTGAAGATCCACTTGAATCAGTCAGTCAGAAGAATGTAGTGGGGCGATCAGAAAAAGCTATAGAATTTAAGAGGTTACAGAATCAGGACCAGCTACAGGTTACTGAACAGTCAATTTTAGCTAACTGGATGGAGAGAGAGCAGGCTGGAAGTTTGGGCTGCTAGTCAGTCAGGTAATTGGAGCAGGGAAATGGTGCTACTGCTTTAGGCTCCAAGCCTGACTGAGAATGGTACAAAAGCAGCTGAAAAAGATGGAGCTGATATTAACTATTAGGAAATTGAAAGACATTTCAGCCAATTACTTCAGTCTTGCCAGTATTTAGCTGGAGGAAATTGCCACACAACTAGAACTGTAAGGGTAGTATTGTACACTGGAAAGCAAAGCACAATCAATAGATCTCAGTGGATTTGGAATTTGTCTCCTAGTTTTGATTGCAATATTTACTCCACTCATGTTTACTGCATCACAAAGCTGCTACATGAACTTTACTTCACAATTGGATGCAATACTTTAGTGAAAAAGCCTTCACAATTACACGGATCACCCCATTTCATCACAGGTGCAGTTTCACCATAAGTGATTTGAGTATCATGAACAAATCCAGAAGTTGCAATTGTGACATTAGTAAGAGATCTATGCAGACCTGCAATGCTGAAGTCCTGCACCAGACTCAAAATTGCAAACTTTTATTTAAGATGCATCTAGACAGATGCATGAGTAGGTGGGGAGCAGAGGGATACAGATGCTTAGGAATTGACCGACAGGTTTAGAAGTACATTTGGATCGGCTCAGGCTTGGAGGGCCAAAGGGCCTGTTCCTGGGCTATAAATTTTCTTTGTTCTTTGTACTGTTAATATACACTTAACTTTCCAAGAAAACAAGCAAATATCATCAAGGATGTAACCACACGAAATCTCATGAACACTATCAAAATAGATATCTATACAGAGCATAGAAAAAAAGCTAAGAAATTTTAGACCAATACCCACCTATTAAGGAATGGATCTGAACTGTTGGTAGTCATTGTCCTTACATCTTGGGACATGGCAGATGAAGAAACTGGAGTCTGAGGACTGCCATCTTGTTCCATGGTTGGCAATTGACTGCGCAATGCCATTTCCTTTGAACAGGATGAAAGAGCTGAAGCTAGAAAAAACTTTACTCAAAATGTGGTGATAGCTAACTTTTTATTAAAAAGAATGTACTACAGGTTGTTCTGCTATAACAGGAGTTTCATTAATATAAATTTGCTACAATAGGATTGATGAATTGGGGACACGGTTTCTAAAGCATGAATTTTTAAAGTGTGTATTGGTTATAATGCAATTTCAGCTCCGTTAGTTTATATGGTTCTGCTATTATGCAATTTTCTTCTAACAGGATTGCACAAGAATGGAACTACCGCGTTATAGCAGAACTGACTGTAGTGCTCTCTTTATCTCTGCAGAAGAGAGTCACTGATGAATAGGTAATAACTCCACATAATTCTATGCACTTTTGTTGCTGTACCAGATAAACAAGGTTTACAATAGTTTTCCTTGTAGGAGGTACTGAGAACACAGTGAAACCAATTTCTTCTACATTATCTGAAGTTAATTGGAAAAAACAAGTAATTATAATTTGAAAAAAGGAAAGGGACATTCAGGATATTGCAACTGGTGTAAAATGAACATCCTGCGTTTAGGAATCCTACAATAGCATTATTTACAAACCTAAAGCTGAATGGATTTAAAAGGGACAGTGGTTGGGCAATAAACATTTTTACAAAAAAATGGAAAGCAGTGGTCAGCAGGGGTTGACATTAAGATGACAACTTATTTGATGTACATTTATGTCCTATAGATTTGCATATAGGATAATTTGAAAGTTTATAGGTTACAGAGAAACAAACAAGATAGTAACTGACTTCAGGAGTAACTGACATAGGAAGAACAATAAGCAGCATTGAGAGTAATTCAGGGCTGTGGAGCTATCTGAATAGAAGAACGAACTAAATGGCCCCCATTTTGAAAAAATCTTGGACTCACCATAAAGAGTCACAGAAGAAAGGATATTAAAAGAGAAAAGCATGCAAAAGAATGAATCCATAAATTATCACTATCTACCGAGATGCGCAAATTAAACAAACCAGCTGAGAACTAGAAGCATTAATCATGATGGAAGAATGTGATTTCACTTCTGCTTTCAGGGGATGCAAGTGTCATTGGCAATGGCAGCATTTGTCATCCTCCTCATTTGCCTTGAGGTGGTGGTGGTGAGCCATTTCTTGTACTGCCATAGGCCAGCTGATATAGGTACACCCACAATGCTGCAAGGAAAGGACCTTTAAGATTTTGACCCGGAGGCAATGAAGGCTTGATCTCAAGCTGCTGGGTTAGTGAATTATATGCTGTCCTTCCTGGGGCAAAATATTCTATGCTTCATTGTCCCTCAGTGGTTTAAAAAAAATGCAACCTTTATCCTCACTGTGAGACAGTTAGAAATGTATGTCCACTGACTCCACAACCTGAGAAAATGGTACTTGCTTATAACCAAAGCTACTCTGGTTAAGTATAGGAACTTGGTAACATGCCGAAAAATAAGGAAGTATCATTTTCTCAGGCTGTGAAGACAGTGGACATCCATTTCTAAATGTGTCTCAGTGAGGATAAAAGTTACATTTTTTTTAAAAAAAACAATAAGTGACAATAGAAGCATAGGATATTTTGCCCCACGAAGGACAGCATGTACCTCACTAATTCAGCAGCTTGGGATCAAGCTTTTGCTGGTCCAGGAGAATATTGTGGGTCAAGATCAAAACAATCGTAAATCAAACAACTGTAAAGGAATTTAGTCTTTCTGATTATCGGCAATGGTTTCAGACTTTTTATCCCAGAGAGTTTTAGTGAAGTCACATTCTACCATCTGCCATAGCAGGATTTGAACCTGGGTCCCCAGAACATTATCTAAGTCTTTGGATTAACAGTCTAGTGATAATGCTATTGGGACATTGACTCCCCTGGATTTGCAATTTTTAGTTGAGGTAGCATAATTAAATCGATTCAAATCTGAAGCGAGAAAAATGCAGTTATAGGCAGAGAACACTTATTAGTTTTGGAACTGTTCAGAAAAGGTTTACAAAGATGCTGCCAGGATGGGAAGGTTTGTGTTATAGGGAATAAGGCTGAATAAGCTGGGGCTGTTTTCCCTGGAGTGTCAGACACTGGGGGATGACGTTATAGCAAAAATATGGTATCTCGATGATTGACAAAATATATCCCTTTCTATGCTCCAAAACTCTTTGGTTAAACCAAACTGCATTTATTAACATAGATCGTGAACCAACACTTGAAAGTTTTCTTCCACTATGGTTTAACAGGAATTTTTTAACCAGAGAAAATGAAGGATCAAGATAAAACTGTTTGCTCTCTGCAAATCCTGCACTGGATGGAAAGGTATTATTAAACATACAACATGTACTTTTAGTATGTTACCCTGATTCTGCCAAAATATTTGCACTTACAGAAGGTGGGGATCAGCTAAAAATATAATTATGTACCGTGGTGTCATGTGCATCATTGTTAAACTCATTCGCGCTCCTTACAAATCAATAGCTTCAGTAACATGGTTACAGTTTACTCCAGTTTCAGTTCAGAAACTCACCTGGCGTAGGAGCTCTTGATGCTTCAGTCGAAGTCTCTCTTTCTCAAACTGGAGTTGCTGCAGTCTCATCTGTTGCTGTGTATTGGAGCCTGACATTGCTCCTCCTTGTGGACTATGAGAACCTATGGATGGAGGTGTCTTGACAGGAGCACTTTGAGTCAATCTTTGTTGGTCCACTGCTGTTGTCAAAAATAAGAGACATAAATAATTAAATAAAAGTTCAATTCAAGTCTTATTAAAACCATAATGACTGAAATCCCAAATATAACCTAGAATATGATATGAGACACCCTGGAGAAGCTTACAGATCAGCAGTTTGCAATTTGAACGAAACACAAGTATTTTCCAGAAATGCCAGAAAATTGGGGGGGGTGGGGGGGAGATTGGACTGCAAACAACTTAGTAGTTCAAGCATCTCTGAATGGTCTTGAGTCATACAGCATAGAAACAAACCCTTTAGTCCACCTCATCCATGCTGACCAAAGTCCCACTTGCCTGTTTTTGGCCCATATCCCTCCGAACCTTTCCCACTGACGTACCTTTCCAAATGTCTTGTGGATGTTGTAGCTGTACCTGCACCTACCACCTTTGGCAGTTCATTCCACATACAAACCACCCTTTTTGTGTGAAAAAGTTATCCCCCTGGTCCCTTTTAAATTTTTCTCCTCACCTTAAAAATGTGTTCTCCCCCCCCACTCCGGTTTTGAATTCCCCCACCTAGTGAGAATACCTTTGCTATTCACCTTATCAATTTCCCTCCTGATTTTATAAACCTTTACAAAGTCATTCCTCAATGTCATACATGCAAGTAAATAACTCCCAACCACCCAGCTTCTTCCTGTAACTCAAATCCTCCAGTCCTGACAGCATCCTGATTAGTCTCTTCTGAACCCTGAACATCTGGGTTTCAATATTCCAGCCTATATTCAAAAGTACCCATACATTCCTGCACCAATCAATTCACTGCCACAACAATCAAAGGACTCAGTTATGTCCTGGCCCTGATCGTTACTGGCTTGTCACCCGCAATAAGTTCATTAAGGATGTTATATCTTTGACAAAATAAAATTTGATGTCAAATCATTTGAGTTGTATAAATACTGATCAAGAGTGTTATCAACATGCCTGTCAACCGTCAAGAATCAATTATACTTCTGAATTTATTATTGAGGGGGGTATAATACAATAAAGCTTACATACATTAACAGCATTACACAGACACCATGTAGGAACATAATTCTAAACCAAGTGCTTTAAGAAAACAGAAGTTCTAAACTAGATGTCAGAGGCTTAACAACATGTGAACAGTCCTTACAACATATCAATAAGTATATAACCAACAGGATTAGTTTTGTGTTTGATGGGGGGGGGGGGGGGGGGAGAAGAGAAAGCTGGGAGGGGGAGGGAAGAGAGGTGGAGAGGTAGTTGCTGCAAATTTATACTTCAGTCATTTGTAAGATGGTGCAGCTCTCACCATTATAACTGAAGGCATTTCACCTACTACTAACTTTAGGATACTAACTAACCTACTTTATGTTGCAGGTATTTGTTTGCTTTTCTTGTGATTGTTTTTTTTAAAAAGAAATAAATCTGTACTTGTTAGACTTTGGATGTCTGCTTTTAGATCAGCATGGTAAAACATAAACCAAGCAGCCAACTATCTATCTCCCAAACAGATATGCAACATTAATACATAGTTTCTCTGTCCAAGACAGCATTCTCTCTTTGATCTGAAGTCTGGTTTCAGAAACTGCCAGTTTCTATTCAGCTCAAGAGACTGTCCAGCTGCAGCAATCACCTCTGCATTTATTTCTTAAAATAAGAAAAGCTGAGCTGGAGTGAAGTTGGATTAATCAACCTGAATTTTTTCATTGTATTTTTATGTCATATTTCACACATTGTATTTTCACAAATTTTCAGCAGGTTCAGAAATGCTGTTGTACCCTATTTCTTACATTAAATTGCACAAGGTAATAATTAATCCAGCTCCTTGCAACTCTAGGTATGATAACCCCATATAATTTTAATTCAAAATTCCCATTGCATTTCCAAATCAGATACATGAATAACCCACAGTATTTTATTTTGCACTCCTCAATACTGCAATGCAAAAGCAAAACTTTAGGAAAAAACTAAAAATTATACAGCACAAGATGGTCTATTTGATTAAACCATTATTGGCATGAAAATACCATTGGAACTGACTGTAGTGCCAGGCTGTCAGTTGGACTCCTCATGCAATTCATTTGTACTTGGCTGGAGATACATCTATTCACTATTAAGGCAATGTTCTGCTGTAAACCCATGGCAATGCCCTGACTAACTATTGTTGTCAACCTGGTGTCACTTAACTAGGATTAACTGTCCTGCCGCATCCCCATGCCAACTATTATCCAACCAAGCAACACTCTTCTCTTTTTAAAGTTGCTTGGTATTCTCAGATTTTCTAGCTGTTATCTTATGACCTAAACCTTTGTGAGGTACGTTGTTGAATATGTTCTGGAATTCAGACAACACATTTACTAGCTCCCTTCTATCCACCTGGCTTCTGAAAAGAGCAAATAAATTAATCAAACATGATCTCTGTTTCATGAGCCATACTGACTTTACTTGATTAGATTATGGATTTTCCAGTTGTTCGGTTAATTCTTAATACTTGAACCCAATTCATTTCCAAGAATGGATATTAAATTGGCCTACAGTTACGGCTTTTTGCCTCCTTCCCTTTATGAAGGGGGCTGTTATATTGACAGATTTTGCTCTCTGGAATCCAAGAATGTCTGCAAAATTATAACCAATGCATCCACTATCTCTGTAGCTGCTTCTTTTAACATCCGAGAATGCAAGTCGTCAGGTCCAGGGGACTTAGCTGTCTTTAGCCCCATTAGTTTGTATAATACTACTTTTTCAATGAAGGTGAGAGTACCTAATTCCTTCTCCAGCTTCTCCTCCCTCCATATTTTTCAGTAATGCTGGGATGTTTGAAGCCTCTTCCACCGTAAAGATGGATGCAAAATATCGGTTTAACTTCTCTGCCATTTCCTTGTTCCCTATAACTATTTTCTCAGGTTTATTCTCCAAGTGGTTTATGTTAGTTTAACCTCTCTGTTTTGATACACAAAGAAGTTTTTGTCAGTTTTGCAGATTTCAGATCAAATCCACTTCTTTCTTTAAATTGACATCCATTGTTGGTAACAATCCCGCTATTCCCATTTCGCCCTTCAAATCAATCTTCTGTTTCTCTAATTGCTCTGTTTCCATCTCTTTTTGACATTTATTCTCTCTAGCCTTCCCATAATCTCAGAATTTACCTTTTCCTTCCGGCCTCCCGCTTTCTATTAGCTTCCAGTTCCGACAGAAAGAAGCCATCAACCAGAACTCTTAATTCTGTTTCTCTCTGCACAAATGTTGCTTGATCAGAATATTTCTATTACTTTCTGGTTTTATTTTAGAAATGGATGGACTATTATCTTAATAAATAAATGCTAGATAAAGATAAACTTTTCAGTTATTTTTACAGGACATTTCAGCTTTGTGTCAACAGGCCACAGCCTGATAGAGAATCAGAAATGCTCTGCCCAGGAATGGAAGAAACTATAGAACAGGAAGGGGTTAGAGGGATATGGGCGAAGTTTTGGCAAATGGGACTGGATTCATTTAGAATATCTGGTTGGCATGAACGTGTTGGACCAAAGGGTCTGTTTCTGTGCTGTACATTTCTGACTATAAAAATACACAATCAAAAGGAACATAATGAAAAAGGTTGTGCACACAGACCAGACCATTACAGAAGCCAACCTTCCATCCATGGACTCCATTTACATGGCCTGTTGCCACAGGAAGGCTGCTAACACGAAAGACCCATCCCACCCCAATGCTCTCCTACAACCTCTTCCATCAAGCAGAAGATACAGAAGCTTGGACACACACACCAGCTGATTCAAAAACAACTTCTTCCTTGCCATTATTAGACTGATGAATGGACTCTCGAGCCTCAAATAATGCTGATCTTGCCTCGCACACGCCCTGTGTAATGCAACTTGTATGGCTCTATCTAGTTTTTTTTACCCTATAATTTGTACGTCTAATGACCTGCCTGCACTGCTTATAAACAAAGCTTTCGCTGTACTTAGGTATGCGTGGCAATTCAAATATAAAAAGCTTTTAGAAATATTTATTCTAAATATTTTCTTCTTTCTGGAATTCAAAATGTTGATCATATTTGATTTTATTTTCCGATCCAAATAAAGTTGCTACAAATTCACAAGCGTGGTCATACAGACTACACAATCAAAGTTGAAATCTGGAACTGGAACACCAGTACTGAAGAATGAGTGTGAGGACATTGCTCATAGATTTCATGAATCATATAGAATGTGTGTCATTTCTGCTGACTGTTGATTTTTATTTTGCTTTCCAATGGCTATTCAAAACAAAAAACACAATGGATACCAACAGACAAAGAAAATAATGACTGCTGAAAGCAAATTTATAACTCCCTGAATTCAGTGATGTACTGACATTCATTTTTTGGATTTCAAGATTATGTTTCATTTGTAGGTCCAAATTAAGCTTAAATTATCACCCTCATGAAAATATTCTACACGTGTAAGTTAACCCTTCAATTTTTCCTGAAAAATTAGTCCCAACAATTCAATTTCGAGGTGGTAATATACAAAGACTGAGTGAAAGGCAAATAAGCTTAACAGTAAAATGGTTAATACATACATTCACATATATCATTGCAGAGATGGGTTCACAAATTTGATCAAAGGATTGTATGATTGCAACATGTGTAAAGGACAGAATGCTGAGATTGACACTGGGGAGGCTACTTTTAGAATATTGTGTGCAATTCAGGTTGTCCTTTCTTTTAAAGAAAGGAGGTTGTTAAACTTGAGAAGGTGCAAAAAAAAACAAGGATGTTGCCAGGTTTCAAGGTTTTGAGTTGTAGGGAGGGGCGGAATAGGCTGGGACTTTTTTTCACTGAAGCAGAGACTGAGGTGTGACCTTAGAGATTTATAAAATCATGAAGGGCATAGATAGGGTGAATAGCCAAGGTCTTTTTTTTCGGGGGGGGGAAAACACGGGACAGTTGGTGGTTTCCAAAACTAGAGGCATAAGATTAAGGTGAGAGGGGGAAAGAGAGATTTAATAAAGATTCAAGTGGCATTTTCATGTAGAGGGTGGTAAATGTATGGAATGAGCTGCCAGAAGAAATGGTCAAGGATGGTACAATTACAACGTTTAAAAAGGCATCTGGATGAGTACATGAATAGGTAGGGTGTAGAGGGATATGGGCCAAATGCTGGCAAATGGACTAGATATGATTGGGATGTGTGGCCAGTGTGTACAAGTTGGACCAAAAAGGCTGTTTCCATGCTGTATAACTCTTAGTGAGTTGTTTTTCCTCAGACCAGTGGTGTTACTCAAAGCACTGACATGACAGCCACTGCCCCCTTTGATATGTAGTAATGGCCTGGGCATAGGGAAAAAAGGCATAATTTTAAAGTTTGCAGACAACAGTGTATTCTGAAATTACGAAAGAGAGGAAAAAAAACAGGAACAAACTTCAGGAGGACAGAAAGATTTCAGTGAAATAGGTAGAAACATGACTGTGAAAATGTGACATGGACAAGCCTAACTTCAATAGTGTTTGGAATGAGCAGAGGCAGAAATGTTAACTCTTCTTTCTCTCCACAGATTCTGCCAGACCTGCTGAGGTTTACCAGCAGTTCCTGATTTTGTTTCGGATTTCCAACATCTGCAGTTCTTTTGTTTTTTTATTTATAAAGTTCTACAATTTTAAAGGGAGTACAGGGACAGAGAAACCTAAAGAGTGCACACACAGAGTTTGGACACTGGCAGGACAATTAGAGAAAGACATTTAACAAAATGACTCTGTTTTATTCAAATATAGGAGGTAATGAGTATATAAAAGGAACGCAGTCATGCTAAACCCTTATGAAGCATTGACGACAATCCAGCTGGAATTGTATGGTCAATTGTGGGCATTGCAGGACTTTGCTAACATTTCTCATTTTTAAGGTGCCAAATTGGTTTGAAGTAACATGTTTGCTGTAGTTTCTGTTTAAATCAGGACATTAATGAAATTGATAAAATAAATTGATGCAAGTTGCTAATTCAGCAGTTTAGCTACTTTTATTTTGTTGATTGCCATCAATCGTGTATAATGAAATTATTAGGTCATTTGAGTTATAACAGAGCACATAATCTAAGCTGGTTTAAACTAGTTTATGCAAATAGAAGACAAAATATTGAGAATTACTTTGTATGGTTATTATACAATTCTAAATCCCAAGACACAATAATGATTATGGAAGTAACCAAATGAATGGGCATACATCTTACGGCCTGAACTTAAACAGAATGTTGATTCTTGAAAGATATATAAATATTGCACCTTTCAGTCACTTGCATTTCAATAAAACCCCTAGCTCTCAGGCTAACATTTCTGTCCTCTGCCTGCTGCAATTTTCCACTGAAGCCCATGAACTTCACCACCTCACACTGCTTGCTGCAAGGATTCCATTCCAGTCTCCCAGTTTCTGTCCCTGCACATTGGTCCCGATGAGGGCATTTCCACTGAGCTGCCTCTGACATGACCTTTCTTCTCATCACTATCTCCCACTCCCCTCTCCATGCATGTACACATACACACACCCAGACCTTCCATCCAAAAACGAAGCAAAATGCATGCTGGAGGAACACCACATTTCTGCTTAGGCACTTTATTAACTTCAAGGTCTCAATATTGAACTCAACAATGTCAGAAACTGCTTGCATTTCTGACTGCCTCCATTTTATAATGTCTCCCCACATGGAGGGAGAGGAGAAAAAGATGAATGCTTTCAGTCCACAGAGTTTGAATGTTTCTGCTGCCCTTGCAGTCATAGCTTTGTATTAAACTTCAGCTCAACCAGAGGCGGTCAACCAACAGAATTCCCTGATCTCAACATCTATCTCAAATGAGCTCTTTCATCGTTGTGAAAAACAATATTGTCAGGCAAATCGAAAAATTTTCAGCTCTCAATTTTTCCCCAAGTCTTAAAATTCTACTGATATTTCAGCTACATATTAGTCCAACTTTAAGTTTATAGATCCAGAATAAACAAACGTGGTCTCTAATAAGATAGAAAGTTTGTTCGGTGATGCAACTGAAGAGAAAAAGAGTAATACAATTCACTTGCGCTCATTGATCAAATCTTTAACTGTAGCTGTTCAGACTACAGAACAGAACCTAGTGAACAAACAGTCACTGCAGATGTGAACCAGACATCAGATGATTAAAAGGCACAAGTTCAAATGGAACATTTCTTTTCTCTATCCCCCATAGAAGGATCATCAGAATCAGTGACAGATCTCACATCAAACAAACAGCAGTCCTCAAGTAGAACAATTCAAGAGGTTTTCAGCAATGAAGTAACTGCGGGTGCAAATGCCATCATCATACCTAATCAACAAGCTGAAGTAGAGTCTAAGGTTTATCACAAATTTATCAGTAAATTGAGAATAAAAATCACCCTGAACAGATCGAAGAGATTCAGTGATTCTGGGCATGACCAAAGCAAAACTACCAGGTTCAGTCAGAATCAGGTTACAGTCAAGATACCACTGCCAGAATCAAAAGTCAAGATTTTGGCAAACTGAAAAATTGCCTGTTTCACTAAGGCAGTCATTCTCTGCTTAGGAGACTCATGAGACAAACAGCCTTCCAAACAAGGAAATAAAGTTGTCGTTTCAGCAGGGAAGACTTCTTCCCTGAAGGCCATGAAGAAATAAATGGTCCTTCAGCACGAACAGACTTCACAGCCTTACACTTTCAGAACTGAATTGAGGTCAACAGTCCTCATGTCAAAACCTTACCACTCCTTCAAGATGGAAGAAAATCTACTCTGAAAGAACCAAAACAACCAGGCTAAAATTTATAAAGTCAGAGACTTCTGCGAAGGTGGGGTTGCGATAAATGTAAATATATAAATTTTAAAGGAGAGAAGAAAGCTTGTGGGGGAAAAAAAATGGTGTGTACGGTTTTCAGCTTGAGGGCAGAGCACTAATTCTTAACTGTATTGTACACCATATGGTTTGATGTCAGTGTGTGGTCTCAGGTGGAAAAACAGCTCTGATTCTTAATGGAGTTCACCACCCAGATCTGCCTCAATTTTTTTATCAATATGTATCATATCAATGTAACTTGTACTTGATTGCGATCACGCAATAAACTATATTAAAATAAAACCAAGAACTGTGGATGCTAGAGATCTGACAAAATAGAGATTGCTGGAGTAATTCATCAGGTCTGGCAGCATCTGCAGAGAGAAAGCAGAGTTAACATTGAGTCCAGTGACTCTCCATCAGAATTGAAGAATCATCACCAGATGCGAAATGTTAGCTCTACTTTCTCACAATAGGTCTGGCAGCATTTGAGTTCCTCCAGCATTTTCTTTTGTTTCAGTAAATTATATATTTTTTAAGACAAGAAACTCTTGTTATGTCATTATGGTTTTCCTCCACCACACCAGACCAAGTTGGCTTTCCAATAAAAGAAAGGCAAATGGTGGCAAAGGTCTATCCTCATCATGACAGATTGTCCAGATAGCTCATTCAACATAAGGATTCAACATCCATTGCTGTTGATTCCAGTGACAATTGGTACACAATCAGCTTGATTTTCTCATTCTTGAAAACCATGCATGGCCTCACCCCTTTCTCTTTTGAATTCAGTTTTACAAGCAGATGTTGTCCCATCCCAGTACTGCAAACAAAAACAGTCCTTTGAAAGCAGTATGTTTTTTCCAGCATCCGGTCTGAACCTTGTGGCCCGCTTTATAATGATTGCATTAAATTACACATTTAAAGATTACTGAATTGCTCTGCAGCCAGCAGGATCAAGTAACACATTCCAGCCAGAAAGTATGACATGTCTGACCTACAAGAGAACCAGACATTGTGTCCAAGCCATCTGAGCTGCAACACAAGTCTTTTTAGGGAGTTAACTCTACCAGAATCTACTCTCAAAATACATCTTATTCCTTGTAATTGAAATAGTTCAGATCTCATCATTAGTCAGTCACAGCTCCCAACTGTTCCATCGCAAAATGATGATTAAACAGCTGTTATCTCCAGCTCTGTAGGATCATATAAACCACCCAAATAACCACTGGCTGCTTCACCTACAGCATTACTCCTTTTGTCTGCCTACATTCATATAGCTTCCCTTCATTTTGTGACAGGGTGATTATTTTGGACTGTCTCATCAATTTAACAAAATAATCATTGTCAAGCCTTACAAAGCTTAAGCCTATATAACAAAGGATGCCACTGTGGTGATCAAAGTCCTGAAGCAGCACCATTAAATAAGTCTACTTATAAAAAACAGCCAAAGTTCTTCATCACAGCAAGGTTCATTTTATTCCAATCTCTGAAAAGCCATTTAGATGTATTGCAATGTTTTACTCATCTCATAGGAGAGTTTTGTCCTCCGATACAAAATGAACCAAACAGCACAGGACATTACAAGAACTTCCTCATTGCACAATATGTTGCACAATGGAATGTGTGAAGTCCAAATTATAGATTGAAACCAGATTCAGGTTCATTACAAACCCAGGAGCTTCTCAAAGAGTTATTGTCAGACTTGCATAATTCTGCAAAGAACAGAAAGCATCACACCCCAAGACAAATATTTGACACTGGGAAATTTATAGGTTAACATATTGGTGAGATTCAGGTTCAAACAAGTTCACTTTGATGCACGCTTAATAAGTATTTTTGTACAATTACATCTGGTTTTCTAGTCAGTAGACAGTGGCCAGAAGATAAAAGAAAAACATCAATAAGACAATAGAAAGGTTTTAGTGAAATAAGAATAAACTTTTCAAATGACTGATCTGTATCCTAAATCTATCCCTCCACCCACCTCGAAACATTGTTAGTAAAGATCTACAAATGCCAGATTTTAAATTACTACTGTAATTGTGCCAGCAGCTACAAAAAATTATATTGCAGCATTAATTTAATGAAACATCCCAAAGTTCAGTGAAGTAAAACAAAGTACAGCATTGAACTGCATGAGAAAATATTAAATTAGGTGAGCGATGCTTGGTCAAAGAGATAGTTTGATGGAGTGTCTTGAAGGAAGAAAAGTGGTGACACATGGAGATTTAGGGAAGTTAGCCAAAAGAAAAACAGGGAATAAATACCATAAGGTACAGTTATCAGTGGTGAATGTTTCAGTGGCCAGAATGAGAGAAGTTCAAGTTTGAAGAAGTGTTGGTTTGGAGATCTTCAGACATCAGGAAGGACTTAGCCAAGCAGAGATTTCAAAATTAAGTTGGGATTTTAAAGATCAAGAAATTACTTGACTGGAAACCAATGTAGGTCAGTGAGCACATAGTAATGGAGGACATACTGTTCCCCCAAGTGAAGATGTGGGCAGTTTTGAATGGCCTTAAGTTTGTAGAATGTTGATGATGAATTAGGAGTATACTCAAATGAATTTATTAAAAACTTTTAGGTTAGTGTCTCTTCTGACTTGAAACTGGACTTTAATGGTGCAAAACCAATTATTAAACACTGTGGTCGACTTTTAAATACCATCTAGAATGAGACCAAGTGCTGCCCCAGCCAGCAGCATCCACATGCTGTGAACAAACATGAAAAAAACTGTGGCTCTTAAAAACAAATTGCCATACATGGTCACATCTAGAATAATGAGAGCATTGAACAATGATCAAATTAAAAGGCAGAATAAGGAACTCAGTGGGCTGCTTCTACACTCAAATGTCAGTTGATAAGAATTGATTGAAGTTTAACATACAGTGTGAACGCGACCAATTAACTTTCCCTCTTCAGTCTACAGAGAAAGCCACAATTGCACTTGCCTGGCATTGACTATGTTGACTCATTCCCAAATTTTGATTTTTCTACGACACAGCCTTTGTGACTCATGGAGGTTACAGTGCATTTAACATTGTAACTAATCTTTGGTCGATGTTTACTGATTAAAATATTATTTCAATAATCGACGTATTGGGCAACAAGAGCTGAAAAGAGTTTTGGAAGTTAAAACTGGACTGCCAAAGTTGCTCAGGTATCTAGTCAGTCAAATAGAAATGTGCCGATTTGACTTCAATGTGGTGGGGAAGCAGTGGTAATGTGATTGGACTAGTAATTCAGATGCCCAGGGTAATCTGTTTACCCAGCTTACCCTGGGCATCTGAATTACTAGTCCAGTCACATTACCACTGCTTCCCCACCACATTGAAGTCAAATCGGCACATTTCTATTTGACTGATAATGGCAGATAATGGCATTCAAATTAACTTTCAATTCCATATTTTTACTTAAGCTAAAAACAATCATGTAACCACTTAACTGTTGTAAAACACAGAATCAGGCTCCCTAATGTCCTTTAGGGAAGGAAATCCACAATCCTTGATTAGTGGTGCTGGAAGAGCACAGCAGTTCAGGCAGCATCCAACGAGCAGCGAAATTGACGTTTCGGGCAAAAGCCCTTCATCAGGAATTTTTGCCCAAAACGTCGATTTTGCTGCTGTGCTCTTCCAGCACCACTAATCCAGTATTTGGTTTTCAGCATCTGCAGTCATTGTTTTTACCTAATCCACAATCCTTACCTAGTCTGGCCTACATGTGACTTCAGATCCACAGCAATATTGTTGATTCCTCATTACCTTTTGAAATGGCCAAACAACCAAGTTCCAGGGCAATTAGGGATGGGCAAATGTTGGTCTTGCTGGTGGCACCATATTCCTCAAACAAAAAACACTGGGGGAGGGGGGACCCAGGGAGATGGTGAGGTAAGAGATCAGTCTGAGACTGGTACGGTTGGGAAAAGTAGCAAGTCAAATAGTCAGGGCACGCAGGAACAAAGCAAAGCAGAGAACAAGGTAGGACTGAAACTGCATTTATTGCAATGCAAGGGGTCTAACAGGCAATGCAGGCGAACTCAGGGCATGGTTAGGAACATGGAACATGCAATTAGAGAGATGTGGCTCAGGGATGGACAGGGCTGGCAGCTTAATATTCCAGGATACAGATGCTATAGGAAGGATAGAAAGGGTGGGGGTGGAGGGCAAGAGAGGAAGGGGACTGACGTTTTGATGAGGGATAACATTATGGCTGTACTTCGGGCAGATATCCCTGGGAATATGTCTAGGGAATTATTTGGGTGCAAGAAATAAGAAAGGGATGATCATGTTATTGGGATTGTAATACAGATTCCTCCCCTCCACAATAGTCAGCAGGAAACGGAGATCTCCTTACAAATGTATCTCATTTATCTTAAGAAAAAATGGTGGTTATGGTAGGGGATTTTAACTTTCTAAACAGTCTGAGACTGCCATAGTGTTAAGGGTTTAGATGAATTTGTTAAGTGTGTACAAGAAAATTTTCTGATTCAGTATGTGAATGCACCTACTGGAGAAGATGCAAAACTTGACCTACTCTTGGGAAATAAAGCAGCGCAGGTGACTGAGGTATCAGTGGGGGAGCACTTTGGGGCCAGTGACCATAGTTCTATTAGTTTTAAAATAGTGACAGAAAAGGATAGACCAGATCTAAAAGTTAAACTTCTTAATTGGAGGAGGGCCAATTTTAACAGTATTAGGCAAGAACTTTCTAAAGTTGACTGGAGGCAGATGCTCACAGGTAAAAAGGGACGGCTGGAAAGTGGGAAGCCTTCCAAAAATGGGGTAACCAGAGTCCAGAGACAGTATGCGTCTGTTACGGTGAAAGGCAGCGTTGGTAGGTGTAGGGAATATTGAATGACTAGAGAAATTGTGGTTTTGGTCAAGAAAAAGGAAGCATATGTCAGGTATACACAGCAGAGATCAAATGAATTCTTAGAAGAGTATAAAGGCAGTAGAAGTATACTTTAGAGGGAAATCAGGAGGGCACAACGGGGACATGAGATAACTTTGGCAAATAGGGATAAGGAGAATCCAAAAGGATTCTATAAATACATTAAGGACAAAAGAGTAACTAGGGAGAGAACAGGGTTCCTCAAAGATCAGCAAGACAGCCAATGTGTGTGGAACCACAGGAGATGGGGTAGTATTTTGCATCAGTTTACTGTGGAGAAGGACATGGAAGATAAAGATTGTGGGGAAATTGATGGTGACATCTTGAAAAATGTCCATATTATACAGAGGTGTCTGGATGTCTTAAAATGCATAAAGGTAGATAAATCCCCAGGACTTGATCAGGTGTACCCTAGAACTGTGTGAAGCAAGGGAAACGATTGCCAGGCTCCCTGCTGAAATATTTGTACTTTCAATAGTCACAGGTGTGGTATCAGAAGACTGAAGGTTGGCTGACATGGTACCACTATTTAAGAAAGGTGGGAAGGAAAAGGCAGGAACTGTAGACCAGCAAGTCTGACTTTGATGGCGGACAAGTTGTTGGAGGGAATCCTGAGGGACACGATTTACATGTATTTGGAAAGGCAAGGACTGATTAAGGATAGTCAATGTAGCTTCGCGTGTTGGAAATCCTATCTCAATCTTGATTGCGTTTTTTTGAAGTAACAATGAAGAGGATTGATGAGGGCAGAGTAGTGGACATGATCAACATGGGATTTCACGAAGACATTCAACACAGGTCCTCATGGTAGACCGGTTAGCAAGATTAGATCACAAGGAACACTGGGAGAACTAACCATTTGGATACAGAAGTGGCTTGAAGGTCAAAGACAGAGGGTGGTGGTGAAGGGTTGTCTTTCAGACTGGAAGCCTGTGACCAAAGGTGTGCCACAAGGATCAGTGCTTGGTCCACTGCTTTTCATCATTTATATGAATGATTTGGACATAGACAGGAGAATTGTTAGTAAGTTTGCAGATGACACCAAAATGGAGGAGTTGGTTACCTCAAGAGTATAACAGCATCTTGATCAGATTGGCCAATGGGCTGAGAAGTGGCAGATGGAGTTTAATTTAGATAATGTGAGGTGCTGCCTTTTGGAAAGGAAAATCAGGTTAGGACTTATACACTTAATGTTAAGGTCCTGGGGAGTGTTGCTGAACAAAGAGACCTTGAATTGCAGGTTCATAGTTCCTTGAGTGTGGAGTCACAGGTAAATAGGATAGTGAAGACGGCGTTTGGCATACTCTCCTTTATTGGTCAGAGTATCGAATACAGGAGTTGGGAGGTCATGTTCACGTTGCAGCTGTACAAGACATTGGTTAGGACATTTTTGGAATAGTTTGTGCAATTCTGGTCTCCCTCTTATTGGAAGGATGTTGTGAAACTTGAGTGAGTTACAAGGATGTTGCCAGTATAGAATGAGCTGCCAGAGGAAGTGGAGGCGGCTGGTACAATTATAATATTTAAAAGGCATATGGATGGGTGTAAGAATAGGAAAGGTTTAGAGGAATATGGGCCAAGTGCTAGAAAACAGGATTAAATTAGTTTAGGACATCTGGTTGACATGGATAAGTTGGACTGAAGGATATGTTTCAGTGTTATAGACAATAGGTGCAAGAGTAGGCCATTCTACCCTTCGAGCCTGCACCACCATTCAATATGATCATGGCTGATCATCCTTAATCAGTATCCTGTTCCTGCCTAATCTCCATAACCCTTGATTCCACAATCCTTGAGAGCTCTATCCAACTCTTTCTGAAATGAATCCAGAGACTGGGCCTCCACTGCCCTCTGGGGCAGAGCATTCCACACAGCCACCATTCTCAGGGTGAAGAAGTTTCTCCTCCTCTCTATCCTAAATGGTCTACCATGTATTTTTAAGCTGTGTCCTCTGGTTGTACATCTCTATGACACTAAATGACAACATTGGGACAGGATAGATCGACCAAAATTGCATTTGATTGTCCTGTACATTCCTTTTGCTGTCATTACCAGGCTGTGTTCAAAAGGCCTGTAATCAATAAGACCAACTGCCCTGATGGTGCTTTAAAACATACATAAGAGAAGGTCACTCAGTCCCTCACACATGCTCCACCATTCAATAATCTAGTCTGATCAGATTGCATCTCAACTCCACTTTCCTCCGGGCAACCCATTACTGCAGACTACCTTGTAGATCAAAAATTTGTCTGACTCAGCTGTGAATATACTATGCCTAACCTCCACTGCTCATTGTTAAAGAATTAACCACCCTCAAAGGAAACTCCTAGAATCTAGTGAATTTTGACATCACACAATCAATGCCTCTCTGCAGCAATGTCTGTAACAAATAGCACCACACCATTGTGATATGATGGAAAAGTATATCTGCTCTAGCAATCCCTTGAGCAATGCTGTCAGGAGCTCCTTATTCATGCTACAGCCATCCAAGAAGTCAATAGGAGGTGCCAAAGCGTGGTCTAGTAGTTTAGGTGACGAGAGAGTCACACATCTCACTAACTGAGGGCAGAAAGTGGTTGCGACAACAAAAAAAGTGTTCTTCCTCATCACGTGATGAAAACCTGACCACCAACCCATCTAGGTCTCCGAGACAATTACAGCACACAAAAGGTCTGAACCTGAAAGAGTCATGCTCAAGGTTCGAACAGGGTCCACTCGCCAAGTCCTATGGTGATTGAGAATTGGTTATGGTAACAGGGGTGTTAATTCTTGAGGCCCTAGTCAAGAATATGAACATTAGGTGACAGAAGTATAAATTCTGTTAGGAGCACAGAGATGGCTTCGAACAGTAGATTCTGTACTGAACAGTCTCCTCATCCAAATGGGCAGTGAGAAAATATGCACCAATATTGGTTGTCAAATATTCTCCTGGCCAGGGAACGACACCCTGTGAGATTACTATCTTTGTAGTCAAAGAAAGAAAAAGCCACAAAGGCTTCTTCACCTGTAGGATGGTTCCTCTCAAGGATGACAATGCCATCCATCAACAACAAAGGATATTTTCCAACAATAACTGAAATCATAATATTTTTCAGGCTATTCAGAGACACCTTATCTTGGCATCTCTAGGTGAACCATTAATGCAAGAGCAGCAACAACCAATTTAAAAGTTGAAAAATCACCAGAACCTGTAGCCAGATGGTATACCAGTTTGAAATTGGTGGGTTTTCACTCACCAAAGTCCATGAACATTTGGCCAGATTTTGGACAATAAATAACGTTTCCTTCTCATTGCCCTGACTTCAGGAATGCAACAACCGTAACAAACGTCAAGACAGGAGATAAATCATGCTGTGCAAACTACTGAACTGCTTCCTCCTTTTCCATAGCAGGAAATATCTGAATAGCGTTTCCTTGAATCAGCTATTTCCAATAACTAAGGAAATACTACTCAAGACAAATGTGTCTTTAGTCCTTAAAGTGGAATCGCTAACATTGCCTGACAAGTACAAACACAAAAGTGTGGAGAACACCACCAGGTACATGCCATTGCATTTAATCGGAGTCTTGGATTCAGTAAATCATGAGATTCTATGGATCACTCGCCAAATATTTGGTTGTCCATAATCCTGGAATATTTATGACAATGTTATGATTGCCACTGCTTGCCTGGAAGATCTGAAACTGACTATGTCAAACAAGGGTTGAGATGTAGCACCCATACTACATACAATCCAATGACTTTTATTGATCTCAACGAGCAATTACCTTCTGTGTGAGTTATTGAATATCTAAAATGGAAACCTCTAATCTCAGTCTAACCTAAAAAAGACTACTGCCAAGAGAACCAATGGTATGCAAACATCATTGGCTACACTGCATCAAATTTACAAGCCACTCAAACTCTCTAATTCAGCATACAAGAGACTCAGCTAGTCTGGAATGTTCCCAAAACAAAGCTCACCAACCCAGAGCTAGTCTGTCAAATATTTAACCTCTCAGATATATTGAAAGAGGGGCTCTGGAACATGCTAAGCCCACTGCAGACTTTGGCAGCCACCTCTTTCAAATGACCATCGTTGGTAAGAGCTAATATCAGACCTGGTGTACCAGTTCAGTTTCCGAAACCACAACACCAGGTTTTTAAAAATAAAGACCTCCACATGTCAATAAACGACCAAGTGAACACAGCAGTTGTACTCACTACATTCTTGTACTGCAGTGAGACTTGGACTGTGCATCAAAAACTCACAAGAACGCTAGAGAAATTCTGCCAACAATACCTTCAGCACATTCATCAGATTCAGTGGGAACGCCATCAAACAAATACTCCTGTCCATAAACCAGATCTACAGACAAAACTCTCAAAGCCAACTACGATGGACCGGAAACCTTGTCCAGTTGGCTGAAATGGGTCTCCCCATCAGGTTGATTTCTCAACTCTCAAATTGTCAGCACACCAGGAGCAAACCAAAAGAAAATACTACAAAGGCACTCAGACTTGTTTTGAAATTCAGCAGTGATATTGATAAGTGGTGAAACTCGCTATCAAACATTCACAATTGTGACAACTTGTCCACCAAGTTCCATTATGCTTTCACTCCAAAAGCCATAATGATGAGGTAGAGCAACAGGGGCACTGGGGACAGGAAACAAGGGACAAGGAAAAGAGCAAATCCTGCACTCTGGATTCCACTACCTTGTGAGATATGCAGGTCAAAAACAGCTATTCAGTCATGACAACCCACAGCAGGTACTTATAAACCTGAGCAGATGACAACCTTAAATCAAGCGACAATTCACAATGACTATCCTCTTGTTTAAGCTACTGTCCTAGTTAACTTTAGCCAATTCTATCTTTGTACCTTCGTAAATCATTCAAACTGGCAATAGGATTTTGACCTGGGAATTTACAGGTCTGTATTGCTATTGACCATAGGTTGTGATGTCTCCCCCCATTGGCCAATCAAATAAACCTCATAAGACACGGACTCTTGAGCACAACCCGATACAGGATTAATAGCTTTGGGCTGGAGTGAATGATCAAATTTAGCTGATCCAGTTGATTCATTTTAGTTGCTTTGAATACAAAAAAATATAGAGTACACAAGTCTGATATTATCAAGAGCTAAATTCCAATGGACATACTTTATGTACTAGAGAATGCCCTGCCCTTGTAGCAAGACATATACATTTACTGTCACCGCTTCGATCTCGTTGTCTGTCATTGTGGTTACACATCCCAGAATCTATTTATTTAATTTATTATGCCCACACATTCTGTTGCTTTGAGGTATTGGCCAATATTCTCATATGTTGTACATTCTGGAGGTCTTCTTTATTTGCCTTTAGTCTCTCAGGTCTGTGTTTTCCCAAAATAATTGTCATTTGTGACTAATAACCGTCTTGATATCATGCAGATATATTTGCATATAGTTTGCCACTTCCCTATCATTTGAAATCCTTACACTTGAATTTCATACCTACAACCTGATTAGGCATTGACAAGTCATGTATATACAGTGACAAGTCACTCCCCTCCACCACTGTGATTCTATGTCCTGTCCTTTCTCCAACTAGGAGACAGTGAGGATTGAGATGCTGGAGAGTCAGAATCAAAAAGTGTGGTGCTGGAAAAAGCACAGGTGGTCAGGCAGCATCCGAGTAGGAGAGTCTACGTTTTGGGCATAAGCCCTTCATCAAGAATGTGGAGTGGGTAGGGGCTGAGAAATAAATAGGAGAGTGAAGGTAAGTGGTATGGTGATTGGTGGATGCAGGTGGTAGGTGATTGTGATAGGTCAGTGGGGAGGATGGAATGGATAGATGGAATGAAGATCGACAGGTAAGGCAGGTCAAAAGGGCACTGCCAAGTTAGAGGGTTGGATCTAGGATGAGGTGGGGAGATTTCGAAATTGGTGAAGTCAGTGTTGATGCCATGCAGTTGGAGGGTCCCAAGGTGGAAGATGAAGCATTCTTCCTTAAGTTGGCAGGTGGCTTCAATTTGGCAGTGGAGGCAGCCCTGGACTTGCACGTCCTTTGGGGTGTGGGAGGGATAGTTGAAGTGGTTGACCTCAGGGTGGTGGGGTTGTTTGGTGTGTGCACAGCAGAGATGTTCCCTGAACCACTCCCCAAGTTGGTGCTCAGTCTCCCCAATGTCGAGGAGACCACATCAAGAGCAATAGATGCAGCAAGTGAGATGGGTGGATGCGCAAGAAAATCCCTGCCAGATTTGAAATAATCCTTTAGGACCTTGAAATGACGGAGGCGAAGGGGGAGGTACGGGCACAGGTTTTGTACATTGTGCGGCAGCATAGGGAGGTGCCGGGTGTAGATACTGGATTGTTGGGGAGCGTAGATCTCACGAGAGAGTTGCAGAGGGAACAGTCTCTGCAAAACAGATAGGGGTGGGGTTTGACTGTAGGTGGTGAACACACAGAGGATATCTGGAAATTTGTGGGGTGGAGCATGAGGATCATAACAATTTCAAGTTGCTTTTTTTCCACATATTCTTCCACCCCTCAAAAAGAATGTTGTGCATTTTGCAACTGTTTCTGATTCTTTACCACTCGATCCAAAACCTAATTCTCCTAACCTCACATTTACCATATATGTTGCAGTAATAATTTTGTCTAAGAGTTGACCCTCCCCCAATGTTTTGACACAAAATCCTTTATTTTTCATAAATGTTGTTCTGACTTGGAAGTACAGTTGATAACAATCTTTTCATTGTGAGAACAGCTTGTCAAACTATTAGCTCATTAAAAGTCAGAAATACCAATAGGTGAACAGTGAAAGTTATCTAAGATCACAAAGAGATTGATCAAATGGGTCATTGGGTTGAGGAATGGTAGATGGAATTTAATTTGGGTAAATGCAAAATATTGCATTTTGGTGAAGCAAACAAGGGCAGGACTTATACAATTAAAAGTAGGCCTTGGCTGGTGTTGCAGGACAGAGACCCAGGGATCAGTTACAATTCTTTGATTAACCCTGCATTCCTGACAGCTGAAACGTCGATTCTCCTGCTCCTCGGATGCTGCCTGACCTGTTGTGCTTTCCCAACACACACTTGACTCTGATCTCCAGTATCTGCAGTCTTCACTTTCTCTAAGAGGGATATGGGACTAATTCAGTTTGATATTTCAGCCAGCATGGACTTGTTGGACCAAAGGGTGTATTTCCATACTGTACAACTCTACAAACAGCAAAGACCCCAGCAGACCTCTACAGTAACATTGTTCACGATCTTCTGCCATGTCACCAGAGCTCCATTAAACACATTGTTTGTTGTTGTTTTACTAATTTAGAGGCCAAAGTAGATGTGACAAGGAAGATGCTAAGGAAGCAGGACAGCCTACACATACAGATTTACACAGCACCTTCTCGATGAATTGCACAATAAAGTAATTGAAAACAAAGGATATCCGCATGCTAGATTCTTAAACATGAAACATTGTAAAGGAAGTATATATTCTGAGGAATAATGTAATCTAGCAGGAGAGATAGATGCATGCTAGATGTTATGATGCTGACTCCATCAATTTAAGTGCAGTCTTCCAGCCCAGTCCTATCACCTTATATGATAGTCATTGGAGATATAGAGTAGCTATGAATGATCATTCACCAACCATTATAGTTGGAACTAAATAATGCTTTATCAATGATGTGGAAGCAAATAACTCACTCATTAACTCAACACAAGCTGTCAGATGACACCAAAATTGGAGGTGTAGTGGACAACAAAGGTTACCTTAGTGTACAATGGGATCTTGATCGCATGCGCTGAGGAATGGCAGATGGAGTTTAATTTAGATAAATGTGAGATGCTGCATTTTGAAAGGGCAAATCAAGACAGGACTTATACACTTAATGCTAAGGTCCTGAGTGTTATTGAACAAAGAGACATTGGATTGCAGGTTTATAGTTCCTTGAAAGTAGAGGTGCAGGTAAATAGGATATTAAAGGCAGCATTTGATATGCTTTCCTTTATTGGTCAAAGCATGTTTTATGTGCGTTGGGAGGTCATGCTGCAGCTATATAGGACATTATCCCAAAAGTCGCCTAACCAATGTGCACAATTCTGGTCTTCCTCCTATAGGAAGGATGTTGTGAAACTTGAAAGAGTTCAGAAAAGATTTACAAGGATATTGTCAGGGTTGGAGGGTTTAAGCTATAGGGAGAGGTTGAATAGGCTGGGGTTGTTTTCCCTGGAGCACAGGCTGAGGGTTATAAAATTATACAGGTTTATAAAATTATAAAGGGACATAGATAGGATAAATAGACAAGATCTTTTACCTGGAATGAGCGTGTCCAGAACTGGAGGACATAGGTTTAGGGCGAGAACAGAAAGATTTAAAAGGGACCTAAGAGGAGACTTTTTCACGCAGAAGGTGGTGCATGTATGAAATGAGCTGCTAGAGGAAGTGGAGGAGGCCGGTACAATTACAGCATTTAAAAAGCATCAGGATGGGTATCCAAATAGGAAGGGTTTAGGAGGGATATAAGACAAGGGCTGGCAAATGGGACTAGATTAATTTATAATATTTGGTTGGCATGGAGGAGTAGACGGAAGGTTCTGTCTCCATACTATATAACTCTGTCTATGACAATCATTTCATTGAATAGAATCCCTACAGTGTGGAAGCAAGCATTTGGCCCATCAAATCCACACCGACCCTCCAAACAGCATCCCATTCCTTACCTTACCCTTGTGCCCTGCACCTCCCATGGCTAATCCACCAAGTCTGCACATCCCTGGGCACAATGGACAATTTAGCATAGCCAATCCACCTGACCTGCACATCTTTTAAAACTAACCATTTAGTTTGCAAATCTGTAAGAGCAGAAGGTTTGAAGTACTTTTCTCATTCCAATAAAAAAACTACAGCTAACAACTGCACAGAAGCATTCCATTTAAATAACACTCCATATTCCACTTTCTTCCCATGAATGCTTCAGTTATATTGTTACCTCACATTTCGTCTTTTGCAAATACAATGGTGTACAAGTTAAAAAAAACTATTGTTTTGTTTGTCACTGGGATTAATAAGTAACAGAAACAAGTACGCAGTTGGTTTTGTTTCCATGGTTGTAAAATCCAGGAAACCTGACAAGTTCTAACAGATCAATACAGAGGATGATGAAACAAGACATTCCCTCACGTTACACTCCAACTAGACTAAAAGAACAGATTTATTATTTCTCATTTCAGTAAACAGCAGACAAAGTACTTCCCATCCTCTCAGTTGGCAATGAGCTAGACTGTGCTAGATTTTTTGGTGCTGAAATCGGCATAATTACAAAAAATGTTGATAGGATTTTGGGAATAATTTGCATTCTGTAAGAGGTGCATTAACTTTTAAAATAATGTGCTGGACGGGAATCCCCACTCCAATGTCCTGGCTAAATTAATCACCATGAAGAAGTTACAGATGATTGTACATGGGTGTGAGCCTTCAGGGAGGCCTGACTATTAAGCTGGCATTTTTAAGCATCAAAACAAAGGGTAGAAAAAACAAACTTTCTGAATTCAATTGTTTTAATTTACTGAAAAACTTGGTCAAATATGGCTTTATATATTCATTAAAAGTTAATTCCAACCATATTCTAATGAAAGACACTGCTAGAAACAGTAACTGTTTCTGTCTTCACTATATTATCAAGTCTTGAGCAGATTTGTAGCTCAGGTTGAGGTTCTGGATGTAGGTTTGTTCACTGAGCTGCAAGGTTCATTTTCAGACATTTCATCACCATACTAGGTGACATCTTCAATGAGCTTCCAGATGAAGCACTGGCGGTATAGTCTGCTTTCTAATGGTGTGTTTAGTTTACCTTGGGTTGGGTGACATCATTTCCTGTGGTGATGTCATTTCCTGTTCTTTTTCTCAGGGGATGGTAAATGAGATACAAGTCAATGTGTTTGTTGATAGAGTTCTGGTTGGAATGTCATGCTTCGAGGAATTCTCGTACGCATCCCTGCTTGGCTTGTCCTTGGATGGATGTGTTGTCCCAGTTGAAGTGGTGTCCTTCCTCATCCGTATGCAAGGATACTAGTGCGATTGGGTCATTTTTTTTTGTGGCTAGTTGATGTTCATGAATCCTGGTGACTAGTTTTCTGCCTGTTTGTCCAATGTAGTGTTTGTTACAGTTCTTGCAAAGGTATTTTGTAAATGACATTAGAAGCTTCCAGCTCAGTGAGCAAACCTACATCCATTGTCAAGGTGTCTGAGTATTTTCAGCATTTTCCATTCTTGCTCAGGAAACATACTAGCCAGTCTAACCTTGGTAGTGGGCAAAGTATTGGAAGCAATTCTGAGGAACTGAATTAATGCACGTTTAAAGAGGCAGGGATTAATCAGTCTGGTTTTGTTAAGGGGAGATCATCTCTGACCAGCTTGATTTTATTCTTCAAGGCTTGGAATTCAAGAGCAGGGAGGTGATCCTGTAACTGCACAAAACATTGGTTAGGTCATAGCTGGAGTAGTGTGCACAGTTCTAGAATCTACATTATAGAAAGGGTGCAATTGCTGGGATGTTGCTTTGGTTGGAGAATTTTACTTATTAAGACAGATTAGTAAGTCTGGGGCTGTTTTCTACATAGTAGTGGAGATTGAGGGGGGACATGATTGAGATGGCCAAAATTATATGGGAATACACACCTGCCCATGATGGTGGATTTAATGACTGGGGAGGAGGGTATAGATTTAAAGGTAAGGGGCAAGAGATTTAAAGGAAATGTGACGAAAAATATTTTCATACAGGGGGTAGTGCATATATGGAATTAACTGCCGGAGGAAGTGGTAGATGCACGGACAGTTACAATATTTAAGACACTTGGACAGATGCATGAATAGAAAAGGTTTAGAGGGATGGGGCCAAACACAGGTAAATGGGACTAGTTTAGAAGGGAAAACCTGGTCAGCATGGACCGAAAGGTCATACATCATGGAAACAGACCCTATGACTAATTATTTAGATATACATTGGCAATGCCAGGGTGTACAAGGCTATCAGCCAAGTGTTGAAAAATGGGATTAGAATAGTTAGGTGCTTGCTTGTTTTTGCCCAGTGCAGTCTTGATGGACTGAAGGGCCTTTTCTCTGTAAAATAGATGTCTATGACCCTATAAACCACAGAAGTAATGTTGATTAGAGATAGTAGACTGAATTATTAAAAGATTAATTTTTACAACAACCACATTTTCAATGTTTGTAATGCAATGAAATGTTTCATTTTAAGGATATGAAGTTAAAAAATTTAAAGTTAATTTTTTTAAAAACATTATCCAGTTACACAAAATCCAGGCTGGTTTTGCATTTGACAATATGGCCCATTTAAGCAGAAACCAGATGAAGTTTGTATTATGGGGCAGGTTTTCAATGAGAATTATAAGGCATCTGCATCCAAAGCAGAAACTTTATAGTTTGATTCCTAAATTTAGGAAATTGCGATAGCTTGCACATCTGGTGAAATGTAAGTGGGTTAGCCATGGGAAATGAAGGATAACAGGGCTAGAATAGAGGGCTGAGTTTGGGTGGGATGCTCTTTGGAGCATCGGCATGGACTCAATAGGCTGAATGGCCTGCTTCCAGATTGTAGGTATTCTATGATCAGATCTGCGCTGTCACAGAATCACTGCTTTCCTATTCAATATTCCACATTCAATATGGTGGGCTACTTCATGTCCTGTCATCCTGCTTTAATTGTGTTACAGAAAAACATTATGTTGCTTCCAATAACAGTCAACAAGAGCATTAAAGAGAGGATCAATATTTATCAGTTTTGTAGGACTGCGTGCAAAATGTTCCTCCAGAATCACAGTATATATTTCACCCAATTCTGGCCATTATAAACGACACCTAATAACTATGGATCAGTAAAAACAAACCCAACGATACAAAAAAACCCATTCTGGTTGTACAATGTGCACTCAAGCTGCCAATGAAGGTCAGCAACTTAAAATGTTCTTGGCTTGCAGAACAAAATAAACGAAAACCACAATATAATGGCCCTGACCTCACATGCAAAAGGAAAACTCTTTTAAGTTCAATACAACTAACAGCTTGTCTCTATTTAGCTTTGTTTTAGATCTAGTCTGCATCAGCACACATGCAAGCCCCCACCCCCAACCTCGCTTTGCCTTCAGTTACACTTGAGCTCTTTGACTCAAAAGGCCTGGAAGAGATTAAGTGCCTGACCGCAAAGAAAGTCCTGGCACACACTTAAGCCTGTCTGGGATACTTTGGCAATGCTATGTGCAGACTTGCAAACGGTGGGCCCACACAGGGAAAGCAGGACAAAAATCCGCATGAGCACATAAAGGTGCTGTAAACAGTTCTGTAAAGCAAACAAATGCACTTCAACAGCTAACCAACCTCATTTCAGCAAGATGGTTTTCTACAATATTCCAACAGTTCTTATAGCTACTGCCTCTGAAGGGACATGCAATTGAACAGACATTAAACAATATTGATAATTTGGGAATCAAAGAAGCCAAACAACTGCCAAGAATTAAACCTAGAATACGTATTCATTCTTTTGCAATATTTATTAACTTATACAGGAAAGGTATGACAAATTAATGAAATGAAAAATACACGTGCTATTACAAATTTAATACTTGTGGCAAAGGAAGAGTTAAAGCTAATCTTCAGTTTGGAAACCATAATGGTCCTAGGTCAACACTTGTTAAACTTCAAAGAGTTTCTGTCCCCCCAGACTGACCTGCTCAGTGATCTGCATACTGTTTTGATTTAGCTCCCGCCAGTCGCCAGTCAGAGACTAACACAACAACACACAGCAAGCTGCTCAAGTTAAAAAATTTCCACAAGGAATACTACAAAGTTTGGCTGGACAGCTAAAAAACAAGTCAAGCATTAGCTGCAACAAAGGCTCACTTACCATAACGAGGATCAAGCCTTGGGTCCAACCAAGAGGTGGTCTTGTTTTTGTGGTTTATGTAGTAAATCTCCCCATCAGGGGTAATGCCTTGCTCCCAGCCATCGGGAAGTGGGCCTGAACAAAAAGTAAAGGAATTTATGGTGGGCTGCTAAAAGTGAAATATTGCAAGCTCAACAGTTACATGACTATCAGAAAACAATACTGAAAAAGAATTAAGTATAAATTTGTTTTGACATAAAAAAAACTAACAATCTTTTAACTTGCGTATTTATGCAAAGCCCTTGCCTGTAACTGTATAGGGCAAATTACTAAAGCGTAATCTTGCTGGAATTAATTTTTATACAGTTTTGAGACTTGCAATATTCAATTCAGATGCAGCCAGTGAATGAGCCCCAGGGGACTGGAAGAACAGATTCAAATATATCCCCAGTTACTCCACAAAAGGAACAATGAGGAAGTGTAATAACTGCTCATTTCCCCAGTTTTTTTTTAAAACGTGGAGTAAGAAACTGATGGCTTAAGCCCTCACTGTTAAATCTTGTCCTTTTAATAAGCACAATACAATAACATATTGTGCAAGTAGAGATGTTATCTCTCCTTTGATTCTCCCACATAGGGAATTATCAACTTAGCTGCGTTATTTGACAAGACACCAAATGGTGGACTCATCACAACTTGGGAAGGAGTCAGAGAATGAGAAAACAAAGAACCTACAAAGGAATTGGTGACCCATAACTGTTCTGGTCAGTTAGGAAGCTGCGAACCCATTAAATGCCCTCCCTCTGTGATTAAGTGGCTGAGAGACTGCAGAGGAGGGGGGAGAGAGAGAGAGAGAGAGAGAGAGAGAGAGAGAGAGAGAGGGAGAGGGAGAGGGAGGAGAGGGAGAGGTGGCTTGAAGATTTTTCTTAGGAGAGAGAAAAAAATGTTGATTAGAAATTGGTTATAAAAAATTTTGTCAAGCATGGTAATATTACTGCACTGGAAAACTCAACTCATTTTTTTCAGCTGAGCTTTGTGTGCTGCTCCAAAATACCTCCATTCTTAATATCAGCAGAATAGGAAAACGATAGTCATTTGTGAACTTAGGAAAAATCCAATGCACTCAGTTCTTTGAGCAAATAGCACTAAGTTACAACTAGCCCTCCACCAAAGCATCCCAAAAAAATATTGCGCGAGTACAGGGTGCACAACCCCAAATTGTTGGCTAGTTTATCCAGATGAGCTATATAAAAACAGAAAAGTCCAATAATCAGTAGTTTGCACTAAAATAACTGAGTCTGCTTTTGTGAGGACATTCAATTGGACTTGTCAATACTCACTCACTAGTAGGTAAACGTGTTCCACAGAACAAAGCATCAGGGAAGATGTAATAATCTTCAAATTTGTAGATGATTTAGGAACATATTGCAATGAAAGTTAGGATTTCTTCTCATTCGTGGCATATGAATGGAATTCCACTAAGTACAGAATCCACCAGCTACACAGTGAATTTCCATGCAACAGGTTTGAGCTTCAGAACTAAGCCACTGGTACCTTTCCTACTCCTTCTGGAGATGATTCAAAGACAGATTAGATACCAAGGAATAGCTATCTTCAAATTGCAATTTGAATGTTGTACCTTATGAAATTGCCAATGACTAGCTACACCATAGAACCCATAGAAATGTTATAGGCTGAAGAATCTCTTTATGCTATCTTGTCAGCACAGGCTTGTCACCCAATCTAATCTCGCCATCCAGTACCTCATCCATAGCTTAGCAGGGTATACACTTTTAGGTACAGTTCCAAGTTCCTTTTAAATGAGTTGAGGGCTTCTGTCTCAACCACCATACTGGACAACAATTTCAACCCCATCATCCATCTTCTGGGAAAAGTTTTTCTTCTCTCATGCTCCTTCTAGTCCTTCTACCAAATCATCTTAACTCTGTATTCCTGCTGATTAACTTCTCTGTAGCAGATCTTCCTGTCCCCTCTACCCAAGTTCTCATTATTTTGCACACCTTGGCTACATCATCTTTAGCCTCTAGTATTGTAAGGTAAACAACTCTAGCCTATCCAGTATTTCCTTGTACACATACAAGTGCTGACAATATTGTTGAAAATCTCCTCTGCACTCTCCCCATTGTAATTTTGACCTTCCTGATATGGTGACTAGATACGTACACAAACATTCAACTGTGCCCCACTCAGTGTCTTACATCATTCTAAATTTCATTCCTTCTTTTGCATTTAATAGCTTGCCCAATGAAAGAAAACATCCCATGCATCATCTTTACTACATTATCTACCTGTTCTGACACCTTCAGGAACCTGTGGACACATTTCAAGGTGTCTCATTTCCTCTACTCCGCTCTACACTCTCCTGTTTATTGTGTATTGTCTTTCTTGGTTTGCCCTCTCCTCTTGTATAAAATCATATTTTTCAGCATTGGATTCCACTTACCACTTTTCTGCTCACTCAAGCAAAGCTTTGGCATCATCCTGTAGTCAAAGGCATCCTCTTCACTATCAACGTGTCATTTGCAAATTTCCAAATTATGCCTCCCATAGATCATTTTAAATTAATACATACATACCAAATAGTAAGGGAACCAAAACTGAGCCCTGTGGAACACGAATGGAACCCACTTTCTATTCAAGAAAATATACACCGACTATTCCCGTTGCTTCCTGTCAGAGTTAATTATGGTTCCGACTCACCATATTCTGTTCAGTGGTTTGATTTCTCAAAATTAAGAATCATACAACACCAGGTTATAGTCCAACACGTTCATTTGAACGTACAAGCTTTTGAAGCACTGCTCCTTCAGCAGGTAGCTAGCTATTTAATGATGGAGCAGTGCTCCAAAAGCTTGTACTTTCAAATAAACCTGCTGGACAATAACCTGGTGTTGAATGATTTTTAACATTGTCCACTCCAGTCCAACACCAGCACCACCACATCTTAATTTCTCAATCGTCTGCTGCTTAGGATTTTGTCAGATGCCAGAATAAATTCACATAGATCACATCTATTGAGAGAGTGTTTCAACAATACCCCCTTGTTACTTCAACAAAAGTTTTAATTAAGATAATAAGAGACCAACTAGTCTTTACAAAACAATACTGAATATCATTGATGAATCTGTGCTCTTCTCATAACATTGAGATAAATGATTAACTGGTGAGTGGAGTAATTTTCCCAACAAGACAAGACTGGCCAGCCTATCCTTTACAATGGAAACCAGAAATTACTGGGAAATGTCAGAGGGTCTGGCAGCATCTGTAGTGTGAAATCAGAGTTAACGTTTTAAGTCCAGTGACCCTTCTTCTAAAAGGGTTTTTGTTGGAATCATTTGTTGTTCAGTGACACTCAGTTTGGCTGAAATTAATATCCACACAGTTTTCAGTTTGTGAGGGAACCTCATAATAAGTGTTAATACACATATATTCCAATTACCAATCAAACATAAATGGACCACTCAAGGTGCTACCATAAACAGCAAAACTGATCCTACCCATAATCACAGTTCCATTACTACTTTCTTTATATCTTCAACCAAAGTTTCTACCCACAAGCAGTCAGCTCACTCTGCTGAGTTGATGGAGCCCTCTGTATCTAATATATTTAGTGCACTTCTATTCTAACTCTCTCCCTCCAAGTCAAAATCATAAGGTTCCCCTGATTCTTGCCTTTTACTCCATGAGCCTCTATTTTCATCAGGTCCATTTCCAACATGACCGCAACAGTGAAGCCACCATCAAACATCTTCGCTTCCCCTTTCAGCAGTGGGAACAGATTATTCCATTTCCAATACATTGTTCTGCTGCTCAATCACCCATTATATCCCCTCCCTTTCTTCCTAATTTTCCAAACAAATACAGGAGGTGCAATAACTTCTTTCACTTCTCACTGTCCAAGGACTCCTTACAAATGGAACAGCAATTTGCTCAAACACTTTCAATTTAATATACTTTACTCATTTTACAAGGGAATCCTTTCTACAGTGATGAGACCAAATGTAGATAGCATTGCCACTTTAGAGAACACTTTACAGAAGCCTGACTCAAAGTCTAAAGTCAACTTAAGAAATTTATTCACTTTGCTCCCCTCTGACCGATCTTCAGCCTGCCACACCCCTAATGAAACTCAACACAAGTTCAAGAAAAAGCATCTAATCTCTTGGTTGGGCATTTTAGGAACTCAAATTTAAGTTCTTCTCAGACATTGTTTTGTTTTGTTGGCTTGGCTTTCTCGGTCAGCCATTTCTCAATTTTCCTTCGCTTTGCATTTGGATGACATCTATTAGGGATAATGTTTAAAATGTTTACTTATCCCTTGACCATTCCAATTGGCCTTGTAGAATGAAACCTTTATCACTTGATACATCCTAGCTATCATCCAATCACCAAGCTTTCGATTTCTTCACCCTTTTCCCTCTCACTAGTTCAAAGTCACTTGCTCCCCAGTTCTGAGGATAGATCACAGCCCGAAATGTGAACGCTGTTTCCCACTCTGCAGTTTCTACCTTGGCAATTGACCCTTTTCAGTATTTTCTATTTTCATTTTGGATTTGCAGCATCTATAGCATTTTGTTTTAGTATAAATGTAAATTGGTCACGAATATTAATTGGTTGATTGTAACTAAATTGCTAAAATGGGCATTTGCCTAAGTATTATTTAACAAATTTCAATCCCCTCCAACTGAAAATGAATTTTCCTAAAAATCAAGTGTGCTTTTCTTACAAATGCTTTCTCCACAAACAAATCATATTGTTCCACAGCCTACCCTCAATTCGGTCAACTTAAATCCATAAGCCGTTGTAATGAGTACAGACAACGCTAGTTGCTGTACGACTCACAATTTATACTGTCAATGTCCAGGTGTGCTTTACAATTAAAAAAAAACATGAGAACAGCAATAAGGTGCAACACAGGTACATTTTTATTGACAAACAACCCAATCTCTAGCAGAGTTCTTTGTCAGATAAATTCAAGGACTATAGAAAACTCTTGCAGCTTTTTAAATTTCAATATACTAAAATTTCACTCCCAACCGATCTGCTTATTGAGATCATTCATGAAATGTAACATTCTGAATCTGGCCACTAATCGCTGTAAGAACAACCTGTATTTTCTTATTTAAACAGCAGGGACCTAGCCTGTTTCTAGCACAGTTGAGACCCTGTAAGAAACATAATAAATGTAAAACCAACACTCTGCTGCTCTGTGAAACCAGGAGCACGGTCCACTATGAAGGCACTTAGATAACCTGGGTTCACTTCATGCCAGATTCTGCAAACATCAAACTGCATTCCAATTCAAAGTGTGCCATTAAGTGATAAAAACATGGTCATCTTTACTCAACAGAAATGGAGTAAAGAGAAATTCAATTCTTCAAGCAAACATCAAATACTCAATTGCTGAAGGACTATTTTCATCATCATCTCTGCAAAAACAGCTCAAACAGAAAGTGTAAGTGGGAGAGGATGAGAAAGAGAAATCTATGAGGGGATTTCAAACTTTGGGGGGTGGGGTGTGAGGGGGCAAAATGTTCTACAGAAGGTAAACAGTAATTAATCAAAAAATGGTCATAATTAGAGACACCAACGAAAGCCTACGTCCAAGGGAATTATTGAGGCTTTCAGATTATGGGATGCACACAGATTAACAGGGAAAAAAATGACATCCTTTAAGCAGCTATTTAATAATAAAGGAAGAGGAAAATACCGGAAGATCAGGAAGCATCATCAAAAAGTGAAACAAATTTAGTGTTTCAGGTTGATGATCTTTTGTCAGAACATTGGATTTAGAATGACACATGCTCTTTAAAGAAGCTTGTTGCAACGCGTGCGCTTAAACATTTCCCTCTAGTCTTCCCTAATTAATAATCATACGCAAGTTTCCTTTCTGTCTCCCTGCCCAGATCCTATAGAGTCATAGAAATGTACAGCACAGAAACAGACCCTTCAATCTAACTCATCCATGCTCACCAGATATCCCAACCCAATCTAGTCCAACCTGCCAGTAACCGGCCCATATCCCTCCAAACCTTTCCTATTCATATACCCATTCAGATGCCTTTTAAACCTTGCAATTGTACCAGCCTCCACCACTTCCTCTAGCAGCCCATTCCATTCACTTATCACCCTCTGCGTGGAAAAGTTGCCCCTTAGGTCTCTTTTATATCTTTCCCGTCTCACCCTAAACCTATGCCCTCTAGTTCTGGACTCCCCTACCCCAGGAAAAAGACTTTTACCAAGTGAGTTAATTCCAATGGGAGATTTTTCATTTTCTATTTAATGTGCAACTTATCAATTCTGTGTCCAGTTATGAATTTATTCACCCTCAGCCAATGACCACAGAAACAATTTATAATATTTCTTCTCTCAATTCATTTTCAACTTCTGGGTACAGTTCACTCTTTCACACCCTTATCCAGCTCCATCTGTTACCATAACAACTTCATACAAGTGCCCCACACTTGCACTTCCCATCTTTTGTGTCTTCTCTTCAAGATGTGCTGACAGAAGTTCTACATCCTGAGCAGCCTTCTCCTTCGTAGTAGACAATTTTCAGTGACATTGCATGTGACAAATACCATGAATTTTACTTTGAAATCAAGCAAGATTGTAGAGTGGGACAATAGAACCAACATGAAGGAGGGGGAAGTAATCAAAGATTAAAATCTGAGGAGATTTGTGGAACAAGGTGGGGAATTTCAGATCTGTGAATTAAAGGTTTTGGAGACTGAGGTACAGAAAAGCCAAACAGTAATCAATGATAAATATCATCTGTACCCTTAGGTGCAATGTAGACACAGTTGTCATTAAATGCTGACTATATGACAGTAAATGGTGCTGTGTGAGAGTGGGGCTCTATCAATTGTGCATTAGAATTATTGCATCCCTGCAGCAACCAAGCATCAAATACCATGATCTAATATTCATGGCCTTTAAATTTACAAACTGATATTATTCTCTTAGGTTTTGCAAAAGATTGTAGTAGCGACATGGCCCAATTTGCTTTTCGACCACACAATCTACTACACAGGACAGGCGATAGTCTAGTGGTATTATCGCTGGACTGGTAATGTTCTGGGGACCTGGGTTCAAATCCTACTATAGCAGTTGGTGGAATTTGAATTTTAAAACAAAATCTGGGATTAGGAGTCTAACAATGACTGAATCCATTTTTGATGGTCAGAAAACCCTACCTGATTCACACATCTTTTAGGGAAGGAAACGGTCATCTTTATCTGGTCTGGACTATGTGATTCCAGACCCACAGCCATGATTTTGAACTGCTCCCTAGGATGGGCATAAATGTTGACGAAGTCAGCCACACCCTCATCCTGTGAATGAATTAAAAACATGCCAACAATTTAACAGAAGTCTCGATTTCCAATCATGTGAAAATGGGGAAGTGATAGCATAGTGGTCATTTCACTGGATTGGTAATCATGAGACACAAGGTAATGGTCTGGGAACATCGGTTCAAATCCCACCACGGTAGCCACTTGAATGGAATTTTTAAAAAAAACTTAAATATCAATTGAAAGCTAGTCCTAGTAATTGTGATAATTAAACTGTTGTGAAATTTGTTTTAAAAAAAAACCATCTGGTTCACTTCTATTTAGGAAGGAAATCTGCCACCTTTACTCTGGCCTATATGCAACTCTGGACCCACTTGTTAACTTACAGTTAACTTGTAAGTGCCCTGTGAAATGCCTGAGCAAGCCACATGGTTCAAGGGTAACTACAGATGGTGATAAGTGCTGACTTTGCCAACAATGCCTGCATCCAATGAAAAAACACACATATGTTGGACTGGAAAACCCGAAATGGAAAGAAAATCAATTGGATTAGGAAAACCTGTTTTGAACTAACTGATTGGGAAGTGACCATATTTCAAAACTCTGAGCATCACTACAATATTGGCACAGAAGATGCTTACTGCAAGCATCTATAAAAGTACAACGATTAAGACTGACCAGCAATGAGATCTGTCATTCCTTGACATTGTACCAAAACAGATTTGCATGTCTAAGATAGGATACAAAAGCCAAAACTTTTCTCCCACTCTTCTCCTCAAAAACCCTTGAAACAATATTTTTGAAATGACAAGCAAATATAAACAAAAGCAATGAGCAGACGAAAAGGATTAAGACAGAGAAGATCAAAAGGTAGTGAGAGGAGGGCATGAAGATTGGGGTAGGGGGTTAAAGACACGAATAGTTGTAAAGGACAAATTAATTACTTGAGAGAAGCTCGAGACTCAAGAGCAGTCAGAAGTGTTAATGATCTCAGGTACCTGGTCACCCACGAGTGTGCTTTTGGGAGCCAAGAAAAAAATGGGCAAATTGATCAAGGTAGAACAAGACAGAATAGTTTTAAAGTGAAAAACAAATGAAACAAGGTTGATGTGAGCAAAAAACAAAACGGTTTTCACAACATGGTGGCTATGGTGTGGAATGTACTTCCTGGAAATGTCCTGAAGGGTTACACCCAAATCACTGACTTCTCCACCTCCTGATGCTAGAGTGTGGGGTGCTGGAAAAAGACCTTCAAGGACTTTTGCCCGAAATGTCAATTTTCCTGCTCCTTTGATGCTGCTGACCTGCTGTGCTTTTCCAGCACCACACACACTACTTTAATCTCTAGCATCTGCAGTCTTCACTTTCACCTCCTGATGCTGCCTAGCTAGCAGTGTTCTTCCAGCCTTCTGCCTGTCTACCTTACAAATGTGGAGGAGACAGGTTCCACTGAAGCATTTAACAGGGCATTGGTGACTTTGGATAGAAGTGGAGTACAGGGATGTGGGGAAAGGCAGGAGATTAGCACTAGGTAAATATGGTGTGGGCATGATCGGCTGAATGGTTTCTTTCTGTAGATTAGATTCCCTACAGTGTGGAAACAGGCCCTTCAGCCCAACCAGTCCACACTGACCCTGCGAAGAGTAATCCACCCAGACCCATTTCCCTCTGACTAATACACCTTACACTATGGGTAATTTAGCATGGCCAATTCACCTGACCTGCACATCTTTGATTGTGGGAGGAAACCGGAGCGCACGAAAGAAACCCACGCAGACATGGGGAGAATGTGCAAACTCCACACAGACAGACAGTCACCTGAGGCTGGAATCGAACTTGGTACTCTGGTGCTGAGAGAGAGCAGTGCTAACCACTGAGCCAGTGTCATCCTATATTACCAATTCTGTGATCAGTAATCTGGTAATGCTTTTCCTTTGTCACTAACATTATATATTTGCTAAAACTATTTTAAAAGAAAGATATATGTAATGCCATGGGTATATGGATCAAACCGATTACTTAATAAAAATGTTTGCAGTGATTCAATTCGTTGTCTCGGTAATGGTAGCTGTTGACAAATGAATCAATCTTTCTGTAATGAAGAGATTGAATTTAAAACTTTTATTTCAGTAGTTTTGTTCAGTATAAAGAGGTTGCAGCCAATGAGGATGTAATAGTAAAATAAGTCTGATTATATTTCACTAAAAGGGAGCAGTATACTGAGCCTATGCAAAAGGCAAACCAAAATTAATGATTCATTCAGCAAACCAATGTTTAAAATAACAATTAGGCACTTTTTTTGAAATGGATAACCATACACTGACATAAACCTGAATGATTACCACACAAAGAATTCCAGAAACATAGCCCATAACCTTCCTTTGAAAATAATAGCAAAGTGGTCTTTAATTTTAAGCCAAAGTCAGGTGTTAAAATATTACAGGTTTAAAACTGAATTACCTGTATAGAACATCAACCCAAACAGTACATTCAGCTCCTATAACCAGCTCATGTTGGAACTCATCTGTCATGAAGTGCTTTTTTCCCTGACTCCCAATTTGTTTCCATGCCTTTTAAGTCTCTTTTCTTTGAGTCATGTATCCAGCCTGTTCATAAACACTGACAAGGACTCTGCTTCAATCACCAACTATTGCACTATGTTTGATAGCTTCACATGCCAGTATTTTAAAGAAAAATCTTCCTCTTTCTCAAGTTTCTTCCATTTAATTTTACAATGGCGCTTTTCTTCTGGGCTCTCAGTCACTGGAGACTCTGTTGTCTTAAATATTTGAAGGAACAGAGTGAGTATCTCTGAAATCAACTCAATCTCAACTATTCAAACAATAGATTCAACATTTCAGGCTCTTGTGTATTTGCACTTCATAGAAATGCTGAATGATAGAGGTGATTATTGCTGCACTGGGTGTTTTACTGTTACTATTTACTACATTGATATATAAGCACACCCTTCCACGTTAAATAACAATGAATAGGCTAGATGTTTATGGGAGTACTACAAAGGCTGGAGAATGATATTCTGGTAAGAGAACAAATGGACAAACTAAAGCCTTTCACTATGTGAGTCAATGACATAGTCAAGAGGGAAATACATGACTAATTTCTGCAATTGCTCCTACTTTGCAAGGCTGCACTTCCCTTCAAATCAAAGCCTAGACAAGTGAAGTGCATAAAATTAATAAAAATATTTGGAAAGAGTTTGTAAATTGGGTTTACAAATGTTTCTTCACCACCTACACTCCCACTTTCCACATGGTTTTTCTCTGCTTACCTGAAGATGTTGTATTCATTAGGTTCTGCTGCAGGGACACTGTGCTGGCAGGAGTAGTTGAATTTAATACAGACATGGGCTTTCTTGGGTCTTGCCATGTTGTGGTCTGTTCAATGTGACTATAGTAAAAGAAAAGTTAAACAGTCATGTGGTCATGTCTGTAACTCTGAGAACATGAGAAAATGATGAACAACTCTATTATGCCGTACAGTCAAACACAATGATAAATCCAGCTTAAGTGTTGTAACCAGAGAACGGTCACAACACTTCAAGGGTAAAACAAATTTAAACTTCAAGCAGCAATCCCCATACAAACCTGAGATTTCAGTTGATGAGTTCATTACATGATTCATACTGAACAGACTTTTATATACAACCTGCAGTAATTTAGATTTAAGTATTCGTTTGGGTGAGATAACAGCACAAATACAATTTTTTAAGCAATGCAAATCACTTCAGACAGAAGTGGAAGGGAATACAAACAAATTGCTGGAAAAAGTCAGATTTAGCAGCACCTCTGGTGAAAGAGAGCAGAGTTAATGTTTCCAGTTGCGAATGATTTCTGAACTTGGAAGTGTGATATATGCAAGTTCAAAGTTAACAAATTAGTATAACAGGAGTGCTCAGTTTCTTTTGTAATTGAAGCTTTAAAAAGCACTTTTAAAAGTTTTTAAAAATAATCTAGAATGTTGGGGACTTTTGGCATTGGCATTTCTGCAGTCTTTTTATTTCTCTTGTTCCTGCAAACATGATCTTCGGGAGACCGCCCTCCAAGGTGGATTTTGGGACACGCAGCAATGCAGTGTGGCCAAACTTCAGAACCCATGAGGGTGGCCTCAACTGGGACCTTGGATTCATGTCATACTAACGGGGACCCACTACACTCTATATATACACACACACACAACACACAGACTCTCATACACATGTTCTCTCTCAGTGCACACACACATCCCTCACTCTCCGACCCCCTCAGCAATACTCCATTTCTCACTCGCACACACTTTCACTCTCTTTTGTATGTTCCCACATTACAAAAGTCGATGGGGTGAATTTGCAGATAAATTCTATTTTGGTCAAAAAGCGCACAATCTGCAGGCAATCAATCCATGTGACATTTTATAAATTCCTACTTTGGAAATAGAACCAATCTGACTCAAGATTGGAATACACAGACTCTAATCTCACACCTTTAATGCATTGTCTGGACGGAGATGTCACTTTTGTTTTAATAGAATCTTAAGTTATTTCTGGAATGCGACTTCAAAGCAGCTCTGGGATTTACATATTAATGAATCGAAACCCGCGACCCATTCTAAAAGATGAACGATCTATCAGCAATCTAGGTTTTGTTTAATATATTACATCAGTTGCATGACACTATGATCTTTTGCTATAAATTCTGTGTCCTATGATTCTGCTCCACAAGCTATGTGATGAAGGAGCAGAGCTCCAAAAGCTTGTACTTGTAAATAAATCTGTTGGACCAAAACCTGACGTCATGCAATTTTTAACTATCTCAATGCAGGCCATTCTGCTTTAACACACATTTTGTCAACGTGAATTCGTTGCAATGCAGCTGGTGAATAGGTGTGAATAATGAAAGTGGAGTCACAGGTAGACAGGATAGTGAAGGCAGCATTTGGTATGCTTTCTTTTATTGGTCAGAGTATTGAGTACAGGAGTTGGGAGGCCATGTTGCGGCTATACAGGACATTGGTTAGGCCACTGTTGGAAGACTGCGTGCAATTCTTGTCTCCTTCCTATTGGAAAGGAAACTTGAAAGGGTTCAGAAAAAATTTACAAGGTTGTTGCCAGGGTTGGGGGATTTCAGCCTTGGGAAAGGCTAAACAGGCTGGGGCTGTTTTCCCTGGAGCATCGGAGGCTGAGAGGTGACCTTATAGAGGTTTACAAAATTACGAGGGGCATGGATAGGATAAACAGACAAAGTCTTTTCCCTGGAGTTGGGGAGTCCAGAACTAGAGGGCATAGGTTTAGGGTGAGAGGGGAAAGATATAAAAGAGACCTAATGGGCAACCTTTTCACACAGAGGGTGGTACGTGTATGGAATGAGCTGCCACAGGAAGTGGTAAGGACTGGTACAATTGCAACATTTAAGAGGCATTTGGATGTGCATATGAATAGGAAGGGTTTGGAGGGATATGGGCCAGGTGCTGGCAGGTGGGACCAGATTTGATTGGGATATCTGGTCGACATGGACAGATTAGACAGAAGGGCCTGTTTCCATGCTGTACATCTCTATGACTGTATGAATAGGAAAAGCACGATCTTTTAAAACAGGTTGGCTAGAGCGCATTTTGCATCGCCAGTTTCCATATGATTTGTACAGCACGACTTTTGTACAGTGCGGGGTCACACAGGATAACTAACACCATATCACCAACCCTCAGTGTGAACCCTCACCAATACAGTGTGAACTACCTGCATTTAGATTGAATCACATGCATCCTCAGAAATGCTGTCTTGAACTCTGTTAAAAAGGATTTTTGAACCTCACTTTCACAGAAACAAAAGCAAAACTCACCTATTGCTACTTTAGATTCCAAATTCCCAGAAATTAATAATATCAATACAATATTATGAACTTTCATCACAGAATTCATGTAACGTTAGGTTGCCGCAAACTTTAGATATCTCTGCAGGGAATCAGTTTCCTTGTTTGGGTGAATATCCTCAAACCTTGTACCCAATGTGTAAAATAGGTAATCTTAAACCTGCACGCCAATTGGGCAAAGACCTCATCACACCCTCCTTCTCCGGTTTTTGTTCCTGCAGTGTCAAACACCTGGACAACTGAGCAGTGGCACGGATAAATCTGTCAGTGCAACAAAAGACATATTCCACATCCTAACCAAGAGCTGATGGAAACATGGTTTTTGATTGATCAGTTGTTCATGAAGCAGACTGTGCTTGCAGAATCCAAGAAAAAAAATCTGTTAGATGTTGCTTTATAATATGCATTTGCACTAATAGGGCAGCACGGTTGCTTAGTGGTTAGCACTGCTGCCTCTCAGTGGCAGTTACTCAGGTTCTATTCCAACCTCAGGCGAATGTCTGTGTGGAGTTTGCATATTCTCTCAATGTCTGCGTGGGTTTCCTCCAGATGCTACTGTTTCCTTCCACAATCCAAAGATGTGCAGGTTGGGTGAAGTGCCCATGCTGAATCACCCATAGTGGTCAGGGATGCCTAGATTAGGTGCATTAGTCAGGAATAAATTGGGTCTGGGTGGGTTACTCTTCAGAGGGTTGGTGTGGACTTGTTGGGCCGAAGGGCCTGTCCCCATACTGTAAGAATTCTATAAAAGGATATAGCAACCAAATTAGGATAATCAGTGGAGTTTATACGGTGATTTGTTTACACTTGCTAGAACTGTAAATCATTCACATTCATATGCAGGGACATGCACTGCAACAAAACAAACATGTTCAAGCCTTGCACCATTTTTGAATTACCAGGTGCTTGCAAGCCTAGAGCTTACCACTGTTTTCTGCAATAGCAATGTCTCAAGCAGTCAATTTGGCAAATAATCAGCATCATTTCCTCCTGTGCTACAAATTGTGATTGCACCCATTTTTTCTATTTCTTCTGTATCATGTAATTGGTTAAATTTTACATTTTCATTTATCTATTAATTGGTTATTTGAAAAAGACCTAGCCGAGAAGTATTAGAAGGTATTTAATTCATAATTTATTACTTTAAATAAAAGTAAGGAACTAAGCAGAGATGGATTGGCAGGTGATGTGCTCTAGCTGTATTATGTGGGAGCTGGCTGATCCCATTGTGAACGGCAGCGACCACATCTGCAGCAAGTGTTGGTTGGTGGACGAACTCCAGCTCTGAATTGAAAATCTGGAATCTGAGCTTCAAACACTGCGGCACATCCAAGAGGGGGAAGAGTTACCTGGATGCTTTGTTTCAGGAGGCAGTCATACCTGGTAGATTAAGTAATTCAAATTCAGTTCATGATCAGGGACAACAGGGTGTGACTGCAAGTGAAGTAGTTAGGGGGAACCGGAGTTCAGGAATGGAAGAGCTTCAGCTTTTGACCTTACCCAGTAGGTGCGAGATACTTGCTCCCTGTTTGGGCAAGGAAAAGGTTTGCAGGGAGGATGAGTAAGCTCACCATAGCATTCGAGGTTGTGGAGAAGGTGGTGGTGGTTGTGGTGGGGGCGGGGGGGGGTGGATTGTAGCAGAAAGACAAATGGCAGTTATAGGGGATTCTACAATTAGGGGAATAGATAGTATACTTTGCAAGCCGGGTCAGGAGTCCTGCATGGTGTGACGCCTGCCCGGTGCCGGATTCAGGATATCTACGGCCGGCTTGAAAAGGATATTGGAGCGGAAAGGGGATGATCCAGTTGTTGTGGTCCACGTTAGGACTAACAACATAGGCAAGGGTAGGATGGAGGACCCATTTGCGGATCATCAAGGACTAGGAACAAAACTAAGGAACAGGTCCTCGAGGGTCATAATCTCCGGATCACTGTCCAATCTATGTGCAAATTGGCTAGGGATAAGAAAAATTAGGGAAGTAAACATATAGCTATGGGAGTGGTGTGGGAAAGAGGGACTCCATTTCATGGGGCATTGGCATCAGTTTTGGAACTGGGGGCATCTGTACCCATGAGACGGTCTCCACCTGAATCAATCTAGAACCAGTGTTCCAGCAAAAAGGATAAATGATCAATAGGACTTTAACCCAGTGAGTCAGGGGGCCGGGACAAGGAGTATGATGGTTAATAAAAGGTAAACAGCAGGTTGGCATGTGTGCAGCAGGGTTTAAGTTCAAGGCCAACTATGAAAGAAGTGAAAAGGAAAGATAACTCAGGAGATATTATTAGAGACGCTGGAAATCATAAGGGTAAGAAAGTTAGCATAAAGGCACTTTACCTGAATGCTCGTAGCACTCGTAACAAGATTGATGAGTTAACAGCGTAAATCATCGCAATTTGGTAGCCATTATGGAGACATAGAGGATGGTCATGACTGGGAGTTAAATATCCAGGGGTATCAGACAATTTGGAAGGACAGGCAGGAAGGTAAGGGAGGTGGTGTAGCTCTGATATTCAAGGGCAACATCAGGATGGTGTTGAGAGATGACATAGGTTCTATGGAGAATGAGGTTGAATCCATTCAGGTGGACATTAGAAATTCCAAGAGGAATAACTCATCGATTGGCACAGTCTACCGCCCACCAAATAATATCACTACATTGTGGCAATAAACAACGAATAACTAATGCCTATAAAAATGGTATAGTAATTAGCACAGGGGAATTTTACTTTACATGTAGATTGGTTGAACCAACTCAGTCATGGTAGCCTTGAAGAGGAGTGCATTGAGTGTATTAGTGATAGTTTTCTTGAATGGTATTAATAGAACCAACAAGGGAGCAAGCTAACTTAGATCTGGTCCTGTAATGAGACAGGAATAATTAATGACCTCATAATTAGGGATCCTCTTGGAAGGAGTGATCACAGTATGGTTGAATTTAGAACTCGGATGGAGTGTGTGAAGATAAAATCTAATATTAGCATCTGTACTTGATCAAAGGGGACTACAATAGATTGAGGGAGGACTTGGCTAAAGTGGACAGGAAACAAAGACTTTACGGTGGGACAGTTGATGAGCAATGGAGGATTTTCAAAGCAATTTTTCAAAGTACTCAGCAAAAGTATATTCCAGCAAAAAGGAAGAAAAGGGTAATCTGCCATAAGTGTTGAATGAAATAAGGGAGGCGATCAAACTGAAAGAGAAGGCATACAAAGTGGCCAAAAACAGCATGAAACTAGAAGATTTGGAAAACTAAAAGGTCAACAGAAAGCCACAGAAAGTGCTTTTAAAAAAGAAAGACAGAACATGACAAAAAACTGGCACAGAATAGAAACTTTTGCTATCTGTCTTTATATGAATATATTAAAAAAAAGAGTGGCTAAACTAAACATTGGTCCTTTAGAGAATGAGAAGAGGAATTCAGTTATGGGATATGATGAAATGGCTGAGGCACTGAAGAGGAATTTTGTATCGGTCTTCACAGTGGAGGACATGAATAATATGCCAGTAATTGACAAAGAGACAAAGGATGGGGAGAAACAAGAAACAAATCAGTATTATGGAAGAGGTAGTGTTGGGCAAGCTAACGGAGCTATGGATAGACAAGTCATCTGGCCCTGATGGAATGCATCATGGGGTACTAAAAGAGATGGTGGCAGCAATAGCAGGTGTACTGATAGTTAGCTTCCAAAATTCACTGGACTCTGGGGCAGTTTCAGCAGATTGGAAAACAGCAAATGTGATGCCACTTCTTAAAAAGGGAGGTAGACAAAAGATGGAAAATTATAGACCTGTTAGCTTAACCTCTGTAGTGGGGAAGATGCTGGAGTCTATTATCATGGAAGAAACAGCAAGGCATCTCAATAGAAATTGCCCCCGTTGGGCAGACGCAGCATAGGTTCAAGGCTGCTAGGTCATGCTTAACAAATCTTTTCAAATTCTATGAAGACATTACGATGAGCAAGTGGACAATGGGGACCCAGTGGATGTGGTTCACCTAGATTTCCAAAAGGCCTTTGATAAGGTGCCATACAAGAGGCTGCTGTATAAGATAAGGATGCATGGCGTTATAGGTAAAATATGAGCATGGACAGAGGATTGGTTGACCAACAGGAAGCAAAGAATGGGGATAAATGCCTTACTTCCACTCCTGTCTCTTATGGTCTTATGGTCTTAAATGAGTGCTATTCTGGCTGGCAGTGACTAGAGGTATGCCTCAGGGATCTTTATTGGGACTACAATCATTTGCGACTTTTTGATAATTTGGAGTTGGGGACCATTTGCAGACTTCGACACCAAGATGAGTGGCAGAGCAAAGTGTGCAGAGGACTGTGAAACTTTGCAGAGGAACATAGATACATTGAGTGAGTGAGTAAAGGACTGGAAAATGGATTACAATGTAAATAAACCATACATTTGGTAGGAGTAATAGTAAAAAGGATTATTACTTGAAATGGTAAAAAGTTGCAGCAAGCTGCTTTGCAGAGGGACCTGGGTGTCCTTCTGTGTGAATCACAGAAGGTTAGTCTGCAGGTCCAAGCAATTAGGAAGGCAAATGAAATTTTGTCCTTCACTGCTTTTAAACTCAGTCCCTTTCGCAAAGAGGTAATGTTGCAGCTGCACAAGGTGTTGATGAGGGCACACCTGGAGTACTGAGAGCAGTTTTGGACTCCTTACTTCAGAAAGGATGTGCTGGTACTGGAGGGGGTGCAAAGGAGGTTCACTTGGTCGATTCCAGAGTTGAGGGGTTTGGTTTATGAGGACAGACTAAGTAAACTGGGATTACATTCATTGGAATTTAGAAGAATGGGGGGAGATCTTTTAGAAACATCTATTCCCTTCATAGTTTTATAGGTCATAGAAGTAAAGATGATGCTTCCACTGACAGGTGAAACTAGGTCAAGAGAGCATAGCCTCAAGATTAAAGGGAGCAGATTTAGGATTGAATTGAGAAGGAACTTCTTAACCCAGAGGGTTGTTAGTCGATGGAATTCCTTGCCCCGTGAAGTAGTTGATGTTATTTCAGTAAATGTTTTTAAAGCTAAGGTAGGTTTTTTTTTAAACAATAAAGGAATTAAGGGATCAGAGCGTGGTTAAGTGGATCTAAGTCCACGAAAAGATTAGCCATGATCTTATTGAATGACAGAGCAGACTTGAAGAGCTGGAAGGTCTACTTCTGCTACTCGTTCTTGTGTTCCAGGAGTGCATGATGAAAAACTTTGACAACAATCAAATTCTGTGCTACAAAACAACTTTATTGGTATGTAACTATGTAGTTACCTCCAAGCTAACATGATTGCTAAAAGTCCTAAAAGACAATCATGTGGGTAGCATTAGTCTCAACCTGAACCTTTTGGTCACTTGTCTGAATATTTGCTCAGGTGATTCAACATCAAAAACACTTGGTTTAATAATGCTCCTTCAACGCACCTTTAGCCAGTATTGGACAGCAAAGACAGTGACCTCAAGAGTACAACAGGATTTTGATCAGATGGCTGAGGAGTGGCAGATGGAGTTTAATTTAGATAAATGTGAGGTGCTGCATCTTGGAAAAGCAAATCAGAGCAGAACTTATACACTTAAGTGACCAAAAGGTTCAGATTGAGACTAATGGTAAGGTCCTGGGGAGTGTTGCTGAACAAAGAGACCTTGGAGTGCAAGTTCATTGTTTGTTGAAAGTAGAGTCACAGGTAGATAGGATAGTGAAGGTGGCGTTTGGTATGCTTTCGTTTTTTGGTCAGAGTATTGAGTACAAGTGTTGGGAGGTCATATTGTGGCTGTACAGGACATTGGCTAGGCCATTGTTGGAATATTGCGTGCAATTCTGGTTTCCTTCCTATCGGAAAGATGTTGTGAAACTTGCAAGGGCTCAGAAAAGATTTACAAGGATGTTGCCAGGGTTTGAGGATTTGAGCTATAGGGAGAGGCTGAATGGGCTGGGACTGTTTTCCCTGGAGCATCAGAGGCTCAGGAGTTACCTTATTGAGGTTTATAAAATCATGAGGGACATGGGTAGGATAAATAGACAAGGTCTTTTCCCTGGGGTGAGACACCAGACCTAGAGGGCACAAGTTTAGGGTGAGAGGGGAAAGATATGAGACCCAAGGGGCAAATGTTTTCACAGAGGGTGGTGCTTGTATGGAATGAACCGGCAGAGGAAGCAGTGGAGGCTGACACAATTACGGCATTTAAAAGGCATCTGGATGGGTTTACAAATAGGAAGGGTTTAGAGGGATATGAGCAAAATGCTGGCAAATATATTAGATTAGGTTAGGATACCTGGTCGGCATGGACGAGTTAGTTCCGTGCTGCACATCTCTATGATTCTGTGATTTAGATATTATACAACCCGTTAATCAGATCTTTTGGCAGCACTTGTTAATTCCAATTGGCAATAGATACTGCTGGGAGAAAGTAAGAACTGCAGATGCTGGAGATCAGAGTCGAAGCACGCAGTGCTGGAAAAGCACAGCCGATCAGATAGCATCCAAGGAGCAGGAGACTAGCTCTTCATTCCTGATGAAGAGCTTATGCTTAAAATGTCGACTCTCCTCCTCCTTGGATGCTGCCTGACCAGCTATGTTTTTTCAGCACCACACTCTTAACAGTAAATGGTGTTGATTAAACTAGCCAAAATTAACTTCAACAACTTCATCCAATATACAACCCACCTAAATTTCTGTTACAGATCGCCAATCAGTGGTATGGCATAGCATCTACTTTTGATTTTACATGATGCTACACTTGTCCATTTTGCAAAATGAATTCCAGATCAATGCTAAAGTGACTTCCGCACAATATTCAACCTTTTTTTTAAACTTGGTTCCAGTTTCCATCAAGATCTATCTAGCAGCCGGAGTACAATTTGCTGCACAAGTTTGAGGATGCTAACATACATTTGTAAACTTAAAATCCCAAATCCAAGATTAAAATTTCAAACACCAAAAAAAAAGACTGTGCACTCAATGGTGGACATATTTAAAATAACAGCAGGCAGGTTTGAACCTGATCAAGACAAAGTCTGTGTGCATCCTTACATTCTGCAGAATGTAAGGATGCAGACTCAGTAAATTTAATGGACCAGAATAAAAAGTAGTAATCAAACAGCAGATGGCAATATTCATAAAATTTTGGGTCTGCTACAGCTATGTAGCAGACTAGTACCAGAGAAGCAGCAAAGAAAAGTCAGTTTGCATTCTTTCACAGGGCATTTGTCAAGAGTCAGGGCTTCCATAAAGAAGCACAACTGGTTAACAAGGTTAGATCACATGGAATACAGGAGAACCAGCCATTTTGATACAACATTGGCTAGAAGGTAGGAGACAGAGTGTGATGTTGGAGGAGGGTTGCTTTTCAAACTGGAGGCCTGTGGCCAGTGGTTTGCTGCAGAGATCGGTGTTGGGTACACTTCTTTATGTCATTTATATAAATGATTTGGATATGAACAGAGGAGGCATGGTTGCTAAGTTTGCAGATGACACCAAAACTGGAAATTTAGTCAACAATGACGATGGTTGTCTCATTAGGTAGTGAAAGGGTAGTGAAAGCGACTTTTGGTACGCTTGCCTTTAATTGGCCATTACAATGAGTGAAGGAGCTAGGACATCGTGTCGCAGCCATACAGGACATTGGTTAGGCCACTTTTGGTAAACTGCAAGTTCTGGTCTCCTTGCTATAAAGGTTGAGACAATATTTACTAGGATGCTGAGTCGAGAGTACGAAGCTGGAAAAGCACAGGTCAGGCAGAATCAGAAGAGCAGGAGTGTCAACGTTTCAGGCATTAGCTCTTCATCAGGAATGAGGCTTGTGGGCTGGGAGGAGCTGAGAGATAAATGGGAGGGGGGGTAGGGTTGGAGAAGGAAGGTAGCTGAGAAAGCAATAGATAGTTGAAGGTGAGGGAGAAGGTAATAGGTTGGTGGGGGTGGAGCGGATAGATGAGAAAGGTGATGGACAGGTCAGGAGGGTGGTGCCAAATTGGAGGCTCGGGACTGGGATAATGTGCAGGGAAGGGAAATGGGGAAACTATTAAAATTCACATTCATCCCTTGTGGTTGCAGGGTCCCAAAGCAGAATGAGGCATTTTCCCTCCAGGTGACACGTGGTAATGGTTGGGCAGTGGAGGAGACCCAGGACCTGCATGTTCTTGACTGAGTGGGAGGGCGGAGTTGAAATGTTCCGTCACGGGACGGTACAGTCAGTAGGTGCAGATGTCCTAGAGACGTTCTCTGAAACAATTCAGAAGAAGGCATCCTGTCTCCCCGATGTCGTTTCCTCTAAATCGGGTCAACAGATACAGTAGATGACATTGGTAGGGGTACAGGTAAATTTCTGTTGCATGTGGAAGGAGGCGAGGGGAGTGGTGTAGGCGCAGGTTTTGCATTCCTGCAGCGGCTGGGGAAGGTGCCAGGAATGGGGTGTGGGCGGGTGGGGGGGGCATGGACCTGACGAGGGAGTTTGAGGGAATTGTCTTTCTGAAACACGGATAAGTGTGGGGAGCGAAAAACATCCCTGTTGGTGGGGTCTGTTGGAGGTGGCAGAGTGGGGGGTGGGGTTGGTCCTGGTTGCGTTAGGAGCGGTGGGGTTCAATGGCCATGCTGAGGGAAGTGGAGGAGATGTGCTGGAGGGCATTGTCAACCACATGGGAAGGGAAATTGCCATCTTGGAAGGAGGAGGCCATCTGGGAATTAGTCATCCTGGTAACAGATGCGACCGAGGCGGAGGAATTGGGAATAAGGGATGGCATTATTACAGAAGGCAATGTGAGAGGAAGTGTGGTCTAAGTATTGTGGGAGTTGGTGGGCTTATAGTAGATGTCCATGGTTAAGTCAGTCGCCGGAGATGGTGATGGAGAGATCCAGTATGAGGAGGAGAGGAAGGTGTCTGAGATAGAGTGTTGGAGGCAGAGGGTGAATTTATAGAGGTTTATAAAATCATGAGGGTCATGGATAGGTTGCATAGTCAAAACCTTTTCCCGAGGGGAATGGAGACCAGAACTAGAGGGCATAGGTTTAGGGTGAGAGGGGAAAGATATAAAAAGGGACCTAAGGGGCAACTTTTTCATGCAGAGGGTGGTGCATGTATGGAATGAGTTGCCTGGGAAAGTGGTGGAGGCTGGTACAATTACAACATTTAAAAGGCATCTGGATGGGCACATGAATAGGAAATGTTTGGAGGGATATGGGTCAAATGCTGGCAAGTGGGACTAGGTTAATTTAGGATATCTGGTTGGCATGGACAAGTTCGGCCGAAGGGTCTATTTCCATGCTGTACAACTCTGACTAAGTTCAGCATGTAGCAGCTGTGAAAACTTTGATCTTTAATCTGCCTACTTCAGATGGATTTATCTACTAGGACACAGCACAGAGGCTTTCAATTTAGTCTTGAATTAATGTGATTTGGTTGTCCAAACAATATACACCAAATTAAATACATTTACGTTTTATTTGCAGTTATTGACATTTGTGTACAGCCACAGGAAGAGCTTTTACTACCCAGGGTAACCCAGCTAAGGCTAATACGACACAATTTGGCTGGGGAAAACCATTTTTCTTCAGCCATTAAAACATGCCTTCTACAAACTTCATTATTCTCCAAAAAGGTTTAGGTTTAAACCATTGTTACAGAAAGGTACTGGTGAAGTGAAAAGAAGGAGTACAGGCAAGCTCATTGCAAATTGCAAAGTACAAGCAGTGGCACGGTTTACTAATTTATGCACTTTAACAGTTTTTGGCCTGAACAATTATTAACTTAACTGCACATAATTTAACCAAGATTAGCAACTTCCAGACTTTGCTTGAACATGCCAGCATCCACTGTAGCAGTTGCAGATGAAATAGATGGCAATTAAGCAATGTCAAAATCAATTCCTTACAATGGCAGTGAACCATCCTTGAATTTGTTGCTCAACATCACAACCAAATTTCATAAAATCTTAGGGGTCACTGATCAGGCATTGATCTTAACCAGCTATATCCAAACAGTGAAAAGTCTATTTGCTCAGGAACAAGTGGATTAACATATGGAGTTTGAAACGTCAAGGTTGGATTGTGTTATGTAGGTTCATAACATTATTATTTGAGCACTTGGGCTCTAAAATTGAGCTTGGTTTTCAATTGTGAAGATTTTTAGAGAAGGTTAGAAAGTAATTTTGGACAGAGAGTTCAAAACAGCATTTAAAATGAAGTTATGCAATTTCATCTAAATGAGCAACAAGCTAACTGGGAAGGTGATTGACTCTACACTCAGGGAAACATCCTTCCCACATCCAACTCCCTCAGGATCTTGCATATCTCAATAAAGTTCTCTTACTTGTCTGAACTCTAACAAATGGAAATCTACCTCGTAAAGCCTTTAATCTCACGTTAACCAGAGATTATTTAATAAACCTTCTCTGAATAGTTGAAAATGCATTTTCATTCCTACTTAAATAAGGAGACCCATACTGTAGACAGTAGTGTACAGGTTAAGGGAGTTACAGTCACAATTTTCCAATCCAATGGAACCTTATGCAGATGTTGAGAACAGCAGCCTTACCTTGCCAACATTCAGCTCCAGCTTTTACCAGGACTGGTACCAGTGAAAACAAACTGAAATTCACATTTATTACACCAACCTTGAACAATATATCCACTTTCATCTTGTATGCTTTATGCCAAATTGCATATGGCTCAAGTAGTAATAAGTGCTTCTAAAGCTTTGATTGTTCATTTGATGCCTAGTTCCTCATACTGACAATACAGAGCTTCTTTCAATGTCATCAGTGTTGCTATTTAGATTAGATTACTTACAGAGTGGAAACAGGCCCTTCGGCCCAACAAGTCCACACCGCCCCGCCGAAGCGCAACCCACCCATACCCCTACATTTACCCCTTACCTAACACTACGGGCAATTTAGATTGGCCAATTCACCTGACCTGCACATCTTTGGACTGTGGGAGGAAACCGGAGGAAACCCACGCAGACACGGGAGAATGTGCAAACTCCACACAGACAGTCGCCTGAGGTGGGAATTGAACCCAGGTCTCTGGCGCTGTGAGGCAGCAGTGCTAACCACAACGATTGAATCCTTCCTTCTCTTCCACTACAAGTCTCCCTCTAGCCCTGAGCAGACGCTGGAACTCCAGCACTGGAAAGGCTTTACAGTCTTCTGGACTCTCTCTCTTTGCTGCTCTCTCCCGTGCTAAAACATTTGGTCCCTCTACTTGCATGCTTTCCTTTACCATTTGCCTTGGTCAGTAAGCTCAATTAACCTCCATGCCCCTACCCTCATCTAAACAAACTAAAAGGAACCTCAAACCTGGTGGACAATTGCAAAAGTTGGGGCTCCTGCATTCCTGCCCAATGGGACTCCTACCTACCAAACTTAGTCACCTTTCCCTGACCAGTGATATTATATTCATGTATCGCACCTGCAAATCTTTTAATGTCTCCAGCTTTCCTGTCTTTATTTTAAGCTTAACCATTAGAAGTCTGATCCATATGTATGAAATCCTAGCAATTATCAGGTTTACGAGGTGTTGTACAATTACACAAGCTGTACCACAGACCCAGAACTAATCTTGATCAAGCAAGACTACTTTGACAGCTATTCGTACACTTTCACATCTTCTAAATACATTTTCTAAATTTTAAAACAGCTTTTTTAAAAAAAATGTTAAAGTTAACCATTCTACACCTGATCACTTCAGTTTTGTGAACAGAATTGGCCAAGTTGATTTTTTGAGAACTAGGTAGTGACCAGGTTGCCTCTTTGATCTTTGTTCCACTATTACTAATTTGTCAAGAGTTTTTTTTAAAACTCTATTTTAGCTTCTACTATACATATAGGGGCTATCCCTTCACAATTTTCTTTCCTTCAAACAAGAAAGCATTCACACACAGCACAGTACCAATAGTCTTTCATGTGGCAAAGTTGCCATGTTTTCTAAAGCTCAACAGTACCGCAGTGCCACTAGCACGTGGTTTGAAAGCATGGGATAGGTTTTGTTTTCAGTATTAAGTTCTGGATAGCCTTAAGAAAATCATTGCTGTTCTTCTCCTCCAAAAGGAGGACACTAAGCTTTCTAATTTAGTTTTCAGTTTGAAGATACAATAAGTTTAACCATCCAAAAATCCATGCGTTTTTCCCCCAAACCATCAAGCTGACGCTATCATTCATTGCAGAAAAATTGGCTGTGCCCATTTTAAAAAAATTAATAGGATGGACTTCCCTGGCTGGACCAGCATTTATTTTGGAGTGTGGTGCTGGAAAAGCACAGCTGGTCAGGCAGCATCCAAGGAGCAGGAGAATTGATGTTTGGGCATAAGCCCTTCATCAGGAATGAGGCTTGTGAACCAAGAGAGATAAATGGGAGGAAGGTGGCGCTGGGGTGGGGGGGGAAGCTGGGGAGGTAGCGGAGAGTGCAATAGGTGGGAGTAATGGTGACACAACAGAAAGGAGGGTAGAGCAAATTTAGGGGTGGGGGAGGAGGAGGGAGGAGGAAGGTAGACAGGTAGGACAGGCCATGAGGGTGGTGTCAAGTTAGGAGATTGGATCTGGGATAAAGTTTGGGGGAGGGGGGGAAATGAGGAAACTTATTGCCCATTCTTAGTTGGGCTTGAGAAGTTGGTGGTGACCTGCCTTTTGAACCATGGCAGCCCACCTGTAAGTTGACTCTCAATGCCCTTGGGGAGCAAATTCCAGCAAACTCAAAATATTTCAAGAAATGGGAGCACCATTACATAAATGCAGCAATACATTACTTCAAATGAAGTTGAAAAAAGAATATCCTGCATCTTGGGTTGAAGAAGTTTACGCTGATAAATTAATTTCAATTAATGATTAATAATCATTTTATACATCACAATGATGCCTTCTCAATTATCTTTTTCAATTGACCCCATCCTGGCCTTGTGTGGCAAGGAAAATAGCAATGTATCAATCCTAATAATTGATATAAATGAGCAGAGTACAGACTTCTTTGTCATTTAGCTACTACTTTACAAAGTCTTGTTTCATTCCTCCTTCCCAACTGCATAACTGTACAGGTGATCATGTTTCAAATGTTTTCATCTTGCAAAACACAATCAACCCACAATTAATACGAGCACTGTCCTACCATTATTTGAGGATCAAGATGTTGTTTCCCCAGAAATTTGGAAAACTATTTATAAAAGTATTCATTGAATTAAAAAAAAGCTTCCTGTGCCTTTTCAAAAGCAGATTCTAAAGAATGGTTAATTGGAACCCTTAACTCAATTCAATTTTGTTATGAAAAAAACTGCTTGCCACCCAAAATCCTTATTGCATCTAACTGCAATTGCAATTTTTTTTGATAGGAGCAGGGGAAAGACTCACTTAGTTGCAAAGGTGCTGTATTGAAATAACACTGTCCAAACTTTTCAACAATGTTCTACTGACTAAAGAGATCAGAAGCAATTCAATTCAAGCCACACTTGATGTAGTCATTTAACAGCCAATGAATTCTTTAACTCTTGCCTGTTGATATCATTAAACATTCCTCAATTACATTGGTAGATTGTTTCTGTAAAGAATCCATTCTCTTGCTATCAATCTTCACCCAGCACAGCTTCCACTTAATTCTGGAGGAGTGCCTCTGGAAGGTTAGGAATCAAACCATGTATTTATATTGAATACTAGAACATAAATACAGTATTAGATTTCCAGGAACGAATAGCCAGTTTTGACTCTAATACCACCCAAAAGAACATGCTTTCAATTATATATACATCAAACGTGCAGATGCAACCTGGACCTCCATTTGGATTCTACTTTAAAAAAACCATTGGTCGTATATGGAATTAGCACCGTATGGTCACTTTGTTGTCATATGAAACTTTATGCTTCAAGTCAACACTTAAGGAAAGTGCCAACTGTGCTGCTCTCCTAAATTTGCATCTGACCATAATACTGATCTTGTTACAAACTGGCAGTGACTGTCTGGGCTAAATGCATATATAAGGTGGCCACTCTAAATATAATTAAAAGGATGTCAGTAACTCAGGACAGGTTACACGAAGGAAGATGGTTGACGTTGTTGGAGGTCAGTCATCACAGCTCCACATCATCTCTGCAGGAGTTCCTCAGGATAGTGTCCTAGGCCCCAACTAGTTGCTTCAGTTGCTTCAATGTCCTTCAATTGTAAAGCCAATGATTGCACATGTTCAGCACCATTTGGGACTCTGAAAAAGTGAAAACTGCAAATGCTGGAGATCAGAGTCAAGTGTGTGGTGTAGGAAAAGCGCAGCAGGTCAGGCAGCATCCAAAGAGCAGGAGGATTGACATATCGGACATAAGCCCTTCATCAGGAATGAGGCCTCATTCCTGATAAAGGTCTTATGCCCAAAATGTCGATTCTCCTGCTCTTTGGATGCTGCCTGACCTGCTGTGCTTTTCTAGCACCATACTCTTGACCATTTGTGACTCCTCAGATATTAAGCAGTTCATGTCCAAATATAGCAAAATCTGGACAATAACTAGGTTTGGGCTGACCAGTGATAAGCAACAAACATGCAATAGCCAATGGCCACCGCCAACAAATATGGATGAGAATATGAGAAGAGTAACAAATTGTATGTAGATGACACAAAGATTGGCTGGCTGGTTGACAGTGAGGAATGAGGTCTTAGGTTACAGGAAGTTATAAGTTAATTGGCCAAATCAGTGGCAGATGGAATTTAACCCTTATGAATGTGAGGTGATGCAATTTGGAAGTAACAACACAATGGTGTACACGCACTAAATAGCAGGGCATGAGGAAGCTTTAGGAACACAGGGATCTTGGGACACTTATCGACAGATCCCTAAAGGTGGAAGAACAGATTAATAGAGGAGTTAAGGTGGCTTACAAGTCACTGCCTTGGTGTAGATTATAAGAGTTGGAAGGTTATGTTGGAGCTGTATAGGACATTGGTTAGACCACAGCTACAGTACTATGAACAGTTCTCGTCACCACACCACAGGAAGGATATGATTGCTGCTGGAGGTGCAGAGGAGATTTACCAGGATATTGTCTGGTATAGAACATTTCAGTTATGAACAAAGGCTGGATAAATTAGTTTTTTGGAACAGAGAAGGTGGAGGGGGGATGTGAATTGATGTGCATAAATGAGGGACATAGACAGGGTCAATAGAAATCAGCTGTCCCTGTTAGTTTAGTTGAACGATCAATAACGATGATTTAATTTTAAGGTGAAAGACAGGAGGTTTAGAGAGGATTTACGGAAAAGCCTTTTCACCCACAGGGTAGAGGGCGCCTGGAATGCAATACCTGGGACAGTAGTTGAGATGGGTAACCTGAACATTTAAAAGGTAATTGGATGAGTACTTGAACCTATTGGCCTACTGTAAGAAAGTGGACAAGCGTAGGTAAACACAGACTCACTGGGCCAAAGGGCCTCTTCTCTATGGTATGATACTGAAGAGAGAATCTAACCCTTGCCTCTTGATATGCAAATGGTATTACCATTGCTGAATCCCACACTAACATAATGGGAATTGACCAGAAACTAAACTGGACTAGCCATATACTTTGTCTAAAAGGGAGGTCATGAGCTAGGAACTGTGACAAATAACTCACCGCCTGACTCCCCAAAGCCGATTCACCATCTACAAGACAAGTCAGGGCTGTGCTGGAATATTCCCCAGTTGCCTGAATGTTGCAGCTCCAATATCATGGTGGCTCAGTGGTTAGCCTCACAGCGCCAGGGACCAGAGTTCAATTCCATCTGTCTGTTTGGAGTTTGCCCATTCTCCCAATGTCAGGGGAGATTTCCTCTGGGCACAATCCAGTTTCCAAAGATGCACAGGCTAGGTGAATTGGCCATGCTAAATTGCCCATAATGTTCAGGGATGTGTAACTTAGGTACATCCATCAGGGATAAAATGTAGGGTAATAGGGTAGGGGATTGGGTCTGGGTGAATTGGTGTGGTCTTGTTCGGCCAAGAGGCCTGTTCCCATACTGTAGGGATTCTATGTAGTCTGACACCAACCTGCAAGTGATTCCAGACCCACAATGTGGTCGACTCTTAATTGCCCTCTGGGCAATTAGAGATTGGTAATAAATGCTGCCTAACCAGCAATGCCCTCATCCTGTAAATGAATTTAAAAAAAAACTTTATTCCTTCGCTGTCACTGGGTCAAAATCCTGTTGTTATCTCCTCCCCCAACCCCTCCCCAACATCCAACATTGACACCAAATGGACTGCAGCACAGTTCAAGATGCAACTCACCAGCACTCTCTCATGGGCAATTATGGATGGAAGTTAAATGCTGGCCTAGCCAAAGCCCACACCACCTAAATGCAAACAAAATGCAGGTGTAAAGATAGTGTAACTATAATTTTGTGAAGATCAGCTGGTACCTCAAAATAAATGCTCCCACTGGTTTAACACACATGCAAAACAGCAGCAACCACTGAAACACATGAGCCCCTTACAAGTTTCCTTGGGCAAAGAACAAAATGTTACAGCACAGGAACAGGCCCTTCAGCCCTCCAAGCCTACACTGGCCTTAGAAAATTTAACAGCAGGCTAGCACTAGCATAAGTGTCTAACTGAAATAAGGTATAAAGCTACTTTTTCTAAAGCATGGAAAACACATTTATATTTTGCCAGATTGGCTCACATCACAGTTATCACCAGAGCCCAGAGGTTAAGAGATCAAATTCTAGACAAAACTTTCAGTGCATAATCTTAGCAACAACGTCTTTGTTGTGGAAAAGGGTTGTCCTTGATGCAAAATATTAAATTAAGAATCCTTGTAGATCAAATGTGTATTAAAAGATTCAATGCCATTGTTACTGGCTCATCCTTTTATTGTTGGCATTCTCTCGGGTGTGAATGTGCTGATTAACCTTGTGTCTCATCTCAGCTTTGAGTGTTGTCGTGGGCTGGGTCAGAGCTGCCCAATAATAGCTAGCCTATAACAATCGTTTTCAAATCATGAAGTGCTGCGCTGTTTGCCTTTTGCACGCTCCTTCTATTTCTCTGAAAAGATAAATGAAGTCAAATAAATGGTTGAAGTACTTCTTTAAATTTTATCAATATATAAGGCACTGATTGATTGGATTACATATCCCAATCAGTACAAAATTGTTTGTGCATAGTATGAAACAATGCATTATTATGCTTCAGCAATCACTGGATTATTTTGCTCAATATAAAACAGTAACTCCCAGCTACATTTTAACTTTATTGCACCTTCGATGTCAGCTTGCCTCACGCATTTCAAAATCTTGACTTCCGACTCCCTGTCAGTACATCATTCCCCTCCGAAATGGAAGAACACCTTGCTAAATGTTGACAGATGACCTTCAATCAATAGGATTAATTAATGGCCTGGCAACAAACATTTGCACAGATGAACCATAAACTCTTGGCACTGTTTCTCTTCAATTATTTTTTCTCCACATTCCAGTAACAGATACTATGCATCTATGATTTAACCAACATCACCAGACTTTTATTCTCCACTGCTGATTTTTACTTTTAGGATCATCATGGGACTATAGACAACACCAAGCTAGTTTTCCCCATTAATAACCTCTCCTTCAACTCCCAGTCTGCCTCCTCCACTCACTTTCAAATAAATTCACGGATGGTCAAATCCATTCACAATACTGGTATCCACCCTGCTGAAAGAGAGTAAACCACCCCATGCTCAGTTTAGCAGCCATCTCACATCCTCTCCAAACTCAGCTTCTGCATAAGCCAAACTTCTGGTGCTATCTGACCCAGCTTCTGGTTATTCAAGTTTTCTTCCTGGTAAAGGTCACCTCTATCTTGGAAAACTGCATGCATCCTCCCTGGCTCTATACATGCTTGCAAGCAAATACCCAACTCTCTCATCCCTCTTTTTTTCGAACATGATACTTCTTTTCAAGTATTTTTTTTAATGCAAGGCACCTGTCTCAACTTGTAATACCACAAAGAGTTTTGAATGTAAATCCCAAGGTTTATCTGTTCCTGTATCCATTTTAAAATTGTAACATTTTGTTTATAATCCCTCTCTTCAGTCTTACGACTGTGCTCTTTGCTGTTTACTACATTTGCTTTGTCAAAGAACTTGGAAATTATATCCCCATATCCAAATCCTTTTTTTAAAATATATAAGCAACGATCTCAATACTGATTCCTAGCAGACGATGCCAGTACTTCTCCTAAGATGCATGTCTACGCAGATACGCCAGCTGCAGTGCACTCATACCCTGGTTAATTGATGTTTACTGCCACTGTAGGTTACAAGCAAGGACCTGTAAACCCTCTGATAACAGGAAATTGATGAATGAGAGCTAAGCCTGACATGATTAACCAGGCTGAACTGAAGCTGATGTTTCCAGAGCTACACCTATTCAGGCCTTTCTTCTAGTTCACACATTGACCCACCTCCTGCTAGGACCTTCTTACATGAAACCCTTTCTGCTGTCTGGTTTCCTGAACCCTCATTAAAAGTGAGGTTGGGAGGGAGCGAGTCAGTTCATGAGTAAGCAGGGAAAGCAGTAAGCAGTTGAGAGGTGGTAAACTGAGTGAAATAGTGATTAAGGAACACAGGAACATTTTAAATGAACATGGTTAATCAAATAGTTTAATGTGTTTTACTCAAACCAGTCCATAATACTTTATGCCACTGATAATCAAACAATTCTCAAATTGTACATTACATATAAAGGCTAAGCTTCCACAGCTCTCTTTGAAACAGTATAACAAAGATTTCATTACCTGCCGAATAAAATAATTTAGAATCATAGAATCCCTACAGACCAGAAAGAGGCCATTTGGCCCATTAAGCCTGCACTGACCCTCTAAACAGCATCCCACCCAGACCCACCCCATCACCATAACCAGATTTTTTTTAATCCACTTTATCTACACATCTTTAGACAGTGGGAAGGAACTGAAGCACCCAGTGGAAATCTATGCAGACACGAGAGAACATGAAAACTCCCACAGACAGTTACCCAAAGCTTGAACTGAATCCTAATCTCTGCTGCTGTGAGGCAGCAGTGCTAACCATTGACCCAAAAGGCCATGCTCCTCTTCTCACCTCAGTTTAAACAGGATCCATCACATCTTTAAATTGCACCATCTGGTTCCAGACTCCCCAACCAGTAGAAACCACCTTAACTGCAAGTACCTTTTCTAACTCTTTAAACATTTTCTAAGTTTCAAGGAAATGACCAAAACCTCACTGAGGTATTATACTGGAAATCAAGCAAGAAGATAGGGATTTTAAAAAGTAAGGCTGCCCAATTTACAGAAACAGGTTAATAGAAAGCATGGACCAAATTTCTGTACTGAAGAATTACTATTGATTAGAAGTACTCAGACTTTAGCTTCAGATAAACATTTACAAACCATCAGCATAAACTAATTTCCTTCCTAAATTCCTCCTTACACACATGGTAAAACAGGATGGGGGCTAGAGGAGAAAACAAATTGGAGTGTTCAGCAGCTTTTATCAGAGTACAGTTGTTGAGATGATCATTATGACTATTGTCCTAGCCAGCACATTACTTCAGTCATCTTTCTCTGGATGCTTCTATTAGTTGATAAAGACAGACAAGCTGGTTCACTCAAAATGTCTCCAACTTATCAATTGGAAGATTCGGCTTACAACAACTAATGCGGGAAAGAAATGTTTTTTCCAGGTTTACTGTGAGTTTTAACTACAGAGAACAGAGAGAATGCTCCCAAGCTGGGAAGAATGTTTTTGTTCCCAGTTCCAAATTGTTCAATTACCTGAGAATCAATCACAGTTGTTGGCAAGCAAAGAACCCCTCTTCTTGATAAAGTGGTCACTATTCCATCGACTATTCAACTTCTTGTTCCCAATGTGAGCTGCATCTGTACAACCCCACAGCTTCAAACTGTCTGCAAATAAAACTTCAATTATTGTTTTTCTACAATGCCTGCCATTGGTGCCATGTTACCATGTATTGCAAAACTGGGTTTAAATCATAGACATTAATTAGATTATTTTATTGTTTAATTTTGCTCTGCTGAAGTTATTGAAAGACCAATAAATTGCTAAGATTTTTTGAGCTACAAGCTCAGTGTCTAGAATCAATTGCTCACAAAATCTAAGACTGGTTACTCAAAATGTCTGGTTAGAAATCATTGGGGTTTATTTTTGAGGGTCTTTGGAAGCTTTAATTTTAGTGTTGTGAATACAGGCTGATAGGCTGATTTGATTTCACTGTCTGTCTCCACATTGTATGTCATTTTATTATACCTTCAAACTACTTTATAGAGCCCATTAAATTTCATTTCTAGACATTCATCTTGCAAAGGCAATATCACCTGAACTGCTCTAAGGTGCTGAATGTTTATTTGCCCATTCTTTCATTTGCACCCAAAACTGTTAAATTTTCCTGTGCGAACCAACATGCTCCTGAGTGCCTTCCTAGAAGTATAAACATGTAATCTAAACAGAGTTCATCTTGTGCATTCAACTCCTCTCTAATTAAGTTTAATGGACCTCAACAGTTTGCCTTCCTGTTTTTGCTACCAAAATAAACTCATTTACTCATATTATACGTCATCTACCATGCATTTCCCCACTTACTAAATTTTTCCAAATCATACTGAAGTTTCTCTGCATCATGCTCAGAGTTCATTCTCTTACCCAGCTTTGTCTTGCCTGCAAATATGGAGTTATTACATTTTGCTCCCTCTGTTCTACACTTACTATCTACTGTGAATAGCTGGGGTCCAAGCATTGAAGCCAACAGGGAGTTCTGACTGCATGTTCACTCCCAAGCTGGGGAAGAACTGAACACTTCTCCCTGTATCTTGTCCCTAGCTTCAAGTTGGTCAATTACCTGAGAATCAATCTCTGTTATTGACAAGCAAAAAGTTCTTTATCATTGGTAATTAGTCACAAGTCCATTGACCAACCAACTCCTTGAAGACAGAAAAAAATCCATCTTTGTAATACCTTGGCTCCAAACAGTCTGCACCTCTGCAATTTCTGCTTCTTTGAACAGTTGCTCATATGATCCCTTGTACAGATGTCAGGTTATTTGCTTTTCAAAACTACAGCCACTCCTTCAAAAGAAACACCCACTAGTGGCAACATCTTCCAAGTCCACTCAATCGGTTATGATTCTGTAAGTTCATCGCTGATTCTTTTAAACTCTAACAAATGAAAGCTGATTTCACTGCTCTTTATAAGTCAACCTCTGCACGCCCAGTAAACAGCTGAATGAAGCTCTTTTCAACTGCCTCCAAAGGGCAATACATCCTTTCTTAAATACATGGTCCTAAATTTTACAGAATTGTTTAGCCCCACCAAAACCCTGTACAGTTGTAGCAGGGCTTAAGAACATTTTTCAACACAAACCCTACAGCAATGAAGAGTAATTCATTTCATTTACAGAAACATTGTCTCTCTGACCACCATTCACAATCAACATCCTTCCAAATCCTGGTTGATACTTTCCTTCTGCTTGATTGTTCGTTGATGTGAAGGAATGACTCAGCTATGTTTCTCACTAACCATAGCAATTTTAAGAAAACAAAGTTGAAGAAATAAAGTATTCCTTTTCCTAAATTTTGATCAATTCAAAAGATAAGACTTCCAAGTTCTTCTTCAAGCTTGTCAAAGAAAGGAGATCCTTGTTAGCGACTTTTGAGAAGCTTTGTAGCTCAGGTTGATGGTAAGTACGTAAGTTAGCTTGCTGAGCTTGAAGGCTTGTTTTCAGACATTTCGGCACCATACTAAGCATCAGTGAGTGTCTGGTGAACTGCTGGTGGTATATCCCACCTCTCTATTTATAGGTCTTGGTTTCTTAAGGTGGGTGATGTCATTTCATTTTTTTAAAAAAGGGAAGGTAGATAGGATCTGAATCAGTGTTTATTGATGGAGCTCTGGTTAGAATGCCATGCCCCTAAGAATTCTTGCGCATGTCTTTGTCTCACCTGTCCTAGCATGTGTATGTTGCCCCAGTCAAAGTGGTGTCCTTCTTTGTCTATACATATAGAAACTAGTGACAGTGGTTCATGTCGTTTGGTGGCCAGTTGGTGTTCATGTAATCCTGGTGGCAAGTTTTCTGCTAGTTTGTCCGATGTTTTTTTTAAAAAACAGTTCTTGTCAATGATGTTAGTTTTGCTGGTAGTATCTAATGGATTGTTTAGGTGATTTAGTCACGGTTTAAGTGTGTTGGTAGATTTGTGGGCTGCCATGATGCCAAGGGGTTGAGTAGTCTGGAAGTTACTGCTAATAGGTCTTTGAAGTAAGGTAATGGGTCTATAGCTTTTGGTTGCGTTGTGTCTGCTTGTTTGGATTTGTTTCTGAGGAATCAGCAGATTAGGTATCTGTTTTTCTTGAAAACATTGTATAGATATTTTTCTTCTGCTTTTTGTAGTTCTTGCAGTGTGATGTACCAATCCTTGTTTTGACCCATTGCTATCCATTTAATTTGTCTTCTGGCAAATTATTAGAATATAAGCAATATGCAAAGATAAAAGAAATCCCCCTAAATATCTGGTACTGCAACCCAAAACTTAAAGGTCTGTGTTTAAACATCACTAATGTAATTTTAAAATGGAATTCAGTAAACCTAGATCAAGGTGTAGTGGTATGGTATGTCACTGTGAAAGTAGCAGCTGGGAATGGAATTCTTTCTTCCAAACACACTAATCCTTTGAAATATACATGATATACAGTTTTTAACCACATTGCAGAAATAATTCTGCACTAAAAATCAAGATTGTGGGGGCTTGTGAAAGTATCAGAGGGAAAATTGGACATTAATGTAGATATTTTCTAATCAACATGTTTAGGAGGGGTTATTGTACATCCATGGAGCAGGTGGGACTTCAATTTTTAGATTATAAAGGCACCAAGGGTTATGAGGAGAAAGCAGGAAAACTGCACTCAGATAAAGGATTGGCCATGATCATATTGAACGGCAGAGCAAGCTCAAAGGGCTAAATGACGTATCCTGCTCTTATTTCTCAGCCAAGGATCATAAGTTTGATTGATCATGAAACTGCATCAAAAGCCAAATGTCTGAGAAGCATTGTGGGGGTGGGGAGAGGAAAAAACAGTGTATCCAGAATTATTATTGTTACATTCAGCACAATTTCTGGACAGCAGACAGAGTCTAACTAGATCAGAGTGTGCCATCAGGATAAAATTCAGTTCAGATATCATCACCCTGAGTGCAACCGAAAAAAAAATCAAAATATTGGCAGGAAACAGAAAACAAGTCTATATAGTAGCTGAATACAACAACAAGTAAATACAAACCACTAAGGGCAGCAAAGACTTAAAATGGTGAAATACATTTACCTGGAGCAGGGACAGAGATGTCTTGCTTACAACTGTACAGGCCTTGGTTAGACCACATCTGGACCAGTTCTGGTCTTATGAGAATGTCCTGGCTATGGACAGAGTGCAAAGGTCACCAGACTGATTCTTGGCAAGATTGAAGAATGGAGACACACTAGATCAGTTAGGACTAAAGAGTTTAGAAGAATTGGCAGAGGAGATCTCAAAAACCTGTAAAATTCTAACAGAACTAGACAGGGTAAACTCAGGATGCCCAAGTCAACTGGGGAGCCCAGAGCCAGAGGTCACAAGCAGATGGAGATGGTCATTTAGGACTGAGATGAAGAGAAATATCTTCACCCATGGTATGGAGCCTGTGGAATTCTCTGCCACAGAAAGCAGAAGCTAGAACATTGAATATTTTTAACAAGAGTTGGATATAGTTCTTAGGACTAAAAAGATCAAGTGATTATGTTCAGAAAAGAGGAAGAGGATACAGATGTGCAAGAGTCAAATGGCTTCTGCTCCGATGTTTTATGTTTCTATGTAGGAAACCTACAATGTAAGTTGAAGGCTAAGATACAGCATATCAGAAACAAGAATCCTCTGCTAAAACAGTGTTATCATGTCTGGTTTGTTGCCCATGCCACGTGCTAGTGAGACAAGAAATAGAGACCAACTGAGCGACTGATAATTGGGGCTCATTCTGGGGTAGGTGGGACCGCCACAAACAAGATGATCTACACCTGAACCAATATTCCGCCGGGGGGGAATATTTGCTATAGCTCTTTGGGAGGGTTTAAACTAACTCAGCAGGAGGGCAGAAACCTAAATTATAGTTCCACTGTCCAGCAGGTTGAGAGTAGAGTAATGAGATTAGAAATGAGGTTTCAAGGTCACAAGAGTTCACCGGCAAGCAGAAAGTGGCTTGAAGTTCATCTACTTCAATGCCAGGAACATATGGAATAAAGTGGGTGAACTTTGTATCAGGTACCAACCCATGTTCTTTGATTTTGTGGTCATTTTGGAGACATGGATAGAACAGGGACAGGAATGATTGTTGCAGGTTTGGGGATTTAAATGTTTCAGTAAGAACAGGAAAGATGGTAAAAGAGGAGGTGGTGTAGCATTGTTAGTTATGGACAGTATTACGGTGGCAGAAAGGACTTTTGAGAACTCTTCTACTGAGGTAATATGGGTGAGGTTAGAAACAGGAAAGGAGAGGACACCCTGTGGGAGTTTTCTATAGGCCTCTGAATAGTTCCAGAGATGTAGAGGAAAGGATAGCAAAGATAATTCTGGATAGGACGGAACGCAACAGGGTAGTCGTCATAGTGGACTTTAAGTTTGCAAATATTGACTGGAAATATGATTCAAGTACTTTAGATGGGTCAGTTTTTGTCTAATGTGTGCAGGATGGTTTCCTGACATAGTATGTATACAAGCCATCAAGGTGCGATGTTGCACTGGATTTGGTACTGGATAATGAACCAGGCCAGGTTTGAGGTAGGTGAGCACTTTGCTGATAAGTGACCACAACTTTGTTTGTTTACTGTACCCATGGAAGGGATAGGGTACATACCACTGGACAAGAGTTATTGCTGGGGTAAAGGTAAATATGATGCAATCAGGCAAAATTTAGGATGCACAGGAAAACAGAAAAACATTCATTACGTAAAGCCACCTAACAACATTGGAAGCATTCAGTATGCAAGGTCCACTGATAAGGCAAAAGTATCCATTGAATGAATTCAATTAACAAGGTTAAGAACATTTACTGTATAACAGTAAAGTGCTTGGTCTCTGCTATCGATACTTGTTGATTGTAACGGTCACCCAATTAATATGTATATTGCCTTATCTGGATGCTCCTCCCTGTAAAATGACTACATAGTTCATTGAGAAACTGCTGTTCCAGAGAAGACTGTGAACTCATGTCTCTGTGCACATGGGCGATTGTTCTCTCTCCCCGCAGAGCCTAGAATAAAGATGAAGGAGTTAAAACTATACTGTCTGAGCATTTCACTTTTTTTGGGGGCCAGGGAAAGAGAGAGAACAGGACAATAATGGGATCAAGGAAAACCCTAACACTTTCTATTAATACATCAGGAATAAAAAAAAAGTGTGTCTTCAGAAAGATTAGGGCCAAGGATAGTAGTGAGAAGTTGTGCGTGGAAACCAAGGAGATAGGTGAAGCACTAAATAAGTATTTTGCATCAGTATTCACACTGGAAAAAAAGACAGTGTTGTCAAGGAGAATACTGAGATACAGGCTACGAGATGGGATCGAGGTTCACAAGGAGGAGTTAGCAATTCTGGAAACTGTAAAAATACACAAGTCCCTTGGGCTGGATGGGATTTATCCTCTGATTCTCTGGGAAGCCAGGGAAGAAACTGCAGAGCTTTTGGCTTTGATCTTTAGGTCATCATTCTCTAAAGGAATAGTGCCAGAAGACTGGAGGATAGCAAACATTGTGCCCTTGTTCTAGAAGGGGAATAGAGACAACCCCGGTTGTGAGTAAAGTGTTGGAAAAGTTTATAACATATCTATAGAGGAATAGTCAACACGGTTTTGTGAAGGGTAGGTCCTACCTCTCAAACTTAGAGTTCTTTGAGATGGTGACTAAACAGGTGGATGAGGGTGAAGCAGTTGATAGGTTGTATATGGATTTCAGTAAGATGTTTGATAAGATTCCCCACGGCAGGCTATTGCACAAAATACGGAGGCATGGGATTGAGGGTGGTTTAGCGGTTTGGATCAGAAATTGGCTGGCTGAAAGAAGTCAGTGGTGGTTGATGGGAAATGTTCATCCTGGAGTTCAGTTACTAATGGTGTACCACAAGGATCTGTTTTGGGGTCACTGCTGTTTGTCATTTGTATAAATGACCATGGTTAGGACATGGTGTCATCCACACCAATCCATTACTAATCCATCCTAAGTCGGTGGAGTCGCAGATAGTGCGAAGGATGTTGCAGGTTACAGGAGGGATATATATAAGCTGCAGAGCTGGTCTGAGAGGTAGGAAATGCCAGAGTTTAATGCAGAAAAGTGAGGGGTGATTCACTTTGGAAGGAGCAGCAGGAATAAAAGCAGTGGCTAATGCTAAGATTCATGGTAGTGTCAATGATTAGAGAGATCTCACTGTCCACATACATAGATCCCTGAAAGTTACCACCCAGTTTGGTAGGTTTGTTAAGGCGGCATGCAATGTGTTAGCTTTAATTGGTCGAGGGACTGAATTTCTGAGCCACGAGGTCATGCTGCAGCTGTACAAAACTCTGGTGTGGCTGCACTTGGAGTACTGCGTACAGTTCTAGTCACCGCATTACAGGAAGGATGTGGAAGCTTTGGAAAGAGTTCAGAGGAGATTTACTAGGACATTGCCTGGTATGGAGGGAAGGTCTTATGAGGGAAGACTGAGGGACTTGAGGCTGTCTTTGTTCGAGAGGTTGAGAGGTGACTTAATTCAGACGTAAAAGATAATCAGAGGGTTAGACAGGGTGGACAGTGAGAGCCTTTATCCTCAGATGGTGATGGCTAGCACAAGGGGACAAAGCTTTAAATTGATGGGTGACAGATATAGGACAGAGGTCAGAGGTTCTTTCCTTACTCAGTAGTTGCCTGCAACAGTTATGCATGTAAATGGTCATTGGATAAAGATGTGGATGAAAATGGATTGGTGTAGGATAAATAGGCTTCGGATTGTTTCCACAGGTCAGCTCAATAGAGTGCCTGTACTGCGCTGTAATGTTCTATGATTCCTGGAATCAATTAAGAGTCTATTTAATACTATGACTAAGCTTTCTTAGATGTGCCAAATTGTCTCATTCATATTTATTTTCAAAACTTTGTGAAATGAAGATACCTCATACACTGGCAAAGCAGCAGATACTCAACCAGTGACTGGACGTATTGCCAGCATAATCAGAAGAAAATTAAGCTTCTTTACAATTAGACCATGCAGAGAAAAACATTATACAGCATTTGGATGAAAATTATTGTACTGCTCATGAATTTGAATTAAACTGAATTTAAATGATTGAATTGGCCCATCGTCAAAAACAGATCATTCCAAATTAGGCTTATTGCAGAATTATTCGCTCAACAGAACTCTGCATCTAACCCTAATAAAACTGCTTGGAATAGAGCCAATTTTTCACAAACTACAGAACAGACATTTTGATGCTGTGCAAGCTCAACTGGCTGAAGTTGAATTGGTCACAAGCAGTATAAGAACCACTTTTAAGATAACCCCTCAGTCCCTCAAAGTGGAAAAAATACATTACTTTTCAAAATCAGCAAAATTCTGTTTTTGGGAAAACAAAACATACTTGCAAATGCAAGAACATGCTACAAACAGATTAATTTATAAAAAATAACTCCACAATGGGATAAGGAAACGAGTGCTAGCTATGCACACAGGGAGAGCTAGCATATGGATGTTGCTCTCACAATGCAAACTGTAATCTTAAATGAAAAGCATCCATTCACTTACAGCTTGCCAAAGTCCTAACATCTTATCAAAATAAAAGATATCAAGAATTTAAACAAGACTAAAAATAACTTGTCTTTTCAATGTTCAATTTATTTTGTTTTAAGTTACTGGGTTTGCTTGTAATAGAGCACTGGATATATGCAGGGGAGAAGATTGTAGATCAAGATTGTATTTTCAATGAACACTGTCTGCTTTTAAAGAAATCCTATGGCCAATCTAAATTTAGACTGGACAAAGTACAACACACCAAATTAGTTAACTGCAATTATTTCCTTTTTTGATTTAGTGACATATTTTATGACATTGAGATAGAAATCAGAAAAATATAAATCAATTGAAAGGAGGTATTAAGAACGAAAACCAAAACCTCAGATTTCGGGCAAAGAAACAAAATGAGACAATAATGCGTGGCTTTAATAGAGTCACAGGTGTATAGCATGGAAACAGACCCTTCAGTCCAACCCATCCATGCTGACAAGATATCCCAACCCAATCCAGTCCCATCTGCCAGCACCTGGCCCATATCCCTCCAAACCCTTCCTATTCATATACCCATCCTGATGCCTCTTAAATGTTGCAATTGTACCAGCCTCCACCACTTCCTCTGGCAGCTCATTCCATACACGTACCACCCTGTGTGAAAAAGTTGCCCCATAGGTCTCTTATATTCTTTCCCCTCTCACCCTAAACCTATGCCCTCTAGTTCTGGACTCCCTGACCCCAGGGAAAAGATTTTGCCTATTTACCCTATCCATGCCCCTCAATTTTCTAACTTTTATAAGGTCACCCCTCAGCCTCTGATGCTCCAGGGAAAACAGCCCCAGTCTGTTCAGCCTCTCCCTATAGCTCAAATCCTCCAACCCTGGCAACGTCTTTGTAAATCTTTTCTGAACACTTTCAAGTTTCACAACATCTTCCAAATAGGAAGGAGACCAGAATTACACGCAATATCCTAACAGTGGCCTAACCAATGTCCTGTACAGCCGCAACATGACACCCCAACTCCTGTACTCAATACTCTGACCAATAAAGGAAAGCATAACAAACATCTTCTTCACGATCCTATCTACCTGCGACTCCACTTTCAAGGAGCTATGAACCTGCACCTCAAGGTCTCTTTGTTCAGCAACACGCCCTAAGACCTTACCATTAAACGTATAAGTCCTGCTAAGATTTGCTTTCCCAAAATGCAGCACCTCGCATTTATCTAAATTAAACTCCATCTGCCATTTCTCAGCCCATTGGCCCATCTGATCAAGATCCTGTCGTAATCGGAGGTAACCCTCTTCGCTATCCACTACACCTCCAATTTTGGTGTCATCTGCAAACTTACAAACTGTACCTCTTATGCTCACATCCAAATCATTTATGTAAATGACAAAAAGTTGAGGAACCAGCACCGATCCTTGTGGCACTCCACTGGTCACAAGGCCTCCAATCTGAAAAACAACCCTCAACCACTAGCCTTTGTCTGCTACCTTTGAGCCAGTTCTATATCCAAATGGCTCCCTGTATTCCATGAGATCTAACCTTGATAATCAGTCTCCCATGGGGATCTTGGTAATAAAAAATTCCCCAAGAGCTCTTCACAATTGAAGAGGAGAGGTGGAAGGAAGATATGGTGGGGATGGTTAGAGGAAATGGAGAAGAAAAGAAATGGCAATATTCTTAATCCTACAGTGACTGCTTTTATTGAAGATGTTACCAGCAACACTTACTGTGGTCCAGTCAGATCTGGGGTTGGATAACTAACCATGTATGCACTGTGCAGGCTCACTGTTTTGTAATTTAACCCACAGTCACCAAAATGGCTGAATTTTACTTTGGTCAAGAGATCGAAAGAGGAAGCTGAGGGAATGAATAACTAGATTAACAATTTCAACAACACAGTCATTTTCATTTAGCATGATGATAGTTCCACACAGCACAATGGAGGGTATCAGTGCAAAAGACGGGACTTCATCTCCACAGGACTGTGCGGTGGTCAGTCTTACCTATATTGTCATAGATAGATAGGTAGGACTAAGGTATGTATGTTTGTCGTCCTCATTGTGACAGGGAACCAATCAGCAGCCAGTAAGAGCTGAACTAGTCACATGACTAGATAGACAGTGTGCAAAAAGCTACAGGATGGTCGTGAGGTAAGTCACTTCAAACTATATCAGGGAATCCATGGGGGTTTTACAACTGTAACACTCCATCTTGCCAATAAAGTTTATACTGATACCTTTCTACCATGATCGCCGCATATCACTTTCCCCATTACACCTCAAAAATAACTAATGTCTCTTATTTGTATCATACCATGACAGGGTTAAAATATTGCATTTTGTCAAAATCCCAACTCAAATCATATTACCCAATCAAGGAGTGGGAAGAGATGTTAATGTTGCTTAGTTTCAAAGGAATGTTGGCTTTAATTCACTCTACCAAATGCAGGAAATAACCTGTATTTTCACAACACCTTTCATGTGTTCAGGAAGTCCAAAATTACTTTTTGCAAGTGATGGACTACTTTTGAAGTACAGCAGCCAAATAATGCCCACTGATTACATGTTTCAGTATTGGTGGTTTATGGAAGGAATATGGACCACGATGCATCTCTATTGCCCCCATGATCTTTTACATCGGGTGAGATTAGGAAAGGAAAACAGAAGTGGACAAATAGGCTTGTCTCAGTCAGTCAGCAGCTAGTTGGCTCATGGGAGACAGTTTGTTAGCAATGTAACATTCCCTTACCATGGCAATGAAAAGTCAGCTTAGTATTCAAGGGTTACAGGGAGAAAGCAGGAGAATGGGGTTGAGAAACTTATCAGCCATGATTGAATGGTGGAGCAAACCCAATGAGCTGAATGGCGTAATTTCTGCTCCTATGTCTTAAAGTCTTATCTCATGTTCAATGCTGTGGGCATTTGAAACAAGGAGTGTACTACCGAGTCAAGCCAAAACTGTAAGGTATATTAAGCAAATCCTTATACTTGCTATTGATCAAAAAAGTAGCAATCACTCTGGCCTTCAGAAGTGCACCAACATAGCTTGGAAAAAAGGTCTAATCCATAAGAATAAGACCATAAATGCTGAATTACAACTAGCGTGCTGGTATGCTCAATGAAGCCAGTAACATCTCTCTCAAAATGCAGTCTAGAATCTGTACAGTTAAATACTATCAGTTAAATATCAAAACTTGTGGTTGAGCTCACATCAATTGTAAGGCAAGAATCTCCCTTTTTAAAAAATCCGGTATAGTTTTGTTTGTATAATCACTTGGTGACTGTCCAATCTTGTTCTCAGCTTGCAGTGAAGACAGACCCTGACTCAGCATTTCCGACAAACAAAAGCAATTTGCTTTCATGCTTACCATTTTTGCTTTAGTGATCAAAGACCTGCCAATTTTTCTTTTCCCCTTCACCATTAATCTCAGGGAATAGTGCTGAAACTTGATGGGGGCCTCCTTCAGGAAAAGGTCAGAGGTCAAACCCAGAGCCTGCTCATGGATTCATTGGACTCCTTCCCGGCAAGCTATTGCTCACTCTTCCCATTCCCTACTTATTTATTTCCACTGCCAGGAGTTTGTTGGTTATGGAATCAACTCAAACAACAAAAGCTTTGCCAATGACATTAAAAAAAACTTCAGAATGTTGTAAATAGTAAGCATTTAGTTGTACACAATGATTTTCTGAAAATCATTTTTAAAAATACTTTTAAAAGCCTGCGTTAAAACAGAGCTTAAAAGCCCTTTAGTTGGCCTCAACTTCAGTCACCTTGAGCTACAAACCGCAATGTTAAATTCTACAGAATCAACTGCTGACTCACCAAGGCATGCCCACACTTAAGACTTAATTTCTTTCTACAATTTGTGTCTTGAAGGAACTATCCCGTAATTAAACTGTTTGGGCTTGTACACGTAACAAAACTGAAGAGCTGCAGCAACATTCCAACAAACTAACCATCAGATCCCATTATTTTCTTATGGAGTTCTGACTAATTGGTGAATAATCTAATCTCTTTCAACACAGAGTCATAGAGATGTACAGCACGGAAACAGACCCTTCGGTCCAACCCGTCCATGCCGACCAGATATCCCAACCCAATCTAGTCCCACCTGCCAGCATCCAGCCCATATCTCTCCAAACCCTTCCAATCATTTATTCATTCTCTAGCTAATTTTCTTAACTTTTCTTCAACTCAATTAATTTATTGAATGGTCTTGATTACAACAAATTTACAACAGTCTACTCAGCAGCACACCTTGAAGCAGGTTGTTTTAACATGAACCTGCAATGTTAATTTACATTACACATTCTGGATCTAGGAGATTTTGACAAATTAATCTGCAGTCCCCGAAAAATTGTGATCACTATCAGTTGGAGTTTAGAACCAGATGCCACAACTTAAAAATGAGGGAGATGCCATTTAAGCCTGAGATGAGAAGAATTATTTACTCAGAGCTGTGAACCTTTGGTATTCTGTCAAGGGGCAGGGTGTGTGTGTGTGCACGTGTGGAATCTCAGTCTTTGAGTTTGTTGAAAGTAGGGATTAATTCATTTCTGATAACATGTGAAGTACAGGGTTATGCAATGGAGCAAGTAAAAAACATTGAAATGATTGATCAGTCACAATCATCCAAAACATCAACTTCACCTCCTGATGCTGCCTGACTTGCTGTATTCTTCCAGCTTCCTGCCTTTCTACTTTGGATTCCAGCATCTGTAGTTTTTGTGTCTCTACATGAAGTGGCAAGGCAGACTCAATATGCTGAATGGCCTATTCTGGTTCATATCATGATTATGATCATTCTTCCCTCCGGTATAGATGCCACAGAACCCCTACAGTGGAAACAGGCCCTTTGGCCCAACAAGTCTGCACCAACCTTCCAAAGATTAATCCACCGAAACCCATTCCCCCTACATTTACCTGAGACTAATGCTCCTAACATACTCATTCCTGGATACTATGAGCAATTTAGCTAATTCACCTAACTTGCACATCTTTGAGTTGAGAGGAAAGTGGAGCACCAGGAAATGCACGCAGACATGGGGAGAATATGCAAACTCCACACAGACAGCTGCCAGAGGCTGGAATTGAACCTAGGTCCCTGGCACTGAGAGGCAACATGGCTAACCACTGAGCTACCATGCTGTCCCATATGTGCCACAATTATGTTGAGTGGGTGGCACTGTTGCCTAGAATGGAGTTTTGTACCTACAAGTTGCACTGTGGAGTCTTAAGCATAAAACAATGCTGGTACCCTGGTGCAGTGCAGAGACCATGCTGGAGTTGAGTGAAGGATCCATCTGCCGTCTCAGGCGGACTTAAAATACTCCATAGTTCTATCACGAAGGGGAGATACCTGGGTCCCGGCAAACCAGTGCCCCTCAATTAACATTGCTGAAAATAGATTATCCAGTCGTTACGATATGCTACTTGTCAGAGCTTGCTGTGTGCTAATTGGTTGCCACATTTCACACACTACAACAGTAACTGCATTTCAAAAGTACTTCACGGCTGTAAATGCTTTTGGACATTGAGACAAAAAAAATCATTTTTAATACAGCTTTGGACAGGTATTTTTCTAGATGAGTGATTTGCAAATCAAAATATATATCGGTGATCATTAAGGACATCTTGGTAACCTGAGGAAATGAGAAGATAAAAGTTCTACTTTACAGTTGTGCAGCCTCATTTTTGGAGCACATCCAATGATCCACTGTTACAACAGATGGGCATCAAGACAGACAAATGAGATTGGGGTGTGGTGGGCAGAAAAGAGGGTGTATGTGTAAGCACACAGGGGGGCAACGTGGGAATAAGAGAAGCAAGATAAGAATTGGGTCCACAAACAACTTAGAGCTTAAATCAGTGTTTAGGAATAGCATTTTGGTGCCTTTAAGTAAGGCAGATTTACACAAATTTATTTAGGCTGCCTGCTTTAATGGGATAACTAAATTGTTGTCCTTAACTAATGTACAGCAAAACAGATCACTGATACAGTGGGCAAAGCATTACAAATCTAGTAGAATTATATAAACGCACTTTAATTTACCCCTAACAATACTACTGCCAAGTTACATTCACAGATTGCTGTTTGCCAAAGACGGCTGAATACAAACATGATAGCATGTGACAAGTGACTACCACATTTTAACAGGACAGGCCAAAGCAGTTTTCTAATTACTAACATATACATACCTTTATTGTGATGAAAGAAGCAATTATAATGTGAATCATTACTTTCATATTAGAGTTGACTATTCGCTTGCCCTGTACTACATAATTTTTAAATCAATCCAATAAGAGAAATGCAGTATAATTCGCACAAAACCTACACCTGTGTTTTTATTGGTTCATGAGATGTAGGCATCACTGGCCAGGTTTTTGTCAATCACTAGTAGTCCAATAGGAGGTAGTGGTGAGCTGCCACTTAAATATGGAGAAGTGCTCTCACACATAATTGAACGGTTCGTTTTCATTATTAACTCTCATTTTGTTTCAATTATTAACCACCACCAGTAAATCACCCATATTTCTAACTGATTGACTTTGCGTGTAAGTTAATTAAGAACGATGCAGACGACCAAAAGAAAACAGTGCATTGGAAGGGGAACCGCTGCAGTCAGACCTATGATTCAGCTAGGAAGGGAGATCCAGATTTGAATACAATGACAGTCAATTGTTGGCAGGTGGTGGTGTGCTAATGTGTTGACTGATTTGGTTCTTCTAGATGGTAGTGGTTATGAGTTTGGAAGGTGCTGTCTAACAAGCCAAAGCCTTGGTGAGTTTCTGTACAACATTCTGTACATCGTATAGTGGATGTTTGTCAATGTGATGCCAATCAAGGAGGCTTTGTTCTGGATGGCGTCAAACCTCTTGTTGGAGCTGCACTCATGCAGGCAAGTGGGGATTATTCCATCATGCTCTTGATTTGTGCCTCGCAAAGATGGTGGACAAGCTTTGGGGTGACAGGTGAGTTACTCACTCCAGTATTCCTAGTCTCTGACTTACTTTGTAACCAGTGTTTATATAGCTACTTCAGCTCAGTTTCCGATCAAACGTTAACATCCAGGATAGTGAGGATTCAATGTTGCTATCATTGAATGTCATGGGGCAATAGTTAGCATCTCTTTGGAGATGTTTACTGGCTGACAATTTTGAACCAGCGACAGTGAAGAAATAGTAATATTGCCCCAAACTTTGTAACCACGAGGGGAATTTGCAGATATTCCCATGCATTTGCTGCCCTTGCCTCTATAGGCCGAGGCTGTGGAGTTAGAAAGTACTGTTGGAGGAATCTTTCGGAGCTACTGCAGTAAAATGTTTGCAGAAGGTACACATTGCTGCACACTCTCCTCACTGCTGGAGTTTAGCTTTTTTTTTCCCCCGTTTGAACAAATGGCTTTTGAGAAACCCAGAGTGTTTAGTGAGTAGTTTACTCCTTTACAAATGCAAAGTGTGGCCACTTCCATCATTTTGTTGATGATACAGCAGGGACAGATTGTGCGCTAATTGAGTGTGTTGGATTTGTCCATTTTGTGGACAGGACATATCTACACTGTTGGACAGTTGCCAGTGTTGTAACCATACTGGGACAGTACAGCTGTGGACTCTCCTATTTCTGGTACATCTAAGAGAAATATCAGAATATAGTTTTATAACGCTGTCACACGTGTAGTAGTAGTCAATGCCAACAACAGTTTCTTGATAACATGGAGTGAATGAAATTGATTGAAAACTAGCAACTGTAATTCCATGGATCCCAGGAGGCCAAGGCGGATCATCCAGTTGGCACCTCTGAAGATCAAAGCAAATGTTTCAGTACCATCCTTTGCACTGATGTTCTGGCCTGCACATTGTTTAGGATGGGGATATTTGAGGAGGCACCTCATGTCAGTTGCTCATTCACAACTGGATGTGGCAGGACTAGAACTTAGATCTGATACATTGGTTGTGGGATCACTTAGCAAAACAGCATGCAATAGACTGGGCTATTTGGTAAGCAAATACAGGTAGTCCTGTTTGGTAGCTTCACCAGGTGGACATCTCATTTTTAAGTGTGCCCAGTTCTGCTCCCAGCACTTCTTCCTGCAGTCTCCATTGAACCAAGTTTGACTTTCCAGTTTGATGGTAATGATAATGGTAATGGTAATGGTAGAGTGGGTATATATGCCGCATCATGAGGTTCTGGTCCTGTACAACTGTGCAGATTTTTGTGTGCTTATTTTTGAGTTGTGATGTATTTCAAGTTTCCACCACTTAGAACCATGTGGCAGTAATCCCATGCATGATGGAGGGCATCCTCAATTGGAATATGAAACTTTGTCTTTACAATGACTTTGCAGTGGTCATAGAACATAGAACAATACAGTGCAGTACAGGCCCTTTGGCCCTCGATGTTGCGCCGATCCAAGCGCACCTAATCTACACTAGCCCACTATCCTCCATATGCCTATCCAATGCCCGTTTAAATGCCCATAAAGAGGGAGAGTCCACCACTGCTACTGGCAGGGCATTCCATGAACTCACGACTCGCTGAGTAAAGAATCTACCCCTAACATCTGTCCTATACCTACCACCCCTTAATTTAAAGCTATGCCCCCTTGTAATAGCTGACTCCATACACGGAAAAAGGTTCTCATGGCCAACCCTATCAAAACCCCTAATCATCTTGTACACCTCTATCAAGTCACCCCTAAACCTTCTTTTCTCCAATGAAAACAGCCCCAAGTGCCTCAGCAAGGCAACATCCTGGTAAACCTCCTCTGCACCCGTTCCAGTGCCTCCACATCCTTCCTATAGTATGGCGACCAAAACTGCACACACTCTGACCAATGATTTTGGACAAGGTCAGATATGTTTTTCCAATTTGTTGGTTCCTTCACCATTTGCCAACAGACCCCATAGAACAGTTATACCATTCAGAACTCAGCCAACTCAGTCAGTAATACCAGACCACTCTTGGGGGGGAACATTATAATCCTCCATCTGGGTTACAATTCTGTGTCTTTGCCATTCTAGTGGCTCTTATAGGTTGCACTCAACAGAGAGGAGTACTCATTTATCAGCTGAGGATGGGTGGTGCACACCAAACTGGTGGCTTCCTTACCCGTAGTTAAAAACCAGGTTTAGTCCAACAGGTTTATTTGGAAGCTCTAGCTTTCAGACACAACTACTTGATGAAGGAGCACCGCTCCGAAAGCTAGTGCTTCCAATTAAACCTGTTGGACTAGAACCTGGTGTTGAGAGATTTTTTAATTTGGTCCACCCCAGTCCAACACCAGCACCTCTAAACAATCCTTCCCCATAGCTGATGTGATGTCATGAGAATTCACGGGGTTTACATTGACGTTGAGGACTCCCAAAATAACTGCATTGAGGGTACACCTTTATTCAACCATCTTTAGTGGGTCTGTCCTGTTAGTGGATCAGGACATATCCAGGGATGGTAATGGTGGGCTAGAATATCGTGAACATGTGTAGAATTTCACAGGTCAGACTTGCTTGATTTGGATGTTTGCCAGCGTTCTCAATTTAAGCATAAATCTCCAGATGTTGGGAAGGAGAGCTATGCAGGATTGGGTTTGCAGTTGATGATTCAGGTATAGAGTAGCCCAAGTGGCCCATTTGGTTTCAGTCTTTTCTTTAGATGTTTGAGTCGCTTCCTTGGCCATTTCAAAGGAAAATTAAGAGTCAATGTCGCTGGGCCTGGAGTCACTTGTAGGCAAAACCAGACAAGGGCAGTAGACTCTTCTCTAAACAGTCAGGTGGTTAATGAATCAGGTGGTTATATGGTGGCAATTGGACTAGCTTTTAATTCCAGATTGTCATTGAGTTTAGATTTTGCCAGCTGCCATAATGAGAATCCATGTCTCTAGAACATTAGCCAAACACAGTGGATGACTAGTCCAGTTACAATGCCACAACACCATTGCTGCCTGAGCAGAGTCATATGTCTGGTAACTGCAGATTAATTCAGGCACAGAATAAAGTCGATGCTGAAAATAAAAACACTTTACTCACTCTCATTCAGAAAGCAATTAGCCCATACCAAATTTATAGCACCAGCTGGATGCCAAAGAATCAAATCTAATATGAATAACAGCATTTAACAGCAATGTTAAACTGCCAAGCTCAATGTGGCTTTATGAACTGTAAAACGTTGCTAATCTAACCAATCCTGTTTGTTTTAAAAAGTATGAAACATATCCCGGAAAATGTGCCCTCAAGGGAACTCCCTCTAAAGGGCATATAATTCAGACATTTCTGTATGACATATTAGACTAAGACTAAAAGCAGTGCACATTATTGTTTTAAAGGTGCCCAGCAGCTGTAAGTATCAGAAAAAAATCTTAAACTTTACAGTCAAACAGGAAACTCTACAGTTAAACAGATTTTCCAACTGGGAAGTAAACAGTACTATTATCAACCTTTTTCAGCCAGCAGTCACCATTAAACTGGGAGGATAAGACTCTGGGGTAGTTTTGCTGATCCAAAGCCAAGCCAATGTTTGAAGTGAAGGAAACAAGCTTTCAGGACCAAAGTAGGGCTCTCCTTCAGCACATCCGGCCCAGCGTACCATTGAAGTTCAAGTACTTTTTCCAAAAGCTGTCAATACTGCACTGGGCCTTGGGATTTGATCCTTCACAGTCACTTTTCTACTTTCATATTTTGTCAATCCTTTTAAAATTGTCCTCAGTTAGCAAAGCAAATTGGCAGCTTGTTCTCAAGCTTGTTTTGGGAGATTTATCAGCCGTTTCCAGTTCAATACAAGCAGCTTTGTGACCTGACTTCAGATCTTTCTTTTCTCCCCTCATGCATAAGACAAACACACTGCATTAGGTTCATGCCTCTAGCTTCCCCTCATTTATTTTGAGGATCTGTGCACTAATTTACAAACATCCACAATGTAATATATTCAGTAACAAGGATTACATTGATTGATACAGGTGGTATCAAGGAGAACAAAAAAGTTTACAGGGACCTAAAACAGTAAGTTAATGCAAAACAATTTGGACATGTTACCCCTTCAGCACCTAACTTTATTTTTAGGTTACAACGGAGGTGTCCTTCCTTCAAGTCCTCGAAGTAGCCTCAGTCAAATTGGAAACTTACTGCATGGGCAATTGTAGGTGACAAGACCTTGTCTGATGCTAAGGATATCTATGCAATGCTTTTAGAATCAAAGCTTCAACATGGCACATCTAAAAGGTGCGTCTCTGAACACAATACAAACTTTGCTTTCTCTGCCCGTGGTGCCAGACCTGCTGAATTTCTCCAGTAACTTGTTTTTGTGACACATTACCCTGGACAGCTATAGCAGCAAACTGCAATGTTTCATTCAACTGTTTTGGAGAAATGGGGTAAAAACAAAGTTGACGATGGATATATTGTATAAGGAGGTTTGGTTTGAACACAAGACAATTTCCAAGTTCGGTCTAAGAATGGAGTCCTCAGTTCAGACGCTTGACCCAAAACATTAACTGATTTCTCTCCACTGATGCTGCCAGACCTACTGAGCTTTTCCAGCGATTTGTTTTTGTTTTTGATTTCCAGCATTTGCAGTTCTTTTGGTTTTAAGAAAACAATTACAACTGGATTCAATACATGGTGAAACAGTGCAGAATGGATAAATCCAGAGACAAAGACGAGTGGCACACCAGAATTTTGGAACTCTTTGGCAAAGTAGTATATATTTTCTCTTCAAACATCTGTCTGACTGCCTAGTTGTATTTGGGTTTGCTACCCATTATGCCTGCTGCTCTCAAGACTTAAGCAATTTCAAATGGCCTAATAGTTATAAACATCAAAATTACTCAACATGAAAAGTATATTAAAAACAGTAACATTTTTCAGATATATTCGTGAGGTGAGTGCACCTGCTTCTTTCTGAAGTGTCTATCCTTGATAGCCAACACAAGGAGCATAAGAAAATACAGTGAGCCTCAAAGCAGCTGCACATTTGTTAACTAGGCAATGAGCGATCATCACGTTGTCCTCTTGCATGGCTTATGTCATACCTTCAGAACCAGTGCCTTTTTTAAATCAGAGGCTAAAAGTTTTTTTTAAAAACAATTATTGAGGTAAAAATAACTAAGTGCTTTTGTTTATAATCTTTCAGGAGAGGTGTATGGGAATGCAAAATCAAATGTCCTTTATTTATTTTATTTTCCCTAAAAGCTCAGCTGACTGTGCAATGCTTTTAAAAATCAATAATGAAGCAAGATTTTTTTTCCACTCCTTCCCGGTGGAAAAATGGTCAAACGCCAAACTGTGACATAGACTGATGCTTAACCAGTCCATGTGGATACAAAACATTAGTGAAATATTGACTTCACGGAAGAAGCCACTGCCAAAATGACGTTCCCATAAAGACTTCCAATGTGGTCAGAGAGGACTAAAAATAAGCATCACATGTTCGAATTACATGCCATATTAGATGTACTGATGGAGTCTGGTGTACCCACAAGTAGAGGGAAGTAGTGGAGAACAAGCTAGCCACAGTTATTTGAATAGGATTCTACTGCAGCATATAAATAACAAGGAATAAGTCAAGGACAAAGCCCGGGGAGGGGGTGGGGTGGGGGAGTACACTTTTGGGACAAATCAGGCATGAAATGAGGAACGGTGTTTAGTGACAAATAACTGAGGCAGACTGTTAAAAGCAAGCACCTTCATGTTTACAGCTTGCAGATTAGTAAGTTGGATATGGAGCCTGGGAAAAGCGATCTCTCAAAATAGCCCTTGAAACCTCTTTGGTTGAAAGTTGGATGAAAAGTATAGCAGATAGTTAAGGAGGTACCTGTATACCTTTGAAAGTTTAGAAATAAAGTCTTCCTTTCTCAACTGAAATATGAAGAATGCACCATCTGCAGCCAAAAAGAGGACTTAAGGATGGTATCAAATAATCACCGACCCTCAAGAGAATCCCAACCAGAACCACCCTGACCTCTATACCTGTAATCCTGCATTTCATATAGCTAACCCACTATGGGCAATTTAGCATGGCCAATCCACCTAACCTGCATATTTTTGAACTGTGGGAGGAAACACATTCAGACATGGGGAGAATGCGCAAACTCCACACATTTCTGCCAAGGCTGCAATTGAACTCAGGTTTCTGGCACTGTGAGGCAGCAGCACTAACCACTGAGTCACCATGCCACCTTATGATGATTAATATCTTAGAATTCAAAAGATGACAACTAGAATAATGAGAAAAATCAACCAAGAAATATATAAAAGACAGTAAACAACATTTATACTGAAAAGGAAAAGGGGAGCTAGAGTATTGGGGGACTAATAATGTGAAACTGTGAAATGGCAGAGATTTTTTAATAAATAACCCTTGTATCTGAGTCTTCAGAGTAAAAATTCACAGAACGCATCCCAAACATTTTTAGAAAAGCAGGATCAAAACAAGGGTCTAACTTGAAACATCAGTGGAGAAAACATACAGGTAATTCTTTTTAATGTGATGATTGGGCCCTTGTGCAAGCTTGCATTATAGAAAAATTGCACTTTAGAAACACATTGTATTCACGTTACAGCCAACATGTTTTAAAAGTTTGTGCTTTAGAAACAGTGTCCCTAATTCGTCAATCAGATTACTGCAAATTTGCAAACGAAATGTGCATTATAGCAGAACAACCTGTACTGGGAAAAGTAATGGGAGTAAAAGGCTGATCAGTTCCTTGCCTATGCTAACCAATATCCCAAAGGTTTTAAAAGTAGTGGCTTTAGCAACAGTGAATGTATTGGTCATAATCTTCCAAACATCCCCAGCTGAAGATCCAGAGAAGTACAAATGGAAATGCTGCGACCAGCAAAGCCTACACTATCATCCTAATCCCATCAGCTACAAAGGTCAAAACAGAATTCAAAGTTACTTCTTCCAGTTACCAAGATCACCAATTAAATACTTTATCATTGGCTTAGCCAGACATTGCTGCCCTCAAATTGGTGAGAGATCACTACTTGAACCGCTAAAGATCATGTAATGCAAGTAGTCTGACAATGTCATTGGCAGGAATTGCCAGGATTTTTATCCAAAGACAGTGAAAGAACAGTGATATAATCCCAAGTCAAGATGGCGAGTGGCTCAGAGGGGAACTTGCAAGTGGTAGGTAGGCCTGGAAAACTTCAGAGGAACTCTTACAGAGATGTCCTTGTAATATGATGACTGATCTCCCACAACGACAACCATCTTCATATGTGCCAGGTCTAATTTCAACCAATGGAGAGATTTTCTTTGTCCTGATTCTCACTGATTTTAGTTGATGCCATGATGCCACACTGCCAAGTGCAATCTTGATATCAAGAGCAGTCACTCTCATCTCACCCCTAGAATTCAGCTGTTTTCTCTATTTAAGAATCTAGCTCATAACAAGGGCAAGAATTAAGTGAACCCGGTGCAAATGTGCAGGTTATTGGTGCCACTTGATAGCACTGTTGATGACACCTATCACTTTACCATGATTGAGAGTAGACTAATGGGGCAGTAATTGGCTGGGTTGGAAAATGTTTTTTAATGGTTTTTTTGTGTAGCAGATACATCTGGTGGATGTTTCTAAATTCTCAGGTGGACGGTAGTGTTGTGGTTGTTCTGGAACAGCTTAGCTACTGGCAGAGCCTTTGCAGTATCACATGCCTCCCACCATTTCTCGATATCACAAGGACTAAATCAAACTGGACGAAGAAAGTGAGGACTGCAGATGTTGGAGATCAGAGTTGAAACTATGGTGCTAGAAAAGCGCAGCAGATCAAGCAGCATCAGAGGAGCAGGAAAATCAATGTTGCAGGCATAAGCCTATCATTAGGAATAAGGCTTGTAGACTGGGGGAGCTGAGATATAAATGGGAGGGGTTGGGTAGAAAGCGGAGGTAGATGAATGTGACGGGGGTGGTGCAGATGATGGGAAATGTGTTGAACAGGTTAGGAGGGCGGTGCCAAGTTGGAAGCCTGGGACTGGAATAATGTGGAGGGGGGGGGGGGGGGGGGTGGAAATGAGGAAACTGTTGAAATCCACATTCATCCCATGTGGTTGCAGGGTCCCAAGGCAGAATATAAGGCACCCTTCCTCTAGGCATTGGGTGATAATGGTTTGGCAGTGAAGGCAGCCCAAGACCTGCGTACCTTTGACGGAGTGGGAGGGGGAGTTGAAGTGTTCACCCATGGGGCAGTGGGGTTGGTTGGTGTGGGTGTTCCAGAGATGCTGCCTGACCTGCTCTGCTTTTCCAGCACCACACTCTTGACTCAAACTGGATGAAGACAATTATCTATGAAGGTGGGAATCTATGCAGGAGGCAAAGATAGATCAATGTAGCCATTCTGGCCTAAGATTGTTGTAAATTATTTGATGTTTAGAACTGATGTGTGAAGCTCCCATCATCATTGATGATGGGAAAACTTGTGGAGCCTGTTCTTCCAGTCAATTATTTAATCATCCATCAACATTCACAACTGGATCTGGCAAGAGCTTCAATCTGAGCTTCCCTATTGTTTGTGGGATCACTTAGCTTTGTCTATCACTTGCTGTTTGACACACTAGTCCTGATTTTTTTTAAATCCTCGCCAGGTTGACACCTCATTTTCAGGTATACGTGGTGCTGCTTTTGGCACGTTTTTCTGCCCTCTCCATTGAAACAGGATTGATCTAATATTGCAGTGTTAAGATTCCTGAAAACAAACCTCAGCAAGATTCCCTTGGTGGCCCTGTTAGTTAAACATTCCCTTATGCTCAGTTATTTAGTAAACCATTCACTTCTGACATCGAAACTATGTTAACCTTTTCAAGGACATCAGTCATTCAAGCATTGAGTCAACAGTGTTCAGATTGAGACCATTGACGAGACATGTTCAGCACTTAAATTAAGCCAAGATTAAACTGGATATTAATTTTTGTACTGAGAATTTTTTGATGAGCCACAACACAAGAAACTCTCTAGGTATTAATGTATGGCATCCCAAAATAAATACAAGACACAGCACCAAGCCACAGGTGGGCAACATCAAATCACTGCAAAAGCTGTGAAAACACAGCACTGTATTATTACTTTTAAAGCCAGTAAGGCCTTGTGAAATTGATTTTAAACTGCACTGACTCTCTAATGAACTTTTCCCTGTGCAATGGCAATAAAGCAGTAGTTGCAAAATAAATTTATGGACACTTCAGTTTTCCTTACACAACCAATTTATAGGCAATTGTAACTATCTAAATAATGAAAAACCCATGTATAGTAATTATAAATGGATTTTAGTTCTAATTATTGCACAGCAAAAGGTCATGGAAACAAAGTCAGGAAATGGAAAAAAGTTTGACAAATCCTATCAACAATGGAAATCCCTAATATTTGGGAGCATAAGGAGAATTAACATCAGTCCTCTGAGACTATATTTCCTCAGCTGTTTGCAGCAGATCATATTTTCCATTAGACTATGCTGGTAAAATTTGAGATTAGTTTTCTGTCAATGTTTGTAATTAAGAGAAATTGTTGTTTTGCTTTAAATTGCACCAAAAGGTGCACATTTATTTAAAAAAAAGCTTTACTAATATTTGGCATTTCCAAATTCCATCACTTCATTTTAAAATAAAGTGTTAAGTGAAGATCACACCAAATTTTTTGTACTTTGCAAGGGCCAGGGATTTTTTTAAAAAAACTTATTCTTTCCACAGATCCGATGTAAACTCTATTTGTAGTCGATAAAACAGTTATATGGAATGAAACCAAAAAAATGTCCTATCTTGCTCAAGAGTGGATGCAGGAATCAGTGTTTACAGAATTCAAGCTGTATACTGAAAATGTCTTGGCAATCACAGAACCCCTGCAGCACGGAGACGAGCCAATCAAGTCCTGCACCAACTCTCCGAAGAACATCCCATCCAGGCTTCTCCAACCTAGCCCTGTGACCCTGCAAACTTTGCATGGCTAACCCAGCAAGCCTGCACTATCCCTTAACGTACACATTCTTGGACATGCCCACGCAGATATGGGGAGGAACGTGCATATTCCACTCAGGGAGAATGTGCAGAGGTCTAGCAATGACCCTAGTTTTGTATGCTAGATCAGCTATATTGTAGTTAAAGATGCTGAGAGTTCAATTTCAAAACAAAACACATTATGTCCACATTGACAAAAAAATGCCAATGTGCCCTAACTGACATCAGTAACCTTGTGAGACGAAGCTGTTCCTTTAACAAGTTTACACAGTCTTTGGCTTCCCGCCCCCAAGTAGATCATAAATGACACACACAAATGTCTGGGGCAATTTGATAATAGCTAACAGATACTGCCTCAGACAGAGGCTTTCAAGTTTAAAAAAGCCACTTGTACAATGAAAGGTGTGTGGCCAGTTTTCCCAGCTCAGCTTTTCTCTGGCTTAGTTTCTTTTAAAAAGTAGTAGTGTGAAGAAATGCTGCTGGACCCAAAGCAGCAGATTCATACTGATGCTCTCTCTCGGACTTCTATCCTCTGAGAATCAGTGTTTGATTTTACCTTTTGTGCCAAGGGGTTTTTAGGGGGATTGTTGCAAGTATTTAGAACAGCATCATTAAGTTGGGATGATCTGTTAGGTTTTCAGAGATGTTAAGTTATTCAGTATTCTGTTTTCTATTGTTTGAGCTTCATTCAGTAATCTTGTAAATAAATTATGTTTTGTTTAAAACTAAGTGGTTTGACCAGTTGATTCTCTCCTGGAATATTCACTTGATACCCCCTTAAAATAGCTAGCAAAGTTAGGGTCTGGGCTACCTTCTTGAAATGTTTTGAGGGGTCCAGCCTGGTCCGTAACACCTTGTCGTGGTGGTTGGGAGTTTGCCCTTATTCAAATCCATTGTTGTGGAAATAAAAGCATTAAGACATTTTAAGAAGCTAGCTTAACAAATACCAGCTGAAACCAAACACGGAAAGAAGAAACCAAGAAATTAAGGACAGCACAGTGACCATACAAAACAGAATGGTTGTATCATTACTGGATAACAATGAACATTTCAGGCACTGGAGTTACACGAACTAAGTATACAGCCAAGTACTTAATGTAGGAGTCTTGTTGATACTTTCTTCTAATCATACCATTACTGTACGTTGCATGGAATTGGCTGGACCTCATTGTGTTACACATTCTATTTCAGTAAATTATTCATACTAAGATTGTTACTGAACTTGAATATACAGATGCTAACAATAAAAAGTGGCACATTACAGAAATGCAAATAAGGAGGACAGGCTAAGTATCAAGGATTTGCTTTCTTTGGGAAAAGATATCAAAATTATCTAGTTCAAGGTTTCACAAATGACAAAGGAAATAGCATATTGATCCAGGTTAAATTATGCACTCCACGTGAGTCCAGTTTGAGATGGCATATTGAATGCTAGCATATTTATAGATATATTGTGCTGGGATCAGCTACCTAAATACAAACGGGACTAAAATCAACTTTCCCAGTCTGTGGACTCAATTATATACTGCCAAGGTTTTCCACATCAATGCACTTATTACAAATTAAAACTGGTTAGCAGTAAGAAAACAGGAGGTAAGAAAGAAGTCAGATAGAGCTTTTTGATTAAAATGGACCAGAATTATAGATTAATTTACAAGACGAGGTCTTTGACATACACGGTCTTAATGGATTAAAAGCTTTCAAAGAACAACAGCAAACAGCATTACAGCGCAGGAACCCAGCAAGACTGCACTGACTATACCTTTCTAAAAGCTTTTGCCTCTACTTGGTCCGTATCCCTCTATTCTGTCCTTATTCACATATCTGTCAAGATGCCTCAAAAGTAGCTATTTCAACCAACTCCACTGGCAGCACACTCCAGGCACTTACAACCCTCTGTGCAAAAGAAATTTCTGTCTCTCATCTCCTTTAAACGTACCCCTTTTTACCTTAAAGTCATGGTGCCCAGTAATTGATGTTACTACCCTGATGAAAAAGCCTCCAACTATCAATTCCTGTCAATTTTGTGAACTTCAATAATGTCACCCCTCAAACCTTGATGTTCAAGTGAAAACAAACCAAGTTTGGCCAGTCTCTCCTGAAAACTAATAGCTTCCAAACAAGATAACATCCTGATAAACTGTTACCATGCCCTCTCCAAAGCCTCCACATCCCTCTGCTAGCATGATGACTTTCAAAAATGAACAGTGAATAAAAAAAAATCCTCAAATAATGATGGATGATAGAAAAGTGGAAGTCAATGCAGAAAATTAAACATGGCTCACTGATGAATATTAAATAAACTTGATTGACAACTAAAACAGTGACTTATTTGGCATTTGCTATACACTTTAGTAATACTACCATTTGAGGAAACTGGGCTAGATTTTCAGGGAAGTATAGAGTCAGATGTACAGCACAGAAACAGGCCCTTCGGTCCAACTTGTCCATGCCAAATCTGACATGTTAAAAACCAAAAAAACTAGACGGCATAGGTTTAAGGTGAGAGGGGACAGATTTAAAAGGGCAACCTTTTCATGCAGAGGGTGGTGCCTGTATGCTATGAGCTGCCAGAGAAAGTGGAGGAGGCTGGTACAATTAAAACATTTAAAAAGGCACCTGGATGGGTACATGAATAGGAAGGGTTTGGAGCAATACAGGCCAAATGCTGACAAATGGGACATGATCAGGTTAAGATGTCTGGTCGGCATGGACGAGTTGGACCAAAAGGTCTGTTTCTGTGCTGTACAACTCAGAGCTCTGCATTTCAGACAAGGGATTCTAATTACAGCTCCTTCAGAAATGCAAAGCTGTACTTGTATTCTTACAGTTATGTAAACCACACATTTTTCATTGCAGTCAGCTGCCATCTTCTGAAATGGAATCACAGACAACTACTGTCAAACATCAAATGTATAAGATAAATGAGGTTTGGGTGCCAAGTGGGGTAGGGTGTAGGATACCAAGTGATAGGATGCCAAGTAGTATGATGCAAGGGGGCCAGTGAGTGATGCAGTTTTTAGGATATATTAGCAGATTGTGTTTGGTGTGAGAAAAGGACAGTGAGGGGATAGGTGGGGTGGAGTTTAATATAGGGCCGGGCGAAATACATGTTGAAGACAGTGTGGTGCTGAAAAAGCACAGCTGGTCAGGCAGCAGAGGACAGGAGAATCATTGTTTCGAGCAAAAGCTCTCCATCAGGACAAATTCCTGATGAAAAGCTTAAAGCTCAAAATGTCGACTCTCATACCCCTCCAATGCTACCTGATCAGCTGTGCTTTTCCAGCACATTTTTTGACTCTGATCTCCAGCATCTACAGTCCTCACTTTTTCCAGGGTTAGAGACACATTAGCTAAATAGTTCCTCAGGACTTGAGTATATATTTAAGTTTGATTTTTTGAGTAGTTATTTACTTCATATTGAAATCTCCACATTCTGATTTGAATGGATAGATCCAGAGGAACTTCCCAGGCAGCTCCTTCAGAGACTGCTACAGTGGGTTTCCACATATCACTATGCAACTCCCATCTACCTGGGTCAAATGGTTGTTTGGACATTAGAAAATCTGAGCCATTATTTCTAGTGTGATGTAAGCTGAGTGACTTGCATACACTTTAATATAATTTAGGTTGGATTTGAATAACATGGATTTTTGTGTGCCTGAAGTTTAGTGATTAACTCAAAACAATTTCAGTGACCATGACATCAGTTTTAAATATAAAGTTGAGAAAGTGTGTGTTTGAGTATTCCTGGTATTAACAGGATTGCATTTTCATTGGGAAAGTTCTAGGAAGTAGTCAAAGCAAACTTGCGCATTAGGCTTTCAGTTAAGGCAGCCAAAGATTGATTTATTGATTTGGTTTCTTTTGATTAGCTTTAAAACATCTGGGTTTCAGCTGGCAGCTTTGCACAAGTCTTGGTTTAAACTGGATGCTTAGAACAGTTGCTTCTAATGAAGGAAGGTGGCTCAGAGTTATTAAGATTCAGATTAGTTCAGTCCAAGATGCTTATTTTTAAAGTTCCAGACCAAAGGTGTTTAGGTAAAACACAAAGGGTTATTTGAAGTTGAGAAAATCTAAACACAATTGTAAGAGGATTCAAGGAAAAGGCAATCAGATTCTCAAGTCCAGGCAATTATGGTCACAGCTAAGTCAAATCCTTTGTGTGATAAATGGAATTCTCGCTTTGGTGTTTAAGCATTGTAAAGAAGTGTTGCTAGAATGAATAGGATAATAATTTACTGTGTATTGCAGAATCATTAAAATTTGTTCTATGTAAACGGTTTATTGCAGTTTATAAGAATATTATACAGAAGAAATAATGGTTTATTAAGTACCAAAGCTACTTAAAGAATCACTAATTAATCTCTTTGTGGAGCTCATTAATTAAGACTTTCCCAGGTAAGAGGTAATGCCTACCCAACTGGCACTCAACACCTGTGTCTTTTTAAAGCAGGTGCAAGTCATGGGCTCTTGTGCACATTAGTTGCTTCCCCACCTATGAGCCAGGAAGCCTAGATTCAAGTCTCACCTGTTCTGGAAATGTCATAACAAATCTAAACAGGTTGCTTAAAAAGATCCATAAAGCAGACCCAGGTCAGGGGCTCTTCGGGTGCAATGGTATGTGCCTAGCTCTGACCCAGGACAGCCAGGGTTCATGTTCTACCTGCTTCAGAAGTTTGTAATAACATCTATGAATGGGTTATTTAAAAGTATCTGCTATGCCTGTTGTGCCCCACTTTAATTTATAAAAAGGTGGGCCCTGGAAGGTTCTCTTATGGCGTAGTGATTCAGTTGCACCTGCCCTGGAGATGTGAAATACCACCTCTGGGCAGGTTAATTAGAAAATATCCATAAGGCCAACAGAGATGTGGGTTCAAGTCCTACCTACTCCAGAGAGTGCAATTCATTCTCTGAACAGGTTAATTAGAAAACATCTATAAAGCTGATCCAGTTTTGATTTAAACTTTCCCCCCTCCCTTACTTTTGATGGTTTGCATTGCCCTTAATGGTCTTTGCATGTAAATATCCAATTGTTTACAAGGGTGATTTACTGGTAGCACTTAGTATTAAAAATAAAAATGTCCTGATGATTAGTAATGGATAAACAACATTCAATTGATGGTAAGATCACTTAGAGTCAGAGAGATGTACAGCATGGAAACAGACGCTTCGGTCCATGCTGACCAGATATCCCAACCCAATCTAGTCCCACCTGCCAGCACCCAGACCAAATCCCTCCAAACCCTTCCTATTCATATACCCATCCAAATGCACCAGCCTCCACCACTTCCCCTGGCAGGTCATTCCACACCCATACCACCCTCTGTGTGAAAAAGAATGCCTCTTACGTCTCTTTATATTTTTCCCCCCTCACCCTAAACCTATACCCTCTAGTTCTGGACCCCCCAACCCCAGGGAAAAGACTTGGCCTATTTACCCTATCCATGCTCTTCAAAATTTTGTAAACCTCTATAAAGGTCACCCCTCAGCCTCCGACGCTCCAGGGAGAACAACCAGAGTCTGTTCAGCCTCTCCCTATAGCTCAAATCCTCCAACCCTGGCAACATCCTTGTAAATCTCCTCTGAACCCTTTCAAGTTTCACACCATCTTTCTGATAGGAAGGAGATCAGAACTGCACGCAATATTCCAACAGTAGCCTAACCAATGTCCTGTACAGCCGCAACATGACATCCCAACTCCTGTGCTCAATACTCTGACCAATAAAGGAAAGCATACCAAACACTTCTTCACTATCCTATCTACCGGAGACTCCACTTTGAAGGAGCTATGAACCTGCACTCCAAGGTCTCTTTGTTCAGCAACACTCCCTAGGACCTTATCATTAAGTGTATAAGGAGAAAGTGAGGACTGTAGATGCTGGGGACCAGAGTTGAAAAACATGCTGGAAAAAACACAGCAGGCCAGGCAGCATCAGAGGAGCAGGAGAATTGACGTTTCGGGCATAAGCCCTTCCTTCAGGAATGAGGCTGGTGTGCCAGGCGGGCTGAGATAAAATGTAGGGGGTGGGGGAAGGAATTAGGAAGCTGGAGAAATCTACATCTCCGGATTCAGCACCGCCCTCTTGACCTGCAATTTTCTTTCCGACCTCTCCGCCCCTACCCCCTCTCCGGCCCATCACCCTCACCTCCTTCCACCCATCGTATCCCAGCACCCCTCCCCCAAATTCCCTCCCCCCTACCTTTTATCTCAGCCCGCTTGGCACACCAGCCTCATTCCTGAAGAAGGGCTTATGCCCGAAACGTCAGTTCGCCTGCTCCTCGGATGCTACCTGGCCTGCAATGTTTTTCCACCACATTTTTCAACATTAAGTGTATAAGTCCTGCAGCACCTCGCATTTATCTGAATTAAACTCCATCTGCCACTTTTCAGCCCATTGCTCATCTGGTCAAAATCCTGTTGCAACCTGATGTAACCCTCTTCGCTATCTTCTACACCTCCAATTTTGGTGTCATCTGCAAGCTTACTAACTGTACCTCTTATGCTCGCATCCAAATCATTTATGTAAATGACAAAATGTAGAGGACCCAGCACCGATCCTTGAGGTACTCCACTGGTCATAGGCCTCCAGTCTGAAAAAACCCTCCACCACCAGCCTCTCTTCTACCTTTGAGCCAGTTCTGTATCCAAACGGCTAGTTCTCCCTGTATTCCATGAGATCTAACCTTGCTAATCAGTCTCCCATTGGGAACGTTGTCAAATGTCTTACTGCAATCCATATATGTCACATCTACCGCTCTGCCCTCAATCTTCTTTGTTATTTCTTCAGAAAACTCAATCAAGTTTGTGAGACATGATTCCCCACGCACAAAGCCATGTTGACTATCCCTGATCAGTCCTTGCCTTTCCAAATACATGTACACCTGGTGCCTCAGGATTCCCTCCAACAACTTGCCCACCACCGATGTCAGGCTCACTGGTCTATAGTTCCCTGGCTTGTCCTTACCACCCTTCTTAAACAGTGGTACATTTTCCAACCTCCAGTCTTCTGCCACCTCACCTGTGACTATCAATGATACAAATATCTCAGCAAGAGGCCCAGCAATCATATCTCTAGCTTCCCACAGAGTTCTCAGGTACACCTGATCAGGTCCTGGGGAATTATCCACCTTTACCTTCTGGATGTAAAACAGAAGGAGACCCAAGGATCAGTCTTTAGAACTGTCTGCCCTTGTGTGCAACTAGCCTATATAAGCCCCTATTAGTTGCTTTGTTTTGGTGTTCAACAAACTATGTTCCTTTCCAGTCTGGCTTCCTCAGTTATTACAAATCGCCATAAAGAGGGAAATTCATAGAATCCCTACAGAATAGAAGCAGGACATTTGACCAAACAAGTCCACACTGACCCTCTGACAAGTAACACTCCCAGAGCCATTCCCCTACCCTATTACTCTACATTTACCCCTGACTAATGCACCTACACATCCCCGAACACCATGAGCAATTTAGCACGGTCAGTTTACCTAACCTGCACATCTTTGGACAGTGGGTGGAAACCAGAGCACCTGGAGGAAAGCCACGCAGACAGGTGGACAATGTGCAAACTCCACACAGATAGCAGCCAAAGGCTGGAATCTAACCCAGGTTCCTGGTGCTGAGGCAGCAGCACTAACCACTGAGCCACTATGCCAGGATATTATTTCATTTTGTTATTCCAACACTCTGCACATCTTAGCTAATAGAAAACAAATCTTAAAAGTCAAGTTTCCTCTCATGTTAATCTGAAGGTGTTGATTCAGATTGGTACATTTCTCAGATGCCAACGTTACTTGGTACCATGTCCAAATGCCATTTCTTTATAAGGATGCCTGTACAGAGCATCAACAGTATTTTACAATGAAAGGTGCTAGAGTAGAGCCTGGTCCAGTTGTTAACTGATCTCCATATATACACACTTATAAAATCACTGGTTAGTGGATGATATGAATCTATTTAAATTTCTTCAGCTTTCTTGCTAGTCCACTTTGTTTTATCTTGAGGCTCATTTTCTCGTCAAAAAAAGTCACAGATCTTCAATAATCAATAATTCTGCAAATATTGGAGAGAGTTATCCAAAAGTTATTTGCTCCAACCAAAGCAAAGAAAGGGGTTAATGGAAGAGTACAACAGACCTTCCAAAACTAGAAGTAACAATTAAGCCAGCTCAGTGAACTTGGATATTTTAAGTAAATATCCAATTAGATTTCAATGGTATCCAGCAGAGATAACTGTAAAATATTTAGTTTAAGAACAAGTAATATTCTAGTAAATGCTATCTAAAAGAAACAAAAATAATCTTTTCAGCCATGCATCATTGTTGGGAACCTCTACCTGATACAACAGAGGTTGAAAAAAAAACTTCTCATACTATTTTCTGTGAAAGGATACTCGTTCAATTCAAAGCTAAAGGAAATTAACATTAGCCCGCTGAATGAATAAGAAACCACAAGATTAACCGATTACTCATTAAAAGATAATGCGTCAGATTGGATTGGAGTTGTTGGATGAAAATAGTTATGCACCTTGCTCCAAACGTTCTCCAGTCTACACGAATAATCTGGATTCAGGAGCTAGATGCAAAATTGGTCAACTTGCACAATGCTAAGCAATTCAAAAGCATAAAACAAATCAGAGAATGCAGATCAACTTTAATGTTGAAAAGTGTGAAAGTACTACATATTGGAAGGATACATGACAAAATGCTGAATTTGGTCAATTAACCTGAAGACAGAGTTGTCTTACGAAAGCACAAATTAGGTCACCATTTAATAAAATCAGACCTGATTGGTTGGTACTTTGAACTCTACATTCACATCAATTCTCTTGCCTATCAAACACTGCATAGTCAGGGCTATTGTTCTCTACAGCAAACAGCACAAGCCCAGATGGCTGCATTGTCTGCCTCATGAAAATGTTCAGAATATCTTTAGGCTGGAGGAATACCTGCAACAAACAAGCCATAATCCACCAGTTTCAATGACTTGGATAGAAATTAGGAGAGATTCTGCCAAGGGAGTACAAGATTATAAAGGCAGAACTCAAAGACTGTTGTAAGAGAATTGGTTCATGGGACATTGGTACCCAAACTGAAGGAAGTGAGATCGAGTAGTTTGCATTTATGCCACCTCACATTAGCAGGGCAAGCCTGCGTAATGGTCACAAGAGGTAGAATTGAAGCCAAGGAGCAAAATTGTGATAGGAGAAATGGTCAAGGAATGGCAGGAAAGGACAAAAAAAACACTAATTACAATGTGATGCAACTGAAATGATGCAGTTGCATGACACTAACCTTTTACTATAAATTCTCTGTTTTATGGTACTGCTCCACAGCTACCTGATAAAGGAGTAGCACTCAAAAAAGCTAGTGCTTCCAAATAAACTTGGACAATAATGTAGTGCTGTGTGATTTTTAACTTAGGATACCTTAGTCCAACACTGGCCCCTCCAAATAATGGCGAGAAAGCACGAGAGCGAGGTTGTACTTTGCATTTAGTCACACTTACTAAGCAACTAACAACAGAAGGCAAGAGTTGAGCAAATCTGGCCTAGCAGGTTTCACCCTCTGAAAAAACTGTACAGCAAGGAAACTGGCCCTTCAGTCCACGGGCACAGTTGCTTAGTGATTAGTAAGGCTGCTTCACAGAACCAGGGACCTGGGTTTGATTCCGCCCTCGGGCAACAGTTTGTATGGAGCTTGCACATTACCCCAGCACGTGAATGAGTTTCCTCTAGATACCCCAGTTTCTTCCCACAGTCCAAAGATGCATAGGTTAGGTGGATGGACCATGGGAAATACAGGGTTACAGGGATAGGGTATGGTGGTGTTCTCAGTGGATACTCTATGGAAGGTCAGTGTGCACTTGATAGTGTGGAAGCAGGCCATTCGGCCTAAGAATTCTATGTTGTGCCAAACATGCCGCCAAATTAAACTAATCCCTTCTGCCTGCCCTTGGTCCATATCCCTCTATTTCTTGCAATGCCCCATCGTATCTGCCTCTACCACTTTAAAATAAAACTTGCCCCCTCTCACTATAAACGTATGTCTCCTAGTTTCAGGCATTTCAACTCTGGGGAAAGACGAACCGTCAACCCTATCTATGCATCTCAATCTTAGAGACTTCTATCAAGTCTCCCTTCAGCTTCCACCACTCCAGAGAAAATGAGTTTTTCTAGCCTCTCCTTATAGCTCACATCCTCTAATCCAGGCAACATCCTGGTTATTGCTTCTGAAACTTCTCTAAAACTTGCACATCCTTCTTGTAAAGTGGCAACCAAATCTGAATACAATACACTCAGTGGGGCCTAACCAAAGTCTTACAAAGCCGCAACATGGCAAAACCTGCGCCCACACCTCACCTCACCTCAGTCCAAGGCTCCAAAGGAGCATTCCAAGTTCAGCAGGGATTCACTTGTACATCCTCCAACCTCTTCTATTGCATCCAGTGCTCTCGATGTGGTGTCCTTTACACTGAGGAGACAGAATAAACTAGCCAAACAGCTCAGGGAAAATCTCTGGTCTGTACGCACCAACCAACCCCACCTTCCTGTGGTCATCCACTTCAACTCCCCCTCCCACTTCCCTGATGATATCCATTCTAGGCCTCTCCACTGCTTACACGAGGCCACCTGCAAACTGGAGGAATACCTCATTGTCCACCTCTGCACCCTACAAACATGTGGCATGAACATTCAATTCACCAATTTCCAGATCCACCCACAGCTCCCCACCACCCCACCTAGATCCACTCTTGACCTGACCTACCTGCCAATCTTCCTTCCCACCTATCCACTCTACAATTCCCAGTCTATCACAAACACGTGCTACATTTTCTCAACTATCCAATTCCATTTACCTCTCCCCTAGCCTTCCCCCCCCATTTATTTCCCAGCCCCCTTACCCAGTCCTGAAAGGTTATGCCCAAAACATTGAGTATCTTGCTTCTTGGATGGTGCCTGACCTACCATGCTTTCTTCAGCGCCATGATTTTTCAACTCTGACTCTCCAGCATCCGCAGTCCTCACTTTGTCTTGGTTGCACGAAACAATATTAAAACCAAAAGAACTGCAGATGTTGTAGATCAGAAATAAGGACAGTAATTACTGGTAAAGCTCAGTATTTCTGGCAGCAGTTATGGAGAGAAAACAGTTTAACGTTTCTGCTCCAGTGACCCCTCAGAATTTGGTACTAAATAGTGTTATTTGAAGTCTGAGTCTGAAGACTTATTGGCTTTGTCTTCCCTTCCACTGCCTGTCTTTAGCCCAAACTCAGTTTGACTTTAAACCACATGATAAAAGATGAGAACAGCAACGTAATTCACTGCTGCCACAGTTTTATTTTGGCAATGAAGGTCAAGAAACAGACTGGGGATTTTACATAAAAGACAGTGATTCAAACAAACTTCAGTAATTTTTGAATAAAAGCAAATTACTGCAGATGCTGGAATCTGAAACCAAAAGAGAAAATGCTGGAAAATCTCAGCAGGTCTGGCAGCATCTCATTCCCCAATCTCTCATCACCTTTTTCTCTCCTCTTTCCCCTTTGCTACCCTTCTCCCCTGTTTTCCATTTTGCCTCTGCTTCACCCCTTCCCCACCCCACCCCCTCCATCCCACACATTTTGTCTCTCAGCACTGGCTTCAGCCTTGGTCATTCACAGCTCCTAATCTCCCTACAATCACTCTATGCACTGTCATTACCATCTCTTTATTGCTACCTTTGCTTCTGGAGCCATGACTCACCTTCTCTCAGCGTCGTATAAATACCTCCCTATTTCTCCCCTTTTTTTTAGCTTTGACAAAGGGTCAGTTAGACTTGAAATGTCAGCTCTTTTCTCTCCTTACAGATGCTGCCAGACCTGCTGAGATTTTCCAGCATTTTCTCTTTTGGTTTCAGTCATTTTTGTACAGCTTTAAGAGCGGCTAATGGTCAGTAAAGCCACACAGCTGAACAAAAAATCTCCTTCAGAGAACCTATCAAAGCACCCAGACTAATCAAACTTTTAGTACGTTTGGTAAAAACAATGACTGCAGATGCTGGAAACCAGATTCTGGATTAGTGGTGCTGGAAGAGCACAGCAGTTCAGGCAGCATCCAAGGAGCTTCGAAATCGACGTTTCGGGCAAAAGCCCTTCATCAGGAATAAAGATGAAGGGCTTTTGCCCGAAACGTCGATTTCGAAGCTCCTTGGATGCTGCCTGAACTGCTGTGCTCTTCCAGCACCACTAATCCAGAATTTTACTAAGTTTGTAAGCAGCAATAGCAAGAAAAGCAAACTTGTGACAAAACAAATAAATCCAAATCAGTACCCATGAAGAGGCTAACTCCTAAATACCTGAACTGAATTGGATTCTTGAAAAAGGGACAAAACTTTTTGTTCTCACAAAGATAGGTACAGGGGCACCAACAATGGGTTAGCAAACTTCTGAACTATTTCTTCAAAGAGAATATTAACAGCAAGACAATTCTTTAGGTTCAGACTCAAGAATACTATCAAACAAGGAATAAAAATTACTACAATACAAAGCAAAAGCCCTAACAGTCAGGTTAATGAACTCTACTGAGTGTGTATAGCGTATAAGCAGGCGGGGAAAGAGTTAAGTTCTGAGTTTTGTGAAATAAGATGATCAGCTGAGCATGACTCCGATCAGATAAGAACTTGCAGTGAACAATGGGGGCTGGAGAATGGGTTAAAAAGGTGGAAAAGCATTATGTAGAGCCATTTAACAATATCAGAAACAGTCTGTAAGGTCAGTTTAACAAGGTGAGAAGTATTCATTATGTGAAGCCAGTTATTCATTGTGTAACTGCACATGGCTTAGTCTTTACTACTGACACTCTCTGATTGTGACAGTCACCTAATCAATATGTATGTTGCCTTGTCTGGATGCTCCTCTCTGTAAAATGACTATATAAATTAAGAAACTGCTCTTCCAGAGAAGACCATGAATTCATGTCCCTACTCACATGGGCAATCGTTCTCTCTCTCTCTCCAGGGCCCGGAATAAAGGTGAAGGAGGTAAAACTATACTGTGTCTCTGGGCATTGTTTGGGGAGCGAAACTGAAATAATGGTTTGAACAAATGTGACTTCCAACACATTTAAGTTAAGGTCACAACACCACATTACAGTCTGACAAGTTTATTTGGAAGCACTACCTTTTGGAGTGCAGCTCCTTCATCAGACCACCTGATGGAATGGCGCTCCAAAAGCTAGTGCTTCCAAATAAACCTGCAGGACTGTAACCTGGCGTTGTATGATTTTTAACTTTGCCCACTCCAGTCCAACACTGGCACCTCCAAGTCATTCTATCACATTGTCAAACCTCAACTGTTGGGACAATTGTATAACCTGAGGCTCCTTGATTAGCTCCTGTACTGGCGAGACCTGCTTTAAACAGGACTTGCAGCATTCCCTTTGGGTTTTCTTACCAGCAGACCAGGCCTCCAAAAATGAGATGGAAGACATGACAGGCACGCCAATGTCAATCACCACACACAGAATATCAGAGGGTCTGCAACTTCAAGTGAACATTTCCCTCTTGTCCCTGATCTCACACCAATTTTGGATAACTGCCTTCTGTCAGGGAACTTTACCCCTCCCTGACATGGCCTGATGTCTGCAACTCAGATCTAAAGCTGCTTGAGCTGCAAACTCTGTAGTAACAACACATCAATCTGCATCTCCATGGTATTTTGTTCGATTTATTAATCACTCTTGTATTCCTACTCTTTACACTTTATTGTTGTTCGTTTCTCTATAACCCCCCCCCACAGGATCTATTGCCGAAGCCCGAAACTGCAGATATGAGCGAACCCATGCATTCAGTGGAAAATTAACCTTCCCAGCAGCCTCCTAGTGCCTGGTTCTCTATACGTTCACGGCACAGTAAGCCACAGGTAGCTGAAACCGCGTAAATTAATTCCCGGATACAGGGGTAACCCTGTATTTAATTTCATATTTAAGAAAAGAGAAAACAAGAGCGACCTGACTAGAAACTAAAAGCCTTACTATACTTTACTTTAAAAATTGAAATGCTCCCCAATCCAAACTAATTAGAGTCACAGGTAGATAGGATAGTGAAGGTGGCGTTTGGTATGCTTTCGTTTTTTGGTCAGAGTATTGAGTACAAGAGTTGGGAGGTCATATTGTGGCTGTACAGGACATTGATTAGACCACTGTTGGAATATTGCGTGCAATTCTGATCTCCTTCCTATCAGAAAGATTTCGTGAAACTTGAAAGGGTTCAGAAAAGATCTACAAGGATGTTGCCAGGGGTCAAGGATTTAAGCTATTGGGAGAGGTTGAATAGGCTAGGGTTGTTTTCCCTGGAGCATCGGAGGCTGAAGGGTGACCTTAAAGGTTTATAAAATGAGGGGCATGGACAGAATAAATACACAAAGTCTCTTCCTGGAGATGCCTGCCTCTCTGTGTGCACGCCTGCGGGGTGGGGAATGGGGTCCACAACTAGAGGGCATAGGTTTAGGGTGAGAGGAGAAAGATATAAAAGATACCTAAGGGACAACGTTTTCATGCAGAGGGTGGTACGTGTATGGAATGAGCTGTAAGAAGAAGTGGAGGAGGTTGGTACAATTGCAATATTTAAAAGGCATCTGAATGGGCACACAAATAGAAAGGGTTTGAAGGGATATGGGCCAGGTCCTGGCAGGTGGGACTAAACTGGGTTGGGATATCTGGTCGGCATGGAAGGGTTGGACCGAAGGATCTGTTTCTGTGCTGTACACCTCTATGTAGTCCCAACAGAACCTGGACTGACTGCTGAGAATGAATGTTTGTTCCAAACAGGGTATTTTAGTTAGTTAAAGAAAATCACATGACACCAGGTTATATTCCAGCAAGCTTCCAAATAAACCTGGTGTCATGTGATTTTTAATTTTGTCCATCCTAGTCCAACACTGGCACCTCCACATCAGGGTATTTTAGTTTAGCATTGCCACATTAGATATTGAGTATCATAAGAAATTGGGCATGAATAATGCAGAATTGAAGAATCCAGACATTTATTGTCACTATTTTGCAAACATTTTACATTCCTCAGACACAAATATCTGCATTAAGCCATTAGTTTAGAGGAAAGCCAGACTTGGGCCTCCTTCTGCTGAAGGTAATCTTACAGCCAGGGTCATAGGATATATTTAAGTAACCGTTAATTTTTCACACTATCTTCAATATGCCCAAAGGACAATCAGACCACCCGAGGACTCCACACCCCTGTGAAATGGGACAGTTTCAGCGCGAGTGGGAAGGTGGTATAGGCCAGCCACACTCTTTTACAATTCCCACCCCAACTTCAAAAAGGTGCCTCCCCTCAAAATTAATTTAGCCTAAGGCATCAAAAGCCCTGGACTTAATGTGTACAAAGTTAATTTTCTAATGGAGTGGAGATGAAATACTCCATCTTAAAGATCTGTTTCCCCAGCTTCCCCATTTACAAAAGGCCACAGTGCATAATTCAAATCAGTCAACAAAATTAACTTGGTTTTAATGAGTAGAAATAGAGTACATTGTCATCAATAGGTCACCCATGAAAATCAGATTTAAGACTAAAAGATGATTGATATCTGCTCAACTACTGCACAAATTAGATATCACAGAGTTGGCTGCATTTTTTGCACTTCAATAGTCCTTGTCCACATGTTGTTTGTCAAAGACTCGTAACAACTTGCAAACAGTCTTTTTCAAAAGGAAGGAAATAGTATGACGCACAATACAGTCAAACTTGTTCAACTGGTGTCACTACCCTCGCTCAAATTTATGCTGTGCTTTGAAATGTAGCAGCAGAAAGCTTAACCTCCCCACCTAAAACAAAAGAGAAGCAATTCAGGGAAATTTAAAAAAAGAACTTGGCATAAGAGGATAATGGTCTCAACTTCTACCAAATTGCCTGTAGGCAGGATGATTAACCAAAATGACAGTCAATATCCAGAATGTTTAGTTACTTTGTGAAACAAAGTCAGACAATACCCTCTAGCAGGATACTAAAAATAACTCAAAATTTCGAACATCTGTGAGAAAGACATGATACATGTAGGTCGATAGATCTTACGGCCATATACCTGTACTTTGTTCCAGGGCAACTTTAAACTTTCCACTTATTCCACTGATTTGACTGACATTATGGACAACATTTTCAGCTATAATAGTTGGTTCAGGGGTTGGAGTCAGATGGAGGGAAAGGAAAATAAATTCAATTGTTAGCATTCAGAGGAGGATTAAATAGAAAAGTGGCACCTTAAACGTGGGTGTTCCTTTACAGTTAATGTGTCCATCAGTGTTTGAGATTTAGATTTTGCTTGATTATGTAGTCAGAGATTGCCTACAATTTTTAAAATGTCTATTAGGCTTTTATTTGGACCTCCCTTAACTTTTCTCCCACTCAGTTACTTGTGAGTAAACTATATCAGCTTTCGTGTTAACTGGGGAGTAAAAGACAATCAATCACAATCAGCAGAAAAACAGAAATTAGAACACACTATTTGAAAACAAGACTGTCTTGGTAAGGTTTGAATGTACAAATCGACATCATCAACTTCCTGATTCTCACGTTGAGCTGTGCATGTCATAGTCACAGAGTCGTAGAGATGTACAGCATGGAAACAGACCCTTCGGTCCAACTCGTTCATGCAAACCAGACATCCTAACCTAATCTAGTCCCATTTGCCAGCGTTGGGCCATGTCCCTCTAAACCCTTCGTTTTCATATACCCATTCAGATGCCTTTTTAATGTTGTAATTGTACCACCCTCCACTACTTTCTCTGGTAGCTCATTCCATACACTCACCACCCTGTGTGAAAAGATTGCCCCTCAGGTCCCTTTTTACATCTTCCCCCTCTCACCCGAAACCTATGCCCTCTAGTTCGAGACTCCCCGACCCCAGGGAAAAGACTTTGCCTATTTATCCTATCCATGCCTCCTTATTTTATAAACCTCTAAGGTCACTCCTTAGCCTCCAACACTCCAGGGAAAATAGTCCCAGCCTATTCAGCCTCTACAGCTCAAATCCTAGCAATATCCTTATAAACCTTTTCTGAATCCTTTCAACATCTTTCTGAAAGGAGACCAGAATTGCACGCAATATTCCAAAAGTGGACTAACCAATGTCCTGTACAGCTGCAACATGACCTCCCAACTCCTATATTCAATACTCTGACCATTAAAAGGAAAGCATACCAAATGCCTTCTTCACTATCCTATCTACCTACAACTCTACATCCAAGGAACTATGAACCTGCACTCGAAGGTGTCTCTGTACAGCAACACTCAAGACCTTACCATTAAGAGTATACATCCTGCTCTGATTTGCTTTTCCAAAATGCAGCAGCTCACATTTATCTAAATTAAACTCCATCTGCCACTCCTCAGCCCATTGGCCCATCTGATCAAAATGCCATTGTACTGAGGTAACCTTCTTTACTGTCCACTACACCTCCAATTTTGGTGTCATCTGTAAACTTACGAAGTATACCTCTTATGTTCACATCCAAATCATTGATATAAATGACGAAAAGTAGTGGACCCAGCGCCATCCTTGAGGTCATAGGTCTCCAGTCTGATGTATGATTTCCTCCATTACCACAGTGAGCATCAGTCAACTGATTCCAAATGAGTCAAATCCAAACTATAATCTGGAGTGATGTTCCAGTGTGAGGCTTCAAATTAGCTGCGTTATCCTGAATTCAGTCTTCAGGGTATTTTGCTAAATCGAACGGTTCACCAGTCTTCAGTGACTCAAGTGGATACAGATTTCAGTGTCAAAAGTGTAGTGCTAGAAAAGCACAGCAGATCAGGCAGCATCGAGGAGCAGGAGAATCAATGTTTCGGGCATAAGCCCTTCATCAGGAATGAGACTTGTAGGTCGGGCCTGAGATATAAACTGGAGGGGGGGGCGTAGGGTTTGGGATTGGAAGGTAGCTGGGAAAGCAATAGATGGATGAGGTGAGGGAGAAGGTGACAGGTCAAAGGGGACAGTGATGGATGTGTCTGGACGGCGGTGTCGACTGGGGGGAGGGGGGCATGTGTGTGGCTGCAGAGTCCCAAGGCAGAATAGGAGACGTTCTTCCTCCAGGCATCAGGTGTAACGGTTTGGTGGTGGAGGCGGCCCAGGACCTGCATGCCCTTGACAAAGTAGAAGGGGGAGTTGAAGTGTTCAGCCACGGGGCTGGTGGGTGCCCCAGAGATGTTCTGAAATGATCCGCAAGGCAGCGTCCTGTCTCCTGAGACCACACACTGTAACAGATGCAGTAGATGACACTGGTAAAGGTTCAGGTGAATTTCTGACAGATGCGGAAGCATCCCTCCCTTGGGGCTTTGGACAGTGAGCTGGTAGATTTGTTCTCAGACATTTCATCGCCATGTGAGGTAACATCAGTGGGCCTCTGATGAAGCGCTGGTGTTGTACCCCACTTGCTATCTCCGTGTGTCTTAGTGCTCTGGTGGGTGATATCACTTCTGGTTCTTTTTCTGAGAGGCTGGTAAATGACGTCCACTTTTGTTAATGGAGATCCAGTTTGAAAAAAATCGATAGGTATGTCAGGAATTCTATAGGTATGTCAGGAATTTCTATAGGTATGTCAGGAATAAAAGAATGACTAGGGTAGGAATAGGTCCAGTCAAGGATAGTAGTGGGAAGTTGTGTGTGGAGGCTGAAGAGATTGGGGAGATACTGAATGAATACTTTTGGTCAGTATTCGCTCAGGAACAGGACATTGGTCGCCGATGTGAATACGGAGTCACAATTAATTAGAATGGACGTCTTTGAGGTATGTAGGGAAGTAGTGTTGGAAATTCTGGAAAGGGTGAAAATAGGTAAGTCCCCTGGGCCTGATGGCATTTATCCCAGGATTCTCTGGGAAGCAAGGGAAGAGATTGCAGAGCCATTGGCCTTGATTTTTCTGTCCTCGTCGTCTACAGGAGTAGTGCCAGAAGACTGGAGGATAGCAAATGTGGTTCCCTTGTTCAAGAAGGGGAGTAGGGATAACCCTAGTAACTATAGGCCGGTGAGTCTCACTTCTGTTGTGGGCAAAGTCTTGTAAGGGATAGGATTTATGAACATCTGGATAGGAATAATGTGATCAGGGATAGTCAGCATGGTTTTGTGAAGGGCAGGTCGTGCCTCACAAACCTTATTGAATTCTTCGAGAAGGTGACTAAGGAGGTGGACGAGGGGAAAGCGGTAGATGTGGTGTATATGGATTTTGTAAGGCGTTTGATAAGGTGCCCTATGGTAGGCTACTGCAAAAAATACGGAGGTATGGCATTGAGGGTGAGTTGGAGGTTTGGATTAGGAATTGGCTGGCTGGAAGAAGACAGAGGGTAGTAGTTGATGGTAAAGGTTCAAGTTGGAGTGCAGTTACTAGCGGTGTTCCCCAAGGATCTGTCTTGGGACCATTGCTGTTTTTCATTTTTATAAATGACCTCAAGGAGGGGCTAGAAGGTTGGGTGAGCAACTTTGCGGATGCTACGAAAGTCAGTGGAGTTGTTGACAGCGAGGAAGGATGTGTCAGGCTACAGCGGGATATAGATAAGCTGCAGAGCTGGGCAGAAAGGTGGCAAATGGAGTTCAATGTAGCTAAGTGTGAGGTGATTCACTTTGGTAAGAGTAACAAAAAGATGGGGTACTGGGCTAATGATCGGATACTTGGTAGTGTGGATGACCAGAGAGATCTTGGTGTCCATGTACACAGATCTTTGAAAGTTGCCACCCAGGTAAATACTGCAGTGAAGGAGGCATATGGCGTACTGGCTTTTATTGGGAGAGGAATTGAGTTCCGGAGTCCTGAGGTCATGTTGCAGTTGTATAAGACTCTGGTGCGGCCGCATCTGGAGTATTGTGTGCAGTTTTGGTCGCCATACTATAGGAAGGATGTGGAGGCACTGGAACGGGTGCAGAGGAGGTTTACCAGGATGTTGCCTGGTATGGTAGGAAGATCGTCTGAGGAAAGGCTGAGGCACTTGGGGCTGTTTTCATTGGAGAAAAGAAGGTTTAGGGGTGACTTGATAGAGGTGTACAAGATGATTAGGGGTTTAGATAGGGTTGACCATGAGAACCTTTTTCCACGTATGGAGTCAGCTATTACGAGGGGGCATAGCTTTAAATTAAGGGGTGGTAGGTATAGGACAGATGTTAGGGGTAGATTCTTTACTCAGCGAGTCGTGAGTTCATGGAATGCCCTGCCAGTAGCAGTGGTGGACTCTCCCTCTTTATGGGCATTTAAACGGGCATTAGATAGGCATATGGAGGATAGTGGGCTAGTGTAGGTTAGGTGGGCTTGGATCGGCGCAATATCAAGGGCCAAAGGGCCTGTACTGCGCTGTATTCTTCTATGTTCTATTCCCCCTTGTTGCAGATAGTCATTACTTGACAATTGTGTGGTGCGAATGTTACTTTCTAGTCATATGATGAAAGGGGTCAGATTTATGCATACATAAAATCCAAACCTTAAAAATGATTTTAAAACACTGATAGAAGAAAAGTAATTAGATCAGACAGGTTTTTTACTGAATGGTGACCGACTCCAGTAAGGATGGTACAGGGTAAGGATACCTGGACTGTTAACCTAAGATTATTGGTATTGTGTTCCATCCTGCTGCTGGGACAGGATATGCGTAGGGAATAATGATGGTGGGTATGCAGGCCAGCTCTCCCAATTTTGGGACAATTCCCAGATATAACAACTTTGCAGGATCAACAGGGCCAGGTTTATCAACATCATTTCTGGTGCTTGGTTGATGCTAAAAGACCCATCCGGTTTCAATTCTTCAGACATTTTTTCCAATTGTAGTACCCTCACTGCTGAGCCACTGTAGTAACTGCAATTAGCATTCATTTCAAGAAGCCTAAAAATAAGGCATGTATCGTTGAGGCTGTATTCGGCTCTAGTCAGACCGCATTTGGAATATTGAGCAGTTTTGGGATTATTATCTGATGAAGGATATGCTGACAATGGAGGGGTCTAGAGGAGGTTTACAGAATGATGCTGGGGATAAAGGGCTTGTGACAAGAGTGGTTGAAATCTCTGGAAGTGTATTCAATGGATTTTAGAAGATTGAGGGGGAATCTCACTAAAACTAACAGAGACACCTGTATAGAAAGGATCTGGAGAAAGTCTCTCCTGCTAGTGGAAACGCTAAGACTTGAAGGCACAGCTTCAGAATGAAGGGATAACACTTTGCATATGAGGTGAGAAGGAATTTCTTCAGCTAGAGGTGATGAATATGTGGAACTCTCTGCCGCAGAAAGTTGTGGAAGCCAAGCCATTTGGGTGTGTTTAATACAAACAGGGACAGACCTTAACTATTAAGGGTTATGGGGAACTGGCAGGGGAATGGGGTTAAGAAACATAGCCATGATCAAATGCCAGAGCAGACCCAAGGGCTGAATGGCCTAATTTTGCTCCTATATCTTAAGGTCATGAGTTCAACAGTCCAAAGGGAACACTTTCCCATGCATGTAGCCTCCCCCAATTTCTGGAGAAGTGGTGCTGGCAGAGCACAGCAGTTCAGGCAGCATCCAAGTAGCTTCGTAATCGACGTTTCGGGCAAAAGCCCTTCATCAGGAATAAAGGCAGTGAGCCTGAAGCGTGGAGAGATAAGCTAGAGGAGGGTGGGGGTGGGGAGAAAGTAGCATAGAGTACAATGGGTGAGTGGGGGAGGCCATCTCCATTTCCATTATTGACGACCAACTTGACACTGACATTTTTTACAAACCCACCGACTCCCACAGCTACCTGGATTACACCTCTTCCCACCCTACCTCTTGCAAAAATGCCATCCCGTATTCCCAATTCCTCCGCCTCCACCGGATCTGCTCCCAGGAGGACCAGTTCCACCACAGAACACACCAGATGGCCTCCTTCTTTAGAGACCGCAATTTCCCTTCCCACGTGGATAAAGATGCCCTCCAACGCATCTCGTCTACATCCCACACCTCCGCCCTCAGACCCCACCCCTCCAACCGTAACAAGGACAGAACGCCCCTAATGCTCACCTTCCACCCTACCAACCTTCGCATAAACCAAATCATCCGCCGACATTTCCGCCACCTCCAAGCAGACCTCACAACCAGGGATATATTTCCCTCCCCCCCCTTTCTGCCTTCCGCAAAGACCGTTCCCTCCGTGACTACCTGGTCAGGTCCACGCCCCCCGACAACCCACCCTCCACAACCAGCTTATTCATAAGAATCTGACAGCCCGTATTCAGGTTGTGACACACAACGCAATGATTAGAACAAGAATTACTAGTCCATGAAGCAGATAGGATACCCAGGGTCCTCCCACATGGAAAAAAAAAGTGTTCACTAATAAAGTTCTTAAATCTACAGACCTTAGTGACCACTCCACCCCCTCCATGTTGAGTGGAAACGAGCCAGTTATCCAAATCATCAGTAAAGTCCAAACTGAAAACAAAATATAGTCTGCCCTCAGGGATCACTCCATGAAGAAATCTGAATTAGAGTCATAGATGTACAGCACAGAAACAGACCCTTCGGTCCAACCCGTCCATGCTGCCCAGATATACCAACCCAATCTAGGGCCTTCTTGGATAAGGGCAGTTAAATACTTAACAATACTGACGAGACTTCCATTCTTGCGGTGATGCTTTAGATGGAAGATACCAGTGCATCTGAGCGTGAAGGGCAGCAGCTGTAGTAGCAGGATAGCTGAATGCAGTATGTGCAATGGCAGGGGTCCGTTCTGTTGTGTACAGTGAATAGGGGCCTAGGCCTTTGGAGATGCAGGGAAAAGTGCTGTCCCTGCAAGGTCATGGGGCCCAGTGCAATGAATTGTGCTCCCAAGGCAGGGTGCATATTTGTGGGGTTAGGTGTAACTGTCAGTTTGCTTTTGGCCATGTTTGTGTTCGTCTTTGCAAATTCCAAATAAAGAATCTGAGGATTTTCGGGATCAAATCGAATGCTATTTAATGCATTCTTTGCTGCTTCTGCTCTTGCTCTGCTATCAAATGTAACAAAGCCAACTGGCCATTTTGATGTTAGCTTGATCAGTGAACCTTCATATCCCTTAAATGGTTGAAAGAGAAGATAAAGCTCACATGATTTAATATCCAAAGGAGGGCTACTGACAAAAAGTATACAGACCACCTCTTCACACTTGTTAGCTTCCTCACTTTTAGTGTTCATGACTGGGGAGCTGACTGAATCCATTGTGTATCCCTACACCAGGCAGGTGAAATGTGGCTTGGTGGGGAGTGCACAATGGGTAACATTAGACAATAAAGCCTTTTCTTATATCCTTGAAAACTTTGCTCGGCTGTTTCCGCAAAGTCACTTGATTTCCTGTAGACAGTAGGTATACCACAACAGATATTAGACTGTTGGCTTCAGCTGCAAGGAATCACATAGCAAAGCCCTTAAAACTCCAGAATGTCAGAAGTGCAAAAACTTACAGTATTTCCAGGTGGCCCTTAAAAACATGCATCCCCAATACTACATTTGGTAATTAAAGTCTAGTCTGTGCAGCCCTCTCTCAATTTAACACTTCCATCCCATTGTCCTTGCCAATCTGTAGTGCACCCTCTCCTAGGTAACAAATTCATAGATAGCAGCAAAGCAATTTCCTAAAAACAGTTAAAGTATTAATTGTACATCAAACCTGATGAAGGGCTTTTGCCCAAAACGTCGATTTCGAAGCTACTTAGATGCTGCCCGAACTGCTGTGCTCTTCCAGCACCACTAATCCAGAATCTGGTTTCCAGCATCTGCAGTCATTGTTTTTACCTTGTTAAAGTAGCAGGCAACCAGAAGCTCGTCTTTTTAGCAGTCACAATATACATGTTCTGTGAAGCAGTCACTCAGTCTACATTTCATTTCCCCATTGTAGAAGGGATCACATCATGCAGGCAAATGCAGTAGACTCTTATGTGAAAAGTGCAGGTAAAATGCTGCTTCACCAAATGTATGTTTGGGCCCTTTGATACGAAGGAGGGAGGTGGCAAACAGTCAGGTGTTACAGCTTCAGCAGCTGTGGGGTGGAGAAGAGTTAAGAGTGAAGGGAGAGTGGACCAGGCTATCTCGAGGGAATGGTCCCTGCAGAAGGGAGGGGAGGGGAAAGTGTCAGTGGTGGCAGCAAAAGCAGCTGATGATCTTCTGGATGCTGATGGAATGGTAGGTAAGGAGAAGGCAATCCTTATCGCTTTTGCAGAATGGAAGAGCGGGGAGAGGGCAGTGGTGCAGGTGATGGGTCGGACCCAGTTGAGGGCCGTGTCAACAATTGAGTCCAATCCATCTCCCACACTTATGCCCTCACCCTTTCTCTTCCCTCCAGCAACAGCAATAGGGATCCCCTTGTCCTCACCCACCAGCATCCACATCAAGAACATAGAACACAGAACAGTACAGCAAAGAACAGTCCATTCAGCCCATGACGTTGCCCCGAAGATTATTCCTAATCTAAAACAAAATAACATAACCCACACACCTCACAATTCACTGCTGTCCATGTGCATGTCCAGCAGTCACTTAAATGTCCCTAATGACTCTGCTTCCACCACCACCGCTGGCAATGCATCCCATGCATTCACAACTGTCTGCGTAAAGAACCTACCTCTGACGTCTCCTAATATCTTAAAACTATGATCCCTCATGCCAGTCAATCCTGCTCTGGGGAAAAATCTCTGGCTATTGACTCTATCCATGCCTCTCATTACCTTGTATACCTTGATCGGGTCACCTCTTCCTCCTCCTCTCCAGAGAAGACATCCAAGCTTAGTCAACCTTTCTTCATAGGACAAGCCCTCCAGTCCAGGCAGCATCCTGGTAAATCTTCTTTGCACTCTCTCCAAAGCCTCTGTATTTTTCCTATAATGGGACAACCAGAACTGGACACAATATTCCAAGTGTGGTCTCACCAGGGACTTGTAAAGCTTTAGCAAAATCTCACAGCTCTTAAACTTGATACCCCTGTTAACAAAAGCCAAAGCACCATAGGCTTTCTTAACAACCCTACCCACTTGGATAGCAAATTTGAGGGATCTTTGCACTTGAACACCAAGATCCTTCTGTTCCTCCACACTGCCAAGAATACGGTCTTTAATCCTATATTCAGCATTCAAGTGCAACCTTCCAAAATGCATAAGTTCACACTTATCCAGGTTGAACTCCATCTGCCATTTCTCAGCCCAGCTCTACATTCGGTTTATGTCACACTGCAGTCTGCAATAGCCCTCGATGCTATCAATGGCACACCCAAGCTTTGTGCCATTGGCAAATTTAGTAACCCATCCCTCAACCTCCTCATCCAAGTCATTTGTAAAAACTACACTGAGGTGGCGCCAAAGAACACAGCCCTGTGGGACACCACTCAACACTGACCTCCAGGCAGAATACTTTCCATCTACAACCACTCTCTGCCTTGTCAGCCAACCAATTCTGAATCCAGAGAGCCAAATCTCCCTGTATCCCATACATCCTGGCTTTATGAATGAGCCTACCATGGAGAACCTTACCAAATGCCTTGCTGAAATCCATACACCGCATCCACTGCTCACCCTTATTCTACCTCTCTTGGCACCTCTTCAAAGAGCTCAGTAATATTTGAGAGGCATGACCTGCGCCTCACAAAGCCATGCTGACTGCCTTCAATCAGTCCTCAATTCTTTCCAAAACCTTGCTGACCACAGACATAAGACTGACTGGTCTGTAAATGCCAGGGATTTCCTTATTCCCCTTCTTGAAAAAAGGTACAATATTCACCTCCCTCCAATCCTCCAGCACAATTCCCATGGAGAGTGAGGAAGCAAAGATCTTCGCCAGCGGCTGAGCAACCTAGGATGAATCTGGACTGGCCCTGGGGACTTATCCGTCTTAATATGATGATCAGAAAATCATCAGCTGCCATTTCTGCTACCAGACACATTCTCTTCCCCGCCTTCCACAGGGACCAATCCCCTCCGGGAGACGCTGGTCCACTCTTCTTTCAATACCAACACCTTGCCATGGCAAATTTCTATTTATCCACTCCCTCTTCAGGATCAAAGGGCCCAAACATACCTTCACAGATTTGCTGCTCAAACCTTTGCATTGTGACTTAATCTAAATCATAATATTTACAGACTACCCACTAAGTCACAGCAGCATTGTAATGTACCCTTCACAAACAATGCATTAAGTCAATTCAAATCAACTAAATTAATCCAATGTACTCTAATACCATTCATTTGTCAGTATATTTAGCTAGTCGTAAACTATTCACATTAAACCTTGGTTTGGTGCTGGTTAACATGACCTTTCACGTCATCTGTGAAAGCATTAGGTAGGTCAACCAAGTCTGGAAATTGATTTTGAGCAAAAGTCATGGTGACAAAACAATTTAAGATTCACCATGCCTCTGAAACCTACATTAATGTTAATATCATAAACCAGTGCCAATTCAATAGAAGCAATGAGCCAACTAAAAGCCAGAGGAAAAGCCATCATTAGTTTGTGTTGCTAGTTAGTTTACATCATGAAAACCTGAATACTCGGAAGCATTTTGCAATATTTCGAGAATGCGAACTTTTGATGAATATACGAACTTGCCTACTATGATAATCAAACCAGCTGTTCCTTTCCTCATTCACATGTGGAACATGAGGTCTTCTGGTAAGGCCAGTGTTTAAAGAGTTATACAGCACAGAAGTAAACCCTTCGGTCTAACTAATCCGTAATCATACATCCAAATCTGACCTAGTCACATTTTCCAGCATTTGATTCATGCCCTTCTAAACCCTTCCTATTTACGTATCCATCCAGATATCTTTTAAATGCTGTAGTTATACCAGCTTCTATGACTTCCTGTGGCAACTCATTTCATGCACACACCACCCTCTGCATTCAAAAGTTGCCCCTTAGGCCCTTTTTATATCTTTCCCCTCTCACCTTAAAAACTATGCCCTTAAGTTTTGGGCTTCCCTAACCTGGGGAAAAGGCATTGGCTATTCACCCTATTTATGTCCCTCATGATTTTAAAAACCTCTACAAGGTCACCCCTCAGTTTTCCCTTTCTCCAACTGTCTGCAAAATAAATGGCTTCATAATCATTTCAGAAATGATAGAATATATTTTATTTGTAAAAGAAATTGGAAAAAAAAGAGTTTAGACGAGGAATTAGTAATGACTGCAGATGCTGGAAGCAGAGTCAATAGATTTGAAGCTGGAAATGCACAGCAGTCAGATAGCATCTGACCAGCAGGAAAGTTAACATTTCTGACTAACGAAGGATTGCCTGCTCCTCCGATGCTGTCTGACTCGCTGTGCCTCTACAAGTTTAGACTGCTATGCTGCAGGAAGAGTGGGTTCTTGTTTCAAAACTTGAAGCAACAGTGGAACTGAGAGATGTTAATGCTTAAAGCTGGATTTGATACTTTAAGACAAACTGGCACCAGATGCCTCTAAGATTGCAACAAAAACTGCTCAGTAGCCTTTGAATTGATTTAAGCAGCAGCCTAATACAAATATAAACAGAGCGCGCAGCTGGATTCGGATTTTCAAAAGCCTGTAAGCAAGTCTGTTTGAAGTGGGGCAGGGGAATTAGCGTAGAAAATAAATAAAAAGGACATTAATAAAACAGGTGGGTGTTTGACTTTCCACATAGTCACCAAAATAGTGAAACTAGCTTACAATTCCAGATATTCCCCAAATTCTTATTTACAAGAGGTATAAGTCACAACACAGGACTATTTCAGTCTAATTCACCTGTTAGTGCATTTATCCTCAATGACATTGTTCACACCACCTATGTAACCTTCCTACTCCCATATTCCTTCAACTATTTTTCCTCAACCACCTACTCAATCTAATCATGAATTATGGATGCGCCAAAATAATGCAATGCCTGCCTTCTTGGTTTGAGATAAACATTCCTGAGTCAACACTGATGTCAAGACATTCCTCACCAGCACTCTTGACAATATGGATAATCAACATTTAAGCTGATTATCTAAACATTATTACATCTTTATTTGAGGAAACATTGAATGGAGAGACAGAGAAAGGGAAATAAAATTAGAAATGAAAGACAGAAGGATAAAGCAAAAGTGGAAGGCAGAGGAAGTTAGGGCCATCACCAAGGCCAAACTAATGTGTGAAAATATGGAAAAATAAAATCTAAACATACCATCCTTAAATGCATAGTGTGCAAACTGACAGGTCACCAGGGTTGAGAAGTGAATAGGTGAGTGCGTGGTGCTGGAAAAACACAGGTCAGGCAGCATCAGAGTAGGAGAAAGCAGGAGCTGTGCTTTTCCAGCACCAACGCTCAACTCTGATCTCAGCATCTGCAGTCCTCACTTTCTCCTCCCTGAGAAGAGAGCATCAAAGGTAATTCAATATTTAGAAAGGATGGAAACAACAACAGAAGTGGAATAATGTTTCTAGCAATAGAACAGATAGTGAGATGGAAAACCTAGACGTAGAATCAGAATGCATGAAGCTAAGAAATACAGGATGGGAGAGAGTTAGCGGGTGAGATCCACAGGTTTCCAAACAATGGTGGTAAGGTGGGTGGTGGCATGAAACAGGAAATTAAAGATGTGTGTGGTAAGGGTGCTACAGTAATGATGGGTAACTTTAATCTTAGAGATTGGACAAACCACATGTGCAATAAGGTGAAGAATGAATTCTTGAAGTGTATGCACAATGTTTTCTTAGATCAGTACACTAAGAAACTAAAAGAAGAATACGATATCCTATATCTGATTGTGTGCAATGAGAAAAGGTTAGATAATTATCTTGCTACACAAGAACCTTTATGGAAGAGAAGCTACAACATCAAATTTTTCATTTGGTATAAAGTGAAATAAAAAATCTGATGATAGAGTCCTACACCCAAACAAAGGAAACTATGATGGTATGAGGGGCAAACAGGCTGCAGTAGACTGGTTAACTTCATTAAAAGAACAGTGCATATGTCTCTGTCTGACTTGACCTAGAATGGATGTGTTGTTCCACTCAAGTTTACAGAGGAGAAAGGACACCACATCCATTCTAGGACAAGCCAAACAGAGACACGCACGAGAATTCCTAGAAGCATGGCATTCGAACCGGAACTCTATCAACACACACACTGAGTTAGACCCCATCTACTACCCCCTTAGAAAAAGGAGAGGAAATGACATCACCACAGGAAAAGAAACCCAAGCATATAAATAGAAAGCAGGAATTATCAACAGTGCTTCGCCCAGAGGCACACTGAAGATGTTACCTAGTTGGGTGATGAAACTTCTGGAAATGAACCTTCCAGCTCAGCGAGCAAACCTACATCCAGGAAATCACATTTGACCAACCTACTGAGATTTGCCAAGGATGCAATTTGTCAAATAAGGGAAAACCAGTCAATGTAGTGTAAAGGCAGCCCTCAAATTGAAGTTTGAGTACATTTGCAAGTCAATCTGTAAGAGTTGGAACAATGCAAGCCAACATAAAATAGCCATTCAATCGCGATGCAAGACTCTATGTCAGATTTTTAAAATTAATATTAATACATCCCTTATGGAATCTCATTCATACATCAGATGGTCACAAATCAGAGACCCTAGTACAGTACTTGGATTTTCAGGAAGCTTTTGATAAAGATAGAATTTCGGGTAATAGAGTAGTAGAAAATTGGGCATCAGACAGATAACAGTAGGAACAAATGGCTTTTTTGGAGTGGAAGGCGTTGACTATTGATGCACCACAGGGTTCGGTGGCGGTGATCCACTCCAGCTATTCACAACTCTGTCAATGATTTGAATGAGGGAATGCAGGGAAATATTCCCATATTTGTTGAAGACAAAACCAGGAGCAATTGCAAATGGTGAGGAAGAATTAGACAAGTTGGGCGATTGGGAAAATGACAGATTACTATAATTACAAAAATGTCCACTTTGGTAGGAAATATAGTATAGTATTATTTAAATGGTAATAACTTGAGAAATTTTAATGTACAAAGAATGCACACTTTATACTGAATGCAAGCATACAGTACAACATGCAGATAAAATGACAAAAGAAATGCTGGCCTTCATTGCCGCAGGATGAGTGGACGGGAGCACCCAACTGGAGTACTGCGTGCAACAAAGGTCTCCTTACCCAAGGGGCCACGTTATGAGGATACAGTATAGATGGGTTAACACGGCAATAAGGATAACTTGTACTTAGTGCACCTGTGGAATTCTCAACTGCTTAGTGCTAGAGGTCATGTCAATCAATAGTCAAGAATAAAATGGATTGATTCTAAAGCCATCAATGGTTATTAGAGAGAGCATAGTGTTCAGCCAGAGGAACACCCACAATCTTACTGCACTGGAGAGAAGACTTGATTAATCAAAAAGCCTACTCTTGCTCCTATTTAGATACTGCTATGGAACATGCTGCATTCAAAGTGTGTGGAATTTGCTGTGGTACAATAGCTACTTCAGTAAAAAAGGTGTTTTATTGGTTGTAAAAGGCAGCTTTGGGATAGCCTGTGTTTTTGCAAAAGTTCTAGAAAATGCATTTTTTTTGTTTGACATGTGGTCACTTGCTCTTGACCCCTTAACTACAACTTCAATTAAGTTTTCCGAATTTTAAACACTATATAATCAAAAGAATTCTATGCAAGTGAACTTTCATATCTCTTTTCTCTTAAATTGTACCATAACTAACTACAATTTACCTGTTATCTATCATAATGTTGCTCATGCTGCACTAAGCCACTTAATGATACACAACAGCTTATTAATGTTTTTGCTAAAGAGACATTAAAGAGCAAGTTTTACAAGAGTTACAATTTTGTGAACGACTTTTGAAATTTTTTGTGCAGTCTACGCGATGCTTAGGTTGGTCTCAGTTCAGCAGGAAAGCCAAACTATGTTCAAATACTTCATGCATTCCTATTCACCAAGCAGTAAAAACATTTAGCATAAAATAAATTGTCAGGTAGCTAAACAGACATAGAACATACCATTGTGCATTTTTCTGTAAACCTTGTACGATTCAGCTGCACTCGAAAGCACAATGATAGACTCTCTCTTCCAGAAAACCTAGTATACTTCCAGACTTGGGTCACTAGATTTCACAGAATCCCTGTACTGCAATTGAGGCCATTTGGCCCATTGAGTCTGCACCAATCTTCCGAAGAGCATCTAATCCCTATCCCTGTAACCCCACATTTACCATGCCTAATCCACCTAACTTGCATGCCCCTGGAAATTATGGTACAATTTAGCATGGCCAATCCACCTAACCTGCACATCATTGGACTGTATATTGACCAATGTGAAGTGAAATCTGCTCCACACTGATTCTAAAGATTGGTGTAAACTTTTTTTTTCCCAAACTAAGTGGAAATCCTTCAAGAGGAATCTGGTTTTAAGGTTGCAAACATTCTACTCACCTGGAGAGGACAACTACTCATCAACATCCTAAATAATGCACAAAAGCCATTTCAGTTCAACATTTTCAATTAATCTATAAATTGCTCAAGTACTTATTTTGCCCTGTTTTGGTAGGAAGGATTGTTACATTTAAAAGACATTTGGATAAGTACCTGAATAAGACCTGTTTGGAGGGATACGGCCAAGTGCAGGCAGGTGGGATTAGTTTAATTTGGGAACATGGTTGGTGTGGACTGGTCAGACTGAAGGGTCTGTTTCCATGCTATATGACAGTATGATTAAATCATAAATTCATTCTGGCTGCAGGAAATAAAACTGTTCACTTTCCTGGTAGTAATCCCTACAACAAGCTCCTGCAACTTGGTGCTCTAATGCACAATGAGTTATTTTATTCCAACTTGTTTAGCACACTTTTGCCTTTATAGAATAGAATAGCTTTTGAGGACAAGGTTGCAAACGTCCCAAACAGTCATAAGACCATAAGACATAGGAGTGGAAGTAAGGCCATTCGGCCCATCGAGTCCACTCCGCCATTCAATCATGGCTGATGCGCATTTCAGCTCCACTTACCAGCGTTCTCCCCGTAGCCCTTAATTCCTCTAGACAACAAGAATCTATCAATCTCGGCCTTGAAGACATTTAGCGTCCCGGCTTCCACTGCACTCCGTGGCAATGAATTCCACAGGCCCACCACTCTTTGGTTGAAGAAATGTCTCCACATTTCTGTTCTGAAATGACCCCCTCTAATTCTAAGGCTGTGTCCACGGGTCCTAGTCTCCTCGTCTAACGGAAACAATTTCCTAGCATCCACCTTTGCCAAGCCATGTATTATTTTGTACGTCTCTATTAGATCTCCCCTTAATCTTCTAAACTCCAATGAATACAATCCCAGTATCCTCAGCCGTTCCTCATATGCTAGACCTGTCATTCCAGGGATCATCCGTGTGAATCTCCGCTGGACACGTTCCAGTGCCAGTATGTCCTTCCTGAGGTGTGGGGACCAAAACTGGACACAGTACTCCAAATGGGGCCTAACCAGAGCTTTATAAAGTCTTAGTAGTACATCTCTGCTTTTATATTCCAACCCTCTTGAGATAAGAGACAACATTGCATTCGCTTTCTTAATCACAGACTCAACCTGCATGTTTACCTTTAGAGAATCCTCGACTAGCACTCCCAGAACCCTTTGTGCTTTGGCTTTATTAATTTTCTCACCATTTAGAAAGTAGTCCATGCTTTTATTCTTTTTGCCAAAGTGCAAGACCTCGTACTTGCTCACGTTAAATTCCATCAGCCATTTCCTGGACCACTCTCCCAACCTGTCTAGATCCTTCTGTAGCCTCCCCACTTCCTCAGTACTACCTGCCTGTCCACCTAACTTCGTATCATCGGCAAACTTCGCTAGAATGCCCCCGGTTCCCTCATCCAAATCATTAATATATAATGCGAACAGCTGTGGCCCCAGCACCGAACTCTGCGGGACACCGCTCGTCACCGGCTGCCATTCTGAAAAAGAACCTTTTATCCCAACTCTCTGCCTTCTGTTAGACAGCCAATCCTCAATCCATCCCAGCAGCTCACCTCGAACACCATGGGCCCTCACCTTGCTCAGCAGCCTCCCGTGTGGCACTTTATCAAAGGCCTTTTGAAAGTCTAGATAGACCACATCCACTGGGTTTCCCTGGTCTAACCTACTTGTTACCTCTTCAAAAAATTCCAACAGGTTTGTCAGGCATGACCTCCCTTTACTATTACAGTACAAATTACAGTCTATTACAGTACAAATATATGCTTACAATCACTGCATGTATCTATGCTGTAACAAACCTGATGCCTTACAAAACAAGATTCTGTTGGTTTCAGTGACTGAAATAAGGTTTCAGCATGAACCAAACAATGTACTTGCAGCTGAAGATTTCTAGATTTTTAGATATTAAAACAGCACAGACAAGAGATAACCAGTACCTAAATCTTAAGTTGTAAATTAACATAGTTCCCAGAACACAAAGGCACTTCATCTTTTAAATAGATATAAAAATGTGCAGTTAATTGGCAGGTTAATAAATCTGTGTGATTCAGCTGAGACAAAGTGTAACAATTACTTTTCCCAAATAAAATAATGAATTACTTCTATTTTAGGTATCTGAGATATTATCTGATGAACAAACTAAGAGTTTCAGAATAAAAATTGAATCACTCTGGTTTCTGCTGGTTAAAATTTCACTTATCAAACTGGAATTAACGGCCACAGAAGCTTGCATTGGCAAGATGATACTGCCAAAATGCAGCATTACTGCATTAAGGTTTCTGTTACCACTCAAGTCTCCAGGATACAGGCTCCCTACCTTAATCACACTTTCCAACTCATGTCCAAAATCCAAAGGCCACTCAGAAATTACTGACAACTATATGACACTAGCACCCAATACAGTTGATCAGGTGACGCCAATCTTCTGCAAGCCCATGTGGTCATGGAGCGGAACTAAATAAAGACAATTCAATTGCTGCTGACAATTCATTGAGACGACAACTACCCTGAGGCTCTACAACCAAAATAATACAGACAGCCCCTCCATTTCAAATAAAACTTACCATATTCTGACAAGTACCTACGTCATGGCCAGCGTTCATATAGACTTAAAGATCTGACAGGATCTGGAAAGTCCCTGGTCCAGGTTGGTACATGACTATCAAGCCAAAGTTCATGAAGAAAACAGAAAACAATGAAGTTCCAGCTCCATTAGTGAACAAACAGGAACAGCGAAGACCAAGACCACACATCTTCAGATAAATCAGTCTTCACAAGGCTGAATCATAAATCATTATTATAAAATAATAGCAAGTCTTGCAGCCTTGGATACCTGGAAACTTCAGTTTAAGTTTTGAAAAGAATGGATCTATTTCTGTAAGATTCCGGTTTGAAACAAAGTACCAGTCTAACAGTATATACATATCATTTACAGTAACGGTTGGCAAAACCATATTAAACATTGAGGATATCAGGAGCCAATAGATCAGTCAGGAAACGCAACATTGCCTCTTCAGGGAAAGCCTGACAAATCACATGCGAGTCAGCACTGGCCTGGTATTAATATGTGTATTAGAAAATACTCCCCATCCTATCCCCACCGCCACCCCAACAGGACCTGTTAGCTCCTCTCACTAACAGTAATGCCAGAGATGAGGCCTTGACTGCAACCAGAGAGCAATCCTGCAGTGTTAGGACCACAGACTAAGATACAGTGCACTTAGTGGGAAGGTTGATCATAGACTTTCCTGCACAGACTGATTTTGGCAGAGACAAAAAGCTGGCGAAGTTTGAGTACACCACCATTTCACCTAATGAGATGCTCACCTTCAAAGTTTCCCACTGATACAGCAGATAATTTCGCTCTGCGTTTGAATCAACAGTAAACTGAATGATCAATTTGGGTCTGGTTATTTGCAACTTTGGATGACCATAATGAAATAGAAACCGTAGTTTTTACCTTGTAATATTAATCGCATCCCATAACAAAATTGTTCCTTCTATACTGTTGATTTCAATTAAGACAGTGGGCAAAGCTACAAATGATAAGAAAGTACAGAGAAAAGATGGACCGTTTAGTGGCAAGACAACCTCTCCCTCAAAGGAGCTGGTCACTGACTTCAGGAAGCAGAGCAGAGGACACACCCGTCTGCATCGATGGTGAGGTGGAGGTAGTCAAGAGCTTCAAGTTTTGGAGTAAATATCACTAATCTTTCCTGGTCCATTCACATCTATGCTACAGTCAAGAAAGCACTGCAAAGCCTCTACTTCCTCAATGCTAAGGAAATTCAGTATGTCTTAATTTTTGCAGATGCATCATAGAAAGCATCTTATATGGATTGTCACAACTTGGTATGGCAACTGCAATGCCCAAGATCACAAGAAATTAGTGAGTTATGAACACATCCCAATTCATCATGAAAACCAGTCCTTCTTCCATTGACTCAGTCTATACCTCCCGTTGCAGCAGGAAAGTGGCCAACATAATCAAAGACTCCTCCCATTCCAGTTATACTCTTCCATTGGGAAGGTAAAAGTTTGAAAACACGTACCAACAGATTCAAGAACACCAATACTTATCAGTATCTTGAGTAAGTGATAATAATAAATTAAATCAAATGATTCATTACATGTTTTATTTAGACTTGGAGTGGTTAGTGTGTTAAAAGAAGTGATTGAGGAGAGTTGTAGACAATCTGGTCACCAGCAAGAACAGCAAAACAGTTTAACAGTTGAAAGCAAATGCATTATTGTGTTGTTGAAAGTAAGTATGCCTGCAAACTTGCACGCTTTACAACTTATTAACTCTGTGGTACTAAAGCCTATTTGAATGCCAGATCAGTGATAAAAAGTTACAGTAGACAATTAAAAATTATGATTTAGGATGACCATCTCGGATATACATATTTTTCACTGCTTGAAATCTGCCAACTGTGCCCAGGCTCGTGCCCCCTCCCCCCCAACTCCTCCCGTGATGCGGGAGAAAGGTCACAATGTGCAGAAACTTTACAAGTAGGTTTTGTCCCGACTTCCCACGTTACTCTTTTGCTTAAAGAAACATCCTGGTCAGCACGCCGTTGTTTCAATAGTTGGCTCTAGCCGTCTGCAAGGGAACACATCCCAGTCACAAGGAATTAAGGGCTACGGGGAGAATGCGGGGGTAAGTGGAGTTGAAATGCCCATCAGCCATGATTGAATGGCGGAGTGGACTCGATGGGCCGAATGGCCTTACTTCTGCTCCTATGTCTTATGGTCTTATGGAACAAACGTTGGACCCAGTGCAGTGACTCCTGCTACACATGTGGACTTTTGTACAGTCGGGCTCCTACAGAGTACTATTGTTCCCCAAGTAATCGGACACTCAAATGGATACAGCTCGTTGCCTGGCCTCGCCGCGAGGGAAGTGAAACTTTGCAATTTTCAGTTTCCTTCAAATCGGATCAAACGGAAAACCTTTTCCACGAAAGCGTATGCGGGCAGGGGCGACTAATTCAGATCGCATTGCCTTCATTATTTATCAAAACTATAACGTTAAAAGTCTTTAAAAATAAAATTAGTCAGTCTCGCCCTGCGTAAACATGTATTTACTTGACTACTTTTACAATATACTCAAATGAAACGAAACTCTTAACATAAACGGAATTTGTTGGATTGAAAACTCGGGGTCGTCCAGCGGAATACGAAATCGATGAAACTCAAACCCTGCATGAAATTTTGAGTCCGGGTCAGTAGGTGAAAGGGGTGTCGCCAAGTACAAAGCTGCTGATTATTTCTGGATCCACTAACCCGTTCATTCCAGCAATGCAGGAACCAAATATTTAAATTTTAACATCTCCACGTCCAAATGGATGAACAGCTCAGGGACAACTGTCTCGGTGAATGGATTTTAGCTTAAGTTATAAGGACGGCCCCCATCCACCCTGAAACACACAGGGCTGCAGAAAGCGGGCATGAACTTTGCACATTGCTTCGCAAACTGTTTAGAGAGCAGCTTTCTGCACTCACTCCGGTCTCCCCTCAAAACCCAGGCGCCTGTCACCACGGGAAGTGAGCGGTTTTATAACCGAACCACAACAAAACCAGCTCCTTTTCCTCCCACACACACACTTCGATACCGGGGTCAGCAATGCTGCAGTTCCAAGAGATAAAAAAATCGGTTCCCGTCACATTCAGCAGTTCGGACTTAAATCAAACCCTGTCACTGCGACACCCATTACCTGGGTGAGAGTAACCAGTGATGTCCTTCAGACTGCAACAGTTACACACATTCACCAAGCAAAAGGAGAGGTAGATCTTGGCCAAACTTACACTCCTGAACTTTAGACACTCAGAACCAACGGCTGACCATCCCAACTTTACAATTTGATCCCCCCACCCCTCTCTCAGATTAAATTGTAAACAAACACTGTACCCCATCCCTGGGAGAGGAGAATGGGGGGTGAACTGGAAACGACTTACTTTAAGTAGTATCTCTGGCCCGAGGGAGTTTTCGCCATTTCCCAGCCCGGGGGTAGAGGGACATCGTCGGGGATCTCATAGGAAGCCTGCCGGAGGTGAGCGGGGGCCGGGGAAGAGCCGCTTCCCTGCGGTACTGCAGCAGCGGCGGGCGAGGCCGAGCCGGAGGAGCCGGACGATCCCGACGCTGGGGGAGCGGAGGCGGTAACGGCAGCGGCGCTGAGCAGGGAGGCCGGTGAGGAGTGAGCCCGCACATGCTGGGGCTGCAGCGACGGAGCATTCGGCCCGTCAGTACTAGCCTGGCGGGAGTGGCTCTTGGGCTCGGGCTGCTTGAAGAACGAGTCGGGCAGTTTGCGGAGCCGCATCGGCACAGACTGCGGCACGTTCGAGTTCTTGGGGTTCATCACGGCGTTGAAGAGGGCCTCCAGGTCGGTCTCCGAGTCCCCCCGGACGTGCACGATCTGGTGGCCGGCCCGAGGCACCGCCGCCCCCGACCCCCGCCGCCGGAGACGTCCCGGTCCCGGTCCCGGTCCCCTGCTGCTGAGCCGGATCCATCCGCCAAACGGGCCGGGCCAGCCCGGTACCTCCTGCCGTGCCCTCACACTCACTGTCCCGCTCTCTCTCTCTCACTGACTGACTGACTGACTCTCCCCAGAGTTCCCTCAGGCGGCGGATGGCGCCAGTTTCCCCCCCGCGCTCCCCTCCAGGAGCGGAACCTTCTGGAACTCTCTGCTCGCGCTCGCTCCTCCCGCTGGGAAAGTTTGCAGAGACTTTCACAACTTTTCCTACTGCGCACGTGACCGCTGACGTCACGCGGGGCGGAGCCCATTCATGGGCCCGGGGAGGGGGGGGGGTCTTTAACTTTGATTCGGTTTTGTCCTTTGACCGCCCCCTCCCCGCGGGATGGTACGGTTCGCCCTCTACTTGCCTCAGTTACTCCCGCTCCCCTTTTTTTTCCTCCTATTCTTCCCCTCCCCATTCCTCACTCCCTCCCCATTCGCCTCCCTCCCTCTCTCTCCCTCCCTCCCTCTCTCTCCCTCCCTCTCCCCCCTCTCTTTCCCCCTCTCTCTCTCCTCCCCTCTCTCTCCCTCTCCCCCCTCTCCCCCCCTCTCCCCCTCTCCCTCCCTCTCCCCCTCCCTCTCTCTCTCTCTCCCTCTCCCCCTCCCTCTCTCTCTCCCCCCTCCCCCTCTCTCTCCCTCCCCCTCTCTCCCCCCTCCCCCTCTCTCCCCCCTCCCCCTCTCTCCCCTCTCCCCCTCTCTCTCTCTCCCTCTCTCTCCCCCCTCTCCCTCCCCCCCCCTCCCCCTCTCTCTCTCCCCTCTCCCTCCCCCCCCTCCCCCCCCCTCCCCCTCTCTCTCTCCCCCCTCTCTTTCTCCCCCCTCTCTTCCTCCCCCCCCCCGTGTTGCAGATAACATTTGAAAAAATGTGTGTGCACGAACTCAAAATGCAGCGTTTTCCAAAGTTTTGAAAATGTAAACATGGTTTTGTTATTATCCTGAAAACTGGACCGCACAATATTTGAGTTTGAGGAAGGGAAAGTTTTCATCACGTTGTTTAACGGCTGAAGTTCTCTACCCTTTCCCTGAATTGTAAAGCATCTCGATAAAACAAAATAATTTTCTTAAGGAAGGGTCTGCATGGGAATTCTGTTTCCGATCTTTCTCAAATCCCAAATTTTAGTTAAACCCTTGTAGACAGTAACCACTCTCGAAGCTAATGGCGGTTATTTGCGGGAACTGCAGAGAGAATGCGCATTATACAAAGTTGTTCTGCAGATATGTCCACCCAGACCACACACAGGCAGATAGTGCTTTCTGTAATCGTTCTGTTGGGGCTGGGGAATACAACGCAATATATCCGGGAAAATCAATCACCATTGTTGGTATTGTTTCATTCCACGATTCTATAATGCAGGTATGACAAATTGTTTCAGAAAGTGGATTTGATTTACAGGGTATATTGGATGCGTGTCGATGACATTTGGTGGATTTTAAAATTCTTGCTCCACGCTCCAAAGTTATATCAGTAACGGAGAGATCGACCAAGTTTTGCAAAACGTGAAGAGAAAAAACAATTTTACACTCGCTACTATATCTAGGCGGCAATACACATGGAATGTACTCCATTAATAAGTAATTATTTCTTATCTTTAAAATAGAACAAAATGATTGTGTGTTATAACCCCAAAACTTACCCTGAGCAATAAAACGCAAAACTAAATACGCCAATACCGTTGTTTCTCTCGGGAAGAGACAAACACTCATGGTTCAGATTGCAGGTTCATATTGTTTCATCAGATCGTTGGATGTAGCGGAACCATTTTTAAAAATATTTTAATGAATGCAGCTATGTTTTCCGTAAGGCTCATGCAATGAAATGATCATGTCCAAACAATAATCCCATAAATCATAGCTGTTCCTTATGGTCACAATGAGATCAGTTACTAAGGCAAAGTTGTAACTAAAGTTCAAAAGGTTGGTGTTTGGACGTTCAATCAGTTAAAAGGAGAGATCACATGATATCATGATACATTACAGATGACAACCAAGTGATTATACGGAGAAACTCACCAAAGTAACAACAACCAAAGAAATCACAGATATCAGAAAAAAACTAAAGCAATGATTGGACTTCTCTACTTCCAACTTCATGATTTGTTTGTATTATTCCCCCTTTTATGCTTTGACTGAGACGAAGAAAAAATTTCTTCACCCATAGTGGTGAGCCTGTGGAATTCTCTGTGACAGCAAGAAGCTGAGGTCAAAACATTGAATGTTTTCAAGAAAGAGTGAGATATAGTTCTTATAACTAAAGGGATCAAGGGGTATGAGAGAAAGTGAGAACATGGCACTGAGTTGGACGATCAGCTATGGTCATATTGAGTGGTGAAGTAGGGTCAAAGGCAGAATGGACCACTCCTGCTCCTGTTTTCTATGGTTCCATATTTGATCATAATGGTCTTCTAGCTTTGCTAAGTTTTAACTCACAAATAAAGGAAAGGGAGCAAAATGATTGCAGTTCCTAAATCAGCAATAAAGGACACAAAAGCTTGGAAATTTGAAGGTTCTGTTTCTTAATCTTGTGCCAAATGGATGCTGAAGCCCCAAATAAATTAGGCAGGAAGCGTGCTGGAGCATACTGGAGTCATGTCCTGCAGAATGCTTACCTGAACTATTTAAATCATACAATCAAAATATGGTAATGCCAATAAGGACACCATTGGACTCATTGTTCATGGACTGGTTCTTTTGAACAGCATGTTCAACTCATTGCTGTTCACAACATAGTTTTTTTTTCCACAAGCCCCTGCATCTCTTGTCCAAATCCCTCAATCTGTGTCCTCCCTACAACATCAGGCAGAACAGCTCTTGAGGAAGGGTCACCAGGCCAGAAACGTTAACTCCGATTTGTCATCACAGATGCTGCCAGACCTACTGAGTACATCCCCAGGTTTTTCAGTCTTTCCATCTAATTCGGGGGCATATCAATGGAACTCAATTGAATCAGTTCTGAAGAGTCAAATTTGACTTCAATCATTAACTTTGTTCTTCTATCTTTATGGATGACACCAGATCTGCTGAGATTTTCCAGCACTGTTTGTTCTTATTATAACAAGTCGCTTTTTCTGTGCTTTCTCACAGGATATGGGCAACATTGGCAAAGCTGGCCTTCATCTACCATCTCTAACAATTGAGTTGTTTGTTACACCATTTCAAAGGGCAGTTAAGAATCAACCATATCTGTATGAGTTTGGACCAGATCCAGAAAGGAAATTAGATTTCCCCTGGAAGGAACTTATGACGAGAAGCCTTGAGGCTGAATGAAACAAAGGAGATCTATAACCAAGACAGGTGGAGGATGAAGGAAACCACAAAGATTCCAACATAAAGCAAAAGCAAGCAAAGTCCGTAAGAGGAAGCTCATCTGTACTTGTGGGGCTTGGGAGTATGTGAAGAAATTAATTTCTCTCTCAAGAAGAGGTCTTTTTAATGTTTGTCAGAAAAGTAGACATGACCTCTTAAGACAATATGGAAACTTGCTAAAAGTGCTAACATCTGAAAAGCTGTGTAAATATCTTAATGGTACTAAAACTCGAGGTATTTTCCCAGAAATTGTTAAACCATGAACCAGGGTGCTGTTGTGTTGGTTGAAAAGTAATTTAGGACAGTCTTGAACTGACAGAGTGAACTTCTAGGAGTGTGCCTTGCTAATGCTAGTGTGTCTCAGTAAAACTCAAACATGAAAACTGCTATTGGTTAGCATGACCATATATGAATACAGAACCCTTTTCGTACGTGGAGCTATGTAGTTACACAGTGTCACATTTGTGTAGGGAATGATACCTGTTCTTTTGATTGTATCTTTGTTGTATTGACTACTTAAAGTGAAATTTACCCTCTTATTTGAAGCATCATTTGTGTCCTAATCCATATTAATTTTCATTGATTCTGATTCATGTTAACGTAAAAGGTACAAAAAGTGAAATCCTGTTGGTGATATCCTCTTTGGATGGTCATTTTATAAATTTAGTTCCTTTGGCCTACAGATCCCCCATGGGAATTGTACACAAGTTTCAGTGAACCTTTGAAATGACACCCTGTATACTCAAATCTAGGTCATTAAGTTATAACAAAAACAAGAGTGGTTCTAATTCCTGCACCTGGGGAATACCATTGTATACTTGCCCCAGTCTGAAAAATGACTCTCTGCTTTCTGTCTCTTAGCCAATTTTGTATTGATGCTGTCACTGTGCATTTAATCCCCTGAGCTTTACTTTTATTAACAAGTCTATTATGTGGTACTTAGTTAAACAGCTTTTGAAAAATAATATGCACATGAACCATACTATTCAAATCAGTACTCCCTGTATGTTCATTAGAAAAAAATCAACTTAATCATATGGTTTCCTTTAACAAATCCATGATGACTTTCAGTTATTAACACATAGCTTTTATACTACCATTAATTTTATCTCAAATTACTGTGTAAACTTTTTTCCCACCACTGATGTTAGACTCACTGGTCCAGTTGTCTTGTTTTCCATTTTTTACTACAAGGATAATATTTACAATTCTCCAGTTCTCTGGAACTGCACCCACAGTGCAGGCTGACAGAATGATTGTAACCAGAATCTGCAATTCCACAGTAACTTTCCCTTGTATTTTAGGATGAATTCCATCCAGACCATTTGTATTTTCATTATTGAGACCAACAATAAAAATGCTGGCCAACCAGCGTTGTCCATGTCCCACAAGTGAATAAACACTCAACACTGGAGCCCATTAAGGATGCGTCCTCAGTCCTCTATTGTACTTGTAAACCCAAGACTGTGTGGCCAAATTCTGAACAAACTCCATCTACAAGTTCACTGATGACACCACATTAGTAGGACAGATGTCTAACAATGATGAGTCAAAGTACAGAAGGAAGACAGAGGGCTTGGTAATGTGGTGCAATGAGAACAACCTCCCTCTCAATGTCGGCAAAACTAAAGAAATGATCATTGATTTCAGAAAGAAAGGAGGAGAACATCTCCCCATTTACATCAATGGAACTGAGTTTGGGAGGGTGGAGAGTATCAAGTTCCTCACAGTGACAATAACTGACCAGCTGTCTTGGACTTGCCACGTAGATGTGACAGTCAGAAGGCACAACTCCTCTCCTTCCTTAGATGGTTCAGGAAATTTGGAATGTCCATAAAGACTCTTACCAACTTCTGCAGGTGCACCATTGAAAGCATACTGTCTGGGTCTATAGTGGCCTGGTATGGCAACTGATCTGCCCAGGGCCGTAAAAAACTACAGAAGGTGGTGTTCACAGCCCAGACCATCATGGAGGTGAACCTTCCATCCATAGACTCCAATTACACGATTCGCTGATGCGGAAAGGCTGCCAACATCATCAAAGATCCATCACACTCCAGTAATGATCTCCTACAACCTCTTCAGTCAGGCAGAAGATACAGAAGCTTGAATACACACAACAGCAGGTTCAGGAACAGCTCCTTCCCAGCCCGTTGTTAGACTGATAAATGGATTGTCTGGCCTCACATAATGCTAACATGGATCTTGACTAGCACACACCCTGTTCAATGTAACCTGTATGCCTTTGTCTATGTCTTTTTGATCTGTACATCCTTGCTTACTATGAACTGCCTCTACTGTTCATAAACATATCTTTTCACTGTACTTCAGTACACATGACAATAAATCAATCAGTCAAAACAAAAATGAAGATTGCCAGACTTCTCGGTAGCTCCTATGTCCCAGTTTTTATACTATCCAATATCAGATGATCATCCATCACTCCAAAATGGCCTCTGTGTGTGTGCAAATGACCAAGATGATCACAAGCATGCACAGATGTGGTCCATAGAGTCAGCTGCCTGTTACAGGCAGCAGGAAGCCTTTACATATGTGTTCATGACACCACTACATTACACGTGCTATGATGTTTGCACAAGTCCGTGTGCGGATAGCCCACTGAGGATGCAGCACCTGTGCATGTGCCGTGATGCTGAGGAGGGGCTGGAAAGCAGGCTGCAGTGAGCTGGAGGATAGGACTGATAAAATGAAGTGTCCCCTCTCCAGCAATGTTTACAGAGTCGCTCTCTGTCACCACATTACGTCCTGGGGTGGGGCCCATGATACAACTTTACATTATGTTTGAAAGTGAAATAGGGCTAAATGTGTATGAGGGAATTTCTGAAGGTACGAAACCCAAATGGCAGATTCGGAAAATACATTAAAAGACATAACAATGCATGGGCAATAGGTCTTTAAAGAACTCTAATATGGCCAACAATAGCTGTGCATTCTTTCGAGGTGCAAAAGCCTAAAGGTTAGTCAAACATGACTAACAAATGGAGTTGAAAGTTGTATAAGATTAAAAGAAAAAGTGTATAAAATTACCAGAATTATTAATAACACTGAGGATTGTGAGGTTTTTAGAATTCAGAAAATGAAACCACTAAAGAAGGGGAGAATAGAATATGAATGTAATTCTGCAAATAACAGAAAAATAAACTATAAAATCTTCCAAAGAAGGGTACAAAGAAACATTTAGTTCTTCCAGGCAGAGTCAGGAGAATTTATAATGGAGAATGGAAAGTGGCAGAGAAGCGAAATTATTACTTAGTCATTTTTTTACTGAGGAAGATACCAGAAATCGGTCAGAACCAGAGATCCAAGTGTGTAGGGAGAGCAAGGAGCGCAAGGAGCTGAAGGAAGAGAGTATTAATACATGGATTATATAGTTTTTTTAAGATTCCCTACAGTGTGGAAAAAGTCCCTGCGGCCCAACAAGTCCACACCAACCCTCCGAAGAGCAATCCACCCAGTCCCACTCCCCTACATTAACCCCTGACTAATCTACCTAGTACTACAGGCAATTTTAGCATGGCCAATTCACCTGACTTGCACATCTTTGGACTGTGGGAGGAAACTGGAGCACCCGGAGGAAACCCACGCAGACACGGGGAGAATGTGCAAACTCTACACAGACAGTTGCCCGAGACGGGAATTGAACCCGGGTCCCTGGCACTGTGAGGCAGCAGTGCTGACCACTGAGACACCGTGCCAGCCCTAAAGGAAAAACTGATGAGGCTGAAAGCTGATAAATTCTGAGGACTTGACATTCTACATCCCCGAATGTTAGAGGAAGTGGCTATAGAGACAGTCACATTGGTTATTGTCTGACAAAAGTCTATAGATTCTGGAACAATTGTAATGGATTTAAAAGTAGCAAATGTGACTCCATTATTTAAGAAGGGAGAGAGAAAGAAACCACAGATATGTTAGCCTTACAACAGCAGTAGGGAAAATGCTAGAATCCATTTTAAAGGATGGAATAAATAGACATTTGGATAGTAACTTTCTGATTGGGTATAGTGACATGGATTCTAAATGGGAAATTGTACTTTATGAATTTGTTGCAGTTTAAAAACCGAGAAAGGAAACCTTTTGGTCAAGAGCATACTTAGAATTTCAAGATAAAGTCCTCCACAGGAGTCTGGTTAGAAAACTAAAAGCAAATGTGATAAGTCTGCTATGGATTAATGATTGACACACGAGAAAAAACAGAAATAAATGGGTCACTCTTGCCTTTGCAGACTGTGATTTCTGGGATACTGCAAAGATCATCAATTGGGCCCCAGCTGTTCACAGAGATATCAATGATTTGGAGTTAGAGACCAAACGTACTATTTCCAAATTTTTAGATGACAAAAACCTAAGTGGGAATGTATGTTGTGAGGAAGATTAAAAGAAGTTTCAGGAGGATATAGAAGGACATAGTGAGTGGGAAACCACGTGAAGAGCATTTTTTAAATGGCAAAAGGTTGGAAACAGTCGATGTACAAAAGGACCTTGGTGTACTTGTTGATAATTTACTGAAGGCTAACCCGCAGATGCAACATGTTATTAGGAAGATTAACAAAATGTTAGCCTTTATTGCAAGAGGATTTGATTACAGCAGCAGCGGAGTCTTGCTTCAGTTGTACAGGAATTTAGTTAGACTGAACCTGGAGTATTGTTTTACAATTTTGGTTTCCTTATCTCAGGAAAGATATTATTGCCATACAGGGAGTACAGTGAAGATTTACCAGAGTGAAAGGTTCCCAGGATGGCAGGACTGGCCAATGAAGAGACTGAGCAAACTAGGCCTGTATTCTCTACAGTTTCAAAAAATGAGAAGTGAATTCATCAAAACTTATAAAATACTTAAAGGGATAGTGGAGATAATGTATTTCCCCTGGTTGGGGAATTTAAAAAGAGGGGGCACAATTTAAAAATTAAGGAGATGTCTCTTAGGTCTGAGATGAGGAGAATTCCCAGCGGACTGGGAATTTGGAACTCTCTACTGCAGACGCCTGTGGAAGGTCAGTCTTTGAGTATGTTTAAGGTAGAGATAGATAGCTCACTGGTTACCAACGCTGTGCAGGGTCATGGGGATGGGGTGGTTAAAAGGCATTCATGTGTTTGATCAGCCATGATCCTATTGAATGATGGGAAAGGCTTGATAGGCTGCTGCAAAATCTCACGTCAGTCTTCAAGGTGGAAAACGTGAGTAATATCCCAAACCTTCAAGAGAGTCAGGGGCAGAGCTGAATATGGTGGCCATCACCAAGGGGAGGGTGTTAGAAAAACTGACTGGCCTGAAGGTGGATAAATCATGTGGACCAGATGGACTACACCCCAGAGTACTAAAAGAGCTAACTGAAGAGGTAGTGGAGGAGTTAATGGTGATCTTTAAGGAATTGCTAGAGTCAGGGAGGGTCCTGGAATACTGGAAAATTGCTAATGTGACACCCCTGTTTAAAAAGATTGTAAGGCAAAAGATGGAAAATTACAGGCTGATTAGCCTAACCTCGGTCATGGGTAAGATTTTGGAATCCATTGTGAAGGATGAGATTTCTGAATATTTAGAAGTATATGGTAAAATAAGGTAAAGTCAGCTTAGGTTCATCCTGCCTGACAAACCTTCTAGAACTCTTTGAGGAAGTAATGAGCAGATTAGACCAATGTGAACCAATAGTCGAAGAATGTGTTGCTGGAAAAGCACAGCAGGTCAGGCAGCATCCGAGGAGCAGGAGAATCGATGTTTCGAGCATAAGCCCTTTATCAGAAACCCTTCATCTCCTGCTTCTCGGATGCTGCCTGATCGGCTGTGTTTCATCAGCACCACACTCTTTGACTCTGATCTCCACCATCTGCAGTCCTCATTTTTTCCCAATGAGAGCCAATGGGTGTTATCTATCTGGACTTCAAGAAGGCCTTTGACAAGGTGCCACACAGAAGGCTGCTGAGTAAGATAAGAGCCCATGGTGTTAGAGGGAATGTACTAGCATGGATAGAAGCTTGACTGTCTGTCAGAAGGTGGAGAGTGGGGATGAAAGGGTCTTTTTCAGGATGGCAGCCGGTGACAAGTGGTGTTCCACAAGGTTCCGTTTTGGGCCACAACCTTTCACTTTGTACATTAATGATTTGATGGAGGAACTGAGGCCATTCTGGCTAGGTTTGCAGATGATACACAGATAGGTAGAGGGTCAGGTAGCATTGAGGAAGTGTAGAGGCTGCAGAAGGATTTGGGCAAATTAGGAGAGTGGGCAAAGAAGTGGCAGATGGAGTACAATGTGGGAAAGTGTGAGGTCATGCACTTTGGTCGGAAGAATAGAAGCATGGACCATTTTCTAAATGGGGAGAAAATTCAGAAATCTGAAGTAAAAGAGACTTGGAATTTCTAGTCCAAGCTTCTCTCAAGATAAACCTGCAGATTGAGTGATGACATTTATTTCAAGAGGAGTTGAATATAAAAGCAGGAATGTACTTCTGAGACTCTATAAGGCTCTGGTCAGGCCACATTTGGAGTGTTGTGCACAGTTTTGGGCCCTATATCTCAGGAAGGATGAACTGGCCCTGGAGTGTGTTCATTGGAGGGTCACAAGAATAGTCTCAGGATTGAATAGATTAACATATGAGGAACGATTGAGGACTCTGGGTTAAGACTCAATGGAGTTTAGACGGATGAGGGGGGGATCTAATTGAAACTAAGAGAATACTGAATAGCCTGGACAGAGTGGATATTGGGAAGGTGTTTCCATTGGTAGGAGAGGTGAGGATCCAATGGCACATCCTTAGAGTAAAGGGAAGACATTTTTAGAACAGAGATAAGGAGAAACTTCTTCAGTCAAAGAGTGGTGAATCTGTGGAATTCACAGAAGGCTGTGGAGGCCAGGTCATTGAGTATATTTAAGACTGAGATAGGTAGGTTTTTGATTGTCAAGGCAAAAAATACGGAGGTATGGCATTGAGGGTGAGTTGGAGGTTTGGATTAGGAATTGGCTGGCTGGAAGAAGACAGAGGGTAGTAGTTGATGGTAAAGATTCTTCTTGGAGTGCAGTTACTAGCGGTGTTCCACAAGGATCTGTTTTGGGACCATTGCTGTTTGTCATTTTTATAAATGATCTGGAGGAGGGGCTAGAAGGTTGGGTGAGCAAGTTTGCGGATGCTACGAAAGTCGGTGGAGTTGTAGACAGTGAGGAAGGATGTGTCAGGTTACAGCGGGATATAGATAAGCTGCAGAGCTGGGCAGAAAGGTGGCAAATGGAGTTCAATGTAGCTAAGTGTGAGGTGATTCACTTTGGTAAGAGTAACAAAAAGATGGGGTACTGGGCTAATGGTCGGATACTTGGTAGTGTGGATGACCAGAGGGATCTTGGTGTCCATGTACACAGATCTTTGAAAGTTGCCACCCAGGTAAATACTGCAGTGAAGGAGGCATATGGCGTACTGGCTTTTATTGGGAGAGGAATTGAGTTCCGGAGTCCTGAGGTCATGTTGCAGTTGTATAAGACTCTGGTGCGGCCGCATCTGGTGTATTGTGTGCAGTTTTGGTCGCCATACTATAGGAAGGATGTGGAGGCACTGGAACGGGTGCAGAGGAGGTTTACCAGGATGTTGCCTGGTATGGTAGGAAGATCGTATGAGGAAAGGCTGAGTCACTTGGGGCTGTTTTCATTGGAGAAAAGAAGGTTTAGGGGTGACTTGATAGAGGTGTACAAGATGATTAGGGGTTTTGATAGGGTTGACCATGAGAACCTTTTTCCACGTATGGAGTCAGCTATTACGAGGGGGCATAGCTTTAAATTAAGGGGTGGTAGGTATAGGACAGATGTTAGGGGTAGATTCTTTACTCAGCGTGTCGTGAGTTCATGGAATGCCCTGCCAGTAGCAGTGGTGGACTCTCCATCTTTATGGGCATTTAAACGGGCATTGGATAGGCATATGGAGGATAGTGGGCTAGTGTAGGTTAGGTGGGCTTTGATCGGTGCAACATCGAGGGCCAAAGGGCCTGTACTGCACTGTATTGTTCTATGTTCTATGTTCTATGGATCAAGGACTACAGTGAGAAAGCTGGAGATTGAGGTTGAGAAACATATCAACCATGATTTAATGGTGGAGCAGACTTGTGCTGATTGGCCTCATTTCTGCTCCTATGTCGTTTGGTCTCTCTTCCACTCACACATACACATACACAAACACACATACAGCCACGTTTCAGCCTTCAGCCATGGAAGAGTACCTTTTCTCAATGTTTGCCATGCTCACCCTACCAGATCATATCCTTATTGAATGTTTGTATTTGAATTCCTCTCCCTCTCTCTATTTCCCTCTCTCTCTCTCTTACTTTCCATAGACTGGGAGAAGTGGCCGAATATGAGGACATTTAAGAGGGAGAGGGCTTGTTGCTAAATATTAAATTTATGGGGCATGAGTAAGACACAAAGGTAGAATGGTCATAATTCTACATCATCAGAATAAATGAAATTTCTAAACGGTCCTTACTCAAAACAAAAATAAATCAATAAAAAGAGATGATGGTACAACATGTTCAGAGAAGCTATGGATGTTAAAAATATCTGTTAGGTTTTGAATGTGCTTTGCATAGAATGTAGTGATGCCTTTGACCATCTGAGGTACCAATGGGTTGAAGAAGCAAAAGTAGAGGTGTGGAGAACTACTCTGCAGGGACACTGGGATGGGGAAGATTGGTTTTATTAGCCCAACTTCCACCTCACCGAGTCTTGGATGACATGGTACATCCAGTAGGAACTGTTTCCTCAGTAGCACCATGTTTGAGACGGGCTGCTGCTTTCCATCACTTCAAAGTGATGTCAGGTACCTTCTGGCACGTGTGCACTTTGCAGCACCTAGAAGTGGTATCTGCAACATTCACACCATCCAATATTGCTGCTGTCTCCTCCTTGACTACTGTCCTGGCAGTTCTCTTTCTCTAATTAAGACAGATGCAAAATATTAATTTACCATCACAGCAATGCTTATGATTGTTTTGGTTGGCACAATCAAATATTCTTTTTGGTTTTTAGTCACTCTCATTTTTCCTTTGTCTACCCTTTTACTGTTGATGTGTTAACAAAAGATTTTTGGGTTTCCTTTTAAGTTGTCCACTATTAATATACTGTATTCTCTTTCAGTCCCTCATATTCCTTTTATTTAGATCACATCTGGACTTTCTGTATTCAGCTTGGTTTCCTTCTATGTGATGAATGTTTTCTGGAATTATAATGAATAGTACATTCAACTTGGGGTGTTGCAGTTCTTGGGGGATGATTTTCTCATTTTGATATATCCCAGTGCAGTACCTGATTCCCCACATGATAAATACACCAGCCACTCTGACCAATGATAAGGAAGGCTCCTTCACCACTAACACTCAAATCGTGTTTAAATCTCTTCTTTATAGAGAACAGCCCCAGTTTCTCTAACCTATCCAGGTGACAAAAGAAGGTCTTATTCATGAAGTCATTTTTGGGAATCTTTCTAGTGCCCTGCCTAAAGCTTTCCTATTCTTCCTGAACTGCGATGCCCAGGATTTGCCCCAATACTCTAATTGAGGCCAAACCAGTGTTTTATGATAACCAGGCTTATCTTAAAGCTTAGAACAGCATCTTATTTAACACATGCAGCCTTGAGGACTCAATATCAAGAACAACAATTTTACAGCCAAACATCTTCTTCCATGTCCTTTACCCACACACACACACCCCAGGCTCTTTCATCACATGGGCTGCTTTCAGCACAGCCCACAGTGAGTGTGAGAAGTAGTGAAGTATTGTTTTGGATGTACAGCAATGAAGAGAAGCAAAAGGAGAGTATTGTGAAGAGAGAATGTTATTGGTGAAGATGGATCATTCTGAGTGTATTGAATTTCTTGCTTGACTGCAGCCATATCCCTGGAGCTAAGCAGTGTGTACTGATCTCCTGAGGAAGGTTGATGTTAGAGCATTTTCTGTAAACTGGGGGTGGAAAAGGATTTCTCAGGGACCTCCAATGAAGATAGTGCCATGACCTGTTGGGTTTCTCCAGCACTTGCTGTTATTATTATAAAATAACTTTTGTTTCCAGCATTAGTTGCAATGAAATGGTTCTTGTTATTTGGCAACTGGAATGCGTCTAATGTTTAAGAGGCGTTGACTGTTTAAGTGTGGTCAGAGGTGTTTGGTATCTGCTTTCCCAAATAAGCAGCAGCCACTAAATAGATCAAGAATTGTTGGCTGGATGCCTGAGCTATTATAATTAGCTGCACAAATATTATTGCTGAGTGGGGCAATACTACACGTATGTGCAGTGCCTGCCCATTTCTTAATGCGATCAAATTTCAAGGTCAAAAATTCTAATCTCTGATATATCATTGTTCTATCCTCTCAAGAGATTACTATGATATATGTATCATGTAATCTCAATCAAGGTTTATAATTATATCATGTTGTGTTTATTTTTTCAGGAAAATGGAATTGTTTGTAATTGTTAAACATGTTTAGTTTGTGAGGGAAGCGATGGATGTTTTGGTTTGATTTTCCAGGTAAACAGTGAAGAATAATTAGCTAAATCTTTTTTGATTTATTATTGTCACATGTACCTAGTACAATGAAAAGTTTTGTTTGGTGTGTAGTACAGGCAGCTCATACCATACAAAGTGCATTATGGTAACAGAATTAGGAATACAATGTTACAGTGCACTGTTTCTGTTCATTTTCTATAATATTTTGTAGAGAGCTAAAAACAAACACACATTAGTGTTGTGGATAAATTGCATATTACATTGACTTTTACTTTGATACGTTTTGCTATTTGTGTTTTCTTTCTTCATCCTGGCTTTTTCAGGTTGGCTGTTATTTTCTGTCTCTTTTTTTTCCTTCCATTGTCTTTATCTTTCTCACTTCTGTTGTCCTCAATGAATTTTCACTTAAATCACTTATTCACAGTGCCAGTAAATTACATTTGATTACACCTTTTTGTCATGTCCAATGTCATCTTTTTTTAACCTATGGGCTTTAATTGATGTGGGCAATGCTCAAAATTGCTCAGATATACCCTGACCACAAAATGCAGGGCAATCCAGTTAACTAGTTCCTGCTCTATCAGTTTTAGTTTTGCTCATTAATAAAGCAATGGTAGATGTCATCAGCAGTGCTATCAAACAGCACTTGTGCATCAATAAACTTGTTAACCATTGCGTGGTTTGGATTCCGTCACTGCCACCTGACTCCAGAATTGATTACAGCTTTGGTCCAAATACAGACAAAAGAGCTGAATTTGAGGGTAGGTGAATTTGACTGTGCCCTCAACATCAAAACAACACTTGGTTGACTGGCATCAAAGATCACTAGCACAATAAGCTCACATTTTCTTGCAGAGGGTGTGCTTATATGGAATGAGCTTTCAGATTAAGTGGTAAAGGTGGGTACCATTACAACAACTAAAAGGCATCTAGATGGGTACATGCATAGGAAGGGTTTAGAGGGATACGGGTCAAATGCTGGCAAATGGGACTAGATCAATTTAGGATATCTGGTCGGCATGGATGAGTTGACCAAAAGGTCTGTTCCATTCTGTATAACTCTATGACTCTATGACACGGGGAATCAGGGGTTATAACTATACTTAGCACAATGGAAGATGATTGTAGTAGTCACTGAAGGAACCCCTTAGGACTTCTTTGTCTTTTTGAAGATCTCATCAGTTAGTAAATTCAACACACAATAAACAACACACATGAGGTCCTGCAACAATAACAAAGATGAAAGTTAGGGAAAGAGGGAGGGGTTACAATAAAATAGAATGGGAGTGGAGGAAATAATGAAGCCCCACAGGATAGTAACCACAACCCAACCATCTTCAGCTGCTTCGTCAATGATCCTCCATCCGTCATAAAGTCAGAAGTGTGGGGGGTGGTGATGTTCACTGATGACTTGTTCATTGAAGCAGTCCATGTTTCAAAACCCACAGACCTGGTCAGGCTTGGGTTGGTAACTGGCAAGTACCATCCATGTCACACAAATGCTAGTCAATGACCATTTCCAACAAGAGAGAAATTAGCCATTTGGTAATGTTCCCCACCAACAAGAACCTAGCATATATAAATAGACCAGAAGCTTAAATACTGCATAGAAATACTGTGGCTCCAAGAGCAAGTCAAAGGTTAGCAATTCTGAACTAGCTAACTATCTTCAGATTCCCATCTGCACAATACTAATTAGGAGTATGATAAAATACTCTCCATTTGCCAAAATGAATGCAGCTCCAACAACACTTAAGAAGTTTAACAACATGAGGACAAACAAATCCACTTGTACAGTACCCTGTTTACCATCACTACATCTACTGCTTGTGCACTTTGGCTGCAGTGTGTACGATGTACTGTAATAACTCACTCAGCTTCCTTTGACATTGTCAACAAAACCAGCCATTTCTGACACCTAGAAAGACAAAGACCATTAATTCATGTTAATATTACCACCTGTAAATTCCCGTCTAACCACCACACCATCCTGACAAAACGAAAATTCTTTCTCTATCATTGGTCAAAATGCTGGACCTTCCTTCCTAACAGGACTCTGGCATACCCACAGCAGGTGAATACTGTGAGGGTTCAAGAAGGCCCAAGTGTTATGATCTATGCAAGGGGCTTAAGGACAGACAATAAATTCTGGTCTTTCCAGCAATATTCACATTCTATATAATAATACGTGCAACTTAGCCGATAACTGGACTCCAACAGTAGTTCAAGTGCATTGATAAATTTTGAGAATTCCTGTAATAAACTTCATCACGAAAGTTCGCTGTAATCTGCACACTATAACAGTCCAGAGATGATTGTGGAAGAGTCGGCTTGTCAAGGAGATTCGTATTCTGATGAGGAACAAATAAGTGAAAGAAGAAACAGAGAAAAGCCGCCATGCTGTCCTCCTGGGAGGGCAACTCATGTTCATCCTGCAAAGGTGGTTTCTGGTGTTAGCTCCACAGTAATACTGCCTGGAGGAGAGCAGTTAGCAAACCATGATTGACATGTTGGAAAGACCATATCCATGTGGTCCACCAGTTTATCCAAAGTGAAGCAGCAATTAGGAGGCCGTGTCTGGATGGAAGCCAGCTGTTAAAGTTATAAAGGCCTGTGATGCCGAACATTTACTGCAGCAGTCTGTACTATCTCGAACAGTTCCTGGAGATCACCAGGTGCACTACAGGACATTGCAAAGTGAAAATGCCATTTAACAAAACTCTGCTCAAATTGGAAGAGAATTCCTTTGTATTTCCAGGTATTGCAGACCTTTTTATACACTGAAAAATAAAAGCAAATTTAAAAACAAACTATTCCTGGCTAAGATAGTCAAAGTTTTTAAAATTCAGTCAGTTATGACTGCAAAGTCTTTGCTTTTATTTCCTCCTATGACTGAGAACTCTCACTGCCAATCACGACCTAAAATCTCTGTATGCCAACCTGACAATTTCAGAAATGGAATGATTAAGTTAATCATTCCGAGTCTTCTCTCTGCCTAACAGACTCTGAAGCAGGTCTCAGACTAAGTCACTACCTTGGAAATGTGAAAGGGAGCTGTGTTACAAGAACTTTCTAACCAACCTGCCCACCAATGTTGTTACACACCACTGGAGCAGATAGGACCTGAACTTGAGGCTGGATTACAGGCTGAGGGCAGGTCCCTCATATCCCAACAATAATTACTGGGGTGAGTTTACCTCTGCTCAGACAGCTTGCCATGGTTGAATGGCTTTGACCCAGCCCTGTGATTGTTATCAGGCGACATTTCCACACCTCTCCAGGACGAACTCCTGCCTCTGTTTCAAGCTGGCTGCTGGCAATGACTCAGTGCCTCCAGGAACATTGGACTGCACCAAGAATACACTCAACAATGGAGCAGATTTCCAGGTAAGTCTGGGATCACCTCTGGGGCAGGCTGGCAGGCCACAGTGAGGTAATGGCACGGGCATTTAGCCAGGATCAGGTGGTGTACATGGGAAGAGGAAACGGAGAGGGGTGGGATCCAGAGGAGGGAGGCCACCTCATCCTTCACTGGCCAGCATCCTACAGGTCAGACTTGTTGTACTGCATGTTGAGAGAAGGCCTGAACTGTCACCAGTAACTCGGGGCAGTGGGAGGATGAAGCCCTTAAGTAGACATTAACTTATCCACAAGTCCACTGATCAATATGTACAAATCACTGGAATTAATAAAATGAAGCTGTTAAACTGACAATTATAGCCAGGGAACCATTCAGTAATGACTTATTTTACACCAGTCAATTTAGCACAGGGTTTCCATAGCTACTGTGAATACAGCAGTAGTGTGAGGCAACAGACAATGTAACTGTTGACCATATGTGCATTCTCTCAGTGAGGTAACACAGCATTGTCTCCATCATTGCTCTCAGTAAAACATCTACTTGGCAGAGCATCTTCCTCCCCAGGTTATATTTCTTTCTTTTACATTTTAAGGCTCATTTCATGCTCTCTTGATCTTTCCTGATCAGCAACCAGTGAGACCACACAGAATCTGAGCTGTGGGAGCAAACTGAAGGTTTCAGCTTCAAGCAGTGTCACGTAACAAACCTTGGATAAAATACATAAAGATCTGGGTTTAGGCGGTACTACGTAAGCTTGATCAAAAACAGATAATTTTCAGTTTGAAAATCTGTAATTCTGCATTTATTTCCTTAGTATTACAATTATGTGTATATAAATATTCACAGTTCACAAGGATATAAAGTGTTGTCAGTAAGACCCATAAATATACTTAGAACTAAAGCAAATATGCACTCTTATTAGTTAATTGTCCAGTAAAAAATGTCGTGTTATTAATGTAGTTTTCTAAAGATTGTTATGCATTAAATTGTTTTTTTCTGATTCAAGGTAAAATAAAGCACGTGACTTCCTATCATTCCTGCCTGATGATAAGCTGATTTGATCTGGTCCTCAATGAGGACGAGAAGCAAGGTCAAGTCCAATTAATGTCAAATGCCAGACTTTAACACCCGAATGAAGGGAGAAGCAGTTGACCTTATTTTATACAGTCTTACAGACTTCAGTCAGACTCAGAGACCTGTACAGGAAAGTGAGAGATGCTACTTAGTGGAGACACAGAATATTGGTCCGATAGAATCCCCATCAGAAGTGATGTCATTAACATCTCTTGCAGAGACGTATACTGTAAGGTTTCTAGGTGGTGCCTTACTGTGAGAAATCCAATCAGAAGGATTGAAAGGACTATGGAAGACTTTGTCTGGTGTAACACGGAAAAGAGAATCTATTGAAATGTTTAGAGGAAAACAGGATTTTAAAAGCGCTATGGATTTACTCAGTTGTGCTGAGAGTGCAGCATAATGTATAAATGTAATATGGAGTTACTAATTGTGTGAAGAAACTAATAAGGAATATGGTGGCTCAGCAGTTAGCACTGCTGCCTCATAGCACCAAGGTCCCAGGTTCAATTCCAACCTCGGAAGACTGTCTGTGTGGAATTTGCACATTCTCCCTGTGTCTGCATGGGTTTCCTCCGGATCGTTCTGGTTTCCTCCCACAATCCAAAGATGTGCAGGTTAGGTGAATTGGCCGTGCTAAATTGCCCATAGTGTAGGATGCATTAGTTAAAAGGAAAAGGGATTTGGGTTGGTTATGTTGGGCTGAAGGGCCTGTTTCCACACTGTAAGGAATCTAATCTAATATGTTCTAAAGATTGGTGAATGTTTCTTAAAGTAAGTTTTCTTTAAACTTAAAAGAATCACACAACAAGATTTCAAGTTGGTTATTGGGAATTCAAATGCTACATTATTCTACAAGGATCTGAACAACTATTTTACTGAAATCATTAACTCCTTTACTTGGTTAGAAGGACGTGGAAAATTTCTTTCAGTTAAACATTGGCAAGATCAAAACCACGGTTATCAGCCCCTGTGACAGAGTTGTTGCAGATTGCATCTGCTTTCCTCACTGACTGAAGAGACCAGGAATGTTCAAGTACAAAATATTAAACCTATGGTCCAAACTTCAACATTTCTACTCTCCTGAATCTGAAACCTCTTGCTCAAAAACAGTTCTACAGTCCATTACCACTTTAAGTATCTTGATCTAATAATTCTTGCTTATAGATGGATCTAGAATGTGAATAATTTAGTGTATTCAATTGCATGAAGTATCATCATCGATGTCTTAATTCATATCTATGCATGCATACATTCCAGCACAGGGTAATGGACTGTACAAGGAACAAATAAACCTATTACATTCCTGATGAAGGGCTTATGCCTGCAATGTCAACTCTCCTGCTCCTCGGATGCTGCCTGACCTGCTGTGATTTTCCAGTACCACACTTTTTGATTCTTTACTTCTCACTTGTTTTGCAGCAAAGGTTAGATTACAATAGTCCTAGCAGGCTACAGAGCTGCTCTCTCTTCCTCCGCTACATTGATGACTGCATTGGCGCCACCTCGTGCTCCCGCGAGGAGGTTGAGCAATTCATCAACTTCACCAACACATACCACCCTGACCTTAAATTTACCTGGACTATCTTTGACACCTCCCTCCCCTTCCTGGACCTCTCCATCTCCATTAATGACGACCGACTTGCCACTGACATTTTTTACAAACCCACCGACTCCCACAGTTACCTGGATTACACCTCTTCCCACCCTACCTCTTGCAAAAATGCCATCCCATATTCCCAATTCCTCTGCCTCCGCTGTATCTGCTCCCAGGAGGACCAGTTCCACCACAGAACACACCAGATGTCCTCCTTCTTTAGAGACCGCAATTTCCCTTCCTACGTGGTTAAAGATGCCCTCCAATGCATCTTGTCCACATCCCGCACCTCCGCCCTCAGACTCCACCCCTCCAACCATAACAAGGACAGAACGCCCCTGGTGCTCACCTTCCACCCTACCAACCTTCGCATAAACCAAATCATCCGCCGACATTTCCGCCACCTCCAAACAGACCCCACCACCAGGATTATATTTCTCTCCCCACCCCTCTCCGCCTTCCGCAAAGACCGTTCCCTCCGTGACTACCTGGTCAGGTCCACACCCCCCTACGACCCACCCTCCCATTCTGGCACCTTCCCCTGCCACTGCAGGAACTGTAAAACCTGCGCCCACACCTCCTCCCTCACCTCTATCCAAGGCCCTAAAGGAGCCTTCCACATCCATCAAAGTTTTACTTGCACATCCACTAATATCATCCGTTGCTCCCGATGCGGTCTCCTCTACATTGGGGAGACTGGGCGCCTCCGAGCAGAGCGCTTTAGGGAACATCTCCAGGACACTCGCACCAATCAACCAAACCGCCCCGTGGCCCAACATTTCAACTCCCCCTCCCACTCTGCCGAGGACATGGAGGTCCTGGGCCTCCTTCACCACCGCTCCCTCACCACCAGACGCCTGGAGGAAGAACGCCTCGTCTTCCGCCTCGGAACACTTCAACCCCAGGGCATCAGTGTGGACTTCAACAGTTTCCTCATTTCCCCTTCCCCCACCTCACCCTAGTTCCAAACTTCCAGCTCAGTAACTGTCCCCATGACTTGCCCGGACTTGTCCTACCTGCCTATCACCTTTTCCACCTATCCACTCCACCCTCTCCACCTTGACCTATCACCTTCATCTCCTCCCCCACTCACCCATTGTACTCTATGCTACTTTCTCCCCACCCCTACCCTCCTCTAGCTTATCTCTCCACGCTTCAGGCTCACTGCCTTTATTCCTGATGAAGGGCTTTTGCCCGAAACGTTGATTTCGAAGCTTCTTGGATGCTGCCTGAACTGCTCTTCCAGCGCCACTGGTCCAGAATCTCATTAGAGGGAGATGACCAGTGACAGATTAACACACCACAGGCAAGGGGAAAGGTTGAGAAGATGAGACCTACATGGTGACCTCAGCCAGTACAGGAATTGAATCCTCGCTGTTGGTGTTGTGCAGTCAACTAACCTCACTTTCCACACACTCACTGCTGCACCAATTAAAACCATTTGATCTTTGTGTTCTGTATGACTCAGTGGCAAACAAACTAATGTGCACTTTATAATTAGGCTGTTGATGAGACTTGGCTGGGCCTTTTACTAAAAGAATCCAAAAAATAATTGCAGGAAATTATTTATCAGGCTTGGTGACTGACATGGCCCCCTTCTTGTTGAATTTGCGATTCAGGGTTTGAATACACGGCTCAAAGCTGAGTGAGTGCTGCATTGCTGGAAATGCTGACTGATGCTTTATTAAATTCAGGCCTGATCTTGTCAGTTGGCAAGTCATATGGCACTATATGACGAAGAGCATGGTTATTATCACTGTTATTTAGTAAGTTTGCCGATGACACCAAAATTGGAAGCTTGGTGGACATCGAAGAAGGTTACCTCAGATTACAACAGGACCTTGATCAGATGGGCCAATAGGCTAAGGAATGGCAATGGAGTTTAATTCAGATAAATGCTGCATTTTGGAAAAGCAAATCAGAGCAGGACTTATACCCTTAAGGGTAAGGACCTGTGGAGTGTTGCTGAACACAGAGACCTTGGAGTGCAGGTTCATAGCTCCTTGAAAGTAGAGTCGCAGGTAGGTAGGATAGTGAAGAAGGTAAAAACAATAACTGCAGATGCTGGAAAGCAAATACTGGATTAGTGGTGCTGGGAGAGCACAGCAGTTCAGGCAACATCCAACGAGCAGCGAAATCGACGTTTCGGGCAAAAGCCCTTCATCAGGAATAAAGGCAGTGAGCCTGAAACGTGGAGAGATAAGCTAGAGGAGGGTGGGGGTGGAGAGAAAGTAGCTTAGAGTACAATGCGTGAGTGGGGGAGGAGATGAAGGTGATAGGTCAAGGAGGAGAGGGTGGAGTGGATAGGTGGAAAAGGAGATAGGCAGGTCGGACAAGTCCGGACAAGTCAAGGAGATAGTGCTGAGCTGGAAGTTTGAGCTTCAGAGCAGAGGAAATGACCTGGGAGTTGCAGTGGGAGAGGGACTCCCTGAGATTCTTGTAGAGAGAGGAGGAAAACTTCTTCAAGGCAAGCATCCTTGCAAGAGGATTCGCAGTAGGGTTAAAATCAACGAGGGTATGCTTTCCTTTATTGGTCAGAGCATTAAGTATAGGAGTTGAAAGGTCATGTTGAGGCTGTTCGGGACATTGGTTTGGCCGGTTTTGGAATATTGTATGCAATTCTGGTCTCCTTCCTATTGGAAGGATGTTGTGAAACTTGAAAGAGTTCAGAAAAGATTTACAAGGATGTTGCCAGGGTTGAAGGATTTGAGCTATAGGGAGAGTTGAATAAGCTAGGGCTGTTTTCCCTGGAGGTTCAGAGGCTGAGGGGTGATTTCATAAAGGTTTATAAAATCATGAATGGCATGGATAGGGTAAATAGACAAGGTCTTTTCCCTGGGTGGGTGAGTCCAGAACTAGAGGGAACATAGAACCATAGGGTGAGAGGGCAAGATATAAAAGGGACCTAAGGGGCAATGTTTTCACATGGAGGGTGCTGTGTGCATGGAATGAGCTGCTAGAGAAAGTGGAGGCTGCTACAATTACAGCATTTAAAAGGCATCTGGATGGGTATATGAATAGGAAGGATTGAGAGGGATATGGCAAAAGTGAGGACTGCAGATGCTGGAGATTAGAGTTGAGAGTGTGATGCTGGAAAAGCACAGCAGGTCAGGTAGCATCCAAGGAGCAGGAGAGTCGATGTTTTGGGCAAAAGCTGTTCATCTGGAATGAGACTGTGAGTTGCAGGTAAATAAATGGTGAGATAAATGGGAGGGGGGGGGTGGGGCTGGGGGGAAGGTATCTGAGAGTGCAATAGGTGGATGGAGGTGGGGATAAAGGTGATAGGTCAGAGAGGAGGTTGGAGCAGATAGGTGTGAAGGAAGATGGACAGGTAGGACAGGTCATGAGAGCAGTACCGAGTTGGAAGTCTAAATTTGGGATAAGGTAGTGGGAGGGGAAATGAGGAAACTGGTGAAATCCACATTGATACCATGGGGTTGGAGGGTCCCGCGGCAGAAGATCAGGTGTTCTTCTTCCAGGCGTCAAGTGGTGAGGGAGCAGCGATGGACGAGGCCCAGGACCTGCATGTCCTCGACGGAGTGGGAGGGGGAGTTGAAGTGTTCGGCCACGGGGCGATGGGATTGGTTGGTGCAGTTGTCCCAGAGATGTTATCTGAAGCACTGTGCGAGAAGGCATCCTGTCTCCCCAACGTAGAGGAGCACACATCGGTATTAACGGATATGGTAACTGACGTGTGGAAGTGCAGGTGAAACTTTGATGGATGTGGAAGGCTCCTTTGGGGCCTTGGGCAGAGGTGAGGGGGGAGGTGTGGATGCAGGTTTTGCAATTTCTGTGGTGGTAGAGAAAGGTGCCAGGAGGGGACGGTGGGTTGGTGGGGGAGGTGGACCTTACGAGGGTATTGCGGAGGGAGCGATCTTTACAGGAGGTGGACAGGGGTCAGGAGGGAAATATAACTCTGGTGGTGGGGTTGTTTGGAGGTGGTGGAAATGGTGAAGAATGATGCAATGTATTGGAGAGATATGGACCAAATATGGGCAAATGGGACTAGATTGGGTTAAGATATCTGGTTGGCATGGATGTGCTGTTTCCGTGCTATACATCTCTAAGACTGTATTTTGGCTAATCTTTAAAAGATCTATAGAAATGCAGCTCAGTTTGTTTGGAATATCCTAGACAAGAATGCATAAAATGAAAACCCCTTCTTACATAGAATTAAATAGGACAGATAGATATTTTGGAATATGATTACCTTCGAAAGAAATTTATTGCCTGATGAAGAAAACAACCACTATGTTAACTTGGAGCAATGATGCAAAATTAGTTAGCTTAGTTGGCTGGACAGCTGGTTTGCCATGCAGACTGATACCACCAGCATCAGGTCAATTCCCACAGCTAGTTGAGGTGACCATGAATGGACTCTCTTTCTCAACCTTTCCCCTTGCCTGGTGCATGGTGACCTTCAGATTAAGTTACCACCAATCATCTCTCTCTCTCTCTCGAATGAGAGAGTAGTCTCACGGTCCAGTAGAACTGTGGTGACTTTATATATCCTATGGTTAAGTCTATATAGGGTGAATCCGAACAACTTTGTTCATTGCTGCTCTGCATTGGTTCAACATAATTAATTTGCATTAAGTTTTCTAAGACTTAGATGTCTTTTAAAACTTCACCCTTAGCCTTGTCAACATCAGTCACACAACATACAGTTCATCTCCTTTTCATTTTGTGTGTGGCACGTCACATTAGTTGGTATTAAATTCAATCGCCAACTATTTATTCTTTCATATTTTGTCAAACTCAATCTCTATTTTGGAGAAAGTGAGGACTGCAGATACTGAAGATCAGAGTCGAAAAGTGTGACGCTGGAAAAGCACAGCAGGTCAGGCAGCATCTGAGGAGCAGGAGAATCAATGTTTCGGGCATAAGCCCTTCATCATAAAATGTCGATTCTCCTGCTCCTAGGTTACTCCCTGACCTGCTGTGCTTTTCCAGCGCCACACTTTTTGACTCAATCTGCATTTTGCCCATTGCTCCATCCAGTTTCACATAAAGCTGGGTGCTTGATGTTAAGTATCTAAATTACTTATGCAGCACATTCAATTCTCAGTCGGAGAAAGTGAGGACTGCAGATGCTGGAGAACAGAGTCGAGAGTGTGTTGCTGGGAAAGCACAGCAGGTCAGGCAGCATCCGAGGAGCAGGAGAATCAACATTTCAGGCATAAGCCCTTGATTAGGAATATATAAAACACTGTAGCAAGACTCTCCTAATGAAATCTCATTGCCCAGCCCTATTCAAAATTTCTTATTCACTCTCAGGGTTCATTTACCTGAAATCCCTATAGGTTGGAATTAATATAATGTCTTTTCATGACAAATTTTATGAACATTATTTTGGGTTGTCACTTTCAAGGAAGCTAATCAAGCAGGGTCTTCCATTTCTGAATCGACAATGACTGCTGTAAACAAGGTTATTGATGACCCTCACATTTCCTCTGGATAACCAAATCTATGGTGTGTGATCCGAACAAATTTAATGCACAGTATGCCTTGAGAGACTTAGGAGTGAGTTAATTGGCAACTACTGTACTGACGGATATAGTAAATGGCAGAATCCTTCACAGCATTGATGTACAGTGGGATCTCTGGGTGCAAGTTCATTACTCCCAGCAAGTGGCAACACAAGTGCATAAAGTGGTAAAGAAGGTGTACATTCTATGTTCCTTTCAACAGACTCAGGCTATTTTATTAAGCTAATCATAATTGCTTGAGAAAGAAGCTGTGATTTTTCTATGGTAAGATGTGAGGTCAAGCTGATATCAACAAGATCACAGTGTCTGACTGATCTGCACCTAGCTCCAATACAGAAACTGACTTTAAGAGTTCTGCTAACAAACCTTCAGCTTCAGTAACCTATTCAGAGATACTGTTATAGCATCCTCAAGGCCAAGGAAATGAGATATCAACAATTGACAAAAGTTAATGTGTTCTGATTTGTACAGTTTGGTTGGGGGGTGATGCTGCTAAGTTATTGGATATACAGAGGAACCTCAATTATCCATCATTTGATTATCTGAATTTCGGATTATCTGACAAGATCAACTTTGTTATCCAGCATTTGATTAACCAAACAAAATACTCCCTGCCTGTGTCCTACAGATAACTGAGGTTCCCCTATAAACATAGCATTCCAAGGATACTCTTGGATGGTTGATGCTGTTAGTCAGCATAGACATGATGGGCTGAAGGACCTGTTCCTGTTCTGTATGAGACTATGACTGAATGCTGTACTGAGTGATCGGTTATACAGTAAGAACCTACACTAATGCCTGCTGAACTGATCACTCCCTGACAGTAGTGTGCTCCTGCTTAATTGTAACAATTATCAATTGAAATAGAGAAACTGTTAACCTTAAAGCTTTGGCCCAAGTTGTCTTTTTAACAACAAATCCAGGCTGTAAGTACTAATAGACTGAGGTATCCAAACAGGAAACTGTCTCTAACAAAGAATGGTAAAGGTAATGAGTGAGTTGGTCTCAAACTATGTGCCAGGGAAGTGATTCACAAAGAAAATGTAGAGTATATGAGTCACATAGATGGAAATGACATTCTCTAAGACCAAACATTGGGCACAATGTCCATGTGTTAGCCAGCAATGATGAAGGTGCATGGCAAACTAGAAGCAGGCTAAAATACTGAACAAACATTAAATTACAAAGGCAGAATTAGCAAACAGCATAAAAGGCCAGCGATAGAGAAACAATGTTTGTAGAAACTGGAAGAAGAAAGGGAAAGCAGGAGAATCTTGAATTTGAAAATGGTTTAGCCAAGGACAGTTTCTTGAGAACCAGTGAATAAAGATTAAGGATCAGTGAATTGTTAGACAGTGTCCAAGCAGGAATATCAAGCTGAGCAGTTACAGGAAACCAGTAGGATGTGAAGGTCACATATAAGGTCACGGAAAAACATATTCTAGAGAAACAGTATGACATCAACTGTAAAAAGTTCAAGGGAATGCATCAAAAATTATAGATCCATTAAGGTCTATTATGGTCATGACTCCCAGTATCGGCAGCTACAAGGATGGGAAAGAAAATGATTGAGATTGGAAATCGGGGTCACTCCACTGCAATAGGATTGACCACTGCCCATGAACCTGATACATTGGAAATGGTACATGCCACCTGGTGATGCTGGTGCTTGGGCCATGTTCAACTGAGTATTGGAAAAACCATGCAATACAGAGAGGTAAGGAAAATCATATGTGATTAAATAAGGTTGGGACAAGAAGGAGAATCCCAAAGGCAATTTCTTAGATACTCTGAAAGGCCACAACAAGGAAGTTGTACTTTTGTCTTTTCACCTAGAGTTATTGGGAGGGATAGAATTATGATTACAAGGATATTCAAGTCTCCCTGTTCTGCAGCATTCTGAGGTGTCTCACCATTTAAATAATGTTTTGTAGTTTTCCTGACAAACTAGACAAGGTCAGATTTTCCAATATTATACACCATCTGTCAGACCTTTGCTCACTCACTTTACGTATTTATTTCTCTTATATCTTGCTTACACATTGTTTTCCTACCTATGTTCATATCATCAGCAAATGTAGTACAACACGGCTGGTTTCATTATCTCAGGCATTAATGTAGATTGTAAACAGTTACAAGTTCCAGTGCTGAACTCTGCAACACTCTACTAATTATGGCTTGCCAAGATGAAAATCAACCATTTTTCCTGACTGTTTCTTGTTATTCTTGTGTCCATGCTAATATATCACCCTCAACAGCATATGTCCTTAACATCTATAGCAATCTTTTATTTGACACCTTGTTGGATGTCTTTGGAAAGCCAAACACAACATGCAGAGGAACCTCGATTAACCGACATTCGATTATCTGAACTTTGGATTGTCCGAACAAGATCGCAAGGTCCTGATGCTTGGCTAAACTGTGTTATCCAGCATTCGATTATCCAAACATTCATGTCGTTTGGATAATTGAGGTTCCTCTGTATTCTAATAAATCTGTCATACACAATTTCCTTTCCACCAAAACCATGTTCACTTTGCCTGATAATATTGCTATCCTCAAATATATTATGAACATTCAATGTATACATTTAAAATTTGGACACAGATTATTAAAATACTTTTACCACTGAAAATCATATCACCTTTGATATTTTCAGCTCCATAGGGTAATGCATATCAAGTAATTACCTAATTAAATATGGACATATCCCTCTGTCCTTGATCTCTTCTTCAGATTAATGATGAATCTGAGAGTATCAAGCCACAAGACAGGATAATTGGAATTACCACGCATGATCTTTTATTTGAGAAAATGACTGTGAACTTGTTGAATTCACATGATGAAGAAAACATGTTGTTAAAATGCATTACTGTCAAGTCATCCAAACAATCAACATAATGAGCAAGTTTGGAAGTAGGAGCTTCCTAGAGGGACTCTGACCAACCCATTCCACCTTCAAAAGCTGACCTCCTGGAAATGGAACTAAGAAAACCTCACACCTCACCGACAATCTTTTGCCTTTCAGGAATTTCGCTTCAACTTTAAATCATCATCACCATCAGATAAACTGCAGAGCTACTGCAGCAGAAGCAAATATAAGTTACAACCATTTGATTTAACCATAATCTGATTCTAACCTGGCATGAAGGTAGGGTAGGGAGGTTTAATGGAGTAGTGCAAATGTTGTGGGATCAGTAATTACAGTGTCCCTGGGGATAGAAGTTCAGATCCTACTGTGGCAGATCGTAAAATTTGTAATGTATAAAAATATTGGAATTAAAAACTTGTCCAATGGTCACCATAGAGTTGTGTCCTGAATGTTGTGACTTTATGTGAAGTGACTTTAAATAAATTAACATTTCTCATAGAAATTAATGCGAAATCTAGAGTTGGGTTCCTTGGGTCACTTCTGAAATACTGTGTACAATCCTGGTTATCCTGCTATAGGAAGGATACTCTTAAATTGGAGACGGCACAGAAAGGACTTACATGAATATTACTGGGACTGGAGGGTCTGAGTTATAAGGAGAGGTTGGATTGGCTGGGACTTTTTTCCCTGGAGCATAGGAGGTTGATGGGTGACCATGTAGATATTTATAAAGTTATGAGGGGCATAGATAAGGAAAATACCATTCAAAACGAGAGGGCATCACTTTAAGATGAGAAGGGGAAAGACTTAAAAGGGGCAACTTTTTCACACAGAAGGTGGTGCATACGCAGAATGAACTGCCAGAGGAAGTGATAGATGTAGATACAGTTGCAACATTTAAAAGAAATTTGGACAGGTACATACATAGGAAAGGTTTAGAGGGATGTGAGGAGAAAGTGAGGACTGCAGATGCTGGAGATCAGAGCTGAAAATGTGTTGCTGGAAAAGCGCAGCAGGTCAGGCAGCATCAAAGGAGCAGGAGAATCGACGTTTTGGGCATGAGCCCTTCTTCAGGAAGTGAGCCAAACACAGGCAAATGAGACGAATTCAGTTTGGGAATCCTGATTAGTATGTACAAGTTGGACTGAAGGGTCTGTTTACATGCTGTATAGCTTTGACATTTTTTGCTTGAGAAAAACACTGTACATGTTGAAACAGTATGAAAGCTATACAGACGTGTAATATCTAATAAAATAAATCATTAAACATGAAAGAAATACTGTACATATGGACACTTCAGGACCTTTCTCATCAGAAAATATCTTTAAAACATTATTAAGTTAAAATGCTGTCCGTTCCTAAATTCATAAACAAAATAATTGTCAACATGAAAAAAACATGAAAATATCAAACAACTATAATGTAATTGTAAGTTCTGTCTTTTTAATATGTGGAAGTATCTCTCTGTCTGTCTCTATCTGTCTCTCTCTCTCTCTCTATCACACACACATACATACACTTTCACTCACACATACCCATGTGTGCATTCGCTCTCATACGCGCACTCTCACTCACACACATGCACTCTTACCCATATTCATTCTCACTCACGCAAGCAGATATCCAGGTAACAAAAACAGGACACTGTTTCCAAGGAGGGAAAACAAGAGATTATGGAAAAGCTGTTCTAATCTTGGTGGAATATGAGATGTAAAGGTCCTTCATAACACATTAACTTGCTTATTTTATTTTGTAAGAAGCCGATGGTTCTCAATACATGACTGTCAATTATAGAAACTGGAATAAAACATAAACAGAAATTTCTGGAGAAACTCAGCAGGTTTGGTAGCATCTGTGGAGAGAGAAAGCAAAGTTAATGTTTTAGGACTGCTGACCCTTCTTCAGATCATCCCTGCTGTATCCCACGGTGATCTCGTGGTTGACTTGATTGATAATATCCATGTTGCGATCATGGTATTAGACAAAAGGCAGCAATGTACACACTCCCTGAAACAGGGGTTTCACAACAAGTTATTTTTCATCAATACATGGCCAAAGAGCTGACAAAATACAGTCAGCTGCCAGGCTAACTTGTTCTCTATGGATGATTTGTTACTGACTTTAGAAGGTGAGAAACAGAGAGTGCAAGGGGCTAGGGGAAGAGATGATAGAATTCCTCCAAATGGTGAGTTCTCAGGTAAATTTCAAGAAGGTTTGGATAAGATAAGAGGTTGACGTTCTTGAGCTAATTCTTTGAACGTGTTATAGATAAAGCAAAGTGTGACTGATAAACAAATTCAGCCTGTGTTGTTTCTGGATCTGACACAATGTCAGAAATTCAGTGAGAATTATATTATTAGGGTAACTCACTTTTCGATCAAGGAATGCAATGGGAATAGGATGAGGAGTCTAGATGCAAGTGTGCGGCGAAAAAGAAGCTTGTATACAGGCCTGGACCGAGAGGTTGTGAATGCTCTCAGGGATTTATACTGAATAGTGGCAGCAATGGACACCAGTTCCTTATGTCAGAAACACAGTCATCCAACAGCATGGCCTACACTACCAAAGTATTGTCTGTGGTAGCAAAATACTAATCCCTTTGTGAGTGGCACTCACTTACTACTTTCAGTGTGGGGAATCATTTGGTGGTGTTCACCAGGACTCTCCTGGTCCATTATACACAGCCTCATCTCTCATTATTAGTCCAAGGGAATGGTTGCTAGTATGCAGTTTGTTAGCTGGATGTTCCGACCAGAAGGGATGGAAGGAAGAACATGAAAAGATTAACTAGGTCATGATTAGATTAGATTAGATTCCCTACAGTGTGGAAACAGGCCCTTCGGCCCAAAAAATCCACACCGACCCTCTGAAGTGTAACCCACCCAGATCCATTCCTCTACTCTATATTTACCCCTCACTAATGCACCTGACACTATGGGCAATTTAGCATGGCTAATTCATCTAACCTGCACATCTTTGTGACTGTGGGAGGAAACCGGAGCACCCGGAGGAAACCCACGCAGACACGGGGAGAATGTGCAAACTCTCACAGTCACCCAAGGCGGGAATCGAACCCAGGTCCTTGGTGCTGTGAGGCAGCAGTGCTAACCACTGAAGTTGATTTGAGGCTGAAGGAACATAAGGGGTGAGGGTTGAAGGGCCTAACAGCCTTTAATACGTCTGAGCTGAACTTCCAGAGTCCCATCCTGATAGACCTTCTAACCAGCCCACCTTAACAGTTTCCCAATAGATGCCAATGTTCTGCTTATGTGATGAGGTGGCTTGTCTTCATTCCACACCCACACGAACCCTTCCACCTTGGAGTGGAGATCATGGCATTAAGGTCTGTATTCAGATGGTCAGGATAGCTAGAAAATCTCCTGATTTGAGTTCTTCATCTCAATAGTAAAAATCCAGTCTAAAATACTTCTTCACTGTCTTTGCTAATTCCTCATTTCCCATGATAATTTCTTCAGTCACTGTTTCAAAGAGACTAATGTTTAGTTACTTGCTTGCCTTTTATATGTGTGTGTGTATGGAATGAGCTGCCAGAGGTTGGTACAACATTTAAAAGGTAATTGGATGGGTACATGAATAGGAAGGGGATAGAGGGATATGGGACAAACGCTGGCAATCAGATAGATTAATTTAGGATATCTGTTCAGCATGGACAAGTTGGACCGAAGTGTCTGTTTCCGTGCTGTACATCTCTATGACTCTAGAAACTTGTAAAAGCTCTTATGATCCACTTTTATGCTTATGACTGATTTATTCTCATGTTCTGCATCTTTTACTTAACCTTTTTTATTAACTTTCTGGTGGCACTTTGTTGGTTTCTAAAACACACTTAACGATCAGACTTATTTGTACACTTTGCAACGTTATAAGCTTTTTTGTAGGCCTTATGATTCTTATTCCATGCACTTGACCTGCTCAATTATAGGGACAGTGGCCATGAAGCCAATAATTTGGCCCGGTGATACCAATGTCATATGGTTGGAACTGGAATCCAAAAATACTATTGCAAAACTGGTCAAGAAATGACAAAAAATTTTGCTTTTTACGTTTAATCTGCACTGCTAAAAAAAAACTGGCTATTTATTTGTTGCCATATCAAAAAAGGTTCCAGGGTAAATGATGTCTAAAGCAAGTTTCATCAAGTTACATAGAATTGCAATTTATTACAAGCATATATAAATTACATTTCAGATTGATTTCTATTATCTCAGAAACTCAGAATTATTATAGAATTACAGAATTGTTAAGGTGAAGAAGGAGGCCATTCAGTCCATCTTGTCTGCAGCAGACATGTTAAAGAAAAAGTGCTGAAAGTTTTTAGATGAAAAGAGTGGAGTTACATCCAAATAATGTAATGAGTAATGTAAAGGTAAGTTACACAAAATATATATTTCATAAGATTCACATATGCCAGATAATAACACTATAAATTATCCCAGAAGCAAACTCTTGTGATAAAAGAGTCATTAATAAACTTTGCTATTTAGCCAAATGAACAAGTTAAATAATGTACTTTGCAGAATCTTTGAAGCTGCCTACCATTTCTCACTTTGAATTCCAATTAAATGCAAAGATATAGAAAAAGAAGTCTGAAATATCGAAACAAATAATCCTTCATTTTACTTCTTATAACACAATGTTTTCACCATAGAACATTTTCAACTAAATAATCCACTTGTAATAAGATTAAAACAAAGGCTCTTTAAACATTAATTGCAGAATAATCCTCCTCCAAAGCAATGGTATAACACATGGACGTGACATTTTAGAGGATCCACAATTAGATAGGCAAAGGTCTGTTCATGCTTGTTTGTGGAAGGGTAACAAATGCCATATTCATCCTAGTGAAAAATGATAGACATGAACAATTAGTGTCACTGTTTCTCACATTTTCACAAATATAAGTAACAAAGCAACATGAGTTTGGAAGGCAATAATAATTATGTAATACTTAGGCAAATAATTATGCTAAGATATGAGTATGCTAATTCTCAATATGGATCCATACTGGAAACACTGTTGTTTGTGATTTACATAAATGATCTGGAGGAAGGTCTAGGTGGTCTGATTAGCAAGTTTGCAAATGACACTAAGATTGGTAGAGTAGCAGATAGAGAAAGGGACTGTCAGAGAATGCAGCAGAATAGAGGTTGATTGGAGAGTTGGGCAGAGAAATGGCAAATGGAGTTCAATTCAGGCGAATGCTAGTTTATAGAGCACATTATACAGTAAATGGAAAAGCTCTGGTTGATGTACAGAGAGATCTGGGTGTTCAGATCCATTGTAATGTGAAGGTTGCAACGCAGGTTGATAGAGGTCAAGAAGGCATACGGCATGCTTTCCTTCACTGGACAGGGTATTGAGTACAAGAGTTGGCAGGTCATGTTACAGCTGTATAGGACTTTGGTTTGGCCACATTTGGAATACTGCATACAGTTCTGTTCGCCACATTACCAAAAGGATGTGGATGCTTTGGAGAGGGTGTAGAGGATGTTCACCAAGATGCTGCCTGGTATTGAACACGCTAGCTATGAAAAGAGGTTGAGTAGATTAGGATCATTTTCATCAGAAAGACAGAGGTTCAGGAGGACCTGCTTGAGGTCTACGAAATTATGAGCGGTATAGACAGGGAGTGAACTGAGTAGATTCATTTGGGGCACCTCTAATGGCAAACAATATGAATGGGATATCTTTATCCCAGTCATTCGGGTAATCCTGACAGTACACTCTTAACATGGTCCTCAAGGTCTGATGCCACCTTTCTAAAGCTCCCTGGGATTCAGGATGATATGCACTGGATTTAAAGTGCTGTATACCTAAGCTATCCATAACCTCCTTAAACAGCCTAGCAGTAAAATTTGACCCGTGGTCTGACTGAATCTCTTTGGGTAGCCCATACTGTGTGAAGAAAACAACTAAGTCCTCTACTACCCTTTTTTTGCCTTGATACTCCGTAATGGAATTGCTTCTGGAAATCTGGGAGACACATCCATTATAGTTATCAAGTACTGGTTCCCACTTTTAGTTCTCGGGAGGGGACCTACACAATCCATTATAACCCGTGTGAACGGTTCTTCAAGTGCAGAAGTTGGCAACAAAGGGTCTGGTTTTATTACCACCTGTGGCTTACCTACCATTTGGCATGTATAACACGTACAGCAAAAGGTAACCACATCCTTGTACGTTCCAGACCAATAAAAATGTTTTTGTATCTTACCCTGAGTCTTTTGTACCCCTAGGTGACAGGTAGTTCATGTGCTACCCGTAACACCTCCTGTCTGTATGCTACTGGCAACCATCTGGTGAACTTTGGCCCATTTCTCCTCTGCACTAACCTGCCGTGGTCCCCATTTCCATCTAAGAATTCAATCTTTCAGATGATAACCCTCTGGAATATTCTCTGTCTCCTTTTTGGAGTATGCACCCATATATATATCTTTTATTGTCTTGTCTTGCTGTTGCAAGTCCCTTAGCCTTATGTCAAACAGGGTGTCCGCTGAGTGAACCTCAATTCCTTCACCTTTCTCTTTTCGCTTCATGCTGTGATTTATGATAGTGGGATCTTGTTACTATACTGTCAGGGAAAATACCAGGCTATTTCTGTTTTAACTCCTCAGTTTCTTGGTCTTCCTTGGGCTTCTCCACAACAAAGGGGTGTCACTCCCACCTTGGATCCTGCCAAATCATTTCCAAGAACAAACTGAATTCCTGAAACTGACACTCTGTCAATCGCTCTCACTGTAACTTCCCCAGTCTTGAGCACTCCAACCTGATCTTATATAAAGGAACATTAAATATCTGTCCCTCTATCCCACTATTTCCACATTCTCGGGTTACAGATCAGAAAGGGTGCATGTTCACTCATCTTTAACCATTAGGTCCTGTATCTGTCAAAATTGTAACTTTTTGTCCTTCGCCCTCTGTTCTTTCGGAGTAAACTTTACCCACAGTGGCAAATTCTTCATAGAGATCAAGTACTAACTCCCCTACCTAGACTGTGCACTCTCCTGCAGCTCCTCAGCCCTTCTTGGACTCTCCATTACTACCTTCACTAATGCCACTGGCTTAGCTTTTACCACATCTTTTCCCACAATGCCTTTTATTAGCAACCAGCACTGTGTCTTTATATGTCCTACTTTACCACAGTGGAAACACCTGAGGCCTTTCACATCCTTTTCACCCTCTTGGGCATCTTTTTTATATCCTGTGGTAAACTCTGCCCAGTGCTCTCTACTCTTTCTTTCATAGTGTAGGATCTCCGTTCTTCCAACTTCTGTCCCTCACAGGATGAAATTCTGGCCAGAAGCTTGTCTTATGCACCAACATGTACTCATCCACTAATTCTGCTGCCCTTCTACTTCCTGAATGTTCTGTTCCTCCACGTGAATTCTTACCATTTCTGGAAGTGAGTTTTTAAACTTCTCCAGCAGAATAATCCCTCTTAGAACCTCAAAAGTCCTGTCTATCTTTAAAGCACATACCCATCGATCAAAATGACTATGTTTAATTCCTTCAAACTCAACATAGGTCTGACCTGGTTCTTTCTTTGTGTTTCTAAGCCACTACTTCTGGTACCAATTCATAAGCACTTCAAATAGCCTGTTTAACCTCTTCATAATCTCTTGACCTCTCATCTGACAGCGCGGCAAACACTTCACTAGCTCTGCCTACCAGTTTAGTCTGAACTAGCGTTACCCACATGTCCTCTGACCACTCCATCTGTCTCATCAATATTTCAAATGAAATAAAGAAGGCTTCAACATTTTTCTCGTCTAAATGTGGCAGAGTTTTGACATATTTGTATCTATCAGTACCTTCTCTTTTAATCTCCATTCTGCCAACTTGACTTTGCTGACTAAGTCACAACTTCTCAAGTTCAAATTTTCTCTCTTTTTGCTCAGCTAAGAATCTTCTCTAGCTTTCCTTTACCTCTATCTCACTTCTCTCTCTCTTCTCTCTCCCTTTCTTCTCTCTCTCTTTGCTCAGCTAAGAACCTTCTCTCTCTCTCTCTCATTCCCCTCCCTCCCTTTGTTTATCTTCTCACTCCATTTTCCTCAATTGTAGTTTAAGTTTTTTCTGCCTCTACTGCACTTGTCTGTTTCTCTGATACACCTAAGTGTTTGAGTAACTCCCTTACAATTTCAGCTTAATTTTTGTCCATGGTAAAACCCAAATCTAACTTATTTGCTAATTCTAAAAGTATGGCCTTTTTCTTTACTTCTAAACTTTCTTGGCAAATTTGAGAATCATCTTCAAATCCCAGATCCTCTTTTGCAATTCTAAGAGCCATTTCCCTCACATTTAATTTAATCAACCACAAGTTAACGAAAGTAAACAAATTCCCTCACCTATGTTTTATTTAAAGATCTGAGACACTAACCTGCAAGTATTTAAATCTACTGGGCTTTTCTGTAGCCTCAAACCCATTCAAGTCTGTTGAAACCAGAGCAAATCCTGGACGAGCCCCCAAACAGTTACGACACAGGTAAACCCATCCGGTTAATTTAAACCAGCATCACAGAAAAGATTTATCCTGCGCAGTAATCTGTGAAATTTGAGAGGCCACAAACTATTCCCAAAAGTCACTATTTAAAGTAAAAAGGAACAACTTTATTTTTTAAAGTCTAACAGAGAATTAACAACTATTTCCAACTCCTTTACTAACCTATCTTTTACCTCCCCCTTCTACAATACTAGCCCGATAAAACTTCCAATTAAGATTTACCAAAAAATTCAAAGTTCAAACCCAGCAGCTGTTGAATCTTCTCTTTGTACTTCCTCTGTAGATTTGCTCTCCAGGGTGTTTTTCTCTGTGTAAACACCTTCTCCAGGCAGGTACCTCTTACTAGCAGCCTACATCTGTTGGTCTTTTGGCAGTTCTACTCCAACTGTTCAAATTTTATTTTTGGTTTTATACCCCAAAGCATTGGTATTGATGTTGTCAAAATACCAAATTCAACTTGATTGGAATTTAGTATTTTGGGGCATAATCTAAACTGATTGGCTGAATTCACATTTATTTTGTCTCCAGGCAACCCAGCTCCTCTAGCTGTTTGACCAAATTTTCTAGTACTTTGTATGCTTCTCTAAGTCCTTGCTAGCTTTCAACTCTCTTTAAGGTACAGTACCCCTTACACCTTCATAACACTAGACATGAATGGGCAGGGAGCAGAGGGATTACAGATCCTTAGAAAATAGGTGACAGGGTTTAGATAGAGGATCTGAATCAGCGCAGGCTTGTTTGACTGAATGGCATGTTCCTGTGCCATAAGGCTCTTTGTTCTTGTTCTTGTTCTTAAATGGTAAAATCATGACCATCTTCAAAATTGCTTTTATTTAGGATTAAACAAGACAAAAATTCCCAGTGACTGAATGAACAAAGATATTGCCTGGTTTAGCACTGTGACATAAGATAAGGTTTGAATTGAATAGTTGATCACAGTTAAGATAATACTTAAGTAGAGTGTTAGCATGAATAAACCAGGGAGTGCAGAAAAAGCAACATAGCTTGGATTTATTGCTAAAAGGAGACATTGTATGAAAGTGCAAGTACGCAGAATGTGAGGGAAAAGCATTGCTAAGACAGGCAAGCTCTGACTAATGTAATGCTGCATGAATCATTGGTGGGGCCTCAGTTACTTACAATCTATATTAATAGCCTAGAGAAAGTGATAGAGGGTAGTGTATCGACATTTTTTGACACTACAAATGCAAGATGTAAGGAGGAAATAAGGTGGTTGCCGAGGGATATAAACATGTTAAGTGAGGGGAAACATTGTCAGATAGAGCATAATGTGGGGAAGTATGAGATTTCTTAACATGGTCATTCGTATAGAAAATGCCTTTTTTAAAAAAGGTGTAACATTTGTAAATGTTGATTTTCAGAAAGCATGGGTGTACTCATATATGGAATGTTGAAAGTTGGTATACAAGTACAACAAGTAATGAATGGTAAACAGCAGGTTGATCGTTTTTGCAAGAGAAATGAAATTTAAGAATTAAAGAAAGAACACTTGCCTCAAAGCCGGTATGGACAAAGGTTCATTCGATTCGCTCCTTTGGTAAGAGCCTACCAAAATTGGATTTATAAGCCCTGGAATTTAGAAGAATGAAAAATGAAGCCTGCCAGAGTTTGAAGGTTGACCCAGGGAGGTATTTTTCCCAAAGCTAGGAAATCTCAAATACTGGGCCATAGAGTCAGTGATTGTGGGCACTCTGTCATGAATATATTTAAGATTGAGGTAAACAGGTTTTTGGTCCCTCAGGGAATGAAGAGATAAGGGAAGCAGGCATGAAACTAGAATGGGGACCAATGAAGAGTCATGATCACCCTGAACGACAGTGCACATTGTACAGACAGAATGGTTTCCATCCACTCCTATCTCACATGTTCACATCAGACATTATTTCACAATTATTGTCAATGGTTTGATTTGGTAAGAGGTCAAAATACTGGATGGAAAAAATAATGAATTATTAACATAACTTCAAAGTTTGTGAGAAGATTTGTAGCTCGGGTGCTCGTTGTTGTGGTTCTGTTCACCGAGCTGGGAATTTGTGTTGCAGACGTTTCGTCCCCTGTCTAGGTGACATCCTCAGTGCTTGGGAGCCTCCTGTGAAGCGCTTCTGTGATCTTTCCTCCGGCATTTGTAGTGGTTTGTCTCTGCCGCTTCCAGTTGCCAGTTCCAGCTGTCCGCTGCAGTGGCCAGTATATTGGGACCAGGTCGATGTGCTTATTGATTGAATCTGTGGATGAGTGCCATGTCTCTAGGAATTCCCTGGCTGTTCTCTGTTTGGCTTGTCCTATAATAGTAGTGTTGTCCCAGTCGAACTCATGTTGCTTGTCATCTGCGTGTGTGGCTACTATTAACATAACTGTGTTATGTTCTTTAGTCTGCTATTTTAACTCAAGGTGGATGGTTAGCTCAGTTGGCTGGACAGCTGGTTTGCAATGTAGTGTGATGCCAACAGTGTGGGTTCAGTTCCTGTACTGACTGAGGTTACTGTGAAGGACTGTCCTTCTCAACCTCTCCCCTCACCTTAGGCATGGTGACCCTCAGGTTAAGCCATCGATTGTGTCTCTCCAATGACAGCAGTCCTACGGTCTGACAGCATGATGGCAACTTCAGTTTAGTTGTCGATACTGTTATTTAAAATGGTAATTCTCCCATTAATGTAATAGACTGGAATTCCATATGTATAAATAATGAGTAAATTTTATACCTAGGTTCTATCTTTGTAAATTAGCACATCAGCCACAAACTTAAAGGAAATCAAAACCACAAATTGTAATGGAATTGATACTTACATTGGCTATAACCTTGAACACTGTGGAGATGATGCGTATGTCTTTTGCGTCAGGATCCTTCTGTACACTACAGGAAAACAAATTCTGGTTCAGTATTTTATTGTGTTTTATAGTAAAGTGATGTGCTATAGTACTATGACAAATCTGTTTCTGAAATGCTAGTGTGACGTCCTTTTTAACTTAGGCTATTGTCAGCAAATACCTTCCACTTCTCTGGGTAAATCTACTAAACAATCAGAGAATCCCTACAGTGTGGAATTCAGCCCATCAAGTCCACACTGACCCTCTGAAGAGCATTTCACCCAGAACCATCCTCCTCCCTGTAACCTTGCATTTCCCATAGCTAATCCATTTAGTCTGCACATCCCTGGACATTGTTGGCAATTTGGCATGGCCAATCCACCTAACCTTCATACCTTTGGATTGTGGGAGGAAACCGAAGCACCTGGAGGAAACCCACACACACACGGGTAGAATGTGCAAAGTCCACACAGTGGCCTGAGGCTGGAACCGACCCTGGGTCCCTGGTGCTGTGAGGGAGGAAGACTAACATTGAGGCACTGTTTTCTTGATTTTCTAATTGGGGCTGTTTCCTGTCATATTTTGAATTAGTGTAACAGTACCAAGCATCACAGCTGCTTAACAGGTTGATTGGACAGCATTAGAGACCTACTGAGGTGGGTCGGCTATGGCAATTGTATGCTAAATACAATTTCAAGTAACTGTAAAAAGACAGTATGGAATCAGTTAAATGTGTCACACATGGAATGAGCTTGGGGAACAAAAGAAAAAGACATGAGCCAGTGATTGGGGAGCTCAAAACCTATTACATTTCCATCTTTCCTTGGTTCTGATGCACCATGGTCATCCTGAAACGTTAGCACTGTTTCTCTCCACAGACACTGCTTGATCTACTGAGTATTTCCTGCATATTCAGTTTTTACTTCAGATTTGCAGCATTTTTCTTTTGTTTTAGAAATAGACATTCAGCTAAAGAGAACAAATGGATTCAAGAGGTAACAAGGTGTACGAGGATTTTCCTGTGGGTTTGGAGGTAGCTGCAATGTGGTTATCTTCCTCAACGACAGGACAAAGAGAACAACCTCTCCAACCCAGCAGACACTGTGGGAAGTAACTGAGGAGTAGCTACAGAAGTCACCAGATTGTCTGCAGGCCATGGACAGGGAAGCGTAATGACACAGAAAGCTGCAACATCAAACTGAAAGATGCCAGGTCCCATTCTTTTACTGATTTGGCAGCATCTGTGGGGAAAAATCAGTGTTTAACGGTTTGGGTCCACTGACCCTTTTTTCAGTTCTGACCTGAAACATTATCTCTCATTTCTCTCCATAGATGCTGCGAGACCTGCTGAGATTTTCCAGCAATTTCTGTTTTTGTTTCTGACTTCCAGCATCCATAGTTCTTTTGATTTATTTCCTCCATTCTCTACTTTTGTGGTATTCTCCGGTCGTGTTGCACTCATCAAAACAACACACCTTCCAGCTCCACTCATTCCCTTGTGTCCAAAACCTTAACATTCCCCTTCACACTCTTTCGATTGCTCAGTCAGCCCCCGTAAACACTGTCCTTCCCTCCTCCACAATCTTTAGGAATCATCTTGTTTCTCTGCTTTCTCTCACTTTCGGACAGCACACAACTTGGTGTGAAGAACTAACCAACAGAATGGTTGGGGTGGGGGGGGGGGGGGGGGGGGGGGTAGGGCAGAGGGACCAGTGGGGATGGAGAGTTGTTGGGCCTGGTCTTCCAATGATACAAACTTTATTGGACATTGGAAATATATGAAAAAAAGACTTGTATGTATACAGCATTTTTCAGGACATCGATGTGCCTCAAGTAAATAAAGTACATTTGAGTCTAGTTACTGTTGTAATGTAGAGGATGTAGCAGACAATATATGCTCAGAAAACTCCCTCAAACAGTAATGTGATGATGACCAGGTGTTGACGGAGGGTAACTATTGACCAGGACACCAGGTATAACTCTCTTGATCTTAAACAGGTTAAAAAGGCACACACTGGAAGCTTTTCATCCGGCACTCATCAGGACTGAGCTGCAAGAAGTCAAACTTACAGAGAGGACACTATCTTCTTCAGCATGTGAAGATTGGTTAGACCATAGTTGGCATGGAGATACAGCAGGAACTGTCAATCTTAGCTGAAAGGAATACCCAGAGCAGACTGGTAGACAGTTCTCACTGAAATAGTAGCAGGGATTGGCAGTCTCCATAACGTTTTAGAGCTGAAAATGTGTTGCTTGAAAAGCACAGCAGGTCAGGCAGCATCCAAGGAACAGGAGAATTGACGTTTCGGGCATAAGCTGCCTGACCTGCTGCACTTTTCCAGCAACACATTTTCAGCTCTGATCTCCAGCATCTGCAGTCCTCACTTTCTCCTCCATAATGTTTTACTCAATAAAGCATTGTGCTGTATGGACAGATACTTTCACTACACACCATTATTTTTAGAATAGTGCTACTGGATCTTTTGCATCCAGACAAGTAGGCTGCTGTGGTCTTTGTTTAATATCTCATCAAAACCACAGACGAGAGAGTATTTCCTCACGACTGCATTGAAGTGTTAGCCTTCAGTTTTTGCACAAAAGTGAAACCTGAACCCCGGACCTTATGACTGACAGCTGGGAATACTGACAGCTCAGCCAAGATGCAACTTGTGGTTGTGGGGATAGTCGGAATATTGAAGAGGTAGTGATGTAGTCTTGTGGGGATCGGTAGGGGAGCTGACTGTGAGGAGGTCAGTGTGAGTGATTGTGCAGTCAGTCCTGTATTTACTAAGAAATAAGACTTAAATTTTCTTTCCTAACATTTCCTGAGTATCTATTCAATGAAGTACTACAAAATTGTGCAGTCTTTGACTCTAGCTCACAGTCAGAGATCATCAAGGAGGACTGGGGAGTAGGCTAATTGCCTGTGAGAAATTTAAATGTCCTGGGCAATTGGCCCACAGGTCAGCACATAGGGACTTCCACAATCTGACAGATATATTGGATTGTGATTTCAATATCCAACAATCTAGAGACCAGAAAATCAGAGCTAAAGCCCCTTACACTTCCACAACATTATGTCATAAAACTCCTGTCTCACCGAGAGGGTGGAATAAAAATACTGCCCACACTGAATGCAGCTCAATCAAATTTGCCTGGAATGTTAATGATTGTTACTGATTGTGTTAGTCTCTGCTTTGAGCCTGTTAGTCTTAACTATCAATCTTCTCACCATTTGGGCAGCTTTTTCATACATTGGCCAAAAATGGATGGAAAATCTAGCCATTAAAAATATTTTACAACATTCCCAGCATCATGAAATGTTCTACAATGTGGAAACGTCTGGACTTCTAAGGGTCACATTGTAATGGGCTTCTTAATGTTACTTTCTCTCAGAATTCAAAACTTTGATTCATGTTTATGGCTCTGAAAAAACTATACATCAGTTTCAATAAATCATTGTAATTTCCCATTGCTCAGCAAGAAAGGGCTGTAGAGACATGCACTAAGCCATTCAATCTGTGCCAGCTCGGAAAGAGCTATCCAGCCTAATCTTATTTTCAAAGGCTTGATCTGTCATTTTGTACAGTCAAATGTATATCAAAATACTTTTTAAATAAGGTGAGGGTTTTTGCCTCAACCATCCTATGACCCAGCTGCTGACCCACACCATGCTCTGGTGAAAAGATTTCTCCTAACCTTCCCTCCAATCCTACTGGAAGTAACTTTAAATCTATGCCTGTTGGATTAATGGCCTCATTGTTAAGGGGTTCTCCCAGACTTTTGAGACCCGTCTTAATTTTATATGCATCAGTTAAATTTCCCCTCAGCCTCTTCTATTCCAAACAAAAGAACCCCAGCTTATCTGATCTTTCCTCATGGCTGAATCTTTCTAGTCTGAGCAACATCTTGTGAAATTTCCCTGTACCCTCTCTGAAAAGAGCACATTCCACTTGATTGGTAAGGAGATCGAGGGTTACAGGAAGAAGGTAAGGGAATGGCATTAAGAAACATGTCAGCCAGAATCAAATAGCGGTGCAGACTTGATGGTCCAAATGGCCTAATTCTATTTCTGTGTCTTATGCTGTTATGGTCTTGTAATGTGATAATTAGAACTGTATGCAGTACTCCAGCTGTTGTCTAATGAGCATAACCATCCAGCTCTTCTATTCTATGCCTTAGTTTATAAATGCTGAAAATATGTTGCTGGAAAAGCGCAGCAGGTCAGGTAGCATCCAAGGAACAGGAGAATCGACATTTTGGGCATAAGCCCTTCTTCAGGAATGAGGAAAGTGTGTCCAGCAGGCTAAGATAAAAGGTAGGGAGGAGGGACTTGGGGGAGGGGCGTTGGGAATGCGATAGGTGGAGGGAGGTCAAGGTGAGGGTGATAGGCCGGAGTGGGGTGGGGGCGGAGAGGTCAGGAAGAAGATTGCAGGTTAGGAAGGCGGTGCTGAGTTCAAGGGATTTGACTGAGACAAGGTGGGGGGAGGGGAAATGAGGAAACTGGAGAAATCTGAGTTCATCCCTTGTGGTTGGAGGGTTCCCAGGCTGAAGATGAGGCGCTCTTCCTCCAACCGTCATGTTGCCATGGTCTGGCGATGGAGGAGTCCAAGGACCTGCATGTCCTTGGTGGAGTGGGAGGGGGAGTTGAAGTGTTGAGCCATGGGGTGGTTGGGTTGATTGGTCCAGGTGTCCCAGAGGTGTTCTCTGAAACGTTCCGCAAGTAGGCGGCCTGTCTCCCCAATATAGAGGAGGCCACATCGGGTGCAGCGGATGCAATAGATGATGTGTGTGGAGGTGCAGGTGAATTTGTGCCGGACATGGAAGTGTCCCTTGGGGCCTTGGAGGGAGTTTATAAATATCAGGAACCTTTTCAGATAGACATTAATGCAACAATTAAAAACAAAAGCTGCAATTTCCTTTGTTCCTAACTACATTTTAAAATGAACAATGCATGAATGCTATAGTGCCATGGATAACATAAGTCTAAAATCAATGGTGGAATCTCCCTTCAAAAGCAGTGACACTAAGACAAGGCTGTGTCTGAAACAAACAATATCAGGCATGGTACATATGGCACTGTAATTCAACACACAGTTTCTAAGCTTGATTGTATAATTGCCTACATTCACTTTATTTCTTGATAGTTTATATTGTGGGTTGAACAGATTCCATGTTATATCCTTGTAAATCAAACTGCAATATCTGGCATTATTATTGAGTTTAACTTGAATGCATTATGCTGGTTGGCTGGTGCATTACATTTATAACTTGGGGCACTGGGATGAGAGACTCCACAGTGTAAGGAGAAGTGTTGGCTTAATGGAATTAGCATTGGACTATGAATCCGGAGACTCAAGTAATGGTCCAGGGAGCTAGCTATGGCTGTTAGTGCAATTTGAATTCAATTTTTAAAAAATTTTGGAATTAGGTGTCTAATAATGTTGAAACCCTGGTCAATTGTGGGTTCACTAATGTCCTTTAGGGATGGAAATTGCTGTCCTTACCTAGTCTGGCCTTCGTGTGACTCCATACCCACAGCAATGTGTTTAAATGGAAGGTTAGAAGTCTGGAAGCATTCAGCTGGATGTAATGATATTGAGCAAATGGGATGTGATTCATAGGATTTTGGCAACAATACTGAAGATTGGTGCTCTAGAATTAGTTGTACCCCCACTCGAACTGTTACAGTCCAGATAAAATACTGGTATCAATCCAACAATGTGTAAAATTGCCCAGAAAGGTCCTATCCACAATAAAGCAGGACAGCTCCAACCCAGTCCACCTTCTACCATCAGTAAAGTGACAGAGGAAATCGTTGATAGTGCCCCCAAGTGGCACTTGCTCTGAAATAAGCTGCTCATTGATGTTTACTCTGGGTCTGCAATAGCCTCTCAGTTCCTAATTCCATCACAGCCTTGGTCCAAGTGTAAACAAATGTACTAAAATCCAGAGGTGTAATGAAAGTGATTTCCTTCAACACTAAGGCTGTGTGACATTAAATATGTCATCAAGAAGCCTTACAACTCACTGGGGTAGCAGACTATTCCCAGTGTCATCACAAAAGTTAATGCTTATAAAAGAAATACATAAAGCCCCCAAACTACCTGATTTTCAGACTCAGTTTGATAGAAATCATGGACCAGGTTTCTGTAATTCAGTATTAATCACAGAGATTTAGATTCTGGCTACAAGTAAACAATTAAACTCAACTACGTAAACTGTACAAATTAAAGCATACACACAAAGCACAAACACAAATGCATGCACACACACACACAAACACACACACACAGACATACAGAGACATACACACACACACACACACACACACACACACAAACACACAAACACACAGACATACACACATACAAACATAAAGAAAGAAAAGAAAAACACATGGGCTGAGGGACAACTGGAAAAGCAGACCCGTAGTCCTTGGTCACACGATCAGCCTTCACTGAACCTGAATTGGTTGTTTAAGGGCCTCAATGACCAGTGGAGTGGGAAGATCGGACATGGTCTTCCTCACCAGATCTTCATCCTGGTGGAGTTGGGGAGCTACAGGGTTTGGCACTGCCACTGCCCTTACTGGATAAATGTCCTTTCTGTCTCCAAGCTTGCCACTTCTTGAGGAGATTCTTGAGAAGATTGTGTCCAATGTTTCAGGAAATAAAACTGCAACATAAAGTTACAACTTTAAAATAAAAATACATACCTTTCAGAAACCTGAAAGTTAATCTTGAAGTACCACAGGTTAAAAAAGAACTTAAATTAACAAAGGAAAATAGCTAATAAAATTCCTCAAGTCATAATTTTAAAAATATGATGCAGATAAAAATCTGCCCTGATATTAGCCACCTGGCACTTTGCTTAAACACTTAATGCATATTCTTAAAATTCTCGGTTACTTTAGTTGAGATATTACCTAAGCTATTTTAAACAGGATAATGTCTAAGCCAAAATAATTTTAAGCGAGTGTATTAATTGCTTGCACTGTAATATTCCACATTTATTCCCAGATGTATTATATAAACTGATACACAAAGCAAAATGTTCATGTTATTGTAGCAGGATTTAAAATATGGAGATTTTTACTGTAACTTACTGTGCTACATGGTGTTCTAACTGCTTTTTGAGCAGAACATTACGTCTAATGAGCCATATTTAAGGTATAATACAAATGTATTTCACACAATACTTGTGGCTGGCAGAAACAAAACTGATTTAGCTTGGGGGAGTTTCTGTGGGAAACTTGGAAAATCGATTTTTCCCACATGATATGGAGTTTGGGCTTTGTTTCCACTTGGGTGGAGAACACCTGAAAGCTTTAGCTGCAGGTAAGTTAACTGCTGTTGTTAACGTGAACATGAGAGCGGAAAGGTGAGGAACTGATCTTCAATACTGAGCTGGGTGTGTCTAATTCCAAAATCCCAGACAGGGGTGTGAGGTGGTGAGGCAGCTTGATAGACCAGGGAAGTTTCCCAAAGGTATTTTTGCCTCCTTTATGTTACCAGGCTTTCTGTGGCTTGGGAAATCAGGTTAGACAAGATTAAAATTGCCAAGTAAGCAAAAATCAGTAAGTTTCAGGCTTTTTAATATATTTAAATAGCTAACTCTGGCTTTCCACTTCATGTCACATCTCAATTAAACATGAAATTGGGCTGCTTGGAGGTGGTTTGAGATTTTTAATGTTTTAATATCTCACCTGATCCAACAAAGCTGATTTTTAGCCTTAAACCTCAGGCAGGATAACAACTTGCATTGTATACAATCTTTAATGTGAAACAACCCGAGAAATTTCACAAGTGAAGACCAGACATTGAAAGAATGTGGGGGAAATGGTTAGGGAAGGTATGATCAGAAAAGTAATTGCACACCACTTTTTATTGGGAGACAAAGCAGAATGGTTTAAAACAAAGTGGAAGGATGTAAGTTGGATTGGAAAGCTGGAAGCTATTACAAAAGTAAGGCAGAGAAAGTTTATTCAGGAATTTGTAATTGAAAACGACAACTTTCTATAAAATTAACTGAAGAATGTCATCACCTGGTTCTTGATTTGAGGATGACCTATAACTCAGGTTCATGGTTTCTGCACTGGGTCTTCATGTGACTGAATAGATTGACTCTAAGCTCACACGGCTTTGCTCATGAGGCAAGTGCTAGCCTGATCTATTTGAATTAGAGCGCAGTACTTGTTCTTTTTCAGCTGCAGGCTTCCTCTATTAAGGCATTTGAATCAAAGCACGACATAGTTTGATGGACAGGTTGTTGTTGCCATTTTCAGCCAAGCTCCTCCCACTCATTTATGTCAACGATCCTGTGCAATAGAAAACACTTTAAAGAGTCTCTGACCGTCCAACTCTATTTTGATTTAATCCCTGCCCTCCCTTCACTGTTTTGATCACACAGCATTGCCCTTTGATGTGAAGGGCAGTGCTTGTCACTGGCCACGCGGGTGTTTCCTTGCTTCCTGGTGGTGGAAACTGATTAAAGATTTGTGCACCTTGTGTCTCTCACCTGCACACACACATGGGTGCTGGGGAAAAATAAGCACTACCGCAGTTAGGAGGTAGAAAAAAAAATAAAAAAAGAAAAAATAAATAAACACAGGAATCAAATAAGCACTACCACAGTTAGGCGGTAGTGTGGGGGACAAAAAGTAGGAGTGTTAGACATCCTATTCAAAAAGAAAAAAAAATCTCTGAAGCATTGTCCAACCTTGGCATCCTGGCCATTTGAATGTTGAGAAAACAGGATCTATTGAGAGAGACAGTTCTGGGCCATCCAGAAATGGTGTCTAGTCCATTGTAGTTTATTTTATTGGAGTTTTGCCTGAAAATGAACAGAAAAAAAGCAGGAGAAGAAGTAGATCATTCAGCCCATCGGATCTGCTCTACCGTTCACTAAGTGCAGGAGCTTGCTTGAAAAGGACACCAGAGCTGTTCGATAGGTCCTCCTGAGAATGAAGTGGAGGCAATAATGATGAAATTCCTCCAGCGCTCATGCTGCTGATGTATGGGGATTTACATCTCATTACAGTGTTCAACTATTGATGACAAATGCACTGTATACTGTTTACTATGACTTTTGTTGACTTGTGGAGACTTTTGTTGTCAAAAACTCTCTGCTGTAGTTTGTAGAAGGTTGGATTGATGCATTCCTTCCATAGATCCCCACCAGTCTAGTGGAGAGGTTTCAGTGACCAGACAATGATCTGACTGATGCTATAGTGAGCTCCTTGCTCCTGTCAGGAATGGTCACAGCAACAAGGGGAGGTGCCAGATTGATTTAGTTCAAAATGTCCTCAATGGCCAAACTGGTAAAGAAAGACTGTGAAGAATAAAGAACTTTGGAAATATGATAGTGAGCTAATATTTGAATTGAACATGGAATTGCAGATTAACAGCCACTAAGGAAAACATTGGAGAAGCTAAATTTGTAGATGGGAAATGAACAGTTGATTTCTGAAGCAATAGGGTTTGAGCTAACCAACATGTTAAAGGTGGAAATAGATAGACCTGGTAATGACTCAGAGCATAGGGTGGGGGAGAGGAGGTGAGAGGAGTTAACACAGCTCAGGGAACAGCCAGGAAGGAGGATGAGATCATGAGCTATGTTGTAAAGTCTCTTGTAGGAATAAACCAAGATAGGTCTCCCTCTTGTATACATTGATTAGAATCATGTTCATGTTAAACAGATAACTAGACATCGCAGCTATGATCATGGAGCTGAAAAGATGGAAAGGCAACAAATGGTGTTGGCATTCAAAAGAAAATTGATGCCGTTAATACTTGTGAGTCTTGATTTAGTGAGGTGTTACCAACTGCATGGCCTTACCAACTGCAGATATAGTCTCCAAAAGACATTTAAGAACAAGAAACATGGCTCCCGACTGGAGGTGGCCTCCTGGAGTCATCCAGGCTTTAGAGACCTAAGCATAGCATGCCAGGTCCATGTAGTCAGGAACACAGCAGGAAGTCATCAGACAAAACATGAAAGTTTGCAAGTAACAAAGCATTGGCTGCGCATCAGCGGAAAAACTTTCGGGAAGGTCTTAACAAATTGGGAGGAGGAAGGAGTGTGCTTTCGGAACAACCAGAAACAAGGTTCTGCCCCAAACAGGACATCAGTCCATTCAGCCCAGTTGCAGCATTCACTCATCACCAACAAGACTGCATCTGGACACCACAGCAACTCTCATTTAAACCGAGAAGCAGTAGGAGCACAACAAGAACAGGTGGGGGAGGAGGGGGAGGAGGGGAGGAACAGGAGGGGGGAAGGGGGAGGAACAGGAGGGGGGAAGGGGGAGGAACAGGAGGGGGGAAGGGGGAGGAACAGGAGAGGAAGGAGGGGAGGAACAGGAGGGGAGGATGGGGAGGAGGAACGGGGAGGAGGGGGCGGAGGAACGGGGAGGAGGAACAGGAGGGGAGGACGGGGAGGAGGAACGGGGAGGAGGAACAGGGAGGAGGAACAGGAGGAGGAGGAACAGGAGGGGAAGGAGGGGGAGGAGTAGGAAGAGAAAGATTAAACATATTGATGCTGTGGGTTCCGGTGCTCTCAAAGAACATTCCTCATTTCATAATCACTCAACCAGTATCAGGAGACTTTCTGAAAAACTCTGTCAATGTTTCAGTAACACTCGAACAACACCTCTTTCACATACAAATTAAGCATTTCACCTAAAACAAGTAAATGTTCTCCCCCATCTCAGTAAACACCTTGTAGGGAGGAGAGGTATTTGGTCATATTGCTAGGGGTCCTTTTTGGTCAAAATAGGAGGAATACCTAAGGCCATAAAACCCACAGGAAGAACACACTTCCTGTACTCCACAACATACCGAGTACAAAGCTCGGTACAAGATTAATAGCTATTGCAGGAACTTAAAATAAGCCTTAAATAGGATTATCATGATTACAATGCAACAACTGTACTGTACAACAAAATTTGTAAACTAGGCCTAGAGACTGGATGATGTGGGGAGACTGGAACTATCTGGTCAGGTCCACACCCCCCAACAACGCACGCTCCCATCCTGACACCCTCCCCTGCCACCGCAGGAATTGCAAAACCTATGCCCACATCCCCCTCCCCCCACTTACCTCAGTCCAAGGCCCCAAAGGAGCCTTCCACATCCATCAAAGTTTCATCTACACTTCCACACAGGTCATTTATTGTATCCGTCGCTCCCAATGCAGTCTCCTCTACATTGGGGAGACTGGATGCTTTGTAGCAGAGCACTTTAGGGAACATCTCCGGGACACCTGTGGCCAACTCTCCTGCCCACTCTGCTGAGAACATACAGGTCCTGGGCCTCCTCCATCACCAACCCCTCACCACCCGATGCCTGGAGGAAGAACGCCTCATTTTCCGCCTCGGAACAGTTCAACCCCAGGGCATCAATGTGGATTTCACCAGTTCCCCCATTTTACCCCAGTTCCAACCTGCCAGCTCAGCACCGTCCTCATGACTTGTCCCACCTTCCCATCTCTCCTCTCCACCCTCCTCTCCAATCTATCACCTTCATCCCCACCTCCATCCACCTATTGCACTCTCAGCTATCTTATCCTCAGCCCCCCCCCCACCAATTTATCTCTCTACCCCCGAGGCTCCCTGCCTCTATTCCTGACGAAGGGCTCTGGTCCAAAAAGTCGATTCCCCTGCTCCTCGGATGCTGCCTGACCTGCTGTGCTTTTCCAGCAACACATTCTCAACTAGAATAAAACGCACCAACATTGTCAGTTTTGACAAGTGCTTTAGTTTATCGGGCCCTGGTAAGTTTTACAAGTAATTTTACAAAATTAAGAAACTGCAAAATAAACATGTTTTAATTAACTCCTTTTCATTTCAAATTTGCCATTGTACATGAGATTTGCAACTCCCAGTGAGGTGCAGTGAATTAATTCTTAACAAGGATCCTTAATTCCCTTCAATGGTCCTCAGTAAAATGTATATTTTCATCATAGTTACTGCAAAATCTTTCCACATCTACCACATAGTTTCAAGTAACAAAAGTATGATTGTGAATAAATATAAACTGAGTATCTTTGATGCATTAATTGCCAGTATATTTCTGATAGGCTGAACACATCACAACAGTATACACATTTGCGAAGGAAAGATTCACGTAAATATATCATAAATAAAGGAATGAAAAAAGCAGGGGTATGCTTTGTGCTGTAACATAACTTAGAGACCTTCTGATGATCTGATGGCTGGCACGGTGGCTCAGTGGTTAGCACTGTTACCTCACAGCGCCAGAGACCTGGGTTCAATTCCCACCTCAGGCGACTGTCTGTGTGGAGTTTGCACATTCTCCCTGTATCTGCATGGGTTTCCTCTGGGTGCTCTGGTTTCCTCCCACAGTCCAAAAGATATGCAGGTCAGGTGAATTGGCCATGCTAAATTGCTGTAGTGTTTAGTGTAGGGGAATGAGTCTGGGTGGGTTGCTCTTCGGAGGTTCGGTGTGGACTTGTTGGGCCGAAGGGCCTGTTTCCACACTGTAAAGTAATCTAATCTAATCTTACATTGCTCATGGCTCATTCTTGCCATTTATCAGATTCCTTAACTGCAGCTGTGCAAATTATTCTGACACCTTCATACCTTTCAAACACTGGGACTCGAACTGGTCCCTTCTGTACATCTCCACCCAAACAATATCCAAGCAAGTGAGATACCCTCCACTGAGACCTGAGGTAATTGAAGGCAATGTGATACTGACACATCCTAAACAACTTCAGGCTCTTCAGTTAAGATTACTGTTACGTTTGCTATTCAATTCTTCGGGCTTCAAGGTAAGGCAAATGCAATAACAAAACTAGGAAAATGAATGCATCACGAAATGTGCAAGCTTTCCCATAAGTGTAATGTGAAAGCTAACAGTGCAACATCAGGAGTAGAAGGAACACAAATGTATGCAGTAACTTGACTGATGATTTCCTCCTACCCCTCCAGCAAATTTACAGTTGCAAGCTTTTCCTCCACAGGCTACTGTCATGGAGTATGTGATAAAGTACATAGAGAACAGGAATTATTAAATTAGAAAGAATGAAAAGATACCCTTAGTTCAGATACAGGAAATTTTCCAGACCACTTCAGACATTTCCATAATACAGAGAAGTGAAGAACTCTCTAACAGGTGCAAACTGAGGTCTTGAAAACTTTATACAGAGGAACCTTGATTATCCAGCATTTAATTATCCGAATATTGGATTATCCGACAAGATCGCAATGTCTCGATGCTCAGCTAAATGATGTTATCCAGCATTCGATTACCTGGAATTCGATTAACCAAACAAAACACTCCCCGTCCATGTCCTTCGGATATTCGAGGCTCCTCTGTACTTTGCTACTCAAAGAAAATAAATCAAGGACACATTTTTCAAACCTGACCAACTCCTTGTACATTGTTTTGCAGGTTTCCAGATAGGGATCAATTGTATCTTCATATTGGCAGAGGACTCCCCCCAAACAGAGATGTTTGAAGATACGAAAGACAAATTCCTCACGTTCTTTATCACTGAATATTTGATATTTATCTGATTCTTCCAAAAGTAATACCTAAATTAAGTGTGAAACAGTTAAATATGGAATTGGTCAAACTTAAAGGAAAATTAGGGATAAAACAACATTTGTTTATTACTTTCATAATTGATGATGTATATATGATATACTTCAGCACATTTCTCAAACAGTATTGTTTCTATTTTGTAGGTAAAAACAATGATTGCAGATGCTGGAAACCAGATTCTGGAGTCGAGTGGTGCTGGAAAAGCACAGTAGTTCAGGCAGCATCCGAGGAGCAGGAAAATCGACGTTTTGGGCAAAAGCCCTTCATGAGGAATACAGCAGAGCGCCTGAAGGGTGGAGAGATAAAACAATTTTTTATCTCTCCACCCTTCAGGCACTCTGCTTGTTTCTATTTTGTGTAACATCTTTCCTACTGCTTCAAGATAAATAATATGAATTTGCTCCTTGTTTTTTTCAATCATTGCATCAATGCTAAGTTGGTGGTCTCCCCCACCCTGAGAAAAAGACCTTGGGCTATTCACCCTATCTATGCCCCTCACGATTTTATAAATCTCTACAAGGTCACCCCTCAGCCTCCGACGCTCCAGGGAAAACAGCCCCAGCCTGTTCAGCCTCTCCTTGTAGCTCAAACCCTCCAAACCTGGCAGCATCCTTGTAAATCTTTTCTCAGCTCTGTCAAGTTTAACAACATTTTCACTTTAGTAGGAAGACCAGAAGTGAATGTAGTATTTGAAAAATGGCTTAACCAATGTCCTGTACAGCCTCAACATCCCGACTCCTATGTCTGATGAAAGCAAGCATACCAAATACTTTGTTCTCTATCCTGTCTCCCTCCGACTCCACTTCCAAGGAACTATACACGCACCTCTAGATCTCTTTGTTCGGCAACACTCAGTGCCCTACCATTCAGTGTATAAGTCCTGCACTGACTTGCCTTTCCAAAATGCAACACCTCACATTTATCTAACTTAAACTCCACCTACCACTCCTCAGCCCATCTGATCAAGGTCCCATTGTACACTGTCCACTACACCTCCAATTTTGGTGTCAGCTACTAATTTACAAATGAGACCTCCTATATTCACATCCAAAACATTTATGTAAATGACAAAAAGCAGTGGACTCAGCCCCGATCCTTGTGGCACTCCACTGGTCACAGGCCTCCAGTCTGAAAAGCAACCCTCCACCACCACCCTCTGTCTTCTACCTTCAATCCAATTTAGCATTGAATTGGCTAGCTCCCCCTGGATTCCATGTGATCTAAACTTGCTAATCAGTCTACTCTGCAGAACCTTGTCAAACACCTTGCTAAAGTCCATATAGACGTTGTCTATTGCTCTGCCTTCATCAGTCGTCTTTTTCACTTCTTCAAAAAACTTTATCAGGTTAGTGAGACACAATATCCCCCACACAGTCATGCTGACTATCCCAAATCACACTCTACCTCTCCAAATGCATCTAAATCGAGTCCCTCAGGATCCACTGACATAAGGCTCACTGGTCTATAGCTCCCTGGCTTTTCCTTACAGTCTTCTTAAATAGTAGTATCACATTAGCCAACCTTCAGTCTTCTGACACCTCTCCTTTGGCTGTTGATGAAAAATATCTCAGCAAGGAGCCCAGCAATCACTTTCCTAGCTTTCCACAGAGTTTTGAGGTACACCTGATTAGGTCCCAGGGATTTATCCATCTTTATACATTTTAAGATTTCCAGCAGCTCCTCTTCTGTAATATGGACACTTTTCAAGATATCTGAAGAAGGGTTTATGCTTGAAACATCAATTTTCCTGCTCCACGGATGCTGGCTGACCTGCTGTGCTTTTCCAGCAATACACTCTCGACTTTTCAAGTTTTCACTATTTATTTCCTGTAGTTCTTTGGCTTGCATATCCTTCCCCACAGTAAACACTGACATGAAAGCTCCTGTGGTTCCACATATAGATGGCCTTGCTGACCTCTCAGGAGCCCTATTCTCTCTCTCTTACTCTTTCGACTTTAATATATTTGTAGAATCGCTTTGGATTCTCCTTAGCCTTATTTGCCAAAGCTATTTCATGTCCCCCTTTTGCCCTCCTGATTTCTCTCTTACATATACTCTTAGTGCCTTTATACGTCTTTGGGATTCACTTGATCCTAACTGTCTATACCTGACATAAGCTTCCTTCTTTTTCTTGGCCAGAGCCTCAATTTCTCTCATCATCTAGCATTCCCTATACCTACCAGCCTTGACTTTCACACTAACAGGAATATACTGTCTCTGAAGTCTATTTATCTAATTTTTAAAGCCCCCCCCCCCCCACCCCCGCCACTTCCCAACTGCCCCTTTACCTGTGAATAGTCACTCACAATCAACTTTTGAAAGTTCTTGCCTCATAAAGTCAATATTGGCCTTACTCCAATTTAGAAGTTTAGATCAGGTCTATCCTTTTCCATCACTATTTTAAAATTAATGGAATTCTGATCACTGGTCCCAAAATGCTTCCACACTGACACCTCAGGTACATGCCCTGCCTTACTTCCCAAGACAAGGTCCAGTTTTGCTCCTTCTCTAGTAGGTACATTTACATATTGATAAGAAAGTTTTCTTGTACACACTTAACAAATTCCTCTTTATCCAAGCCCTTAACGCTGTGGTAGTTCCAAGTTAAAATCCCCTATAGTTACTATTACAGATATCTGAGGTCTCCTTTTGTATTTGCTTCTTATGGCAGAGGTATTAAAATTAGAGATGCTCAAGAGATCAGGATCAGAGAAAAGACGATTTCTTAGAGGATATTTTGTGTATATTTGTACAGTGGTACAAATACGTTAATAAATCAAATTGTGTCTGTCACATTTTTCTCAATTAGTTAAAGGAAAATTTGAATTATCAAGGTAGTGTAATGGAAAGAACAGCCACTGACCTCTAGTGTGGCAATATGGTTGTAAGAGGAGTGTTTTGTCCTGACTATTTTTTGAAGAGAGGTTTTGAGTCTTAGGGATTTGAGCTGTCTATTCCAAGCCAATAATGTAAACAATTTGTGAAGCTTTTTTTTTAAAGTTAGAACAATAGAAGCAGCCTGAATGGGTGGAGTCATGTTCCCACAGAATCAGGGTTTTAGTTTAGCTTTCATTAATTATTGGGGCTTGAAAATTGGTTGTGGAAACTGCCATGCACCCTTCTCTAGCAGAAATTTGCTTGGTGTTCTTTCCTCCTGGACAGGAGACAAAATGCATGTGAGATAATCTATTTTACTGAATTTGCCTTTGCCAAGGGAGTGTTTATGGGATGTTACTATATTGGAACAATTGCTATTTAGTAGTTAAATAATCTATTATTTGTTAAGTGTTTGAATAGAGTTGAAGTTAGACAATTCTTCTTTCTTTTGTTTTATTCTAACTGCAGAGTAAGAATAAAGTGTGTTTGCCTAAAGTGAAGTAGATGTAACCAATCAAATTACATCTGAAACACAGCACCTTACACTTGCCTTTAAATAAGTTAAAAGTTAGGGTCTAGGCTATCTCTTTCATATATTTGAGGGGGGTTTTGTCAAATCCATAACACTAGATAGTTCCTAATCAGTTAACCTTTGAATTCAACAATTTATTTCTGAATAAATAGTTCAACATACTGGCCATCTCTGACATCTTGTGTGTTTCCCATTTCTATCAGTAATATTCTGGATGTGACGTGATGAGAAAGCCAAGGGTAATTCCTTGAAGTCTACAGTTTCCTTCTCATTTTTAGGAGAGAAACAGCAGGCTACAGTTTCAATTTTAAGAAAATACTACCTATGCCTCAACTTATGTTTGATGCTTTCAAAGATTTTTATTTTAATAACGGGACTGGTCCGGTCTGGATGCAGGGGCACTGCAGTTAAGGGACTACTTTACGTGATTTCCCTTTGGCTCAATACCTTTTTTGCCAGCCCTCCATACTCATACGTGTGCTGTATACCACTGCACCCTCTGCTGTGGCCCACCCCGTTATCACTGTCCAGACATAAGCCTCATGCTCAGTATGATGAGGAATGTTTCAGCATTGCCGTGCTGCTAAACATGGTGGCAGTACAGCTAGGTATTTGTCATTGTATACATTGGATTGAAAATTCTGCTTCTTTCTTCTTAATGTGACAGAGAGTTGGAGAATGAGGAGATGCAAGGACAAATCTCTGACAAGCAGATTTTACTTGTGACCTTCTGTGAAAAATGTTACTTAAGGGTTTCTTGGTAATTTATAGTGCATGTGACCCAACAGCCATAGCGGCAAAATAAACCAAATACCACAATGAACTCCCATCTTTCACCAGCTCTCTGATTTTCCTACATCAAAAACACTCCTGGGTCCCCCTGGGGAGCCTCTTGTTCATAGGAGTAAAGAATGGGGGTTGAGGAACCCGAGCGGATCTCTCTGATGTAACAGTCAGTTTTCTTTCAAAAACAACTTAAAGGGATGCAGTTATAGATATCAGCAGGTATAATGCATTAATGATGAGTATGTGAATCAAATAAAAACATCAAAGGTAGCAGTAATGGGGTTGATGTAAGCATGGCTGCAAATAACTTAAATTGAACTGTATAATTTTCTCTGGTTTAATGCAAACTCTTGAAGCATTTTATTTATAGTGTCAAAATACCTTATGGTGTGCAAGTGAGGCAGGGAAAAGCAACCCTGTAAATGAAGACCCTTAAAAACATCTGTTCAAGCCGAGACGATATCATACAATTGGTAGTTTCACTCAGAATAGTGATCACAGACTATATGGTCCCTTAGATTGAAGTTTGTTGCAAAATATTTAATTGTTTCATGAAGTTAGGCATAGATTGTTTTTAGCACAATCACCCATTTCCATGTACTCCTAGGAACCCATTCCCTTATTCTCAGCTTGTATTAGTGCTTATCCAACTTTTCTTCTGTCCTGGTCTGCTATCCATAATCTCCTTGTTTACCAACACCTTTTGTATCTCTCTCTCACCCCCCATCTCCACCGATCCGATTACATCCACCTCCCCCATTGCCATTTCAGCTTCACCATACAGTACCTTTTCCTAGTGACTATCAGCTCTGATAAGGAATCACCAGATTTGAAACACTATGTTTTTCTTCCTGCACACACTGCCAGACCTGCTGAGTTTCTCCAGCTGATTTTGTTTCAGATGATCAATACCTTGGTCAGAGAGATAGGTTTAAACATGTGAAGAAAGAGAGGTAGAATAAGAGAGTAATCTCCATAAATTGCACAATTATACAACTGGCCTGGATCTGATTAATCATATTTCTTTAAAATCAGTTATATAAATATTTTCTTTCATCTGACAAACATACTGCATTTGCAGAGCTCTCCATCTTACAGGCAAGCTAAGAAGTGAAAACTAATCTGATTTGTGGTACATTCAGGTACCAGAACCAAAAACTGCAATATTGAATTTGTGAAGCAAACAATATGGTCACTGACATTATTAAAATGAACTAATTCTGCACAGCGATGCCATCAACACATCATGGCATTTTCTGTTCCACAAATACCTTACCTGTCGAAGTTGGTCAGAGATAACAAAATCCTCATAAAACTCATCCAGACACTTTGTAATATGGCCTGTTTCTCGCACAATCTCTTCCGTGTACAAACAGTCAAAGAATAACATTGAAAGTTGATTACACGGAACCTCTTCAACCTGTATTTCCTTAACTTCTTTCCCTATTAAGACAAAATTAAAGATACACTGAAACATATCAATACCTGACCATATTTACATAGAATGTAGAAACTTATGTATTTAGTGGCACAATGGCATTGTCTAATCGTGGGTCATAGGTTCAAATCTCATCCTGGTAGAAGTTGAATTTAGTTAATAAAATTTGAAATTATGAAACTAGGCTCATTGATGGTCATATTAACTTTAATTGATTGTTGTAAAATTCCAGCTGATTCATTAGTGGCATTTAAGGAAGGAGATCTACAATCCTTACTTGGTCTGGCCCACATGAGTTTCCAAAGCAATAGTACCCAATGTGGTAAGGTTTTAACTTCACTCAGTTCAAGAGCGATGAGAGATGGGCTACAAATAATGTCCTTGCCAGTGATATCCATGCCCCATGAAAGAACAAAGAAGGCAAAAAAGTGTTGTAATGAACAATTGCTTTAATCTTAAGTAAGCTACAGTGCACACTGAGCATTACAATTGTTCTAACACACTGCACCATGAAGCAATGGTACCAATAGTTACCATGCAGTAAATTTCCAGTTTGGACTGTAGTATCAGAGTCACAGTGCACCCTTCAAAGCCCATTTCAATAGACAGTAAGTGCTAGGGCTGTACTGCCAGAGGCATGCCTTCACATTACACTCAGCTAGAGGAGCATTCTTGGGATTGAACAGAGGTAAGAAACTGGGAAAAAATAGGAACAAAATAACTGCAAATACAATGGGTTAGCCAGTACCTTATGCTTTGTAAAAAGGAGGTTCAGTTGTGATTGATTGAATGTCACATGAATGGAGGTACAGTGAAAAGCTTTGTTTACGGGCAGTACAGGCAGATCATAGTCAGTAAGGATGTACTGAACAAAAGATTTAGACAGAGGCATACATTGATTAAACAGCATTATTTGAGGCTAGAGAGTCCATTCGATAACCTAATAATGGCTGGGAAGAAGCTGTTCCTGAACGTGCTGGTGCGTGTGTGTTCAGGCTCCTGAATCTTCTGCCTGATGGAGGAGGTTGTAGGAGAGCATTACCAGAGTGCAAAGGGTCTTTGATCAACTTGGTAGCCTTTCTGTGGCAGTGAGCCGTGTAAATGGAGTCCATGGTGGAAGGTTAGCTCCTGTCATGGCCTGGGCTGGGTGGATGGCACACTGGCACAGTGGTAAGCATTGCTGCCTCACAGTGCCAGGGATCCAGGTTCAATTCTGCCCTCAGGCAACTGTGTGGAGTTTGCACATTTCCCTGTGTCGGCATGAGTTTGCTTTGGTTTCCTCCCACAGTCCAAAGGTGTGCAGGTTAAGTGGATTGGTCATGCTAAGTTGCCCCACAGTGTGAAGGCTAGCTATGAGAACTACATGAATTGGGTCTGGATGGGATGCTTTTCAGAGGGGTTGGTGTGAACTTGATGGGCAGATTGGCCTGCTATAGGGATTCTATAATAATTATATGAATAAAAATGATAAGGCTCACAGAAGGTGCTAAGTTGTACATATTTCATATAAAGTTTACATAATAACAGCAGATTTACATGGACAAACTGCCCAAGTATCACCGGTCTCAACTTTAACATCACTACTATCAGCAACAGAAGCCATATTCGTGTGACAAATTTGCAATGAAATATGTCACAGCTGAGAACCTCAGGAGACTAATTTTCTACTTGGGATTTCTTGCTGGTGGTAGTTGCAAACTACTTCGCCTTGTCTTTTCAACCAGTGTTTTGAGCTCCCCTATTATTAACGCTGGGGATGTCTAAGAAACCTCCCCCAACAGCCCGTTGTTTCACTGTCTCTCACCATTCACACTTGTGGGCGAGTGTAGACCTTTGGACTCTCCCACTGATTGTGGAATTGCTTAGCTCTGTCTGCTGCATGCTGCTTATGCTGCTTAGCATTTATATAGTCCTGTGTTGTAACCTCACCTCACCAGATTGGCCCCAGATTGCCACACTCTCCCACACAGCTCATTGTACCAGGATTGATCCTCAAACATGATGGCCATACTAGAGTAAGGGATCCATTGGATTACAAAGTTAGATTATTGTTGAATAAAATTATGCTCCTGCAGATAGTCCACTAACACAAATGCCCAGTATTAGGCTGCTGGATCTATCTTACAGCTATCCCATTTAGCATAGTTGGTTTTCAATGTGGAAATGAAGTCCTATATTTATAAGGACAGTGGGTTGACCATGGTTACCAGTGCTGTTATGGATAGATGTATTTGTGACCTGTAAATTGGTGAGAATGAGGTTAATTAGGTTTTCCCTTGATGCTGGTTTCCTAGAAGCTGCCCCAGGTCTAGCAAGTATGTTCTTCAAGACACCCAGCTTTTGCTCTCGAGTTGGTGTCTTTTCGTCAATCTTGGTGATGGGCATTAGAGTCCTCTTTTCACAAGTGTGAACGATGATAGACAGTAAAACAACAAGCTGATGGAGGAGGATTCTTAGACATCCTCAACGTGAATTATAGGGGAGCCGAGCAGGTGAAGTAATTTGCAACTACCACCAGCCAGAAAACCCAAGTAGGAAATCAGATCCTGAGGTTCCCAGCTGTGATGTATTTCATTGCAAATTTGTCACAAGAATATGGCTTCTGTTGCTGATAGTAGTGATGTTAAAGTTGAGACCGGAGATATTTGGGCAGTTTGTCCATGTAAATCTGCTGTTATTATGTAAACTATATATGAATTATATGGAATAGTGCACTATTAAAAATATAGCACCTTCTGTGTACCTTATCATTTTTATTCATATAATTATTACAGAATCCCTACAGTATGGAAGCAGGCCATTCTACCCATCAAGTTCATACCAACCCCTCTGAAAGGCATTTCACCCAGACCCAATTCCTGCATTTTTCATAGTTAGTCTGCATACTACGGGGCAATTTAGCACAACCAATCCACTTCACCTGGACACCGCTGGATTGTAGGAGGAAACCAAAGCAAACTTATGCAGACACAGGGAGAACACACAAACTCCACACAGACAGTCACCTAAAGGTGGAATTGAACCCAGGTCCCTGGCGCTGTGAGGTAGCAGTGCTAACCACTGAGCCACTGTGACATCTACTCAGCCCAGGCCATGACAGGAGCTAACCTTCCATTCATGGACTCCATTTACAAGCCTCGCTGCCACAGAAAGGCTGCCAACTTCATCAAAGATTCTTTGCACTCTGGTAATGCTTTCCTACAAACCCTTCTGTCAGGCAGATAACACAGAAACCTGAACACACGCACCAGAAAGCTAGCACGTTAGTTTAAAAGACAAGGCTAAGTTGTTGGAGTCCTCCACCCAGAGTATATTCCATGTGGACTAATGTTAAATTGTTTCCATTGAAAGGAGAAATAGGCAACAGACAAACTTTGTGAATGATACTAAAATTGATACAGATGAAGTATTGGTGTTCAAAATGTTCAACCAATGCAAAACCACAATCAGTAAAGTCAATACATGTAGGAGAATAGAGTTAACTCAGTAAAATAGATTTCAAAAGAAGTCATGAACAATCTTTAAGATCATTCTTTCAGTGCTATTTGTCTATCTGGACAACAAAACAGCCTCACTGGTCTAAATATGAGGGTAAATTGGAGAAATGGGTCCTTCATTATTGAACTGTTATAGTGCTCTGAACGAGATGGAAAATCGGCAAGAAATCTTGAAGAAACATTTGCGAGGTGTTTTTCTTTGGAAAATTGGAAGCAACTCATTGAACTTTCCAAGAGGTTCCTGGTGTGAAATTGATATTTTTATCCATGTTATGACCCCAACTGATTTATTTATTTTTAAACTATAGTTTAAATTAAACTATAGGATCAGAATAAGCAATCATAGGTCTAAACTAGTAAAATATATATTGAAGACTGTTGTCAGGATTATGTCCACACAGATTGGTCAATGTATGGTGAAAATGTCAGATACAGAAAGACAAGTAGAGAACTGAATCGTACCTAGAGTTGTCCATTCAGAAGATAAGGGTGAGAGGACCTTTAGATTCACCTTAACGTTTGAATCCTGAAAAAATGCCTACGGGATAAAAGGCATAGAATGAATGAATGTAATGAATAGACACAATAACTATCTGTCCATTGGATTTTTCACATATATTTCTAAATTTGTGTCCACAGAATTCTAATTGCAATTCAGAAGTAACTCATTGACCATGAAGTGCTTTGGGGTCTCAGTAATATAAAAAGGCCCTGCCTATATTTTTGCTGCTATCAATTCTAACATAACAATTTATGTCAGACGCTGCCCAGACGCACTGTAGCTCTTTGTCAGAAGGTTACAAATTCAAGTCCTACTCCAGGTTCTCCGTACAAAATCTAAATTTGCGTTGCAAAGCCCGACTGAGGAAGTGGTCTTTGTTTGTGTTGCCATCATTTCGGTGGGACTTTTCACCGTTTGCTCCCTGAGTTAGTCAACAAAGTTTGGAGTGTGTCATTTGGAAGAAGAGCAGAGGAGTAGGGTTTGACAATATTTATCAACAAGTTAAAACATATGATCTAGTCATAATCATATTGCTATGCAATTGAATCCCACATTGCCTATCTTAATTACAAGAATAACTAGCATTTCAAAGTGACTTGACTGACCATAAAGCACTTTAGGAAAGTTTAAAATCTTGAAAGGCACAATATGAACACAAGTCTTTCTTTCTTCTGAGATCTGCTCCACTCTGTAGAGTATATTGTTATCCTATTCTATTGCTTCTGAAATACGTACCAATTATGTTCCACAAGTTTACTGTTTTAATTGGAGAAAAGTAACATTAAAGCACAAATTTATATCTAATTTGTCTCTCAAGTTGATTTGACACAACATGAAGAACAATGGCACAGTTTCTGTTCGGGGAGAAAGTGAGGACTGCAGATGCTGGAGATCAGAGCTGAAAATGTGTTGCTGGAGAAGCGCAGCAGGTCAGGCAGCATCCAAGGAACAGGAGAATCGACATTTCGGGCATAAGCCCTTCTTCGGGAATGAGGAAAGTTTGTCCAGCAGGCTAAGATAAAAGGTAGGGAGGAGGGAGTTGGGGGAGGGGCGTTGGAAATGTGATAGGTGGAAGGAGGTCAAGGTGAAGGTGATAGGCCGGAGTGGGGTGGGGGCGGAGAGGTCAGGAAGAAGATTGCAGGTTAGGAAGGCGGTACTGAGTTCGAGGGATTTGACTGACACAAGGTGGGGGGAGGGAAAATGAGGAAACTGGAGAAATCTGAGTTCATCCCTTGTGGTTGGAGGGTTCCTAGGCGGAAGATGAGGCGCTTTTCCTCCAACCGTCGTGTTGCTATGGTCTGGTGATGGAGGAGTCCAAGGACCTGCATGTCCTTGGTGGAGTGGGAGGGGGAGTTGAAGTGTTGAGCCATGGGCTGGTTGGGTTGGTTGGTCTGGGTGTCCCAGAGGTGTTCTCTGAAACATTCCACAAGTAGGGTGCCTGTAGGCGGCCTGTCTCCCCAATATAGAGAAGGCCGCCTACTTAAGGAACATTTCAGAGAACACCTCTGGGACACCTGGACTAACCAACCCAACCAGCCCGTGGCTCAACACTTCAACTCCCCCTCCCACTCCACCAAGGACATGCAGGTCCTTGGACTCCTCCATCACCAGACCATAGCAACACGACGGTTGGAGGAAAAGCGCCTCATCTTCCGCCTACGAACCCTCCAACCACAAGGGATGAACTCAGATTTCTCCAGTTTCCTCATTTCCCCTCCCTCCACCTTGTCTCAGTCAAATCCCTTGAACTCAGTACTGCCTTCCTAACCTGCAATCTTCATCCTGACCTCTCCGCCCCCACCCCACTCTGGCCTATCACCCTCACCTTGACCTCCCTCCACCTATCGCATTCCCAACGCCCCTCCCCAAAGTCCCTCCTCCCTACCTTTTATCTTAGCCTGCTGCACACACTTTCCTCGTTCCTGAAGAACGGCTTATGTCCAAAACGTCGATTCTCCTGTTCCTTGGATGCTGCCTGACCTGCTGCGTTTTTCCAGCAACACATTTTCAGCATAGTTTCTGTTCATTGGATTCGTAATATTAGAGAAATCTGTCAAACCAGTGTAAACAATTAATGAACTTTAACTGAACTAGATCCAAAACCATTGTGTTTTCTGTGCCCTTTCACACTGGTGAAAGATTCCATATACTTCAACAAGTTCTGTTTATAAAGTTAAACAGGAATTGCTAGGGAAACTTAGCAGGTCTGACATCATCTGAGCAATGTGTTTTCTCTCCACAGATGCTACAGGACCTGCTGAGTTTATCCAGTACTTCTTTGTTTTATTTTATTGTCCATGAAACTGCCCAAGTCAAAGACTTGAAATTGAAATAAATGCATTGTTGGAGGAAGTGTCTTCAAACAATGTTTAGGCACACAGGCATTTATAGCACATTTTAAAATATTTTCATAACAGATTTTAAATTACTCTATAATTGTCTAAAGTAGATCAATAAACTGAAAAAAACTGCCCATAACTATTTGAAGTTATTTTCAGTGATTTTGGGACAGTATATTCATAGGTGCAAGACTGGTCACACATTAGAAAATACTTTTATTGCTGAAAGACTCATTTAATTCTATGAATTATACTGCACAAAGTTACTTCTCTTAAAGATATTGATGCATAATCCTTAATGAAAATAAAATTATGCTCTCCTATTAACCTAGTTAATTCAATGAAGTCTTTACATTTATCATAATGAAAATAAATTTGATCAGAGACTTGAAGAGTAATTATGTGTGCAGTTTAGCAAAATTTTATGATTGCAGCCAAAGCAGAAACTCTATCCCTATGAATTTGAAAACTTAAATGTTCAGTTGGACATACTGCAAAAGGTTACAAGGTGGAATATAAAACTATAGTGGGTTGCATAGTGGTTAGCACTGCTACCTCACAGCACTAGGGTCCCAGGTTCAATTCCAGCCTTGGATGACTGTCTGTATAGAGTTTGCGTGCTCTCCCCATGTCTGCATGGGTTCCCTCCCACAGTCCAAAGATGTGCAGGTTAGGTGAATTGGCCATTCTAAATTGCCCATAGTGCTAGGTGTATTAGTCAGAGAGGAATGGTTCTGGGTGGGTTGCTCTTTGGAGGGTCGGTGTGGACTTGTTGGGCCGAAGGGCCCGTTTCCACATTGTAGGGAATCTAATCTAATCGTGTACACCAAATGTTCCAGGATAGAAAAGGATTGCCATAGATTAGGCAATTGAATCAGAGTAATCAAATTTAAGAATTTCCGCAAATATTATGTGACATGATTTGCCAGTCTAGTATATTTCTGTATTAACATTGCAATATGGTGCGAAAATATCTATTTCTGAACATATTTAAGCCAGTAGTTCTTATACCCAAGTCTGTGGATCTCCTGTGGAATCTGTATCTCTGTGTTCAGATTAAACACTGCTCTTTCCCTATTCTTTGGTGCGTTCTCAGTCCCCTGTTCTCTCTGTTTTATCTCTAGCTTCCCCTGCTGCCCAGGACCCACGCTCACTCTGTTGCTGTGCTTCACAAGTACTCTCTCTATGATTTTGCTAATATTCCTGTTCACCTTGCGCTCCTACCAAAGGTAGCTATGTTTTGCAGTGAGAAGTAGGCACACCCATTGTTAATATTTTCTAATCAACCTGAGGTGTTATTACACGCCCCTATAGCAGTTGGGACTTGAATCCAGGTCTAATTGGCTCAGAGGTAGGGACACTAGACACTACGATTGCATCACAAAAGCCCTTAAGTTTTAATTGTATAAGTATTCGAATCAACCTGTTCAGAGATGTTATTACATGCCTCTGGAACAGGTGGGACTTGAACCTAAGACTCCTGCTCAGAGGTAGTAACATTATAAGTGCCCCCTTTTATTGTGATGTATAGTAACACTGGAGGACAGCGTCTCAGTGTGCAGTTGCTGCAACCAAGACTGCCTGTCCCAACCACAAACAGTCAGTGGTCTACAAACACTAATTGGAGCAAAGTGCAGATCCATGGTCTCACAAGTCTAACAGATGCCACCTACCATGGTAATTGTGTTCAGTTGTAGGCAGATAGTGAGCAATAACTAGAATCCACTGTATCCCAACAGATTGACTGGAAGGTGTTGTTGTACTGTGCTCGGATCCCTGGCTCTCTATCAGGTTAGAGTCCCACCTGGTCCAGATGTGTACCATAACACATCTGAACAGATTGATTAAAATATACTTTAGACTGTTGAGCTAGAATGTGCATTCTTATAATGTGTAACTCTCTAAATAAATGATTATTAAAATGTGTAAAGATTTACACTGGTTCTATTCGATCCTTCATCAATGTGGCAGCTCAGCTCAGTGGTAAGCACAGATGTCGTGCTGTGCTCAGAACCTGGGTTCAATTTCAACTTTGGGCAACTATCTGTGTGGCCACTCTCTGTGCCTATGTAGGCTTCCTCCCATGGCCCAAAGGTATATAGGCTAGGTGGGTTAGCCATGAGAAATGCAGGTTTATAGGGTCTGGGGATGGGTCTGAGTGGGGCGCTGTTTGGAGGGGTGGTATGGACTTGATGGGTTGAATGGCCTGCTTCCACACCGTAGGGATTCCATGAAATGGTTTTTTGAAATATCACACCCACCCGACTGGTGGCTGTGATGAAATATCTTCTTACGTTTTAAAAAAACCACATCTTCATATTGTGAGTATGCTAATTGACTTTAATTAAAGTGGAGCTGGTGATGTGTGTGTATCTGTGAATGGGAGGGGTCGGGGTGGAGTAGGGGGGAAAAGGGCCTCTTACTTTGAAAGGAAGTCCTTGAAGCAAAAAGGCTTGCTATTATTATAATATTAAATAATAATTTTAAATAATATTAAATAATAACAGTTACAGTTGCCATATATATTGATAATCAGAACACAGAGCAGGAGATTATCTGTATCTGATTTCAACATTATATTTAAAAGGATTTTATCACTTATTTGATAAATAAAAACTGCTAGATATGAATAAGCTCACACTTTTTTGGGTAAGAAATTCGCACACCAAAGGAGTCTTTTCAAAATTATGTGATCGCTCAGCAACAGTGTGTAAACGGAAATTTGAGATGAAAATACAAGCAGTACCACAGCTCAAAAATACTACAGAAGCCAACATGAGATTTAAAAACGTTATGAAAAAGAACTGGAGAACCTACCTGGACAAAACTGTCCTTTTCATAAGGCTGGAAGTGTTGGTCAAAACTGAAAACCTGCACACTCATCCTTCCAAGCATTGACCTGAGAGGATGGAAAATTCCAGAAAGGGGAAATCTTAATGAGAAGACGATTTCAGGATTAGCTTTTCAGAAAAGAAACGGGTGTGTTGTTTCCGGCCCTAATGATAATGAATTTCTTTGAGTTACATTGTCAATTCTTTACCCAGAGGGTCCTGCCTAATAACTGTAAACGATAATAAAGATAATGATTAAATGAACAAAATGAGTGAGTGAATCATTCGGGTAACGCTTTGCCCCTAACTTTTCCTGATTCTTGTTGTACACTTTGCTCCCAGTCTCAAGCCTCTCATCATTTCTTTCTCATGGCTGTGCAGATCTTACCATTTCATAAAGAGGTCTCTGATTTTACTGTCTTCCAGGAAGTTGATCTTCTTGTTACTCAGATATCTGAAAGTAAAAGCTGGTTTCACAGCCCTTTCTGCAGCCATTGCTTCGCCAGTGTTTATAGTTGCTAGGAAACGCCCAGCCGCGTTGAAATTCTTCCCTGGATCCCTGAGAGTAATTCCTATCGGTTCCTGACCGCCTACATTGTAGGAGGAGCTCATATCTAGGAGAGAGAAAACTACAGGCACTCAACATCATTCTGGAGGGAATGGGTCAAGCACAGACTTGAAAATTGGTTTGGTAATGCCCGATGAACTCACATGTAGATTGCTAGGGACAAAAAAAAACTGCAGATGTTGGAATCTAAAGTCGACAGGCAGGAGGCTGGAAGAACACAGCAAGGTAGGCAGCATCAGGAGGTGGAGAAGTCAGTGTTTTGTGTATTAACCCTTTTGCAGGACTAGGTGTGGGGTTAGGGGGAGCCACAGATAAAGGGAGGGAGGGGATGTGCCAGTACTCTCCCCACCCCAACCCCCCCTCTCTCTCTTTATGTGTGGCTCCCCATACCCCCACATCTAATTCTGAAGAACAGTTAATACCTGAACCTGATTTCTACACCCCCTGATGCTGCCAGGCTTGCTGTGTTCTTCCAGCCTCCTGCTTGTCTACGAAGGGTGGTTTGCTGTTTATTTAAATCTTTCATAGGACACGGAAATTAAGACCAGGGGTTGTTGCCCATAAGTAAATGCCCTTGAACCTGGGTGACATTCTGAGCACTTGCTGAGGGCAGTTAACCACCTTGATGTGGGTCTGGAGTCACATGTTGGCCAAACCTCACATTTCCTACCCCCAAGGACATTCGTGAGTGTTCTATCAATGACAGTTTGAGAAGGGAAAAAACTGCAGTTATTGGACATCTGAAATAAAAGCAGAATATCAACATATGTGCAGCAGCTTCATCACACTGTGAGCCTATTACCATAGGGTTATTTTCTCATTAGAGAGAGATAACTTGTAGTGGTTTAACCTGAGGACCACCAGACCTCAGGTGACATTGAGAAGGAGTGTCCTTTATGATAACTTCAGATGATGCAGGAATTGAAACCACACTGTTGGTATCACTATATTACAAAGCAGTCATCCAGCCGACTGAGCTAACTGACCCTCAGAATTCACAACTCTACATCACACAAATTCATGTAAGACCCTAAGGTGGTCACCCTTGGTCCTGAAAAGTGCTTAATCTATTTCAGATTAATCATTTTAGGTGCCATAAAATACAAGTTGGTTTTGAAGTCTGAGCTCTGTATACATCAGTGCACATTTTACAATGACCAAAACTATACAATAATCTAAATGCAGGTTTTATGCCCTGAATTAAGCAATCTTTCAGCATTTAAATACCCATGTGCAGCATCCCAGCATTTATTAAAACTTTTGTTAATGGTTTCATTTTAATAGGTCTTTCAGATGTTTACATATTTTCTTTGAATGGGTAACAGTCATTTCCAAAATATTTGTTTTTATTGGGTTTAATATATTCTTCCTGTCAAAGTACACCACTTCACACTATCGATAATGAAATTTATTTTCCCAGTACAACCCCATTCTGCAATTTTAAAAAATGTCTTATTTTGTGGCATTCTGCCCTAGGATTAGCTATAACCCAAAAGTTGTCATTGTTTGCAAAGTTTGACATTCTATTATAATTTTCCAAGTTTAGTTTGTTAATAATAAATGTGCAGATTTAGATCTCAGTGCCTCAGATCTGCAGCTTCAAGCTTATTCAATTGCTGCCAACACATTGCTATTCTGTGGTCAGTTCTACATCTCTGCTTCCCCAATTACTATCAATTTTGATACTTAATTAACCTGAGCTCTATTTCTAGTCACAAACTCATCATTAAACTTTCCTTCAACTCTATCTATAGTCTACAAAATTTTATTTTATTTCAATAAAAATTCTACTTGGATAAAAGGATCTGTGCCTGGACACCCTCTGAGAGCCCTTTTAAAGGCCCCTCTTTATTTTTGATCCAAGGTGCTGTCCACCAATATTCAAACACTAAACAGCAGGGCCGAAGAGTACAAATGATTGGGAACATGACAGAAGTCTAACCTCCAATATACAGCGTATCATCCGCCGTCATTTCCACCACCTCCAAACAGACCCCACCACCAGGGATATATTTCCCTCCCCTCCCCTATCAGCGTTCCGAAAAGACCACTCCCTCCGTGACTCCCTCGTCAGGTCCACATCCCCCACCAAGCCAACCTCCACTCCCGGCACCTTCCCCTGCAACCTCAAGAAATGCAAAACTTGCGCCCACACTTACCCCCCCTTACTTCCCTCCAAGGCCCCAAGGGATCCTTCCATATCCGCCACAAATTCACCTGCACCTCCACACACATCATTTATTGCATCCGCTGCACCCGATGTGGCCTCCTCTATGTTGGGGAGAAAGGCCGACTACTTGCGGAACGATTCAGTGAACACCTCTGGGACACCCGGACCAATCAACCCAACCACCCCGTGGCTCAACACTTCAACTCCCCCTCCCACTCCACCAAGGACATGCAGGTCCTTGGACTCCTCCATCGCCAGACCATGGCAACATGACGGTTGGAGGAAGAGCGCCTCATCTTCAGCCTGGGAACCCTCCAACCACAAGGGATGAACTCAGATTTCTCCAGTTTCCTCATTTCCCCTCCCCCCACCTTGTCTCAGTCAAATCCCTCGAACTCAGCACCGCCTTCCTAACCTGCAATCTTCTTCCTGACCTCTCCGCCCCCACCCCCACTCCGGCCTATCACCCTCACCTTGACCTCCTTCCACCTATCGCACTTCCAACGCTCCTCCCCCAAGTCCCTCCTCCCTACCTTTTATCTTAGCCTGCTGGACACACTTTCCTCATTCCTGAAGAAGGGCTCATGCCTGTTCTCCTGTTCGATTCTCCTGTTCCTTGGATGCTACCTGACCTGCTGTGCTTTTCCAGCAACACATTTTCAGCTCTGATCTCCAGCATCTGCAGTCCTCACTTTCTCCTAGAAGTCTAAGTAAACTCCTGTGAGGCAGTCCACTACATTTTATAAAGACATTACATTAATGAAAGAGATTATTGAAGTGTTGTTTTCTGAATTTGTATCTAACTAGCATAGGGTAAGCATATTGTGATCCCTGTGAACTGGCAGGAAATTTAGATTGTTCTGAGCATGCTCTCCAGTGGATTTCTGTTTCCACTTCCTATTGGCTGCCATGCTGATAAGGGTTTCAGAATCTTCTAAAACAAACAGCAGTGCAGCGCATCCAGAAACAGATGTAAGGCCTACTCTATTGTTCTTTTCATGAGGAGATTGATATGGATTGGACTAATTAAATCTTCTGGAGCTTTCTGTTTGTGCAGCAAACAAATTGTCGTCACAAACAATGTTTCGTTCACCTCTACTTTGTAATTTTAGCCTCTTTGTACTCAATCTCAGTAAAGTCAATTGTTGGAATATGCAGCTTAAGTAACTGAAATAGTCCAGAATAAAAGGATCCATAAAAAAAGGCTTTTTTTAACTGAAATTTGTGCAATGAACTGATATGGAAATGAAAAAGAAAATCAGGTATTAACTTACTGTGTGTAAATCAGTTTGCAGTGCCATACACTACTTTTGTTTTTGGATATCACACCTCGTTCCAGCTGGCATCGGATCCTGATACAGTTGCTAAAATATGGGATAGATGTATTAATGTAGGTGTAGCTGCTGTAGAGTTTATGCAGCAATAAAGATTCATTGGGTGACTCTGAGGGGTTTGGCTTTCAGCAGAACTGCACAGGGACAGGAACAAATTCCTGCTGCTTCGTATCCATTCAGGAGGTCAAGAAATTATTACATTCTGGACCTTGAGTTAGAGGAGTCCATCTATTAACAGTCAAAAGTTTGAGGGAGACTGTATAAATTCTTTTTACTTAGTAAAATATTCCCCTTTTGCTCTAGAATCATTTGTCATATGGGTGGCCTTTTATCTAATTTAGCCCAAGAAAGCAGGAAGCTCTATCATTGCAGTCAAGAGTAATCTCTGATCAGCTGAGACACCTCAGGTGCTGCTACCCGGGGAGCCAAACCATGAGGTTCTGATGAGGTGTGAAGGGAAAGTCTGGATGGTTGAGCTGTTCCAGATACTCTGAATAATCCTGTAAAAGCCACAGGCTGACCATAAAATGCAACAGATTTTGAATTGCCTGTTTGAGTTCACTTTGTCCTGACAGTGCATACAGCATATCTTTTCTGGATCTCAATATTTCTGAACCGATAAGCAAGTAATTAAGATTAAAATTGCTAAGGGAATGGAGGCATACATAAACTGAAAACTTCAAAACTCTTGGACAATAACCTTACAATTGCAGATAAAATAATGTCAACACTTGCAGGTGAAATATTGAATGAAGCTGAACTTTACAATACACCAGCTGGAATTCATGTGGTGTGTAATGCAAGCAAGACCATTCCTTGATTCATTTGCAGATACTGTAGAGATAATTGGCAGAATAGCAACATTACAGCAACAGAATTATAAAACTCTTAACAGTGTCATGAAGATTCAGAATATATTAATGTTGTTATTTGAGATCATAGGTTCTAAAGTAGAAGAAAAGTTGATTTTAGTATCTCACTTCAGTGAATTAGAAGATTGAGTTCAAACAGCATTTACAAGAAGTCAAGTGGTTTCAGCTAAAGTCCCAGCATACCCCCCGAGGAAAAATAATTGTTGATATGTTTGCCACTAGAAAGAGAAAGAGACAGAGAAAGTGTGTGTGTGAGACAGAGAGAGAGATAGAGAGAGAGAGAGAAGGAACAGGAATCAGCTTTATGAATGGGAGAAGTGGCCCACAGCAGTAGAGATGCTGTTAATAGTAGTCCCCACACAATCAGGGCTGGGGAGAAATTCTCAGGTGTTTAGATGTCAGTTAGAAGAAAGCTTCAAAAGCAGAAGGCCGTGGAGATGTCGGAGAGGAAGGAATCCTAAAAGGCTGTTCTGAATAATATGAGCTCTAGTAAGATGAGTGGTCGAATCGAAAGAGATGTTCAGCAAGACCAATTTCAACATGGGGATTATCTTGCTACATCTTGTTCACTCTTCTCCAGTGGTGTGCCAAGATTCTCACTAGCCAGTGACCGTGGTCATTCTTGCTAGTTAAAGGGCTTGTTCACAACCCAATTTGGTCTGTGATCTTAACAGACTCAACATAAAATCCAGCCATCAGGAAAACCCTGTGGAAACCAGAGTGGACTCTGGTGTCTTCAACTTGGGGAAAGGGCTGGAGATAAGGACCTGGGGGAAGGGGCTGGGCAACATGTACAGAGAAAGGGACAGGTCGGCTGTTTTAGTTGCTTGAACACAGTTTGAGTAATGACCTGGGTAAATAAAAAGCTGTGGGCTGAATGGAATGGACACCTGGAAAGACGAGGACAATGTCGGGGTTTCAGGAGAACATTAATACTGAGGCTCATAGAGGATCACTTACTGTCACACCAACCAGGAAACACATGGTTAGAGTGTAGTGTGGAGGAGAATGGCTGGGAAGGGACTCACAATGGATCGGGTATGTGAACCGACTTGTGAGGGAGGGATCTTCACCTGCGACTGTTCACTGGCCGTGCACAGAGGAACAACATTGTCCTCTGGCACAGGTTCACAGGGTGCCTATCCCTGACAGTGCTACAGGATTGACCACCTTGACTTGGAAAATATTGCTGTTCCTTCAGTGTCACTCGGTCAAAATTCTGAAACTCTCTCACTAACAGCATTGTAGGTGTACCTGCATGAAATGGACTACGGCACTTCAAGAATACAATTCACCATCACCTGTCCCAAAGGCAATTAGTGTTTGGCAATAAATGCTGACTTAGCCAGCAAAATGTCTGTGCTCTGAAGGAATTAAATAAAGTCCTACCAACAGATTAGTACAACTATAGAATCCCTGCAGTGTAGAAACAGGCCCTTCAGCCCAAATCAACCCACCCACTGCCATACATTTAATAGTTGACTAATGCACCCAACCTTCACATCGTGGGCAATTTAGCATAGCCAATTCATCACACTTGCACAGCTTTAGATTGTGGGAAGAAACCCACACAGACATGGGGAGAATGTGCAAACTCCACACAGACAGTCATCCAAGGCTAGAATTGAACCCAGGTGCCTGGCGCTGTGAGGCAGCAGAGCTAACCACTGAGCCACCATGTCACCCTGCATGCACACACAGAAACTACTCTGCTGATTGTTCAAATTTTCTGATGTTGAAACCTGTTGCCTGGTTATTCTTCAAATGGTTTTCCGAATATCTATCACCAAGATTTTGGTGTTTTTTATATAGAGAGCCACCATGCTAACCATGATGTGATTTTGCCATTAGCTGGGTGTTTTTACCTGATGCAGCAATCCTTTCCTTATCTTCTGTAACATAAGAAAATGGACATGGGTATCATTATGTTGAAGAGTCTATCAGACATTTTATTATGGTTAACTATTATAAATAAATAGTCAGTTGTAATTGAGCAGTATGCTTCCAGGAGTATGTCATTCTTCAAATGATACCAATAAAATGGGCTCAGGTCACATGCTGGGATACAGTGATGATATCATGAGCTTGTCTCTAGAAGGAATGACATACTGACAATGAAACATCAAAACAGCAATGGTGGTCCTCTGATTGTACAGACATACCAATCAAGCAGTCATAATTCAGTTTAATTTGGAACTACCTCAGTAATATGCAGAAAGCATGTAGAAAATGTGTCCTCAACTGCTTAATCTAGTTTCTAAGTTTACCTCGGGATATTGAAATGGCACAGAACAACTGATTTGCTTAATCCATAATCTCTTTATTAAAAAAAAATCACAGAACAGGTTTTGTTATAGTTGAACAAGCCACATTTCTTCTGAACCCTATTTCCTGGCTGACAAAATTGACCTATTTAAGCTTTCTCTTTGTACCCATTCCCGTATCTGTACCTTGAGACACAAAGTAATACCTTAAATTGAGCCATTCAAGTACATTATTAACCTGGTTCTGACCATCTGGGACAACTCTCATGGAGTCATATCCTGTCTCCCAATGTATGCCATTACTGGACATAGTTTCTGTATGTCAACAGGGCAGGAAGAAACCATTCACACATAACTGAATGGTCATTGTCTAGGTTAGCTGTTTTATATAAGAAATCTGTGACAAATTCCCCTTTCGTAGAGGTGTCATAAACTGTGTGTTCATCTCTGTATGAGTAATCACTATTCCTTGTGGCCCAGTAATAATGTCCTTGGACAAAACCCCTCATTCATCACTCCATCATCTATCATCACGAGGTACATCGTTGCCTACGTGACTCCTTCAAAACTAGGTTACATGTGACAACATGCATAAAATAAAAGCATGACTTCCATAATCAATTTATGCTGTAAAAGCAATTTTGGTAATAGTGTGTAAGATCACATAACTAGACACTTTCATATATGATACTTTATTCCACACTACTGAAAAAGGTGTTTTCCAATTTTACTCATTTCCTAAGAAGTTTTTAAGGATGACATGAACAAAATTAGTTAATAAAATACAAAATAGGAATAATATGGATACAATACAATTAAAAATAATACAATGGCTACAGAGGTATCTTCCAACCAATTGGAAATTGAAATGTCTGCTCTGACAAAGTGTGTGTACTGTGTGACCAATGGTGCATCTCACATTATAAAAGCAGATGAGATTCAAAGATCAACTTTTGTTGATTCCTCAGATCACTTACTTTAGTTGCCTAGCAACTAGTCTAGGTTTATACAGGGTCTGAATTTATTTATCACCCTACATTCCAAACCAGTCGCACACAGTACATCAATCTACATCACCTTCACCTGTTCCAGCCAGTCCAGCGATCTCTCTCCTGTTCTTCACTATGATGGATAGTGGAAATGAAGGCTGGAAGCTCCACGCCTGTCAGTGCCTGAGGGAAATCGGGGTTGCACAGATTTACAATGTTTTCTCATCACTTATCTTTCGTAGAAACTCAAAACTCAATAATCAACTCAAAATGATAATGTTAATCATCTCTTGGCAATGGAAGAAAGAAGCTATACAAAGTCACTTTAATATCCTGATGAAAACTTTTCATTTCACACAGAAAACCACATTAAATGTAAACATTTAAATCCTTCTTCATGACTTTGAGACCACAGAATTAATTGGAGATTAAACCCCACTCCGGAAAACAGATTATTTACTGAGAAGGCAACATCCCAAACTATTAGATTTCAATTTGTATTATTTGCTCTGACAATTTCTTGAATTATGAACCCAAAGATTTCTTACCCAGCAGAAATCGTAGCATGGGTACAAAATTTATTAAACTGTTTACAGAACAGTCATTCATCAGTGTTTTTCAGACTATAATGCTGTAAATAATGGCTGATATTTGATATTACAGACTGAATTTATGGATGAATTTTGTTCTCCCTGGTGTGTGTAATGGCGAGAAGATGCAGTGAGAATGAAAAAGGATCAGATTTTAAACTTAGAGAAATATGCTTCAGATTCTCCCTTCGAGCAGTAAATGGCAAGTTGAGAAGTTCACTCCCACTGAACAGTCACTGCCTTGATTTCATGCATTTACATCTCATTAACGCCTCAACTCACCTTATTTATCTGCTACTTTAAATTCTCTTCGTCTTCACTGAGAAATGAGATTGATTCAAGCAAATAGCCACACGTGAAAGTCAGAGGGGAACAGTCCTTGGTGTGGGGATGGGGGTCTACAGTTATTCACCAGGTGCCCCCATAGACAGTCAGGGAGGTCAGTTTATTCCTACCCACAGGGATGGGCCATGTTCTGTCAGCCACTAGCTCCTACAAAAGCCCTGGAATTCTTGTCCTTGCAGTCCAATGAAGGCAGGCATACTATATGCCTTCTTGGCCACTCTATCCACCTGTGCAGCAACATTCAGGGTACAATGGACCTGCACTCCCAGATCTCTTTGCCTGTCAGAGAGGTATGGCTTCATAGAGATCAGAGAGAGGGAGTTGGAAGCTCTGGAAAGGGATGTTCAAACAGACCACAGTATCTGACCTCGAAGTGGGGAGTGTGAGAGCCACAAAGGCATGGGGATTTTCAAAGTCATACTCAGGAGGAGAGTGGGATTTGAATACTTTTGTAAAGGGATCAATCGAAACAGGGGCAGACTGAAAGGTCATAGGGATCACAGGGACAGCAACACAAAAGGAAACATGAAGATGAGGGAGTCCATGTATCACAGGTAGAACCTACAATTCACTCACAGAGAAACAAGGTTTCAGACCAAAGGTCGACTGCACAGTAACTATACAAAATACTGGATACAATGTGGATGCTGTAGGTTTCTTTGGAATGGAGTAAAAATGTTGGAATTGAAGATCTGCCAGGACAGTTGCAGTAATCATATCTCTCTGATTCAGTAATGCCACCCAGCAGCTTCATTCACTCTTCAAGGAAAAACTTTCACAATTACAGCCTCAAACAATCATCAGCATTGTGTCACTTCTTGTCATGTCAGCAAAGCAACTTTTAAGATGAACTGGGCATTTCAGGCTTGAAGTTTCTATCTTACAAACATACTCCTGGAGTGCAATGCTTGGCTGCGACCAGTTTCACACAATGAACTATCCGAATGCAAAGACATGATCTGCAATGTGGAACAGTCCATTTTCTTTGAGTGGGGGCGCTGGTGGGGGAGGGGGGGGGAACTGCTATCATGTGGCTTACTGGCAGAACTGTACTCCAAATGTAATGTGATGATTCTGGTTACAGATGTCCAGATGGATGCGGTGACACACCTGAAGGCTCCTCCTGGAGACATGGCATTGGGCTCCTTGGGAACCCTCAGTATCACATGATGTTTGGGAATAACATGAGGTTTCACTGTTATGGATGTCCAGCTCAGAAGATTCTTCAATGAAGTTGAATTACTTCTCTGACAGTTTCCACAGATTATCTGCTAACTATTCTCCTTTAATGTGCCTACTTTAACGCAAGGAGTGTCAGAAATAAGAGTGATGAACTTACAGCATGGATCAGTACTTGGGCCTATGATGTTGTGAGTATAACGGAGACATGGGTTTCACAGGGGCAGGAATGGTTGCTTGATGTTCCAGGGTTTAGAACATTTAAAAAGAGCAGGGAATGTGGAAAAAGAGGAGGGGGTGTAGGATTGCTAATCAGAGAGTGCATCACAGCTCCAGAAACAAAGGTTTTTGAGGAAGGTTTGTCTACTGTGTCAGTATGGGTGGAACTTAGGAACAGCAAGGGAACAGCCATCGCATTGGGGGTTTTCTACAGACCACCTAATAGCAATAGAGAGATTGAAGATCTTATAGGCCAGCAGATTTTGGAAAAATGCAGATGTAGCAGGGTTGTTGTTATGGATGACTTCAACTTTTCCAATATTGACTGGAACCTCCTTAGTGCAGATGGTTTGGATGGAGCCGTTTTTGTCAGGTGTGTTCAGGAGGGTTTCCTTACTCAGTATGTAGACAGACTGATAAAGGGGGAGGCCATTTTGGATTTGGTGCACGGCAATCAGCCAGGACAGGTGTCAGATCTCCTGGTGGGGGGAGTACTTTGGTGACGTGATCACAACTGCCTCACATTTACTATAGCCTTTGACGGGTGGGGGGCTGCGGGAAGGAGCAGTTACCAAGGGAAGGCATTTAATTTTGGAAAAGAAAATTATGATGCTACCAGACAGGAGTTGGGAAGTACAGATTGGGAGCAATTGTTCCACAGAAAGGGCACAGCAGACATGTGGAGACTATTTAAGGAGCAGTTGTTGCAAGTGGTACACAAATTTGTTCCTCTCACACAGGCAAGAAGGGGTAAGATTAAGGAGACTTGGATGACGAGAACAGAGGAGCTTCTCGTCAAAAGGAAGAAGGCAGCTTACATAAGGTGGAGGAAGCAAGGATCGAGCACAGCTTTAGAGAATACGTCGATTTCGAAGCTACTTGGATGCTGCCTGAACTGCTGTGCTCTTCCAGCACCACTAATCTAGAATTTAGAGAATTACAGGCCAGCTAGAAAGGAGCTCAGAAATGGACTGAGGAGAGCCAGGAGGGGCCACAAAATAGGCTTGGCAAGAAGAATTAGGGAGAACCCAAAGGCATTTTACTCACACATGAGGAATAAGAGAATGATCAGGGTAGGGCCGGTCAGGGATAGCGTAGGGAACTTGTGCGTGGAGTCTGAGCAGATAAGGGAAGCTGAAAATGAGTTTTTGCTTCTGTTTTCACTAAGGAAAGGGAACTTGTTGTGAATGAGAACTTTGAGGGGCTGGGAAACAGGCTTGAACAGATCAAGATTGATGAAGTTGATGTGCTGGAAATTTTGGCAAACATGAAGGTTGGTAAGTCCTCAGGGTCAGATCAGATTTAGCCTAGGTGGCTCCAGGAAGCGAGAAAGGAGGTTGCTAAGCTACTGGTGAAGATCTTTGCTTCCTCACTCTCCACGGAGGTTGTACTGGAGGTTTGGAAGGAGGCGAATGTTGTTCCACTTTTCAAGAAGGAGAATAGGGAAATCCCTGGCAAGTACAGACCAGTCAGTCTTATGTCTGTGGTCAGCAAGGTTTTGGAAAGAAGTCTAAGGGATAGGATTTATGACTATTTGGAAAAGCATACAGTGATTAAAGGCAGTCAGCACGGCTTTGTGAGGGGCAGGTCATGCCTCACAAATCTTACTGAGTTCTTTGAGGAGGTGACGAGACAGGTCAACGATGGTCGAGCAGTGGATACGGCGAATATGGACTTCAGCAAGGCATTTGATAGGGTTCCCTATGGTAGTCAATGTATGTTTGATATCACGACGCTACTTTTTCCAGATCTTCTCCTGTGATGGACAGTCTTCATATCTACCACTATTTCTTGAAACCGTACAAGCTTCTTTTAATCAAATAGAATCTTTAATTCCTCTAGGATATCATGGATGGATCTTTCCCATTGACTTTCTGCTTTTTAAATTATACATATATTTGTTTAATATTTTGAATAAATATTTTCCTCTACTTATTTATTGCCATATTTTCTAATGAACTTTAGAAAACACTCTCCTTGCAATTATGTAATTGCTTTTCGTAAATTTTAAAATTTGGGGTTTGAAGTCAAATATTTCATTCACAAACTTAATATGGAATTCAATTGTGTTACGTTAAGAAAAGTATGTTTGGCTATGAAACAAAAATGAGGTATTTGTGGATTATTTATTAGATTCTGTCATATTGGCTGAAATACAGACAACTCAAAACTAAGGTTCACTTAAGGGTGCTTTTTGATGAAGGCAGGAAGTATGGGATACAGGGAGATTTGGTTGCTTGAAACATCTTTTCTCACTTGCTATTACCCATCCAATTCCCTGACACAGTGAACTCAATATGGCTTTGGCACTGCCTACTGACTCGGAACCCCTCACTACCTTCCCTGCACCTGCACTTGCACTCACGGCTGCACTTGCACTAATGTATCTCTCAATCCCTCACTGTCTCTCTTTCCAGAAAGAAAGAGCCAATGAGAGGGGAGAAAAGTGAATGGTGGGTTCCTGACATACAGCTTTCTCTCCTTTCTGAGGTACAGATCCTGACCCTGACCTCCCTAAGCAGCTCATGACTGTTACCAAATCCCAGGCTGACATTGGTAGTTGCCTTAAACTGACTGCTGGGATCCCTGACTGAGTCCCTGACAGTCCTCAAACTTTGACACATGGCTAATTGTTTGAAGTGAAGCAGTGTGTTAGCTGTGTATGTTGTTGCTGCAGATGTGAGATTGACAAAACACAGAGCTAGCCAGTAATATCATCACCCCCTTGACTGAGTACTGCTGACAGCAATAACAAGTTTTCTCAGTCTTGTGTCCTCCACGTTGCCAGAGGAGGGGGGTGGAAGCAGATACAATAGCAGCATTCAAGAAGCACCTGGACAAATACATGAACAGTAAGGGAATAGAGGGACACAGATTCTGTAAGTGAATACAGTTTCAGTATGGAAGGGCAAAATGTGTCGACGCAGGCTTGGAGGGCTGAAGGGCCTGTTCCTATGCTATACTGTTCTTTGTTCTAAAAGGCAAGAGAATACAAGTCAAGGCAGGGAAATGGTGGGCATCCAGGTAAGTGAGTGCTATGAAAGTAAACAAGTGACTAATTTCTATCCAGTAGGTGGTTGAATAGGAGACTGCATATTAACGAGTCAAGGTCAAGTGATAATGAGTGATAATGGGTCGAGAGTGTGGTGCTAAAAAAGCACAGCAGGTGAGGCAGCATCCGAGGAGAAGGGGAATCGATGTTTCGGGCATACACTCTTCACCAGGAATTCAGACTTATGCCCAAAACCTTGATTTTCCTGCTCCTTGGATACTGCCTGACCTGCTGTGCTTTTCCAGCACCACACTCTCAACTCTGATCTCCAGCATCTGCAGTCCTCACCTTCTCCTATAATGACTGATAATCTCAATCAATGGGTCACTCACTACTCATGAGCAAGAATGTCATCTTAAAATCCAGAACTCAAGTGGAAAATCTGGCTTATTGCCCTCATTATCAGAAAGATCTTGAATTTTCACATGATTCTCATCTCTGGTATTTTTCAAGGTCTGGGTAGATTCCACCCGGAGAGTTTTGGTGAACCTTCTTATTATGGGATAACCACAGTCTGGATTGATTTTACCTTCACTTGATGAATGGACAATGCACATTTGCAGCCGCAGTTACCAATCAAACAATTCCAGCAGCTTTTGTATCTGCTTCTCTAACTAGGGACACAAACGTCAACATAGTGAGGATGTTACTGAGCAAAGATTGTTGGAAATGAGAGGACTCTAACATTCTTTTTGTGACCTCGTTCTTTTGAGGTTATGCCAGGCTGTCATTTCCATTGTTCTGGCTTCAGAAGTGAAGCATAAGAGTGTTCTAGTTAGCTGCTTTGCTCTTTTTTATCAATTAGAAATGCTTAGAAATACAGGAGAGCAATAGAGTATATTCTGTCTGTAATTTTGAGCAGGGATCCACACATCTGTATCAGACATCTATCACTTCTGTTGGAATGTTAGTAGTGCTACATGAGTGGGTAATAACATATCTTTAACTCACTGGGAAAGTTGATTAAACAGTTCACTAATGACTGATCCTTTATTCAGAAAATTAGAAACTGTGACACAGAAGGAGACCATTAACAATGCTAAAAATCACACAACACCAGGTTATAGTCCAACAGGTTTAATTGGAAGCACACTAGCTTTCGGAGCGACGCTCCTTCATCCTCCGAAAGCTAGTGTGCCTCCAGTTAAACCTGTTGGACTATAACCTGGTATTGTGTGATTTTTAACTTTGTACACCCCAGTCCAACACCGGCATCTCCAAATCATGATTATTAACAATGCTGTCTTTCAGTAGAACTGTCTACTCTCACTTCATTTCTCCAGCCTTTTCTTCACAACCTTTTATAGTCTTCACTTCTAGCAGTCATTCAAACCCTTTAAAAGTCATGGTCTCTGAAGTAATAACCCACATTGTGATAAAACTTGCCATGTTTCAAAAACTCTGTATTAAACAAAACATCTTGTAATCTTACACACATTTTATTCTTGATCACAATGATCCTACTTATTATTGCATCACCCACCAATAAAAAAGATTAATTACACTTCTCCGATATTGAATCTTACAAATATTTCAGATATTGAAACCAACTATTGGATCTTCCTTCATCTATTTTTATCCTCCCAGGTATGGGAGCAGTGCCAGCGGATTCAAGGCTTCAAATATTACATCCCCACTTAAAAATAGTTCAATAATACACATGATAATGACAGGTCCCTGGTGGAGAAACCTTTAAATGGAAGAGTCTGTGGCAAAATCAGTTTATTACTTGGAAAAATAGGGGTGGATAGCTAAGACAAGAAAGGCAAATGATGTTTGATTAAATTGAGTTCTTTGGTATAACAGAGAGATAGAGAGAGCGAGAGCTGATGAATGGTGTCCAGTTGATGTTGTGTATATGCACTTTCAAAATACATTTCACAAATTACCACACAAGCACATTAGTAGCATTAAAGGATAAGAGATTACAGGGGTAATATGAGGACAATATTTGCTATTGGACAGAAAGCAGAGAGGAGCTATGAATGGTTGTTTTCAGTCTGGAGAGATGTACGTATTGGTGTTCACCCAGAACATGGTACCAGTCACTGCTTTTTGTTATTCATATCACTGACCTGGATTCAGGGATACGGGATATAATTTCAAAGTGTGAAGCTAATACAGAATTCAGTCACGTACGTCTTGGCTGTGAAGCAATGGAGAAATCTGATGAAAGCAATGCAGTTTTTATGTATTTGTACTTTCAAAACACATTTGATAAAAGTACACATTATAGACTTGCTGGCCAAACTGAAATCCATTCAATTAAATAAGCTTTGGTTGAGTGATACAAATTTGGCAAAAGGTTGTTTTAGGGAGCAAATATATGGTAGTGTTTCCAAGAGGTCAGTAAATTAACGGGTGACTTAAAACTCAGTAATGCAGTAAATAATGTAAAGGACAGTAACAGTCTTTAACTGGATATGGAGAGATGGGTGAAATGAGTAACCATGTCAAATGCATAATCAGAAATTGCTGGAAAAACTCAGCAGGTTTGACATAGTCTGTGGAGAGAAAGCAGAGTTACCTGAAAGTTGAGTGACCCTTCTTCAGGATGATTTTGAAAGTACCACTAGAAGCCTTTAAGAAAAGCAGATTTGCTGGATCATGTGATCTGTAAACAACTAAATGGCTAAGAAAGAAATCCTGCTCAGGGTGTAAGGGCAGCTCAGGATAAAATTAAATTGCATAAACACAAGGTAATCATTTCTAGACTGTTACTCAAGCCTCAAGCAAAATGGCAAGTACCTTCAGTAGGTAGCCTGCAGCGGTTTGAGAAGGCAGCTCACCACCATCTTCTCCAGGGCAACCAGGGACAGGCAATAAGTGCTGATGCCCATGTCCTACGAGTGAATATATAAAAAGAAATTCAAGAGCTAAACACATGACTCAATGATTGGGAGAAATGGCTTTTGACTCAAATGGTACTGAATCAAAGTGGTACTGGACAGAGCAGGAGCTTTAACGTATCATAGATTCCCTACAGTGTGGAAACAAGCCCTTCAGCCCAACAAGTCCACAATGACCCACTGAAGAGTAACCCACCCAGACCCACTCCCCTACATTTACCCCTGACTAATGCACTTAACCTATACGTCCCTGAACACTATGGGCAATTTAGCTTGGCCAATCCATCTAACTTGCACATCTTTGGACTGTGGGAGGAAACCGGAGCACCCGGAGGAAACTCATGCAGACACGGGGAGAATGTGCAAACTCCACACAGACAGCCGCCTGAGGCTGGAATCAAACCTGGGTTCCTGGTGCTGTGAGGCAGCCGTGCTAACCACTGAGACACCATACCACCCTCCCACAACCTTGACATTATCAGCATGTAGCTGAAAATGTGTTGCTGGAAAAGCGCAGCAGGTCAGGCAGCATCCATGGAACAGGAGAATCGACGTTTCGGGCATAAGCCCTTCTTCAGGAATGAGGAAGGGCTTATGCCCGAAACGTCGATTCTCCTGCTCCTTGGATGCTGCCTGACCTGCTGCGCTTTTCCAGCAACACATTTTCAGCTCTGATCTCCAGCATCTGCAGTCCTTACTTTCCTCGAATATTATCAGCATGTAGGCTGGCCTTAACCGGGACCACATTGATGACCGTGTCCCGCGGGTTATAGAGAGGGTGTTAAACTAAATAGAGAGGGGATGGCTCATGTGAGAGAAAATTTTAAAGTGAAAGAGAAAGAGAAGACAACAGTGTTCAGACTACTTATGAACTCCCCAGTTCCGTTCCTGCATATGTCAAAATTCATGGGCGTTTCCTCCATGTTTCTGATTTAATATAATGGGTTCTTACAGCTTTGCTCCTGTCAGATAGGGAATTATTGGAAATTGGAAATTTGGCATTGCAGTTTTGGCAGTCTCTGATCTGCAACAACCACAACATCAGATATATTTACTCTGCAAAACTGGCAAGACCAATAGCTCTGAAATCTTTGGTTTTATTTGGCCCATTTAAGTGCAGATTGCATTTCTGGTGACCATGTCCCAGACACTCCTCTCAAGCTGCACAGCTGCTTTGAAGGTCCACACATAAGGACTGACTCTTCATGAAACACTATTCCCAGCATTGGCCTCCCGTTTCAGAAGACACTACTCTGTACAGATCTCAGAGATCTATTCAGAGGAAAAACAAATTAGATGGAACATGAGATGCAACCATTCTGACAGATTTCAAGAGCCATTCCAATCTATCGGATCTCCAGATTAGGCCAATGCCAAGTCCCTGTTGTAATGACACATTTGGTTCTGGCCTTTTTAGGCCAAATTCCTCTTTCATCAAGTCTTGCATCAGACTATTTCATGAGTTAGAAAATGCTGGGATTTTCTTTAGAAACTAGTTTCATATTTCAGTCTATTTGCAGAAGGACCCATTTCTGTTTATCATGGAGAGTCTGCTCTGTGTGAGTGTGTATCTCGTGCACATTCTTGGCAACATGGTCTGTACCATTTGCTTAAAACCATGCAGCAAGTGTGACCCTACACATCTATACCTGAGATTAAAAATTGAGGTCATTTCCAAATATGAATCAATTTACAAATGGCAAATATAGGCCTAAACATGCATTTTGTCATTGAAAAGAAATGGGGTTGTCTTCTATGCAGCAAAGTACTGTACTTTCAGTGGATAGATGACCATAGTTGATCACACAGATGTGACGTGGGAAGTTATTTTGAAATTTATACATGTTTACCTACAGTTACTTGACTAGGTCTATACTTTATGCTCTACAACAAAACATTGCCCTGGAATTGTCTGTAAATATGTTACATTGACAGATTAAATACCTGCACATTAAAATCCCACCATAATCAATAATTACAATAAATTACTGAGATTGAATCAGATTCCCATGGGACTTACAGAATATACAAATACTGCTTGACAATACTTTGTAACTCACTTCAGTCAGTCAATAGTGGTGATGTTAGACAGACATAAAATAAGATTAATACTCAAGTGCGCCAACAGTCATTGTTAAAACTACCACTATACAATCAAATATCTGTTTCATTTGTGGGAATAACAAAAAGATTAACCATGATTAATTGGATTAAGATCAACAATGAATAATCTTCTCACAATAATACATTACTTTGTTTTAAAACAGTCTCGCAGGTTGCTAAGCAACAACATAGGGTAGGAATTTCCAAGGAGTGGCAATCTCATTTCAACTGGCATTCTGTCCCTTCTGTTCTGTGATAGGAGTGTGCTTCATATTTCTGACACGACAGCCCATTCAGGGCTCTTCTGAAACATGGAGCAGTACCCCCATTCTGATAGCTCTCTCGTAATGGAAACTTGTTGAAGAAGGCAGATCACATCCTTATTCACAGAAGTCAACTACTGCTTATGGAATTGTAAAGGTCCAGAATCATGGAAATTAACTTTGACAGCTTCTGTACATAAGGTGTAAAGTTAGGGTGCTGGGAGAGTAGGGGGGTAGGGTCAGGTAAATAGGATGCCAACTGGATCGGGTGTAGGGAATTGGGGTTAGGGTGCGAGCTGGGTAGGAGGTGGGATATTGGGATTAAGGTGCCAGGTGGATAGGGGTAGGGCACCGGTGTTAGGGTGCCAAGTGGGTATAGAGTAGGGTACTAAGTTTCGGGTATCAGGTGGGTATACAGTAGGGTGTTGGGGTTAAGGTATTAAGTGGGTATGGGATAGTGTACTGGGATTAAGTTTCAGGTGGGTATGTGGGTAGGGTACTGGGGTTAGGTGCCAGGTGGATATAGGGTAGTGTACTGGGGTTCGGGTATTAGATGGGTTTGGGGTAGGGTGCTGGGGTTAGGTGGCAGGTGCGAAAGGTGCCAGGGTGTAAAGTAGCAAAAATATTGCTGCAGCATTTAGAGCAGGTCAGGGAGAGTGGGAGAAATCCGGTCTGGCCGGATGTGAGGATGGGTGTGAGAGTGGGGATGGGGGTGAGGTTGGGAGAAGGGGAGAGTGTGGAGACAGATTAGGGAAAGAGGGCTCCTGATGAATGAAGGGGATTTCATACCCAGAGAGGGGGATGGCTGTGGAGAAAGGGGCCGGGTTTGGCTCCCAGGAACAAGAGGATGTTCCAAGACCCAGGTGCTGACGGTGGATCAGATCCAGAGAGGGTGAAGGGAGATGAAGTCTGGCGATGTTGAGTCAGGGGTGGGGTGTAGTTGGGGTTTGCCTGTCACAGAGGATATGTGGAGACTTTTGGAGAGTTCCAGGTGTGGAGGAGTTTCCCCTGTGAAATTTCCTGAACAATTCCTTTGGATTGTACTCCACTGGGGGTTCTGCAAGTCCCCCTTTGCAATCCCCCATTGAGATTGGAATAATAACTGTCTGTCTGACCATCAGAAAATCCAGGCCACAGTTTCACACTGTTATTTGAGGTTATGCTTAAACATCTCTGCACTTGTTACAGTGGAAAATTTCAAGTTATGGGAAGTTGTTTTACTTAAATGTTAATGTAAATTGATTGTTGTCAACTGGTCAGAGTTCACAAACTACTTATTGACAAAATAAATTGCGTCATTACTGCACTATTGCAAAAATTAAGCAATTAGAATGAAAGTGTATGTTAGACATCACCAGCTGCTAGTTTCCTTCCAAGTCATTCATCATCATGACTTGATGTGGAGGCACCAGTGTTGGGTTGGGGTGGACAAAGTCACAAGGCCCATGATACTGGGTTATCGTCCAACAGGTTTATTTAAAATCATAAGCTTTAGGAGCGCTGCTTCTTTGTCAGGTGAAGTGACTTATCTGATGAAGGAGCAACCCTCCAAAAGCCTGTGTTTTTAAAGATTGGGATATCTGGCTGGCATGGACAGGTTGGACCGAAGGATCTGTTTCCATGCTGTACATCTCTATGATTATAACCTGGTATGGGACATCTGATCATGACTTGCCAATATATCACCACTCCCTCAGTGTCACCGGATCAAAATCTTGGAACTCCACCCCCTTACCCCCCCCCCCCCCCCACCCCCCAAAAAACCATAGCAATGTCAGCAGCAATAAGCACACTGGGAATGCAATGTTGGGTGAAAGCTGTGATTTACAGTTTTAATTTTGGAGGCTGGCTTTCCTGCAAGCTTGGAGAAGTCCTTACTGAAACCCAAAAGGAAATCTAATTATTCTGTACAAATCACAAAAACATTGTCGCTGTAGCTTGGATGCTGCCTTGGAAATACCGACAAAAGTCATCTTCAGGATCAGAAAGTTTTCCCATTTAAGTTAAAAATCTATTGCGAAGCTAATTATGTCTGCAATGCTATAAAATGTCATTTGTTTTAAGTGTTTTACATCTTTGTTTTAAAACATTAACTGTTACTTTTGTCCTGCAAAACTGTCATGGTGGGAACTGCGACCAAACTCTATCAGGAGTAGTTTGACAACAGTTTTGAGGGATTTATTTGTTCATTTTACACTTTGCCAATTTAAGTTTCCTTTTGCTGAAGGCTTGGCCAAAATCAGGGCTTTATCATTGAAGACGTTGAATCACGAAAAGTAGACTGAAGGAGATCTTATTGTTTATTGGAGTTAAGCCAACAATAACTTACAATCGACTGATTAATCCACTCAATGACTGCTTCCTTGTTAAAGAAGAAATGCACAGAGAAGTACAACATGGAAACAGAGCATTTGGCACAACTATTCCAACTCAACCTTTATCCTACACATCAAGAACTAGGTCTGAGCATATTTATATTTCTGTTTATTTGCATTTCCCTTCAAGCCCCCTATCTGCATCAATTACTGCAATAATCCTGGTGAATTTTACAGTCTCACAACTCTTGTGTTTATATTACAGAAATGTATTGAAATTTGAAAACACTTACATTTAACCCTGACCTTCATCTGGACTCGGAGAAAGTGAGGACTGCAGATGCTGAAGATCAGAGTCAGTAAGTGTATTGCTGGAAAAGCACAGCAGGTCAGGCAGCATCCGAGGAGCAGGAGAGCTGACATTTCAAGAACAAGCTGATGCTTACTAAGAACTTATGCTTGAAACATCGATTCTCCTGCTCTTCGGATGCTGCCTAACCGGCTGTGCTTTTCCAGCAGCACACTTTTTGAGCCTTCAACTGGACTCCCCAGTTGCTGGAAAGAATTTATTTCTCCCTATTTTGTACTATCCTTTTATTATTTTAAATACTTCTACATCATCTCAGAATGTGTTGTAACAAAACAGATTTATCTTTTTGAGTTTGTATTTATATTTCTTCATGCCTGCCGTGATTTAGTCTGGTATCCTGTCTGTGGCCTCAGGCTGCAAAACTCAGAGGCTGAGCATAAGTATTCCTCATGTCACGGGCGCCTTCCTCTCAAGTCCAAAATGGTGACGGTGTACATGTGTTGGCAAATACTGCCAAAGCTGAGGATGCAACCAGCTGAGGCACAGCAATACTTCTTTGTAACCAGCCTTTCTTTCTTGGCCTCCAGGCAGCTGGCACTTCTACTGTTCTTTTAATCTATTCTGACCACAGTGCATTCATGTCTAGTGATTCACCCTGTGCACATTCTGTCTCTCTATATTACCATCAAAGACATGTGTAATACCTGTACTGAGCTGCTGGCTACAATTTCAGATCAAGGGTGGGTGCTTGTTCCACAGAGATCTACTCTTCCTCTGTCTCTCCTCTACAGCACTACTGGAACTACACACCTGGAGAATTAGGATGATAGTGATGGGAGAAAAGTGAGAAATACATGGTTAAACCATCCACACTTTATACATCATACCACATTGCAGGGCAAGGGTGAACTGGAATTTTAGAAGGTAAATAATGTGAGGAATGTATTTGATAGTTTCAATGACAGCACTTGCTACAGCTTTAGTGGCAACCACATTAAGAACACTGAGCAGCTCCAGGAGAAATTGAGGACAGGCAGCTAATCCTACTCCGTGCAAGTTCTTTACTGCTGTTTCCTTTTATGGGCTGTGTTCTGCAACGTAGAAGATTGCCAGTAAATGTGTTGAATTGTGTGTGGACAACCCATCCGTCACAGCTGAATAGCTTTTAGTGTGTGGAAACGATTGCAATGGTCAGTGCCTGAGGAGGTGATGGAGCCTATGAAAGTTTGGCAGGAGTCCTGAATAAAAGCTATTGTTGATGGTTCGGTAATGGGGATGTTAAATGTTCATCAGTGTGTAAGGTTGTCAGTGCTGTTGTAGGATGACATTTCAAACTATATTTATGGATGTTGACTACTCATGTTTGATCATTGAACTTCTTCTTATGAAAGACCATAAGATGTGGAAGCTAGACTAAGTCAATCAGCTCATCAAGTCTGCTCCACCAAGGTTTATCTGATCATCCTCAACCCCACTTACCCCCCCCACCCCCACCCCCATAACCCTTGATCCCCTTACTGATTAAAATTCTGTCTGTTTCAGCCTTGAATACACATAATGACCCAGCCTTGACATCCCTCTATAGTAAAGGATTTCACAGATTTATTCTCCTTTGAGAGAAGAAATTCCTTCTCATCTCAGTCTTAAATGTGCAATTCCTTGCTCTCAGATTGTGCCCTCTGATCCTGGACTCTCTCACAAAGAATGTCTGTATCTACCTTGTAAGCTCCGTAAGAAGCCTGTATGTTCCAATAGGATTTCCTCTCATTCTTCTGACCTGCTTAACTTTCCCCTGTGAACATTTTCTGAACTACACCATCACCAACACCCGACAATTCCAGTATGTATATCTTTATTCAGGTAAGATAATGAGAACTGATCACAGTATTCTCAGCGAGATCGGAAATTAGAGCAAAACCTCTCTATTTAATATTCAGGATTAGTGGTGCTGGAAAAACACAGCAGTTCAGACAGCATCCGAGGAGCAGTAAAATCGACGTTTCGGGCAAAAGCCCTTAATCAGAAATACCTGAAACGTCGATTTTCCTGCTCCTCGGATGCTGTCTGAACTGCTGTGTTTTTCCAGCACCACTAATCCTGAATCTGGTTTCCAGCATCTGCAGTCATTGTTTTTACCCTCCCTATTTAATACACAATTCCCTTTGAAGGAAAGGCCAACAGTTCACTTGCCTTCCCTCGATGCCAGATTTTTGTGATTATTAAGTTTTCACCAACTCACTTCAATTATTTACATGCCTCTGATTCTTTGTATCATCATTACCACCTGCCTTTCCACCTATTTTTGCATCATACTCAAATTTGGCTGTAGGATATTCACTTCCATCATCCAGGTCATTAATATATTTTGCGGATAACTGTAGCACCAGCATTGTCTTCTGTGTCACTCATGGAATACAGGGAGAACGAGCCAATTGGATACAGAACTGGCTTGAAGGTAGAAGAGAGAGGGTGGTGGTGGAGGATTGCTTTTCAGATTGGAGGCCTGTGACCAGTGGAGTGCCACAAGGATCGGGGCTGGGTCCACTACTTTTCATCATTAATATAAATGACTTGGATGTGAGTAAAAGAGGTATAGTTAGTAAGTTTGCAGATGACACCAAAATTGGAGGTGTAGTGGACAGCAAAGAAGGTTACCTCAGATTATAACAAGATCTTGATCAGATGGGCCAGTGGGCTGAGGAATGGCAGATGGAGTTTAATTTAGATAAATGCGAGGTGCTGCATTTTGGGAAAGCAAATCTTAGCAGGACTTATACACTTAATGGTAAGGTCCTAGGGAGTGTTGCTGAACAAAGAGACCTTGGAGTGCAGGTTCATAGCTCCTTGAAAGTACAGTCACAGGTAGATGGGATAGTGAAGAAGGCGTTTGATATGCTTTCCTTTATTGGTCAGAGTATTGAGTACAGGAGTTTGGAGGTTATGTTGCGGGTGTACAGCAAGTTGGTTAGGCCACTGTTGGAATATTACATGCAATTCTGGTCTCCTTCCTATTGGAAGGATGTTGTGAAACATGAAAGGGCTCAGAAAAGATTTACAAGGATGTTGCCAGGCTTGGAGGATCTGAGCTACAGGGAGAGGCTGAACAGGCTGAGGCTGTTTTCCCTGGAGTGTTCGAGGCTGAGGGTGACCTTATAGAGGTTTATAAAATCATGAGGGGCAGGATAGGATAAAGAGACAAGGTCACTTCCCTGGGGTGGGGGAGTCCAGAACTAGAGGGCATAGGCTTAGGGTGAGAAGGGAAAGATATAAAAGAGACCTAAGGGGCAACATTTTCACGCAGAGGGTGGTATGCGTGTGGAATGAGCTGCCAGAGGAAGTGGTGGAGGCTGGTACAATTGCAACATTTAAAAGGCATCTGGATGTGTATATGAATAGGAAGGGTTTGGAGGGATATGGGCCGGGTGCTAGCAGGTGGAACTAGATTGGATTGGGATATCTGGTCGGCATGGACGGGTTGGACTGAAGGGTCTGCTTCTGTGCTGTACATCTCTTTGACTCCACTAGTTACAAGTTGCCATATGAAAATCCCTCTTTTATGCCAATTCTTTTCTTCTATTAGTTGGCAAATATCCTAAGTACATTCATATACTATTCAGCTAAAAAAATGGTGCTTCTTTTACTAATAGCCTTAAGTATAGGAGCTTATGAAATGCCTGTTGGACATCCAAATATATCACACTGATTTCCTGTTTTCTCATCAACCTGTTACATCCTGGAAGAGCTGACATAAAATTGTCAGGCAAGATTTCCTCTTAATGAAGTCATGATGAATCTGATTAGTTGTATTATTTAATTCTATTTGTACTTTCCACTCAACTGAATATGTCAAGATAGCCAAAATACATTTCCCCTTTCATTAGTCTGTACTGACTGAGGAGCATGTTTTAAATTGGGCTATAGATCACAATCATGTAAATGAACAGACAGCAGGGAGTTTGGCTGTTGCCTACATTATTTTCAATGGCTACAATGGATCCATCACAATCCCTGTAGTCAAGAAAGGAACGTTAACATATGGGATTGCCCATGGGTTCCAGAGTCGAGAGTGTGGTGCTGGAAAAGCACAGCAGGTCAGGCAGCATCCGAGAAGCAAGCAAATCAACGTTTCGGGCAAAAGGCTGACCTGCTGTGCTTTTCCTTTGACTCTAATCTCCAGCATCTACAGTCCTCACTTTCGCCCACATGGTTCCAGAGTGGCTACTGTTCTGAGCTGATGCTGATGGGCAGTTAGTGATGAGTAATGAATGTGGCCTAGCCAGTGATGCTCATATTCCATAAATAAATAAAACAAAAGAGATGAAGTCTAACCTTGAACAATTAACATTGATCTTAGCATTAATTTGGTGGAAGGCAGTCACTGGAATTGTGGGCATTCTTTAATCAAACTTTTAGCTCTGGTTGGGGCCAGGTGGGATGTGTAGTACAGTTTCTGACACCCCATGACACAGTCTCTAAGTTTGTAGCCCTATTTGTAAATGTGGCCACGTACTGATTCACCACTGATTGAATACACATCAGCAAGCATCACTCACTTCTGATCTGTTGATGGAATGAAGGCTACTGTTTAGGAACTCCTGCAGCAATGTTTTGAGGCTGAGACAATTGGATTTCAGCAATAATAACCATCTTATTTCAATGAATGACAGTAATGTGATGGTAATGGGCAGGATTGGATTTTTCCTGCTTTGTATATCTGTCTAATACTCTAACTACAGCACTGTAGTTGTCGAGGAACAGTTCAGCTAAAGGAGCATTTATGTCTGGAACACATGTCTTCAGCAGTCAAACTAGAATGTTGCTGAGATCCATAACCTTTGCCATAGCCAATTCAATTACTTGTTGGTACAGACTGAGGAAATTGAATTGGCTGAAGAATGGTTTCTCTGATAGTGGGGATTTCAGGAGCAAGCTGATTTGGTTCACAAATTTGGCACTTCTGTTTAGGGATCCTTGCAAATGTTTCAGTTTTATATGGAACATATGAGCAGTACAGCATAGAAGCAGGCCCTTCGGCCCATCATGTCTGCGCTGACATGATGTCATAGCTTCACATTTTAATTTTAAACTGCAGTTTATCTTTTTGCCAATAAGTAAAATCAAGTGCTCAATTGTCACTGCATTTAAATGTGGAACTCTACATTTATCAAGTATCACTTTTTAGCACTTCAATTTATCCTTAGTTTGTGGATATCCATTGTGCTTACCATACATGATCCCAAGGGCGATGCTGATTATTGCAATGTAGCCAAAATAGAACGCTGTTTGAAACAGTCCATACATCTTTTTTTGTCTTTAATTCTCATGCACTGGACTCCTACCATTCAAAGTGGGATGGTTTATGGAGCATTCTCCTCCAGCTGGTTGCTTCTTGTCTACAATCGTTCATGCTGGGTGTTGCAGGACTGCATTGTTGATTTGATCTGTTAATGATGGTATTGCTTAGTTCTGATGGTAACATACTATTTCTGCTGTTTCACCTGCATGGATTCTTGTGTTGTAGCTTCACCATGTGGGCAGCTCACATTTAGAAATGTCGCAGGCTGCTCCTGGTCTGCCTTTCTACATAACTCTCTGTACCAGGCTTATTGTTAATCTTAAAACAAATAAGAAAAAAGGTCATGAGATTATAGATTGTGATGGAAGGCAATTTTTCTCCTTTTGATTGTGTGCAGGACCTCATGGATGCCTGTTTTTCAGCTACTAGATCATCGTGTATACTGTACACTCAAAAAATAGGACATCGATGGACTTATAAGGCAAACATTCTGATTAGCACAGTGATTTCTGTTTCTGCTCGATAAACTCCCATTTTGCAAATCCTTCAGACGTCAGTCAGTGCAGGAAATTGTGGAGGGAGCCTTGCAAAAGTCTGTGCAGAAGTCATGCTCCCTTTTTACAGCAACACCTGTGGTATTCCAATAAGTGTCTCAAAGCTTCCCAGTATGATATTGAGCTTGTATGAATGAATTGGTGGGTGAATGGATAAATGTGTAGGTGTGTCAGTAGCTGGGATGGCTGGGTAAATGGGTAAGCAGTTGACTAGCAAGATTGAGTCAGGAAGGAGATGGGGCAGGGGCTGTTTTACAAGCAGGTCAGACAGGGTCTGGACTGGGGAATCGGGGGGTCAATTGTATTGATACCCAAGAGTTGTATTACGGTTTTTCTGTCTAACATTTTTTTGGATAACTATTCAGTTAAGGAAGTTGGAATTGTCTGAAGTTTTTTTTAACTACTACAGAGCTAGTGCCTTTTTCAGAGGGTCTTAGACAACAGGGGCCCTGGCTAACAGAAGTTCAAGTCCCTGGCAACTCCCAGCAGAGACTTGAAATCTTGAGTCAATATTAAACTCTTCCAAAACAGACATCCAAGAAACTGTCATACTAACATTATCCTTAAACTTATAGATCAACAAACAACTCCTTTGGGACCTGATTTTCTATTCTGTACTTCTCTCATCTACAATATGGGAGATGAGTTAGTGGATTGTTAGGTTTTAGTTACAAAAGGAATTACACAATTTGATAGAAGTTGCAATATTAAGGAAAATACATTTAAAATTAGACAAAATATAAAAAATTAAACAGCAATCACATATCAATTAATATTCAAAACTGAGTTTGTATAATTTCGCAAATATATTACAAACGTAAGTACACTAGAAATGAGGTTACAATCATAACACAAATTTGATCATTCAAAATCTGGTAAGCAGGATCAATATTTTGATCCTTACTACAACGTTGTAACAAAATAAATCCAAGCTTACATGTTTCAATATGCATGTACATGTAAATTTGATGTTTTTGGCTGTGCCACAATATTCAATTATAATGGTTACATCTATAATAAAATAGAAGTCTTTTTTAACAAAGCATATTGAAGGATATATTTAATTTCAGTGTGTGATTACAAAAATTAAGCTTTTTCATGAATGCACATATTAGCCTGTTTCACAAAATATATTTCAGAGACTTTTACTCTCTTGTACACCATTCTATCAGCCAAAAACTTTTGAATTAGTTTCTAATATGTCAAGGTAATTATATCTTTGTTGCTCCTAGGTTTACAGTTCAAAGATTTTGGAATGTTTGCGATCACAGGTGAGAACCAGCTATTTGATATTGCATATGGCAGTTCTTGATAGTTTTATACTGACAGACAGAGAGAGAGAGATTGAAAGAGAGATAGAAAGTAAGAGTGAGAGAGAGAAAGAGAAAGAACATGAGAAAGATAGAGAGAGAGAGATACACAACACAAAAAGACACAGGTGTCAGGACAAGGACAGGGAAAAGAATCTGCAGTCATGTTATTCAACCTCCATGTGCTTTTTTCCAAAATTAAAGCTAAAAAGTTTGCAATTTTTCCTAGCAATATTTATGATTCATCCAGATGTCAATGTCAACAGTCATTCCTTATTGTATATTATTTGCAAGAAAAAAATATCAAAACCTATTAGAAGAGATTGTTGTCTCTCAAAACTATGATTAATAACCATTATTTCCTTTCCAACAGAACAATTAGCATTATAAAGTGTTTCAAACAGATACCAACCAGAGTAAAAAAAAATCCCTTTTAAAAACAGCTTCTCTGCATTACTCAATTGGCTTTCATGTCTTTGAATGGACTGTCATCTCCAGTTTCCCAACCTGATTGCTATTCAGTAATTGTACTGGAAATATCAACATTTGGATGTCAGATAAGAACAATGGTTCAATATGATGGTCCCATAATGCTCACATGTTAACACTAACTCCCTCACATGGTTTGTAAATAAGCATAGATCACATTGATGAGATACAGGAAGGCAACTTGTGCTCACTGAATTTCAATGCAGCCAGCATTTATAGCATCTACTGAAGTAAGCAAAAACTGGAAACAAAATTGTTGGAAAAATATTATTTGCAAATTCCGAAACATCTTCATGGTCACTGGTCACACCAGTTAGTAAGATAACAGGGAAGTTGATAACTCTCAATGTTATTTATCCACAGCAGTATAGCAATTTCATACAAGAGGTAAATGTGTTGTTAAGTTCAAATATCCAAACGTCGGTGTCTGCAAAGCCTTTAGCTCTACATAAACAGTAGCTTGTTCTCTGCTTCACTGTTGAAATGCATAGAATAGTGTGAGGCTGAAATATTTCCATGATAAATGCAAACTAAACACATTTGCAGAAAGTTAGATCTTGTTAGACTAAACAGACTATGTTTAAGATTGTTTTAAATGTTAGTTACTTCCATTCAATCTGTCTGATGCCCTATGAAAAATTTAAAAACCTAAACATCCAGGAACAAGTCTAACAAGTGGCTGACATCACCTGCACAACAAATTATAGTCCACTATGTATTTTGATGCTAGTGTCAGGACGATAAGGTTTTGTTGTTGATCTGTGAGAGGGTGCCAGAAGTATTAAGTTTCTTAGAGAGGAATGAATAAGGTAATTGATCAAAGGGACAAATCGCCTTGCTTGGATCAAATTTAATATGCAATGTTGCACATAATTCTGAACACCAAATCTCTATATGATTTTGTTCTTATTTTCTCAAGGCTATGACTATGTTTACTAGTTACTAATTCGATCAGTCAAGGAAACAAATGTAAGTGAGACTGTGACAAATCTGTAAGTTGGAAACTGTTTGCAAGATCCTCACTCCTTATTGTTTCTTTGGAATAGCCACAATTATGTCTATCAGTTCTTCATTTATGATACTATATTTAAACTAATCATTGTACTTGTACAAGAAAAACAAAGTCTGCATTATCCTTAAGTCACATGTGAAAATTATTTCCTGTCCTCTGCCTAACCTGAGGAACAAACACAGAAGGAACTACATATAAGAAAATATTTTACTGTCTTATTGATCAGATAGATTTTTCAGACACTTTTAGTTGATATTTTCAATGGGGATACAGAGGAATATGATAGTAGACACTTCTAGTTCTTAGTATTAATAATGAGTTTAAAAGTTAATTAGAACGGGCAGAAAGGTGAAGTTGAGGCTAAGATGAGATCAACCACGATTGTATTAAAACGACAGAGCTTTGCTTATTCCTGCTCTTAGTTTTCATGTTCTTACGGTAGTTAAAAGTTAACAAAGTTAACTTTACTACCTTTAGTCATTGAGGTAATAACTTTCAAAAAGTGAAATTGGTTTGAGCTAAAGTGCATTGCAAACCTAAAAAAATTTTTTCAAAATTTTCACCTCAAAATAAAGTCTACACTATACAATAAGTTGCAAGTAGAATTTCATGGTCATCAGCTGGTCTTGTTTCTTCAGTATTTTCCTTGAAATTGTCCGTAATGATCAGGAGTAAGGCTCTGATCCTTCTGTGTGCCACAAAGAGCTTGTCCTGGTTTGGTACTTGAGTTGGAAACACCATTTGATATGACCTAGAAAACAACAGACAAGGATATTCACTGTACCATACAGTCATAGAGCCTTACAGTATGGAACTCAAAGTTTGGTAGAAGATTTGTAGCTCGGGTGCTCGTTGTTGTGGTTCTGTTCGCCGAGCTGGGAATTTGTCTTGCAAACGTTTCGTCTCCTGTCTAGGTGACATTGTCAGTGCTTGCTCCCAAGCACTGAGGATGTCACCTAGACAGGGGACGAAATGTTTGCAAGACAAATTCCCAGCTCGGCGAACAGAACCACAACAGTATGGAACTCACCCTGCGGTCAACCAGTTCATGTCTAATATAATCCCAATCTAAACCAGTCCCACCTGCCTGCTCCTGCCCCAAATCCCTCCAAACCCTTCCTGTTCATATGTTTATCTAAATATGTTCTAAATGTTATAATTGTACCCACATCCACCACTTCCTCAGGAAATCCATTCCACACACAAATCACACTCTGTGTAAAATATTTGCCTCTCATGTCTTTTTAAAAATCTTTTCCTCTCATCTTAAAATTGTGCCCCCTTGTCTTGAAATCCCTCCTCGGAAAAAGACAACTATCATTAACTCTATCTATACCTCTCATTATTTTATACACTTCTTTCAACCTCCTATGTTCCAGTGAAAAATGTCTCAGCCTCTCCTGTCTTTCTTTATAACTCAAACATTTCATACCTGGCAATATCCTGACAAATCTCTTCCGAAACCTCTCCAGCTTGATAATATCCATCCCATAACTGGGTGACCAGAACTGGTAACACTATTCCAGAAGACGCCTCATCAATGTCCTGTACAACCTTAATATGACTTTCCAACTCCTATACTTAAAGGACTGAGCAATGAAGGCAAGCGTGCCATATGCCTTTTTAAGCATCCTGTCTATATGTGACACAAACTTCAAGAATTATGTACCTGCACCCCTAGGTCCATCTGTTCTACAACACTTCCCAAAACAATACCATTAATTATATAAGCCCTACCCTTGTCTGTTATATGAAAATGCAATATCTCGCATTTATCATTGTAAATGAATAACCAATGTGCTGGATGATAATGAGCTAAACCACTATATTCAGGGCAGCAGATTGGAAGAAGTTATTTCTGCTAGTTGGAAAATCTAGGACTAGGAGTGGAGTCAAAAAACTACAACCCAGTAACTCCTCATGTGGCTTTGCAGCATCTTTAAACACAGGTGAGATGCCAGAGGACTGGAGGGTTGCTCACATAGTCGCCCTGTACAAGAAGGATAGTAGGGATATTCCAATAACTACAGACCAGTGAGTCTGACGTCAGTGGTGGGAAAGTTGCTGGAGAAGGTACCAAAGGATAAAATCTATTTATATTTGGAAAAGAATGGGCTTATCAGTGATAAGCAACATGGTTTTGTGCAGGGGAGATCGTGCCTTACCAACTTAATAGAGTTCTTTGAGGAAGTGATCAAGTTGATAGATGAAGGAAGGGCTGTTGATGTCATATACATGGACTTTAGTAAGGCATTTGATAAGGTTCCCCATTGTAGACTAATGGAGAAAGTGAAGTCACATGGTGTGCAGGGTGGTAAAAACAATAACTGCAGATGCTGGAAACCAGATTCTGGATTAGTGCTGCTGGAAGAGCACAGCAGTTCAGGCAGCATCCAACAAGCAGCGAAATCGACGTTTCGGGCAAAAGCCCCGCAGGGTGTTTTAGTTAAGTGGATAAAGAACTGGTTGAGCAACAGGAGACAGAGAGTAGTAGTTGAAGGGAGTTTCTCGAAATGGAGAAAGGTCACCAGTGGTGTTCCACAGGGATCAGTGTTGGGGCCAATGTTGTTTGTGATATACATAACTGATCTGGAAGAGGGCACTGTTGGTCTGATCAGTAAGTTTGCAGATGACACGAAGATTGGTGGAGTAGCAGAAAGCATAAAGGACTGTCAAAGAATACAGGAGAATATAGATAGACTGGAGAGTTGGGTGGAGAAGTGGTAGATGGAATTCAATCCAGGCAAATGTGAGGTGATGCATTTTGGGAAGTCTAATTCGAGAGCAAATTATACAGCAAATGGAAGAGCCTTGGGAAAAGTTGATGAGCAGAGAGATCTGGGAGTTCAAGTCCATTGTACCCTGAAGGTTGCTGCACAGGTGGATAGAATGGTCAAGAAGGCATATGGTATGCCTGCCTTCATAGGACGGGGTATTGAGTACAAGAGCTGGCAGGTTATGTTAAAATTGTACATGACATTGGTTCGGCCGCATTTAGAATACTGTGTACAGTTCTAGTTGCCACATTACCAAAAGGATGTGGATGCTTTGGATAGGGTACAGAAAAGGTTGACGAGGATGTTGCCTGTAAGGAAGGTGCTATCTATGAAGAGAGGTTGAGTAGGTTAGGATTGTTTTCATTAGAGAAAAGGAGATTGAGGGGGGACCTGATTGAGGTCTACAAAATCATGAAGGGCATAGACAGGGTGCATAGAGATAAGCTTTTTCCCAGAGTGAAGGATTCAATAATGAGAGGTCACACTTTTCAAGGTGAGAGGTGAAAAGTTTAGGGGGGATACACATGGCAAGTACTTCACACAGAGGGTGGTGGGCACTTGGAATGCTTTGCCAGCAGAGGTATTAGGGCCAGGCACGGTAGATTCATACAAGGAGCATCTGGACAGATGCATGAGTAGGTGGGGAGCAGAGGGGTACAGACGCTTAGGAATTGGGCGATAGGTTTAGACAGTGGATTTGGGTCGGCTCAGGTATGGAGAGACCAACGGCTTGTTCCTGGGCTGTTAGTTTTCTTTGTTCTTTGTTTTATTTTATAAACTGAGAGAATTGGTACAATTGTGATATTAAAGTATAAAATTGAAATGTGGATAAGTGAGGAAAGTGTTGCATCTAAAAATAAAAGTGACTACAGGAAAACTAAAGTATTGTTACTCGGTTGTCCAGCTCTTTTCCACTGCATCATTTTCCCTTCATTGTTACTCCCATTAAAAATAAGTCTAACCACATTATAATTTGGCTCAATGACTAGGTAAAGTGCAAAGAAACCATCCAGTACAGCTAATTAGACCCAGATATATGTGATGGTGATGCTTCATAGAACTAGATACAATAATAGCACCTGGAAGATTAGCCTATGAATCATTTGGAAGAAATGATCTGGAGTAAGAGAAACACTTTACTCACAAAAGGAGATGGAATTTGTAGCAGGCCATTCGATGGACTTGTCTGGACTATTTCTTTGATATCTAAATTATGTTGGAGAAGAAAAGCAGTTTTAAAATTTTTAAAAGATATTTCAGCATGGATTTTCTATAAGTAATCAAGCATCAATGTAAGCTAAACTAATATTTTGAGATTATAATGAGCATTACAAAGAGATCTGGGTGTTCTTGTACACCAGTCAATGAAGGTAAGCATGCAGGTAGTGAAGAAAGCTAATAGCATGCTGGCCTTCATAACAAGAGGGATTGAGTATAGAAGCAAAGAGGTTCTTCTGCAGCTGTACAGGGCCCTGGTGAGACCGCACCTGGAGTACTGTGTGCAGTTCTGGTCTCCAAATTTGAGGAAAGACATTCTGGCTATTGAGGGAGTGTAGCGTATGTTCACGAGGTCAAATCCTGGAATGGCAGGACTACCTTAAGCTGAAAGACTGGAGCGACTGGGCTTGTATACCCTTGAGTTTAGAAGACTGAGAGGGGATCTGATTGAGACATATAAGATTATTAAAGGATTGGACACTCTGGAGGCAGGAAACATGTTTCCGCTGATGGTTGAGTGCCGAACCAGAGGACACAGTTTAAAAATACGGGGTAGACCATGTAGGACAGAGATGAGGAGAAACTTCTTCACCCAGAGAGTGGTGGCTGTGTGGAATGCTCTGCCCCAGAGGGCAGTGGAGGCTCAGTCTCTGGATTCATTTAAGAAAGAGTTGGATAGAGCTCTCAAGGATAGTGGAAACAAAGGTTAATGGAGATAAGGCAGGAACAGGATACTGATTAAGGATGATCAGCCATGATCATATTGAATGGTGGTGCAGGCTCGAAGGGCTGAATGGCCTGCTCCTGCACCTATTGTCTATTGTCTATTAATTATCAGGTGTGGTTACCTGAATACCATAATTTATGCCTATGATCCCATCCCAACCCCAATATTCCCATCACTACCACAGCTCCACTTTTGCCTCAAAGTCCTGGAGGAACAACTCAGAAATTGAATACACGGACCTCCCAGTAGCACAGTGAATACATGTACCATATTACTCAGTAGCATCCTTACACAGGACTCAACACATAAATGCAATGGCTACAAGAGCAGGTCAGAGGCTAGGAATACTGCAGCAAGTAACTCACCTCCTTACTCCCCAAAGCCTGTCCACCATCTACAAGGCACAAGTCAGGAGTGTGATGGAATACACCTCACTTGCCTGGATGGGTGCAGCTCCAACAACACTCAAGAAGTTTGTTGCCATCCCTTGATTGGCACCACATTGGTACCACATCTACTTCCTCCACCACCGATTTTCAGTAGCAACAGTGTGTACTATCTACAACGTTCACTGCAGAAATTCACCAAAGATCCTTAGACAGCACCTTCCAAACCCACAACCACTTCCAATTAGAAAGACAAGGGCAGCAGATACATGGGAACACCACTCACCATCCTGACTTGGAAATATAATGCTGTTTCTACAGTGTCGATAGGTCAAAATTCTTGAATTCCCTCCCTAATGCCATTGTGGGTGAATCCACAGCAAGTGGGCTGCAGTGGTTCAAAAAGGCAGCTCACCACCACCTTCTCAAGGGCATCTAAGGACAGGCAATAAATGCTGGCCAGTCAGCAACACCCACATCCCAAAAAATGGATAAATAGAAAAAAGTACATCAGGGTGTTCCACATGTCAAATGTTAGAATAGGTCGGCTAGTCTCAGACAAAGCATAAGTTCTGTAAATATGGTAATCCTCACCTCATTTGGGTTGGCAAAGTGGGGCAAATTGATTAGAGCTCCCAATTTTGATGGCCATTGAGAATGGTCAGGATTAGAACAGCTTAAATACATTTCATTGATGAAACTCTTGGTAACATACAACTTCAGGTGACAACCCCAGCCAGTGTCACAGCCTTCAGAGAAGGAGGGTTAAAATAAACAAGTATTTCAGCTGCTGTGTCAGTAACCGGTATTGTTTTTTGCATGATTCATTGAAAATAACATTTGTTAAATCTATATTCCTTATCATTTCACCATTACCAATTGAATTCCATATAGACACCAGGAATTTTGGGACAGTCTTATGATCTTTCTATTCCAGTATTAGTCCTTAATCAAAGTGCACTTGATCAATGTGGATAAAATTAATGTAAGCCTCATCATAGTATAAGCAATTTATTCTTCCTTTTCAGATAACCCAATTAACTTCCACACTAACAGTCTCAAGAGGAAATCATAGCCAATTTGGTAATTTAAGTTTAAGGTTAACTCTAAGTTCAATGCTGAATGAATGGGCTAAATATAGTAATTATGCAAAGTTCATAAGGACTACCATTAATATCTGTCAATATTAATACTTAGGATTATCTCCATTATAGAGATTCTGGATGTATGAGTCCATGTTCTCTTCATTTCTCACACTATTCACCATATCCCCATAAACTACTTGAACCTCAGTAATTCTTTCTCTAAAATTATCCACCCCCAACTGCATTTATTAACTTTAAATCATTATATTGATTACATATAGCTTGGGGCAAGGTGATGAGGCAGACCTCATAACTACCACAGTCTTTAACGGGAGCTGATGGTGTCATTCTACATCACACACTAGCTATCTGATGACCCCACAACTATATGTAGTAGCATCCCTATTTCTCAGCAGGACATAGATTACTGACTAACTTGCCTGTCGATAGAGGCATTCAAAACATAATTATGCAGTTTTTAAAGAAAAGAAGGACAATGTGCAGGCTTGTGGGGATGAAGCAGGAAAATGGCACTAAATAGCTGTCTGTTCCAGGCACGGCGGGCTGTATGGCCTCCGCCTCTGTTGTAACAGTTCGGTGATTCTGTGGTTCCCCCCTCCAGACAAGCACTGCTGTAAGTGACTGGAAGCAACTATCAATAAGGTTGAATGCTAAGCCATTGTGCAAGGATTTGGATCTGATCACTGAAAGCTTGGTTGACAAGATAAGTTTTGAGTTTTAAGTTAATAAATGCAGTTGGAGGTCAATAATTTAGATAAAGAATTACAGAGGTTCAAGTAGTTTATGGGGATATAGTGAACAGTGTGGGAAATGAAGAGAACACAGACTCATACATCCAGAATCTAGAAAGGATCCTCCAATCTTGAATTTGAAGATATAGTGAAATGATGTTATGGACAGATTGGATGATGAAGACTTTAAATTCAAAGGGCTGAGAGACACTGCTTCATTAATTTTAATTGTATGTTAAAGTGCAACTAATTGTTATGCTATCTATAAATATTTATTATAATGACAATTGACATTTTACAGCAAAGTCAGTCAACAAAGTCTATTTAAAAAAAGCTTCTACAAACTACAGTGACCAGAACATATCATCAAAATGATTGTTATGTCTCCCAATCAAAGCAGGATGACTTTTTCCATTTAAATGCGCTGAGTGGATGACAATTACATCTCCAAATCATGAGTGAATGACAGTTACGTAAAACAAGCTAATACATTTTGTGGCAAAATATCACAAACGGGATATTTACAGATAAACTGTATGTGAAATCAATTCCAGTCACTTTCAATAATGCAATCTCCAGATGGAAGTAACAGGGGATCTTTCCAAAAATCTCCACTCTGGTAGCTGATTGGTTGTGCCAAAGCCGGAAGAGTTGGGGCAATTATACTGGACATGCAGAGAAAAGCTCCAGCTCATGTTACTGCAAGTTTCATACACAAGCTTTAAACAACAGCATGCATCCACAATATTGGGAAACAGCTAAAAAAAATAACAAAAATATTTCATCAAAGTTCAAACAATTTTGGGAACTTTAACTCATTACACCTTAATTTAGGTTTGAGTTGTATATGTGTGAGTGCAAACATTTTAACTGAAGAGTTAAATGGGATTAATTTACTTACACTGCAATCTTTGATTGAGACGGTCTAATGACTGAAGCAGCTGTTGTTCTTCAAATGACAGTGCACTGAGACCTAATTGTTGAACTTTGTTTTGAAGAAAACTGTATCGTTGAGTCTCTATTGTCTCCATTGCCGAAAGGATGTCACTGTCTAGAGCAGATGTTTCAACCATGTTTTCTGCCAGCATAAATTGTTCAGTGCTTTGTGAAACTGCTGAGAAGATAAGAGAAAAACAATTAATCTGTTAGGCTTTTTAAATTCTAGCTTTCTACCAAGTACTTTTAAACAACATGCTCAGATGCATTACAACTCCTCTGGATTAGATGGGATTTAAACCCAGGACCTTCTGGATCAGAGGTAGCGCCACTACTCTGCACCACGAAAGTACCTAGCTTTCATGCTACTAATACATAAGTTGAAAGTTAGGAAACCTGGTCACAAATAACAGTTAAACAGAAGATTAGTGTAAAGTGATACTTTAAATTCCTTTACTAAGCAAACTTTACATAGAAATTAAACTTTATAATTGTTTATTAATCTTGTAAACAAACGGCTTGTAAAGGAGGAAGCAAGACCTGGTCAATCAGTCCAGTCCAGTTCAGCACGGGCAGTGCAATACCCTTTCTTTGACCTCCTTCCTGACATTTTCAAGTTAAAAGTGATTCGCTTGTACTTCTTTCAATCTGGTATACTGCATTTGCTGTTCACAATGTTTACAATGGTGAGACAAAGCACAGATTCAGTGATAATTTTGTGGAACAACTCCATTCATTCCCCAAGCACAACCCTGGGCTTGTCATTTTAAATTCTTAGCACCAATCTGAAAGACCTCTCTCCTCAGCAACTCAAACAAATATCTTCCCCTTTTTGCTCTTACTTGATCTCTTAACTCCCAGTCAATATATCCTGCCTTTGCACTTGCTTAAAATCTGTTACATTGATAGCTCTTTCAATTAAAAGACTTTCTAATATTAACATGATTTTTCTCTCTTTAGAGATGCTGGTCGACTTACTGAGTATTTCCAATGTTTCCTGATTTTATTTAATGTTATATTTAATCCTAGTCTCTACCTTCTATCTCATAACTAATTATCAAGCTTTACCACAAGTTCAATTCCATTCACAAATGATAACATTTGTGGATAACTTAATCAAATCTCATCTGAAATATACAGACACAAAATCTACAGCTGTTTCTTTATCCATAATGTCAGTGAACACCTCAAAATGTTAATAAACTATTCATATTTGATCTACCCGTTACAAATCCAAGCACTGTTGAAATCACTAAAATAAGCACACAAATCTTAAAGGAATGAACTCGAAACTTCAAAACCCACATTAAAGTAATAGTGCATTGAATTTTTAAAAAATAGTATTTTAGATTTACTTGCTGGACAGAAAAAAGGACAGTCAGTTCCCTTCCACTAAATAAAGCTGGTTTTTGATTGGTCAGATAAACCAATGTGTAGACAATACCAGACACTATATCTATGAAACATTATTATCTTTGTACTTGTAAGCACTCAGAGTGTGTGGTATTAGTGAAAGAATGCAAATGTTCAAAATAGTCTGCACTTGATAAGCCAACATCTGTTTTCTTTTTGTAAAATATAAATGGCACCTTCTTCAGTGTTTTGAGCAGCATTTATTGTTAGGACTGGATCAAAAGTACTTGGAAATGGACTAATCTGGATGTTCTGTAAAACAAAATTAATTTATAACATTAGTAAGTTATGGTAGAAACTAAAGTAACAGTAATTGTATCAAATTACCAGCAATTTTATTCAATAAGATTCTCTTTCATAAATCTTTCAAATAGTTAATGTTGATGAGCTACCAGAGAATTCAAAAATTGACTACAACAACCATAATTAATTTACTTTTTAGACTATGGAGATTATGTGGCTTCTCATATTGCACCCAATTCAGTTTTTAATCTAATTGTTTTAAATATATTACTGATGTAGTTTTGCACTGCATTGTGAATGTTGTAAAGGGCATCAGAGGATATAATTATATGTGCAGCAGAAAATTTAAAAGAACAAAATAATTCCACCAATAGTTCAAAGGCTTCTGTGAATCCACTTTGGTTAGGGTCGCAAAAGTATTTAAGTTATGCATCTCTCTATGTGCAGATTATTTTCATCTCCTCGGCTGTTTTGTCTCTCTGTATTGCAAATCATGAAATGGCTTTAGAGATGCAGGAACTACTGTTGTGGAGTTGAGGCTTGGCAGCAGGTGTGGAAGTGGTCAAGTAGTACTTAGGCACAGTGGGTTGGCATTTCTTACGTGATTACATGATTGCCAGTACTTTACAAATGCATACATGAGATAACAGTGAATTTTGTAGCAGGATTGGGCAGGAGGTCAGGGTAAGCATTCTGGATATTTACAGGATACACAGACAGGCAGTAATTTTCCTTAGATCTCAAGCACCACCTGTGTTCTCAGTATGAACATTTACAGCAAAAGATTCTGGCCTTTCCACCTTTAACCAGCTAGACCTCCACCCTTGGCCAGTTCTTTGCCCTATGTCCACTGAACTGCAGTCATCACTCTGGTCATCTCCCATCTAACTTAAGACCACTGCCATCGCAATCATGGCATGGATGAATGCTCCCGAAAAGGACAAAGCAGTGGTTACTCATTCCAAAGTTCACAAATATGGCTACTTCCCCTGGTGAAGCCACTTTCATACAATCATTAATCTGAAAGCATGTATTTCTGGTCCATTGGGAACTTAGAAGTGGAACTAAATTCTGATGAACTGGCGTGTTAATGACCATGTAAGACACTGATGATTTCTGTTGGTAAGCTCAGTGCACCTTGACAGGTCAGAAAACCTCAATACAAACTTTCATCCTGACATTGGCCATTTGCCCAGTTAAAATCTCTTTGCTTCCTCCTCCAGAGGGCAGGACGATATTCCATCTATGGTGATGGTATGGGTTTTATATCTTGATCACATATATCTTTACATCTTTGATTTCTTACCATACTCCTCTAGCACCTCCTTGCAACACCTCACCTTAATTAACCTCTCATTTAATATTCTTATGCTCTATTGTCCTCCAAGTCCCAGCTTGAGTTTCTCCCCAAGATGTCCTTCCTCTTTTCCTTGACTTTTGTCCTGTCTGAGTTCTTCTCCTCCATGATTTCAATTTCCTTCATATATTATCTTGTCCTTCCTCCTCTAAGTTCATTACACTTCAATAAAGGCAAAATGCTGTGGATGTTAGAAATCTGAAGCAAACACAGAGAATGGATTTGGATGTGAGCTTAAGAAGTATAGTTCGTAAATTTGCAGATTACACCAAATTGGAGGCGTAGTGGACAGCAAAGAAGGTTGCCTCGGATTACAACAGGACCATGATCAGATGGGCCAATGGGCTGAGGAGGGGCAGATGGAATTTAATTCAGATAAATGCGAGGTGTTGCATTTCGGGAAATCAAATCTTAGCAGGACTTATATGCTTAATGGTAAGGTCTTGAGGAGTGTTGCTGAACAAAGAGACCTTGGAGTGCGGGTTCATAGCTCCTTGAAAGTAGAGTCGCAGGTAGATAGGATAGTGAAGAAGGTATGCTTTCCTTTATTGGTCAGAGTATTGAGTACAAGAGTTTGGAGGTCATGTTGCGGGTGCACAGGAAGTTGGTTAGGCCACTGTTGGATTATTGCATGCAATTCTGGTCTCCTTCCTATTGGAAGGATGTTGTGAAACTTGAAAGGGTTCAGAAACAATTTATAAGGATGTTGCCAGGGTTGGGGGATTTGAGCTACTGGGAGAGGTTGAATAGGCTGGGGCTGTTTTCCCTGGAGTGTTGGAGGCTGAGGGGTGACTTTATAGAGGTTTATAAAATCATGAGGGGCATGGATAAGGTAAATACACAAGGTCTTTTCCCTGGGGAGGGGGAGTCCAGAAATAAAGCGAATAGGTTTAGGGTGAGAGGGGAAAGATATAAAAGAGACCTAAGGGGCAACTTTTTCACACAGAGAGTGGTGCATGTGTGGAATGGGCTGCCAGAGGAAGTGGTGGAGGCTGGTACAATTGCAACATTTAAAAGGCATTTGGATGGGTATATGAATAGGAAGGGTTTGGAGGTATATGGGCCGGGTGCTGGTAGGTGGGACTAGATTGGGTTGGGATATCCGGTTAGCATGGATGAGTTGGACCAAAGGGTCTGTCTCCATTCTGTACATCTCTATGACTCTATCTGGCAGCATCTGTGGAGAGAAAAACTGAAGAACAGTCACAGTAGACACTATTTCTCACTCCACGGATACTGCCAGACCTGCTGAGTTTCTCCAGCTTTCTCTGTGTTTGTTTCATTACACACTTCAATCCTCCCAAATAATTACTTCCACGTTAATTTGATCATACCCATAACTCATTTCCAATGGACTCTCTAATCCCATGTATGTTTTACTCCCTTGAATTCCAGTCACTCCCTGGCACAGCACATATCAATGTATGCTCACTTCCATCCAAGGATCACAAACTTCAGCATATCATAAAATCACTACAGCATGGGAAAAGGCCATTCAGCCCATCAATCCACTGATGCCTGTAAAAAAGCATCCCACCCACACCCAAACTCCCACCCCATCGTTGTAACTCTGCATTTTTCATGGCTAGCCCACCTAGCCTGCATATCCGTGGACAATGCAGGGCAATTTACCATAGCCAATCTATCTAAACTGCACATCTTTGGATTGATCTGATCTGATCAATACCAAGTGTAGCTGACTATTAGCAAATCTGACAGGATTGCATCAGGTTCCATCAGCCTCAATCCTCCTTTAAAATTGACTTGAGGTTTAATTAGCTAAATTTCTCAAGGAAGCCCCAGAATTCAACGTGGTGGACTAAAACTCATATTTATACTTAGTCAGTCTTGCTAACATTTGGTGTTCTTTCAATTTATTAACGGCACATCTTTATTTGGTTAAAACTATATCCAATACTAAATTCTGTTGTTTCCATCATTGTGAACTCTTAAAAATTATTTATTTGATGCAGCTTTCTGTTATTCAGTCAAAGCAGCATTAAATTTATTCATTTTATGGAACAGCATAGTGATAAAGTTGTTGGTCTAGTCCCAATGAGCCAAATAAGGTTCTGGAGACAGGAGTTAAAATACTTGAAGGCAGCTAGGGGAAATTAATTTTGGAAATGAATCCATTGAATGAAATACTTTTTTCATTAATAGAGTTCATGCAACAACCAGATTGTGATAAAATCCATCTGGTTCATTAATGTAGTTTTGGAGAGAAAATCTTCTGTCTTTACCTGGTCTGACCAACGTGTTACTATAGAAGCACAGCAATGTGATTGATACTTAAATCCCCATTGAAGTGGTCTGCTAAGCCATTTAGACAATGAAAACAAAACTCAGATAGAAATGTTGAAACAGAATGAAACCAGAGTACACTCGATAAACCAGAGTAAACAATCCAAACAACAAACACAGACCCTAGGAGAGCCACTGTACAAATACCTGGGAACCATCCAGCATCAATCACAGAATGGTAACAGTACAGAAGGAGGCTATTTGACCCATGATGTCTCTGCCAGAGCTATTCAATTAGTCCCATCTCAATCTTTAACAGACCACATAACTGAGCCTCCACAGTCCCTGAGACAGATTCATTGCCCCCTGAGTGAAGAACTATGCCCTGATCTCAGTTTTAAAAGGTCTGCCCCTTATTTGGAGAACTATGTCTCCCAGTTCTAGACCCTTGGCCATCCTGCATCTTTCCTGCTCGTCCATGTAGGAATTTTGTATCAAATACTGAGAATGCTGAAGAAACGACTCTTTGTGTGGAGTATGCACATTCTCCCCGTGTCTGCGTGGGTTTCCTCCGGATGCTCCGGTTTCCTCCCACAATCCAAAAATGTGCAGGTTAGGTGAATTGGCCATGTTAAATTGCCCGTAGTGTAGGGGAATGGGTCTGGGTGGGTTACGCTTCGGTGGGTCGGTGTGGACTTGTTGGGCCGAATGGCCTGTTTCCACACTGTAAGTAATCTAATCTAACTTGAGAAGCCCGATGGGAAGGCAGGAGTAGACTTTAAAAACTTACCTCAGGAGTTCAGCGTTCTTCATTTTCTCAGCATAAGTTGCAGTGGGAGGAGTGACAGCAAGAATCAGAGGCCCAACAGAAGGTAGGAGTAAAGATTAAAATCATACCTCATGCTCAGGCAGAGCTCACACTGAGCAGGAGTGGACAAGGGACTGCTGGGTAAGTGAGGCTTTATATTTGGGTGGTTGCTTTACCAGAAACACTACTCGGTAAGCATCTCCCACCCATCCTCCTCCTCTAACCCCAAAAACAGGTTCAGTGTGTCAGCATTGATAAGGTGACTAGTCTTTTTTTCCCTCTCTTTTAGTTTGTTAGTAGGCCCATTGGGTATTCAGAACAGTGGGAATGGAGATTAGGGCAGCTGAGTGTTCCTCCTGCAGAATGTGGAAGGCAAGGGTCACCACAAGTGTCCTTACCAACTTCATCTGCGGGAAGTGCACCCAACTCCAGGTCCTCGAAAACAGCGTTAGGGAACTGGAGTTGGAACTGGATAAACTTCTGCCAGTATCAGTGGTAGAATCTCCCTCTTTATCGTCATTTAAGCGGGCATTGGATAAGCATATGGAGGTTATTGGGCTAGTGTCGGTTAGGTAGGCTTCAGTCAGCGCAACATCGAGGGCCGAAGGGCCTGTACTGCGCTGTATTTTTCTATGTTCTATGACTTACGGTTTGTGTGTTGCCTCCCAGGTGCAAGGATTCGTGGCTCTGATCGTGTTTTTGAGATCCTTGCTGGGGAAAGAGAGCAACCCCAACTCGTGGTCCACAAAGGCACCAACGACATAGATTGGAAGAGAAATGGGGACTTAAGGTAGAAATTCAGGGAGCTAGCGTGGAAGCTCAGAGCTAGAACAAACAGAGTTGTTATCTCTGGTTTGTTACGTGCCACGTGCTAGCGAGGCGAGGAATAGGGAGAGGGAGGAGTTGAACATGTGGCTGCAGGGATGGTGCAGGAGGGAAGGTTTCGGATACCTGGATAATTAGGGCTCATTCTGGGGAAGGTGGGACCTCTACAAACAGGATGGTCTTCACCTGACAAGAGGGGTACCAATATCCTGAGGGGAAATTTCCTAATGGTCTTCGGGTGGGTTTAAATAAATTCAGCAGGGGAGTGGGAATCGAAATTGTAGTTCGAGTATAGAGAAGGTTGAAAGTAGGGAGGTCGAAAGTAAAGTTTGCAAGACGCCACTGGCAAGCAGGAAGTTGGTTTGAAGTGTGTCTACTTTAACGCTAGGAGCATCTGGAATAAGGTAGTTGAACTTGCAGCATGGGTTGCTACCTGGGAATTTGATGTTGTGGCCATTTCAGAGACATGGATAGAACAGGGACAGGAATTGTTGTTGCAATTTCTGGGACTCAGGTGCTTCAGTAAGAACAGAGAAGATGGTAAAAGAGGTTGGGGTGTGACATTGTTAGTCAAGGACACAATTAGAACTGCAGAAAGGATGTTCGAGGATTCCTCTACTGAGGTAGTATGGGCTGAGATTAGAAACAGGAAAGGAGCGGTCACCCTATTGGGAGTTTTCTATAGGCCTCCGAATAGTTCCAGAGATGTAGAGGAAAGGACAGCAAAAATGATTCTCGATAGCAGGGAGAGTAACAGGATAGTTGTTATGAGGACTTCAACTTCCAAATATTGGCTGGGAATACTATGGTTAAAGTACTTTAGATGGGTCCGTTTTTGTCCAATGTGTGCAGGAGGGTTTTCTGACACAGTATGCCAACAAGGGGCGAGGCCACATTGGATTTGGTACTGGGTAATGAAACCGGTCAGGTGTTAGATTTGGAGGTAGGTGAGCAGTTTGGTGATAGTGACCACAATTCAGTTATGTTTACTTTAGTGATGGAAAGGAATGGGTATACACCAGAAGGCAACAGCTATTGCCAGGGGAAAGGCAATTACGATGCAATTAGACAAGATTTAGGATCGGGAAAGAAACTGCAGGGAATGGGCACAATAGAAATGTGGAATTTATTCAAGGAATAGCTACTGGGTGTCAGACAGGGAGGATGTTGTCGAGCGCAGGAGCCATGGTTTACTAAGGAAGTTGAATCTCTTGTCAAGAGGAAGAAGGAGGCTTATGTTAGGATGAGATGTGATGGCTCAGTTAGGGCGCTTGAGAGTTACAAGGTAGCTTGGAAAGACCTAAAGAGAGAGTTAAGATGAGCGAGGAGGGGACATCAGAAGTTGTTGGTGGATAGGATCAGGGAAAACCCTAAAGCTTTCTATAGGTATAAAAGAGATAAAAGAATGACTAGGGAAAGATTAGGGCCAATCAAGTATAGTAGTGGGACGTTGTGCGTGGATTCAGAGGAGATAGGGGAAGCACTAAATTAATATTTTTCATCAGTATTCACACTGGAAAAAGTATTAATGTTATTGAGATTAATACTGAGAAACAGGTTACTAGACAAGATGGGTTTGAGTTTCACAAGGAGGAGGTGTTAGAAATTCTGGGAAGTGTGAAAATAGATAAGTCCCCTGGGCTGGATGGGATCTATCCTAGGATTCCCTGGGAAGCCAGGGAGCAGATTGCTGAGCCTTTGGCTTTGATCTTTATGTCGTCATTGCTTACAGGAATAGTGTCAGAAGACTGGAAGATAGCAAATGTTGTCCCCTTGTTCAAGAAGGGGAGTAGAGACAACCCTAGTAATTATAGATCAGTGAGCCTTACTTTGATTGTGGGTAAAGTGTTGGAAACGTTTGTAAGAGATAGAATTTATAATCATCTAGAAAGGAAAAAGTTGATCAGGGATAGACAACACGGTTTCGTGAAGGGTAGGTAGTGTCTCACAAACAAAGAACAAAGAAAACTAACAGCCCAGGAACAAGCCGTTGGTCTCTCCATACCTGAGCCAACCCAAATCCACTGTCTAAACCTATCGCCCAATTCCTAAGCGTCTGTACCCCTCTGCTCCCCACCTACTCATGCATCTGTCCAGATGCTCCTTGTATGAATCTACCGTGCCTGGCCCTAATACCTCTGCTGGCAAAGCATTCCAAGTGCCCACCACCCTCTGTGTGAAGTACTTGCCATGTGTATCCCCCCTAAACTTTTCACCTCTCACCTTGAAAAGTGTGACCTCTCATTATTGAATCCTTCACTCTGGGAAAAAGCTTATCTCTATGCACCCTGTCTATGCCCTTCATGATTTTGTAGACCTCAATCAGGTCCCCCCTCAATCTCCTTCTCTAATGAAAACAATCCTAACCTACTCAACCTCTCTTCATAGATAGCACCTTCCTTACAGGCAACATCCTCATCAACCTTTTCTGTACCCTCTCCAATGTGACCACATCCTTTTGGTAATATGGCAACTAGAACTGTACACAGTATTCTAAATGCAGCCGAACCAATGTCATGTACAATTTTAACATAACCTGCCAGCTCTTATACTCAATACCCCGTCCTATGAAGGCAGGCATACCATATGCCTTCTTGACCACTCTATACACCTGTGCAGCAACCTTCAGGGTACAATGGACTTGAACTCCCAGATCTCTCTGCACATCAACTTTTCCCAAGGCTCTTCCATTTGCTGTATAATTTGCTCTCGAATTAGACTTCCCAAAATGCATCACCGCACATTTGCCTGGATTGAACACCATCTGCCACTTCTCCGCCCAACTCTCCAGTCTATCTATATTCTCCTGTATTCTTTGACAGTCCCCTATGCTTTCTGCTACTGCACCAATCTTCGTGCCATCTGCAAACTTACTGATCACACTAACAATGCTCTCTTCCAGATCATTTATGTATATTAGAGAGAAAAGTGGCCCCAGCACTGACCCCTGTGGAACACCACTGGTCACCTTTCTCCATTTTGAGAAACTCCCTTCAAACTACTACTCTCTGTCTCCTGTTGTTCAACCGGTTCTTTATCCACCTAGCTAGAACACCCTGCACACCATGTGACTTCATCTTCTCCATTAATCTACAATGGGGAACCTTATCAAACGCTTTACTGAAGTCCATGTATATGACATCTACAGCTCTTCCTTCACCTATCAACTTGGTCACTTCCTCAAAGAACTCTATTAAGTTGGTAAGGCATGATCTCCCCTGCACAAAACCATGTTGCCTATCACTGATAAGTCCATTCTTTTCCAAATATAAATAGATTTTATCCCTCAGTACCTTCTCCAGCAACTTTCCCACCAGGCTCACTGGTCTGGAATAACCTGGAATATCCCTACTACCCTTCTTATACAGGGACAGCATGAGCAACCCTCCAGTCCTCCGGCACCTCACCTGTGTATAAGGATGCCACAAAGATATCAGTCAGGGCCCCAGCTATTTCCTCTCTTGCCTCCCTCAGCAACCTGGAATAGATCCCATCCTGTCCTGGGGATTTATCCACCTTAATAACCTTTAGCCTACCCAGCACATCTTCTCTCCTTATGTCAACCCGATCCAGAGTAAACAAACTTCTATCTCTAATCTCAGCATTCATCACCTCCCGTTCCTCAGTGAATACTGATGCAAAGTAATCATTGAGATTCTTACCCGTTTTCACAGGTTTGACACACAACCTTCCTTCCTTACCCTTTAGTGGACCAACCCTTTCTCTGGTTACCCTCTTTTTTTCTTATATAAGAATAAAAGGCCTTGGGATTCTCATTAGTTCTGCTCGCTAAAGTTATTTCATCACCCTTTTTAGTCCACTTGATTCCTCATTTAAGAGTGGTCCTACTCTCCTGATATTCGTTCAGGGCCTGCTGAGTCCTTAGCTGCCTGGACCTTATATACGCTTCCCTTTTCCTCTTGGCTAGTTGCATGATTTCTCCTGTCATCCATGGTTCACGAAGCTTGCCTTTCCTATCCCTTGTTTTCAAAGGGACATGGCTATCCTATGCTATTTTCAACCTATCTTTGAAAGCCTCCCACATATCAAATGTGGACTTTCCTTCAAATAGATGTGTTCAATGTACATTTCCCAGTTCCTGCCTAATTTTGATATAATTCGCCTTGGCCTAGTTTTGTACTCTCCTCTTAGGACCACTCTCAACTTTGTCTACAAGTATTCTAAAGCTTACAGAATTGTGGTCACCATTCCCAAAGAAATCCCCCACTGTAACTTCTACCACCTGGGCTGGCTCACGCCAGGTCCAATATGGCCCCTTCCCTTGTTGCATTATTGACATACTGCTCTAGAAAACTTTCCTGGACCATCTTCACAAATTCTGCCCCATCCAGACCTCTTGACACTAAGCATATCCCAGTCAATGTTGGGAAAATTAAAATCTCCCATCACCACCACCCTGTTGCCTCTACATCTTTCTATAATCTATTTACCTATTTGTTCTTCTATCTCACGCTCACTGTTTGGAAGCCTGTAATACAGCCCCAACAATGTAACTGCACCCTTCTCATTTCTTAAACTTTATTGAGTTCTTTGAGAAGATGACCAAACAGGTGGATGAGGGTAAAGCCATTAATGTGGTGTATATGGGTTTCAGCAAGGTGTTTGATAACGTTCCCCATGGTAGGCTACTGGACAAAATATGGAGGCATGGGATTGAGGGTGATTTAGCGGTTTGGATCAGAAATGGGCTCGCTGTATAAAGACAGAGAGTGCTGTTAGATGGGAAATGTTCATCCTGGAGTTCAGTTACTGGTGGTGTACTGCAAGGATCTGTTTTAGGTCCACTGCTGTTTGTCATTTTTATAAACAACTTGAATGAGGGCATAGAAGGATGGGTTAATAAATTTGCGGAGACACTAAGGTTGGTAGAGTTGTGGATAGTGCAGAAGGATGTTGTAGGTTACAGAGGGACATAGATAAGCTGCAGAGCTGTGCTGAGAGGTGGCTGATGGAGTTTAATGCTGAAAAGTGTGAGGTGATTCACTTTGGAGGGAGCAACAGGAATGCAGAGCACTGGGCGAATGGTGAGATTCTTTGTAGTGTAGCTGAGCAGTGAGATCTCGGTGTCCATGTATATAGAATCCTCAAAGTTACCACCCAGGTTGATGGGGTTGTTAAGAAGGCATATGGTCTGTTAGCTTTAGTAGAGGGATCGAGTTTCGGAACCATGAGGTCATGCTGCTGCTGTACAAAACACTGGTGTGGCCACACTTGGAGTATTGTGTACAGTTCAGGTCACTGCATTATAGGAAGGATGTGGAAGCTTTGGATAGGGTTCAGAGGAGATTTACTAAGATGTTTCCGGGTATGGAGGGAAGGACTTACGAGGAAAGATTGAGGGACTTGAGGCTGTTTTCGCTCAAGAGAAGGTTGAGAGGTGACTTAATTGAGATCTATAAGATAATCAGAGGGTTAGATCAAGTGGACAGTGAGAGCCTTTTTCTGAGGATGGTGATGGCTAACATGAGGGGGCATAGCTTCAAATGTAGGGGTGATAGATATAGGACAGATTTCAGACGTAGTTTCTTTATTCAGAGAGTAGTAGGGACGTGGAACGCACTGCCTGCAACAGTTGTAGACTTGCCAACTTTATTGGCATTTAAATAGTCATCAGGTAGGCATATGGACGAGAATGAATAGTGTAGGCTAGATTGGCTTCAGATTGGTTTCACAGGGCGGCTCAACATCATAGGCTGAAGGGACTGTAGTGAACTGTAATGTTCTACATTCTATGTAAACTCAGCAGATCTGGAAGCATGTCAGAGAGAGAAACAGGATTAATGTTTTGAGTCTGGTATGACTCTTCTTCAGAATAGAATTTTGTCTGTTTGAATGAGATTACCTTTCATTCTTTTCAAATTTAGAGAATACAGGCTCAGTTTAGTTTACTGTTCCCTAAAGAACTCTCAACTCCAGGATGGACCTTTATTGCATAATTTCTGTGACAAGGATGTCTTTCCTTAGGTATGGTGACCAAAATGGCACAGTGTACACTATATGTTGTTGTCTCATGAAGGGTCTATATAAATGTATTAAGACATCTTTACTGCTATACTCAAGTCCTCTTGTTATGAAGGCCAACATATCATTTGCCTTCTTTTAGCTTGCTGTATCTACATGGTAACTTTCAGTGACTTAAGAAAATTCACATCCAAGTTCAACACTTCCCATTTTAAAAAAAACTTACATTTCTGTTTTTCTTACCAAAGTGGATAACCTCACATTTCTCCCCAACGTATTCCTCCTGCCAAATTCTTTCCTCAGCCACTTATCTTCTCCAAATCCCCTTGAAGCATCTTTGCATTCTCCTCACATTTCCCACTCCCACCTACATTTTTGTCTCTGCAGACATGAGAATATTGCATTAAATACCCACATGTAAACTATTGATATCGGTGGTGAATAGATGGGGCCCAAACAGCTCTGTACTCCACCGGTGGCACATTGGCTCAGTGGTTAGCACTGCTGCCTCACAGCGCCAGTGACCTGGGTTTAAATCCTGCCTCGGGTGACTGTGTGGTGTTTGCACATTCTCCCCGTGTCTGCGTGGGTTTCCTCCCACAGTCCAAAGATGTGTAAGTTAGGTGAATTGGCCATGCTAAATTGCCCATAGTGTTAGGTGCATTAGTCAGAAGGAAATGGGTTTGGGCGGGTTACTCTTCGGAGGGTCGGAGTAGTCTTGTTGGGTCGAAGGGCCTGTTTCCACACTGTTGGGAATCTAATCCTAATCCTAGTTACAGGCCACCAATCTGAAAATCATCAATTTAGTCTTGCATTCTGTCTGTTAACCAGTTCTCAATTCATGCCTGTATTCCTTCCCAATCCCAATGCTTTAAGTTTGTTTAGCAATCTCTCCTCTTTATCAAAAACCTTGTGAAAATCTAAATCTACCATATCCACCAGCTCACCTTTATCTGGTCTGCTAGTTGTATCCTCAGAAAAACTCTAAAAGGCTTGCCAAACACAAATTTTCTTTCACAAACCCATTTTGACTCTGCACAATCTTTTTTTTTTAAGCATTCTCTTACTGGATCTTTTAGTATAGATTCTAGCATTCTTCCTGTGACTAATTTTAGGCTGACAGGTCAGTAGCTCCTTGTTTGCTCTCTTTTGCCCCTTTTCTTAATTGCACATTCCTGCTTACCCCCAATAACCACTGACTCCCTTGTGAGTCAAGAATCTATTTACCTCTGCCTTAAATGTATTCTGTGACCCCACCTCCATCACTTCTGAGTCAAAGAGTTCGAAAGATTACATTTGTCACTTTCCAAACTGTAGGGATGATTCAGGAGTGTAAAGAATTTTGGAAGTTTGCCATTAATGCAACTAGAAAGAAACCACTTGCAATATTCTGAGATGCAGATTATCAGGTCGACAGGCATTTTTAAAATTAATTGAATATGGGCATTACCGGTTAGGCTAATGCCTTTGCCCAAAGGGCAGTTAAGAATCAACCAGTAGAACATACAGTTTGGAGAGTCTGCTCTGCCATTCAATATGACCATTGGCTTCAACTTCCTGCCTGTGTCTTATAACCTTTGGAAACCAAACTCATAAGTCTTTTGAACTCTTTGACTCAGAAGTGATGGAGCTGGGGGTCACAGAATACATTTAAGGCAGAGGTAAATAGATTCTTGACTCACAAGGGAGTCAGTGGTTACTGGGGGTAAGCAGGAATGTGCATTTGAGGCCACAATCAGATTAGCTATGAACTTATTGAATGATGGAGCAGGTTAGAGGGATTGATTGGCCTATTCCTGACTCCAATTTCTATGTATGCTTATACGTTCACTACTCTGTTTTTTTGTAAAGAGGAGCAGGGTTAGACTATTTGCTGCCCTTACTCTCCTAGGTGGTACTGGTTCTGGGTTTGGAAGTCTCGATGAGTTGCTGCAGTATCTTTTGTAAATGGTACACACTGCTGCTTCTGTGAGCTGCTGCTGGAGGAAGTCAAATTTAAGTTGGTGAATGGGGTGGCAATCAGGTGAAGCTCTTTGTCTTGGATAGTGAGAAACCTCCTGTGTATTCTTGGAGCAGACTTCATCCAGACAAGTCATCGAGATGTACAGCATGGAAGCAGACCCTTTAGTCCAACTCGTCCATGCCGACCAGATATCCTAATCTAATCAAATTCATTCCATACACACACCACGCTCTGTGTGAAAATGTTGCTCCTTTGGTCCCTTTTACATCTTTCCCCTCTTACCCTAAACCTATGCCCTCTAGTTCTGGACTCCCCCACCCCAGGGAAAAGAACTTGCCTATATATCCTATCCATGTCTTTTATTATTTTATAAACCTCTGTAAGGTCTGTGGAGGCTTTCCCTTCAGAGAGCTGACATGCACCTTTTTATGGTAGATAGGGTTGGAGGTGTAAGGAAATGAGTTGCTTGCCACTGAATTCCCAATTTGTTCCCTGCTCTTGCAGCCACAAATTTACATGGCTAGTCCAATCAAGATTCTGGTCAATGGTAACCAGCAAAATGTTGATAATGCGGGATTCAGAATGGTAATGTCACTGAATGTCAAGAGGGACAGTTAGATTCTCCTGTGTTGGAACTAATCATTGCTTATCTCTTCTGTGGTGGTTCTCCTTTCTGAGGAGTTGTGAGTGGTACTGAACATTGCACACTCATCACTGACCATCTCTACTTATGCTGGAGTGAAGATAATCCTTTAATTAGCAAATGAAAATGGTTAGGCCTGGGACTTAATGCTGAGGATCTTCTGCAGGAATGTTGTTTCCCTGTGACACGGGGCACAGTCTCAGGATAAGGCCCTTACAATACAGAGCTGAGCTGAGGATAAAATTCATCACACAGATGGTTGTAGATGTTCAGATTTTGGTTAATAGAGATGGAAGAGGCAAACTTTTTTAAGCACATTAATAGATGTGGGAGTGGGTAGGAAGTGGGGTACAGACTGTAGATCAAGCATGACTATGGTGAATGACCAAGTAAGCTCTACTCCTCCTATTTCATATATTCCACTGTTTAAATCAAGGTTATTATTTCTGATGATAGAAACTTAGAAAATTAAAGCATGAGGAGCCCATTTGGCCCTTTGACTTTGCTCTCCCAATCAATATGAGCATGGCTAATCATTCTATCTGGTGTTCCTGTTCCCCTTCCTCCCTGTACACTTTGATCTTTTTAGTCTAAAAAAACTATATCTAACCCCTTCTTGAAAATATTCAATGATTTGGTCTCAATCTCTTCTGTGACAAAGAATTTCACAGGCTCGTCACTCTCTGGGTGAAGAAATTTCTCCTCATTTCAGTTCTAAATGACGTACCCTTCCACTGTGAGCTCTGGTTTTGGACTCTCCAGAATCAGATAGACATTTTCATGGGTTCGGCCATCCTATCATTAATTGTACATTCAAGCAGTTCCTTGACAACAGGCTAAGTGATCTTTAGTACCTTAGTTTTAAACTTCATTTTTCTTAAATAGCTTAGTATCATGTACAGATTTCCAATCTAAAGGAATGGTTCCAGAATAGATAAGGCATTGGACGATTATATTCGAAGCATTTGCAATGTTTTCACCTACTTGCTTGAAACCATGCGGTTCTGGAAATATGTTAGTCTTTAGTGCCATTATTTTTTGCATTATTGGTATTCTACTTATGTTAATTTTGGTCAGTTTCTGCCCCTGACTTAACACTCTCCCTGGGATGTCAGGCATACTGGCATCTGCTGCTATAAATATATTCCCCAAAATAAATTTTCCTCAATGTCTCTTCATGTAATAATTTTAAAATTGAAGGATTCTTTTCACAGATTTAATGACATATAAATATTATTATTTATAATCATTTAATTATCATATAATATGTTTACCTATTAAATATATTCAACCATCCCTAACCCATCGAAAATATGCCAAGTTTCTTAGTAGCTTTGGATCTCTACTCTGGTATCAAGGGTTAATACTGAGAAGAGCTTGGAGTAACGATAGCCACAGCTTCCATCTATACACATGGTTGGAACAGAAAAAATTCAAAATAAATTGTTACCTTTTCCACTGTTACATTGTCATCAGTTTCATTATTAACTGTTTTACAGCAGTATTTTGGAAGTGATATTTGTTTTACAGTCCTCCCTCAGAACCAAATTTTAACGACAAAAAGATACCTCAATAGAGCACCTTTAATTAATGTGGGAAAATTTTACACAGTAATATTATGAAGGTACCTGTCTTATTTGTTCAGATTTATGTGTGGTCGAACCAATATTCATTCTTCTCTGCTGAAGAAGAGCTCGATGTTTTATTCCATTGCTATATGTATCAATGGGGTGATTTCTTCCAGAAAATGCTTCAGGAAGTAAAAATATAACAATCATTAATAGTGGAAAATGCAAGATATACTTCACCCAAATCTCCCAATCCATCAGTTTGACACATTCTGGTGTACTAAACATTTGGCATGACAATTCTCAACATTAGAACATTTCTCAATTTCTTTTCTGCATCAATTGATATTTCCTTGTTTCATCTTTAAGTTTATATTCTGGAAGTGAACTTGAAGTTAGCATGATTCTAGAACATCAAATGGACTAACAAAAACCAATGTCTACCCAGTACAATCAATTCTCTTAACTCACTGCTTTGAGTTAAATTTTAATGTCATGTTTCCAAGATAAACATCAAAATGAGCATTTTTCTCAGTGTCTTTTTCAATCCTGCTTTTTCAATCTTGCTTTTTCAATCCTGTTATGTTCTTTGTACAATACTGGGTGCAACATTTTATTTTCCAACTCCATATTTTAAGCAATCTTAATTATCATGCATCTTAATTTATAACAGCTTGCTAATTAGAGAAACAACAGATCTTCAGTATGTGACCCAACGTCGATCAATAGCACAGTCATGCCAAATATATTGAAGGGACACAATCTGTCAAAGGTGAAAATTTTCCAAGCATCTTACAGATGCTTTAAGTATTTATATCATTATTCCATATCATTTGCACAGATTTATGTGCTCTATAAGATTAATATTATTAAACTAATGTCACTCTATGTAGCAATTTCCCAGAGCTTTTGCACAGCTTCCACTAAAGCTGCAATAGAACATTCATTGTTAAGTTCAATAGATCATTAATTGTTAAATTAATATTTTAAGCTTTTTTATTATTTATCTCTGGGTTTCTGGTGCAAAGTGTCATAAGGACAAACAGATTAGTTGGTTAAATGTGTGGCTTAAAAATTCCAGGGAAAGGCAGGCAACTTATGGAAAGAGACAAGGAACAACCTCCTTTTATGCAAATACAAAAGTGATCGGCAGGCTGGAGGTGTGTGTGTTGTTTATGAAGGTGTAGGTGTGTACTGTACCTTTAAGAGAGCGAGGTAGCTAGCAAGGACTGACTGAAAGTACAGAATGTGCTGAACAATCTAAAAGTGTAACATTTGGTTGAAACAAATAGCTGGAGTTGTGTTGCCATGGAACAAAAAACAAATTCAAATTTGGCCAATCTGTTTAAATTATGCCCCAGATATCAAACTCCAATCAAATTTGAATTTTATTGATTTGGATGACATCAACCCAATGAAATGATCCAATGTTTTGGGGTATAAACATGGACATTTTGAACAGAGGGAGAACAGCAAAGAACTGCCAAGCACCGATTACCAGTTGAGTAGCTCTCTGAAAGGTGTCTGTCCATAAGAAACCTGTGCAGCAGAACATTGAAGCCAACCTAGAGAAACTTACAGAGAAAGTTCAACATCTGAAGATGACAACTGGGTTGAAAGTGATTTGCTGTAAATTTCAGAGGGAATTTATCAGACTAGTATTGTAGAGTGGGAGGTAAAAGATAGGTTTAAGAGAAAGGAGTTGTAAATAGCTGTTGATCTGAGAAAATTGTGACATACAGTCAGTTTAAACTAACCTAAAAATAATGAGAGAGAAGACATATGTGAGTGTAGTTTATAAGATTCCAACTGTAGTTTTAGTCTCAAGCAGAGAATAAGTCAGAAAACTAAAGGTATATGTAACAGGATTAACACAGGCATAATTTTTGTTTGTGGTTTAGGGAAGGGTGGGAGGTGTGGGGGAGAGAGGGGAAGTAGAAATGGTGTCTAATCTTGATATTGACTGAAAACCAAGTCCTGTGAAGCAAAGACTAAGATGGCAGTAATTTTTTTTAAAGTTTCATAAGATGTCACTCTCACTGGCAAGGCTCAAATGGCATGTTGGCATTCAATTTAAGGGCATTTGAGAATATAAGTAAAGATATCTTGTTGCAGTTGTATAGAACCTTGCTTGAGATCACAGCTGAAGACTGTACAGTTTTGGTCTCCTTATTTAAGGAACGATGTATTTGCCATAAAAAAACTTGCTGCTTGCTTCAAATGACCTCCATGTCTGTTACTTGGCAACAATCTCTCAGGACATACTCCACATCTCCCTCTGTGCACCATCATGATACATCTCTGGTCGGCATATAGTTCGCTGCTGCATCGCAATGCTACACTTTGGAGCACACCAGCAACTAGCAGTGAAAAGCTAATGCAAGGACACTTTGCACTCAGTGACAAGCACCAGCTCACAGATTGGACCAGGCTGTATCTCAGGGTTGCTCACTTACTTTCTGCACAATCAAACACATAGTGCTTAACTGAGTGCTCCCAATATCCCTGGTCTGCCTCGTCTTGCCTAAAAAGGGATTCTTTATTTCCCCTGATAACAGGCACACAATATTTTTGTATTAATTTGTCTCTTAGCATAGACACAAGCCAGGAGGTCTATGATAGTTGTCAGCAGTTCTCCATCAAGTCAAGGGAGGTAGATTCGGTCACAGAGTTCCCAGCAAAATATGTCAAGGGCAGCTCTGATCCCAGTCCACAGCTTGAACATGGTCAGTCAGCCATTCAGGACAGTCAGAATCAGTATCCTCTCCTCATAAGAGATGAACGGTCAAATATCAGCAGCCTTCCACCTGCCTTGACTCTTTCTGCCCAACTTGGGGCTGTTTTCCTGCTGAAATGAGAGACAGGCCGGTGTTAAGGGAGATGAAAGTAGGTGGCATAGCTCCCGGTGCAGGTTGGGAGGTGTTCCGAGTGAGTGAATAGGCAATGTAGAGGGCAGGCAGAGTTAGTGGTGTTGGAGATAGGGATTGAGAAGCTGTTATAGCCTATAGTAAGAGTATTAGCGCACGAGCATGGTGGGAGGTCGGTACAGTTGCAGAATGTGAATTATCAGGGAGATGTTGGCAGCACTTATGCTGGCAGAGTGGAGAAGGACAGTGACCTTTTTCCCACATTACTGCACGTTCCTCCAGACAGCTGAGACTGCACTGACCTGGGTGAGAACCTCACAGCTGGCTGGCATGGTCTGGTATTGTGACCTCCACTGCAGGTGCTCAGGGAACATGATGTCTCATCAATGCAGCTGCTCATCTGCCAGGAGCTCCAGGTCCCAGCCTGCAAAGCACGGTGTGAAACTCCCCATTTCTGTCTGGGGCAAATGTCCTATAATTGTCCAGATATACAACAGCCTCTATTCCTGCTATGCTGGCAATGACTATTTGTTCCTGGTATGGCCCGTTATAGGATGGGGATAGATGAAAGTGTTGACAAAAGGGAATTTTAAGTAGTTAGGAGGTGAGTTTGGTAATATGGGGTGAGATAACTCACCAGGCTTCACGGAGAGAAACCCTCCATGAAACTCATCGACACTGACAGCCAAAGTACAGGAGATGCAGCCCGTGGCATGTTTTTTACATATTTAATGGACACCTCTCACATATCCACATTATACTGTACCTGCTGTGCGTTTGCCCACTTGGTCAACTTTTCAAAATTTCCTTAAGATTCTTTACATCTTTCACAATCTCACAATCTCTCTTAGTCCTAAATCATCAGCTAACTTTAAAATACTATATTTGATCTCCTCATCCGAATCATTCATGCATATTGTGAATAGCCGGAAGCATAGCACCTTTCTCTGACGTTGCCCGTTAGTCACCACGTTCTCTCTGAAAAAATCTAATCTATTCCAATTCTCTGTTTTGGATCTGCTATCCAATTCTGAATCCTTGCCAGTTTATCACCACCAGTCTCAGGTTTTTGATTTTGCACACTAACCTCTTATGTGCAACTTCATCAAAACCTTTGTGGAAATCCAAGTACACTATATTCTCTTGTGCTCCTTCATCTATCCCATTGGTTGTATCCTCAAAAATCTCTAGGTTTGTCAAACATGATTTCTCTTTCATAATCCATGTTGACTTTGAGTTATCCCACTGAAATTTTCTAACTGTCCTGTTTATACATCCTTTATAATAGACTCCAACATTTTCCCGAGCACTGATATTAGGCCAATTGGTCTGTAACTCCTATATTTCTCTCCTCTTCCTTTTTATATTGTGGGTTTCTATTTGCCACTCTTGTTCCAGAATCTACTGAATTTTTTAAGATGACAATCAACACATCTGCAATGTCCATGATCACCTCCTTTAGTTCCCTGGGATGTGTATTATCATGCCTTTGGGATTTATCAGATTGCAGACCCATTAATGTCTCCAGCACTATTCTTCTAGTAATCCTCATCTCCGTCAATTCCTCCTCCCCAATAGCCCATTCTTCCTTCATATTTTTGAGAAGTTATTCATGCCTTCTTCAGTGAAAACAAAACTAAAGTAGTTGTTTCAATGCTTTGCCACTTGTTCGTACTTTCAATTGTCCCATTTAAGGCTGAAGGGGCTGACTTTTGTCCTCACTATTTGTTTTCTTTTGATATACATTTTGATGCTCTTACAGGCTGCATTTATGTTTCTTGCAAGTTTATCCTCATGCTGTATTTTTGCCCTCTTAGTCAATTTCTTGGTCCTTTTTTGATGAATCTTAAACTGCTCTCGCTGTTCAGACAGACTCATTCCTTTAGAAACTTTACATGACTCCTGTTTAGATTTAATATTATCTGTAATTTCCTTTGTTGGCCATAGTCTGGTAGGGGGATGGGAATCTAATAGTAGGCTTAGGTGGGTCCGATTCAGATCTGGAAACAGGAGGTAGAACATTAGTTAGTGATGCAGTCAGCAACTCGGAAAGATAAAAGAAACAAGGATTAAAGTGTCCAGCAAAAGTAATTGATGGGGTTAAGCTGGTTATAGAGTTTTAGAAGCGTACAGCATGGAAACAGACTTTTCAGTCCAACCAGTCCATGCTGAACATAGTCCCAAACTAAACTAGACCCACCTGTGGGAATTGGTTTAGCTCAATTGGTTAGATTGTTGGCATAGGTTCAATTCCTATCACTGGCTTGAAGCTCCCATGAAGAGCTCTCCTTCTCAACCTCTTCCCTCACCTGGTGGCCCTCAGGTTAAATCACCACCAGTTGCTTCTATCTAACAAGACAGCAACCCCCTATGGTCTGGTTAGACCATGGTGACACAACAACTCCTACATGCCTGCTCCAGGCCCATATCCCTCCAAATTTTCTTATTCATGGATGTAGGCTAATGTCTTTTAAACATTGTAAATGTACCTACATCCACCACTTCCTCAGGAAGTTCATTTCACATGGGAATCACCCTCTGTGTAAAAAAAATTTACCTCATGCCTTTTTTAAATGTCTGTCTCTCACTTTAAAGATGTGCCCCCCTAGGCTTGAAATCCTCTATCCTTGGGAAAAGACAACTACCATTAACTCTATCTATACCGTTCATTATTTTATACACTTCTCTCAGGTCGCTTCTCAACCTCCTACTCTCCAGTGAAAAAAGTCCCAGCCTATTCAACCCTTCTTTATAAGTCAAACCTTCCATACTTGGCAACATCCTGGTAAATCTCTTCTGAATCCTCTCCAGTTTAATAATATCCTTCCCATAACTGGTTGACCAGAACTGGACACAGTATTCCAGAAGAGGCCTCACCAATGTCCTGTACAACCTCAACATTACATCCCAACTCCTTTACTCAAAGGACCACACAATAAAGGCAAGCATGCCAAACGCCATTATAACCACCTTGTCTATATGTGATGCAAACTTCAAAGAATTATGTACATGCACCCCAAGGTCCCTCGATCCTACAACACTACCTAGGGCCCTACCATTAATTGTATAAGCCTGACCCTTGTTTGCTGTATCAAAATGCTATATCTCTCATTTATCCAGATTGAATTCCATCTGCCATTTTCAACCTGTTTGATCAAGATTCCTTTTCAATCTTAGATAACCTTCTTTATCTACTATGCCATCAATTTTGGTGTCATCCGCAAACTTACTAACCAAGCCTTCTATATTCTCATTTGAATCATTTATATAAATGACAAACAAAAGAGCATCCAGAATCGATCTCTGTGGAACAGTGCTGGTGACAGGTCTCCAAACTGAAGAGCAACCCTCCACCACCACTATGTTATCTGCCGCTAAGCCAATTTTGTATCCAATTAGCCAGCTCACCCTGAATCCAATGTGAGCTAACTTTACTAATTAGTCTACCAGGCAGAATCTTGCCAAAGGCTTTACTAATCTTTTTGGTTAATTCCTCAAAAAATTCAATTAAGTTTGTGGGACACAATTTTCCTCATTCAAAACCATGTTGACTATCCCGAGTGCATTTTTACCTCTCTAAATATCCATAAATCCTATTTATTATAATCACTTCCAATAATTTACCCACAGCTGATGTCAGACTCATAGATGTATAGTTCCTTGGTTTCTCCTTACAACTGACAAGGGGGCGGCACGGTGGGTCAGTGGTCAGCACTGCTGCCTCACAGTGCCAGGGACCCCGGTGTGATTCCTGCCTCAGGTGAATGTCTGTGTGGAGTTTGCACATTCTCCCCATGGCTGCATGTGTTTTTCCGGGTGGTCTGGTTTCCTCCCATAATCCAAAGATGTGCAGGTCAGGTGAATTGGCCATGCTAAATACTCATAGTGTTAGGTGCATTCGTCAGGGGTAAATATAGGTTAGGGAATGGATCTGAGTGGGTTACTCTTCAGAGGGTCAGTGTGGACTTGTTGGGTCGAAGGGCCTGTGTCTATACCAATCTAATCTAATCTACAAAAAAACCTTCCATAAACAAAGGTACAACATTAACCACCCTCCAGTCATCAGGCACTTCAATGCAAGGAGTATTACAAACAAAACAGATTAATTAAGGGCATAAATAGACACATTCTGGAAACCTGACTAAGGAAGGGCAGAATCGGCAGCTCAATATCCTTGGACATAGAGTTTTCAGGCAGGATACAGTCGGTGACAAAAAAGAAAGGGGGAGGGGTAGCAGTATTGGTTAAAGAATCAATTACAGTTGTGAGAAGGGATGATATACCAAATGGATTAACAAATAAGGCTTTATGGGTTGACTTTAGGAATAAAAAAGGGGCAGTCACACTACTAGGAGTTTACTACAGACTCCCAAACAGTGGCAGAGAGATAGAAGAACATACATGTAGACAAATGTTTGCCTGCAGGAATAGGAGGGCATTAATGTTAGGAAACTTTGACTATCCCAATATCAACTGGGTTTCACACAAAACAAGGGGCACTGAAGGTGAAAATTTGATGTTTCTGGCTGGTGTCTCTAGGACCAGAGGACATACTACCAGGATAACCTATATATCATTTCATATCATTGATGAAGCACAAGAATTTGTTTACTCAGAGGCTGGTGAATGTCTCAAACTCTTTTTCTCAGAGAACACTGGAGACTCAATGATTGAGCATAATCCAATGCTATTAAGGGATGTGGACAGAGATTGGGAGAGTGACACTGAGGTAGAAAGTCAGCTATGGTGTAACTGAATAGCAGGGCTGGTTCGATGAACTGAATGGCCCACTCCTTTCCCTGTGTTCCTCTGTCTGTCAGCTGTCCCATCTGATATTCAAGGTGAAAGAGGCAGGAGAGTAGTCAGGTTGCTGGCCACCAACACCCTGCATGATTTCATAGCCACGACTACCAGAGTTGTGTTAGAGGCTAAAAAATTCAACCCAATGTTTCAGTTTAATTACCCTTCATCAGAGTGAGAAAAAGAGATTTAACAGATTTAAAACCAATGCAGAGACTAGCAAAGAGGTTTGGGAAATAACAAGACAATCTGTGACAGGATTGAAGACATCTGAAAGATTAAATGGCAAAAAGGGACAAAGAAAAAAATAAAATTTGCCTTGAAGAGTTTTATAAGATCATAAGAAATTGGTGTACAGCGAGATCTGGGCGTTCAGGTCCATTGTACCCTGAAGGTGGCAACACAGGTCAATAGAGCGGTCAAGAAGGCATACAACATGCTTTCTTTCATCGGATGGGGTATTGAGTACAAGAGTTGGCAGGTCACGTTATACTTGAATAGGACTTTGGTTCGGCCACACTTGGAATACTGCGTACAATTTTGGTCGCCACATTACCAAAAGGACGTGGATGTTTTGGAGAGGGTGCAGAGGAGGTTCACCAGGATGTTGCCTGGTATGGAGGGCACTACCTATGAAGAGAGGTTGAGTAGATTAGGATTGTTTTCATTAGAAAGATGGAGGTTGAGGGGGGTCTACAAAATCATGAGAGGTATAGACAGGGTGCATAGCAAGAAGCTGTTTCCCAGAGTAGGGGACTCAATTACTAGGGGTCACGAGTTCAAGGTGAGAGGGGAAACATTTAAGCGAGATATGAGTGGGAAGTTCTTTATGCAGAGGGTAGTGGGTGCCTGGAACACGCTGCAAGCAGACGTGATAGAGGTGGGCAAGATAGCGTCATTTAAGATGTATCCTGTCAGACACATGAATGGGCAAGGAGCAGAGGGAAACAGACCCTTAGAAAATAGACGACAGGTTTAGATAGAGGATCTGGATTGGCGCAGGCTTGGTGGGCCGTAGGGCCTGTTCCTGGGCTATAATTTTCTTTGTTCTTTGGAACAGAAATAGGCAGTTTGATTCCTCAATCCTGCTTGACCATTCAATAAAACATGAAATCCAGAGATCTAGTCAATTGGATACAAAATTGGCTTGAAGGTAGGAGACAGAGGCTGGTAGTGGAGGGTTGTTGTTTGGACTGAAGGCCTGTGACCAGTGGTGTGCTGCAAGGATCAGTGCTGGGTCCACTGCTTTTTGTCATTTATATAAATTATTTGGATGTGGTGGGTATGGTTAATATGTTTGCAGATGACACCAAAGTTGGGGATGTAATGGACAATGAAAGTTATCTCAAGAGTACAACCTTGATCAGATGGGTCCACGTACTGAGCAGTGACAGATGGAGTTTAGATAAATAATTTAGATAAATGAGAGATATTGCACTTTGGTAAGGCAAACCAGGGCGGGACTTATAAAGTTAATGGTAGTGCACTGGGGAGTGCTGCTGAACAGAGATCTGAGATGCAGGTACATAGTCCCTTGAAGGATAGTGTTGCATAATAGTGAAGAAGGCGTTTGGTATGCTTGACTTTATTGGTCAGTGCATGGAATTTAGGAGTTGAAATGTCATGTTGCGGCTGTACAAGATGTTGGTGAGGTAACCTTTTGAGTGCCGTGTTCAAATCTGATCTCCCTGCTATAGAAACTTGAAACTGTTGTGAAACTTGAAAAGGTTCAAAAAAGATTTACAAGGACATTGCTGGGATTGGAGGGTTTGGCATACAGGGAGAGGCTGAATAGGCTGGGGCTGTTTTCCCTGGAGTGATGGACACTGAGGGGTGGCCTTATAGAGGTTTATAAAATCATGAAGGGCATGGATAGGATAAATAGACAAGGTCTTTTCCCTGGGGTGGAGGAGTCCAAAACTAGAGGGTATACTACAAGGTGAGATGGGAAACATTTATAATGGACCTGAGGAGCAATTGTCTTATGCAGAGGGTGGTGCATGTATGGAATGAGCTGCCAGAGGAAATAGTGGAGGATGGTACAATTACTACATTTAAAAGGCATCTGGATGAGTATTTGAATAGGAAGGAATTAGAGGGATATGGACCAAATACTGGCAAATGGGACTAGATCAGTTTAGGATATTTAGTCGATGTGAATTGGACCGAAGGGTCTGTTTCCATTCTCTACAACTCTATAATTCTGAGGATCATGGCTGATCTGATATTCCTACATCCATTTTCCTGCCCTTTCCTCCCATCCCTTGTGACTACTGCCCAAAATCTTAAATTTGTGCATCCTCCTCCATGTACTGTTAGCTAACAGAAACTGCTTTTTACCACCTACTCTACTTGAACCTGTCATATTCGTGTTCACACTTATCAAATGTCTCCTGGTTCATTTTTCTCCAAGGTGGATAGTTACTTCAACCTAATTTTGTGGTTACACTTCCTCATCAATGGAGTTATCCCAGTAAATCTCCTTTGCACCCTCTTAAGGATCTCCCTAAGGTGTGATGAGAACTAGGTGTGTGTGTGACCCAACTAGATTTAGCATAACCTCCCTGTACCCCTATTTATGAAGTTCAGATACCATATGCTTTGCTAGTTATTTTTCAATATGTCTTGCCACCTTTAAACAATGATGCACATAATCCTCGTATATCATCTGTCCTTCACAATCTTTAGAATGAGCTATTGAGTCTATATTGCTTCTTCCTATCCCTTCTGTCACAGGTATCATCTCATACCTACCTGTAAATAATTCCATCTATACTTGCTTGCCCACTCTGTCCTTTAGCAGTTGTTTATCACACCTTCAGGTTGGGTATCATCAGGAAATTATGGAATATACTCTGTATTCTTACATCGAAATTATTTATTAAAAAAAGGCATTGGTCTCATCACTGATACCCAGGGAATATCATTGTCTACCATCCTCCAATCTGAAAGACACAATTTCCCTCAACTTAGTTTTCTCTGCTTAAGCCGTTTTAAAAAAAAGGTTCTCCTGTTCTATAAACGTTAATTTTATTAACCTTCTGTGGTACTGTATCAAAACTTCTCTTTATTTACTTCTTTAATTTCTGCAAACCTCTCAAAGTGCCTGTTCATTTTCCTCATGATTATTGTTACTAAAACCCTGCCTGCAACTGATGTTAAACGAACTGGGCTATAGGTACCCAAAGTGCTTTTTTGAATTAATTCTCAGGATGTGGGTATCGCTGGCATTTACTGTTCATCTGTAATTGTCCAGAGGGCAGTTAAGAGTCAACTACATTGCTGTGGGCCTGGAGTCACATTCAGGCTGGACCAGATAAGAAAAGTAATTTCCTTCCCTAAAGGACATTAGTGAACCAGATGGGTTTATCAACAATAGATTCATAGCCATCATTAAACTTTGATTTGATTCGATTTATTGTTGTCACATGTATCTGAGTACAGTGAAAAGTTTTGTTCTGCGAGCAGTACAGGCAGATCATAACATATACGGAACAGCTTTCTCAGTCAGTTGTATAATACATTACACAGCACCATTTCCTATTAGGAGAGCTTGGTCGATCATGGTTAGCCCTTATATCATCTCCATCCCCATTTCTCTGAACAACGTGGGACATAAGCCATCCAGACAAGGTGACTTATTCATTCTATGCATGGCCAGACGTCCCTGTGTATCTTGCTGATTAATTACTGACAAATATATCTCTACCAAATAAAAGCAAAGTACTCTGGATGCTGGAGACTGACATTAAACAGAAAGGACTGGAGAAACTCAGCACATCTAGCAGCTTCTATGGAAAAAGAAACAGAGTGAACATTTTGACTCCTATATGACCCTCCTTCAGGTTCTGATCATATTACATAATTGTATTGATGAACTAGTATCAAAGTATTCTGATTTCTAATAGACAGTGGAATTAAATGATATAATAACTAACATTACACAACTATTTACAGCCAAACAACCATGGGTCACCTTAAAGCACAACAAAATGCATGTTCAATGAGAAAGACATACATTGTTGTTTTTGTGACAACTGCCTTGTGCCTAGGCTCCTTTCTGCACCTGAGTTGCCTAAGGCACTTGATTCTGAACATTAATGGATCCTGTTTGTATTGACATTTTACTAAATTATTCTTACCACCTGAAGGAGCAGAAAGTAATCGGCCTAGTCTGGAAACTGATCGCACACCACTCAGTAAGTTGCCTCCATCAATATTCAATTGGGAAACATTCGTTCGATGAGGTTGCAAATTTGTTTTATGCCCACTGTTCCGAGATGATAAGTAGTTTCGAGAGTAACCTTAAAAAGGAAATTTAAATTTTGTGTCACTACTTCCAGAGGTCTGATTTTTACATGCTTTAAGACCAGAGTTACATTATGTTTATTCTTTATGACTCAATCTCTTCATATATTTAAGAGCATTATTTGGTTTTAGTTAGCTGATATAAAGCTAAGGCTTACAATAGCAGGGAACCTCATACCCATGGCATGTGCTTCTTGCTTGATGAGGGAGCTCAGGAACATGGCTGACTTTCCTGACTCTTACACTTACAATAAGTGTGTCCAGCTGCAGCTGTTGTTTGACCGCATAATGGCTCTGGAGCTGCGGATGGACTCACTGTGGAGCATCCGCGATGCTGAGGAGGTCGTGGATAGCACGTTTAGTGAACTGGTCACACCGCAGAATTGCTGAGGGAGACAGTGAATGGGTGACCAAAAGGCAGAGAAAGAGCAGGAAGGCAGTGCAGGTGTCCCCTGCAAAACAGGTATACAGTTTTGGATACTGTTGCAGGAGGTGGCTCACCAGGAGAGGGTAGCAGTTGCCAAGATCATGGCACCGTGGCGGGCACTGCTGTTCAGAAGGTCGGGAAAAAGACTCATAGGGTCATAGTCATAGGGGATTCTATCGTGAGGGGAGTAGATAGGCGGATCTGTGGCCGAAAACGGGACTCCCGGATGGAATGCTGCCTCCCAGGTGCTTGGGTCAGGGATGTCACCGATCGGCTGCAGAGCATTCTAAAAGGGGAGGGTGAACAGCCAGTTGTCTTGGCGCATATAGGCACCAACGATCTAAATAAAAAACGAAATGAGGTCCTGAAAGCAGAATTCAGGGAGCTAGGAGAGAAGTTAAAAAGGAGGACCTCAAAGGTAGTGATCTCGAGATTACTACCAGTGCCGCGTGCTAGCCAGGGTAAAAATTAAAAAATAGGCAGGATGAACATGTGACTTGAGGCATAGGAGGGAGGGGTTCAGATTTGTTGGACATTGGGACCGGTTCGGTGGGACTATAACAAATTGGATGGCCTACATCTGAACCAGACTGGAACTAATGTCCTTGGGAGCTTTTGTTACTGCTATTGGGGAGGTTTTAAACTAACGCGGCAGGGGGCTGGGAACTAGGAGAGAAGACAAGTAGGCAGCGAGGTGGAGACTGGAGACTGTAACAATCATGAAAATAGCATTAATGAAAGGGAAGAGTAGGCAGAGAGCAGATGAACACAAAAGAACTGGTGGCCTGAAGTGCAAAGAGTATAGTGGGTAAGGCAGATGAACTTAGGACTTGGATTGGTGCCTGGGGGTCTGACTTTATTGCAATCACAGAAACTTGGTTGAAGGAAGGGCATGATTGGCAACTAATTGTTCCAGGATATAGACACTTCAGACAGGACAGGGAGGGAAGTAAAAGGGGAGGAGTTGCATTGCTGGTCAGGGATGATATCACAGCTGTGCTAAAGGAGGGCTTGAGTAGTGAGGCATTATAGGTGGACCTGAGAAATGAGAAGGGTGCAGTTACATTGTTTGGGCCGTATTACAGGCCTCTCAACAGTGAGCGTGAGGCAGAAGAACAAGTAGATAAACAGATTATGGAAAGATGAGTCTAGATTAGAGTGGTGCTGGAAAAGCACAGCAGGTCAGGCAACATCCGAGGAGCAGGAAAATCGACATTTCGGGCAAAAGCCCTTCATCAGGAATGCCCCTGCTCCTTGGATGGGGTAGAATTTGTAAGAAGCGTCCAGGAGAGTTTTCTAGAGCAGTATGTCAATAGTCAGGTGAAGGAAGGGGCCATATTGGACCTGATACTGGGGAACGAGCCAGGCCAGGTGGTAGAAGTTGCAGTGGGGGATTTCTTTGGGAACAGTGACCACAATCCTGTAAGTTTTGGAATACTCATAGCCAAAGATGAGAGTGGTCCTAAGGGAAGAGTACTAAACTGGGCCAAGGCCAATTATATCAAAATTAGCCAGGAGCTGGGAAATGTGGAGTGGACACAGCTATTTGAAGGGAAGTCCACATTTGAGATATGGAGGCTTTCAAAGATAGGTTAAAGATAGTGCAGGATAGGCATGTCCTGTTGAAAGCAAAGGATAGGAAGGGCAAGATTCATGAACCGTGGATGACAGGAGAAATCGTACGACTAGCCATGAGGAAAAGTGTACATAAGGTCCAGGCAGCTAAGAACAGAACGGGTCCTGGAGGAATATCGGAAGAATAGGAGCAGTCTTAAATGAGGAATCAAATGGGCTAAAAGGGATCATGAAATAGCACTAGCGAGCAGAATTAAGGAGAATCCCGAGGCCTTTTATTCTTATATAAGAAGCAGGTAACTAGAGAAAGGATTAGTCCACTAAAGGATAATGAAAGAAGGTTGTGTGTTGAACCTGAGAGAATGGGTGAGATTCTGAATGATTACTTTGCATCAACGTTCACTGAGGAGAGGGACCTGATGAATGTTGAGATTAGGGATAGGAGTTTGATTACTCTGGATCACATTGGCATAAATAGGAAAGATGCGCTGGGTAGGCTAGAGGTTATTAAAGTGGACAAATCCCCAGGACCAGATAGGATCTATCCCAGGCTGCTGAGGGAGGCGAGAGAGGAAATAGCTGGGGCCCTGACAGATATCTTTGTAGCATCCTTAAATACAGGTGACGTGCCAGTGGACTGGAGGGTCGCTCATGTTGTCCACCTGTACAAGAAGGGTTGTAGGGATATTCCGGGTAACTGCAGCCCTGTGAGCTTGACGTCAGTGGTAGGAAAGTTGCTGGGGAAGGTACTGAGCACCACTGCCTCACACCACCAGGGACCTGAGTTTGACTCCAGCCTCGGGTCTCTGTCTGTGTGAAGTTTACACATTCTCCCCATTTCTGTATGGGTTTTCTCTGGGTGCTCTGGTTTCCTCCTGTAGTCAAAAGATGTGCAGGTTAGGTGAATTGGCCATGCTAAATTGCCCAGAGTGTTCAGGGATGTGTAGGTTAGGTGCATTAGTCAGGGATAAATATAGGGTAGGGGAATGGGTCTAGGTGGGTTATTCTTTGGAGGGTTGGTCTAGACTTGTTGGGCTGAAGGGCCTGTTTCCACACTGTAGGGATTCTATATTCTCCCACCTGATGTACCAGATTCAATGCTCTCATGTGGGCCACTTTGCTGCTGCCCCACCTCCTGTATCAGCTAAGGTTACCGTGAAGATCCTGGCTTCTTGAACTCAGTCCTCACCTGACAGCCTCAGGTTAAATTCACCTTCAGTCACCTCCCTTTCAAGAGTGAGCAGTCTCATTGTTCTCTGGGACCATGACAACTTTACTGTTACACTCTATACAGTCACCCTTGCAGCCTGGAGAAGGAATGTCTTTGGACTCCCCAGCAGCTAATCTCCACGACACTCTCACACTGGCTACTTTGGCTCAGGTGGGAAAGTCTCCACCTGAAAGAGAATGTCAAGGGAGACAGTGCAAAACATGGTGTGTTGCATTGGCTGCACTGAGACATGGATGAATGTGGTTCAGTTTTAAGATTAAGGCTGGGTTTGGAAATACACTGAAAACAAACGAGAGCTCGGTATCTAAGGTGAAGACAGAACTTGAGGGCCAAGTAGAGAATGTTGTGATCTGTACATGGTGGAACAGATGCTGCTAGATTGTGGACAAGTTATACATGTTTGGCTGCTGTTTAACAATAACCTTCAACCCCATTAGCTGCTGGTATGCTTGTCAACTTTCTCCCTGCCCCTGCTGTGTTATTGGCCAGGCCCTCATCTTCTGCATATCTAATTGGCTAGCTGCTGGGTAATCACAAATGGCCAAACTTCCCTATTATGAGCGGCAGTTCTGTTTACTTCTGGGTTTACTGGCAGGATCTGCCTCTGATGCATTAAATGAGAAAGTGTGACTCAGCAGCAAGATTGTAGAATCCGTCACTAAAAACATGCTATCAGATAACAGTTTGCATTGTTTACTACAGTTCCAGAAATTTACAACTATGAGTCAAGATTAGAGTGGTGTTGGAAAAACACAGAAGGTCAGGCAGTATCCAAGGAGCAGGAGAATCGACGTGTCGGGCATAAGCCCTTCACCAGGAATGAGGTTTGTGGCTTGGGGGGAGGGGGAGGGGGGTGGGGTTGTGGGGGAAGGTAGCTGAGAAAGCAATAGGTAGATGGAGATGAAGGATAATTTGATAGGTCAGAGAGGAGGGTGGAGCAGATAGATTGGAAAGGTGATGGACAGGTCAAGAGGACGATGCCAAGTTGGAGGCTTGGGACTCGGGGGGGGGGGAATGAGGAAACTGTTAACATCCACATTGATCCCGTGTAGTTGCAGGGTCCTGAGTGGTTGCAGGGCCAATTTTATACCACGTTATTATCTGGAATGCACAGTCATTAATGTTGGTGGAAACAGATTTGGCAGGAACTTTCAAGAGGTCACTGAATGTATATTTCAAAAAGGTGATGAAGAAACAGAAGGAGAACAGGCCTAAACGAAGACCTTTTTCAAAGCTAGGCTTAATGGCTTCATTCCGTACAATTCTTTGATTCTATTTAGAGATTAGATAGTACTGATACATTTAATAGATTTGTAAGCACCACTCATTTATTTCTCAGTTCAGAAGACAGATATGATTAGATTCCCTACAGTGTGGAAACAGGCCCTTCAGCCCAACCAGTCCACACCGACCCTCTGAAGAGTAATCCACCCAGACCCATTCCCCTAACCTATATTTACCCCTCACTAATGCACCTGTCACTATGGGCAATTTAGCACGGCCAATTCACCTGACCTGCACATCTTTGGATTATAGGAGGAAACAGGAGCACCCAGAGGAAACCCACACAGACACAGGGAGAATGTGCAAACTCCACACAGACAGTCACCCAAGGCTGGAATTGAACCTGGGACCCTGCTGCTGTGAGGCAACAGTGCTAACCACTTTGCCATCGTGCCACCCTGAGAGTGGCATATCAAGAGCTTTGAAGTTGATCTGCCTTCAAGTACCTCTTGAAATCGTCATTTGTTGTATTGGAAATAGAGGAGGAAACTGTGATTTCACGTATTGGTGCCTTGTTAGCTATTGTTCATATGAGGTTAAATAGCATTGAAAGATTATTCAGGTAATAATCACGGCCACATCTAATATTACCCTCACTAATGGCACTTGTCAACGGCAACAGTATTGTCTTTTCCTATTCTTTGAACCAAGGATGGATGAATCCAATACCATAAGACCTGAAGATATTGGAGCAGAATTAGCCCATTCAGTCCATTGAGTCTGCTCTGCCTTTCAATCATGGCTGATATAACACTCAACTCTACTCTCCTGCCTTCTCCCCTTAACCCTTTGATCTCATTACTAATCAGGAACCTACCCCTGCCTTAAATATAGTCAATGACATGCCCTTCGCAGCCTTCTGTGGCAACGAGTTTCACAGATTCCCTGTGGCTTAAGAAATTCCTTCTCATCGCAGTTCTTCACTCTGAGGCTGTGCTATCGGGTTCTAGTCTCTCCTACTATTGAAAACATCTTTATGTCCACTCTTCTACACACCTACTCCATCCAGGCCTATCAACATTCTGTAAATTCCAATGAGATCTTCCCTCATCCTTCTGAATTCCATAGAGTACAGACCTGGAATCCTGAACTGCTCCCCGTGTGACAAGCCCTTCACCCCTCGGATCATTCTTGTAAATCTCCTATGGCTGTGTCCAATACACATCCTTCCTTAGATATGGGGCCCAGAACTGCTGTCACTATTCCAAAGGTGATCTGACCAGAGCCTTATACAGCCTCAGCAGTACATCCCTGTGTCTTGTATCCTAGCCCTCTTGAAATGAATGCTAACACTGCATTTACCTTCTTAACTATCAACTGAAACTGCATGTTAACCTTAAGAGAATCCTGAACTCGGACTCCCACATTTTCCCACAAAGTTTCCCACAAGTTTCTTTGACTTGCTTTCCAACTCGAGCAACAATGCCCTTAGTTCTGTCTTCCTGATCATTGATGTGTTAATGTGAATATTTGTGGTCCCAACACTGATCCCATTAGTCACTGGTTGCCATCCTGAAATAGATTACTTTATTCATACTCTTTGCCTTTTATCAGTTAGCCAATCCTCTATCCATGCTGGAACTTTGCCCCAAACACCATGGACACTTAGCATGTGCGGCACCTTGAGAAAGGCCTTCTAGAAAGCCAAATAGATCATGCCGACTGGCTGTCCTTCACCTAACTTGCTCGTTACCTCCTCAAAGAATTCAAACAGGTTTGTCAGGCATGACCTTCCCTAATGAAGCTGTGCTGACTTAGCCCTATTTTACCATGCACTTTCAACTACCCCAAATGTCGATTCTCCTTCTCCTTGGATGCTGCCTGACCTGCTGCGCTTTTCCAGCAACACATTTTCAGCTCTGATCTCCAGCATCTACAGTCCTCACTTTCTCCTTTCAACTATGGTACTCCACAATCTCACCCATAATAATGGAATCTAAATCTCCCCAGTGACTGAAGTCAAACTAAACAGCCTACTGTTTCCTGATTCAGCCTCCCTCCCTTCTGAAACAGGGTGTTACATTCGCTATTTTCCAGTCTTCTAGGACCCTCCCTGATTCCAGAGATTCTTCAAAGATCACCATCAAAGACTTTACAATCTACTCAGCTATCTCTTTCAGAGCTCTGGGGGTGTAGTCTATCTGTTCCGGGTGATTTAACCACCTTCGTACCTTCCAGCTTCCCCATTACCTTCTCTTTAGTGATGGCCACTACATTCACCTCTGCCCCCTCTCTTTAAATTCTGGTTGGCTGCTGGAGTCTTCCAATGAGAAATCTGATGCAAAGTACTTATTCAGTTCCTCCACCACTTCTTTCTTCCTCAATATAATTAACAACTTGTAGGTACAGATGGATATCCTGAGATGTTCCTCCAATTTTACGTACTAACTTATTGAAGAACAAACATTTGTATTCATACAGCACCTTTCACATGCCCAGAAATTTTTGAATTATTTAGAACAAACAAAGAACAAAGAAAATTTACAGCTCAGGATCAGGGCCTTCGGCCCTCCAAGCCTGAGCCGATCCAAATCCACTGTCTAAACCTGTCATCCAATTCGTAAGCATCTGTATCCCTCTGCTCCCTACTTACTCATGCATCTGTCCAGATGCATCTTAAATGAATTTACCGTACCTGCCTCTACCACCTCTGCTGGCAATGCGTTCCTGACACCCACCACCCTCTGGGTGAAATACTTGCCGCGTGTATCCCCCTTAAACTTTCCACCTCTCACCTTGAAAGTGTGACCTCTCATTACTGAATCCCTCACTCTGGGAAAAAGCTTGTCTCTATCCACCCTGTCTATATCCTTCATGATTTTGTAAACCTCAATCAGGTCCCCCCTCAATCTCCTTTTTCCTAATCGAAATAATCCTAACCTACTCAACCTCTCTTCATAGCTAGCACTTTCCATACCAGGCAACATCCTCGTAAACCTTCTCTGCACCCTCTCCAAAGTGTCCACAGTCTTTTGGTAATGTGGTGACCAGAATTGTACGCAGTATTCTAAATGCAGCCAAACCAATGTCGTGCACAATTTTAACATGACCTGTCAGCTCTTATACTCAATACCCCATCCGATGAAGGCAAGCATACCATATGCCTTCTTGACCACTCTATCCACCTGTGCGGAAGCCATAAGGGTACAATGGACCTGAACGCCCAGATCTCTCTGTTCATCAACTTTTTCCAAGATTCTTCTGTTTACTGTATAATTCGCTCTAAAATTAGATTTCCCAAAATGCATCACCGCACATTTGCCTGGATTGAACTCCATCTGCCACTTCTCTGCCCAACTCTCCAGTCTATCTATATTCTCCTGTATTCTTTGACAATCCCCTATGCTTTCTGCTACTCCACCAATTTTGTGCCATTTGTAAACTTACTGATCATACCAACAGTGCCCTCTTCTAGATCATTTATGTAAGTTACAAACAACAGTGGCCCCAGCTCTGAACACCACTGGTCACCTTTCTCCATTCCGAGAAACTCCCTTCAACTACCACTCTCTGTCTCCTGTTGCTCAACCAGTTCTTTATCCACCGTGCTAGAACACCCTGCACACTATGTGACTTCACTTTCTCCATTAGTCTACAATAGGGAACCTTATCAAATGCCTTACTAAATTCCATGTATATGACATCTACAGCCCTTCCTTCATCTATCAACTTGGTCACTTCCTCAAAGAACTCTATTAAGTTGGTACTCATGATCTTCCTTGCACAAAACCATGGTACCTATCACTAATAAAGCCCATTCTTTTCCAAATATAGAACATAAAACATTACAGCGCAGTACAGGCCCTTCAGCCCTCGATGTTGCACCGACCTGTCATACCAATCTGAAGTCCATCTAACCTACACTATTCCATGTACATCCATATGCTTGTCTAATGACGACTTAAATGTATTTAAAGTTGGCGAATCTACTACTGTTGCAGGCAAAGCATTCCACGCCCTTACTACTCTCTGAGTAAAGAAACTACCTCTGACATCTGTCCAATATCTATCACCCCTCAATTTAAAGCTATGCCCCTTGTGCTCGCTGTCACCATTCTTGGAAAAAGGCTCTCCCTGTCCACCCTAAATAACCCTCCGATTATCTTATATGTCTCTATTAAGTCACCTCTCAACCTTCTTATCTCAAACGAAAACAGCCTCAACTCCCTCAGACTTTCCTCGTAAGACCTTCCCTCCATACCAGGCAACATCCTAGTAAATCTCCTCTGCACCCTTTCCAAAGATTCCACATCCTTCTTATAATGCGGTGACCAGAACTGTACACAATACTCCAAGTGCGGCCGCACCAGAGTTTTGTACAGCTGCAGCATAACCTCATGGTTCCGGAACTCAATCCCTCTACTAATAAAAGCTAAAACACTGTTTGCCTTCTTAAAAAACTGTCAACCTGGGTGGCAACTTTTAAGGATCTGTGTACCTGGACACCGAGATCTCTCTGCTCATCTACACTACCAAGAATATTACCATTAGCCCAGTACTTTGCATTCCGGTTACTCCGACCAAAGTGAATCACCTCACACTTGTCCACATTAAACTCCATTTGCCACCTCTCAGCCCAGCTCTGCATCCTATCTATGTCTCTCTGTAACCTACTACATCCTTTGTCAGTATCCACAACTCCACTGACCTTAGTGTCGTCTGCAAATTTACTAATCCACCCTTCTACGCCCTCATCCAGGTCGTTTGTAAAAATGACGAACAGCAGTGGACCCAACACTGACCCTTTCGGTAACTGGACTCCAGGATGAACATTTCCCATTAACCACCACCCTCTGTCTTTTTTCAGCCTACTGTGGGGAACCTTATCGAACGCCTTGCTGAAATCCATATACACCACATCAACTGGTTTACTCTCATCTACCTGTTTGGTCACCTTCTCAAAGAACTCAATAAAGTTTGTGAGGCACGACCTACCCTTCACAAAACCATGCTGACTATACCTAATCAAATTATTCCTTTATAGATTATTATAAATCCTATCTCTTATAACTTTTTCCAACACTTTACCAACAACTGAAGAGAGGCTCATTGGTCTATAATGACCAGGATTGTCTCTACTCCCCTTCTTGAACAGGGGAACCACATTTGCTATCCTCCAGTCTTCTGGCACTATTCCTGTAGACAATGGCGATTTAAAGATCAATGCCAAAAGCTCGGCAATCTCCTCCATGGCTTCCCAGAGGATCCTAGGATAAATCCCAATTGGCCCAGGGGACTTATCTATTTTCACACTCTGCAGGATTTCTAATACCTCCTCCTTGTGAACCTTAATCACACCTAGTCTAATAGCCTGTATCTCAGTAATCTCCTCAACAACATTGTTATTTTCTAGAGTGAATACTGTTGAAAAGTATTCATTTAGTGCTTCCCCTTTCTCCTCTGACTCCACACACAACTTCCCACTACTATTCTTGATTGGCCCTAATCTTACTCTCATTATTCCTTAAATACCTATAGAAAGCCTTAGGGTTTACCCTGATCCTATCCGCCAACAACTTCTCATGTCTCCTCCTGGCTCTTCTGAGCTCTCTCTTTAGGTCTTTCCTGGCTACCTTGTAACCCTCAAGTGCCCTAACTGAGTCTTCACATCTCATCCTAACATAAGCCGCCTTCTTCACCTTGACCAGAGATTCCACTTCCTTCGTAAGCCACAGCTCCCGCGCTGTACAGCTTCCTCCCTGCCTGACAGGTACATACTTATCGAGGACACACAGGAGCTTTTCCTTGAATAAGCTCCACATTTCTAATGTGCCCACCCCCTGCAGTTTCCTTCCCCATCCTATGCTTCCTAAATCTTGCCTAATCGCATCGTAATTGCCTTTCCCCCAGCTGTAACTCTTGCCCAGTGGTATACACCTATCCCCTTCTATAACTAAAATAAACATAACAGAATTGTGGTCGCTACTACCAAAGTGCTCACCTACTTCCAAGTCTAACACCTGGCCGGGCTCATTACCCAGTACCAAATCTAATGTGGCTTCGCCCCTTGCTGGCCTGTCTACATACTGTGTCAGGAAACCCTCCTGCACACACTGGACAAAAACTGACCCATCTATAGTACTCATACTATAGTGTTCCCAGTCAATATTTGCAAAGTGAAATCCCCCATGACAACTACCCTGTCTCTCTCACTCCTATTGAGAATCATCTTTGCTATCCTTTCCTCTACATCTCTGGAGGTATTCGGAGGCCTATAGAAAACTCCCAACAGGGTGACCTCTCCTTTCCTATTTCTAACTTCAGCCCATACTACCTCAGTTGACGAGTCCCCAAACATCCTTTCTGTAATTGTAATATTGTCCCTGATCAACAATGCCACACCTCCCCCTCTTTTACCATCTTCTCTGTTCTTACTGAAACATCTAAATTCTGGAACCTGCAACAACCATTCCTGTCCCTGCTCTATCCATGTCCCCGGTACCAACCCATGCTGCAAGTTCACCCACCTTCTTCTGGATGCTCCTGGTGTTGAAGTAGACACACTTCAAACCAACTTCTTGCTTGCTGGTGCCATCTTGCATCCCTGAAACTTGATTTCAGACTTCCCTACTCTCAACCTTTTCTAGACTCGAACTACAATTTTGGTTCCCTCCCCCTACTGGATTAGTTTAAACCCACCCCAATAGCCTTAGCGAATTTCCCTCCCAGGATGTTGGTACTGCTCTGGTTCAGATGAAGACCATTCTGCTTGTCGAGGTCCCACCTACCCCAGAAAGAGCCCCAATTATCCAGGAATCCAAAACCCTCCCTCCTGCACCATCCCTGTAGCCACGTGTTCAACTCCTCTCTCTCCCTAAAATATGAATAGATTTTATCCCTCAGCACCTTCTCCAGCAACTTTCTGACCACTGACTGTAGTCACACTGGTCTGTAGTTAACTGGAATATCCCTACCACCCTTCTTTACAGGGGACAACGTGAGCAACCCTCCAGTCCTCTGGCACCTCACCTGTGTTTAAGGATGTCACAAAGACATCTGTCAGGGCCCCAGCTATTTCCTCTCTCGCCTCCCTCAGCAACCTGGAATAAATCCCATCCGGTCCGGGATTTGTCCATCTTAATAACCTGTAATAACCAACGTATTTTCCCTACTTATGTCAACGTGATTCAGAATAATCAAACTTCTATCCCTAATCCCAACATTTATTTTGTCCCTCTCCTCAGTGAACATTGATGCAAAAAAGTCATTCAGAATCTCACTCATTTTCTCAGGTTCGACACAGAGCCTTCCTTCCTTCCTTAACCTTTAGTGGACCAATCCTTTCTCTAGTTACCTGCTTGCTTCTTATATAAGAATAAAACGTATAACATTTGAAATATATCAATGTTGTTTTGTAGACAAGCATAGCATTATGTGCACACAAAAATTGCATGAATATCAATAACATTAATAACTCAATAACGTTTGGTGGTTGAGAGTGTGGTGCTGGAAATGCACAGCAGGTCAGGCACTTATGCCTGAAACGTTGATTCTCCTGCTCCTCGGATGCTGCCTGACCTGCTGAGCTTTTCCAGCAACACACACATGACTCTGATCTCCAGCATCTGCAGTCCTCACCTTCTCCATCTTTTTTGGTGGTGTTAACTGAAACATGAAGGGCCATATCTTAGAAATCTCTGATGTTTTAAGGATCCTATGGAGCAGTGTTAGTGTCTCTATCTCAGAACCAGGAGGTCAGGACCACCTCTGCCCTGGAGATGGGTCACTGTGTGTACAAACAGGTTGATTAAAATAACTGCAATCTCTGATGTACAAATGAAGTTATGTGCCAGGATCCTGCAGAGGCCCTGATGCACACCTCTGCAGGAATTGCCTGCGAAGTTTAAACTTCGCACGGGCTGATTCCTTGCTGCCTGAGACTCTGCAAGAGCATTTCGGATTCGGAGCAAGAGTCAGAGACTTTAAATAGCTCCATGATATTTAGCTGGAGAGTTAGTCCGGAAATGTGAGACTGATTAAACCCATTCTAACGCCTGGCTAACTCTGCAACTGGCCCCCAAAGATGCCTCATGCACCAGACTGCACTCCACCAAAATGATCAGAATACCCAGGGCCAGACCTGGCACCACCTGATTTAGCTGAATACGCTGACCATCTGACACCATCCCAACAGCACCTGCTCACCACTTGACCAGATCTCATTCTCCTCCTGAATAGGCCTGACCAGGCCCTGACCTGACTATCTCCCACTCCCAGAACACCCTAATAGTGCCGTCCTGTCTTCACAGTCCCCTCAATCACTCATTCACTTCCATTAATGGGACCCGTAAACTCACCTGAATACAGCAGCCTTTAGTGTAAAATATTGCCTATTGCTAACTGCCCCGGAGGTTATGTTGTGAGCTGCCTTCTTGATTGCTGATTGTTTAAAACCACAAATACATTCTCAAAAAAATTCTCATTCCATAAATTTAATATAATATTGTGAACATGGTAATCTGGTCATCATTAGTACAGTGGGCATCAAATCCTACTGGACAAGATTGTTTTAACACAGAGACAGCTGGAAACAAAACTGCTAGTGAGAAAGAATAAATTAAAGTTTGAAAGGGCCTGAATTGCCTTTTTAGTTGCCACAGCTATTTTTCTGAGAGACCAAAGTGGGTCCTCTGCTGGATTTTGAACCTGCCCCTGAGGGAAGTCATAAGTGGCTATTCTGATTATGTCAGAATCCTAGCAAAGTTCATTATCCTGCATATCCTGGCTCCCCTTTCACTTGGCATGGAAAACTCTATCCCGTCTGTATTGAAATGCGTCTCTTGAAATCAGATATAAATGATTTAGCTTAAGTAATGTATGTTATTAGAAGGAATTAACTGACGAGAGAAATTACTTAAACCAGTGCCTTTGAGTTCAGAAAATATACAGCCTAGACTTCACCAATACAAGAGTGCAGCTTAGAACTGAAAGCAACATATAACTGCTAAAATAATAAACACTGGGATACTTTATTCCCTATCAGGCATTTAAAAATCCTTCTTAAGAGATTAGTAAATATGATATTTAATAAGCTAGTGTTACATAGAATTATAAGGTACATTGTTTTAAAATATAGTGTACTCAAGATTAAAATTAATTTATCTTCGATATCTGTACTTAAAGTTCAAACATAATGAAAATGCACTGAATATTCCTCGCTTCTGTCGGTTGCCTTCTGTATGATAAAAGTTCACTAGCACAGATTTACAACAAATCCCCAAAGATATCACAAAACTGGTGCAGTCTGCTGAGTCTGCTTGAAGTAGTGCTATAGAAACTGATTGGCCCCTTGTAAAGTTTTTGAACACAAGACAATGAACGAACGGATACACAATCTATCAAACATCAAATGCATCCTCTCTTCGTTACAGCAATTTTCTTTTCCTTTTACAATTCTCTTTCAGTTTCCTCCCTTGTATGCCTCTTGGCATCACATACAATACGCTGGTTGAGAGAATAAAACAAACTGGGCCTGCTGAGTTTCTCAAACAATTTCTGTTTTTGTTTGTCTTCAATAACATCTGCTAGGTGCACAGGAATACCTAGCTAGCTGTCCCTTGTTTTTTAAAACTTTGTGGGACTGTTCCTAGATTTCAGGTCACCATCCAGATCATTGTCCTGGTCTCAACATACAATATTGAGAGTAATAAGTTCACTTTTAGAGTGATATTATTTATATTAATATGCAGCTTGTTTTTATTCAGAACCATTTATTCATTCCCACACATCATTTGATGTACCTGTAAGAGTCCTCAGGTAAAGTTCCTATTAGTCTAGTTCCTTTCCCCACTAAACATATAACTGCTTTGATTTTCTCCCATAGGAATAAGAGTCTACTTGCAGTTTTGCTGTACTTTGCGTTTGAAACATTCCTGACAAATCAATAATTAACTTTATCACAGAATTATAGAAATGTCCGGGTGTAGAAGGGGTTATTTGGCCCACCTTGTTAGATGGCTTTAGTGGCAGTCCTGTTAACTAGACACCCCAAAACCAGGGAAAAAAATTAAAATCTGAAACATCTATCGGATCTTGCTATCATGATGCTTACCTAACTTGGCTTCCATTGGGAAACGATTTGCTGAAATTTGTAAGGATGCAGGGGAGGAATGTGAAGTGTGGTAGTAAAAAGGAAACTGGCAAATCCTGAAAATGGTGGAGAAGGGAGGAAAAGATTAGACTTTGAGTTGGTCAGCTAATCATGATGTTAAGGAGAGACCATGATTGACAGAAGAGGAACAGGAGGCTTCCTCGAGGGGCTGAAAGAACCACTCCTGTTTCTCCTGGTGCAAAAGGAAGTGAGCTAATCCTATAGCTTTGCTGCCAGATATGCCAATTCCTGATAGCACTGGTGGCATCCGTAAAATTTAAATCAAGTTCACTCAGTTTGGCAACTTTAAATATGATGATAAACATCTCATGGATCTCGTTTACATCTCATAGAACTTGTCATTGAATGAGGGATTTTACTCCACGCCCACCTGTTGTGGAGGCATTAATATTGATCCCAAAGTACGTATCACATCCACGGAAGTTATTAATTACCAGAACAATATTAAAAATGTTGTGTATCTCTGCCTTTTATTGCTATCCAAGAACAAAAATGGTGATTTGTATTTCCATCTGGAGTGCATCAAGTGATACCAAATCAAGTCCAGCCCCAACATTTTCCTGGACAATGATCCACTAACCATAAGGATACTGTGAAATGCATTGAAGTCAGTATGATATATGATTTAGAGAAACTTGGAGATGGAAATGCATCTGCTGTCCTTTTTATTTTATTTGGTGTGCTGCTTGTACAGTACAACCTGCTGTTACTGTATGTGAGCAGTGGAGGAGTTGGATGTTTAGACTGGTGATAAAATGTTGAACAAATGGACTGCTTTGACTTGGACACAAGCACAGTTTTATTTCTTTTTGTACGTATTCAAGGAAATAGAGAATTTTCCATCATACTCCTGACTTGGATATTGTAAATGGTGGGAATGTTTTGAGGCAGGTTCAGAAGTGAATGGATTGCTGAAATTATTCAGCTTTTGATGTGCTGTAATAGTAACAAATCTTGTGTATATGTGTCTGTACATTGTGGCTGAGAGTTATTCTCTTTTGAAGTGACAAAAATGGCAAAATGCTTTCTGAAGGGCAACTAGAGATTAGCATTAAACGTAGCTGAAATTATAATGAGTATTACCTTAACATAAACTGTGGCTTTACATTAAAAAAAAACTTTTTGTGAAGAATTATTTGAAAAAACTGGAAGAAGTTTAAAAAAAATTCTATTTGCATGTTTTCTTACCATTTGTTGCATCCTTTTGTGCTGAGTCACTGTGCACTCTGTGCCAAAGCAGTGCAACTTCTTCATCAGTTGGTGTGCAATCCAAATGCAATCTGTTCTCTCCACATTTAGGGTCTTGTTTGGTGTCATTACTTACATCATCTTGCTGAAGCACAGACTTGGTAGTATTTACTGAACAGGTTGCTTTAGTAACAGTTTCATATGGGGACACTAGATAGGATGAAGGAAGTGTAGTGATGGTGACAGTTGCCTTATTTGAAAAATCTCTCTGAGGCCAAAGGCGTGAGACTGCAGTCTTATCTGCATTATCTTCACTAGAGGTATACTGAACATCTGGTATAAATTCCTTTGATTTGGTGGAAGAATTGTCAATGACATTAGCAGGCTGCACTTGTGACTGACAACTGGTGTTGAAATTGCCTGTTGATCTTTGACATCGCTTGCTGTCAATAGCAGTTCTGGGTGGAGGATATGGTACCAACATTTTACCCTGAGATTTCATTGCTTCATTAGCTGACTGGGGCCTGATTATGGTCCCTTTCCTGCAGTTGCCTCCTCTACAAAAATACATTTTAGCAGAATGGGTTCTTTTAATCACTTTGGTATGTCCTTTCCTTACCATGGGTTTCTCAGTTATTTTCTGGTCTATGTTTCTAGTTCTTGTAGCTGCCCAGGCTTGTTTAGTTAAATGATATTGAGGCGGTACAGCTGGTGTTATTCCATTGGTCATAGGAGCTGCTTCTAAAATGACAGGATCTGTCACTGTGATTGCTCCCCTGGTTTCAGTCTGCTGGTGTCCAGAAAGGCTGCAATCTACAGCAGTCTTGTGACTGGTTTTTAATGTGGTCCATTTTGATTCTTTATCCCTGTCCACAATTGAATTACCATTGGAGAAACTGACATTACTTTCCAAACAAGGTGACTGTAATTGACTCTGACTAGTTGATCCTGAATATTCACCATCTATTATATCTTCCAGTACTTTTCCAGTATCTTCATTTGGTTCCTTTGTAAATTGATTGGTTTGTTCAATCTCATCAAACCATCTTAACTTTTTCTTTGTTGGATTTTTGACAGATTCTGCTTCTTTCAATTTTATCAGCTCCACGCTGTCCCTGATAGAGGATGCCATTTGAATCCCAAGTACACCAGTTGCAGACAGTAAAGATTTGGGATAACAATTTTCATACTTTGATACTTTCTTTAGTATTCCCTTCAGTAGGGTGAAATTACTCTTTTCATAGAAATATTTTTTGTTGCCTTTTAATCTTGTAGTAGACACTGCCGAATGTGCTGCTAGTTTATTTTCTTTTCCTCCTGTCACGTTCTTTTCAGAATCAGGTCCTGAAGAATTAAATTTTACTTGAGAAGGCTCAAGTTTCTGACTAGCTCCTTCAGAGTCATGTCTACTTTTGATGCTCAGGTTATATTTGTTGGGAGAAGTGTCTTCACTTTCACTGGAATTGTCAGCATTTTGGTTCATTTGATTAGCTGCACCAATGCATGCCAGGAGATGGTTTTGTTGGACTATCTTCTGACTCCCTTTAATACTGTCTGTTTTCGTTCTGTCACTGAACAGTTGGGACTTTGGACTCAAGGTTAAAAAGAAGGGTGTTGCTAAAGGCAGTTTCAAAGAATGCAATGTTGCAGGTTCATTTTGTTGCACAGATTCTAATCTGTCATTCACATCTGAAACTTGTGTTGCTTCCCTAGGTGTTGGATCTGGTGTAGACCAGGCACTGCAAAGCCTGGTTGCTGAATGTTCGATGGGGCCAAAGGAACATTTAGAAGAAGGTTGGGATGTTGGTTGACTTTCTATTGAGTGGGAGTTATTTTCTACAATCTTACATTGATTTTTATTGTAAAATTTGGTTGAGCATTCATTTTGATACCTTTCAACAGAAAAAAGAGAACTTGAGTCAAAACATTCAGATTTAATGTTTGCAGAAGCTAATGTATGTAGCTTATCACTCAAATCTTCGTTTGTAGTTGGAGCTTCAGTTTCATTTGTTTTTGCAACCACTGAAGAGACAGAAGTTTTGCTACTATCCAAGTTGTTGATCCAGGAACTTGTGTGTGTTTTTTTGAGAGGATAAAAATCTCTTCTAAAAGAGTTAAAAGAATGGTTTACAGGTGGATGTGGCTTCATTGTATTATTGGAAGTATGATGATTCTGAACATTGGGAGAATGTGATTCATTTGGTTCAGCTTGGTGGGCAGTGTTTTGCTCCACAGTTTCTAAGCTGTCAAGACTTGATAAGCTTTCAGACTGATAAAGCTGGTCAATTTCATGTCGGAATTCCTGTGAAATTCAAACATAAAATTTATTGTTTACTCAGTTATAATAAAAAGAACATAATCAAAATACATAACCATAATACTTGATCAGGAGAAAGTGAGGATTGCAGATGCTGGAGATCAGGGTTGAAAAGTGTGGTGCTGGAAAAGCACAGCAGGCCAGGCAGCATCCACGGAGCAGGAGAATTGACTTTTTGGGCATAAGCCCGTCATCAGGAATGAGGCTTGTGGGCTAGGGGGCTGAGAGATAAATGGGAGAGTGGGGTGGGGTGGGGTAGGGATGGGGGGGGCGAAGGTGATAGGTAGTTGGAGGTGGGGGTGATGGTGATAGGTCAGAGGGGAAGGTGGAGCAGATAGGTGGGAAGGAAGGTGGACAGGTAGGACAGTTCAAGAGGGCAGTGCTGAGTTGGAGGATTGGATCTGAGATGAGGTGGGAGAAGAAGAGATGAGGAAACTGGTGAAATCCACATTGATCCCATGTGGTTGGAGGATCCCAAGGCGAAAGATGAGGCGCTCTTCCTCCAGGCGTCGGATGGCTTGGATTTGGCAGTGGAGGAGGCCTGGGACTTGCATGCCTTGGAGGAGTTGGGGGGATGACCTCACTAAACCTATCTAATCTTGTCAATTTCACAATAATATCACTAAATTGTTAAACAGAATTGGGTGCTACTGAAGCAGTAACAGATTGTAAGACATGTTGTCTTTCCAATCTTACATTAAAGCAAGGTTCCACATGGCCAGGTGGTCAAAAAGATTAAAGAAATGAATAGAATCTCTAATAGAGCACCAAACATTAATAAGATTATTAATTAATTTGCCATTTATAGTAACTTCATGTTTGCAAATTGGTAGCTACATCTAGCTTCGTAACACTCACAGCCCTTTGGCAACTGATTCATTGCAAAGGACTTTGGGACATCCAAAGGACATACTGGGTGCTATATATATGCAAGGAATCAAGACCTAAAAGTGTTTTCTATTAAAATCACCATTCTTGACAACTTTAGCAGTGCGATCTATATCCTATTGTTGCATCAGCATTAACTCAGAGTTCTTTGTTTACCATGAATAGTCTTAAGCAACTCATTAATCTAGCACTACATTGCAACAACTCACCCACGGCTCTGTAGACAGCACCTTCCAAACCTGCAGTTTCTACAGATACATGGGAACACTTTCACCTGCAAGTTCCCTTCCAATTCACACTTTCTCTGCATGTGCTGAATAGTGAGTTTCTCATTAGCCAGCAGCAAGATGCAACTTAAGGGAAGTTACAGCTTGTTAAATGACTTATTAATGGTACAATGCACCTCATTAACATTCAGTTTCCCATCTTACCAAATGCACTGAACGAGATAGACATCATGAATTCTCAACACTGAAGGCAGAGACAGTACCTGACAACTAGCTTCCTAACATGGAAATATATCACCATCCCTTCACTATCATTGAGTCAAAATTCTGGAACTCCTGCCCTGACTGCACTGGGGGTGTACCTACAGCACATGCACTGTAGCAGTTCAACTGGACTGCTGATCACCACCTTCTCAAGAGCAATTAGGGATGGGCAATAAATGCTGAATGAATGCAAAATAAACTTGACAATTAACACAAGAATTCTGTGCCAAGTCCATGATACAAATGGTCCTTGCAGCAGCTCAATTTAAAGATAACAAGTGTAAATTTTGAGAAAATTCCTATAACTTTTAATTCTCTTTTTCCAGGTCAGGTGTAGTATTTCATGCAAATAGGCACAAATGTCTTCAAGTTAACGTAGTTCTTGGATTATGCACAACAGTGAAAACAAGTTTGTGCTTAAAGAGGAGAGTTCACTTCAGAATGAACTTTGTATAAATAGGTTATGTTGCAGTATATTACTTAAACACATATTCATTTTAACATACAACTTGAGAAATATGTGATTTATAGATGTTTTTATAAAGTACACCTCACCCTCGAGCATTATGATCTATTACTAAAACAAGGCTCTTGCTTCAACTCATGTTATGTATCAGTGTGTTTTTTAAATCTCAGATTTTCCCTTTCAAACACAACAGGGAACATTTAGAGAAACAGGTAAGGCACACACCCCTTTTGATATTCTTAGAATTTCTTGTTTTCCTGACACATAATGATGAGATCATAAATAAGGAAAAAAAACAATTTTACCAAAAAGAAAGTATGACTGTGACTAGTCATAATAAATAAAGCAGACAAAAGGCAACTGTTGACAGATGTATTGTACACAGAGGGCACTACCCAAGAAAGAGTTGCCTGATACTCTGTAATGCAGGTTAGATTAGGATCAGCTGTCTCGAAATAGACTTTTTAAGGTTTACAAAACTACTGGCTCCTATCAGGAAACCTGATGTTTAAAAAGCTGAGATTATGGCAGGCCTATACAAGTAGGTACATTGATTTTTGATTAGGTGTTCTTACATTCAGACAAGAAAACACATGCAGCCAAGCTGCTAAAGGCATTAAAACATACAGTATGGCATTGTAGACAGCACATCGAACTATGTCTATGAATGTTAAACAAATGGAGCTTTTTCATTGCTTATTCACAACAGTAAGATTATCCTAACATAAAATTTAAATTTTCTTGCATTTATAAGCATTATCATGAGTTGATTTGCATTTGTGAAAAATAAACAGGGTTATTTGTTCATCCTTAAAGATTCAGGAACATTTGTTATCCTATTGGATATAAACTGACGGTCCAATTGATGGAACAACACGTGTGTTTCCATTGGAGAATCTTGATGATACAATATAAAGCATGACTAAAAGACTTACTTATGGCTCGCTACATTATATACACATTCAAGACACATAATATCTAACACAGTTAAAACATTTCATAAAAAAAACAAAAGAATTGTGGATGCTATAAATCAGGAAAAAAAACAGAAACTGCTGGATAATCTCAGCAGGTCTGGCAGTATCTGTGGAGAGAAGTAAGAGTTAACATTTCTGGTCCAGTGACTCCTGCTCAGTTCTGAAGAAGGGTCACTAGACCTGAAATGTTAACACTGATCTCTCTCCACAGGTGCGACCGGACCTACTGAGGTTTTCCAGCAACTTCTGTTTTTGATTAGATTACTTACAGTGTGGAAACAGGCTCTTCAGCCCAACAAGTCCACAACGACCTGCAACCCACCCAGACACATTCCCCTACATTTACCCCTTCATCTAACACTATGGGCAATTTAGCATGGCCAATTCACCTGACCTGCGGGACTGTGGGAGGAAACCAGAGCACCTGGAGGAAACCTGGAGGAAACCCACGCAGACACAAGGAGAATAAGCAAACTCCACACAGAGAGTGGCCTGAGGCGGGATTTGAACCTGGGTCTCTGGTGCTGTGAGGCAGCAGTGCTAACCACTGAGCCACTGTGCCGCCCACACATTTTTGGAAAATAGTTCATAAGCACATGGTCAATGTTTGGTTGTAATATTATAGGGACCTGAACCATGTGTGCTATGATGAGATTTGTGTTAGAATCATGACAGAACTATGGCGAGGTCTTTCTCAATATCAGAAGCAACTTGCTACATTTGTTCAATGGTGAGGTGAGATTCTCATGAGGCAGTAGTGTGTTGCCAGTTATAGGGGATTATAGCTTATTAACTCCTTATTAACAGAGCAAACTGCGTCATTAATATTCACCTTCTTATCCTGGAAAATGCACTGAACAAGCCAGACATTAAGAATTCTCAACATTGAAGACAGAGGGGGTACGTGGCAACTTCAACTCGCCACTTGCTCCAAATGACCTGTGTTCGACATAGGACATTGACATCTCAGGGGTCAGTTCACTGGGCCAACTATATGCACACCATTTCACAATGTGGCATTTGAAATGTGCCAGTCTCTATGAACCTTCACGGTACAATTGCAGGGTGCACCAATAACAATCATTACAATGCTGCAGCAAGAGACTGTGTTCTCTAGGACATACACCCAGCTCATGGACAGGACCCAGCTGCATCTCTGGCCTGTTCATTTGGTGTCATCACACTCAATCACTTTGAGCCTATCTGAATGCTCACAGCATCTCTCCCTTACATCGCCTCACCTTGCCTTTCTGTGCTTTGACCCCTTAGCCAGAGATACCAGTCTTATGTCACAGCTGTACTGTTGTGCTGTTTAGTGCAGACACAAAGCCAGGAAGCTTATCATGGTTGTCAGCAGTCCTCAATCACATCAAGGGAGACAGTCTTCAGTCAGGTCCCCACAAAGTAAGTTAAAGACACCTTCTACTACCAGTTCAGGGGCTTTGACATGGTCAGTCAGTCATGATTCTCTCTACATAAGGGATGAGAAACTGAATGTCGAGCAGCTGACCAGTAATTTTGACTCTGTCTGCCTTGTTGTGGGGTGCTTTTCTCTTGCAAAGAGAGAGGCAGATATTAATGGAGATGAAAGTGAGTGGCACAACTGTTATGTTTGATAAAAGTGAGGAGATGTCCCAAGTGAGTGAGTAGGCAGCTCAGAGGGCATGGTGGTTGGGGTAGATGAAAGTGAGTGAGGGACAATGTTGCAGTTAATGGGGAGAGTGACAGAGCATGAGTGTTGGACGATGAGTACAATCACAAACAAAGAGTAAGTAAGCTTTGTAGGCTGGACAGCTGGCTGGTGATACTAACAGCATAGGTTCAATTCCAGTACCAGCTGAGGTATTACCATGAAGGTCCCATCTTCTCAACCTTACTCCTTGCCTGAAGTGTGGTGGCACTCAGGGTAAACCACCACCAGTCATCTCTCTCTAAAGAGAAAACAGCCCTGTAATCTACTGGAATTCTTGCAAATTTACTTTTTAACCTTAGTTTTTATGCAACACAGGGCTTATGCAGGTATTTTATTTCTTACTGTTTAGACATTGGAAAATAAAGAGTACTCACCATTAAACATTGAGCTGACAATGAGACCTGAGAATGGAAATGGATCTGGATGGATGCAGGAATACTGTAACAGAGCAACAATTTGCACTAATAGTTCTCACTTCCTCAGTCACTAATGGGACCCAGCATACACTGGTAGAGCTATTGCCTGTAGAGACTTGAAAATGGGATCATAACCTGAATAAGCTCGTTTTTTAATGCTTTTTAAATTTCAATGTTTTAAAAAGACATTATCAAGTCTCAGCTGTAGCTGTTGAATAATGACAAAAAACTTTAACAAGTAAAATATTAGGAAATTTTTGAATTACCGATTGTTCAACTGTTGCAGGCAGAATTGTTAAAGCTTTCAAGATGCCAACTTCGACAAAATTAAAACATTAAACTGCAAATATGCACTTGCATGAAGGAACTGCATCACCCACCATTGTCTATACAGTATTACACAGGGAAACACTTTCCATCCTACCTCAGCCAGCATTTAATTCTATCTATCATCTAGGATATGAAGGAATTGATATGTTTTTAAATAATGTGAATCGTTTATTCCAAATGATTTGATATGTTTTGAAAGCTGCAAGGAACAATGCATACTGACACTGATTCCCTTTGCCATAAAGGAAATAAGCAGACAAGTTTAGATGAAATGCTTGGATGGACTATTGTATTCAATTCTCCAAATAATTGTTTGTAAAGAGTTTTGAGAAGATTTGTAGCTCAAGTTGAGGGTCTGGATGGAGGTTTGCTCACTCAACTGGAAGGTTAATTTATAAACATTTCATCACAATACTAGATAACACCTTCAGTGAGCCTCTGGATGAAGCCTACTGGTGGTGTAGGCTGCTTTCTATTTATATGTTTGGGTTTCCTTGGGTTGGTGATATCATTTCGTGTGGTAATGTCATTTCCTGTTCTTTTTCTCAAGGGGTGGTAAATGGGATCCAAGTCAATGTATTTGTTGATAGAGTTCGCTTGGAATGCCATGCTTCGAGGAATTCTCATGCGTGTCTCTGTTTGGCTTGTCCTAGGATGGATGTTTTGTCCCAGTCGAAATGGTGTCCTTCCACATATGTAAGGATACTAGTGAGAGAGGGTCATGCCTTTTTTGTGGCTCGTTGATGTTCATGTATCCTGGTGGCTAATTTTCTGCCTATTTGTCCAATGTAGTGTTTGTTACAGTTCTCACACGGTATTTTGTAAATGACATTAGTTTTGCTTGTTGTCTGTATAGGGTCTTTCAAGTTCATTAGCTGCTGTTCTAGTGTGTTGCTGGGTTTGTGGGCTACCATGATGCCAAGGGGTTTGAGTAGGCTGGCAGTCAATTCCAAGTTGTCTTTGACATAGGGGAAAGTGGCTAGGGTTTGTGGACGTGTTTTGTCTGTTTGTTTGCGTTTGTTGCTGTGTTCATTGAGTACCCATTCTTTTTGAATACACTGTATAGGCGATTTTTCTCTGCTTTGCATAGTTCCTTTGTTCTGTAGTGTGTGGTGGCTCATTGAAATAATGTTCTAATGCAGCTTCGATTGTGGGTGTTGGGATATTGTTTCTGTAGTTCAGTATTTGGTCGGTAAGTATTGTATTCCTGTAGACGCTGGTTTGGAGTTCCATTGGCTGTTCACTCGACTGTGACATCTAGGAATGGCGGTTTGTTGTTGTTTTCCTCCTCTTTAGTGAATTTTATGCCAGTAAGGGTATTATTGATGGTCTTGATGGTTTCATCGCATTTGAGGATTAGAGGAAGATTAGAGGAAACCTTCAAGACCATCAATAATCCCCTTACTGGCATAAAATTCACTAAAGAGGAGGAAAACAACAACAAACTGCCATTCCTAGATGTCACAGTCGAGCGAACAGCCAATGGAGCTTCAAACCAGCGTCTACAGGAAAACAACACATACAGACCAAATACTGAACTACAGAAACAATCATCTCAACATCCACAAATGAAGCTGCATTAGAATATTATTTCAAAAAGCCACCACACACTGCAGCACAGAGGAACTACACAGAACAGAGGAAAATCACCTATTGTATTCAAAAAGAACGGGTACCCAATGAACACAGTCCGCCGAATTCTCAGCAACAAACCCAGACAAGCAAACAAAACACATCCAGAAACCCTAGCCAATCGCCCCTACATCAAAGACATCTCGGAAATGACTGCCAGCCTACTCAGACCTCTTGGTATCATGGTAGCCCACAAACCCAGCAACACACTAAGACAGCAGCTAATGAACTTGAAAGACCCTATGCAGACAAAAAAATAAAACTAATGTATTTTACAAAATACCTTGCAAGAATTGTAACAAACACTATATTGGCCTTTCCTGAAGAAGGGCTGATGCCCGAAATGTCGATTCTCCTGTTCCTTGGATGCTGCCTGACCTGCTGCGCTTTTCCAGCAACACATTTTCAGCTCTGATCTCCAGCATCTGCAGTCCTCACCTTCTCCACTATATTGGATAAACAGGCAGAAGATGAGCCACCAGGATACATGACATCAACTAGCCACAACTGGCATTAGATTAGATTACTTACAGTGTGGAAACAGGCCCTTCAGCCCAACAAGTCCACACCGCCCCGCCGAAGCGAAACCCACCCATACCCCTACATCTACATCTACCCCTTACCTAACACTATGGGCAATTTAGCATGGCCAATTCACCTGGCATGATCCTCTCTCACTAGTAGCCTTACATCCGGATGAGGAAGGACACCACCTTGACTGGGACAATACATCCATCCTAGGACAAGCCAACAGAGACACTTCAGAGAATCCTAGAAGCATGGCTTTCCAACCGGAACTCCCACAACAAACACATTGACTGGGATCCCATTTGCTAGCTGCTGAGAAAAAGAACAAGAAATGACATTACCACAGGAAATGACATCATCAACCCAAGGAAACCCAAGCATATAAACAGAAAGCGGGCTACACACCACCAGTATTTCATCTGGAGGCACACTGATGTTGTTACCTAGTATGGTGATGAAACATTCGAAAATTAACTTTCCAGCTCAGTGAGCAAACCTACATCCAGTTTGTAAAGAGTCAGAAATTAAAGAGAATTGAATTGTGTTATTTTCTATTATAATTAATATTTGAGTGTGTCAGGAATGAAGGACTGACAAAGATCGTGTATCAGCCACATTGAAGGTTGTTGTAAGAGGTTTTAAACATATGTGCTGGAATATTATAGGGGTCTGAGCGACATGGACTATGGTGAAACGTATGGCAGGATTGCACAAGGAATCCAACGTGACCCACCTCGACATTGGCAGCAACTCGCTCCATCTTTTACACTTTTCACAAGCGGTGTGGTGAGTTTCTTACGAGGCCAATTACTGCTTAACAAAGCACAGTGCTCTCGTCCTAACTCATCATGTTAATGTTTAGCTTTGTTTCTGAACAAACTTACCAAACAAGTTAAGACGTTGAGAAAATTTGATATGGAAACCAGAGACAGTGCCTGGTGGATTGAGCTTGCTGTTTGCTCTGAATGACTGCTAAGGTAAGTACAACCAACTGCTGCCCAAAGCAAGAACCACAGGTGCCAGCTATAAACACTCCTCATCCATGGACACAGGAATCCAGCATTCCCCAACTTCTCTTGATTATCATGGCACTTCTCCACTGTCAGTGCGCTCTGGAAGAACATATATGCATTGCAGGGTACATCGGAAATGAGTTTGAAATTCTCCTACCAGGAGACTTTGTGAGCATAATCAGGCACCCTACTGATGGACTGAGATCCAGGTGGAATCTGAAGGCTATTTGCTTGTTCTCCTAACGTTTGCTCACTTTGCACCTTCCTGGATGTTCACAGCATCCATACACTGCTTCACTGTGTCAGTTAGCACAGTCAAATACCAGGCAGCTTGCTTTGCTGATAAATTGTTCTCAGTCAAGGGGTGTACCTTTTGTTGTAAAACAGTGCGTTATGCTAATACATTATCTCTTCCACATGCCAACACATACTTCCCAGACACACTGCAGTTCAACCCCCCAGACACACTGCAGCTCACCTCCCCCCCCAGACACACTGCAGCTCACCACCCCCCCCCCAACCCTTGACACACTGCAGCTCACCCCCGCAGACACACTGCAATTCAACCCCCCTAGACACACTGCTGCTTACAGTAAATAACTGCATGTGTAGCAACCAGACAGCCACAGCTCAAACTCTGAGAGCAGTATTTCCCACTGAAGTCCATGGTGGCCTGTGAGTCAGAGTCCCAGCACAGTACGGGTCATTCTGCTATAAAGCGACAGTTGTGTTCTAGTACGACCTCGCACTATAGAAAATCATGCAATGGAAAACAGCTGGAGAAAATTGCACTGTTGATTAGATTAGATTAGATTACTTACTGTGTGGAAACAGGCCCTTCGGCCCAACAAGTCGACACCGCTGAAGCGCAACCCACCCATACCCCTACATCTACCCCTTACCTAACACCACGGGCAATTTAGCATGGCCAATTCACCTGACCTGCACATCTTTGGACTGTGGGAGGAAACCGGAGCACCCGGAGGAAACCCACGCAGATACAGGGAGAACGTGCAAACTCCACACAGTCAGTCGCCTGAGGCGGGAATTGAACCCGGGTCTCTGGCGCTGTGAGGCAACAGTGCTAACCACTGTGCCACCGTGCCGCCCACAAAAGTCCCTCATAGAAAATCACTTGACCCATTCAGTTGAAAATTTGCATTAATATAATGACATTCACAATTTGGCCAATCTAATTATAGCCAATTTGCACTGACGAAATGTGCGTTATAGCTGAAGGATCTGTAAGACAAAGGCAGCTTCCATATCAGTGCAGGTGATTGGTTGTGATCAGGCATCCATCAGGATGATTTTGGTCTGGGACTCCATGCCCCTACTGTTTGTGAAGTGTGTCATGATCAGTTCTGTGCTCCCACAGCAGCCTGTCCTGGACGTGTAAGTCTAAAGTGGAAATGTACACTGCCCAGTCAGTCAAGGGTCTGGACACTTCTCATGTAGGACTGCCTGGTTAGGTCACTCAAGGGGACGCGTTACAATCTGTCAGATCTGTCAACAAAAACTAGGAGACAAGTAATTGGACAGGGAGTAAGTGCAAGGATAGCAGTTGTCATGGGAAGAAAACATAATAAGTTAGTCTTTGAGAGTGGGGGTTGACTGAAGGCTGGGGCAAAGTGGGTGGGTGACAATTGTGAAGTGGGGAGGATACAGTAAAGCACTGGCTTGGGCAGAGGCTGCAAACCACTGGCTGAGGAGAGCTCATTGTCATATTACATTAAGTTGAAAATTCGAAAGTGGGGTTGGGGTGGGGATAAATGATTTGACCTGTGAGGGAGGGGCTGCAGTATCCACTCATGATAGGGTTTCTAAAAGGAAAGAATGTTGCATACAGAATCATGTAGTGTACATGACAGAGAGCTGCAAGGTCCCTATTCCCTGGCCAGCCTATAGCATTACCCCGTGTTACATTTTCCTGCCCTAGATACTGCTGGGTAACTCATTGATAACTCCATTTTTGGGCACTAAGGCTGCAAAACAATAGGCATATATTATAGTGGGTACACTGTATTTTTAATCCGTATTTCTACCAACCAAACAAAGCTGTTAGTGTTAAATTTAAATTTTGAGTGTTGCCTTTGCATTTCTCATAACTCTTGTGTTCAAACTGTAATCTATCCTATCCAGGGTAAAAGATTACACATGTCAAGTGCTGGAGATTAATCACAGTGTTTTATATGAAATAAACTCTCTGTCAATAAATGAGTGGAATGTGGTCCACTGATTCACTGTAAAAGTAAAACAATTTAACCACTGCTTCACAGATCTTTCAATTAAATGACGGTCCAACTCCCCTCATTCAACATCATGAGGGGTTTGTTAGGGGAGATGGGGAAGAAGATGTTTAAGTGACAGAAAATTCCAAAACCAGAGGGCACAGATTTAAGATACTTGGGCTATTGGGAGTTTATTTTTACACAATGCATTCTTAGGGTCTGGAATCTACCAACTGGAAGGGTAGTGGGAGGAGATTTTAAAAAAAGAGATCTACAGCCTGGCAATCTTAAAATGACCCATTTATTCCTGTTCTCTTTCTGATTAACCAGTTCTTATTCCATGCTAATAAATTTTCCTCAATCCCTAATTTTGTGCAAAAACCTCTTTAGGGTAATGTTTTGTTTGCTATTTGAAAATCCAAGTACACGACTGCTACTTGCTTCCCTTATTTACACCTGCTAGTTACAACCTGAAAGCCATTTTGACATATCCAAATCAAACTGTGATTCTTCAAGTGCACTGTCACCATGTTGCATGTAACAGACCCTGTCAGTTAGTGACTTGATGGCAAGGCTAGTCCCATTTCAGGTCCACAATGAAACCCTTTCCTTCAATACACAAAAACTGTAATGAGGTCTGGAGCAGCGTGCTCCTGGAAACATCAAAATGGAGTCTTGATAAGTAGTTTATTAGTAACTATCACCTGACTATGATTCCTTCAATTAGTTGAGAATAGTGATGGAATGGGAACTGGTCAATTGGACTAGTTTTGCTTTTATTAAATGGGGCATGTTTGGGCAATTTTTCACTTTTTCAAGATGATACTAGTCTTGCAGCTGTAGTATATTAGCTTAGCTAGAGGAGGACTACTTCTTTTGGGAAAACAAGACTTCAGTGTTAGAACTGGGCTGTTATCAGGACATGTTAAATCCAGCGTGTTTAACAATTCCTTGACATTATGTAGAGTGAATCAAAAAATCTGAAGACTTTGGAATGCTGAATGTTGCAATATCAATTTAAGAAAATATGCAATTAGTGTACATGTCATTGCAGAACTAGGATATGGCCAGCAGGTGGGGGCTGTTCGGTGTTTTGTATCCCTCGACCACATATTTATTGAACTCTCCTGTAATGTGTGTAATATGATTTCTAGACTTCAAATAATTTCAATTTTCACAGCACCATACCAGGCTTTTCCTCAGAGTGGTATGTAAACTAAGAGTTTGCACAAGTTCCTTTGTAGTCACCTTTGAAATTTGTGTTTCAGTTTTAAAATAACCAGCATTACTTTGTGTTTTTGACAAAATAAAAGGTAAATTTATTAGCTGAAAGATAATCTGTTGGTAATCTAAGCTAAATATATAGATGAAAATAAGATGAGACTCAAATTTGTTGCAGGCCTGGCTAGATTGAAAGTTATCTTTCTGAAGTGAAGTAATCAAGATATGAAGTCAGGTTGAGCCCTAACAATCATTTCTGTAATTGAATGGTTGGAGGTTGCTCCCAAAGGTGGTTCCATCAGAATAGATTCTGGAAGTGAGTGAAAGCTCTTATGTTCCACTTTTATAAAACTGCAGGTTCCGGTTATTGGTAGCCTGGTTCATTACAATAGTTCCTCAATTGGTTTGCTCTGGTTGCCTCCCTTTGGCTCCTTGTTATAAGTACTTCTGTTTCAAGATCTCTCTTTCATGAAGTTCAGATCGTTTCTGTCCCCAGCCAGCTTTTACAGTAATCACACAAAATAGCTGCAAATGTTAACTATGATGAATTATTGTTTCACAAAGCAAAGTCAATTGTGCTGAAATTCCTATTCTTATTGCCTATTTCACACTACGGCAGCTTTAAGTCCCCACATCTTTTTGAGGGGTTAATGAACAGGTGGAATCCTTGGATACTTAATGACACTTTTTGATATGCTTCGGCTGCAGTTAAATCCACAAGAGAAGTCATGTCGCTTTTGGAAACCATTTTACCAGACTGCATTCCTTGCATCCATTTCAAAAACAGAGTAGGTTTCTTTACACTGTCTAAATACACGGATTGGACAAACAAATCTCAATTTGTTGGAAATTGGGGTCTCTTTTAAAAACTTAATTTTTCAAGTATTTCCTGTGTAGAATGAAACCTCCTGTAACTGCTTGCCTTACAGCAGTTACTTGCCTTCCCAAACATAAAAAAATTTAAACAAGGATAAAAAAAGTATGATAAAGGTTACAAGAAGGTTGGGAGTAGTATTACTGAGGTCAGATTTAGCTGGCATAACATGTCCCCTATAATGTGTAGTGTTTAGAAAATAAAAGTATTTGCCAAAAGGAAAAATTAAAATAGACTTGTCAAAGTCAAAGTCGGGGGGGGGGTGGTTATTATTCTGATGTCATAAGTAGCTGTTCCCTACTCATTATATAAACAAAGATTCAAACTAGTGATTGGCACAGCCTGTATTGCTTACCCAAAAAGATAGGGTTTATCAACAAGTGTTCAGAATCACAAGATCATTCTCGTTCAGGAGGATTCAATCTCTGTTACCATTCAAGTACTTTTCTCTCTAATTAAGTAATATCCCATATCTAAACTGCTTCCTAACAAATTTAATAAACTACCTACCAGTTCTTTACAAATGGCTGACTGCCTATGTTTGGTAACATTGGTCCTGAAGCCCAAAATATAACAAAACCTGCGTATGATTGGAGAATTTGAGTTAAGAGTTTCAGAGAGTTGACTGAAGAGATTTATAAGAACGGTTCTAGGGATAAGAACCGTTTTTATTGTGAGGATAGACTGGAGAGATTAGGACTGCTCTCCTTCGACTGGAGAAGGCTAAGGGAAGCTCTGATGAAAGTTTCCATAATCACGAGAGATCTGGATACAGTGGATAGGGAGAAACTGTTCTGTTCTGAGAATGAAAAGACACAGATTTAAAAGGATTAATAAAGATAGCAAATTTGATATGTGAATTTTTTTTCACACAATAAGTGGCTTAGAACCTGGAATGCACTGCCTGGAAGTGTAGTGCAGGCAACTTTAATTGAGGTATTCAAGACAGCATTGGATGACTGAATAGAAACAGTGTGAAGGGGTATGTAGAAGTGGAAGGAGAATTGCACAAAGTCATCGTGTTCATTTGGAGAACTAGTGAAGGCATAACGAGTCAGTAGCCCCCTCTTCATATAACATCTGTGTTTCTGTAACGAAGCTAGAAACCCAATGGCAGTAGCATGAGTCTAAAGACAAGTGTTGGAGAACAGAGGGACCTAGGGGTGCAGGTACATAATTCTTTGATGTTTGCGTCACATATAAACAGGGTGGTTAAAAAGGCGCTTGGCATGCTTGCCTTCATTGCTCAGTCCTTTGAGTATTGATGCAGTAATGCATCAGCTAAAAACTCTATAATCATCTTTGATTCAGACAGCAAACATCCAGGGTTATTATTGTATGTACACTTATTTAAGCATGAATTTAATAAATTTTATCCATCTTTTTAAAAACCAGAATACACAGAAGATGCTTATATCTTTCAACTCATTTTTCAACCCTTACTTGGTCGGCCAAATATTCCATCTCCCACATTATGTTGAAAAAAGGTCTCTGGAATATGTTGAACCTTGTCCCTACTTTGCCAATGACATCTCCCAAATGGTCACCATTAATGAGAAGATCCAACAATCTATCAGCTGCACTAGCTCAGCTTTCCACAGCCTGCTGTAACCAATGTTTGGTAACAAAGATCTCCAGATGTCAACTGAAGTCCCAATGCACAAAGCAGTTGTTGTCACCACAGTGCCTGGCTGCAAAGAGGCACAGGCTGTGTCAGTCATGCAGAAAAGTACAAACAAAATTCTATCACTTATTCTCCTGCCACATCCACATCAAGAGGTCTGTCAAAGAGGGGCGAGTGTCCTTTCTGGAGCATAGCCCACAAGCATGTAGGCAAGACTCTGCAAAATTAACTTTAATGAGCTGGTTAATTCGGCTAAATCACCTTGGCTGCCAAGTCTTGTTCTCTCAATTCTTAAATGGTCAATGGTCCAGAAAAAGAACTTCAAAGACACTTGGAATTTCAAATTAAAGTGTGGTAGCATTGACATTAACAACTGCTCTAAGTGGTCAATGCAACAAGTTGGATAGAGCTCTTAAGGATAGTGGAATCAAGGATTATGGGGATAAGGCAGGAGTAGAATACTGATTGAGGATGATCAGCCATGATCATAATGAATGGTGGTGCTGGTTCGAAGGGCAGAATGGCCTACTCCTGCACCTACTGTCTATTGTCTATTAACTTATCCATCAAACTGCACCATTTTTTGGGTTCCAATGTCACAATGATAAGGCAGAGTGACCACAGAGAAGAAAGAAAAGAAAGTGAATCCTGCCCCATGGGAAATCATATTCCCAAAGATCTGTGAAGTTGACAAACAGTCTGCTCAGTTACATGAAGTTCTACGACAGAACCTTGTAACCTCGAGTAGACGTCATCCTTGAATTGAGGGACAGGTGATGTCAGGCAGGTACAAGCTGGGAACCAGTTAAGATGTGAAGTTAGATAGAAAGGACTGAATAGAGGGAGAGAGGATGATTAGGATGCAACATTTATGATTAAAATGTTATTGCGTGCATTCAAAGGCTAAAGTTTCTTCAGATACAACCAACATTCTGTCCAAGTTGTGCAGCTGTGCCTGCAGCTGTTCCAAGTTTCTACACCTGACGATCAGTGTTGGCACATTGATCCCTGCATTGCCATCCAGTTGTGTAAGTTCAAGTTGAGCATGGTAAGGAACTTAGAGGCAATGCTGGATGTGACTACTCTTCCAAGTTTCTGGTTATCCTTATACCCCTTTGTGAAGACCTCACTCCTTCTACCATTGTGAAGAAAGTTCCCAAAATCCCTACAACACTGTAATTTTTTTGACGATTGTTAAAAGCACTTGATTGTGTTCTTACATACCCGTGACTTATTTCACTCTTCTTTCCCTTGACCCCTTTATTCTTACATATAGAGGAAGCCACAAGTATCTTGTTCTTAACATGAAGTTATATACATTTACAATCATTAATTATTGTTCATATCTAAATCCACTTTATAATATAAACAAATAGACAATAAAAAACCTAATAAAATGCATATAAAACAGAAGTTTTATTATTTTATGTTTGGATAAAATAGCATTTATTCTGGAAGACGCTGATTTTAGAATTCCTAATTCATATGTAAAAACGCTGACTAGAGAAAATGAGAAAGGTTGTTGTAACTTTTACACCACCTGTACACTATTCAGTTGTTGCTCTCCCAGGAGACGTTGTGTCTCTTCCAACTCCTGCTGGAAGCGTAAGCGGCTATTTTGCAGATCTGCCCCACTCCTCTCTTGCATAAGCTTGGCATAAGCTTTAGCTTCTGAAAGTTGTTGTTGATAGCGTGAACCGTTTCTGGTCTCATGAGTTGATAGATTCAGAAGTGAATCAGTGGTCCTGAGAATGCAATTCCAAAAAATAATGTCCAATTATCAGTGATTTTTTTTTATTGTGTGAAGGATCTGCCTTATTCACAACACCACATCAAAGTTTTAGTTAAACATATAAGACAAAAGTATTCAATACTGTCGACAAAACCTTAGTAGAAATGGATACAATCAATTAAAATAAACTCACTAAATGTTGTGGTAACACATTCCTAACTTATCAAAACAAATGAGATATTTAAGCAGCCCTGATGAAATTATACCACACTCTTTAAATCTGCTCCTACTGACAAAAACATATGGCCTCATACACTGTACTGATCAGTGAGAAACTGACTAGCATTATAGATGTGTTGTACAGCAAAAACAAAAATTCTATAACATAGCGAAAATACTTTAAAAGATTCAAAGAGCAAAAGGAAAGATAGTTTCCACTACCCAAATAGACAAAAACTACATGTAACATGTAGCTAAGTCTACCTTTTTTAAAAAACACACTTAGGTAAGAAGGGAACTGAAAGAGTAAATTACTGGGATTAGAGTTTCCTAAAGGAAAAATTCATTAACAGAGACATTTTCGCTAAATAGTCTACGTCTGTGGAGTAACTGTGAGTCTACTTCTATAACACGTGAAAATTTAATGGAGAAACACTAAATTTAAACTATATTTAAAAACTGAAAGCTGCAGAGAAACCATTAAGCTTCACAGACTAAAGGAATATAAATATTTAAATGTGTCCTTATAATCTTTATTTCCAATATAAGCCACATATTCACCAATTTAACTTTTTACCACTAAACCAAACTCATTAAAGGCATTGGATGGGACTCTGGTTTATATTGATAGGCTGTAGGTAAACCTAGTAATAAAATTATTTCTTAACCTGATCTTAAATTACTTTCTTTAATTGGCATTTATAATTTATGTATTTTGATGTATTTAGAACTTGGAATATGTGTTCTACTTAATAAGGAACACTCAAGATCTTACCATTTGTTATCTTACCATTTATTAACTGTGGGTTTTGTAACAACAGGTGATAAAGATGCTGACCCACAAGATGAACCTTGAATCTGTTCAAGAGCTTCCTCTAATCGAGTGGCACGTTTTCTTTGACCTGAACAAATAAAAAAAAGAGCCAATTAATGTAAATTTATAAATATATTTATACTTTTATAAATAGAATTACAAGCATGCTCAAGGTAAATTTGAGGATGTGTTGCTTGCTAAAAGGGTGTCAGGATCATTGATTAAATGTGACTGAATAAAGGAAATGTCATTTTCATTACATAGAAATCTTGGATTTTACTGATTTGAGGACTGAATTCCACAACTCTATCAATTGTTTTGTGAGAAGATAAACTCTTAACTTTATTTTAAGCATAAGTCCCTCAGCTAACTGTATTGCATTTTTCCCTCAATAGTATTAACGCTAGAATTTAAGAGGGACAGTATGCAAGATATGTCAGATGGAGAATAACGTTTAAAACTTCTGGATGTATCGGATGTGATTGGCTATACTCGAGACAATCTGTGCTTTGACAGCAGAGTGTGCAATCCTGAACTGTGCAATTCCAGGAGGTCGCTCAATACATGTGTGTGGGGGTGCTGGGATGAACTGGGATGGACAAAGTCAGGAGTCATATGACACTGAACGATAGTCCAAAATGTTTATTTGAAATCACAACCTTTTGGAGCGCTGCTCCATCGTCAGGTGGAGGTGATGTAACTTCACCTGATGAAGGAGCAGTGCTCAGAAAGCTTGTGATTTCAAACAAAACTGTTGGCTTATAACCTGGTGTTGTGAGACTTCTGACTTGATTCAACACCTTTGTAGCAGAGGGAACTATTTGGATTTTGTAGCAATGGATCTTGGTTTTGGAAATATTGGTTTTGGAGGTCTGGTGCCTCTGCTGCATGTGGAGGGTACCCTATCATCTAGTTCTACTATGGAAGAGGAATCTGGATTTCATAGCAATGGAATGGACTCATTATTATCAGCAAGGCACACACAGGCAACATTGGTGAAGTGGGGCATTGGGGACACTCCCAGATTTGGCAAACATTGGTTAGTAATTTCTATGAGATTATTAGCAAATAATAAATAATAGCAAATGATTGGCTTCTGTATCTCTCTCTCTCTCTCTGCCCCATAGGATTCATAAAATTAGAATCTTTACATATTTTATCTGCAAAACAAAGATGAAAGCAAAGTTATTTTGTATGGTTCCAAAATTATACATTATTTATCTAAAACAATGATTGCATTGGGGTGAGGAAATAAATCCTGTGTTTTCTTTCTCATGTGAATAGGATGCTTGAGTTTACAGAATATTTTATGGTTCAAATAGCAATGGTTCAAGTACCAACAAATGTAAAATCAGTACTGTATAACAATTTTCCTGTTTTAACTGAAACATACTGTTGTTTAAAAAGACATACATTAAACTTTGCTTCAATAATTCTTCTAAAATTGAAGTTGTTCCTATTTTCAAATAATTTTTCAATGTCATAAATTTAAATTGTTACAGTTTAGGTGTGAAACACTTCGTTTTTGCAATCTGGGAGATTCTGTGCTGAAAATAGAATGCACCTTCAGCTTGCTCAGTGCTCTTTTTAATTGCAAGCCTGGGCTTTCAGGATGAGCAAAAACCTTCAAAATACAAACTTAATAAAATATATAAACCAATGCAAAACAGCTCCACTAATCAGTTTAGTAGTATATTTCAAAACAAGTACTTTATTAACATTAAAACTTAATTTTTGGATGTTAGAGATTTCCATTTCTAAGAAAATTACTTTTTTTTTTACTTTGGAAAGGATTCATTAAGAAAGATTGTGCTCAAAGAATATCTTAAAGAACTGTGAGGAGGTAGCTGACTTGATGTATGGGGCAAGTTCAGTGGACGTGAAAGCTTAATTGAAGATACCATCCAGCAATACCATCAGGAAACTGCTGAAAAAAATTAAGTTAAAAAGCACACAACAAAACACCAGATTATAGTCCAACAGGTTTATTTCGAAGCATTAGCATTTGGAGCGCTGCTCCTTCATCAGGCAGCTGCCATAATTGAAACCTGCATCCCCATTCTTAACAGCAATCGAGGTTTGTTCAATACATCGCATCAGTTGTATGGCGCTAAGATCTTTAACTATAAATTCTGTGTCCTATGGTCCCGTCCCACTAACTATTTGATGAGGGAGCAGTGCTCCGAAAGCTTGTATTTCCAAATAAACCTGTTGGACTATAAGCTGGTGTTATGAGATTTTTAACTTTGTCTACCTCATAAGTGTTACATAAGTCTGGATTGCCACAAAATGAAAACAAAAAGTGACAGGAGCAATGAACATTCCGAAATGAAATCCCCTTTCCAATACCACTGCAGGATTACGTACACCAGGTGGATTGCAACAGCTCAGGAACATTGTTGACCAGCACTTTGGGCAATTAAAGTCTGGAACAAATACTGGTCTTACCTGCACCACTCATGAAAGAATAGTAAAAAAATCTTTTGCTAAAAAAAAGGTGTATTTCATCATGATTACAACAGGATCTTGATCAGATGGGCCAAAGGGCTGAGAAGTGGCAGATGGAGTTTAATTCAGATAAATGCAAGGTGCTGCATTTTGGGAAAGTAAATCTTAGCAGGACTTATACACTTAACGGTAAGGTCCTAGAGAGTGTTGCTGAACAAAGAGACCTTGGAGTGCAGGTTCATAGCTCCTTCAAAGTGGAGTCCCAGGTAGATAGGATAGTGAAGAAGGCGTTTGGTATGCTTTCTTTTATTAGTCAGAATATTGAGTACAGGAGTCGGGAGGTCATGTTGCGGGTGTACAGCAAGTTGGTTAGGCCACTGTTGGAATATTGCGTGCAATTCTGGTCTCCTTCCCATTGGAAAGATGTTGTGAAACTTAAAAGGGTTCAGAAAAGACTTACAAGGATGTTGCCAGGGTTGGAGGATTTGAGCTACAGGGAGAGGCTGAACAGGCTGGACTTGTTTTCCCTGGAATGTCGGAGGGTGAGGGGTGACCTTATAGAGGTTTACAAAATTATGAGGGGCATGGATAGGATAAATAGACAAAGTCTTTTCCCTGGGGTCGGGAAGTCCAGAACTAGAGGGCATAAGTTTAGGATGAGAGGGGAAAGATATAAAAGGGACCTGAGGGGCAACTTTTTCACACAGAGGGTGGTACATGGATGGACTGAGCTGCTGGAGGGTGTGTGGAGGCTGGTACAATTGCAACATTTAAAAGGCATCTGGATGGGTACACAAATAGGAAGGGTTTGGAGAGATATGGGCCAGTGCTGGCAGGTGGGACTAGATTGGGTTGGGATATCTGGTCAGCATGGATGGGTTGGACTGAAGGGTCTGTTTCCATGCTGTATATCTCTATGACTCTATGAAATATATGCTTAAATGAAGCAACTTATGATTATGGCCATAAAAGAAGACAATAGAATATTGAGTTTTATAGAAAGGGTATAGCAAATAAAAATTGAAAAATAATGGTGAATCTATATGAGACTTGCATAAGTCCACATTTGGAAAACTCTTTGTGCAATTATAAGCTCTGATGTGTAGGATGGATGTGAGGCACGGCGAGGGTTCAGCAAAAATTCTCTGCAATACTGTCTGGATTGAATAAATACAACTACAAAGAAAGACTTGAACTTAATTCTTCCAGAACTCCAACAGGATAAAGGAGTAGTTTCCGAACATTAGAAGTAAAAGCAGGAGCAGGCCATGTGGCCCATCGAGCCTGCTCTGCCATTCAATAAGATCATGGCTGATTTGTTTTTGTGGACTCAGCCCCAGTTACCCACCCACTCACCTTCATTCTTTTGCTGTTGAAACATCTGTCTTTGTCTTAAAAACATTCAACAAGGTAGCCTCAACTGCTTCACTGGGCAGGGAATTCCATAGATCCACAACCCTCTGGGTGAAGAAGTTCCTCCTCAACTCATTCCTAAATCTGCTCCCCTTATTTTGAGGCTCTGCCCCCTAGTTCTAGTTTCACCCACCAGTGAATACAACCTCCCTGCTTCTAAGTTATCTGTTCCCTTCATATGTTTGACAGAAATGTTTAAAATTTAGAGAGACAGAGTAATGAGAAACAGATTATTTACACCATAGAAAAATCTAAATCAAAAGACATAATATTAAAGATAGGAAACTGAAAAAAAATGAGTTAATGGTTAAAGCAGAGACCATTTTAAAAGTTGAGAATAGGATAAAACAGGCAGTTGAAAAAAAAAGGAAAGTTAGAAATGTGGAAACAGGACAGGCATGTGAGATAAGATTTTAATTCTTGTGGAAGATGCAAACCAAATCACTGGGCTTCATCTTTCTGTGCTCTAATTTTTATTTGCTGATGTCTGGAATAGTTCATTAGGAATGCAAGTTGTGACTACCTGCATGTTGTAGCCTGGAGCTATGGATAGTGATGGTAGAGGCTCTAACTTCCATTCCACCACATGATGACCTAGAATCTTTCCTGCTCTTACTGCAGTAGGCGGATCTTGGAAGGTAAAAACAATGACTGCAGATGCTGGAAACCAGATTCTGGATTAGTGGTGCTGGAAGAGCACAGCAGTTCAGGCAGCATCCAAGGAGCTTCGAAATCGACGTTTCAGGCAAAAGCCCTTCATCAGGAAACGGTGACACTCACCTATTTGGCTGCATTTTTAACACTCCTTACTTGACCATTGCATCCTGGGGTGGACTTAAACCAGGAGCTTCTGGCTCAGAGGCAGGAATGCCTCACATTGCCTCACACCTTTTCCTCCAATTTCTAAACTCCATGCAACATGACTGCAGACACTAATTTATTATATGGCTCCACCTGCTGGTAACTGTGTTTTGGATTAAAATGATCTACAGTAGTGGGGTTCTTGTGGTGCACTGGTAGCCTCCCTACCTTGAAGCCAGGAGACCTAGGTTCAATTCCCACTTGCTCTGGGGATGTGCAGTAACACCTCTGAACAGTTTGATCAGGAAATATCCTAAAATGACTATGATTGGCACTGTATTCTTACACAAACTAAAAATGAACAAGCAAGTTAAAAAGGATGCTGACATAACTACTGAATGGAACAAATTTTACCATTTCTCATTTAAAGGTGGCAAGGCAGGTTAAGATACTGGATTCTATAAATAGAAGCATAGAGTATGTAAACAAAGAAGTCATGATGCATCTTTATAAACCACTGGTTTGACCATAATTTGGATATTTGTCCAATTCAGGATACCACACTTCAAGAAGGATGTAAAGGCCAGAGAGCCATACACAACATGATGACCTGTCACCATTTTCCCATTGCTGTTGGGTCAAGATTCTGGAACTCCCTTCTTAACAACAATGTTACCAGGTGGACTGCAGCAGTTCAAGATGACAGTTCACCATAACCTTCTCAAGAGCAATCAGGGAGAACCAATGCTAGGCTTTACAGCAATGCTCACATCCGTGAAAGAATAAAAAGGAGATTTATTGGAATGATCCAGAAATAAGGGCCTTCAATTGAGCATAAATTGGAGAAGCCGGAGTTCTGTTCTCTAGAGAAGATGTAAACATTGACAGACTTGTATGAGTGATCGAGACAAAGTAAATTGAGAAAAACAATTCCAGTCGTGGAAAGGCCAAGGACAACCGTGTCATAATTACCCCAATGTAGGGAAAATCTTACTTACATAGCAAGTGTTTAGGATCTGGAATTTCTTCCTTTGATGTAATTGTGGAGGTAGGCTGAATTATGGCTTTTAAAAGAGAATTGGATACACACTTGAACAGAAACAAAATTACAGGGATACAGGGAAAGGACTGGACAAAGGGATTTTGATCTTAGAGAGCCTCCTTCTGTTTCTGAACCATCATAAACACAAAATATTACTTCCAGTGTTTTCCTTTCTCTTCTGATAACTATTGTTACTGATTCGTTCTTTTTGAGTCACAAAAAGTGCTGTTTTTAGCTTTTGCTTCTCCCTCCCTCTCTCTTGAATTTGCAAATTTTGATCATCTCACTTCAGTGAAGGGTTTGAGTTATAAACTCAGCGGCAGCAGCAACTCGAAGGGCGGGACCTTGGAGCAGGGGCCTGCCGGGAGCGGTAAGTCACTGATTGTGCTTTTAAATTTGAAGTCAGAGAGATTAGATTTCTGGGAAAGGAGGGACTTCTTATTTTTATTTCCGTCCTGCTATATAAGTCAGTGTCTTCTCAACCCGAGACCCTACCTTTGCAGGACCTCCCACCTAACCACCTCCTCTAACCTTAAAGACCAGGGACATATCAGATAAGCATCTCTTTTTTACTTTGTGACTGGGGGACTTGCAGGGATGGCAGCGCAGGGAGAGCAATGTTCCTCCTGCAGGATGTTTGAGATCATGGATGCCATTAGTATTCCACCCAAGTACATCTGCAGGAAGTGCACCCAACTCCCACTGCTCCAAGACCGTGTTAGGGAACTGGAGCAGGAGCTGGATGAACTTCGGATCATTCAGGAGGCAGAGGCTGTGATAGATAGGAGTTACAGGGAAGTAGTTACTCTGAAGCAAGAAGAAAGCTGGGTGACCGTTCGAAAGGGGGAAAAACAGTCAGTGGAGGGATCCCCTGTGGTCGTTCCCCTGAAAAACATGTATACCGTTTTGGATACTGTTGAGGGGGATGACTTACCAGGGGCAAGCAGTGGGGCCTAGGTCTCTGGCACAGAGCCTATCCCTGTTGCACAGAAGGGAAGGAGGGAAAGGAGAAGAGTGTTAGTCATTGGGGACACAATAGTTAGAGGCTCAGATAGAAGGTTTGTTGGGAACGAACGAGACTCGCGGTTGGTGTGTTGCCTCCCAGGTGCCAGGATCAGAGATGTCTCAGATCGTACCTTTGGGGTCCTGAAGGGAGAGGGTGACCAGCCTCAAATCGTTGTCCATGTAGGTACCAACAACATAGGTAAAAAGAGGGATAGGGATGTAAGGCAGGATTTCTGGGAGCAAGGGTGGAAGCTAAGAGCTAGAACAAACAAAGTTGTTATCTCTGGATTGTTACCCGTGCCACGTGATAGTGAGGCAAGGAATAAGGAGAGATAGCAGATAAACACATGGCTGCAAGGATGGTGCAGGAGGGAGGGTTTCAGGTACTTGGATAATTGGGGGTCATTCTGGGGAAGGTGGGACCTGTACAAACAGCACGGTCTTCACTTGAACCAGAGGGGTACTAATATCCTGGGTGAGAAATTTGCTGGTGCTATTCGGGTGGGTTTAAACTAGCTCAGCAGGGGGATGGGAACTGGAGGTGTAGTTCCAGTGCACAGGAGGATGAGAGTAGGAAGGATAGGGACAGGATTTCAGGGTCACAGGAATGTGCTGGCAGCGAAGTGGTTTGAAGTGTGTCTACTTCAACTCCAGAAGTATCAGAAATAAGGTAGGTGAGCTTGCAGCATGGATAGGTACCTGGGACTTCGATGTTGTGGCCATTTTGGAGACATGGATACAAGCAGGGTGAGGAATGGATGTTGCAGGTTCCAGGGTTTAGATCTTTCATTAAAAACAGGCAAGGTGGTAAAAGAGGGGGGAGGCGTGGCCTTGCTAGTCAAAGATAGTATAAAGGTGGCTGAGAGAATTTTCGAGGAGGACTCGTTGACTGAGGTAGTGTGGGCTGAGGTTAGAAACAGGAGAGGAGAGGTCACACTGCTTCGAGTTTTTTATAGGCCTTCACAGAGCTCCACGGAGGTGGAGGAGAGGATTAGCAAAATTATTCTGAGTAGGAGTGAAAGGAACAGCGTGGTCATTATGGGGGACTTTAACTTCTCCAACATTGACTGGAAATGTAATAGTTCTAGTACATTGGATGGATCAGTTTTTGTCCAATGTGTACAGGAGGGTTTCCTGACACAGTATGTCAAAGGGCCGACAAGAGGGGAGGCCACACTGGATCTGGTGCTTGGTAATGAACCAGGCCAGGTGTTTGATTGAGTTGCAGGTGAGCGTTTTGGAGAGAGTGACCATAATTCAGTTACATTTAGTTTAGTGATGGAAAGAGATAGGTACATGCCACAGCTCAAGAGTTATTGATGGGGCAAGGGCAATTATAATGCAATTAGGCAAGAATTAGGATGCATAGAATGGGGTAGCAAAATGCAAAGGATGCAGACAATCGAAATGTGGAGCTGGTTTAAGGAACAGATATTGCGTGTCCTTGATAGGTATGTCCCTGTCAGGCAGGGAGGAAGTGATAAGGTAAGGGAACCGTGGTTTACAACAGAAATTACATCTCTTGTTAAGAAGAAGAAGGAGGCTTATATGTTGATGAGACAAGATGGTTCAGATGAGGCGATGGAGAGTTACAGATCAGCTAGGAAGGATTTAAAGAGAGAGTTAAGAAGAGCAAAGAGAGGACACGAACAGTCTTTAGCAAATAGAATAAAGGAGAACCCTAAAAGCTTTCTATAGGTATGTGAGGAATAAAAGGATGATTAGGATAGGAATAGAGCCAGTCAAAGACAGAAGCGGGAAGTTGAGTGTGGACCCTGTAGAGATTGCAGAGATGCTAAACGAACATTTCTCATCGGTTTTCACTCAGGAAAAGGAGAATATGGTAGAGGAGAAGAATGAGGTACGAGATATTAGACTAGAAAGTATTGAGGTTAGTTACGCACAGGTGTTATCAATTCTAGGAGGAGTGAAAGTAGACAAGTCCCCTAGGCCGGATGGGATTTATCTGAGGATTCTCTGGGAAGCTAGGGAGGAGATAGCAGAGCCTTTGGCTTTGATATTTGAGTCATTATTGTCTACAGGTTTAGTACCTGAGGACTGGAGGATTGCAAATGTTGTGCCATTGTTCAAGAAGGGCAGCAGAGATGACCCAGGTAATTATTGCCCAGTGAGCCTTACTTCTGTTGTACGAAAGGATTATAAGAGATAAGATTTATAATCATCTAGCAAGCAACAATTTGATTTCAGATAGTCAACATGGTTTCATCAAGGGCAGGTCGTATCTCACAAACCTGAGTTTTTTGAGAATGTGGATGAGGGTAGGGCAGTTGTGGTGTACATGGACTTCAGTAAAACCTTTGATAAGGTTCCACATGGTAGGCTGATGGAGAAAATGCAGAGGCATGGAATTGAGGGTGATTTAGCAGTTTGGATTAGAAACTGGCTTTCTGAAAGAAGGCAGTGAGTGGTGGTTGATGGAAAATATTGCCTGGAGTCCAGTTACTAGTGGTGTGCCACAAGGATCTGTTTTGGGACCACTGCTGTTTGTCATTTTTATCAATGACTTAGACGCAGGCATAGGTGGATGGATTAGTAAATTTGCAGATGACACTAAAGTCGGTGGAGTAATGGACAGTTTGGAAGAATGTTACAGGTTGCAGGGGGACTTGGATAAACTGCAGAATTGGGCAGTGAGGTGGCAAATGGAGTTCAATGCAGCTAAATGTGAGGTGATGCACTTCGGGAAGAATAACAGGAAGGCAGAGTACTGGGTCAATGGAAAGATTCTTGGTAGTGTGGATGTGCAGAGGGATCTTGGAGTCCATGTGCATAGACCCCTGAAAGTTGTCACCCAAATGGATAGTGCTGTTAAGAAGGTATACGGTGTGTTAGGTTTCATTAGTAGAGGGATTGATTTCTGGAGCTGCAATATCATGCTGCAACTATACAAAACGCTGGTGCGGCCACACTTGGAAGATTGTGTACAGCTCTGGTCGCCCCATTAGAGGAAGGATGTGGAAGCATTGGAAAAGGTGCAGAGGGGATTTACCAGGATGTTGCCTGGTCTTGGAGGAAAGGTCTTATGAGGAAAGGCTGGGAGACTTGGGTCTGTTCTCATTGGAAAGAATAAGGCTAAGGGGGGATTTGATAGAGACATACAAGATGATCAAAGGATTAGATAGGGTAGACAGTGAAAGTCTTTTTCCTAAGATGATGATGTCAGCTTGTACGAGAGGGCATAACTACAAATTGATAGACTTAAGACAGATGTCAGAGGAAAGTTCTTTATGCAGAGAGTGGTAAGGGCGTGGAATGCCCTACCTGCTAATGTCGTCAACTCAGCCGAATTAGGGAGATTTAAACAATTGTTAGATAAGCACATGGATGATTTTGGGATAGCGTAGAGGGACGAGCTGAGAATAGTTCACAGGTCGGCGTAACATCGAGGGCCGAAAGGCCTGTTCTGCACTGTATCGTTTTATGTTGCTCTATGTTCTAAACAGAGACTGGGTAGGCTGGGACTTTTTTCACTTGAGTGTAGGAGGTGGAGGGCTGACTTTATAGAGGTTTATATAATCATCAGGGGTGTAGATAATGTGAATAGCAAAGTTCTTTTCCTAGGGTGGGGAATTTAAAATGAGAAGGATATTAAAGGAACCTGATTTTAAAGGAACCTGAGGGCAACTTTTTCACAGAGGGGGTGGTTTGTATATGGAATGAACTGCCAGAGGAAGTGGTAGAAGCAGATACAGTTGCAACATTTAGATAGATACATGAATAGTAAAAGGTTTAGGGAGATATGGGTCAAACACAGGCAACAGGATCTAGTTTAGTTTGGGAAATTTGGTCAGCATTTATGAATTGGACTGAAGGGTCTGTTTCCATTCTGTATGTCTCTATGACCCTAATAGGCAAAAATGGGTACTGCAGATGCTGGAGATTAGAGTCAAGATTAGAGTAGTGCTGGAAAAGCACAGCAGGTCAGGCAGCATCTGAGGGGCAGAAGAATCAACATTTCAGGCAAAGGTCTGATGAAGAGCTTTTGTCCGAAACATCGATTTTCCTGCTCTAGTATCATTACCGCCCAAATGATGTCTCGGTGATATAATTTTAGCTGCTGCATGCTGCAGACAGAATTCTTGTTCTACAGTCCTATGTGACTTTTATTATTTTCTGGAGGGACAGATAGTGTTGAGAAGCAGGGAAGATGCAGAAGAACTTGGTCAGGCTAGGAGTTTGGGCAAAGAAGTGGCAGATGGAGAACAATGTGGAAAAGTGTGAGGTTATATATTTTGGTAGGGAGAATAGAGGCCAAGACTGGTTAATTAATGGGGGAAGGCTTTGGAATTCTGAAGCATAGAGGAACTCAGAGTCTTAATTCAGGATTCTAAGGTTAACTTGCAGGGTCAGTTAGCAGTTAGGAAGACAAATGCAATGTTGGCATTCATTTCAAGATGGCTAGAATATGAGAGCAGATATGTGGGGTCAGGGACCCCAGAACTAGAGGGCATAGGTTTAGGGTGAGGGGGAAAGATATAAAAGAGACCTACGGAGCAACTTTTTCACATGGAGGGTGGTACGTGTATGGAATGAGCTGCCAGAGGAAGTGGTGGAGGCTGGTAAATTGCAACATTTAAGAGGTATTTGGATGTGTATATGAATAGGAAGGGTTTGGAGGGATATGGGCCAGGTGCTGGCAGATGGGACTAGATTGGGTTGGGATATCTGGTCGGCATGGACGGGTTGGACTGAAGGGTCTGTTTCCATGCTGTACATCTTTATGGCTCTATGTACTGCTGAGGCTGTATCAGGCTCGGGTCAAACTGCATTTGGAATATTGTGAGCAGTTTTAGGTCCTGAAAGGAAGGATGTGTTGACATTTGAGCAGGTCCATAGGAAATTTACAAAAATGATCCCAGGAATGAAGAGCTTGTTAGCTACTTTTGAGAAGACTTGTAGCTCAGGTTGAGGAGCTGGATATAGGTTTGCTCGCTGAGCTGAAAGGTTCATGTTCAAATATATCGTCACCATACTAGGTAACATCATCAGTGAGTCTCCGGATGAAGCACTGGTGGTACCGCCCACTCTCTATTTGTGTGTTTCAGTTTCCTTGGGTTAGTGATGTCATTTCTTGTGGTGATGTCATTTCCTGTTCTTTTTCTCAGGTTGTGGTAAATGGGATCCAAGTCAATGTGTTTGTTGATAGAGTTCCGGTTGAAATGCCATGCTTCTAGGAATTCTCATGCATGTCTCTGTTTGGCTTGTCCTAGGATGGATGTGTTGTCCCAGTCAAAGTGGTGTCCTTCCACATCTGTATGTAAAGATACTAGTGAGAGAGGGTCATGCCTTTTTGTGGCTAGTTGGTGTTCATGTATCCTGGTGGCTAGATTTCTGCCTGTTTGTCCGATGTAGTGTTTGTTACAGTTCTCACACGGTATTTTGTAAATGACATTAGTTTTGTTTGTTGTCTGCACAGGGTCTTTCAGGTTCATTAGTTGCTGTTTGAGTGTGTTGGTGGGTTTGTGGGCTACCATGGTGCCAAGGGGTCTGAGTAGGCTGGCAGTCATTTCCGAGATGTCTTTGATGTAGGGGATAGTGGCTAGGGTTTCTGGATGTGTTTGCTTGTTGGTGTTTGTTTCTGAGAATTCAGCGGACTGTGTTCATTGGGTACCTGTTCTTTTTGAATACACCGTATAAGTGATTTTCCTCTGCTCTGCGTAGTTCCTCTGTGCTGCAGTGCGTGGTGGCTTGTTGAAATAATGTTTTAATACAGCTTCATTTGTGGGTGCTGGGATGATTGTTTCTGTAGTTCAGCATTTGGTCCGTATGTGTTGTTTTCCTGTAGACGCTGGTTTGAAGCTCCCCATTGGCTGTTCGCTTGACTCCGACATCTAGGAATGGCAATTTGTTGTTGCTTTCCCCCTCTTTAGTGAATTTTATGCCAGTAAGGGTATTATTGATGGTCTTGAAGGTTTTCTCCAATTTGTTTTGCTTAGTGATGACAAAGGTGTCATTATCCATACAGCAGACCCAAAGTTTGGGTTGGATGTTGGCAGAGCTGTTTGTTCAAGTCTCTGCATTACTGCCTCTGCTAAGAACCCTGATATTGGAGATCCCATGGGTGTTCCATTGGTTTGTCTGTAGGTTTTGTTGTTGAAGGTGAAGTGGGTGGTAAGGATAGGTCCACTAGCTTGATGATACTGTCCTTGCTGATGTAATTGGTGGTGTTTGGTGTACATGTCTGTGGTTCTTCCAATAGTCAGTGTTTCCTTGGCCAGGTTGACGTTGATGGATGTGAACAGTGCGGCTACGTCAAAGGAGACCACTATTTCATCTTCTTCTATCTTGGTGTCTTTGATGGTCTTCAAGAATTCTTGTGTGGAGTGGATGGAGTGGCATGAGTCTTCTACTAAGCGTTCTAGTCTTTGGTGTAGCTCCTTGGCTAATCTATAAGTTGGTGTTCCAGGTAGCGAGACTATGAGTCTGAGGGGGTTTGTGAATTTTGGGTAATCCGTAGAAGCGTGGTGTGTTGGATCCATCAGGTTTCATTTTCTGGAAGTCAGTCTTATTTATTTCTCAAGATTTCTGAAGTCTTTTGGGTAGGGCTGTGATTTGGTTCTCTAGTTTACTACCTGCAAAGGACACTTGGCAGTCATTTTAAATCAAATAGACTACATTGAGAAAGCAAATGCACTACTTACAGATACCAACACTTACCAACAAGTGGCGATTGACCCGAACCCACAGCTAGAGAACTGAATCACAGCCCTACTCAAAACACTTCAGACATCTGGAGAAATAAATAAGACTGACTTCCAAAAAATGAAACCAGACAGATCCACAACTCGCCATACAAAGCTATGACCCACTCTCACTAGTATCCTTACATACCGATGAAGGTCACCACTTTGACTGGGACAACACATCCATCCTAGGACAAGCTAAACACAGAGATGCAGGAGAATTCCTGGAAGCATGGCATTCCAACCGGAACCCTGTCAACAAACACATTGACTTGCATCCCATTTACCACCCCCTGAGAAAAAGAACAGGGAATGACATCACCGCAGGAAAAGACATCACTAACCCAAGGAAACCCAAACATATAAACAGAAAGCGGACCATGCCACCAGTGCTTCATCTGGAGGCTCACTATGATGTTACCTAGTATGGTGACGAAACGTCTGAAAACGAACCTTCCAGCTCAGTGAACAAACCTACATCCACGAAGAGCTTGTCATATGAAAAACAGTTGAAGACTCTGGGTCTGTACTCAATGTAGTTTAGAAGGATGAAAGATGGATCTCATTGAAACTTACAGAATACTGAGAGGCCAGGATAGAGTAGATGTGGAGAAGATACTTCCACTTGTGGGAGAGACTAGGACCCGAGGGCACAGCCTCAGAGTGAAGGGACAACCCTTTAGAACTAAGATGCAAAGAGATTTCTTCAGGCTCAAGGTGGTTAACCTGTCAAACTCATGTGGAAGAAGTCTGCGGAGGCCAAACCATTGAGTGTACTTAGGACGGAAATAGATAGGTTCTTGACTGGTAAGAGATTATGGGGAGAAGGCAGGAGAATGAGGTTGAGAAACATAGCAACCATGATCAAAAGGTAAAGCAGATTCAATGGGTCAAATAGCCTAATTCTTTACCAATACCTTATGGTCTTATGATCTAAACTACAGGTAGTAATTATGTTGCAAAACTGTGCATGGTCCTTGTTGGCTTATATCTGTCAACCTAAAGTTCCCCTGAAACCCTAACTCTCCTACACCTCTTAAACCTATTGAGGATGTAAATAATATGCAGATAAATAGAAAAGGCCCCCTGTCAAAAGGTTTAATGAAGAATTTTCATTCCAACCGATTCGGTTTTGCCTGCGCTGTGATGGTGGCAGATGGGCTCTCTGAAATCTCTCAGTTGCATCCTGTTGCTTCAGTTTTCGTTCTTGAAGCACTTCCTCTCTCAACTTCTGTTCCTTCTCTGCATTATCTCTGCGCTTCTCCTCAAGGGCCCTGTAAACAATACAAAATTCTGTTTGAATAACTGAGCAGTGATTTATAAAGAACTTCCAGTCTCTTATTTAAGTATCATAATATATCTTAGATACCAGGTGAGAAAACACATGATGTAATTTCTTAGGACAAAGATCAACAAGTTGCTTCCTGGAATAGGCAATTCATCCTGGAAGGTAGTTTCCTCCCACACTCCTGACTTTTGTCTTGTAGATGGTAGACAGGTGTTGGGAGACAGAAGTGAATTGTTTTCCACAGAATTCCTAACCTCTGACCTGCTCTTGTAGCCACAGTATTAATATGGCTCGTTTAGTTCAGTTCTGGTCAATTGTAACTCCAAGGATGTTTTATTGGGGAACCCAAACTTGGCAAAGCCATTGAATAGCAAGGGAAGATGGTTAGATTCTCTTGTGCTCGAGGTAGTCATTGCCTGGCATTTGTATGGAGCAAATAAGGTGCAAATTCCACTAATGGGAGAGGATCTGCTTTTCTATAAATTCTAAATTCTTGCTTTATTATTTAAGTTAAAAAAAACACAATATAAAGAATTATCTAATGTTCTGATTCTGTTTTCAGTTTCATTCTGCATCAGTCAGACTGTATCTCCATCCAGGTCTCTTCTCAGGAATCTGTCAGTTATCTAAATTAATTAGGACTCAACAGTGAGTTCTCCAATTTCAAATAACCTCCCACCCGACCCCCCAACTCCTTTTCCAGCCCCTTCCCCTCACTGCCACTGCTCCCTATCACCAACTGGATTCATTCCTTCCACTGACCAACCAGCTCTTCACCTATCCCCACTTCATCACCCTGCCCCCACCCTCCCCCTTTATCTCCAGCTCCCCCTACACCCACCCCAGTCCTGAAGAAGGGTTACACCCAAAACATCATCTTCTCCACCTCCTGATGCTGCCTGTCATGCTGTGTTCTTCCAGCCTTCTGTCTCTCTAGCTGTCTATAATCGCCAATCAGTGGAAATAGTTTTTCACCATTCACTTTTTTTGTGTGTTTTTGGGCTAAAGGCAAGGATACGTTATGTTTTATTTACTGAAAATAAAATGATGGATTTTCTCCTGAAAGTGAATGCTTTCACAATAGGTGCAGGATTCCAAAGCATTGATGGAGCAGTGAGAAGGAATGACAAATCAGGATGCTGCTTGTTTTGCAGAGCCACTTAGATTTACAAACACTAGGCAATGAATATCTCCAACAGCAGAGTATCTAACCATCTTTCCTTACATGCAATTACTTTACAATCACTGAGTCCCCTATTAAAAACATCCTTGGAATTATCATCGACCAGAACCTGAACCAAACCAGCCAGATTAACATTATGGCTGCAAGAGCAGGTCAGAGGATAGGAATTCTGTGATTCCGCAACAACATTGCTTTTGCACTTTGCAGAGGTCGAGGTTTTTAGGGAAGGTTGTCCTGTTGAAAGTAACTTTACTAAGTTGAGGCAAAATATTCACTAAATTGTACAGAACTGCAGCCACAGTTCATCAGTATCAGAAGGTACCAATAATCCACTGGCTCTGACATTCATCAAGCAAATACTCTCCCTTGGATGTGGTTATGCTATTTTATGTTGAAGCAGCTGTATTAATTCAGGCAAACAAGGAAGATTCCATGACAGTCCAAGTATAGGCGCTGAAGATGATAAATTTTAATGGGGTGAGGTGAGTCATTTGTCGTGCAACACACAGCTGTGTTCTTGCTTTTTACAACACGGCTTGTTTAGTTATGTTTAGAGGTCAATGATGATCTCTAAAATATCAAAGCTGGCTATTTAGCAACAATGCTACCAGTTTAGAGTGAAGAATGATTGCAGCATGAATGCTCTCTGTCATCGTAAACTAAAATGTTAATGATGTCCTTTTATAGACCAGCATTGAATATACCATTATCAGAAGGGTTGCGAATGGAACTGAGCATAGTTCCCTACAATGAACTGAAGCCTCTATTTCCTTTGGAAGATTAGTGACAGTGACTTTGAAATGAATGGCAGGTCACAGCAGCCAGTGCTGGGATGTATGCAGTCTTCAGCAATTAGGGCACAGATGTCTGTGATACCTGCCTGGACAGCATTAGTCTCTTGCAAAAATAGCTCTTGATCATTTTCAGGTAGCTCTGCCTTTGCTTATGGATCCTATGCCAAGGGTATGACCTGATTCTGCCTGCTCCCTGCCATCTGCTTGGCATGTCTGATGGCAGCAGCTCTGCCCTTCTCATAGAAGTTGATGCTCTGTGAGCCATTCAGTCCAATGGGTTCTTATCTTCACTATCAGTCTCCCACGTGGGACCTTATCAAAAGCCTTGCTGAACTCCAAGTAGATTACATCAAAAGCATTGCTCTCATCTACACATCTGGTCACCCCACTGAGAGGTTTAATCAAACTGATCAGACATGACCTCTCCTTAACAAAACCACACTGATTGTTCTTGATGAATCCCTACCTCTCCAAATGCAAATTAATTCTGTCCCTTAGAATTGCTTCTAATAGTTTCTGACTGGCTTGTAGCATCCTGGTCTATCCCTCGTTCCCTTCTTGAATATTCTTACCACATTGGTTTTCCTCTAGTTCTCGGACACTGTTCCTGTGAACTGAAAATGTTTCATCCACCCCTGCTATTTCCTCCCTTGCCTTACTCAACAACCTATTAGGATTTCCCTAATATTTTGACAGCAAAATAGGAACAGTAGAAAGGTATCATTCATAACTCTTTATTATTCATTCAAGAGATGTGGATGTCACAGGCCGGGTAAGCATTTATTGTTCATCCCAATTGCCCTTAGGAAGGTGAAGGGGAACTGCCTCCTTGAAACATTACAGTCTATTTGGTGTAGGTATACCCAGAGCACTGTTAGGGAAGGAGCTCCCACAACTCGTAATGTCTGTTTATTATTTGTTTTCTTAATTAAATTCCATGTACTTTCTGCATCAAGTATTTATCCCAATATATTCAATATTAATCACTTTAATATTATGATGTTAGGTTTTAGCATGTATTTTCTTTCCCATGTCTTTACTCCAAGAGTAAAATTGAAAAGAACTTATACAAGTGTTAAGTCATTTTAGTCGCATTTTATAACATATAAGAATGAAAACGAAGAACCAGCAATAAAACAGAGACTGAGCAATTGCAGGATCAAAACTACCATTGTGTGTATTAACTATAGCATTTGTATAAGCTTTGTAGCTTCACAGCTACTTAACCGAATTCTGAACAAACTTGTAAACTTCAGATTTAGTTTTATTTAAATGCAGTTACCAAACCAAAGAAAGCAACCAACTTTATGACATAGTTACACTTCGTTTTACTAATAGGATTTTAAGAGTAGAGCCAAATAATTCCACAGAGCAGTGAAAGGAATGACATATTCGGCTGACCTGGAGAGGATGCGTGATGCCAGGCGGTGTACTCGGTGGCATCTTCCGCCAGGATCAACTGGGCCAAATGTTCCAGACTACTGGTCGGTCCGTGGTGGGTAGACTCTCTGCCGGAGGAGTTACGGGGGTTCAGCTGGAATACCACCCATCTCCTCTGTCGAGGGGGTCTACCTCGGCCCAGCTGAGGAGTTCTGGCCGGCCAATTGGCAGGATTAGCCCTCCCCAAGTGTCCATGACTTGCACATAACTGCATCAAGCGTTGGGTCTCCTTCCCTCCGATTTGTTAGTTATTGCACCTGTTTGATTGTTACTTTTCTTACTGGTGACGAACTCCTGATTAAAAGTGCATGTATTGGCTCTGGTAACTGCAAATTTTGAATGAGGGCGTGCGTGTGGTGGCAATAGGCATGGCTGTAAAACAAAGACAGCCTGAACTGAAATTAACGTTTTATCAAAAGTGAAGAAAGTTTTATCAATGCTGTTTTATCCAGTGTGAAGAATCCTTTTCACTAAGAATTCAAGTTCTCGATAAATGTCGACAGCTTTCGAGTATAAGAGTCTAGATTAGAGTGGTGCTGGAAAAACACAGCAGGTCAGGCAGCATCCGAGAAGCAGGAAAATCGACGGTTCAGGCAAAAGCCCTACATCAGGAATGGGGCATTCCTGATGAATGGCTTTTGCCCAAAACGTTGATTTTCCTGCTCCTCGGATGCTGCCTGACCTGCTGTGCTTTTCCAGCACCACTCTAATCTAGACTCTGATCTCCAGCATCTGCAGTCCTCACTTTTGACCAGCATTCGAATATAAGGCATCAGCTGAACAGCTGTTGTCTCACCTTCATATAACCACTCAAGGAATCTAAGAACTTCAAACTGCTGATTCTCGATCTTCCTTTTCATAATATACATTCTCTTTATACCTGTATTTGATGCTGCATTTTATTATTTTTCTTGGGATAAGTAAGTAAATAAGATTCCTCTTCTTGCATTTGAGAAAACCTCGTAACTGTTTCTTTAATTTTGAATAATACTACAATTAATGAAATGTTACATAGCTGTGTGTTAAAAGAATTGAATGTATTTATTGTGACGGTTTGAGGGGATACAAAGGGAGAGCCAACTCACTCTTCTTCAACTGGTTGTTAATAGTTCAGAGGTTTACAAACACAAAGTGGAATCTCCAAGTGATCGGGTAACCTACAGACCTGTTACTGTGCAGAAGGAGGATATTCAGCACATCTTGCCTGCACTGGTAACAGGTACAGAGATTGAAAGGATACGACTAGCAATCAGATGAATACCTGCAAATATAGACATATGGTCATACAGCTGTACAGCATGGAAACAGACACTTTGGTCAAACTCACTCATGCCGACTAGATATCCTAAATAAATCTAGTCTCATTTGCCAACATCTGGCCCATATCCCCCTGAAGTGAGATTTGACACAGGGCATGCTGACACAGGGCACACAGACACAAGATGGCCACTGAGTCATTACATGGAAAAGTACAGCTAAGCACACACAGATACTGCCTGAGGCCAACAGGATACCAGCACAATAGACACAGAATATAGATAATTAGTTTAAAGTGGGTGGGGGAAAGAATACACATCAATAACATCTACTGCCACCAAAGTGTCTTAGCCCAGTTACCATCTTCAATAGAAATGTTAACTACCTGATACTGCTTGTGTACAAGCGTTAATACATGGAAAATTATAGGCCAATTAGCCTAACCTCGGTTGTTGGTAAAATTCTAGAATCCATCATTAAGGATGAGGTTTCTAAATTCTTAGAAGAGCAGAGTCTGATTAGAACAAGTCAACATGGATTTACTAAGGGGAGGTCATGCCTGACAAACCTGTTGGTATTCTTTGAAGAGGTGACAAGTAGGTTAGACCAGGGAAACCCAGTGGATGTGGTCTATCTAGACTTCCAAAAGGCCTTTGATAAGGTGCCACACAGGAGGCTGCTGAGCAAGGTAAGGGCTCATGGTGTTCGAGGTGAGCTACTGGGATGGATTGAGGATTGGCTGTCTGACAGAAGGGCAGAGAGTTGGGATAAAAGGTTCTTTTTCAGAATGGCAGCCGGTGACGAGCGATGTCCAGCAGGGTTCAGTGTTGGGGCCACAGCTGTTCGCATTATATATTAATGATCTGGATGAAGGGACTGGGGGCATTCTAGCGAAGTTTGCCGATGATACGAAGATAGGTGGACAGGCAGGTAGTACTGAGGAAGTGGGGAGGCTGCAGAAGGATCTAGACAGTTTGGGAGAGTGGTCCAGGAAATGGCTGATGGAATTCAACGTGAACAAATGCGAGGTCTTGCACTTTGGCAAAAAGAATAAAAGCACAGACTACTTTCTAAACGGTGAGAAAATTCGTAAAGCCAAAGTACAAAGGGATCTGGGAGTGCTAGTCGAGATTCTCTAAAGGTCAACATGCAGGTTGAGTCTTTGATTAAGAAAGCGAATGCAATGTTGTCACTTATCTCAAGAGGGTTGGAATATAAAAGCACCATTGTGCTACTGATACTTTATAAAGCTCTGGTTAGGCCCCATTTGGAGTACTGTGTCCAGTTTTGGTCCCCACACCTCAGGAAGGACATACTGGCACTGGAGCATGTCCAGCGGAGAGTCACACGGATGATCCCTGGAATAGTAGGTCTAACATATGAGGAACGGCTGAGGATCCTGGGATTGTATTCATTGGAGTTTAGAAGATTAAGGGGAGACTTAATAGAGACGTACAAGATAATACATGGCTTGGAAAGGGTGGACGCTAGGAAATTGTTTCCGTTAGGTGAGGAGACTAGGACCCGTGGACACAACCTTAGAATTAGAGGGGGTCATTTCAGAACAGAAATGCGGAGACATTTCTTCAGCCAGAGAGTGGTGGGCCTGTGGAATTCATTGCCGCAGAGTGCAGTGAAGGCCGGGACGCTAAATGTCTTCAAGGCAGAGATTGATAGATTCTTGTTGTCTCGGGGAATTAAGGGCTACGGGGAGAATGCGGGTAAGTGGAGTTGAAGTGCCCAGCAGCCATGATTGAATGGCGGAGTGGACTCGATGGGCCACGACCAATTACTGCAGCAATGGACTTCTTCGTAGCCGCTGGAACTGACAATGACTCGGTAACATTCCTCTGAAACTGACAATGATTCTGTAATGTTTTCTGTAAACAGACCATGCTGCACCAACAAAGACCCGATACCTGGACCATTATACCATGAAATATATAAAACATTGTGGCATGTGCTCCGAGGGGGAGAGAAGGCTCGTAGCTGCCAGCCGTGCTGCCAGACGTCCCTCTCTCTCCCTGGAGCTCTGGGTTCTTTGTACAATAAACTCCGTCATTGAATCCCAATTCTGACTCCAAGACTGGTGATTTCCCCACAACAACTGGCATAGTCGGCAGGATCACTTATTCCAGGTGCTCTGGTCAAAGGCCACGATCGGGGAGCTGGGGTAAGAGACATTTTGATTCTGCAAACAGGAAGAGTTAGACCAGGCCAAAGACACAGTTTAAAAGGGTATACCATTGTCACGTGTAACTTGTGCGATAGTAATGGGTTGAGTATAAGTGCATGTCTGTGGAGTGTCACTGGGAAAGTGTGCTAACTGGTGTGATAACCAGCTGCTTATGCTGAAACGACCCAAGGACAAGGTAATGCCTGCCTCAAAAACCCTGCCCTAAGCCGGCTGTTGAGAGGGGTAGCCCTTCCCATGTGATGGTTGGGATTTGGAGTAGGCATTGAGGTGCCAAGGGCACTAGGAGTTGTGAAGTAAAAGTGGCAAAGTCAGGTAACATTGGACTCTGTAGGGGCGAGCAATGCAGAGTCCGTTTAGAGCCTGGTCGAAGGTTGGCTGCTGTCCGTTATTGTGTTTTAAATTGAAGTGGTGAGGAAAAGGAGCTGATCACTCTGACCAAGAGTCAAACTCCAGTGGAGCAGCATGTTACTGAGGTGGGGAGCATGGACTCTGTGAGTAACCGTGATATCCTGTCAGTCCACAGTAAAATGACAGAGCTTGAATAGTGGCAGTGGCTGGGAGGGTAATAAGACCCCCGGTAGACAGTACAGCAGGCTAGAGGTAGGTTTCTGGGCCTCGTCAGTGGTGTTGGAACAGAAGAGATGGCCGGGAAGTAGAAGAGTCCGGGTAAAGAGCGTACCCTATTCAGCCAACATTCCCAGCTAACCCATCAATACCGACTTGTACTGGTGGTCGGGAGGGTAGAGAAGTTTCACCAATAGGGAGCCCACCTTTTTAGGAGGCTGCTATGGCCATATGCACAGAGCTGGGACAGTATTAGTGGCCAGGGGGTAGAGAAGTCCCACTGGTTAAGAACACTTTTCTGTTGGTGGTATCGGGGGTGGGGGGGGGGACACAATCTGTGAGGTGGCAGATCAGGGTTTTAAAGGGGATACTGCAGACTCCCTTATTGAGAAATACAAGACAGACAGACTAGCGCTGACAGAACAGATGAAGAAAGGGGGTTGAGACCCATCCCTGACATTAGTACAGCAGCGGAATTGGATTGACAAAGAAAAATGAAGTAAAACTAAAAAGATAGGGGTAATGTTAGAGCACCAATTTGCGGGCCTAATTGAACAAGAATGAATTAATGAGCTGGAAGATAGGATAAAGGAGCTAGAGCAAGGATTAGAAAAAGTACAGGAGGAAAGGGAGATTCTCCCCTCCTACAAAACTGTACAGCAGGGACCAACTGCTCCCTCAGCACAGCAGAAAGTGCAAGAATATAATCTAGCGCCAATCACTTGAGGGGGAACAGAGTTTGCAGCCAAAAGCAAACAATAAACCCTTTATCCAGGGGGAATGGCAACAGATCATGGCCTTCCTGGGCAAATTACAGCCCCAAGTACAAACATGAGGTTCTGGGAAGAACTAGATAGTATATGGGTAGGGCACCAACTGCACGTGAGGGATAGATACCAGCTGGTCTGGGCAGCTTGCCCAGCGGACAACTGGAGATGGGTAGCTGGCAGACCCGAAGAGATCCAGCGGGTGTAAGGAAATGCTCCCATGAATTGGAGCAAAATCACGACCACTAAACAGCTGAAAGGGGAAGGAGCCTCTGAGTATGGGGATACCAGGAGTGCTCTCTAGTGCCCATCAATCCATCCTGAAAATGGGAGTGATAATGTCCCAAAATTATGATAACCTGGTAGAGGTGGCTAGCAGGGTGCAGGAGGCAGAAGCTCCCGCAATAAAAACAAAACCCGACAGAGCAGCCTACCGGAACGGAGATGAAGGCAGAAGCAAATTATCCTGTCACAGGGACACTACCAGAGACTGTAGAGCCCCACAGGCAGAGAATAGGATAAGGAACAACGTAAAGTACTGCAGCCACTGCAACAGAGCAGGGCATACAGAGGCAGGGTGCTGGGAAAAGCATGGAGTCTCCCAAACACCAGCCAGAATACCGCGGAAACACGGGACTTCCAAGGTCCACAGAGGTGACAACCAGCTACCCCTGTTCATAAGGGAAAGAGAGAGGGGAGGATTTACATGCCCGCAGTAGTTGGAGGTGGAAAGTGTGAAAGGTTGGTAGACACAGGAATAGCCATATCTATCACCAACTTACCGTTACCCCACACAAACAAAATGATCCACCTTACCAGGGTAGGAGGAGATAATACATTGCTTACTTAAGCGAGACTACCCTCGTGGAAATCAACGACATATATTTCCCTGTGAGATTTTATGTACGCCATAATAATGAAGGCACCATAATGGGTAACAATCTCATGAAGGAATACGAAGTCTTAACTGACTGTGCAAAAGGAAAATTTGATCTGGCCGAAACAGGATGGTCAAAAGATCGAGACCAGGAGCCTTACAAGTCACCTGAAGACGATTAAAGTAGATACAGCCACCAGTAGGGACTGTCACCTCGAAAAGGGGGGACTCGGAGCCATCTGCACCTCCATCCCTGAGGCATAGGCAGAGACAAAGTGAGACACAGGTTTAGTCAAGATAGACCCTACAATGGTGCCCAGATCTGAGCATAAGCCCCACCAGGAGTATCTAATCAAGCCTGAAGCAGAGAAAGCAGTTGTGGAGATAGTGAAAGGACTAGTGAAACAGGGAATCCTGAGAGAAACCACAAGTACAGCCAATTCCCCAACATGGCCAGTAATAAAGCCTGATGGGAGCGACAGACTCACCATTGACTATACAAGGCTAAACAAGGTCACCTCCAAATTTCATCCTATTGGAGCAGACTCCTCCACAATTCTAAATGAATTGGCCCTTGAGCACAAAAGTTTCACAGAATTAGACATAGCCAATGGATTCTGGTCCATCCCACTATAACCTGCATCCCTGAATAAATTCACCTTTACAGTAAGGGACTGGCAGTACACATGGACTCACCTACCACAAAGGTTCCACAACAGCCCCACTATTTATTACAGAGTGATGAGGGACATCCTCAACAAAATAGATGTACCAGAAGGAAGCAATGCCATACCCCAATATGTGGACGATATCCTTACTGCTTCAGTGTCTGAATCAGGACACCAGGAAGCTTTATACCCCGTGTTGCACGAGCTGGCAGCTGCAGGGTTAAAGTCAGCCCTACATAAGCACAAATTGGACAAGCACAAGTCCTATACCTGGGACACCTTATATCCCAGGGACTCAAGGAAATGCCAAGTGATTGAATGAAGGCAATTCAGAAAATACTATGATCCGTTACTGTAAGGAGAGTCAAAAAGGTCTTGGGGTTATTTAACTATAGCCGGAGCTTTATACCAGAGTTCACAAAATTGGCTGAACTGATTCAAAAACTAACCAAAGGGGCAAGCCCATCCTGGAAAGTGTGACCTGGGGACCAGAACAGGAAGAGGTTTACAGTGAGCGAAAAGCTCGGTTAATATCAGCCCCCAGGCTGCCAGATCTCAGTAAGGTCTTCCACATACATTGCAATAGTGAGGGAGGATTTCACTCTGCAGTGGTCACACAGGGCCACCGTGGCAGGAGAAGACCCAGAGGGCATCCCTCTACCACAGAAGGGCCAGTAGTCACTGGGCTGCCCAGATGCAGAGCCGCCTTAGACTGTGCTGCTTGGGTTGTGAGGGTCAGCGAACCCATAGTAATGGCAGGGAATGTCATCCTCCAAACCAAACACACCTGAGTGGAAATGTTAAACACTGGAAAGCTGAGGGCCTTTTCCAATATAAGAAGGGCAAAGTGGAAGGCAGCTCTCCTACCACCAAGTCAGTCCGTGGTACTAGTTAGGGATACGGGAGAAAACCCACCCGAGAGAATTCAGGACACAGGGGAACCACACAATTACTGACACTGTATGGAGATGAAGATAGGGGTAGGGTAAAGGATACCCCCCGAGACAAAGCCAAGGTGATCCTCTTCATGTATGGGTCACGGAAATATATAGTGGGGTTGCCCTGCACAGGATGGGCTGTGGTAAACAATAAACTAGAGGCAGATATGTCAGCAAGGATTGATGGACGTCAGTCCGCATAAGTAGTAGAGATAGTAGTACTAACCAAAGCATTTGAGCTGTCGAAGGGGAGAATTGTGAACATTTATATAGATAGGCAATATGCCTCTGGGGCTGTACATGACTACATGGTTGCATGGGGGAGAAGAGGGTTCACCACCGCTGGGGGAACCCCCATCAAACACCAGTCAAGAATCCAAGCACTGCTGAGCACCAGCGAACAGCCAAAAGAGGCTGCAGTAATAAAAATCAAAGTGTACCTAAAGGAGCCAGGGAAAGAGAGTCCAGGCTGGCTGCAATGTAAAGGGAACCAAGCCGCAAACCGAGCAGCCCAGCAAGCCTTATAGCAGGAAATCGTCGATGAGGTTCCAATAATAACAACAGAACTAATGGAAGATGCCATTCACATACAGCAGCTGTAGGAGGACACCCCGCAGGAAGGGGAAAGAGAGATGGAAACTGCAAGGAGCACTTAAAGGGGAGGACGGTGTCTGGAGGCAAGTGCACAAGGTGGTAGCACCAGCGTGCAGACAAAACACCTTGCTCAAACTGCACCACGGGCTCTTACATACAGGCAGGGAAGCTATGATAGCAAGTCAAGGGAATGGGAAGGGATATAGCCAAACATTGCCACAGATGCGTGGTTTGCACACAGCACAACCCAGGTAGACACATAAAAGTTAGGATGGGTCACCGACCAAGGCCGGGGAGCCTGGGAACACCTCCAAATGGATTTCACAGGGCTACTACCACCTTCTGTGGGAAAATATACTGCCTGGTCATCAGGGGTTCACCTTGTGATTAGAGGCATTCCCCACCGAAAACTATACTGTTACTGCTGTAGCCTGGTAATCCCGAGGTGGGAGGGGGAGGAATACCCCCACAGATCGACTCTGATCAAGGGACACATTTCACAGGCAAAGTTATGAAAATTGTATGCTGGTATTAGGGATAAAACAAAACGTTCATATCTCCTTTCACCCCCAGAGCTCAGGGATGGTAGAGGGAATGAACAAAACCCTTAAAAAATGCTTTAGCTAAGGCCGTACAGACACCAGAGAGGACACGGGCCAAAGTGCTGCCAGCCACACTAATGAAATTAAGAGCCATCACGAATCAGGCAACTGGACTAACACCTTACAAATTAATGACCGGATGAGCAATGCATTACCAGAGACCATGATAAAAGGTAGAACCAATGTAGGTTTGCTAAAAGACAAAATTTGGAGATATGTACTGGAATTAAGCACCCAACTAAAAGGGATGCAAACATTGGTAACTGAGAGACAAGAGCAAAAGGACAAGACAGGGGAATTCGAAACCTTCCGTGAGGTGCCAGCAGCTGGGAGCCATGTCCTCGTACGAATTCTGCCTGACAAACCAGGTTTTGCCCCAAAATGGAATGGGCCATACGAAGTTATAATCAGTGGGGACACCTGTGCCTGTACTGGACCCAATTTAAATCGTATAAGGACTCCTGCAAATGAACTAATTATGATTGACCAAGCCTCCAGGCACAGACAGGAACTGCGAGCAAGACAATAACTAAGGGGAGAGCACTGAGACCACAACAAAGCAAACCACCTAGAGGCACGGATCAAACTGCTGACAAGACACAGAAATCACCTACTGTTGCCGACTTCAAGGTACCATTGTAAAAAAAAGGGACACTGACTATTAACCTCATTTAACTTTAATCATGTACATACTCAAGTATATATTACTGTTTCTAAATGTTGTGATAGCCGGAAGCCTGTCAGGATTTGAGGATAACCCCTTTTACAAAACCCACCTAAGTTTACATGGGAACCGAACTGTCTGTTACCCACTGGTGCAACCAGTCGAATCCCTATTTGTGGCCACCCCTGTGTGCATCCCTCGCGACTTATACACAATAGATACCTTGGGCGCGCCATGTAAGGTACAGCTAGGAAAATAAATAAGGAGACTCCAGGGTAGGTCTGTGGAATTGGTCATGTCCACTGGCCCATAGGGTCAGGCACCCCAACAGAGGGAGGGGAAGACCTATTTAAACATCCCTGATTACCCACTCTGTTTCATGGGGTAGGGATGGAGATGTATTTATGCCTTGGTATCTAGAAACAGTTCATGCATGCAGACAAAATGTACTCACCAGCACTGTACAATCACCCGAAGATAACTTACCTGCACCTGCAGCGAATGGGCATGCTTGAACGCGACCACGGGAAGACAGTTTATATGTGGACAGTGCAATGGCACTCACATATCTTTGGTGGGGAGGGCAGCAGGGGTCGTCAGCGCTAAAAACCAAAACGACATTGAGTGTGGATTGACAAGCTTAGGGAACAATACACCAAAGGCTCTACAAGCAACCAATGGTGAATTGGTTGAACTCAGATTTTACGCACAGCAGACACATTACATGGTGGATTATCAGTCAGCCCAGTAAAGGGGAGTATGTACAAATCATTTGTGACAGTGTATAACCCATGTCATTAAAGATACTTACAATATTACACAGGCGATCAAAAATATTAGGGACCAGCTAGGTGACTTCAGACAAGGAGCAGCAGGAGGAGAGAGCTGGCTAGAATGTCTGATAGGCAAATCCTGGGGACCCTATTTGGCACACGGGATTACTCTCCTTATATCACTCATACTGGTATTCTGCCGAGGCCTTGGGTGTATAACCTTTGCCGTAAGGTGCTCCTGAAGCGGGCCGTGCCAGGAGCAAGTGTCACCACAGAAGAGCCCCCAGCGAAACTCACACTCCTTGACACCCCTCAATCTGGGGAGACCTTAGAAAAGGTCTACCTCCATATGTGAGTTGGGTGGCCTGCGGGAGATCTCTGAAGTCACCTCTTTGACCACAAAAGGGAGAGTGAAGTGGGAGTTGACACAGGGCATGCTGACATGGGGCACACAGACACAAGATGGCCACTGCAAAGCACACACAGATACTGCCTGAGGCCAACAGGATACCAGCACAATAGACACAGAACATAGATAATTAGTTTAAGGTGGGTGGAGGAAAGAATACACATCAGTAACATCTACTGCCCACCGAAGTGTCTGAGCCCAGTCACCACCTTCAATAGAAATGTTAACTACCTGATACGGCTTGTGTACAAGTGTTAATACCTTAGATTTGTAAAACGATCTTCCTTCTCAGGAAGAACGATCACGACCAATTACTGCAGCAATGGACTTCTGTGTAGCCGCTGGAACTGACAATGACTCGGTAACATTCCTCTGAAACTGACAATGATTCTGTAATGTTTTCTGTAAACAGACCATGCTGCACCAACAAAGACCCGATACCTGGACCATTATACCATGAAATGTATAAAACATTGTGACATGTGCTCCAAGGGGGAGAGAAGGCTCATAGCTGCCAGCCGTGCTGCCAGACGTCCCTCTCTCTCCCTGGAGCTCCGGTTTCTTTATACAATAAACTCCGTCATTGAATCCCAATTCTGACTCCGAGACTGGTGATTTCCCCACAACACCTCTAAATCCTTCCTATTCATATACCCATCCAGTTGTCTTTTAGATGTTGTAATTGTATCAGCCTCCACCACTTTCTCTGGCAGCTCATTTCGTACATGCACCATCCTGTGTGTGAAAAAATTGTCCCTTAGGTCCCTTTTAAATCATTCCCCTCTCACCTGAAATCTATGCTGTCAACTTCTGGACTCCCCCACCCCAGGGAAAATCCTGTGGCTATTCACCCTATTAATGCCCCTCATGATTTTATAAACCTCTATAAGTTCATTCGTCAGCCTCCGAGACTCTAGGGGAAATAGCCCCAATCTATTCAGTCTCTCCCTATAGTTCAAACCCTCCAACTCTGGCAACATCCTTGTAAATCATTTCTGAACCCTTCAATTTTTACAATGTCCTTCCTATAGGAAAGAGACCAAAATTACACACAGTATTCCAGAAGTGGCCTAACCAATGTCCTGTACAGCTGCAACATGAACTCCCAACTCCTGTACTCAATACTCTGAACAAATGCCTTCTTCACCAACCTATCTACCTTGAGACTCTACTTTCAAGGAACTATGAAGCTGCACTCCAAGGTCTCTTTGTTCAGCAACACTCCCCGGAACTTTACGATGAAGTGTTAAGTCCTGCCTGGTTTGCTTTTCCGAAGTGCAGCGCCTCATATTTACCTAAATTAAACTCCATCTGCCACTCCTCAACATATTGGCCCATCTGATCAAGATCCCATTGTAATTTGAGGTAACCTTCTGCACTATCCACTACACCTCCAATTTTGGTGTCATGCAAACTTACTAATTATCCCTCCTATGTTCATATCTGAGGCATTTATATAAATGACAAAACGTAGTGGACTCAGCACCGATCCTTATGGCACACCACTGGTCACAAGCCTCCAGTCTGAAAAGCAATCCTCCACCATCACCCTTTGTCCAGAGCTAGTTCTCTATCCAAATGGCCAGTTCTCTCTGTATTCCATGTGACCTAACCCTGCTAACCAGAGAACCACGAGGAACCTTGTCGAACATATTGCTGAAGTCCATATAGGTCACATTCACTGCTCTGCCCTCATCACTCCTCTTCAAAAACCTCAGTCATGGAATAGTGGAATAATGGAAAAGGAGAATTGGATGAAACCAAGTTAAAATGGGATTGGAGGGGGAATCTAAGATGGCTGCAATCTGAGAGGATCTCATTGCAGAGCTTCGCATCGCAGCAGGAGCGGGACAGTCCTTTAAGCCACCCAACCCAGGTCATCAGGATTTCTTGCAGCGTTGGAAAGATCGTGGAGCCCCAAGAAACATTTAAAGATTGACTTACCTGTATTTTCAGCTGTCCAGAAATGCCTAAAAAGGGAGGAGGAGCATCTGAGACCGGGCCTGCAGCTCAGCCTGCAGCAGCCTCGGAGCAGATTACTCTCCAGGACCTGGTGAACCAGCTCTCGAAATCTCGCGAGATGTTGGGGAAACAGATTGAAGAGAAGCTGGCTCCAGTCTCTCTCATGCTGCAGAAGCATGAGCAGCAGCTGGGAGACCTGGAGAAGAGGACGGATGAGGTGGAGCACAGGGTCACAGTGGTGGAAGCTGATGCCAGTTCATTCAAAGAAGAGATGCAAGCCCTGAAGACACAGGTTTGTAATTTGCGTGACCAAGTGAATGATCTTGAAAACAGGGGCAGGAGAAAAAACATTTGGATCATCGATCTGCCTGAGGGTAAGGAAGGTGAGCTGCCCACGGAATTTGTTGAAGATTAGCTTCCGAAATTCCTTGACTTAGAGACTGACATGAGAGGATTGAAGATAGAGAGGGCTCACCGGGTCGCAGCACGGAGGTCAGGTCTGGGTCAACGCCCTCATCCTTTCCTGGTGTGGTTCCATCATTACTGGGATAAGGAGAGAGTCATGGAGGCTTCCAGACTCCAGGGGAAGGATCCAAAGGCCCTAATTTATGAGGGGTCTAAGATCATGTTTTCTCAGGACTTTTCAGCGGCAGTGATCCAGAAACAAAAATCGTATGATGGTGTCAAGAGAAGATTGAAGGAGCTTGGGATTCAGTACTCCCTGAGATATCCGGCAGTGCTTCGGATCACCTTAGATGGATCCATGCATCTCTTTGACACATCGGAGAAGGCAAGAGATTTTGTGGACAAACCAACCTAATTTAAACAATTGTAGTATGTATAAATATTGTTGCTTGGGTATGCGTTTATCATTCTGTAAAAGAAATGGAGGAAATCCGGTTGGAGCTTTGTTTTTCCCCTTTTTTTTCCTCTATTGATAATAATTTGGTTCACACTATGTCTGGCGGTGATTAAGATGTACATTTTAAATTTCTAAGTTAGGACATACCTAAGGATGGGTGGGGTATTTATTCCACCTTTTTTTTAATAAAAGAATGTTTTTTTATTCATATTGATATTCTATGGGGTGTTTATTCTTTTTAGCTTGTGCTTGCGATGCGGCTCTAGCTGGGAGAAGTGAAGGTGGTTGAGATGGTTAGATGCCTATTTATGGGCAGTTTGGGACGGGTAGTTGCCCCGTCCGAGCAGGGGGTGAGTTCCCCTACTCAGCGCTATTGGCGCTTTATATGTTGATTTGTTTTCTGGTTTTTGTTGTTTTTTATTTTTAATAATTTTGTATGTTTGTTAAATGTAGTGGTTTTAGTTTATGTAGTTTTTATATTTGGTGGACCATGCGACACTAAGGCTCAGCAATTTGTGGTTCGGGTTCCTCCTCTCTGGAATTTAAATGTAATTGCAGAAGATTATGGCTAATGATTTGATTAAATGGTGTATCTGGAATATCAAGGGAAGTCACTCACCAATTAAGAGGAAGAAGGTACTCTTGAGTCTTAGAAAGAGGTGGATATCGCTTTGTTACAGGAGACACATTTGGAAGACAAAGAGCATCTGAAATTACAGCAGAATGGCTTTGACCGAGTTTATTTTTCATCATTTAATACCAGAAGTAGGGGAGTGGCTATATTGGTAAGGAAAAATCTCTCATTTAAATTGTTGGAATGTGTTAAAGACACATACGGGAGGTTTATAATTCTTAAAGCCTTAATAAATGGGGAAGAATATGGCATTTTAAATGTTTATTGTCCCCCAGCTCATCCTCTTAAATTCTTGGTAGCTGCTTTTTCTAAACTGATAAGTCTCAAGTCTCGGCACATCATTATAGGGGGAGATTTTAACTGCCTCATGGACCCCACAGTAGACAGGTTGCCTAAAGGCCCTTTGATACCCACTGTATAAACTAAACAGTTATTGGGTTTGTGTGGGGAATTAGGATTGGTGGACGTCTGGAGTTGTCTCCACCCTACAGGTAGGGATTTCATGTTTTTCTCCAATCCGCACAAATGTCACACGAGGATTGATTTTTTTCTGACCCGTGCGGTAACCCTGGATCTGGTGGCATCCTGTACGATTGGTAATATTGCCATCTCTGATCATGCTCCAGTGTACCTCCTGGTTAAAATTAAGGATGTTACAGTGGATTCAAGGTACTGGCGAATGGACCCCTTTATTCTCATGGACAGCAAGTTTGTGGAGTATTTCTCTAGGGAATTTCAGGCATTCCTAGACATCAACATAGGTTCGGTTGATAGCTCATCCGTTCTCTGGGAAACTGCCAAAGCTTATGCCAGGGGGTTAGTTATTTCATATTCTACAAGTAGGAAGTGGCAGAAGGGTGAGCAGCAACATCTCCTTGAAGCACGGTTGGAGGCAGCCGAGAAGGCCTATTTTGACAGACCCTCGTTGGTCAAACTACAGATAATTACGGCACTGCAGTCTACACTAAATTCCGTGCTCACACAGACAGCAAGGAAGGAGCTGGCTTTTGCAAAGCAAAGGTTATACGAGCATGGTGACAAGCCAGGCAAATACTTAGCATACCTTGCCAGAAAGAGAAGTGCCCCACAAACCATTACAGTGATTTAGGAAAGGGTCTGGGAACCTAACGTGATTCTAAAAAGATTAATGTGGCGTTCCAGAGATTCTACTCTAAGTTATATCAGTCTGAGAATTGTGAGGAGGGGCAGGCCAAAATGGAATCCTTTTTTAGAGATCTGAAGTTCCCGGGTGTGACTCCCGAACAACAGTCCTTTCTCAATGCCCCATTATCAGAACAAGAAGTGCAGGAAGCTGTGAGGCAGCTTCAGAGTGGAAAGGTGCCCGGTCCTGATGGACCTCCCAGTGAATTCTATAAGGAATTTATAAGTATACTGTCAGGTCCGATGCTGAATATGTTTAATGATTCATACAGTCATGTTTGTCTCCCACCATCTCTGAGAGAGGCCAATATTTCACTTATCCTTAAAAAAGGGAAGGATACGGAAGACTGTGCTTCATACAGGCCCATCTCGCTCTTAAATGTGGACTTTAAGATCCTCTCTAAGGCTCTCGCGTTAAGGCTGGAGACTGTGTTACCCTTATTACTAAAGAGGATCAGACGGGCTTCATAAAGGGTCGCAGATCCTCCAATAACGATAGGAGGCTGCTTAACGCAATTCAAGAATGCCAACACCAGTCAATACAGGGATTGGTGATTTCTTTAGATGCAGAGAAGGCCTTTGACCGAGTTAAGTGGCTGTACCTTTTCTATACTCTAGACCGGTTTGGTCTGGGCGAAGTTTTCATAAGATGGGTAAAGGTTCTCTACAGTGTACCTCTCACAGCGGTCATTACCAACGGGGTACGATCAAACAATTTTGATATTTCTAGGGGCAGCTGGCAGGGCTGTCCCCTTTCACCATTACTTTTTACGTTGGTGATTGAACCGTTGGCAGAGGCCATTCGTGGGGATCTCAATGTATCAGCTCCAGAAGTGGGCTCAAAATTACATAAGATCTCGCTGTATGCAGATGATGTTCTAATTTTCTTGACAAATCCAGCAGTCTCAGTGCCTTGCCTGATACAATGCATTCACGCGTTGGCGCTTTTTCAGGGTATAAGATTAATTTTGCTAAATCAGAGGCTATGCCTATGGGTGGTCTTACGAAAGAGTTGGCTAATGAGAGTGACTATAAATTCCCATTTAGGTGGCCACAGGGGGGGTTTTGTGTATTTGGGCATATTCGTCACTCCAGTTCTGGATTGGCTGTTCAAAGCCAATTTTACTCAATTATTTGAAAAAATTAAACAAGATCTCCAAAGATGGGAGGCACTTCCAGTCTCATGGTTGGGTCGGATAGCACTTATTAAGATGAATATTCTCCCTTGTTTGCTATACCCTACACGGATGCTCCCTCTGATTTTCAATAAACAAACACTCAGGAGACTGAACAGTTGGTTCAGCTCCTTTATCTGGCACCGTAAACAGCCCCTCATTAAATTAGCCAAACTGCAGTTGCCTCACAGATTAGGGGGAGTAGACCTTCCGGACATTAAAAATTACCAATTAAGCTCGCTTTTGACCTACATAAGTGATTGGGTTTGTGGGGACCCTCCTTCAATATGGCTAGATATCGAAGTCTCCCAGACAAGGTGCCCCCTTACCAGTTTGCTGTTTTTGGACAAGGTGAGGACAGTTAGGGAATATTGCCATAACCCAATAGTCATCAATAGTGTTAAAGCATGGAGGGCAATTCGGCAGAGGGAAGGTAATATTGGCAAAACATCTTTGTTTACACCTTTAGTGGGTATGCTGAGTTTTCAACCAGGTATGATAGATTTAGGATCTAAACATTGGGCAGCTACGGGTATATCTTGCACGGGTGATTTATTTGAGGGAGATGTAATGATGTCCTTCGATCAGTTAGTACAGAAGTACGAGTTACCTAATAGAGACCTCTTTCGTTTTTTTCAAGTTAGGGATTTTATTCAAAAAAAGACCACACTTTTGACTGATCCCTACAAATCTGACATAGAAAGAGGGGCTAAGAGTACACTCTCTGTCAGTACTCTATATCACCAATTGGGGGGTGCCACCTCAGATGAGTCTGATCGACTGTGCAAGATGTGGGAAAGAGAGCTAGGTGTTGAAGTTTCTTCAGAGGCATGGGAGGATATTTGGGAGAATGCAAAGAAGATATCAATTTCAAAGTTTAGGAGAAGATTTGTAGCTCGGGTGCTCGTTGTTGGGTTCTGTTCGCCGAGTTGGGAATTTGTCTTGCAAACGTTTTGTCCCCTGTCTAGGTGACATCCTCAGTGCTTGGGAGCCTCCTGTGAAGCGCTTCTGTGCTGTTTCCTCCGGCATTTATAGTGGCCTGTCTCTGCTGCTTCTGGTTGTCAGTTCCAGCTGTCCGCTGTAGTGGCTGGTATATTGGATCCAGGTCGATGTGTTTGTTGATAGAGTCTGTGGATGAGTGCCATGCCTCTAGGAATTCCCTGGCTGTTCTCTGTTTGGCTTGCCCTATAATGGTAGTGTTGTCCCAGTCGAATTCATGTTGCTTGTCATCTGTGTGTGTGGCTACTAAGGATAGCTGGTCGTGTCATTTTGTGGCTAATTGGTGTTCATGGATACGGATCGTTAACTGTCTTCCTGTTTGTCCTATGTAGTGTTTTGTGCAGTCCTTGCATGGGATTTTGTACACTACATTGGTTTTGCTCATATTGGGTATCGGGTCCTTCGTTCTGGTGAGTTGTTGTCTGAGAGTGGCAACAACTCACCAGAACGAAGGACCCGATACCCAGCATAAGCAAAACCAACATGGTGTACAAAATCCCATGCAAGGACTGCACAAAACACTACATAGGACAAACAGGAAGACAGCTAACAATCCGTATCCATGAACACCAACTAGCCACGAAACGACACGACCAGCTATCCTTAGTAGCCACACACACAGATGACAAGCAACATGAATTCGACTGGGACAACACTACCATTATAGGGCAAGCCAAACAGAGAACAGCCAGGGAATTCCTAGAGGCATGGCACTCAGTCACAGACTCTATCAACAAACACATCGACCTGGACCCAATATACCAGCCACTACAGCGGACAGCTGGAACTGACAACCGGAAGCGGCAGACAGGCCACTATAAATGCCGGAGGAAACAGCACAGAAGCGCTCCACAGGAGGCTCCCAAGCACTGAGGATGTCACCTATTCAGGGGACGCAACGTTTGCAAGACAAATTCCTAGCTCGGCGAACAGAACCACAACAAGATATCAATTTGCTATAGGACCCATGCTTTACAGCTGAAGATTCTCCACAGGGTCCACTTAGCCCCAGACCGTTTGTCAAAATTTAAACCAGGGGTATCTTCAGCATGTCCCAAGTGCAAGGTCTGGATGGGTACTCTTACCCATTGTCTTTGGACTTGTGACAGGCTTCAAACATATTGGAGCGCTATGGTGGGTGCAATGGAGAGGATTTTAGGTGTAGGGGTGGAGATGGACCCTATTTTGCTCCTTTTGGGCCTACCCATTGTATTTCCTGCAGACTCACATAAGGAAACACTTTTCAATATTCTTACATTCTGTGCAAGGAAGAATATCTTGCTAGGTTGGATATCCGAAAACCCCCCAGGCTGTCGGGTTGGCGGAAGATTGTTATGGAGCTTATTCCCCTGGATTTTCTCACAAATATGGTACGCCACAAAACTGAGAACTTTTACAAGACATGACAACCATTTTTGAAATACCTGGACACAGATTTATCTGCCACACTAACAAGGGCTTTTATATAGCCGGAACGATTGTGTTTCATGAGTCCAATATCCAGGGAGGAGGTACTGTGAATGTATGAGTGTTTCGTTTGGCTGGGCTGAGTTATTACTATTTATTTGTTTGTTGGTAGGTATTTATTTATTTAGTTAAATAGCGAGTTTAGGTTTTTCTTTAATTTTATACTTCTCTATATATGTTTATAGATTCGTATAGGAGGGTGGGTTAGGGAATTTTTTTTATTATTTGAGTTTAGTTTTGCACTATTTTTGTACTGTTTTGAATTGCATTGTTTTGTATTTGTTGTAATATTTTAAAATCTATTTTTTCTTAATAAAAATATATTATTAAAAAAAGCACAAACTGGAATTCGGGACAATCCAAGTGTTGAAAATAGTGCACTTCATAAATTAAAGCATCAAACTGAAAAAAAAAAGGGGGTTGGAGGCAAATGTAGCAATGTGAAGTAGAACTGACAATTATGAAGAAAGGTCACTGGACCAGAAACATTAACTGATTTATCTCCACAGATGCTGCTAGACTTGCTGAGATTTTTCCAGTAATTTCTGTTTTTGTTTCCTGAACTTAGCATGCAGGTAGGAAAAGCATGTCGAACAAGCGATGCAGGAAAATTCAACGGGAATTCCAGAAGTTAGCAAGGCTTTCTGCCCATATCATGCTGGCCTGGAAGCAGCATGTAATACACAAAGAAAGGTGAATTTGACAACAAAATCTAGCAAAATTTGACAAATGGTATTTATCTGCAAAAAGTGTAAAACCCCCAAGTAGCTTTATTCCTGAAGATCAAACGGCATTCATCTTGTAGTTGTGGATTCTTTATACTGTACTTACTTGCGTCTTCTGATTGTCTGCAAAGAAAGTTTACGAACTTTGGCTCGGTTTAGTTTTTGTTCCTCTGATAATCTTTGTCGTTCTTCATCCAGTCCTTCCAGCTGTGTTATTATATTTCTACCATAAATGGGAGTTAAGAATAAAACAGGAATAACAGCCAGTGCATATTTGTCAAAATGATATACCTAGCTAAGATATTGAACATGTTTCTTTAAGTCAAGAATTAGAATGCTGTTTTTCCCAATGTTTCCATTTTGCTATCACCTTGTTTGAAAGAGGTGCTTTGCAGGTCTAACTGAAATATACTTTTTATTCTCCAATTTTCTTAACTGTAGACACAGGGGTTTCAGTTTGGATTTGATCATGAGCTGGGAGCACTTACAATGAACATAAAAGGAACTGTCTTCCAGTCTTAGGTAAGATTCAGAGAAAATGCTTAACCCAAAGTTTGGAAGGAAAGACGGTGAAAAGGAAAAATGTCAAGTAAAACAAAGGTTCAAGTATTAGTGTGCAGGCAATTGACAGAGTAACTCAATACCTGTGACCAGTTTAGTGTTGGTTATGAAAAGATAGTGCTGCAATTGAAATTTGAGGACATTTACGATCCAAGCCTCTTGACAGCATCATCCGTATAGGTCAGCACTGCAGCATGTCTCGGACGAAGCGCAGTCACGTTTTTGGCCGCAGCAGATCATTACTGTCTCTATACTCTGGGTTTTCCCATTTCTAGATTTGTTACTTTTGAAGGGGGTTTCATGCTTGATGTCCCATCGTGACCATTCCCTGAAGATCGCATCACTATCAGAATCTGCCGGTGTTCTGTTTAAAGCCTGGGGCACAACAGTTCAGATGCCTCAAGCCAGAAGCTACCTTGTATACTGTCCTCTTGGAAATTTTCAGTAAGAGAAGTTGACCCTGCTTTCCAGATAACAACCTGGAGGCCCTGGCCAACAGAGTGATCAAAGTAAGGGCCATCAGAAGGGGAGGCCAAGGCACCAAAGACAGTTATCCTGTCACAGATACCAGCCTCAGGTCAGTGCTGTTTCCAGGGCCAGATGGAATGTATAGCAGGGCAGACAAAGGACCTTCTGCATCCACCTTGTTTCTGCACACAAACCTCTACTGACTCTACGACAAACCTTTCCAATGCTCATGAACTGCCAAGCTTACTATTGCATGCAGCATCTTCAGTCAATGGCTCTTACCTATCTCATCCTTCACCACTGCGAATTTGTCCTGCCCTGTGGCAAAATAGTGATCAAGTTCACAGAGATTAGCAGCCTCCAAGTGAGAGGAAAGTGAATGAGTACTAAGAAATTAATCGAAGCACCATAAGATGCATCCTTGTGAAGATGCACTGGATGGTTGTCCCTGTACACAAAGCAACCCAGTCAGAGTAGGCAAGTCAAAGATGTCCCTGAGCTCTAAAATGAAGTCCTGAAGTGGATTCTGAATTGGTCCAAGATCAGCCAGAAAAATATGATGAGGCTAGTAATTTCCCAATGCCAACCTCAGTGGATGGAAGGTGGATGTTGGTGAAGCAAAATGGAGGCCAGATGAAGCAAATCAGATTAGATTCCCTACAGGAAGTAAATAGGCTATTTGGTCCATCAAGTTCTCACTGACCGTCCAAAGAGTAATCCACCCAGATCCATTCCCTAACCTATATTTACCTCTGACTAATGCACCTAACACTATGGGCAATTCAGCATGACCAATTCACCTGACCTGCACATCTTTGGACTGTGGGAGGAAACCGGAGCACCCAGAGGAAATCCACGCAGACACTGGAAGAATGTGCAAACTCCACGCAGCCAGTTGCCTGAGGTGGGAATTGAACCCAGGTCCCTGGTGCTGTGAGGCAGCAGTGCTAACCACTGAGCCACCAAGCCACCCTCATGGTGAGTTGCATCTGCCAGGAAACTGCTGTGACTTTCAAATCAGGAATTGGTGCTGTCCAGTTTCTTGAGAGAGGGGAGAGTTGCAGGCTACAGAAAATAATAATGCTAATAATGAGATGCAAATGAGAAATAAAGTGTCTTCTGCTTATTAGCAAGGATCAGAACTTGCTGCTGAGACTCCAAGGGGAAAACTGGAACATGTTTTCATCAATGAGATTCTGATTTATTCCAATTTCACCCTTCTTCCTACATTTCTCACCATTGCTGACACCATTCAAGGGTTGGGTAAATTCCACCTGACCGCATTCGTTCTTTTATGGGATGTAGGGATCATTGGTTTTGCCTGCAGTTGTTGTCCAATCCCTGAATTTCTCAGCCATTTCCAAGGGTCAACCGCATGGCTGTGGATCTGGAGTCATACAAAGGCCAGACTAGATAAGGAGGCAGATTTCTATCCCTAAAGGACACGAGTCAATCCAAAGAGTCTTGAAAATAATTGATAATAGGAAGGAACAGAAGTAGACCGCTCAGTCAACTGTACTGGCTTCACCATTCAATTAATCATGGGTAATCATCTACCTCAATGCCACTTTTCATAACCCTTGATGTCATTCATCTCCAGAAATCCATTGATTTCTGTGTTGAACCTGTTCAATGATTGAGTTTCCACAACTCTTTTGGTTAGAAACTTCCAAGATCTATGTTTACCTGTAGACATAGGTCTGGTGAGGACTGGTGATGAATGAAGTGCACAAAATTTCTTATGCAGCCTTCCTTGCTTTGCTGTCTTTCATTAATCTTCCTTCCACATACTTCATTCAAGAAAATTCTCATTTCACCCGTTGCAATGAAGGACAAAATAATACGATTGGCACAAAAAGCCAATGAAAACTTGGAAAGAAAATTGTGAAAACAAATTCTTTAAACTGTAAAAATTAATTAATTTATAGTATCATTTAAATCAAATACTGCTTCCTTAGAAACACTGGGAGTTAATTTCATGGGAGCATAATTTTAAATCAATACTTATACAACCAAACATTTGTAAGCAGTTTGCATTCACCCACCTGTACTAAAAATGTTCAGTTACCCTGTCTCCGATGAATGGGCCTTTAATTAAATTGTCCAATAGGTCCTGAGTCCAGTACTGGACTACTGACCTTCAGCTACAATTTCCAGGTACCATGGTCTCCAGCCAGGGGTCACTGATTCTGTCCAATATTACAATGGCCAGATGCTCTGGTATCAGATTCTGGAGTCAATTACATATTCTAGAAATGTCCAGGGGTCCTGTTTCAAGCCTTAGTGTTAGTGAACCCTTTGCCACAATTGTCAGGAATTTACAGGGTCAGAGTTGTACAGACAAGAACAGACCCTTCTGTTCAACCACTCTATGCTGACCACAATCCCAAAATAAACTAGTCTCACCCGACTGCTCCTGGCCCACATCTCTCCAAACCTTTCCTATTCATGTACTTATTCAAATGTCTTTTAAACATTGTAATTGTACCCATGTCCACCACTTCCTCAGGAAGTTCATTCCACATGTGAACCACCATCCATGTAAAATTTTTGCCCATGTATTTTTTAAGTCTTCTCTTGCCTTAAAAATGTACTGCCGGGTCTTAAAATCCCACATCCTTGGGGTGAGACAACTACCACTGACTATCTATATTCCTCACTATTTTAAAAACTTCTGTCAGATTGCCTCTCAACCTCCTATGCTCATGAAAAAAAAAACTCAGACTATTTAGCCTTTCCTGATAACTCAAATCTTCTGTACCTGGCAACATTTTGGTAACTTGGTTCTGAACCCTCTCCGGGTTAATAATATCCTTGCTATAACTGGGTGACCAGAGGTGGACACAGTAGTCCAGAACAGCCTCACCAATGTCCTTTACAACCTCAGCATGATGTCCCAACTCCTATACTCAAAGGACTGAGAAACTTTCTGGGCTTTTATAGCATAAATCTTTGAAGCTGGCAGGATATGTGGAAAATTAGTTAGCAAAGTGTTGTGTCTTATCTCACAGTTATGCATGTCAGTACATATAACTTTGAGAGATATAGTAATGTCAGTGCATCTTTAAAAGACATGATCATATGATTACTACAACATGTCATTGAACTTACTGATATAAAGGTCTCAGACTTAACTTGGTTCACTTGAAGCATGATACATTGATTGAATGCTACTCTTTATAACTGAATAACTTAACATTTACCCAGACATGGATGTACCTGTAAATGTTAATATTTGTACGTATTAGTTATGAAATGTTTCAATGCTATATTAATCATTAACTTGCTTCTTATGCCACACCAGGCAAAGTAACTGATTAGATTAATTAGATTAGATTTCTATAGTGTGTAAACAGACCCTTCTACCCAAAAAGTCCACACTGACCCTCCGAAGAGTAACCCACCCAGACCCAACTCCCTCTGACTAATGCACCTATGGACAATATAGCTTGGCCAATTCACCTCACCTGCACATTGTTGGATTGCTGGAAGCAAAATGCACACTGCAAAGTGTATGGGATCTTGAGCTTCATAAAGACAGAGATGAGGTGTCAAAGACTTGAATTTCAATAAAACTCTGGTTAGGTAATAATTTAAATGTTGTGTGCACAGTTCTGATCATCAGGAAGAACCTGAGAGTCCTCAAAAAAAGCAAAGAAGATTAACCAGAATGATGAAATTTAACAAAGTTGAGTTGAAGAGGCTGAAGTTCTACTTGAAAGTAAAGAGGTTGAGGGAGATCTGATGGTGTTTAAAGTTCAGATGCAGAGAAGGTATTCTTACCGTTGATTAATCTCAGTGTAATTCTCACAAACAACAGCAATTCCACGAATTATGGATTAAACATATAAATGTTAAACATATAATGACTCCCCGCCCCCATCACAGAGGGATACAGCGATGACTGAGGCCGCTCTCTCCACATGGCGACGCCGCCTCACACAGCCCTGCACCGGACAGCGGCCTCACTCCGGCCTCTGCTCCACTCAGCACCGGGCTGACGGGCTGAACGGTCTCCACCAGCTCACACACGGCTGGGCCTGAGTCCCACTCTCTCCACCCGGGGAGAGACCGAAAGAGCGCGGAGAGATCCCCAGGCCCGGCCCGAGCCGTGTTGAGGGTGAACAGGAACCGGCTTCCCCTAGCAACCGGCCGTCACTGCCTCCTCACAGCAGCGGGGGGGGGGGGGGGGGAAAGAGAGGGAGAGAGAAATAGAGAGGGGGGAGGGGAGAGGGAGCGGGGGGGGTGGGAGGGGGAAGGGGGGGGAGATGAAGGGGGAGAGGGGGAAGAGGGTAAAGGGAGGGGGGGGAAGGGGGAGAGGGAGGAAGGGAAGGGGGGAAGGGAGGGGAGGAGGGGGGAAGGGGGGGGAAGGGAGGGAGGGGAGTGGGGGGGGGAAGGGAAGGGGGGAGGGAGGGGAGGAGGGGGGAAGGGGGAGGGGGGAAGGGGGAGGGAGGGGAGGAGGGGGGAAGGACGGGAGAGGGTAGAGGGAGCAATGGAGGGAGGGGGGAGAGGGAGGGGGTGGAAATGGAGGGGGGAGATGGAGGGGGGAAATGGAGGGGGGAGATGGAGGGAGAGGGGAAATGGAGGGGGGAAATGGAGGGGGAGATGAGGGGGGAGAGGGATGGGGGGAAATGGAGGGAGGAAGGGGAGAGAGGGAGGGAGGGGAGAGAGGGAAGGAGGGGGGGGAGATGGAAGGAGGGGGGAGAGGGAGGGAGGGGGAGGGGGAGAGGGAGAGAGGAGGGCGAAGAGAGCCAGCCTCTGCATTCAATGGATCATTCTCCACCATTTCAGACAACTCCAGCACACCAACACCAAACACCATCTTCCTCTCACTCTCCCGTCTCATTTTGCAGGGATTGTTCCCTCCGAGACATCCTAATCCATTCCACAATCAACACCACCACCACCTTCCCATGTAACCACAGAAGATGCAACGCCTGACCCTTCATTTCTTCCCTGCTCACCAACCAAGGACCTAAACAGTCTTTTCAGCTGAAGCAGCATTTCATCTGTATCTCCTCCAATCTTGTGCACCCAATGTGGCCTCTACATTGGATAAACCAAATGCAGACTGGGTGACCACTTTGTGGGAACACCTGTGGTCTGTGCAATACCCCGACCTTCCCGTAGCTGGTCTTTTTAACACAGCATCCTGCTCAGAAGCCCATGTCTGTTCTTGGCTTGCTAAATGCAATGTTCCAGTGAATCACAGCACAAACCTTAAGAACAATATGTCATCTTCAGACCAGATGCTTTACAACATTCTGGACTTAATATTGAGTTCAACACTTACGAATTGTGAACCAACTCCCATTTCTTCCCTTTCTTTCAACTTTACTTGTTACATCCTCTGTCAACGTGTCCTCTCTCCCCACCTCCCACACCAGGGGATTACCTGCACCTTTCAAGTCTGGCAGTTAGACACATCGTTGTTCTGCCATTCTTACGTTCCAATGACTTAATCTGAACTATCAAAATTTTTTTCTCCACCAAAACTTAGGTAAATGCTGTCCCCTCTACACTTCACTTCAGCACTGAAGAAGATTCAAAACGTTAGTTTGCTCCCTCTCCATGGATGCTGTCTGAACCGCTGTGATTACCAGCATTTGTTTTCAGTAGATTCGAGCATTTGCAGTAATTTGCTCCTAACAAATATCAAGTTGCAGTTTTTGGTTATCTAAAGGAAGAAAAGTGCAATTATGTTCTGCTGTGTAAATTTTGTGGAGGCTGGGGAGTAAATATATAGAGCAGCAAACATCTTTATACATGACCTTCTTCAACCTCACAAAAACCTTTGAATTTGTCAACCATAGGGGATTATGGAACAGCCTCCTAAAATTTGGTTGCAACAGAAACTTGTCACTATTCTTTGCCTGATGCATGACACTATGCAAGTTGCGTTACTTGTGAACAAATCCACTACAGACCCAATATGAACACTGGGATCTTCAGAACTGTTCTGAAGAATGGGGTCACTGGACTGAAATATTAACCCTGCTTTCTTTCCACAGATGCTGCCATACCTGCTGAGTTTTCACATCAATTTCTGTTTTTGGTTACGAGACCATTTCAGAGGGCAATTAATAATCAACTTCATTGTTGTAAATTTTTTATTCACTTAGGCAACAGACAATAGGTACAGGAGTAGGCCATTCTGCCCTTCGAGCCAGCACCACCATTCATTATGATCATGGCTAATCATCCTCAATCAGTATCCTGTTCCTGCCTTATCCCTATAACCCTTGATTCCACTATCCTTAAGAGCTCTATCCAACTCTTTCTTGAAAGTATCCAGAGACTTGGCCTCCACAGCCTTCTGGGGCAGAGCATTCCATACACCCACCGCTCTCTGGGTGAAGAGGTTTCTCCTCAACTCTGCTATAAGTGGCCTCACCCATCAGTGGAAACATGCTTCCTGCCTCCAGAGAGTCCAATCCTTTAATAATCTTATATGTCTCAATCAGATCCCCTCTCAGTCTTCTAAACTCAAGCGTATACAAGCCCAGTCGCTCCAATCTTTCAACATAAAATAGTCCCGCCATTCCAGGAATTGACCTCGTGAACCTACGCTGCGCTCCCTCAATAGCCAGAATGTCTTTCCCCAAATTTGGAGACCAAACTGTGCACAGTATTCCAGGTGTGGTCTCACCGGGCCCTGTACAGCTGCAGAAGAACCTCTTTGCTTCTATACACAATTCATGCTTACCTTCATTGACTGATACTTGTGGGATGTGGGCATCGTTGGATGGGCAGTATTTATTGCCCACCCCTAATTACTCTTCAGAAATGGCGGTGAGCAGCATTTTTGAACTACTGTAGTTCACCTGTAGTAGGTAGACCCACAACAGAATCATACATTTACAAAATAGTATAATCATATCAGATTTCCTTCCCTGAAGAACATTAATGTAGTAATGGGTTTTTATGATAGTCCAGTAGTGGTTAACATCACACTACTAGCTTTTTAATCGCTATTTTTAACTCAATTAGTTGAATTTAAATTCCTCAGTTACTGTGGTGAGACTTAATCTCATGTCTCCATAGAGTCATAGAGATGTACAGCATGGAAACGGACCCTTCAGTCCAATCCGTCCATGCCGACTAGATATCCCAACCCAATCTAATCCCACTGCCAGCACCCGGCCCATATCCCTCCAAACCTTTTCTATTCATACAGATCATTATTGGTTAGTAACAATAACTACGACACTGCTATACTTTGGCAATATAAATCCATCAGAATTGCTATTAAAATACATGGTTCACACACCAGATACAAGCCATACTTTATTTGATAAGGCTTTAATAATCAAAACAAATCATGTAACAAATAAAGTAGAATTATAAAAAAATTAACAGTCATGCTACGTGTCAAATAACATTAAAACTGATTACAAAATATGAATAACAGACAAAATCACTATGCAAGGTTAAACTGCTAGTGTCCTTTCTCAGCAGTGCAAGCACAATCAAGGATAAAATATGGAATGTGGCTTCTGTACCCCAGTACCTATGTTCAATTGTAGCATATTCAGAAGTTGTTCAGCCTTCTAAACAAAATACAACCCTGAGAAGAAGAGGCAGCTCACAAGTCTGAAAGCAAAATGCTTTTATATTCAAAAACCTGCACAATGCAAATTTCACAGTATCACATCGTTTGAAGGCCATGTTAATATCTCTGAAACAATTTTTGCAAAGATTACATCTTTTAATTGAAATATACAATATGGATTCTATGATTTACTTATGAATGGATGCACTTTATTAACCAACCAGAAAAAGCAGATTTAACAGATTAATCTATTAGCAGTATAATGATAATGTCGATACTTGTTAGAAACCCCCCCAAAAAACAGATGTGCGTAGCTAGATTCGATGGAGTACAAAAGTGCCTATAAAAGTATACAAAAAATGCATCTCTCTTGGTCAGTAGTTTGATTTAAAATACAGAAGTAAATTAGGCTTAAAATGCCTAGAAGTGCCAAAACTTGAGGCTATCAAAATAATTTATACAAAAACGTAACATTATGGATGCTGGAAATCTGAAAAGAAACAGAAAATGCTGGATAGAATCAGCATGCCTGTCATTCTCCGTGGAGAGAGAAAACTTTAACATTTCAGGTTTGTGAACTTCCTCATTATAATTAAATGTTTTTCTGATGCCAGAGCTGCTATGTATTTCCAGCATTTTCTGTTTGCAAATCTCTGACTAAACTAAGCTGGTTTACTCATGTTACCATTTTCAGTCAAAATATACATTAAAATGTTATTGTCCATTAGTATTTGTACTTTTGCTGTAATTCTTAATTGTTTAAAAGAAAACAAAAGATGAATAGTCCTGCAACCTCTGGAGAAGTTACTGTCTGTAGTAAATTTACAATTCCAACTAAAATAAAATATTGAAATATTTTTTATAAGATGAAATGGTTCAGTTCGTATCCTTAAAACAATGTAACTAACATAAAATGCAAAAAAGGCACATTAATAGTCATAAGAAAATACAGCTGGCCTGAAATCATATAATTTTAAATACATAGGCTTTGGAAAAATAAATGTTCAATGTCCTTAATGAAGATGTACAACAGATTTAAAGGCATTCTTTACAGAAAAGAATCTATATCAGTGTTACAAACAATTTACAATTATATAATGGTATGCCACAGCTTCAGGACCTACCAAGGTAATTTATAACCAATTTTTGAAGTGCAGTTAAAATGAGGCGTGCAAACCCTCCAGCTAATTTGCACAAAAACAGCAAGAGAGTAAATGATTAGGCAATTTTTAAGATTGTATTGCTAAAAGAAGAAAATGCAGATTCAGAAGTCCCACATTCTTGGGAGTGTCTTGGGAGCTTTTTCATCCACCTGAGTAAATATAATCTTGATTTTCTGTAACATTCAGAAGACAATGTAGCACCACACTGAAACAGTCACCTACATTGTCTGGTTATCTATGGAACAAGACTTGGGCCTACTGTATAACTTTTCTCTCAGTATCAAGAATGTCACCACTAATGGATTCAAACTAACACTTCAAAACAGTTTAATTCCAGGTAAAACTTACATTATTTTTGTGTGCTTGCTACTGATTTGGTTTCATTGTTTTAAATGTCTTTTTAAAAATTCTGCCAAATGAAGCACAAAAGCACTCCACTGTTCGGTACTCAGAAATTTGGGTGATGTGCTCTATGTGGAAACTGTTTTTAATACATAGACCACACATTTGCTTACATGCACAGGACATAATTAGGAATCCAAGTTATCCAAAAATTGCTGAAGATATCAGAATATATACGAAATGAAATTAAGTATCAATGTTACAATCAACAAAGACCCCCATAACTTTACTAATGCAAGAGAATATGAGAATGATGGACTAATACCAATGAAAGTGACAATGAAGTTTAGATTCCCTTTTTATATATACGTGTGTCAAGTAATATTTGAGTTTTTCCTGCTTGTGTTCATTTATTTAGTCTCTTTGGTAATACATTTTAGGTTTAGGTAAAATTATGTAAAGCTTTGAACTTTACAACACATATATAACATAAATTATTTTCTTCACCATTCCAAAGTTTTCTCTCAATAAGGTGAGCTTGAGAAGTCCAAATAGGTACAGCAAGTGAATGATAATTAATCTGAAGATTCATTTTCAAGGGATCAAGTAAATGAGTCTTGGTACAGAAATTTACTTGGTGGCAAATCCAAAGTCTCGAGTTAATATCAAATGAAAGGAGTATTTTTGTCCATAATAAATTTTACATTTGTCAAAAAAGTTACCACAAAGAAAATTCAAATGGTATACAGTATTTCACCAGAACCCCAAATTTTTAAGTATTATTTCTTCAAAACCACTCCAGTCACAGAACTGAAAGTGATGTTCTATTTGTGTTGTTCAGTTATTATGCTAAGCATGCAAAGTTACTGAAAGATTTAAAAATACTTGGAAATTGGGCAGACAGGAGACAGATAAAATTCAATGCAAAAATTGCAAAATGAAAGACTTGGGAGAAAACCACCAAGTGACAATTAAAGGCAAATAAAATTATATGGATAGAAAATGATAATTTGGAACTTCTGACTGACAATAAGTTGAAGTTGACAGAACAAAATATGGTGGTAGTCTGCAAAACAATCAAATCTGGATTGTATTAAAATGATAGCATTATGCTGACATAGTGATGTTATCCTGCTGGTTTATAAATCATTGGTGCAACTGGCATTCGAACATTGCATAATCCTGGACAAAAAAATTGCTTCTATTGAAAGGATACAGAAGAAAGTAACAAGAATGACTGAGTTGATGGAAGGATTGAAGAGCAAATTAGCATTAGATAACCTGTCCAAAATACACCAGTTTCCTGAATGTATTTTTGCTTTGTTGCATAGGAAATATATAGATCTGTGAGAATGGCATGACCCTTTAAACAGGACAGACTTTATTTCTACTGATCTTTGAGGTGATAAAACTGCATAAGAAAATAGGTGGTGTAATCTGGTTGGACAGAACTAAAAAGTAAGGAAGACAAACCAAGCTAATAATAAAGTCTGAGAAGTGTTATCAGTCCAAAATTGCTTGCAAAAGTAAGTTAAATTAGATTAATAAGGCAATAAAACATTGACCTAGAAGACAACATTTTTTTGGAGGACAGAAGAAGATTGTACTGATCTCTAACTTTATTGGAAGGGTAGTCATTTTAAATTCTTACCTTTCAGCTGTGTACGTGCAGAAATTTACAAAATATTTCAAACACTACTGCTGGAGTACAGGATAAGGCACATGCTAAGGTGGACCATCAAAATTGTGCTTAGATTGATAAATGTTTCAAAGATTCCCTGATTATGTGCAGCACCAAATAACTTGAGTAGCCTTTAATAGAAACATTACCTTATGTTATGACTTTAAACTTAGATTTGACAAATTATGATCAGATAAATTAAATTCTGAATGAACAAAGCAAATTTTATTTTTTAAAAAGGGTTACAAAGTTACCTTATTTTAGGGCATGTTCTTGCTGTTAAAGGCCACTGTCAAAGCTCCACTATGCTGCTGAACAGTGGGATGTGGGCCTCACATATTAAGTTTCTCACTGGACACTTCCCTATATATTGCAGAAAACACAAGGAAGTAAAAGGAACAGCAGGAAATTAGTCTCTACACTGGTAGTAGTCCACAGGCAGGCATGCCTGAATGGAGACAGGAAATTGTGCTATGCACCATCTATGACTCTATGACAAAGGTACTTAATTTTAGAGAGAAAATACTATGTCGACAAATAAACCAATAAACTCCAACTTTGGTCAGCAAAAAGCTTGATATTAGTTTTATTCTGAGGTACACTGCAATCATCAGCCTGACAGCAGTTCCTGATAATGCAACATCAAGGAAAGTTCAACTGTATTCAGTGAAACCAGAGTGCCATCACTGAAGAAATGAGCAATTTGACTCCAGTGAACAAATAAAAAGGCAAGTATGATTATTAAAAATTAAATATTTTAAATTTGCAGATTACTGACCTCAGCAATGCAAACCAGTTTAATAAATGTTAATCATTTAAAAATTAGTGATGTAAGAAGTATGGGAATAGAAATGTGCCATCAAATATACAAACGTGGACATTAGAGATGACCTTTCCTATTTTAAAAAAATGCATAGGAAGACTAGGGTTATGTTAACACTCAAAGATGTCATGCAGTGTTAGAAACCCAATGGTACAATATTACGATCACAAAAATTCAAAGAAAAATAATTCAGCTCATCAAACTAATGTCATTCATGTGGTTTGATGCCCCCACAGCCTACATTAATCTCTAGAAGTAAAATTCTGTGCAATTATTTGTGAATATTAATCCCCAATTTTAATCCAAGAATTTTACATGATATTTCCTTTGGAATGTTGGACTGCTGCTGTTCATAGACCATACTTGTCCTCTTCTTGTCCCCATGCATAATCTACTTACAGCAGATTATAATTTTCCCTAGGCAATATTAAATCTTCTCAATCAAAAGTTACACAGCTATTTTGAAGCACATGGCTGTAACAGACTTGTGAAGTTTGATCCACAGATCTATTACTCAATGGAAGGGAGGGGAAGTTCCTCAAATAAATAGCTTATTTTTTTAACAAATAAAACGTTAAAGTCATGCTCTCATGTTTTGTGAAGACCATCACATCAGATCTTTCCGAATAAACTAAACTTCTGGAAAACCATTAACTTTGGATCCACAAAATACAAAGGTGAGTAGTATTTAAAGCATAGGTGTAAGAAACATTCATACGGTGGATTATTTCTAATATCTTCATACTTCCACTTCTTAGACTTTTCCTCCTCTGAAACCATAAATATAAAAACACTATTCTCTAAGAACCTTTATCAACCTGAGAGTGAAAAAAAATTCAGTTTTGATGGTCCACTACTGCATTGGTCCTTTCCTTCTGAAATGAAACTGTTATAAAAAAACATTTTCTTTACAAGGCAAGATCCTTTGCTTTGTAAATAAAAGCATGGATACTAAAGCCAAAAGTGCTAAAAATCACTGGTTCAGCTTCAGTTGGAGTAGCGTTTAATTCAGGTAAAAACCTTTTTTAGGAAGGGCCTCCAGGCTGTAGAGTATAAAAGAAACTTATTAGAAACACAACTAGAGGTGTAATCTTCAGTTACGTGGAAAATTAAAACTGGTAACATTTCTATTAAAGCAAAGAAAATTAAGAGGAAGTTTTATTCAGTTAAAATTATGATGGATTTTGAGTAAATAAGGACACTGTTTCCACTGCTGGGTAGATCAAAATACTGCAGCCACATTTTGATAACTGGCAAACAGACCTAGAGTGGGGTGAGAATTTATTTTCAACCTCAGGGAGTTAAGAACATCTTGAAAACTTGTCTGAAAGGGTATTAGAGGAAGATTCAATTGTAACATTTTCAGAGACTGGAAATGTACTTGAAAGTGAATATTTGCAGGGCTGTGAGAAAAGAGCAAAGGAGTGGTTTTAGTTCAATAGCTCTTTCAAGGAGAACAATGTGCTGTATGACTTTGAGAGAATGTAATTCCTAGAAACTTTATTCATTCAAACTGAAAAACCACATCCTTGCAAATTGTCAACTGCAATTTCCCATTAGAATGGAAGTGCCACAACACTTTGAAATTTGATGTTTACTGATATTCCATTAGGTTATGTACTCTCATGCAGACACAAATGCTTGGTTGTAATTGATTACACATGCATGACAGAATGTACATTCCAGAAGACAGAATATTGATCCAAATTTTGTAGTCAGCAGGAAATGATTCGCACTAGCTATTCATTTCACTTATACCAGCCCAATGGCTTTGACAGTGGAGGTATGGTAATTAGAATCAAAACAAAGAATCCAAAACTTTTGTAAACAGTGCAAGCAACATTATATCATTTAATGAAACAAACTGAAAAATCCTTAAAGGTCAGCAAAATCTGAACAAGGAAGTGGAAGTTAGAATACATAACTCAAATCTAGAAAATGAAATGGAGTAGGAAAGAAAGGTGACATTAAGAGAGAGATAATTGAAAGAGATAAAAGAGGTAGAACATTAAATTATTTTTTCAAAAATCTATAAGAATGATGAGAACTCGAATGAGATAACATACATATAAAAGTTAATTTTCAGCATCAAAGATGTTGTGAGGCTTTTATTATGAATTAAAGAAAAATATTCTCTTATGCTTGAATGGCCTTTTCTGGTTCAGCAATGGGTATTTAGTCAAATACCTGTACTATAACGTCAAGTCTTTCATATGTTTGATGTGTCCCACTATCGGAAAGCTTCATCCTTAATTGTGCACATGTGGCTATTAGGTGTTGCTTTACTGTTAAAAAAATGGTAAGCAGTGGTTGTCTCACCATCATTGAAAAATCCAGGTCAATATTGCAATTTTTCATTGGGATGATACAAATGAGGGACACTAGGGAAAATGTATATTTCAATGGAATGCCTTTGCAATGGATCTGCACTCTGCTTAGCAATGGATTTAAACATTAAAATCGATTTGTGTCTGATTATTAGAATTTTAGTACAGGCTAGATAGAGTGCACAAAAATAATTATTTATCAACATTGTACTTGCTAGAATTCAAACAAACCATCAGTGAGTTATTATATCACTCACTGGATTAAATTATGCTTTCAGCGAAGATAATGAAACAATTAATGAGGAAATGATAAGACAGTAAGTTGCTTTGTAAAAACAAAATTGAGCGAAAGAAAACTTGGGGATGAAATATCTTCTTTTTCAGTTAAGTCTCAAAGTGAAATTAATTTTAAATTGCATGAAATGCTGCTAGATGCAATATTCTGCACTTTAAGAAAAATTGAATGATTTACTGTGATTATGGAAAAGTTATTTTTTAATGAAAACTATTTCCTCCAGCAATTTGAGTTTCTGGCAAACTCTTTAAACTCTTTATCTACATACATTCGCAACCTATGGTCAGTAGTGAAAATCCCATAAACTCTACCTATTTAGTGTTTGTTTTATTAAAATATGTTTTTGTAGTGCTAGAGGAAAGAGGAATTTTTTTGTGATGGTTAGCAAAAACTGTAATTCACAATACACAAGCAAATCTTTGCCAGTTTGTTTTATAAAATTAATCAAAACGAATAGCTCACTTACCTATATATGGGTGGTTAGCACAAAAATTATTTGAGAGCAAAAACATATTGCATAGTGTTTTCATAATTAAAGTTCTTAAAGCATTTTTATTTTTACTGTTGTTTTCCTTCTAAAATTAATATTTTGGTCAAATATTTCTGCTGAAAGTGAAATATTTAATTTGGTTTGACAACAAAAGACCAACTATGACTTCATTCTTAAAAGATGCATAGAAAGACAGATTGGACAAAAGGAATAAATCAAAAATAGGGAAGATGGATAGACGGGTAATTCATTTCATTTACAGTAAAGCTCGCCAGTGACAGCTTGACTATTAAAAAGGTGTTCTATTTCAAAATAATCATTCTAAATACATACGTTCAATGACAACCAAAGTAAAATATATATCCTCTAGTTACATATATATTAAACAGTACGTATTAGTATTAAGCTGATTGCAAATCTAATTGATAATACCTTTAAAAACATGTCTTAAATTTCTTCATGGTATGGTATTCCCTCATTTATTGCAAAAGGCAGAAATTTCAAAGAGCAATATGTACAAAACTATCTGCTGTTCCTGGGCCACGTCTACTTAAGACAGTGTACATTTTGGTTTGGCAAGATTGCAAAATACTTGGTACAGTGAACATTACTTACAGGAACCTATGCTGGGTAAATCAGTTGAAGGATTCCAAGTATACAAGTGAGAAACATCATCATTGCTATGCACCAAGGTAACATAAAGATATTTAGTTCATTTTATATATCTTTCCTATTTCATTCGCAAAGTGTATTGCTTGCACAGTTGCAATTAGCTTTTTGTGTACTGGAACGACAAACACTGTGAGCATTGCAGGAGGCAGTGTGATTTACAGGGTAACTATTAACACCCACATTGTTTGCATTACATTCAGAAATATACATTGGCTTACTTTTCGGATCTTTTGTACCAACGTGCAATATGTGCATTGGCTTTGGTTTCCATTTGGAATGATTTTGCACTTCCAAAGGCTGATTAACTGCTGCCATTTGATTCATGACTGGTTCCACTGAAGCCATCATAAACTGATTAACTGCTGCCATTCCAGAAACTATGTTGGAAAGTATATTACCAGGTTCCTCAAACTCTCTCTGACCACCATTTAACAGTCTGCTTTCTCTAGTAATGTTGTGAGATACACCATCATAGGACTCTTCATACGCCACTGAGTATTTATCTTTTTGATGCAGTTTTGGTTCTTTTATAACAAGTTTAGTTTTTGCATTCATCAGCTCCTTCTTCACAAGCTTTGTACAAACTTCAGAATCTTTATTAGTAAATCCCTTTACAGATTTATAATTGTTTTCATGTTGGCAGATTTGATTTGCATATAATGTATCCGAAGGGTTCCCCTGAACTAAAGTGGCTTTATAATCCTCTGGTGATACACTGTCCTTTTCAAAACTCTCGATTTTAATGGTTTTCACCTCATCATTACAATTCTGCTTCTTCTGAACAGCAGTTTTGTCCCAAAAGCCTTCATTTGATTTTGTAACTCTTTTTCTTGTGGAATTTATTGCTTTATTAATTTTTGAATAATTGTAATTACTTGAATTTACATTATCAGAAGCTTGTGGATGAATGGAAGATTGTGCAGGTTGTGAAAGGGAAACACATGTTGGGTCACTATTGGTGTAGTAAGTGTGGATATCTGTATGGGATAGTTCACTACATACCTGACATTGATATATATACAAATTTGGTGATGTAGTCTTACTGGGAAGGTGAGCTTGGCTGCACTGCTCCAAAGATTTAATATCAGATTTGCCTGTTGTGGAGACAATTTTTGGTGTATATTCCTGTGAAAATTTAGAAGAACCTTGCTTTACTTTTGCTGGTGTGAAGTTTGAAATGTCTAAAATGCATGGAGAGTCTTTTGAAGGAACCAGTTGCTTTGTTTCTTCTTTTGATGCCTTTTGACTGAAGTTGGAATTTATTTCATTTTGATTACTGGACATCTTCAAGCCATATTGATTTATGTTACTGTTTACAATTGTTCTATTCTCAACTCCAAACTGCAGCCTCTCATTCTGAGAGTTAACTGTGCACAAAGAAATTTGATCTTTTCCCATAACACTTTGTGGATGTACATTCTGCACTGTGTCTACATCCCAAGCTTCCTGGATGTTTGGCTTTTCTGCCAAATAAAGCGTATTTGATTCACGATAGTTGCTCCCTGTGGAGGCTTCATCAGTTTGTTTTTGTAATGAAGGAAAATATGTATTTTCTGTTACACGTTCATTGTTCTGCCCTTTGGCATTGGGAGGTTGAGAGCAATCTTGGATGTTTTCATTAACTGAGGAATCTTCCCCATGCAGCAGAGATCGGAAATATTCTCCAAGGACTTCTGGAGCCAGACGTGTATTAGAAGCAGAACAGTCTGGGAAACTTGTAGCTAGAACTGGACAAAGTAAACCATTATGAGCTTCTAATTTATCACTGAATGCTGGGGAATGTAAGCTAGTATTGTTAAAGTGAAGTAAAGAAGAAGCAGAATTCAACTGACCTGGAATTTTGGGCATGTCTACATTTGGAACTTGAGACTTTTCATTTGCAATTTGTAAAGAATTTCTGTCACAGGTATTTTTACCAACCAGACCATTTGCTCTTCTTTTCTTTGAAGGTATGTTGTGTTTCTTCTGTAGCTTTTGTAAGGAAGAGTCTTCATGCATGACTCTTAACTGATTGGTCTTACTCACAGTCCGAATGGTGATGCGCTTTAGTTCTATTTCATCTGTAAATTCATAAACGGACTTATCATATTTTTGTACTTTCTTGGGTACTTCTGTATTTGTAGCATCTGTTTCAATGACATTGTCCTTTTGGTGACTCAAAGTGCATCCTATTTTAATTGATGACATCCCATTGGCAAGTGTTTGTTTTTTATTTTTAGAAGAAAAGAACATATAAGACATTCCAGCACCAGAACAGACTTTCAGTTTTTTATCAAGTTTTTCTTGGTTATGATACACATTACAATTATTAGGAATTGGAGACCAAAATTCCTTGAGTGGTGAAAGCTTTTTATATTTTTTTACCATTTCATCAGTCAGTAATACTTGTCTCTCTGTGCAATCTAATCTACAGATTTTTACATGCATGTTTTTGTGACCCTTAAACCGATTAACAATGATATATTTGATAATAACAGGTGGTTCCTTTTTCCCAGGTTTTTTCCTTTTTCGAGGGTACCAGTCATCATCATCTTCTTGTGGAGCATCTACCAGATGATCCTTTTTGCCCAAAGATTTCATGGTCTCTAAAGAATCAATATCATACAAATAATCATCGCTGTACCGTATCTGCCGTTTTGCCCTCAAGGTATAATTGGTTTGATTTGAATATCTTTTCGTACTTTTCCTTAATAGCTCCCAATTTTCTCTATCTTCATTTAGAATTGAAGATAAACAGACTGGATCTACTGGATTCTCACGGTCTTTCCAACTGTCCATAAAAACACCGGAGATAACACATTTGTTATTTTCTAATTCATACAAGGTGCAGTGCTCTAGACTGTCATGTTCCCCTTGCTTTTCTTGAACAGAAGAATTAGTTTTTATGGGACTTTTCTCATCTTTTTTGGTTCCATTACATTGCATGTTGGAAAAAACATGCACTTGAGCATCATCTTGAAAAGCATTAATTTTCTCTCTTACATTGTCTTGAAAAGATTCATACTTTATCTTCAGTGAACATACGTCATTACTTAGTGTTGATTCATCATCAAACAAAAAGCTGTCACTGTCTTCTTCACTGATTAAGTTAGCTGAAAAGTCACTTGTTGCACAAAGGTCTAAAAATTCATCTTTGTTTTCATTTATGAAAGACTCAAAGTAACTCCAGTTCTGGCTTGGGATTGGGAGTAATGCGTCATCCCCATTATATTTTTCCATGAACAAACTTTCACGTGCATTGGCAGTGGTATCTGATTCAACAACCTGTGCATCACCAAATTTGTTTTCACATGTTATTCCATTTAAAGAAAAATTTAATATTTGGTCAGAAATAGTATCTTCAGTCTGAAAAACTGAGAAATGTGTTTCTGAAGACATAGTATTTTCCTTGCTCAATTTATTTTTGCATAGTCTCCATTTGGCTCCAAGCTCACAACAATCAATTTCATTTGTCTCAGAAATACCTTCAGCTGTTAGAGGAGATTCACAGTACTTTTCTTGAATCCAAGAATAGTCCTTAGCTTCCATTGTAATTTCTCCAAAATATTTTGTTACATGTAGAGACATATGAAGAGAAATGTTACACTGATTGAAAAAAGGAAGAATTTTGATAAGGTAGCAACAGTTTCAAAAAAAATTAATTTCCTTCAGCTGTTGGTCATAGCAAATTTGCTGATTATGCTGTATGTCATACCATACAGTAGTTGTCCAGCCTTTGAGTTGTGTAGCCTTCTAAAAAAAAAGAAAAGCAAAGAAGTCAAAAACTTAGATCCCCAAAAATGCATCCAGGTTACCCAACTTGAATACAATATGTTTCTGCAGGATTTGGAACAAAACCTTTTAATTAAAACACAAAAAAAAAAGAAAATGAACTACACTTTATTAAAGCTTTATAAATAAAGTACTTTAAAATCATTCTTGGTGACAGTTGCAAGCACATAAGTAAGTATTGTTAAGATCCATAGTTCTCTAGTATAAGATGGTCATTGTGATATCAAGGGCTTTTGCCCGAAACGTCGATTTCGAAGCTACCTTCTTGCTGCCTGAACTGCTGTGCTCTTCCAGCACCACTAATCCAGAATTGTGATATCTGTATTTAGTCAGCATTATTGGGTGAACCTTTTGCAAAACTCTTTGGTGCAGTTTCAAGTTCTGCAGGGAGATCCTTCTTTGGTGTTTCCATGCCAAAGTTAATTTGTTCCTACTAGAAAACTTACTGTAGAGCAAAAAAAATGTGCAAGCAGCAAATTTGCATTATATGTTCTTGTGCAATACTTAAGTTTTCTTGCTTAATTTAATCTTTAAAAGGATGGAAATATAGTATTTAATAAAAAAGGAGAAAAAGATTTATTTTTGAAAAAAGTGAATCTTAATTTTATAGTTATATTTCTTGCTGAAAGAAAACCTCTCTTCTTTTATGGTCAAGCTATCACTTAAAGGAAAATGTCCTAGATCCGAGAAAAATATTCTGAGAGTGGTTCAAGGGATGAGGGATATCAATCACACAAGTAGACTGGAGAATCTGGAGTTACTTCCCTTATAAGAAATTGACAGGAAATGTATTCCAATTCATGATGGATTTGGACAAAGTGGCTTGGGAGCAAGATCAAGACCAGACAATAGAGATTTAAAATGGAGGTGGATGAGCACCCACAGAGAAAGAAATTGCAGGGCTAAGGGCAGGGGAGTAAGAAAGATAAAATTGGTCTTACAGAGAGCTGCACGAAACTTGATGGACCAAATAGCTTCTGTGCTGCAACCATTTACTGTATATGATTGGTACTTCCAATATGTTTCCATTCCAAACTGGTTGGAGCATAAAGAATAGAATTCAAACCTTCTTGATCAACGTGGAACCATCCAATCTCAGTAAACCATGTTATGACAGAAGGATTTATATTCTCTATCTAGTATTTGACTTCTCTTGCCTAGGCAGCTGTGTGGAGGCACTTTAAAATCAGTTTCTCTCATCATGATCCTTTTCCAAAAATGAACAGTCACTGCAATTGTATAACAAAGGCTTGGTGTAAATTTTGATATTGTTTTGGGTGAATTCATGCTCACATGTTTGCTTCATAAGTGAAATTATGTGGGTTGTTTAAACAATGAAAAATGAATAACTACACAATAATTTGGTTTGGGGAACTTGTTTCTTTCACTTTGATCGCCACTACTTTGTCTTGCCCAGAAAGATTATACACAATAGACAATAGGTGCAGGGGTAGGCCATTCTGCCCTTCGAGCCTGCACCACCATTCATTATGGTCATGGCTGATTATCCTCAATCAGTATCCTGTTCCTGCCTTATCCCCATAACCCTTGATTCCACTATCCTTAAGAGCTCTATCCAACTCTTTCTTTAAAGTATCCAGAGACTTGGCCTCCACCGCCCTCTGGGGCAGAGCAATCCATATACCCACCACTCTCTGGGTGAAGAAGTTTCTCCTCAGCTGTTAATTCTCTTCTCCAGAAAGTCATTGGAGGATAATTATGAGCAGTCTCTATCCATCTCCAAATGGCATTGATCCATATCAGAACTACTGCATTTTCTTTTATTTGTACATAGAATGTTGATGGCCAGACAAATATTTATTACCTATCCACAATCATCCTGGAGAAGTTGATGGTGAGATGCCTTCTAGAACTACTGCAGTGCTCGGGGTGTATAGTCACACACAGCGCTGTTAGGAAGAAAATTCCAGGTTTTTGACTTATCAACAAAGATGGAACGGTGGTATAGTTTAAAGTCATGACTTTGTGACTTGAAGAGGAACTTGCAGTTAGTGTATCTGCTGCCCTTACCCTTACAGGTCATAGAGGTCACAAGGCTAGAATATGCTATTGAAAGAATGTTGGTGAGTTACTGCAATGAATCTCACAAAAAAGGGCAAAAGTGAGGACTCCTCATTCCTGATGAAGGGCTTATGCCCGAAACGTTGATTCTCCTGCTCCTCGGATGCTGCCTGACTTGCTGTACTTTTCCAGCACACACTCTCAACTCTCATCTCATATACAGTAAACATTGCTGCCAATGATTCCCATTGAAACCAATTTTGCTCGGACTCCTTGCTGTCATACTCAGTGAAATGTTCTCTAATGTTAATGGCAGTCACTCTCACCTGACCCCCAGAATTCAGCTTTTTTGTCCACGTTTAAATGGAAGTTCGAATAAGTTCAGGAACAGAGTGGGCTTGACAGAACCAAAACTGAGCATCAGTGAGCAGATTAGTTATTTACAAATATATTGCTTGATAACACTGTTGATGACCTTTTCCATCACTTGACTGATGCTTGAGAGATATGCTAGTAATTGGCTTGGTTGGCCAAGTCCCACAACAAACCTGAGCATTGTCGAGTAAATGCCAATGTTGTAACAGCTGTTCTGGAACAGCTTGACTAATAGCGTGGCTAATGCTAGAGTCCAAATCTTCAGTACAATTATTGGAATGTTGTCAGGACCCATTGTCTTTGCAGTACCCAGTGTTTTCAACCATGAATTGACACACTTAAGTCTGGTATCTATGATTTTGTGGATCTCTGGAGAAGGAGAAAGTGAGAACTGCAGATGCAGCAGATCAGAGTCAAGAGTGTGGTGTTGGAAAAGCACAGCAGGTTAGGCAGCATCAGAGGAGCAGGAGTATCGACATTTTGGGCATAAGTGTCATTCCTGATGAAGGGCTTATGCCTGAAACATTGATTCTCCTGTTCCTTGAATGCTGCCTCCTGTGCTTTTCCAGCACCACACTCTCGAGCTCTGGAGAAAGCCAAGATAGATAATCCACTTGATGCTTTTGGCTGAAGATGGATGCAGTGCTTTGTCTTTTATACTGATGTACTGGGCTCCTTTATCATTGCAATATTTGAGGAGTTTCCACCTGCTAATTGTTTAATTGTACACCACTGTTTATAACTGGATGTGGCAGGGCTGTAGTGATCAGATCTGATCAGTTGGTTGTGGGATCACTTAGTTTTATCAGATGTTGCTTACGTTCCTTTATATCCCAGTAGTCCTGTTCTATAACTTCACCAGGTTGCCAGTTCATTTTCAGTTATGTCTAGTGCTGCTCCTGATATGGTCTCCTGCACTCTTAATTGAACCAAGGTGCATCACAGCATAACGGCAGAGAGGGGGATATGTCAGGCCACGAGTTGCACATTGTGCTCTGGGACACTATGAATATACATGAACTTTTACTAGAAGACTGATCCAGAGGATCATGTGATACCAGAACCAATATAATAAACAACAGATTCACTGAAGAGTGACACACCGACACAACCATGCCCTTCACAAAAACTCCTTTGTCTGTTTGGGACATTGACCAAGGTGGGATGGTCTATCTAAATTTGAAACTGTGACTTCTGCTACATAGGGGTGTGGAGCTTTGCCACATGTCTGGCATAGAATACTGGTACTCATGACATTTGTGTCACACCTGGATGTACCTCAATTAGCCTATCATGACTGATGAATGAAGTCATACACCATTTTTACAGGACCTGGAAAACACATACACCATTACCAGTTCAGAATGATCTCAGAAAATTTCCTCACAACACATAGAAGGAAGGGCCAGTAAGATTATACTTTGAGACACTGTCCACAGTCGAGCAAATACAAAATGAAAAACCAAGCTGAATATTCAATAAAGAGTTAATGCAAACACACATTGTTTCTTCCACAATCAATAAAGTGTCCCTAATTCCTCTTTAACTATCAATGCGTGCTAATCATGAGGCATGCCAATTATATTTAGGCCTGGAAGGTAGCCTTGACAAGTGATGATGCGCACACAAATAAATATCCAAGTAATGTGCAATATTTAAAAATGACATCTAAGTTGAAGAATGCTGCCAACTTGATGTTCTTCATAAGTCTTAAGATTGTGCTTACAGCCACAGCACAGTGGTGCAGCAGCTAGCACTGCTGCCTCACAGCGCCAGGGACCCGGGTTCAATTTCAACCTCAGGTGATTGTTTGTGTGGAGTTTGCACATTCTCCCTGTGTCTACCTGGGTTTCCTCCCACAATCCAAAGATGTGCTGGTTAGGTGAATTGGCCAAGCTAAATTTCTCATAGTGTTCAGGGATGTGTAGGTTAGGTGCATTAATAAGGGGTAAATATAGGGTCGGGGAACGGGTCTGGGTGGGTTGCTCTTCAGAGGGTCGGTGTGGACTTGTTGGGCCAAAGGGCCTGTTTCCACACTGTAGGGATTCTAAGTTCACCATGTTTTGTGTAAGCCTGACAGACACCTGTAGCAAATTGGAGGAAGTCTGCTTAGTGTATTAACCTGTTTGACTTTAATTACTGTGGTGGGTGTCCTCTGAAGGGTTCCAATTAAATGGGATATCTTGCACCGGAGCTGGGCCATTTTCCTTGGCCTTTCCTAATGCCAAAGGCAGACAGGAGTGACTGGTCACATGAGGGCGCTCTTAGAGGAAGTCCAGGGTTGCTGGCACTTGGCTGCTCAATCTGTGTGTATATGGCATCTGTCTCCTTGTAGAAGGGGTGCCCCTTACTAACCACTAATATACTAAGCCTGTGGCTCAAGCAGTGGAGATCAGGGAGTGTATAGGTTGTAGGTTTGAGTTGCTCTCCATGGCGATTGTCACCCTCTCCATTTGAAGAATCTGTGCACTCATGTCTGAGATATGGCACAACCCATGGACTAATGGATTCCTTCGTCAGCCTTGGAAGTTCCATCTCCATGATACACTCTGCCATCTTATGCAATACCTCCAGCAGTCTTCATATGGTTGCGATCAGAGGCCACTTATCATAATGGGGCTCAGCAGAGATCTAGTCCCCAGATGTCCTCCAAATGTTTGGGGGAGTTTAACCTGGTTCTCTTATTCTCCCTCAGATACTCAGATGTGTTTGTTCAGTGATCAACAGATTGTAATCTAATTACTACATGCAATCCACTTGGATATAACTGCGCTGATCGAATTTGGAGAAAGGCAAGTGATGATGCATTCTCTGGAACAGCAGTCCCTTTGACCCCATAAGTGGAATCTTCAGGTTTGTTTGGTTCTGGATAGCAGGGAACTGCAGTGGAGAGCAAAAGGAACCACTTTGAGGGTCATCACAGTATGAGCACGACATAATCCTTCATGTCCTGCCTGATTGCTATACACCAGCACTGAGTTGGATAAATACTTATCATTTGGCCTTGCCATTCCAGCTGCACGGTCCAAAGTTCCTCCTCTCCTGCGAATTCTAAAGCCTTTTCTTTTGCTTGGGTGAGAAACTTAATGTCTGCAACTCAACCTGCTGTCCTTGACCCCTCTTCGTATTGTAGATCTGCTTGTTCTGCATGACAATGTGCAGAGTTAGTATCCTGTGAGTGACACACAACTTCCTTGTTTGCACATTTCCCCATTATACATATGCTGGCCTGCCAGGTGCAATTGACATTAAAGCACATAAGCTAAGCTGTCACAATTTGGTTCTCAATTGCCTGTGGCACTGAGGCTAACCAGGACTTCACTCATCCCTCATAACTGCCCATGCGCAACTACAAATTGATTAATGACCTCACAGAAGACCCTAAGATAAGATGCAACCCTGTCACTTACAATGGAGATCAGAGCAGGTCCTCCATTGAAGTTAAGTACTTGTAAGGATCCTACAGTCGTTCACTTCCTATGGCCTCAGCTCAGGCCACTTTTGTCAGACATGAAGTGTTTAGTTGCTAGCTATGGCCTGACACCTGAAGAATAGCCTACAGAGAAGCATCACTGAACAATTGTGCCAGTCTCTGTTTTGCCTCAGGCACGAGAGGACTTGGATATGATGAGGAGGGTTGAATGCCAAGCAATCTTAATAAAGGTAGACAGCAATGGGGCGAGAAGCTTGAATGAGGGGTGGGGAGGCCATGAGGATCGTGATTTGTTGCATTGAAAAATTACCAAAGCAATAGAGTTAAGCAGCAAAGTTTATTGCCACAGAAGGTTGAAGAGGCCGGTCATTGTGTATATTTAAGACAGAGGTAAGTCTTTGATTAGGAGAAAGTGAGGTCTGCAGATGCTGGAGATCAGAGTCGAGAGTGTGTTGCTGGAAAAGCACAGCAGGTCAGGCAGCATCTGAGCAGAAGAATTGACATTTCAGGCCGGAGCCCTTCAATGGAATATTTTTGATTGTCAAGGGGATCAAGGGTTATGGGGAAAAAGCATGAGAATGTGGTTGAGAAACTTATCAGCTGTGATTGATTGGCTGAACGGCCTAACTTCTGCTCTTATGTCTTATGGTTATGGCTGTGATGCAAAGTTACTATGTTTGTCCAGAAGTTTCTTTAATAGAAATAAAACTGAAATTGCTGGCAAAACTCAGATCTGGCAGCATCTTCGGAGAGATTGCAGGGGTAACATTTAGAGTCCAGTGACTCTTGAGTTCTAATGAAGTGTCACTGCAGTCAAAACATTAATTCTGTTTTCTTCCCACAGATGCCGCAGATCTGCTGAGTTTTGCCAGCAATTTCCTTTTTAGTTTCAGATCTCTAGCATCTGCAGTTTTGCTTTAGTTTAGTTTCTAATAGCTCACTAATATGCGTCACTATCAGTTGACAGCAGATTTAAGCTATAAAGTTTCCCTGCCACATGATTACATACATTTCTCATGTCCCAGCAACACTACATTTTAATTAGAATAACTTGTGAGCTGTTTCCTAACATAGGAGCAGAAGTGCCACCTGTTATACAATGCAGGTGGTCTAAAATGGGTTAAATTAAACACTTTGGAGATGCTCTGCCCACTGCTACATAAATGACTGTCTCAATGGAGGACCTAATCAGTTCTAAACTGTGGAGCTAAGTCATTTCCAGTTTGTAGTTGGTCAGTTCCGATACCACGGGTTTAAACTAATTTAACCTGTCATTCTATTACTTAAGTAAACTATTTCTTGTTACTCAAATACTTGCCCCTTCAGGGGTTAATCCTTCACTACTTTAATATTAGTATTTTCCATTCGACTAGTAGCACAAAAGTTGCTGGCAACAAATCTACCTAAAGATGATATGAGTATAACCATGTGCCAGCAGCAGGCGTCCTTTACACTGCCCATTTCCCATTCTGTCATCTGGAATGACTCACCACTCAAAGTACCACTGAGGAACTGTTTCTCCACAGATGCAGCTCTGTTGAGTACTTACAGTATTGTTTATTTTTATTATATATTTTTCTTAACTTTTTAAAGCAATAGTTCATCACTGAATAAAAAACTGTTGAAGTAATTAATACAGCTTTGGAGAATGTTGAAATTGAAAATCTAATTTCAGTGTAAAAAGAACACTGCTAAATATTATTTAGTTTAGGTAAACTAATATTGTTAAACAAAGGCTCTACTTTAGATTACATTAATAGCTTTATTATTTCATACAAAATGGACAGTCATCCTAATTCATATATATATTTATATTTCTATAAATATAATTCAATAAAAGTAATTGCTACCATCCACATTGAATGCACTTTTTTTAAAACAAAGAACTTTGCAATTCGAACTGCATTGTGAAATTTCCAGAGGTCGTTCTGCATCTCTCATTTGGGTACCACTTAAAAACTATTGTGAGGGATTGAGTTATTGGTCAATGTGGAAGAACGGAAAGAATGTGCTGCTTAGAGCCGATATCCTCAAAAAAGGTTCAATACTACTGACACAAATGGATCCGCTCGTTACTGTCGGGTAATGTTCTACAAGACCGTAAAATCATAAATCCATCAGCAGAATCGCAGGGTCTTAAAATATCTATTTTTGTGAAAATGTGTATTACTCGCCATCTCAAAGTAATGAGTGCGTCAAAACTTCCAGCAACCTAGTTTTAACTATCCAAATGTGGTCATGTTAGTACCAACGATCAAAATCAAATGAAATGCTTGTAAGAATGCAAAAAAAAGCACATATGCAGAATGAGTTGCGGTCCTTTAACAACAATAACAAAACTCATCGCAGTTTGTTAAAACAAGCGAATTCCCTACAGGGCGACAAACAGCCATTGTAATCCCCCTCCACACACACACCCCCCCAACCCACAGTGCATCCTGCAGAGTTTTAAACTTCATTGTGCACCGAGCTTGCCTTGTGGAGAGTTTCTTCAAGTGCCATAGGCTTTGCCAGTGTTTAGACGGCTCGGTGGCGGGGACAATGGGGGACGGAGAGGAGAGGGGGGCTATGGTTCCCGCTGCACTCCTCCTCCTCCTCCTCCTCCTCCTCCTCACTGCGGAGCCTGAGCTGCAGCTGCAGCGGCGGCCGCGACATTCCGCCGTTCCACACAAAGAGCTGGAGCCTCGCGCCGCCGTCTCGTCCTCTCCCCCCCAACCCCGCCCCGTCCTGTGTAACCGCCACCGCCGCTCGCGGGCTCACCTCAACCTCCGCTCGCGCACCAACCACCGCTCTCTTCAAAGTGAGCTCGCGCTGTGGCCCGCGGGCCAGGGGGCACCGAGAGGGCGGGGGGAGGGGCGGGACTGGGGGCGGGGCCGGGAGCCGGGGGCCGGGGGCCAGGGGCCGGGGGCCGGGGCTTGTTTGGCGAAGGACGAGATGGAGACGCTTTGCATTTCGGAAGCTGCAGTTGCTCTGGTCCAGGCTTGTATTCGCGCTGTTTTGTTGCGGGACTACAAATCCCACAGGGTGTGCGGTAAGGAGGCAGCCATTTAGCAAGTCCCATTGTCCTTTATTTAAAAGAGTCTGCTCAAACTATTCAGTTCTGAAGGAGAGACGAAAACAGGACGAGCTGGGAAAGCTCCGCAGGTCTGGCCGCATCTTTGAGCAGAGAACAGAGTTAGTGTTTCTGAGGGAGGGCCACTCGATCCGAAACGTCCACTCTGCTTTCTCTCCAGAGATGCTGCCAGACCCACTGAGTTGCTCCAGCGATTTCTGCTTTCCCTTCCAGCTCAAACGATGGCTGGCGACTGTACAATGATCGCGGACCTTCAGCATGTTTACAATGGTTTTGTGATCTTACCTTCACCCGTCAGTGACCTCACCGTCTCTGCACTTTGAAGATCTGAAAAGTAGAAAGTTCTCATAAAACAAATGCACACTACTGGAATTTATTTTTTAAAAAGTCATGGAACATTGGCTGGAAGTTCCATAAAATCATACGCGGGAAGGAAGGGAAAAAGAACAAATGCGAAAGTTAGTGATGAAAGGTCTCCATCCCAAGGCGCTTGTTCACAGAGGTGCAACTTTTTGATTTTACCTCTCCACGTTCTCCAGGGCTCCAAACAGTTCGTCCCGGTGAGACGGTGATTGATTTTGTGTTTGAAACTTGAGCACAAGGCTCCACTGCAGTGTTTGGAACAGATACTGTGCTCTGCAGCCAAGAGCATGAATCCCAGAGGCTGCGTCGGCCTTCCCTGTGCCAGGGTTAATGTTTCCTCGGGCTGGAGAGGAACTTAGAGTGGGAAGCGAAGAATCCAGTGATTGTAGTTCATATGGGTACCAACAAAATAGATAAGACTAAGAAATTAAAATTCAAAATCCAAAAGTTATAATCCCTAAATTGCTACCTGAGCATAGAGTCACAGAGGTGTACAGCATGGAAACAGACCCTTCGGTCCAACCCGTCCATGCCGACCAGATATCCCAACCCAATCTAGTCCCACCTGCCAGCACCCGGCCCATATCCCTCCAAACCTTCCTATTCATATACCCATCCAGATGCCTCTTAAATGTTGCAATCATACCAGCCTCCACCACTTCCTCTGGCAGCCCATTCCACACATGCTCCACCCTCTGTGAGAAAAAAATTGCCCCTCTCACCCTAAACCTATTCGCTTTATGTCTGGACTCCCCCTCCCCAGGGAAAAGACCTTATTTATTTACTCTATCCATGCCCTTCATGATTTTATAAACCTCTATAAAGTCACCCCTCAGCCTCCAATGCTCCAAAGAAAACAGCCCCAGCCTATTCAACCTCTCCCTCTAGCTCAAATCCTCCAACCCTGGTAACATCTTGTAAATCTTTTCTGAACCCTTTCAAGTTTCATAACATCCTTCCAATAGGAAGGAGACCAGAATTGCATGCAATATTCCAAAGGTGGCTGAACCAATGTCCTGTACAGCCATAACATGACCTCCCAACTCTGATACTCAATAATCTGACCAATAAAGGAAAGCATACCAAAAGCCTGCTTTACTATCCTACCTACCTGTGACTGTACTTTCAAGGAGCTATGGACCTGCACTCCAAAGACTCTTTGTTCAGCAACACTTCCTTAGGACCTTACCATTAAGTGTATAAATCCTGCTAAGATTTGTTTTCCCAAAATATAACACAGCACATTTATCTAAATTAAACTTTATCTGCCACTCCTTAGCCCATTGTCCAATCTGATCAAGATTCTGTTGTAATCTGAGGTAACCTTCTTCGCTGTCCAAATTTGGTATCATCTGCAAACTTACTAACTACCCCCTAGGTTCACATCCAAATCATTTATATAAATGATTAAAAGTAATGGACCCAGCATCCATTCATTGTGACACTCCACTCGTCACAGGCCTCCAGTCTGAAAAACAACCCTCCACCATCACCCTCTGTCTTCTACCTTCAAGCCACTTCTGTATCCAAATGGCTAGTTCTCCCTGTATTCCATGAGATCTAACCTGACTAACCAGTCTCCCATGGGGAACCTTGTCGAACGCCTTACTGAAGTCCATAAGAATCACTTCCACTGCTCTGCCTTCATCAATCCTCTTTGTTAATTCTTCAAAAAACTCAATCAAGTTCATGAGACATGATTTCCTATGCACAAAGCCATGTTGACTATCCCTAATCACTCCTTGCCTTTCCAAATAAGTGTAAATCCTGTCCCCTTAGGATTCCCTCCAACAACTTGCCCACCACCAACGTCAGGCTCACTGGTCTATAGTTCCCTGGCTTGTCCTTACCACCTTTCTTAAAAGTGATATTATGTTAGCCAACCTCCAGTCTTCTGGCACCTCACATGTAACTATCAATGGTACAAATATCTCAGCAAGGGCCCCAACAATCACTTCGCTAGTTCTTCACAGAGCTCTAGGGTACACCTGATCAGGTCCTGGGGATTTATCCACCTTTATGCGTTTCAAGACATCTAGTACTTCCTCCTCTGTAATATGGGCATTTTTCAAGATGTCACCAAATATTTCCTGATATTCTATATCTTCCATGTCATTCTCCACAGTAGACACAGATGCAAAATACTTGATTAATATCTCCCGCATCACCTGCGGCTCCACATAAAGGCCACATTGCTGATCTTTAAGGTGCCCTATTCTCTCCCTAGTTACCCTTTTGTCCTTAATGTATTTGTAAAAATCCTTTGGATTCTCCTTAACTCTATTTGCCAAAGCTATCTCGTGTCCCCTTTTTGTCCTCCTGATTTCCCTCTTAAGTATACTCCGACTGCCTTAATACTCTTAAGGATTCACTTGTTCTATTTTGTATATACCTGACGCATGCTTCCTTCTTTTTCTTCACCAAACCCCCAATTTCTCTAGTCATCCAAAGTTCCCTATACTGACCAGCCTTTCCTTTCACCCTAATAGGAATATACTGCCTCTGAACTCTCGTTATCTCATTTCTGAAGGCTTCCCATTTTCCAGCCGTCCCTTTATCTGCGAACATCTGCCCCCAATTAGCTTTGAAAGTTCTTGCCTAATACCATCAAAATTGGCCTTTCTCAAATTTAGAACTTCAACTTATAGATTTGGTCTATTCTTTTCCAACTAATTTAAATCTAACAGAATTATGGTCGCTGGCCCCAAAGTGCTCCCTGACTGACACTGCCCTGCCTTATTTCGCAAGAATAGGTCAAGTTTTGCACCTTCTCCAGTAGGTACATCCACATACAGAATCAGAAAATTTTCTTGAACACACTTGACAAATTCCTGTCCATCTAAACCCTTAACACGATGGCAGTCCCAGTCAGCAGTGACCAAATTGGCATATAGTGAATGAAAGGAAAGGATTATGATTAAAACATTGGAGTGGGAGAAATGAGTTTCAGTTCATGGCACCTGTACTGGTGAAACAAAGAGCTGTTCTATTTGGGTACCTTCCAAATGGATCACATAGGGACCCGTATCCTGTTTTATCAAATACTTAGGGCTGTAGAGTATTTTAAACTAAATAGTAAGGTGGGGCAGGGATCTGGTAAGGGAAAACAATTAGAAAGGTAAAAGCCAAGGCAAATATTTAGCGTAGTGATAAACTGTAGGCAGTCTTGTGCCAAAGTGGTTGCATGTTGTACCTAAACTGGAAGTTCTGGGTTCAAGTCACATTCTGGGAGTGATGATCAAAGAGGGCAGGTTCGTCAAATGCCAAGTAGGTATGTGAACTTGTACATTCTTCGTAATGTATGCAAATGGCAGGTGGTAACAGCAGAAGACATTCCTGGCCAGCCTGTTATGGAAAAAAAATACATATTCTACCATTCGTTATAACCCCAACTGATGGTAATACCAGAATGAAAGGATCCCATAATGAAACCTGGCTCAACAGAATATGGAGAAAGTGAGGACTGCAGATGCTGGAGATCAGAGCTGAAAATATGTTGCTGTAAAAGCGCAGCAGGTCAGGCAGCATCCAAGGAGCAGGAGAATTGACGTTTCGGGCATGAGCCCTTCCTCATTCCTGAAGAAGGGCTCATGTCCGAAACGTCGATTCTCCTGCTCCTTGGGTGCTGCCTGACCTGCTGCGCTTTTCCAGCAACACATTTTCAGCTCAATAGAATATGGATCAGGATTAGAGTGGTGCTGGAAAAGCACAGCAGGTGAGGCAGCATCTGAGAGCAGGAAAATCGATGTTTCGGGCAATAGCCCTTCATCAGGAATGATGCTGGGAGCCTCCAGGGTGGAGAGATAAATGGGAGGGGGGTGGAGCTGGGGAGAAGGTAGCTAAGAGTGCAATAGTTGGATGGAGGTGGGGATGGAGGTGATAGGTTGGAGAGGAGGGTGGAGCGGACAGGTGGGAAGGAAGATTGGCATGTTGGACAGGTCATGAGGATGGTGCTGAGCTGGCAGGTTGGAACTGGGGTAAGGTGGGGGGAAGGGAAATGAGGAAACTGGTGAAGTCCACTTTGATGCTCTAGGGTTGAAGTGTTCTGAGGCAGAAGATGAGGTGTTTTTCCTCCGGGTATCAGTTGGTGAGGGAGTAGCGGTGGAGGAGGCCGAGGACTTGCATGTCCTCGGCAGAGTAGGAGGGGAGGTTGAAATGTTCGGCCACAGGGCAGTGGTGTTGATTGGTGCGGGGATGTTCCTTAAAGCACTCTGCGAGAAGGCGTCCAGTCTCCCCAGTGTAAAGGAGACTGTCGGGAGCAATGGATACAATAAATGACATTTGTGGATGTGCAGATGAAACTTTGATGGATGTGGAAGGCTCTTTTGGGGCCTTGGATGGAGGTGAGGGGGGTGATGTGGGCGCAGTTTTTGCAATTCCTGTGGTGGCAGGGGAAGGTGCCACGTGGGGAGGGTGGGTTATAGAGTCATTGAGATGTACAGCATGAAAATAGACCCTTCGGTTCTACCTGTCCATGCCGACCAGATATCCCAACCCAATCTAGTCCCACCTGCCAGCACCCGGCCCATATACCTCCAACAACTTGCCCACCACTGAGGTCAGACTCACCGGCTATAGTTCCCTGGCTTGTCTTTACCGCCTTTCTTAAACATTGGCACCACGTTTGCCAGCCTCCAGTCTTCCGGCACCTCACCTGTGACTATCAATGATACAAATATCTCATCAAGAGGCCCAGCAATCACTTCTCTAGCTTCCTACAGAGTTGTTGGGGGGCATGGACCTGATGAGGTAGACATGGAGGGAATGGACTTTGTGGAAAGCGGATAGGGGTGGGGAGGGAAATATATCCCCTGGTGGTAGGGACTTGGGCTTTAGGGATGCCTTCTCGCAGAGTGCTTTAGCGAACATGGCCAGGACACCCACTTTTGCCCGAAACGTCGATTTTCTTGCTCCTCGGATGCTGCCTGACCTGCGGTGCTTTTCCAGCACCACTCTAATCTTGACTCTGACATCCAGCATCTGCAGTCCTCACTTTTGCTCAATAGAATACCGCTGATTCTTACCACATTTTGGCAAAGTATAATTTTGTTGAGTTTCATGGAAATTTCTATCTGCGAGATTTAGTGAATTTTCTCATGCAATCATCCAAGATGCTTCTCGTTAACTACTTGCCCTAGCTCTATGGCACCCCTTTTAACTGATGCTGCCGCTGGCTCAGCCTGGAATGGAATGTTATCACTGGTGCTGGTGCCAGCTTGAATCTTAGCCATGCACTGAGTCATGTGTTAGCAGTCTGAAGTTGCCATAATGTATTGGCACAGCAGCCAAAACTAAATAACACTTCTCACAGCACATAGACGGTGTGGATGATAGTTTCTTGCACATAAAACTGCAAGTTCTGACACTTTGCTTAAGCGATGGGCTGCACAATTTACCAATCCATAATCTCATTTGGTCTCACAGCTCTCTCAATGTCTATGGCACTTCTTCCCAAATGTCCACTGTAACCCATCATTCAATATGAGGCCATCACATACAAGGAAGCTTTCAAATGATTCAAAACGTAACATTTTATTGACAAACACCAAATGCGAACAGAAATCAAATCTATAGATAGCATTTCTCTCCTGGAATTTAAAAAAGAAACTGGTTGCATGTTGAGCATGAAGTGTTTTATAGTCACTGCCCTCAACTCTCATTTACCCGAATTGCCAGCCATACCCTGTTGTGCAGAAGGTGATGTTCCCTCTGCTCAATGGCTTTGCACCATCCTGGAAGACTGCCCCCTATTCATCTGGTTCTCATGATGCACCACATAGCTTGGACAAAAATAGAAATTGCTGGAAAAACTCAGCAGGTCTGGCTTCATCTATGGAGAGAAATCAGCTTTAACCTTTCAGGTCAAGTGACCCTTCCTCAGAACTCACAAAAGGTCCATAATACAATAAGACAGAGCAGAAAATAGGCCAATTGGCCATTGTTTGTGCTCTGCCATTCAATCATGGTTGATACGTTGCTCAGAGCTGAAAATGTGTTGCTGGAAAAGCGCAGCAGGTCAGGCAGCATCCAAGGAACAGGAGGATCGACGTTTCGGGCATAAGCCCTTCTTCAGGAATGAGGAAAGTGTGTCCAGCAGGCTAAGATAAAAGGTAGGGAGGAGGGACTTGGGGGAGGGGCATTGAAAATGCGATAGGTGGAAGGCTCAGCCTCATTCTTCAGCTTCCTCCCCATAACCCTTGATCCCCTTAACAATCAAGAACCTTTCTAGCTCAGTCTTAAATAGACTCTATGACTTGGCCTTTACAACCTTCTGTGGCCGTGAATTCCATAGGTTCACCACTGTCTGGCTGAAAAAGTTTCTCCCTTATCTTTGTTCTCAGGTTACTTGACCCCCAAGCGTTAACTCTGATTTCTCTCCACAGATGCTGCCAGACCTGCTGAGCTTTTCTAGCAATTTCTATTTTTGTATTTGTTTTACAGCATCCACAATCCTTTTGGTTTTTATTTACCACATAGCTTTGTTAACTGCTCCTGTTACGCATAGCACTGCATGCTAGGACTATGTGACTCTGTCCAGAGAATAAGATATGGGCCCACTAGGTCCCTATATCTGGTCCAAGGAGAAGAACCTCATCTTCAGCACACCTATGGTCTGCTTCAGGCTGGCCGTGGTTGAAGTACAGACTGCACTGTAGCTGCCCTCCACCTCAGTCAATAGATTGCATAACCAAGTCACTGACGTTGGTCACAGTGAGTAGCCCATCTCCCTAGAAACCAGCCTGAAAAGACATCTGGGCCCTCAAATGCAGCAGGAATACAAGAGTTCTAAGGAATGTAGAAGTTGTGGCAGCTGCCAGGGTACCAAGTGCAAACTTCTAAGAAACAGAATCAGTTATCATGGATCACATGCAAGTTGATGGAATCCCTTGCTATTGATGAACTTAGCTACATTACATTATGGTCCTTTCATCATGATGTGCACTGTCAGTGGTGCCCTACACCCAGGGAAATCAGCCATGTTGCCAATTCCTACTGCTCATGTTGCAACATTGAAATCATCAAGAGCAAACTGGTGTGATCTGGCACAAGTAGCAACAATTACAATCTTAAGACACTTGGAGGTGACTGATTGAGAAATCCCACACAGGTCCCTTCGACATTCCCTGAGGATGGAGTAAGTCCCATAAAGGTTCATGATAGCTATCACCTTGGTCGTTACCCACTCTAACAGGTTGCAGGTCCCAGTACAATAACTGGCATCTTTTGTGAGTGTCCTGGAACATTCGCAACCTGCACTTCACTCACCTGGAGGAAATAGCATTGAGGATGAAAGACTGACTCTCTTGTGTGTCAGTGCACACTGAAGGGCCCTTCAGTTGCTAACTCTTTTTATCACAAAGACTATTTGGCCTCCTCACCAGATTTCTGCTGGCCCTTGGTTTGATAACACATGAATTGCTCTTCGACCCCCTGCACTTTTGTTGCACGGCAGCAACAGTGACAACTATTCCTGCCGTGCTGGGTCCATCAGTCTCATTTTCAATGAACCTCTAATGGCAACTTAAGGAACATAACTGGTTCTTAGAAATGAAAACAGTCATTAGCCACATGTCTTGCAAATAACAGCTTAATGTGTTCCTCTAGACATGGAAGCAATCCAAAAAGGCAGAGCATGTATTGACGTCAGGTTGGCACTTTGAAATAGGCACTTAGTTCTCAGAGATATATACCAGTCATGTGACAAATAATTAGGAGTACTGTGTAAGCCCTCCAGAATCCTTCTCATAGTCCAAGAGTCTTAGAGTTTTACAGCACGGAGACAGGCCCTTTGGTCCAAACTGATCCATGCCGACCAAAATGTCCGTCCATGGTAATTACAGTTCCCTCCACTTGGCCCGTATCCTTCTAAACTTTCCTATCCATGTATTTGCCCAAATGCCTTTTGAATGTTGTTAATGTACCCACCTCAACCACTTCCGCTCGCAGCTCATTTCCATATGTGTACCACCCTCTGTGTAAAAAGGTTGCCCTTCAAATTCCTTTTTATTCTTTCCCCTTGAACTGATACCCATTTAGTCATCGATTCCCCAACCCTGGGAAAAAAGACTGCGTGCATTCACCCTATCCATGCCTCTCATGATCTTATATACCTCTATAAGATTCCCCTCACTGCTCCACCCCCAAGTCTCCTATGCTCTAAAGAAAAAAGTCCTAACTTGTCCAATCTTTCTCTGTAACTCAGACCCTTGAGTCCTTGTAAATTTCTTCTGCACTCTTTCCGGTTTAATAATGTTATCTTTATAACAAGGTGACCAAAACGGAACATAATACTCCTAGTGCAGCCTCATCAACGTTCTGTATAACTGCAATATAACTTCCCAACTTCTATATGTAATACCTTGACTGATGAAGAGCTGTGCGCCCAAAAGCCTTCTTCACTGCCCTGTCTACCTATGACTCCACTTTCAGTGAGCTGTGAACCTGAATTTCAAGATCCCTCTGTTCCACTATATTCATTAAGGCCTTACCATTCACCATACATTCTCATCCAAATCATTGATATAGATAACAAACAGCACTGGGCCCAACACCGACCCCTGAGGTACACCACTAGTCACAGGCCTCCAGTCCGACAAGCATCCTTCCCCTATTAACCTCTGCTTCCTACCATCAAACCAACTGTGTGACCAATTTGCCAGCTCACCCTAGATTCTATGCATTCTAACCTTCCAGAGCAGCCTGCCATGTGGAATCAAAGGTGTCACTGAAATCCACATAGAGAACATCTACCTCATCAACCTTCCTGGTCACCACCAAAGAACTCTAACAAATATGTGAGGCATGGTCTCCCACTCACAAAGCCATACTGACTACTCCTAATCAACCCCTGTCTTTCCAAATGCATGTATATCTTGTCCCTCAGAAACTTCCCATCCACTGATGTTAGGCATAGTGGTCTATATTAGATTATTTACGGTGTAGAAACAGGCCCTTCGGCCCAACAAGTCCACACCGACCCGCCAAAGAGTAACCCACCCAGACCCGTTCCCCTACACTTACCCTTTCACCTAACACTATGGGCAATTTAGCATGGCCAATTCACCTAACCTGCATATCCTTGGACTGTGGGAGGAAACCGGAGCACCCGGAGGAAACCTATGCAGACACGGGGAGACTGTGCAAACTCCACACAGGCAGTCGCCTGAGGCAGGAATTGAACCCGGGTCTCTGGCGCTGTGAGGCAGCAGTGCTAACCACTGTGCCACCGTGCCTCCCACAGCTTTTCCCAGGCTTTTCTTTGCAGCTCTTCTTGAATAATGGCACAATATTCACTATCCTCCAATCATCTGAGACCTTATTCGTGGCTTTCTTCCTCGCAAGTCTTGCGTTATACTTACAATTCAAATGGAGAGAGAATCAGTGCCATCCGAGGATAACTTACAGTCAGTCAGCCGAATCTAACATTTTTTCTGGCAACTGGACCCTCAAAAGCTGCAGATACATGAGATTTTTCAATGATATAGGAGTCATGGCAGCTGCCAGGATAGCGGGCACACTCTTTCAAGGAAATTGGAAAAATGATCGTTGCTACCTTGTTAAATGTCTAATTGACACCACAATTTGTGCCACTAATTTAAGTTACATCAAGGTCTTTGAAGGGATTTTCATTGTGAAACCCAGCAGGACTTCTCATTGTATCTTATCAAACACGCATCATCAACTATCAACCCTGCCCCCGTGTTGTTCTCTTTTTCGTTCTTCTTGCCAAAGTGAAGAAGTTTATATTTTCCTACATTATACTCCATCTGTCAGATTGTTGATCACTCACTCAAACTATTTATATCCATCTGTCAATTCCCTATCTTCTTTATAACAAACTTTGTATTGTCTGCAAATTTAGATATGATGTGTTTGCTTTCCTCATCTAAGTCATTGATGTAATTTTAAAAAAAAATTTAAAACTTGTCAAATACTGCCAACCAAAAAAAATCCATTAAGACCATAAGACATAAGAACAGAAGTAAACCCATCAAGTCTGCTCTGTCATTCATTGAGATCATAGCTGATCTGATAATCCTCAACCCCACGTTCCTGCCTGTTCTGTATAGACCTTCATTTCTGCATACCCTCTATTTTCTGCCAGCTAGCTAATCCTTTATGCATGAATTCTTTTGGCAAATTTCTGCTATGTATTCACTCCACTCTATTTTCTTAAGTTAATATCTCTCCCTTAGACCCTTAAATGAGACTACTAACACAGCTCACATTGTTTAAGACCTAGGACATAGGAGCAGAAATTAGGCCAATCAGCCCATCGAGTCTGCTCCACCATTCAATCATGGCTAATAAGTTTCTCAACCCCATTCTCCTGCTTTCTCCCCTTAACCCTTGATCCCCTTGATACGCAAGAACCTATCTGTCTCAGTTTTAAATATACTCAAGGACTTGACCTCCGTAGCCTTCTGTGGCAATGAATTCCATCGACTCGCTCATCTCTGGCTGAAGACATTTCTCCTTATCTTCGTTCTAAAAGGTCTTCCCTTTACTCTAAGGCTGTGTCCTAATCTCTCCTATCAATGGAAACATCTTCCCAACTCTGTCCAGGCCATTCTGTATTCTGTATGTTCCAAATAGAACCCCCTTCATCCTTCTAAACTTTATCGATTATAAACCGAGAGTCCTCAAACATTCCTCATATGTTTAGCTTTTCATTCTTGGGACCATTCTCATGAACTTGCTCTGAGCACACTCCAAGACCACTGTGCACAATACTCCAAACGTGGTCTGACACGACTCCTTAAACTTGTGCCTTCAAAATCTTTGTAGGATGTCTTCATTCCTAACAACCTCCAGCCTTCTGCTTTTGGAGATTTCTTCCCATTTCTTTCTAAGTAACTTAGGATTTCTCTCCAGCCCTGACTGATTGGAAACTGCTAATATTAGCACTTCTGCTGTTATGGGCCTCTTCATTTGAAATAACATGCTTCTGTTTATCTGTCTGGATTTTAAAACCCAGGTCAACGAACACCTAATTAACTATATTTCTGGGTGATTTGCTAGTGACCAAGTTGATAGATGAAGGAAGGGCTGTTGATGTCATATACATGGACTTTAGTAAGGCGTTTGATAAGGTTCCTATGGTAAACTAATAGAGAAAGTGAAGTCACATGGTGTGCAGGGTGTTCTAGCTCGGTGGATAAAGAATTGGTTGAGCAACAGGAGACAGAGAGTAGTAGCTGAAGGGAGTTTCTCAAGATGGGGAAAGGTGACCAGTGGTGTTCCACAGAGGTCAGTGTTGGGGTCACTGTTGTTTGTGATATTCATAAATGATCTGGAAGAGGGAACTGTTGGTACGATCAGCAAGTTTGCAGATGACACAAAGATTTGTGGAGTAGCACAAAGCATAAGGGACTGTCAGAGAATACAGGAGAATATAGTTAGACTGGAGAGTTGGGCGGAAAAGTGGCAGATGGCTTTCAATCCAGACAAATATGAGGTGATGCATTTAGGCAAGACTAATTCTAGAGCGAATTATACAATGAACGGAAGAGCCTTGGGAAATGTTGATGGGCAGAGAAATCTGGGAGTGTAGGTCCATTGTACCCTGAAGGTTGCTGCAGAGGTGAATAGAGTGGTCAAGAAGGCTTGCCTTCATTGGATGGGGTATTGAGTATAAGAGCTGAAAAGTCATGTCAAAATTGTACAAGACATTGGTTCGATACAGTACTGGTCGCCATATAACCGAAAGGATGTGGATGCTTTGGAGAGAGTGCAGAGAAGGTCCACAAGGATGTTGCCTGGTATGGAAGGTGCTAGCTATGAAGAGAGGTTGAGTAGGTTAGGTTTGTTTTCATTAGAATAAAGGACATCGAGGGGGGATCTGATTGCGGTTTACAAAATCATGAAGAGTATAGACAGAGTGGATAGAGACAAGCTTTTTCCCAGGGTGAAGGATTCAATAACGAGAGGTCACGCTTTCAAGGTGAGAGTTGAAAAGTGGGATACACGCGGCAAGTACTTCACCCAGAGGGTGGCAGGCATCTGGAATGCTTTGCCTGCAGAGGTGGTAGAGGCAGGCACGGTAGATTCATTTAAGATGTGTCTGGACAGATGCACGAGTAGTTGGGGAGCAGAGGGATACAGATGCTTAGGAATTGGGCAACAGGTTTAGACAGTGGATTTGGATCGGCTAAGGCTTGGAGGGCCGAAGGGCCTGTTCCTGAACTATAAATGTTCTTTGTTTTTTGGTCATTTAGTTAAAGTCATATGATTTGTTGGAAATGCTGTTTTGAACTCACTTCTCAAATGGATATGGTCTTTAAACATGAACAAGTTAGATCATCACAGAACTGACAACGAAACTTCATTTTTTCTCCAATTTAGAACCCAAGTTCCTAAATAATAAAAATATATTAGGAGAAAGTGAGGACTGCGGATGCTGGAGATCAGAGCTGAAAAATGTGTTGCTGGAAAAGCGCAGCATCCAACGAGCAGGAGAATTGACGTTTCGGGCATAAGCCCTTCTTCAGGATTCCTGAAGAAAGGCTTATGCCTGAAACGTCGATTCTCCTGCTCCTTGGAGGGCCATGAGGGCCATGATCTTTTCCCTGGGATGGGGGAGTCCAGTACTAGAGGGCATAGGTTTAAGGTGAGAGGGGAAAGAGTTAAAAGGGACCTAAGGGGCCACTTTTTCAGGCAGAGGGTGGTGCATGTATGGAATGAGCTGCCAGAGGAAGTGGTGGAGGCTGGCACAGCCTTTAAAAGGCATCTGGATGGGTATCTGAATAGAAAGGGTTTAGAGGGATGTGGACCAAGTTATGGCAAATGGAATTAATTTAGGATTAATTTAGGATATCTGGTTGGCATGGATGAGTTGGACTGAAGAGTCTGTTTCTATGTTGCACATCTCTATGACTCTCTAACTCTAAAATCTAGCACCTCACAATTATCTAGGTTATTTTCCATCTGCCACTCCTCAGCCCATTGACCCACCTGATTGAGGTTCCAATATAGTCTGAGGTAACCTTCTTCATTTTCCCCTGCACCATCAATTTTTGAACATAATTCAAAATCAATTCAAATAATTTGATGTGAGCCCAGGTTTTAAGGTAGCTATGGAACAACATGACTAGTGCACTTTTGTGGCTCCTAAATCATCTACTTGATACATATGTGACCTCTTTGGGAATTTTGATTTTTCAGGGTTTGTATTTGCAGTGCAGTTTGCAAAATGTAAGTGAGTCAGGAAAATGTGGCTGCAGAAACAGGCTAGCTAGGAAGTCCTCCTTAATTCTCCATCACAGGCTCAACTTTCAATGCTGTTTAAAGGTATTGTCTGTGCTATGGACACTTTCACCAGTTTATGTATGAAAACACATTCTAAATTGACCCACAACCAGAGAAATCAGGCCTGACAGAATACTGGCCAAACCAAAGTGATTTTTCTTATATTCATTCACAGGATGTGAACATCACTGGTTAGGCCGGCATTAATTGCCTATCCCTAATTGTAAAGAGTCAACTGTGTGGAGTTTGCACATTCTCCCTGTGTCTGCATGGGTTTCCTCCAGGTGTCCTGGTTTTCTCCCACATTCCAAAGATGTGCAGGTCAGGAGATTGGCCATGCTAAATTGTCCATAGTTGTTTGGTGCATTAGTCGGGGGGGTGGGTTACTCTTCGGACGGTTGATGTGGATTTGTTGGGCCGAAGGGCCTGTTTCCACACTGTTGGTAATCTAACCTAATCTAATCTAGATTAGCATGGAGACAGAGCCTTTGGTCCAACCAGTCCATGCTGACCAGGTATCCCAACCCAATCTAGTCTCACCTGCCAGCACCTGGCCCATATCCCTCCAAACCCTTCCTATTCATATACCCATCCAGATGCCTTTTAAATGTGTCACTTGTACTAGCCTCCACCACTTCCTCTGGCAGCTCATTCCATACATGTAACACCCTCTGAGCGAAAAGTTGCCCCTGAGGTATCTTTTATATCTTTCCCCTCTCACCCTAAACCTATGCCCTCTAGTTCTGGACTCCCCCATCCCAGGGAAAAGACTTTGTTTATTTATCCTATCCATGCCCCTCATGATTTTATAAACCTCTATAAGGACACCCCTCAGCATCTAACGCTCCAGGGAAAACAGCCCCAGCCTGTTCAACCTCTCCCTATACCTCAAGTCCTCCAACCCTGGCAACATCCTTGTAAATGTTTTCTGAACCCTTTCAAGTTTCACAACATCTTTCCAATAGGAAGGAGACCAGAATTGCACACAATATTCCAACAGTGGCCTAACCAATGTCTTGTACAACCGCAACATGACCTCCCAACTCCTGTACTCAATGCTCTGACCAATAAACGAAAGCATACCAAATCCCTTCTTCACTATCCTATCTACCTGCGACTCCACTTTGAAGGAGCTATGAACCTGCACTCCAAGGTCTCTTTGTTCAGCAACAGTCCCTAGGACCTTACCATTAAGTGTATAAGTCCTTCTAAGATATGCTTTGCCAAAATGAAACACCTCCAATTTATCTGAATTAAACTCCATCTGCAACTTGTCAGCCAATTAGCCCATCTGATAAAGAGCCTGTTGTAATCCGAGGTAACCTTCTTCGCTATCCACTACACCTCCAAGTTTGGTGTCATCTGCAAACTTACTAACTATACCTCTTATGCTCACAACCAAATCATTTATATAAATAATTAAAGGTAGTGGACCCAGCACCGATCCTTGTGGCACTCACTGGTCACAGGCCTCCAGTCTGAAAAACAACCCTCCACCACCACCCTCTGTCTTCTACCTTTGAGCCAGTTCTGTATCCAATTGGTTAGTTCTCCCTGTATTCCGTGAGATCTAACCTTGCTAACTAGGTTCCCATGGGAAACCTTGTCGAACGCCTTACTGAAGTCCATATAGATCACATCTTCTGCTCTGCCCTCATCAATCTTGTTACTTCTTCAAAAAACTCAATTAAGTTTGTGAGACATGATTTCCCATGCACAAGACCAAGTTGACTATCCTTAATAAGTCCTTGCCTTTCCAAACACATGTACATCCTGGCCCTCCAACAACTTGCCCACCACCGATGTCAGACTCACTGGTCTATAGTTCCCTGGCTTGTCCTTACCAACTTTCTTAAACAGTGGCACCACGTTAGCCAACCTCCAGTCTTCAGGCACCTCACCTGTCACTATTAATGATACAAATATCTCAGTAAGAGGCCCAGCAATCACTTCCCTGGCTTCCCATGGAGTTCTAGGGCACACCTGATCAGGTCCTGGGAATTTATCCACTTTTATGCATTTCAAGACATCCAGCACTTCCTCCTCTGTAATATGGATATTTTTCAAGATGTCACTATCTATTTCCTTATATTCTATATCTTCCATATCCTTTTCCACAGTAAATACTGATACAAAATGCTTGTTTAGTATCTCCCCCATTTTCTGTGGCTCCACACGAAGGCCACCTTGCTGATCTTCGAGGGGCCATATTCTCTCCCTAGTTACCTTTTAGCTAATTTAATTTGGCTAATTTTCTGTCAGCCTGATTTCTCTGGTAGTGGGTCGATTGAGGATGCCCAACTTCGAGCCCTTGGTTGCTTGACCACAAAATCTCACCTCCTATTCCATCCCACCCCCATGCCTGATCATAAGCCACTGATGCTATTTTATATCCAAAGTCTCCAGTGCCCTCTTTAACTGCAGTCCAAATGCAGACATGAGTGTTGATTTATCTGCTTAAAGTTTAACATTAATTGTAGTTGATCGGGAGATGATTGCATACCATCACATTGTCCAGATTATCATTCCCACCTGAACTAGAGGCCAGATGATATGATGTATTCTGTGTCAAATGTAGATGAGTTGCCAATCACAGTGGAGGATATTAGTAGATCAATTTGTCAAAGCCCTGCATTGGCAAGGATATATGATAAAATTACAAATAGGTAATCAACTTAGATAGTGGATTTAGACAGCAGGCCAATTTTATGACTAAGAATAAATTATCAATTGATTAAGGCTATATCATATAGGGAACCAGACTTACAATCTTGAAAGGTACAGATCACAGTTGGTTCATAATTTTAATAATCGGTTCTTAGAGCTGAGTTTGACAAAGTGTCTAGAAAGAAGTTATCTTTGGTGACTGCATTACATCAGCACATAGAAGACTAAGTGAAACAGTGCAGAATATGTCAAGCAGTAGAAGGGAAGCTGCACATAAAACTTGCAGAATTTGAAGGGAAACAGTGTTTCATTGTGATAGATAGCCATTCAAAGTGAGTTGAGAAGAATTTTACTCGATAGTTTTGCTTTAAATGAAGCAGCAGAGTGCACAGTACAAATTGTTACATGTGCCCTTCTTAAGGAAATGCTCAATACAAAACTAAAGAACTGCATGTTGACATTGAATCACAACCTGGAAATTATTTCTTTATTTACTCTAGCACATCACAGGACCACCAACAGAAAGCCAATTAAATTGTTTCACTGAAGACAGCCTAGATCAAGGTTTACATTACTAAAGTTACATTTAGAGTGTCAGTAGAAGGAAAAAAGAAAGTTGCGGTAGGGTTCAAAGTCATCTTTATCCTCTCGTGTGTACTATCCTTAACACAGATTAGATTAGATTACTTACAGTGTAGAAACAGGCCCTTTGGCCCAGCAAGTCCACACCGACCCTCCGAAGAGCAACCAGACCCATTCTCCTACATTTACCCCTTCACCTAACACTATGGGCAATTTAGCACGGCCAATTCACCTAACCTGCACATTTTTGGACTGTGGGAGGAAACTGGAGCACCCAGAGGAAACCCACGCAGACACGGGGAGAATGTGCAAACTCCACACAGACAGTTGCCTGAGGCGGGAATTGAACCCAGGTTCAGTGAGGGCAAGAAGTTTGAGATTGAACCAAATGATTAAACTGAAAGAACACGATAAGTGATTGAAGTGCCCTCTTTAACTGCAGACATGAATGTTGATTTATCTGCTTAAAGTTTAACATTGTGTAGTTGATTGGGAGATGATTGCATACCCATCACATTGTCCAGATTATCATCCCCACTTGACCTAGAGACCAAAAGATATGATGTATTCTGTGCCAGAATACTTGTGAAAATCTGCCGTGCACATTTTTGGTCAAGATATTTGGCAATAGAAAGGTTAGGATTGTACATATTGAGCTTTTGGAGATTCAAGAAGAAGGAGGAGGTTTGGCAAAATCAAATTTGTCTGATGATTTGAATATTTGGGATATAAGTATAGTACTCCATAAATAAAAACAGAAATTGCTGAAAAATCTCAGCAGATCTGGCAGTATCTATGGACAGAAATCAGAGTTAATGTTTCGGATCCAGTGACCCTTCAGGAAAAATGTTAACTCTGATTTCTCTCCACTGATACTGCTAGTCCTGCTGTGTTTTTCCAGCAATTTCTGTTTTTATTTCTGATTTCCAGTTTCTACAGTTCTTTCAGTTTCTTGTATAGAACTTCATTGTTACTCCAAGACATGCTGTACTTAAAACCAGTTTAGATCCAACTCAAAATCAGACAGAAATGTCTAATAAATTGGAAAATTTGATTGTAGGTTAGGGACAAAATCAGTCTTTGTTGGAGAAAACTGCCTCTCAACTCCATGTAAGAAGTGGAGAATTTACATTTTTGTGGAACATTTTCATTGAGGAGGAAGGTGAGCAATAGTACCCTCTTGTGGCCACGTGTGAATCTATGCCTACAAACCACAATCAGATTAAGCCAGTTTACTCGAGTGTTTGAATTACATGTGCAAGCACCAAGTTCTTTTGTCCTGCACAGATATCACAACAATCAGTACGAGTGGGTGTGGATTTGAACAAGTTGAGCAACATTCAAAAACAAGACATAGATGCACACAAATAATTTTTAAAAAGACAACAATATAAATATATTCATAAATAACAAAGTTGCATGTAAATTGCATTTGCACCACCTTGGAGAATGCACTGTTCAATTACTCAAAAATGAATTAAAACAAAGGCACAAATAAAATTAGGTACTATTAACAAGCGTATTTATAAATAATACACATACAACTATATCTCTGTTCCTTCCTTGTCACAAGATCAAAACCCTGGAACTTTATTCCGACCAGCATTGTGAGGAGTGCCGATACCCCAAGGACTGAAACGTTGCAAGAAGACAGTCCACTATAACCTTCTCCTGGGCAATTTAGGATGGGGTAATAAGTGACACTCATGTCTCACAAACAAATAAAAAATACATTGATAATTAATACAGAAGTGGTCACAAAGATATTAAAAATTAATAATCAAGCCCAATTCATTTAAGTACAAGTGTACTACATCAAGCTAACAATCAGTGTAATACATAAAAATGTATCACTCTGATGCTGAGCTCTGTTTCATTTAGAAGTATCCAGCAGCTATTTGGCCAGAATTATGTAACAAATGAATTTTGTTGAAGGTTTATTTGACCCAGAAGTAAATATAGCTTATGGACCATTGCACTTCAGGTAGTCCATGTTGACCCCTGGATAACAGGGAGCGTTTTTTAAAAAAAGCTTTTGCAAAGTATTTTCAGATGCATTTATATAGTTTTTGTCAATATCAATAACTTGTTAGAGATTAGCAAGCCATTTCTGATCACAAGAGTCGAAAATTGTGGCCCTGGAAAAACACAGCAGATCAGGCAGCAACTGAGGAGCAGGAGAGTTGATGTTTCGGTCAAAAGCCCTTCATCATCAACATTCGTGATAAAGGGCTTATGCCTGAAACATTGATTCTCCTGCTCCTCAGATGCTGCCTGACCTGCTGTACTTTTCCAGCCCCATACTTTTCGACTCTGATCTCCAGCACTCCTCACTTTCTCCATTACTGATTAACAAACCTACAATATATTTAATATATGTCTGAAAAACTAGTAGCTCATGATTTTTATACTAAATCTCATGATTTTTGAAAGTTTGTCTCATGAGTTAAGAGATAGTAGTGTTGACATTACTGATATGGAAATCCCTAATGCCCTTTATCAGGGACTAACCAATTTAATCCCATCAGCATCAAAAATGCTGATTTGTATTGTTTACCCCAAACACTCTGTCTGATAAGAATTTGGGGAGTTGAGATTGTAGCCACATGCTATTCACCTCATTTTTGGTGACTCGAAGCCTCTTATCCACTAATTAGTTGGTTTCAAGATGTGTACACCAGGACTTTTCATGTCATGAAACTCTGCATTGCCAGTCCCATAGAATGAAAATGGGACTAACATTAGGGCATCAAATTTGCTACAGATTTGCAATTGACAATTCCAAAGAATGAAGTTGAAGCAACAAAGGTTTCCACATCTTTCTTGATGTAAATTAAGTTATGAGTAATGTCTGGGAAGATAGGAACTGGAGTAAGCCATTCAGTCCATTTGTCCTGCTTTATCATTTATATGATCATAACTGATCATCCAATTCACTGACTTTTTTCCCACACAATCCCCATATTCCTTTATGTTATTCATATTGAAATATTTGTCAATCTCTACATTAAACATACTCAATGACTGAATTTCCATTTACTTCTGGGGCAGGGAATTGCAAGCATTCACAACCACCTGATTTTAAAATAAAACACTTAATTTCAATTCTAAATTTCATCCCTCTAATTTTGAATTTGTTCTACACTACCCAAATAATGTAAACATCTTACCGGCATCTACCCTGTCTGTTTGGCTAACATTTTAGAAGTTTCAATAAGATGACCACTAATTCACTGAAGCTCTAATACAGGCATCGTTTCTCCACTCTCTTTGTAGGACATTCCTGCCATCCCAGCAACAAGTCTAATAACCTTTTTTGCACTCCTTCAATTATTATAATATATTTCCTAAGATAAAGGACACAACTATATACAGTATTTCAGGCATGGTCTAACTAAAGTTGTATACAATAGAAACAAGATGCCACTATTTCTGTACTCAAATCCTCTTCTGAGAAAGACAAACATTCCAATATCCTTCCTAATTGCTTTGCAAACCTACAGCCTTCAGTAACTTACTAATAAGAATGTTTAGGTCCTGTTATATATCTACATTTTATAATCTCTTATCGTTCAAGATATAGCCTACAATCTTTTTCTTGTATCCAAGTCCACTCATGAGGTCTGTCCAAACCTTCTTGAAGCCACTTTACATCTTGTTCATAGCATGCATTGCCACCTAACATGTGTCATCTGCAAAGTTAGAAATATTACATTTGGTTCCTATCTCCGGATCGTTGCTAAGTATTGTGAGCAGCTAGGGTCCAAGTACTGATCCTTTGTTTCCAGCTAAACAATGAGAGAATAAATGTTTATTTCTACTCTTTGTAGTTATCTGAAACTCCAAGCATAGTACCAACTCTCCTTTATCGATTCAATAGGTTTGTCAAACATGATTTCCCATTCAGAGACCCATGTTGATAATGCCAATTCACACCATTTAATCAGAAAACTTGTGGTTACCAGTAATCTGTACTGTTGCAGGAAGGAAAGAATAGAATTCCAGTTAATAGAAAAGAATCCCTACAGTGTAGAAACAGGCCCTTTGCCCCAACAAGTCCACTCCGACCCTCTGAAGAATAACCCATCCAGACCCATTCCCCTACCCTATTACTCTATATTTACCCCTGACGAATGTACCTCACCTACACATCCCTGAACACTATGGACAATTTAGCTTGGCCAATCCACTTAACCTGCACCTCTAAATAATTGAGTAAAAATCAAATTGAGGCCACAGCCTTTTTCAGATGTATCTTCTACAGAAAACAAGACATTACCAGTTGATTCCATAGTAACAAACACTTTAAACTATTATTTGCAGCTTTATGCTCTTCGTCCTTAGTTTCTTCTTTACCAGATGATGTAAAGAAACTGAACTTGGCAGTGACCATTGGAGATGAAATTGAATTATATATAAGTGGTATTTAATGTTGGTTTCAGAGTGCATTATCACATCTATTAAGAAATTGTTAAACTAGGCATTTTATAAAACAAAATCTTATCATACGCAGGCACTCTTTCCTTTATATTGTTCTGTCTGAATGATTTCCTGCACTGTAGATAAGTCATAATTATCACTAATTTTACACATTTTTTTTATTCCTTTATCTGGTCTTACTGCTTTTTTATTTGATCTTGTGTTAATCTCTTCTAAGTTAAGTGCCTTGGCTAAAGTGGTAGTCCCCTTGTTGCTGAATCTGGGGAATGTGGGTTTAAGCAGCACTCTGTGAATTAGTATAGAAATCCACACTGCATGAATGACAGAATGTTGTCTTGTTTGATGTAGTGGCACCAAACATCTACAATGTTTACACCAACCGACTGACTCCCATAGCTACCTAGATTACACCTCCTCCACCCTGCCCCCTGTAAAAACACCATCTCATATTCCCAAATCCTTTGCCCCGCCACATCTGCTCCCAGGAGGACCAATTCCACTACTGAACCACCCAAATGGCCTCCTTCTTCAAAGACCGCAATTTTCCCTCCGACGTGGTCGACGGGGCTCTCCATCGCATCTCTTCCACTTCCTGCACCTCCGCCCTTGAACCCCGCCCCTCCAATCACCACGAGGACAGAACCCCACTGGTCCTCACCTACCACCCCACCAACCTCCAGATACATCGTATCATCCTCCGTCATTTCTGCCACCTTCAAACAGACCCCATCACCAGGGATATATTTCACTCCCCACCCCTATCAGTGTTCCGGAGAGACCACTCCCTCCGCGTCTCCCTCGTCAGGTCCACACCCCCCACCAACCCAACCTTCACTTCTGGCACCTTCCCCTGCAACCGCAAGAAGTACAAAACCTGCATCCACACCTCCCCACTCACCTCCCTCTATTCAAATTTGAATTCAAATTTGAAAGTAGCATGGAGTACAATAAGTGAGTGGGGGAGGGGATGAAGGTGATAGGTCGGGGGGGGTGGAGTGGATAGGTGGAAAAGAAGATAGGCAGGTAGGACAAGTCATGGGGACAGTGCTGAGCTGGAAGTTTGGAACTGGGGTGAGTTGGGGGAAGGGGAAATGAGGAAACTGTTGAAGTCCACGTTGATGCCCTGGGGTTGAAGATGAGGCTTTCTTCCTCCAGGCGTCAGGTGGTGAGGGAGCGGAGGTGAAGGAGGCCCAGGACCTCCATGTCCTCGGCAGAGTGGGAGGGGGAGTTGAAATGTTGGGCCACAAGGCGGTGTGGTTGATTGGTACGGGTGTCCCAGTGTTGTCTTTTAAAGCGCTCTGCTAGGAGGTGTCCAGTCTCCCCAATGTAGGGGAGACCACATCGGGAGCAACGAAAACAATAAATGATATTGGTGGATGTGTAGGTAAAACTTTGATGGATGTGGAAGGCTCCTTTAGGGCCGTGGATGGAGGTGAGGGAGGAGGTGTGGGCGCAGGTTTTGCAATTCCTGCAGTGGCAGGGGAAGGTGCCAGGATGGGAGGGTGGGTTGTAGGGGGCTGTGGACCTGACCAGGTAGTCACGGAGGGAACGATCTTTGCAGAAGGCGGAAAGGGGTGGGGAGGGAAATATATCCCTGGTAGTGGGATCTGTTTGGAGGTGGCGGAAATGTCAGTGGATGATTTGGTTCATGCGAAGGTTGGTAGGGTGGCAGGTGAGCACCAGGGGCGTTCTGTCCTTGTTACGGTTGGAGGGGTGGGGGCTGAGGGCGGAGGTTCAGGATGCGGACGAGATGCATTGGAGGGCATCTTTAACCACGTGGGAAGGGAAACTGCGGTCTCTAAAGAAGGAGGCCATCTGGTGTGTTCTATGGTGGAACTGGTCCTCCTGGGAGCAGATACGGCGGAGGTGGAGAAATTGGGAATACGGGATGGCATTTTTGCAAGAGATAGGGTGGGAAGAGGTGTAATCCAGGTAGCTGTGGGAGTCGGTGGGTTTGTAAAAAAATGTCGGTGTCAAGTCGGTCGTCATTAATGGAGATGGAGAGGTCCAGGAAGGGGAGGGAGGTGTCAGAGATGGTCCAGGTAAATTTAAGGTCAGGTGGAATGTGTTGGTGAAGTTGATGAATTGCTCAACCTCCTCACGGGAGCACGAGGTGGCGCCAATGCAGTCATCAATGTAGCGGAGGAAGAGGTGGGGAGTGGTGCCAGTGCACTTATGGAAGATCGACTGTTCTACATTGCCAACAAAGAGACAGGCATAGCTGGGGCCCATACGGGTGCCCATGGCTACCCCTTTGGTCTGGAGGAAGTGGGAGGATTCGAAGGAGAACTTGTTAAGGGTGAGGACCAGTTCGGCCAAACGAATGAGAGTGTCAGTGGAAGGGTACTGTTGGGGACATTGGGCGATGAAGAAATGGAGGGCTTGGAGGCGGATGGAGGTGTAGAGGGATTGCATATCCATGGTGAAGATAAGGCGTTGGGGGCCGTGGAAACGGAAGTCTGGGAGGAGGTGGAGGGCGTGGGTGGTGTCTCGAATGTATGTGGGGAGTTCCTGGACTAGGGATATGACAGTGTCGAAGTAGGTAGAAATGAGTTAAGTGGGGCAGGAGCATGCTGAGACAATGGGTCGGCCAGGGTGGTCAGGCTTGTGCATCCTGGGAAGGAGGTAGAACCAGGCAGTGCGGGGTTCCTTACCTTATCTCAGTCCCAACCCCCAGATTCAGCACCGCCCTCTTGACCTGCAATCTTCTTCCCGACCTCTCCGTCCCCACCTTCTCTCCGGCCTATCACCCTCACCCTCACCTCCTTCCACCTATCGTATTCCCAGCGCCCCTCCCCCAAATTCCCTCCCGCCTACCTTTTATCTCAGCCCATTTGGCACACCAGCCTCATTCCTAAAGAAGGGCTTATGCCCGAAATGTTGATTCTCCTGCTCCTCGGATGCTGCCTGGCCTGCTGTGTTTTTCCAGCACCACATTTTTCAACTCTGGTCTCCAGCATCTGCAGTCCTCACTTTCTCCTAGTTGATCAATAATGTTTAGAATGTATTCAAGATGCCATTGAGATGACTCGCACAACAATGTCTGCTCTATAATGTCTGTATTAAAGTTTAATATTTGCCATCGACTGTGGCAAAGTAATTTAAATTCAGTGTGTTACGCCGTATCATTTAACAATTTCTGGAAAGGTCATATTATTAAGCATTAAATTAGCTTTGGGGCATCTATCTGGAACAATTTAAAAATTTATCCACTACTTATTGGTAAGGTCCTTTAGAGTGTTGCTGAACAAAGGGACCTTAGAGTGCAGGTTCATAGCTCCTTGAAAGTGGAGTCACAGGTAGATAGGATAGTGAAGAAGGGATTTGGTATGCTTTCCTTTATTGGTCAGAGTACTGAGTACAGGAGTTGGGAGGTCATGTTGCAGTTGTACAGGACATTGGTTCGGCCACTGTTGGAATATTGCAAGTAATTCTGGTTTCCTTCCTCTCGGAAAGATGTTATGAAACTTGAAAGGGTTCAGAAAAGATTTACAAGGATGTTGTCAGGGTTGGAGGATTTGAATGATAGGAAGAGGATGAATAGGCTAGGACTGTTTTCCCTGGAGCATCGGAGGCTGAGGGGTGACCTTACAGAGGTTTATAAAATCATGAGGGGCATGGATGGGATAAATATTTCCCTGGGGTAGGGGAGTCCAGAACTAGAGGGCATAGGTTTAGGGTGAGGGGGGAAGGATATAAAAGAGACCTAAGGGGTAACTTTTTCACGCAGAAGGTGGTGCATGTATGGAATGAGCTGCCAGAGGAAGTGGTGGAGGCTGGTAATTACAACATTTAAAAGGCATCTGGATGGGTATATGAATAGGAAGGGTTTGGAGGGATATGGGCCAGTTGCTGGCAGGTGGGCCTAGATTGGGTTGGGATATTTGGTCGGCATGGACAAGTTGTTTCTGTGCTGTACATCTCTATGACTCTATGACTATAAACAGCATACTGGAGAAACTTTTTCATGTTTAAACAATTCTGTACCAAATTTCAATTAATCAAGTAGAAATGAAGTTGGCTGTAAAGCCAGAAGCCAACACACTCCTGTACGTATTCCAAACAAAATCATAGACTGCATTATACCTTGTGAGATACACAGAAGAAATTAATTATATATACAGTATGTAATATTCTATGTACAATGTATGAATGTGCAGTAATAGCTGAATCCTATCATTTTTGGAAGCAAACTGATCATATTCATTAAACTATGATAAGCAAGTAGAGTACGTATTAAAATTAAAGCAATCAAATGTGATCTTAGCTAAGAGATTGATTTTTTTGTAATTATATTTATTAGCAATTTTTTATCTTTACAAATTTAACGTTATTGAAAAATAAAATCAATAACAAATATCAGTATAATAAAGAGAAAAAACCCACTAATTACAACTACTGTCTACTAACTACTAACCTACCCTATAATACAAAACAAACCCTAACAATGTGGAAAAAGTGAGGACTGCAGATGCTGGAGATCAGAGCTTAAAAATGTGTTGCTGGAAAAGCGCAGCAGGTCTGGCAGCATCCAAGGAGCAGGAGAATCTATGTTTCGGGCATAAGCCCTTCTTCAGGAAACTTTTAAACCCTAACACTGTGTAAAGCAACATCAATAAATAAGTAAAAAACTAATAGATCAAAAAAAAGAGAAAAGCATAAAGAAAACACAAAAAAAATCCCACAAAATACAAAGCAGCAATGCTCAACACAAAGCTTCCAAACAAAAGAATGGGAGCATTGTATATGTACCCGTATTAACCTAGGAGTTCCCTCTCCAGGGCCTAGGGTTTGACAAACCTAACCATCCTGGTTAAAAGAAACTGATTTAAGAAAGATTTGATTAAGAAGACACCAATGACTATATTTAAAATCCTTCTCAGATCTTCCCAGTTCAATAACAATTAAAGATTTTAGGTTTGGCTTATTTGCGTCCATCTCTGTAGGAACAGAATCAGGCCAGCAAAGAAAACTGATGGGAAGGATCCTGTTCTGGATTTTCCACATCCATTTTAATTAGTGGCAATTATTAGTGTGAATGGGACAAGGGTTCAGTGAACGAGCCCACAAATAGCAGTCTTTACATTGCTGACTTCATTGTAGAGGTGGGATTTCAGACCCCCTGTTCTTATGGAGTCAGGACAAATTCTGAAGACAATATGCAAACCAGAACAGTAGCTTCATGAAGCCTGGTGAATCCCTAATATGGATTTGGATATATCTAGAAGGACAAGGGCAGCAGCTACGTGGAACACCATCAACTGTTAGTTCATCTCAAAGCCACAGTCCATTCAGGCATGGAAATATATCACTGTTCCTTCAGTGTCACTGGGTCAAAATACAGGAATTTCCTTCCAACAGCATTGTGGATCAACCTATTGAACCATTGTGGTTCAAGAAAGTAGCTTACCACCACATTCTCAAAGGCAACTAGGGATAAACAATAAAAGCACCCAGCCAGTGATGCCAATGTCCAACAATGTACAAAAAAAGTTGGGAAATGGACCTATTTGCAACTCCTGCCTTAAAGTTGAAACCTGACCCCTTAACTTGATATGCAAAAACTAAGGAAACTCTGTCTTTATTGAGATATGGAATGTTTATGAAGTGGCATACTTCTTCATGATGATAAAAATGCATAGAAATTTAATATAACAAAATTTAAAGATCTATTTTATGATAATCAAGGGTGGCTCAGTGGTTAGCACTGCTGCCTCACAGTGCAAGAGACCTTGGTTTCATTCCAGTCTTGAGTGACTATTGGAGTGTACACATTCTCCCCATGTCTGCATGACTTTCTTCCAGGTGCTCAGGTTTCCTCCCATAGTCCAAAAATGTGCAGGGTAGGTGGCCACAGTGTCCATAGATATGCAGCTAGGTGGACTGTCCATGGGAAATGTAAGATTACAGGGATGACGTGGGTCTGGATGTGATACTGTTCAGAGGAACAGTATGGACTTGATGGGCCGAATGTCTGGTTTCCATACTGTCGGGAATCTATGATGCGATAAGCAAACTTCTATTTTGATCCCATTTTTATGTTTCAATCTATTTCTGTAAAATTATTCAGAAATAGTAATCAAATCTTACATTCTGGTTAGATAGTGACAAGAATATTTCAATATGATTGGTTGCTTAACTTGTTTGATGGCATCACTGATGTCATTAGAGTCAAGGACATTACTAAACTGGCATTGCTGCATTGCCATGTCAGTTCAACCTGCTGATTTCTTCATCTAATTAATGTTGGGAAGTAACATGCACGGCTTTAATACCTGCAACAACTTTATGATCAGGCATATTGAAAACTGTTTTGCATTGAAACTATCAGTTAATTGTCCAACAGCAATGATAGAGCTACACTACCAGTTACATACTGAATTATAGACAACTTCAGTGAGTGAGAGAACTGTTTCTATTACTATCGGCTAATTCTTACAATAATTTGACTAACTTATACTTGTCAAATTTCATGCAGCATTTCTGTCTGAGAGACCCGGTGGGTTTCTACCACTATCAGCCCAAACTTTCTTCACTAACTACCTACCAAGTCTCTTTGGTGTTCTTATTAGAGTAATAGAATTATAGAGACGTACAGCATGGAAACAGACCCTTCAGTCCAACTCGTCCATGCCAACCAGATATCTCAACCCAATCGAGTACCACCTGCCATCACCTGGCCCATATCCCTTCAAACCCTTTCTATTCAAATACCCATCCAGATGCATTTTAAATGTTGCAATTATACCAGCCTCCACCACTTCCTCTGGCAGCTCATTCCATACACCCACCACCCTCTGCATGAAAAGGTTGCCCCTCAGGCATTTTTTATATCTTTCCCCTCTCACCCTAAACCTATGCCCTCTAGTTCTGTACTACCACCCCAGGGAAAATACTTTGTTTATTTATCCTATCTATGCCCCTCAAGATTTTATAAACCTGTACAAGGTCACCCCTCAGCCTCCAATACTCCAGGAAAAACAGCCACAGCCTATTCAACCTCTCCCTGGCAACATCCTTGTAAATCTTTTCTGAGCCCTTTCAAGTTTTACAACATCCTTCTGATAGAAGGAGACCAGAATTGCATGCAATATTCCAAAAGTGGCCTAACCAATGTCCTGTACAGCTGCAACATGACCTCCCAACTCCTGTACTCAATACTCTGACCAATAAAGGAAAGCATACCAAATGCTTTCTTCACTATCCTATCTACCTGCCACTCTACTTTCAAGGAGCTATGAACCTGCACTCCAAGGTCTCTTTGTTTGTCCTGTACCAGCCTGAGTTTTCTATTGTTACACTTGGAAGTACTTGCCACTGCCAAGATATCTCATAATACACCTTGCTAACCGGTGCTGGCTGGCTTTAAAAGGCTACTGTGTGCCCAGCTAGGAACTGTCAGTGCTTTCGACAAAGCTGACAAAGCGAAGTTGGAGGTGTGCTTTGTAGACAGGGACTTGGGAGTCCTGGGGAATGGGCTGGTGCAGAGGAGGGATGTCCACATCCTCCAGTGCGTTCTCAGTTATCTAGAAGAACGTCCAGCGGTGTAGGAAGAGGTTCAGTGACCTTTTCCACTCCACAGTAAGTGTCACCATCTTCTCTCTACTACCTTACACACTCTGTCACTGCACCCACCTTCCACAAAGGATCACACTTTGCCATTCTCAGGATTGCTTGCAAAATCTTCCCTCACACGCTTTCAACCATCCAATGCCCCCACAATGTACCTGGCATGCTTCTGTGTTGCTCATTCAATCATTCAGGACATCTCACTGCTTGCTTCTCAACCTGCATCCACACAAACAGCCAGACCACCCACTTTTATCTCTTCCCTTTCTTTCATTCCAAGAGAAACCAGCCAACAACAGGGCAGAAGGAGTCAAAACGAATGGAGCTGGCATTCAGCTCCTCCCTCTGTATGGAGAGGTTCCTGATCTGACCATGCAGAGTGACTGAATGACCATGTCTAAGCACCTGGAATATCAGAGGCTGACCTTGAGTTACTCTGCTGGGACCCCCTGACTGAATGGTCTCTTCCTAGATTTCAGCAAGGACCACTGGCCTCAGACTTTGAGACATAGCCGTTTGCTTGTAATACACACTGTGTTTGCCATGTAAGCTGTTGGCCTACAGTACAGGACCAAGATTGAAGCAGTGATATGCCATACATCAAGCTGCCCACCCCTTTGACTGATGACCGCTGACCAGCATGTTAAGCTGCCTAGCTTTATGTCTGCACTGAACAACAAGGAAATATAGTAATACTGGGCTCAAAATTAAAAACACAGCCAAGGCAGGAAAGCTGTGAGCATCTTAGTAAATGCTAGGTATGTGAGCCCTAAAAGAGGGTGTGAGCAGCACCTGAGATGCAACTGGTTCAGTCTATAAGCTGGATTACTTGTCCTTATTACTAAAGGCTCTTTGCAAAAGCATTCCAATGCAATCACAATGATGCTGATGAGCTCCAGAGTGCAGCACTGGGGTATGGAAAGTTACCAGAAAAGGATTGGATGTTACAGAGAGGCTGGCAGGTTTTGGATGCCTGTGCCCGTGGGTGTTGGGTATATGTAGCTGAAGTCCTGGATTGTACTTTGAAACATTGGTGCTGCATGTCCTAAATGGCAATCCTGAGGAGCAAGCAATGAGCTTGAGTCACCAGGTACCCACTTTCATATCAGGAATTCTCTATTTCATATTTTAATCTGTTCCATGGTAGAATAGGAAGTTGCATATTAATGAACATAGAACATAGAACATAGAACAATACAGCACAGAACAGGCCCTTCGGCCCACGATGTTGTGCCGAACTTCTAACCTAGATTAAGCACCCATCCATGTACCTATCCAAATGCCGCTTAAAGGTCACCAATGACTCTGACTCTACCACTCCCACGGGCAGCGCATTCCATGCCCCCACCACTCTCTGGGTAAAGAACCCACCCCTGACATCTCCCCTATACCTTGCACCCTTCACCTTAAATTTATGTCCCCTTGTAACACTCTGTTGTACCCGGGGAAAAAGTTTCTGACTGTCTACTCTATCTATTCCTCTGATCATCTTATAAACCTCTATCAAGTCACCCCTCATCCTTCGCCGTTCCAATGAGAAAAGGCTGAGAACTCTCAACCTATCCTCGTACGACCTATTCTCCATTCCAGGCAACATCCTGGTAAATCTTCTCTGCACCCTCTCCAAAGCTTCCACATCTTTCCTAAAGTGAGGCGACCAGAACTGCACACAGTACTCCAACTGTGGCCTAACCAAAGTCCTGTACAGCTGCAACATCACTTCACGACTCTTGAATTCAATCCCTCTGCTAATGAACGATAATACTCCATAGGCCTTCTTACAAACTCTATCCACCTGAGTGGCAACTTTCAAAGATCTATGTACATAGACCCCAAGATCCCTCTGTTCCTCCACCTGACTAAGAACCCTACCATTAACCCTGTATTCCGCATTCTTATTTGTTCTTCCAAAATGGACAACCTCACACTTGGCAGGGTTGAACTCCATCTGCCACTCCTCAGCCCAGCTCTGCATCATATCTAAGTCCCTTTTCAAACGACAAATGCCCTCCTCACTGTCCACAACTCCACCTATCTTCGTATCATCTGCAAATTTACTGACCCACCCTTCGACTCCCTCATCTAAGTCATTAATAAAAATTACAAACAGCAGAGGACTCAGAACTGATCCCTGCGGAACTCCACTTGTAACTGGAAATGAGATGAGATTTGCATTTAATAAGATTCATAACATGCAATAATCACAATTAATAGGCCTTTTGCAGCTGCCTAGCAAGAATCTCATTGAGATATCTGGAATTCTTTTGGAAAATGAAACTAGTTGCTCCTAATGTCAAGATATGTCTTGCTTGATTTCTCACATAATTATCCCAGATTTCTCACTGTAGTCCACATCATTGACAAGCATCTAAGATTCAGCTCTATATCACATGACATTAACAGTAACAGTACCCCAGCTAGCATCTGGCAGATAGTCTGCATTTTATATCTGGATACAATAGATATGTTATTTGACAACTTTATCACATTTCTGTGGAAAGGACACACAAACTCTGGAAAGCAAACATGAATGAGGAAGGATATCTATTTTTAATAGACAATCTCCAACCACAAATGTCATCTCATATGGCTACAGGGCTGGTGCAGGAGAGAGAGCATTAGATATGTAGGTCATTGGGGTACCTTCTGGGGGAGGTGAGACCTGTACATGAAGGACAGGTTGAACTTAAACTGAGGGGCACCAATGCCCTGGATGTGAGATTTGCTAGATACTTCAGGAGGGTTTAAACTAGTTTGGCAGTGGGACGGGAACCAGAGCTACAGATCAGAAGGGAGGGTAGTTGTTGAAAGGGCAGAAATAGAACCCCTCTGGTCCCCACCTATCACTCCACCAGCATATGAATACATCGCATCATCCTCTGCCATTTCCACCACCTACAAACAGGCCCCACCACCTGAGATATATTTCTCTCCCCATCCAATCTGCATTTCAGAAAGACCATTCCCTCCAGGACTCCCTTGTCAGGTCCATGCCTCCACCAACCCACCCTCTCCTCTTGGCACCTTTCCCTGCCACCACAAGAAGTGCAAAATCTGCACCCACACCTCCCCCCTCACCTCAGTCCAAGGCCCCAAAGTATCCTTCCACATCCGACAGAAATTCACCTGTACTTCCACACACATCATCTACTGTATCTGTTGCACCCAATGTGGTCTCCTTTACATTTGGGAGACAGGACACCAACTTGTGGATCATTTCAGAGAATACTTCTGGCACATTAAACAAACCCGCTGCCCTGCAGCTGAACACTTTAACGCTCCCTTCCACTCTGCCACGGACATGCAGGTTTGTCACCTAACCACCTGACGTCCGGAGGAAGAATGCCTCATCTTCCGTCTTGGGACCCTACAACTATACAGGATCAATGTGGATTTCACCAGTTTCCCCATTTCCCCCCCCCACCTTATCCCAGTCCCAATCTTCCAACTTGGCACCGCCTTCTTGAACAGTCCTACCTATCTATCTTCCTTCCCACCTATCTGCTCCACCCTCCTCTCTGACCTATCACCTTCACCCCATCTTTATGTACATATTGCATTCCCAGCTAACTTCCCCTCGGCCCCACTCCCGACCCATTTATCTCTTAGCCCCTTTGGTCCACAAGCCTCATTTCTGATGAAGGGCTTGTGCCCGAAATGTCGATTCTCCTGCTCCTTGGATGCTGTCTGACTGGCTGTGCTTTTCCAGCACCACACTCTTCGACTCAGAAATAGAATGCAGAGAGTCTGTCGGGAAGGATCTCTTTGATACAGTAAAGAGATGGGTTAAAGTATGTCTGTTTAAATGCAAGGAGTGTCAGGAATAAGAGTGGTGAACTTAGAGCATGGATCAGTACTCGGAACCAAGATCTTGTGGCCATAATAGAGACATGGATATCACAAGAATAGGAATGGTTGCTGGATGTTCCAGGGTTTTGATCTTTTAAAAGGAACAGAGAAGGGGAGGGATAAAAGAGGACAGGGGGTAGCATTGTTAATTGGAGAGTGCATCACAGCTGCAGAAGAGAAGGTTGTTGAGGAGGGTTTGTCTACTGAGTCAGTAGGGATGGAAGTCAGTAACAGGAAAGGAGCAGTCACTTTATTGGGTGTTTTCCATAGGGCACCCAATAGCAGCAGAGAGATAGAAGAACAGATTGGACAGCAGATCTTGGAAAGGTGCAGATGTAACAGAGTTGTTATTTGTGACTTCAACTTCCCCAATATTGATTGGAACCTCCTTAGTGAAGATGGTTGGGATGGAGTTGATTTTGTCAGGTGTGTCCAAGAAGGATTCCTGACTCAATATGTAGATAGGCTGACTAAAAGGGAGGCATATTGGATTTGGTGCTAGGCAACAAGTCAGGTCAGGTGTCAGATCTCTCGGAGGGAGAACATTTCAGTGACAGTGACAACTGCTTCACCTTTATCATAGCCATGGAGAGGGATAAGAACAGACAGTATGGGAAGGTTTTTATTTGGGGAGGGGAAATTATACTACTATTAGACAGGAGCTGTGGAGTATTAATTGGGAACAATTGTTCCACAGGAAATGCACAACAGAAATGTGAAGGCTGTTTAAGGAGCACTTGTTGCGAGTGCTGGTTAACTGTGTCCCACTGAGACAGGCAAGGAATGGTAAGGTGAAGGAGCATAGAAGAGAAGAGGAGCTTCTCATCAAGAAGAAGAAGGAAACTTACTTCAGGTTGAGGAAGCAAGGATCTGGCACAGCTTTAGAGAATTCCAGGGTAGATAGGAAAGAACTAAAAAGAAGAGCTGGGAGGGGGCACAAAAAAGCCTTGGCAGGAAAGTTTAGGGAAAATCCAAAGGTGTTATACACTTACCTGAGGAATAAGAGAATGATTAGAGAGAGGGTAGAGCCAATTAGGGATAGTGGAGGGAACTTGAGCCTGGAATTTGAAGAGGTAGGGGAGGTCCTAAATGAATTTTTTGCTTCAGTATTCACGAGAGAGAGGAATCTTGTTGATAGTGGGAATACGGTAGACCAGGTGAATAGGCTTGGAACAGATTGATATGAAGGAAATGGATGTGCTGGAAATTCCTGGAAGCATCAAGATAGATCAGTATTTACTGTGGAAAAGGCTATGGAAGATATAGACTGTAGGGAAATAGATGGTGACTCCTTGCAAAATGTCCATATTACAGAGGAGGAAGTGCTGGATGTCTTGGAATGCATAAAAGTGGATAAATCCCCAGGACCTGATCAGGCATACCCTAGAACTCTGTGGGAAGCTAGGGAAGTGATTGCTGGGCCTCTTGCTGAGATATTTGTATCATCGATAGTCACAGGTGAGGTGCCGGAAGACTGAGGTTGGCAAATGTGGTGCCACTGTTTAAGAAGGGCAGTAAGGACAAGCCAGGGAACTATAGACCAGTGAGCCTGATGTCAGTTGTGGGCAAGTTGTTGGAGGGAATCCTGAGGGACAGGATGTAGATGTATTTGGAAAGGCAAAGACTGATTAGGGATAGTCAACATGGCTTTGTGCGTGGGAAATCACGTCTCACAAACTTGATTGAGATTTTTGAAGAAGTAACAAAGAGGATTGATGAGGGCAGAGCAGTAGATGTGTTCTATATGGACTTCAGTAAGGCGTTCGACAAGGTTCCCCACGGGAGACTGATTAGCGAGGTTAGGTCTCACGGAATACAGGGAGACTAGCCATTTGGATACAAAACTGACTCAAAGGTAGAAGACAGAGGGTGGTGGTGGAGGGTTGTTTTTCGGACTATGGCCTGTGACTAGTGGAGTGCCACAAGGATCCGTGCTGGGTCCTCTACTTTTTTGTCATTTACATCAATGATTTGGATGCGAGCACGGTGGCTCAGTGGTTAGCAGTGCTGCCTCACAGCATCAGGGTCCCAGATTCGATTTCAGACTCGGACGACTGTCTGTGTGGAGTTTGCACATTCTCCCCGTGTCTGCCTGGGTTTACTCTGGGTGCTCCGGTTTCCTCCCACAGTCCAAAGATGTGCAGGCCAGGTGAATTGGCCGTGCTAAATTGCCCATAAAGTTAGCTGCTTTAGTCAGAGGGAAATGGGTCTGGGTGGGTTGCTCTTTGGAGGGTCAGTGTGGACTTGTTGGGCCGAAGGGCCTCTTTCCACACTGTAGGGAATCCAATCTAATTTAATAAGAAGTACCGTTAGTAAGTTTGCAGATGACACCAAAATTGAAGGTGTAGTGGACAGTGAAGATGGTTACCTCAGACTACAACAGGATCTTGATCAGCTGGGCCAATGGGCTGAGAAGTGGCAGATGGAGTTTAATTTAGATAAATGTGAGGTGCTGCATTTTGGAAAAGCAAATCTTAGCAGGACTCATACGCTTAATGGTGAGGTCCTGGGGTGTATTGCTGAACAAAGAGACCTTGGAGTGCAGTTTCATAACTCTTTGAAAGTGGAATCGCAGGTAGATAGGATAGTGAAGAAGGCGTTTGGTATGCTTTCTTTTATTGGTCGGAGTATTGAGTACAGGAGTTGGGAGGTCATGTTGCAGTTGTGCATGACATTGGTTAGGCCACTGTTGGAATATTGCATGCAATTCTGGTCTCCTTCCTATCGGAAAGATGTTGTGAAACGTGAAAGGGTTCATAAAGGTTTGCAAGGATATTGCCAGGGTTGGAGGATTTGAACTATAGGGAGAGGCTGAACAGGCTGGGGCTGTTTTCCCTGGAGCGTCAGAGGCTGAGGGGTACAGAAATTTACAAAATCATGAGGGGCATGGATAGGGTAAATAGACAAAGTCTTTTCCCTGGGGTCGGGGTGTCCTGAACTAGAGGGCATAGGTTTAGGGTGAGAGGGGAAAGATATAAAAGAGACCTCTGGGGCAGTATGGTATATATGGATTTTTCATGCAGAGGGTGGAGCTGCCAGAGGAAGTGGTAAGGACTGGTACAATTGCAACATTTAAGAGGCATTTGGATGGGTATATGAATAGGAAGGATTTGGAGGGATATGGGCCGGGAGCTGGCAGGTGGGACTAGATTAGGTTGGGATATCTGGTTGGCATGGACGGGTTGGACCAAAGGGTCTGTTTCCATGCTGTACATCTCTATGACTCTCTGACTCTATGATATCTCTATGACTCTATGAGATAAGTCCCCAGGGCCGGACCAGATATATCCAAGGTCACTAAGAGAAGCGAGGAATGGGATTGCTGCACCTCTGGCGCTGATCTTTGCACCTTCATACTCCACAGGAGTAGTACCAGCTGATTAGAGGGAAGCGAATGTTGTTCCTTTGTTCAAGAAAAGGAATAGGGAAATCCCTGGGAATTACAGACCAGTCAGTCTTATGTCTGTGGTAAACAAGGTACTGGAATGGATTCTAAGAGATAGGATTTATGACTATTTGGAAAAATGTAGTTTGCTTAAAGATAGTCAGCATGGCTTTGTGAAGGGCAGGTCATGCCTCACAAGCCTTATTGAGTCCTTTGAGAATGTGATGAAACAAGTTGACAAAGGCCAAGCAGTGGATATGGTGTAAATGGATTTTAGTAAGGCATTTGATAAGGTTCCCCATAGGAGGCTCAGTCAGAAAGTTAGGAGTTATGGGATACAGGGAAATTTGGCTGTTTGGAGACCGAATTAGCTGGCTGAAAGAAGATAGTGAGTGGTAGTGGATGGAAAGTGTTCTGCCTGGAGGTCAGTGACCAGTGATGTCCCTCAGGGATCTGTTCTTGGGTGTCTGCCCTTTGTAGTTTTTATAAATAACTTGGATGAAAAAGCGGAAGAGTGGGTTAGTACGTTTGCCGATAACTTATAGTTTGGTGGTATTGTAGATAGTGTCGAGGGCCTTTGCAGGCTACAAGCCATTGACATTCTTACTGCAATTTTTAAACAATCCCACGTAGTCTTTGACCCCTCCACTGATGGGAATAGATCCTCCCATTGTGTTTTATCTGTGTTCCTAATCATCTTGGAAACTTTAATTAAATACTCTCTTAACCATTGAATTTGCAGGCAATATTATCCTAGGTTGTTTAATCTCCATATTTTCCCATGTGGAGTTTAGTATCATTCCAGTAAATCTATGCTGTGTTCTTTCCAAAGCCAATGATACAGTCCAAAGTACTTACAATATTGCATGGGTTACTGTTGAGAGGCCAGATTTATCTTTTTATCCATGAACAAACACAAAAATTGACTTTTACACAATAGCAAATCACTAATATATTAAGAGCCATGCCACCGCTAAACTATTGTGAAACATGTTTTAGTAATGATTACACCATAGGTGTTTTCAGGCTGAGAGCTGCTCTAAGGTTCAGCCAAGATCACCAAAACTAAAGAGAAAGTAAAATTTACAATACTTTACTTAGGTAGTACTTCAAAGAAAGGAACAATCATAAGATGTTGAATGCATCACATGAATGCTTTGTAAATTTAACCCTTAGTTGTGAGGATTTATGAATTATATCAATATGTGAAAAATCATAAGAAGTAGAGGATACTTTCTGTGTAATGTCACCACACCTTTACCCAACTCTTAAACAAGAAATGAACGATGATGTAGCTCTGACGTGGCTGACAGCTTTCCACCAGAAAATGAAAGCAGAGTACAACTGAACAATTGGTTGTTGTCTAAGGAATGGCTTTGTCCAAGATCCCCAAGGAAGAAAAAATAGATCATGGTACCTACAATGAATGAATCTTCAAGAATGGTGACCCAGTCTACTTGCTGTTCCTCCAGTTCTATGAAGAAATTTGAGGGTGAATATTAATTCACAATAATAGGTGGGATAGGATTGGAAGGAATCATAACATTCTCAAAATACCAAATTCAAATCCAACATGACCATCGCCCATTGCTTCTCTATTTAATGATCTCAGGATTGGGGTGGACAATCAAATTGCTCCCAGGCAGCAGGTTATCCATTTAAATATTCTAATAAAGCTGGATGCCTCATATGTAATGTGTTTCATATTTCTAATCTTAGCTGGCTCAGTTTTTAAGGCGTAGGATAATGGGTATGTCCTGTACTCAAAAGCATGACAAATTGAACCTGGCCAATAGCTGCCTAATTATTTTGTTGTTATCACAAGTAAAGTGATGGAATATGTCTTTAACAATGTTATCAAGCAGCATTTACTTATCAATAACTTAATCGTTAATGCTCAGTTTGCATTCAGCTTCTGTCCTTGTTACATTCTTGATTCAAACATGGACAGAAAAGCTGAACTCTAGAGATGAGATGAGAATGATTGTTCTTGACATTAAGGCTGGCTGATCCCATTGTAAACAGCAGTGACCACATCTGCAGCAAGCGTTAGTTGCTGGAAGAGCTTTGGATCAGAATTGATGATCTGGAATCTGAGCTTCAAACTCTGTGGCACATCTGGGAGGGGGCGAGTTACTTGGTTACTTTGTTTCAGGAGGCACTCACACCCAATAGATTAAGTAATTCAAATTCAATAAGTGTTCAGGGTCAACAAGGTGTGACTGTATGTGAGGCAGGTAGGGGGGATTTTGAGTTCAGGAGTGCAGGAGCCTCAGCCCTTGATCTTGTCCAACTGGTATGAGATTCTTGCTCCCTGTACAGATGAGGGAAAGGGCTGTGGACAGGATGAGCCGGCTGACCATGGTACCTTGGTGCAGAAGGCCATTCAAGAGGGGGGAGCAAAATGACAAGTAGTTGTTATATGGGATTCTATAATTAGGGGGTCAGATAGTACCCTATGCAAGCCAGATCGGGAGCCCCGCATGGTGGTGTTGCCTGCCCGGTGCCAGGATGCAGGACATCTGTGACCAGCTGGAAAGGATATTGGAGTGGGAGGGGGAGGATCCAGTTGTTGTGGTCATGTTGGGACTGACAACATAAGCAAAGCTATGGTGGATGACCTGTTTGGGGATTATGATGTGGTAGTCACCACAGAGACATGGTTGGAGGAGTTTCAGGACTGGCAGTTAAACATCTAACAATTTACAACTAATTGAAAAGACAGGGAAGTAGGCAGAGGGGGCGGGGTTGCCTTGTTAGAATGAAATTAAATCTATGACACTGAATGACATAAGGTCAGATGATGTGGAGTTTGTGTGGGTGCAGTTAAGAAACCACAAAGGCAAAAAACCCATAATGGGAGTCATGTCCAGACTTCCTAACAGTGGTCAGGACCAGGGGCACAAGATATACCGGGAAGTAGATAGGGCATGTCAGGAAGGCAAGGTCACAGTGATCTGGGGGACTTCAATATGCAAATGGACTGGGTGAATAATGTTGCCGGTGGATCCAAAGAAACAGAATTCATGGAATGCTTACAGGATGGCTTTTTGGAACAGCTTATGATGGAGCCCACCAGGAAGCAGGCTATTCTGGAATTAGTGCTATGTAATGAGCCAGACTTAATAAAAAATCTGGCCTACAATTTTGGCCTAAGTATAAGGGAACACTTAGGAGGCAGCGGTCATAATATGGTAGAGTTCAGTCTGCAGTTTGAAGAGAGAAGGCAAAATCGGATATTATGGTGTTACAGTTAAATAAAGGTAATTACAGGGGCATGAGAGAGGAACTGACAAAAATTGACTGGAAGCAGAGCCTAATGGGAAGACAGTAGAGCAACAATATCAGGAGTTTCTGCGTGTAATTGAAGACATAGTACAGAGGTTCTTCCCAAAGAAAAGAAAGATTATCTGGCGGGGGGGGGGGGGGGGGGGGGGGGGAATTAGACAGCCATGGCTGACAAAGATAGTAAGGAAATGTATCAAAGAAAAAGAGAGAGCCTATAAAATGGCCAAGAGCACTGGGAAATCAGAAGATTGGGAAGGCTACAAAAACAAACAGGGGATAACAAAGAGAGAAATAAAGAAGGTGAGGATCAAATATGAATGATTTGGAGATGTTGGACTGGGGTGTACAAAGTTAAAAATCACACAACACCAGGTTATAGTCCAACAGGTTTAATTGGGAGCACACTAGCTTTCGGAGCGACGCTCCTTCATCAGGTGATAGTGGAGGGCTCGATCGTAACACAGAATTTATAGCAAAAATTTGCAGTGTGATGTAACTGAAATTATACATTGAAGAATTGATTATCTGTTAAGCTTTTCATCTGTTAGAATACAGTGATAGTTTCACTTCTTTCATGTGTAAATCACAAAACACTTTTTTTTACAGTTGCACTCTCGGGTGAGCTGTTAACAATGGTGATAGCTAGACAATATGTTGAAGGTGTTAGCCCCCTGTATTCTCTGTCTATGACCTGATGTTTAGATTGATTCTAATCTAAAAAGTGAACACTTTCAATATATTGTCTAACTATCACCATTGTTAACAGCTAACCCGAGAATGCAACTTTTTAAAAAAGGGTTTTGTGATTTACACATGAAAGAAGAGAAACTATCACTGTATTCTAACAGATGAAAGGCTGAACAGACAATCAATTTTTCAATGTATAATTTCAGTTACATCACACTGCAAATTTTTGCTATAAATTCTGTGTTACGATCGAGCCCTCCACTATCACCTGATGAAGGAGCGTCGTTCCGAAAGCTAGTGTGCTCCCAATTAAACCTGTTGGACTATAACCTGGTGTTGTGTGATTTTTAATCAAATATGAAGGTAGCTAATATTAGAAATGATTGTAAAAAGTTTCTTTCAATACATAAGAGACAAATGAGAGGTAAAAGTAAACATTGGGCTGCTCCAAATTGATGCTGGAAGGCTAGTGATGGGAGATAAGGAAATAGCTGAAGAACTTTATAAGTACTTTGCATCAGTCTTCACAGTGGAAGACATGAGTAATATCCCAACAATTAAGGAGAGTCATGGAGCAGAGTTGAGTATGGTAGCCATTACAAAAGGGAAAGTGCTAGAAAAGCTAAAAGGTCTAAAAATTGATAAATCTCCTGGCCCCGATGGGCTACATCCCAGAGTTCTGAGGGAGGTGGCTGAGGAAATAGTGGAGGCATTGGTTGTGATCTTTTAAAAAAATCACTGGAGTCAGGGAAAGTCACTGAAAAATCACTGTTGTAACTCACTTGTTCAAGAAAGGATCAAGACAAAAGATGGAAAATTATAGGCCAATTAGCCTAACCTTGGTTGTTGGTAAAATTCTAGAATCCATTGTTAAGGATGAGATTTTTAAATTCTTGGAAGTGCACTGTTGGATTAAAACAAGCCAGCATGGATTTAGTAAGAGGAGGCCATGCCTGACAAGCTTGTTAGAATTCTTTGGAGAGGTAAAAAGTAGGTTAAACCAGGGAAACCCAGTGGATGTTATCTATCTAGACTTTCAAAAGGCCTTTGATAAGGTCCCTCACAGGAGGCTGCTGAGTAATGTGAGGGTCCATGATGTTTGAGGTGAGCTACTGGCATGGATTGAGAATTGGCTGTCTGACAGAAGGCAGAGATTTGGGATAAAAGGTTCTTTTTCAGAATGGTAGCCCAAGTGGTGTCCCGCAGGGTTCAGTGTTAGGGCAGCAGCTGTTCACTTTATATATAAATAATCTGGATGAAGAGACTGGGGGCATTCTGGTGAAGTTTGTCAATGATAAAAAGTTCAGTGGACAGGCAGGTAGTACTGAGGAGATGGAGAGGCTGCAGAAAGATTTAGACAGTTTAGGAGAGTGGTCCAGAAAATGGCTGATGAAATTCAACATGAGCAAATGTGAGGTCTTGCATTTTGGAAAAAAAAGAATTCAGGCGTGGAGTATTTTCTGAAGGTTGAGAAAATTTTCAAAGTCGAAGCATAAAGGGATCTGGGAGTGCTAGTCCAGGATTCTCTAAAGGTTAACTTGCAGGTTGAGTCTGTGATTATGAAAGCAAATGTAATGTTGTCATTTATTTCAAGAGGGTTGGAATATAAAAGCAGCGATGTGCTTCTGAGACTTTACAACACTCTAGTTAGGCCCCATTTAGAATACTGTGTCCAATTTTTGGCCCCACACCTCAGGAAGGACATACTGGCACTGGAGCGTGTCCAGCGAAGATTCACATGGATGATCCCTGGAATGGTAGGCCTAACGTATGATGAACGGCTGAGGATCCTGGGATTGTATTCATTGGAGTTTAGAAGGTTGAGGGGAGATCTAATAGAAACTTACAAGATAATGCATGGCTTAGAAAGGGTGGATGCTGGGAAGCTGTTTTCATTAGACGAGGAGACTAGGACCTGTGGGCACAGACTTAGAATTAGTAGGGTCAATTTACAACGGAATTGAGGAGACATTTCTTCAGCAAGAGAGTGGTGGGCCTGTGGAATTCATTGCCACGGAGCGCAGTGGAGGCTGGGACATTAAATATCTTTAAGACAGAGATTAATAAAGTCTTGATCTCACATGGAATTAAGGGCTCTGGGGAGAGTGTGGGTAAGTGGAGTTGAAATGCCTATTAGCTATGATTAAAAGGTGGAGTCAACTTGATGGGCTGAATGGCCTTACTTGCACTCCTACGTATTATGGTTTTATGGTCAAAAGGAAGTTGGTTGTGATGGTTGGAGATCAGTCATCTCAGCTTCAGGTCATCTCTACACAAGTTCCTCAGGGTAGTGTCTTAGGCCGAAACATCTTCAGCTGCTTCATCAATGACCTTGTCTCCATTTTAGGGGGGATGTTCACTGTTGATTGCACAAGTTTCTTCACTGTTCATGACTTCCCAGATGCTAAAGCAATCCATTCCAAAAAGTACCAAGACCTGGACAATAGCCAGGTTTGGCTGACAAGTGACAAGTAACAGTCACACCACACACCTGTCAGGTATTGACCATCTCCACAGAGAAAATCTAATCATGACCCCTTGACATTAAAAGACAATATCATCAATGAATACCCCACTGGCTACATCCTATGGGATTACCATAACAGAAACTGAATCAAACTAGCCATTTAAATACTGTAGATACAATAGCTGGTCAGAAAGTAGGAATCTTACAGCAAGTGACTCACTGCTTGTCTCCCAAAGCTTGTCCATCAGCTGTAAGAAACAAGACAGGCATGTATTAGAATACTCCCCACTTGCTTGGATGAGTGCGCCTTCAAGAAACTTGACACCATTCAGGACAAAGCTACTCTTTTGATTGGTACCATAGCCACAAATGTTCACTCCCTTCATCACCAATGTTCAGCAGACGTAGTACGTACCCTTGTAATATGCTCTGCAGGAAATTTACCAAGGGGAAAGTGAGGACTGCAGATGCTGGAGATCAGAGCTGAAAATGTGTTGCTGGAAAAGCGCAGCAGGTCAGGCAGCATCCAAGGAACAGGAGAATCGACGTTTCGGGCATCAGCCCTTCTTCAGGAATGAGGAAAGTGTGTCCAGCAGGTTAAGATAAAAGGTAGGGTGGAGGGAGTTGGGGGAGGGCTAAGATAAAAGGTAGGGAGGAGGGACTTGGGGCAGGGCTAAGATAAAAGGTAGGGAGGGGGGACTTGGGGGAGGGCTAAGATAAAAGGTAGGGAGGAGGGACTTGGGGGAGGGCTAAGATACTTTTTATCTTAGCCTGCTGGACAAACTTTCCTCATTCCTGAAGAAGGGCTGATGCCCGAAACGTCGATTCTCCTGTTCCTTGGATGCTGCCTGACCTGCTGCGCTTTTCCAGCAACACATTTTCATCGCAGGAAATTTGCCAAGGCTATTTATGTAATGCCTTCCAAATGCACCACCACTACCATCTAGCAGGACTGGCGCAAGAGATACATGGGATCACCATGACCAGTAAGCCATACATCATCTTAACTTGGCAAAAATAGTGCTGTTCCCACCATGTTGCCAGGTGAAAATTCAAACTTTTCCCAGTGGCATTGTGGGTCAACCTACAGCAAAAGAGTTGCAGTGGTTTAAGAAGGCAAGTTACCATCATCTAGGATGGACATCTCCCAGTAAGATGGCGGTGGAGTAGGGCTTCTGAGCCTGGTGTTTATTTGCTCTGTCTGCTTGTTTTTCACTTTTTTCCCTCTTTTTTTTCTCTAATCTATTTTATCTACCTTTTAGTGAAGAGCCTGATCATGGTGACAGCATCGGTGTCAGTGAGTGGGCCCAGCAACCCAGGCTCAAGTATGCCCAGCAACACAGACTTGTAGCAGTGACATTGGAAGCGGGTTTGGGTTCCTAGGACCACTATCATTGAGGTGGTCCTAGCGCTGGCCCTTGGCTGCTGCAGCAGAGGTGTGTTTGGGTTCCTGGCAGAATCTGCTTCCAGTACAGATTCATGGCAGTGGAGGCGGGTTTGGGCTCAGTATGAGACCTGGCAGCATCACAGTGGCTGCATCAGTGAGGTGGGCCCAACGTAGACTCATTGCAGTAGCAGAGTCGTGTTTGGGCCAGTTCAGTACCCAGCTGTAAGAGTGGCATCTGCATTGGTGAGGTCCAGCAGGGACTCATAGTGCTAAGGGCATCGATGGAGGCGAGATGGCGCTGAAGTGTGGCAACTTTTGTTCCAGTGGTGGCAGTGTGGCAAAGGGGACTCGTGCTGGTCACCAGGCCCATGATAGTGCATTTAACAAGAAGGACTGTAAAATTGAACACTTACTTTATTTCTTTGATTTTCTGCCTTCATGTTCTATGGTTTTGTTTATTTTCCTGTATTTTAAGATGGCGCCGGACAGTGGTGACACTATACAACACCTTTCACGGTAATTGTAGTAAGATACATGTGACAATTAATAAATCAAATAAACAAATGTATAAAATAAATTATGGCTGAGCCAATGATGGCCTCATTCCATGAACGGTTAAAAAAATGGTTTATCTGATTATTTGCTATTTGTTATATGTTGCCGTTCATAAATTGATTGTTTCTTCTAAAACTGGCTGCAGAGCATTTTTGTAGATCCAAACAGCTGTCACAAGCTTGATCTTGGAAAACTGCAGTGATCTCCTGGAATATTATCCAGAATCACTGATTGCAGTGACTTGACCAAAAAATGTAGGACGCTATCCTGCTGACAGACATCTGCCCAGCCAGTAAATCATAATCTGTGATTGAATGATGAAAGGTGTGACACCAATGTATGGACCAGTATATATAATATCTGATGTTGGTTTGTGCATTTGACAGTGTATCTTCATGCTTTCTGTGGCACACCCCTTAATGAATGTGAATGAATAATTAAGTGTACAATGGGTTCACAAAATACATTGTGCTTCCACTTTTTGAGAATTTAATTTAAAAATGAAAACAATGCCTGTTGTGCCAAAATTACAAAAGTTATGGGTTCTTAGACACTACTGTATTCCTTTGAAAATAAAGTAGTCTTATACTTAAATTGAAACAGGCACACAAATAACTTGGCAACAATGAATGAGAAAGCATGTTTGCATCATGGCTTTTTAACCAAGAAAATGTTTTTTTCTGCCCAAGGCAAAATTGTGAGCAATTTGTAACTTGAAATAGAAAAAAAATTAATGCCTTGTTTAACATGCCATGTCAATAATTTATCAAATAATAAACAGACTTTAAACTGTAAAGATTGTTCACATTTGCTGCAGCCTTTTTAAATGTGTACTGCCCATTCATAACAAACAGGTGGAAAATCCAATGCTTATTAATGTATCCAAAACCCTGTACAGAGAATGTAACAGAGAATTTGGCAATTGCATAAAAGGGAAAGGCAGTCAGTCATGCTAATGCCATGAATTTTACTATGATTCAATATTAATTATTTTGCCACCTTGATGGAAAAATCCAAATGAATTAAGAAGGAATTACATGCATTTGTAGTCATACAAAAACTGTTTTAGTTTTAACTAAATGCTTTTATTTAGGCATTAAACAGAAGTGTATAACAAAGAGAAAGACTTGCACCTTTCACAACCTGATGCTGAACCAAAATGCTTTGCAAATAACAAATTTTTGCAGTGTTGTCAGGGATTGCGATGTAGAATAGAAGTTGTGCTCCATGCACAACTCCATGTGAATTAACAAATTCACACTAAATAGTTTCCAAGACATTTTAAGATTGCTTTTAACTAATTTATTTTAACAAGAATAAGACCTACGTTTACGTAGGGGGAAGAAGACGGTGTGAGCCATGATAAGTGTTGACAAGTCTGCAGTATTAACTGAAATTTCTATTCTTATGTTCCGAGCATTATCTTTTGAACATTAATGTGCATTCCTAAATTTACACTGAAACCTGTAGTATGCTCTTCAAAATGGTTTGATCTAGGCAACACAAAATATTGCCTTGTATCTAAATAGAAATGCTAACTAATTATTTTTGATCTCAATTTCCTTTTATCTTCGAAGTAAGTGGATAATTTATATTGCAATTGTTTCTCACATGATACCTAGAAACATCTTTCTGGGACTTTGGATTCATTCATACTGGAAGTGCTGCCGTTGTCTGCAAGATTAAATATCAGGTTATCTTCTTCTTAATCCAAATCTTCTTTTGATCTATAACAACCAAACCATCCAGATTTACTATTTGACAAGACTGCAGAACTCATGGTATAACCCCCTTAATTTATCATAGTTTAAAATTATAGTCTGAAGCAACATAATAAATCAAATAAAGCAGGCTTTTCTGGTTTAAGCATGGACACAGAATGGAAGATGTTTGCATCCCCAAGAAAATGTTATATGGGAAGGTAGCCCATGCCAAGAAATCAGCAGCATTCTCAAAGTTTCAATTCAAAGATACTGTCAAAAAAGACATTGCAGCCCTTGGCTTCAAGCAGTCCAACTGTGCTTGATGCAAACTCTGATGGGAATTTGTCATCAAGTTAACAAGTGGCTCCAAAGCTGACTCTAGCAACCAAAGTGTCAGGAAAGATCATCCCCAGAATTGGCAAAGAATAATTTCTTGATCTGTTCAAAAGAAGTGTAGCAAATGATTTCATCTGATTTACAAAGTTGCATTCTGGCTACATTCCTATCATCTGTTGCAAATTGAAGATTCCCAATCATTCAGACATAAACAGTAACAACCTCAGTTATTTATTCACATGTAATGCTTAAGTGCAGCTAATACCTTTACTTCATTCTTTTTCTGTGTTTCTGCATGGTATTCCCTTTTCATTGTAAAATGGTGGGTGCCTGCTGCCTCCCCATGGCCCAAGCAGAATGACCTTGGCAGCTGTATTAGTTGGTTGAATGTTCTGACAGGCTGAAGGGCTGTTACCCAAGTGTAGGAATCTCTTTCGTTGTTAAAGTAATTTCAGTATTAGTGTCACTGGTGTAGGGGCTGAGGAGTAGTTGCTGATAGTTGGAATATCCTGAGCAAAGTCTCTAGCTGCAGAAGGTAGTGGCTCTTCCTCCTTCTTCTGACACTCTTGGACCTTCCTGCTAACCTACAACAGACAATGAGCAGAGGAAACTCCCGATTCTTCATGACCTTTTGCTGTGCTGTTGCCGGATAGAGTTGATGGTCAAGGTGATAGACATAGGTGTATATGTATCACTTGTATCCTCTGAATGACCTGTTGGATCCAGCTCCATGAGGGTAATCAATCTCTTGATGAGGAAACTACATGTACAGGTGATAGGGAAATTTTAGCCTTCATGACCTGGATCTATTCCTCCACTGGTCATGTTCTGGCATCTCTGGAATCTTCTCATGGCTGGTCAGATGCATTGGTACTCTCTCTGGGTTTTGAGCTTGAAAACACATTCATCAATGTGGAAGTTTAAGTGATGGTGAGCGGTATGGGGGAATGAAGTAGTGCTGCTGAGATCTCTTCCTCTTGCTCCTCAGAGGTGGGTAAGCATTCCCCAGCAAAGACAACTATCTCTGTGGTTGATCTGTCAGAGAGAATAGAAAGACCATGCAGTTTGGCCTTTTCAAACATGAATCTTCCGAATTCATTAGTGTTCATAATGGATGACACAGGAACACTATCTTAATGCTTGGCTAATGATCTCTGGTGTATTGTCTTGAGGCTACTAATTCTCATTGTCTCATTGCTTCATGCCTCACTGTCCATGATGGAGCTGCTTCCATGCTGCCTGCCAGCTTAAGAATCTCCTTATTCATCATATTCAGGATATTTGGTTAAAAGTAGGACTGCTTTTCATTGCACTGTGGACTATCTTTTCCTGGGAAGAAAAGTGTTAGTCATAAGAACAGACACAATCCCTAAGCACTGGTACCCTAGCTGTTGACTTTATGGCCACTGTAAGGGTCACTGTAAGGGTCAGCCTGAATTCTTTGGCAGATCCATTTGTTCTTCTCAGTCCACTGCCAGTGACATGGTGAAGTCTCTCTACTCCCTCACATGCACCTAAATTTTAAGCCAGTGAGTTGAACTCACCATTGTAGAATGGAGAAGGTTGTGACTGTTGACCAGCTACACAATCTCTGTCGTGATTCATTTAGCTAGGTTGGGTAGTTTCTTATTTCTGACACTGAGGAAAATGGTATTCTGCCTTGTCCATGTAACCTGGAGGAGAATCTGCAGAAAGCTATCACTGAACAATGGGACAGTCAGAAACTTTTTCCCCGGGTACAACAGAGTGTTACAAGGGGACATAAATTTAAGGTGAAGGGTGGAAGGTATAGGGGAGATGTCAGGGGTGGGTTCTTTACCCAGAGAGTGGTGGGGGCATGGAATGCGCTGCCCGAGGGAGTGGTAGAGTCAGATTCATTGGCGACCTTTAAGCGGCATTTGGATAGGTACATGGATGGGTGCTTAATCTAGGATAGAAGTTCGGCACAACATCGTGGGCCGAAGGGCCTGTTCTGTGCTGTATTGTTCTATGTTCTATGTTCTATGTTCTATAAGAGGGTGGCCATTGCCTCTATCCTCAGACCTTACCAATGCACAGCTAACTCACCTTTTGGCTTTCACTCGATGCAGTTCTGCACTGCTGATTAGAGATCTTGGAGCAGAAGGTCTTTTGCTACTGAGGAGTTAGTCAGAAGTTGATGGGCAACAAAGCTTACAGCAGGCTTTGACCTTGGCTTGCTGAGGTAGATTTTAATGAGAAAAGGGATCAAAGTGGGAGTGCCAATGCCAGAGCCTGTGCCTGCACAAAATGCTTCTGGCCCTGCCTTTCCCAATTTCAACTTTTCATTATAGAAAATTCTGACTGAAGAATTTCTATTTTTCTATCTCCAGTACATGGATCAGAGCTTTACTTGAGTGCTTTACTTATTGTTGATTCTTGATCTTATAAAGAAAGCATGAAACTATTGATTCACAATTGTCAGTGCAGCTTCCCTTCAATTTTTTTTACCCCAGGGAAAGATCTCATAGTTGGTCAACTGTTTTACAACAACTCACAAACCAGAATCAGTTAAAAATAAATTAACAAATTATGAGACAGAAGAATGTGACAATACATTCTCTTTGGGAAGGGAATTAACATTGAATTGTGAAGACTGTATGCCTCCTCGCAGAGCGTTTTAGGGAACACCTCCGGGACACCTGCACCAATCAACCCCACCGCCCCGTGACCGTACATTTCAACTCCCCCTCCCACTCTGCTGAGGACATGCAGGTCCTGGGCCTCCTCCACCTCCACTCCCTCACTGCCCGACACCTGGAGGAAGAATACCTCATCTTCCGCCTCTGAACACTTCAACCCCAGGGCATCAATGTGGACTTCACCAGTTTCCTCATTTCTCTTCCCCCCCACCTTACCCAGTTCCAACCCCCAAGCTCAGCACTATCCTCATGACTTCTCCTACCTGCCAAACTTCCTTCCCACCTATCCGCTCCATCCTCCTCTCCGACCTATCACCTCCATCCACCTATTGCATGCTTAGCTACCTTCTCCGCAGCCCCACCCCTTCCATTTATCTCTCCACCCCGGACGCTCCCAGCCTCATTCCTGATGAAGGGCTCCTGCCTGAAACATTAATATTTCTGCTCCTAGGATGCTGCCTGACCTGCTGTGCTTTTCCAGCACCATTCTAATCTTGTCTCTGAACTCCAGCATTAGTAGTCCCCACTTTTGCCAAATAATTAATAGCTGCACAATTGTAATTAATCTTCCAAAAGATAAATCAAGAATTCTCAAAAGGTTTTCACTTTCAAGATATTTTTAATTGACTTTGATAATTGGTCGTATTGTTCATTGTGCATGACAGAGTGCTATTGTGTCAGATCAAGGAATCATTTAATATGGTTATTTTAACAGTGGAAATGACTTATAACATTAGTAGGAGAGAGTGAAGACTGCAGATGCTGGAGATCAGAGTTGAGAGTGGGGTGCTGGAAAAGCACAGCAGGTCAGGCAGCATCCAAGGAGCAGGAGAGTTGACGTTTTGGGGAATAGCCCTTCATTAGGACTTCCTGATTCTCCTCAGATGCTGCCTGACCTGCTGTGCTTTTCCAGCACCCCACTCTCGACTTATAATATTGGTACTCTTCTTCACCTTGCTGTTTCATTATACTTTTGTTAGTTCCAATGTTAAGACTATGTTAAAATGAGGATTTTATAAAAACAAATACAAATTTGTCTAAGTGTATGTTATTTTTCTGCTTATATTACCACTATTACACTTCAAGCTTAGAGACTAAGATTTGTGTGTGCTCTGAAAGTAAATAATAATAAGAAATTTTCTGTAATCAAGCTAAAAGGATGTAGGAATGTAAGAGATAGGAACAGGAATAGAATATTCACCTCTTCAAGTTTATTCCACTAATCACTGCTTTCTTGACTGAGCTCTACACCTCAACTCATTTTCAACACATTTTTCTGCACTATTTCAATATTTCTTTTTGTTTTGAGAACCCATTGCTCTCTGGGGCATACAATTCCAAAGATTCATAAACCTTGACGCAAGAAACTTCATCTCAGTTCAGTTCAGTCCTATATTGTAGGTTGCTTAATTTGAGATTATACTCCGTAGTGCTAAATTTCACGGCCAGAACGATGTCTTTCTGGGTTTAACATGTAAAACCCTTAAGGATTTTCTAATTACAATGGTATTACCGCTCATTCTTTATTTCTAGGGGATATAGTCTTACTCTATTCAACCTTATAAGACATTCACTTCATCCAAGGAACCAGTTCAGCATACCAGCCAGGGCAACTATATTCTTCAATCAGGTGTAGGAGTAGGAAACATAGCTGGCTTTCCGCATGAACTGTACACATAGCACTGACAGGACCATATTGCAATGCTGCGTAATTCAGCAACTTGAAAAGGTTCCATTTAATTAATGTTCAGGTGATCTGTAACTACTGTTGTCACTTTCTGTTAACCTGGCAGCTACCATGACTCCTACATCTTGGAACTGGAGCACTCTCATGTGTCTGGTGCATTTGAGGATCCAGGTATCTTATAAGGCCAGTGTGGGACAAGGGCTACCCACTGTGAGTGTGGCTCATGACACATTGCAGAGCCCCCTGTCAGATGCAGAAAGTAGATACAATGCTTCTCAAGCTTGGACCAGGGCTACGGTGAAGCAGAAAATAGGGCTGCTGAAGCTGTGATTCTGCTGCTTGCACTGGTCAGGGGAGGCCCTCCATCATAGACTGAATAGAATGTGCCACATCATCCAGACATGCTAAGCTCTGCAGTTGGAACAGGCAACCATGCAATATGACAGAGGCTGATGAACTGGGGCATCAGGAAAAGGAGGAAAAGAATGAGAGTATTGGGGAGGAGAAAACTCTCCTTGTCCATGATACAGCTCAGCTGCACTGGATCCTACAAGCCAGACAGGACCTAATTGACACCTAGTTCTAATAGATGAGAGATGGGAGCAGCAGACCATTATGAAATATAAAATAGTCATTTGTCATCATGTCAGCCTTTGGTCTGCATAGTGGCACTGATGTGGACATCACTGACTGGCTCAGGAATTATCATCCATCTCTAATTGCCCATCTCTTATTGCCCTTGAGAAGGTAGTGGTGAGCTGCCTTCTTAAACCATTGCATTTCACGTGCTGTAGATTGACCCACAATGCTGTTAGGGAGGGAGTTTCAGGACTGCAACCTCTTCTTGTTTGTTTAATGTGTTTTTTTTTGTTGACTGTAAATGAAAGATCATCTTTGGTGTTGTCCAATAGCTTGCTTGTAAGTGATGTTTCCTGACTGGACAATGACAAAATGCAGGTTTATAGTGAGCATTGTGGACAGACTAGTGGTAATCTAGAAACAGTGTAGAGATGGAATGTAGCTAGGACAGGGAAACTGTGTGGTCTGGTGGTTAAACAATACATTTGATGGGAAAATGGGCAAGTATGTGCAAGGCAATGTCAGCAATGCTGATTACCTTCATCTATCACTGCCTCACCATTCTGCCCCTATCTTCACCCAAAACTCTCCCCCCTCTTTATCTGCAGCTTGCTCTACTTCCACCTCCATTCCTGAAGAAGGGTTATACCAGAAACATTGAACATAGAACATAGAACATAGAAGAATACAGCGCATTACAGGCCCTTCGGCCCTTGATGTTGCGCCGATCAAAGCCCACCTAACCTACACTAACCCACTATCCTCCATATACCTATCCAATGCCCGCTTAAATACCCATAAAGAGGGAAGGTCCACCACTGCTACTGGCAGGGCATTCCATGACTTCTCCACGTCCTGATACTGTCGGGCTTGCTGGGTTTTTCAAGCCTCCTGTTTGTCTACTTTGAATTCCAGCATCTGAAGTTTTTTTTGTCTCTGACTATGGGCTGTGAACAGTATGTCTTTGTGATTGCTATAGCATTACATTGCCAGTGAGGGGCAATGATAGCTTGCTAATGCTTGTTTGTGCACACAGTAGCTTTTTAATGATAAAGTTAAAAATCACACAACACCAGGTTATAGTCCAACAGGTTTAATTGGAAGCATACTAGCTTTCGGAGCGTCGCTCCTTCACCTGGTGATAGTGGAGAGTTCAATCCAAACACACAGAATTTATAGCAAAAATTTACAATGCGATGTAACTGAAATTATACATTGAAAAATTGATTGTCCGTTAAGCCTTTCATCTGTTAGAATACTATGATAGTTTCACTTCTTTCATGTGTAAATCACAAAACCTTTTTTTTAAAAGTTGCATTCTCAGGTTAGCTATTAACAATGGTGATAGCTAGACAATATGTTGAAGGTGTTAGGCCCCCCCAGTGTTCCCTGTCTATGCCATGATGTTTAGATTGATTCTAATCTAAAAAGTGAGATAACGGAGTTTTACATGAATGCATGCAGTTTTTGAGCAAAGTACAATGTAACCCTGAAAGTACAAATTCACCCCACAAAATATATGTGTGCATGTGGGTCTTTGTCTGTCTGTGTGTGTGTGTCTGTCTGGGGTGGGGGTTGTGAGTGTGAGAAAGTGTATGTGTGTGTGTGTAGTGAGTGTAGAGTGTCTTAAGTCTGTGGGGGGGGTGCATGTGTGAGTGTGGGAGTGTGAATGTCTGTGAGGGTGTGTGTGGGTGTCTGTGTGCACGTCTGTGTATATGTGTGTCTGTGTGTATGTGTGTATAGGAGTGCCTGTGTGTGTGTGACAGTGTGTGTGTAGGAGTATCTGTGTGTGTGTATAGTGCAATGGTGGTCACCTGTAATGTGACACGAACCCAAGGTCCCGGTTGAGGACTTCCCTATGGGTACCGAACTTAGCTATCAGCCTCTGCTCGGCCACTTTTCTCTCGACTATCTGTCTCATTCTTGGACACATGCATCTCCATCAGGGATGGACACCTCAACACCACACTCTACCGCAAACCCACAGACAACCTCACAATGCTACACTTCTCCAGCTTCCACCCAAAACATATTAAAACAGCCATCCCCTATGGACAAGCCCTCCGCATACACCGGTTCTGCTCAAATGAGGAGGAACATGACAGACATCTGGAAGTACTCAGGGATGCCCTCACAAGAACGGGGTACGATGCCCAACTCATTGACTGCCAGTTCCAACGTGCCACAGCAAGGAACTGTAATGACCTCGTCAGGAGACAGACACGTGCTGCAACCGACAGGTTACCCTTCGTTGTTCAGTATTTCCCAGGAGCTGAAAAACTACGCCATGTTCTTCGTGACCTGCAACACATTATCAATGAGGATGAGCACCTCACCAAGACCTTCCCCACACCTCCACTACTTGCCTTTAAACAACCGCCAAACCTCAAACAGATCATTTTTCGTAGCAAGCTGCCTGGCTCTCAGGACAACTCCATACAACCCTGTCACGGTAGGCACTGCAAGACATGTCAGAGTGTGGACATGGATACCACTATTACATGTGGGGACACCTCCCACCTTGTACATGGCAGGTACTCATGTGACTCAGCCAACGTTGTCTATCTTATACGTTGCAGGCAAGGATGCCCGGAGGCATGGTACATTGGGAAAACCGAGCAAAGGCTACGACAACGGATGAATGGGCACCGCACAACAATCAACAGACAGGAGGGTTCCCTCCCAGTTGGGGAAAACTTCAGTGGTCCAGGACATTCGACCTTGGACCTTCGGGTGACCATCCTCCAAGGTGGACTTCGGGACAGGCAGCAGAGAAAAGTGGCCGAGCAGAGGCTGATAGCTAAGTTCGGTACCCATAGGGAGAGCCTCAACTGGGACCTTGGGTTCATGTCACGTTACAGGTGACCATCATTGCACTATACACACACACTCTCTCACACACACAAGCACTCCTATACACACATACACACGGACACACATATACACAGACACGCACGCAGACACCTACACGCACCCTTACAGACACACACACATTCCCACACTCACACATGTACCCCCCCACTTACTTAAGACACTCTACACTCACTACACACACACATACATGTTCTCACACTCACAACCCCCAACCCAGACAGACACACATACAGACAGACAAAGACCCACATGCACACATATATTTTGTGGGGTGAATTTGTACTTGCAGGGTTACATTGTACTTTGCTCAAAAACTGCATACATTCATGTAGAACTCTGAGCTCAAAAACTGCATGAATTCATGTAAAACTCCATTATCTCACTTTTTAGATTAGAATCAATCTAAACATCATGGCATAGACAGGGAACACGGGGGGGCTAACACCTTCAACATATTGTCTAGCTATCACCATTGTTAACAGCTAACCTGAGAATGCAATTTTTTAAAAAAAGGTTTTGTGATTTACACATGAAAGAAGTGAAACTATCATAGTATTCTAACAGATGAAAGGCTTAACAGACAATCAATTTTTCAATGTATAATTTCAGTTACATCACACTGTAAATTTTTGCTATAAATTCTGTGTGTTTGGATTGAGCTCTCCACTACCACCAGGTGAAGGAGCGACGCTCCGAAAGCTAGTATGCTTCCAATTAAACCTGTTGGACTATAACCTGGTGTTGTGTGATTTTTAACTTTGTACACCCCAGTCCAACACTGGCATATCCAAATCATTTTTAAAGATAGCACATTGAACAGGGGTGCTGTTTTTTCAGTGAGTATCCTGTGAGTTGGGAGTTGTTTCAGAAATGATGAGTGATGGGATGGGGCCAAACTGAGTGAGAATGACGCCCATAGGGTGCAGTAGGTAGTTAATGAGGTGAATTTGATAGAATATGGCAAGAGATCTCACTAGGCCTCACAGAGAAAGGCCTTCCAAAATACTTAGTGAAACTGGCACTTGGCAAAACAAAAGTAAGTTTCACCCAATTTATCCACAGGGTCAAACAGCTGTTAAGACACAGACTATGAAGACAGTGGGAACAGGTAGCTTTTGTGGTCAATGTAAAAACCTCACACAAGTGGCCAAGCTGTGTGTACACAACTTCAAACAGCACTAAATCCTTATTACTGCATGTCAGGTCTCAGATTTTTCTCAGTTCACCAGCACAACCTTCACTCACCACCGAAAATGTTTGTGAATCACAATACATACACTTATCACTTTGCTTTACCCAGTTTGCGGTGTGATAATTAGTACCTAGCAGTCAATTGATCCTTGATGTGAACATACTCAATGACTAAGCTTCCACAGCCCATAGTGGTCGAGAATTCCAAAGATTCATAAGGCTGTAGGTGAAGAAATTTCTCACTTTTTATGAATATTAACTTCTTTCAGTTCCTCATTTTCACTTGTTGTTTTCAGACATATTGCAATGCTAGCAGGTCAGCAGAGGTGGATCTATAAGCCTCACGCAGCCCTGGACACACATCTTTCCCATCTTCAGGACCATCAAGCACTCTTAGGCTCCTTGATCGGTCTGCCTCTGGGAATTTGAATACCCAGAGACCCATCATGAGAGTCTGACATTACACACTATGCCAAAGCATAGAAGTAATGTAGACGTGCCAGTGTTGGACTGGGGTGGGCAAAGTTAGAAATCACACAGCACCAGGTTATAGTCCAACAGGTTTATTTGGAAGTACAAGCCTTTGGAGCTATGTGACGATGGAGCAATGCCCTGAAAGCTTGTACTTCCAAATAAACCCGTTGGACTAAAACCTGGTGTTGTGTGATTTTTAGCTTAAAGTGTAGATGATCATTGGACTTTTTCCCACCTTCACCTAGTTCCTCCTGACTGCACTCCAGCTTCTGATTTTCTCAACCATCTCTACCAGATCTGCTTCATTAGGAATGGTGGCATTCTCTTGCTGCTTTTATTTCCTCAATGCCCCATGGATGTTCCCAAGTCTGCAACTGTGAACCACGGGGCATCTCACAGGAGGTTACAGACCTTTGCCTTAGCTATTCTGTGAATAGTTTATAAATTAGATCAGTAAAATAACAATGTAATGTCTGTTTGAATTGGGCCTGCACGCTTTCAATTCCTCTTCCATTTCTTCCTCCAGCTGCATTGGGTACTAATAGTCTTTTGGTGCCATATTTAAAGGCCAATTGGAGAATACTTAACTCACTGCAATCCAGGAGCATCAGTGAAACCTGTGTTGATCACCCCCAATAATCACTTGGAGAAGTGTCAAAGTAAGTTCAAGCTTCCCCCACAATTCAATGATGCTTCCTTCAAGGTTCTTTAGATGCTTCCTGGAAAGAAGGGAGGTTCCCTTTCCAAAGGGTAAACTATGAAGCCCTCTCTTCAAAAACGTCCAACCTGGGCTATGGTTATTGCACAAGTCAATGGCATTGGATCTCATGAGCAAACCCGACCCAGTGTAGGAAAAGAATGGAATGATCTCCTGTCCTCTGCAAGTGTAAGTGGCACTATCCAATCTCTGATACCCCTATGAGTATAAGCTAACAATCAGTCTAAGTGTACCACTGCACAGGCATCTTACGCAGTGCAAGCTTCAGCATCATGTTTGTAATGTGCACTGAAGGACTCACAGCGCCTTCAAAATCTCAATGTACTGACCTTTCCAGGCACTGTGACTTTCTACTCAAATGGGGTGGGCTCACAATCTGGCATAGCTATCCATGCTGATAAAATGTTCTTACCAATGACATCACACTCACTCCTTCTCACGCTCACTAGTGACTGCACTGAGAGGGCTAAGACTGGTAATGGGCTGTGAAACTCTTCACTATCATTGTACAGCAGACAGTGGAGCTGACTAGGGGAGACCTGAATTGTTTGTATGGTGATAGGGAAACAGGAATATCTCCAGAACCAGTCAGCAGGTCTGGCAGCATCTGTGGAGGGAGAAATAGGGTGAATGTTTTATGTCCAATATAATTCTATTTCAAGGGTGGAATGGAGTGGAGGTGGAGATGGGGGAGCTTGATTATCTGGCTGAGCCTGTGACTCACCATGTCATCTGCACTACCTTCTATACTCATGGAAACTAGAAATGCACACTAGAAATGGAAAATAAATGTGACCACACTGGGAGTGGATGGAATAAATATTTTAAATTTGTTTGATCATGTGAGCTCTAGTTATGAGTGATGTGAGACTTTTCAATGGGCAATTGTATTCATCAGGAAGTTTCACAGTACAGGTTGGAATAATCTGTGATCATCGTCACTTGCGTATAAAATACAGTGTCCACTAAGGATGAATACAATTGAGTCAAAATTAGCCAATACCATATTGATTTTCTTTCTCTGCAAAAGAGTAAACAATTTTAAAACAGTCTCTAGAAGCTTTGAGGTTATTTGGGTCAGCCTTCCAAGTTGACATTCCAAGTTGGTCGAGAGTGTAGTGCTGGAAAAGCACAGCAAGTCAGGCAGCATCTGAAAAACAGGAAAATTGACATTTTGAACAAAAGCCCTTCATCAGCCATCCCTTTTCCAGCACCACACTCTCGACTCTAATCTCCAGCATCCGCAGTACTCACTTTCGCCTATTCCAAGTTGGTGTTGTGTACCCTGTTAAATATGTAACTATTAGGAAGAGCCTCAAAAATTCCTGGGACAATGTAAATTGACTCTAATCTGAGGGTTATCAAGGAAAGAGATTATTATTTTGTCATGTTGGCTACCTATCCTGTCCTAGGATTCAAATGAGCGATTGACAAGGTAAACTGGTGAAAAGTGAGGACAAGAGAAACCCAATCATGATACGTGCAATTGGAAGGGGTAAGGGCAGAGGTGTGGCTGATAGGTTGGATGAGGTTGAGGGCCCTGTCAACCACAGTAGGCAGGAAATCACAGTTATGGAAGAAGCCAGCCATGCCAGCAGTGCTGTTTTGGAAGGAGGCATCATCAACATAGGTAAGACGTAGGCATAGGAACTGGGAGAATGGGTGGGGTCCTTGCAGGATGTGGGGTATAATGAGGATAGTAAAGATAGCTATGGGAGTCAGTGACAGCCTATTCCCCGAAATGGAGACAGAGAGACAATAGACAATAGACAATAGATGCAGGAGTAGGCCATTCAGCCCTTCGAGCCTGCACCGCCATTCAATATGATCATGGCTGATCATTCCCAATCAGTATCCTGTTCCAGCCTTATCTCCATAACCCTTGACTCCACTATCTTTAAGAGCTCTATCCAATTCTTTCTTAAATGAATCCAGAGACTGGGCCTCCACTGCCCTCTGGGGCAGAGCATTCCACACAGCCACCACTCTCTGGGTGAAGTAGTTTCTCCTCATCTCTGTCCTAAATGGTCTACCCCGTATTTTTAAGGTGTGTCCTCTGGTTCGGCACTCCCCCATCAGCGGAAATATGTTTCCTCCTGCCAGAGTGTCCAATCCTTTCATAATCCTATACGTTTCAATCAGATCCTCTCTCAGTCTTCTAAACTTAAGGATATACAAGCCCAGTCGCTTCAGTCTTTCCGTGTAAGGCAATCCTGCCATTCCAGGAATTGACCTCGTGAACCTACGCTGCACTCTCTCAATAGCCAGAATGTCTTTCCTCAAATTTGGAGACCAGAACTGTACACAGTACTCCAGGTGTGGTCTCACCAGGGCCCTGTACAGCTGCAGAAGCACCTCTTTGCTTCTATACTCAATTCCTCTTGTTATGAAGGCCAGCATGCTATTAGCCTTCTTCACGACCTGCTGTACCTGCATGCTTGCCTTCATTGACTGGTGGACAAGAACACCCAGATCTCTCTGAACAGCCCCTTTACCTAATTTGATACCATTGAGGTAGTAATCTGCCTTCCTGTTCTTGCCACCAAAGTGGATAACCAGACATTTATCCACATTAAACTGCATCTGCCATGCATCTGCCCACTCACCTAACTTATCCAGGTCACCCTGTAATCTCCTAACATCCTCATCACATTTCACCCTACCACCCAGCTTTGTATCATCAGCAAATTTGCTAATGTTATTGCTGATACCATCTTCTATATCATTTACATATATTGTAAAAAGCTGCGGTCCCAGCACAGATCCCTGCGGTACCCCACTGGTCACTCCATTCCGAAATGGAGCCGTTAATCACTACCCTTTGTTTCCTATTAGCCAACCAATTCTCTATCCAATCTAGTACTTTGCCCCCAATACCGTGCGCCCTAATTTTACTCACTAACCTCTTGTGTGGGACTTTATCAAAAGCTTTCTGAAAGTCCAGGTACACTACATCCACTGGATCTCCCTCGTCCATCTTCCGAGTTACATCCTCAAAAAATTCAAGAAGATTAGTCAAGCATGATTTCCCCTTCATAAATCCATGCTGACTCTGTCCTATCCTGTTACTATTATCCAGATGTGCCGTAATTTCATCCTTTATAATAGACTCCAGCATCTTTCCCACCACTGAGGTCAGACTAACTGGTCTATAATTTCCTGCTTTCTCCTGCCCACCCTTCTTAAAAAGTGGCACAACATTAGCCGCCCTCCAATCCTCAGGAACCGACCCCGATTCTATTGAACTCTGGAAAATAATCACCAGCGCATCCACGATTTCCCGAGCCACCTCCTTCAGTACCCTGGAATGCAGGCCATCAGGTCCCGGAGACTTATCAACCTTCAGACCTAACAGTCTCTCCAACACCAAATCCTGGCAAATATAAATTCTCTTAAGTTCAGGTCCTTCAGCCACTGTTGCCTCAGGGAGATTGCTTGTGTCTTCCCCAGTGAACACAGATCTGAAGTATCCATCTAATTCCTCTGCCATTTCTTTGTTCCCAGTAATATATTCCCCAGTTTCTGTCTTCAAGGGCCCAATTTTTGTCCTAACCATTTTTTTGCCTTGGACATACCTAAAAAAGCTTTTACTATCCTCCTTTATATTCTTGGCCAGTTTACCTTCGTACCTCATTTTTTCTCTGCGTATTTCCTTCTTACTAATCCTCTGTTGTTCTTTAAAAGCTTCCCAGTCCTCAGTTTTCCCACTAATCTTCGCTAAGTTATACTTTTTCTCTTTTAACTTTATATGTTTCTTTACTTCCCTCGTCAGCCACGGCCGCCCATGTCTCCTCCTGGGATCTTTCTTCCTTTTAGGAATGAACTGATCCTGCAACTTCTGCATTATACACAGAAATATCCGCCATTGTTCCTCCACGGTCTTCCCTGTTAAGGTATTGCACCATTGAACTTTGGCCAGTTGCTCCCTCATAGCTCCATATTTCCCTTTATTCAACTGAAATATTGTCACTTCCGATTGTACCCACTCCCTCTCAAATTGCAGATTGAAGCTTATTGTATTATGGTCACTACTTCCCAATGGCTCCTTCACTTCGAGGTCACTGACCAATTCTGGTTCGTTACACAATACCAGATCCAGAATCGCCTTCTCCATGGTCGGCTCCAGCACCAGCTGCTCTAAAAATCCATCTCTGAGGCACTCCACAAAGTCTCTTTCTTGAGGCCCGATACCATCCTGATTCTCCCAGTCGACCTGCATGTTAAAATCCCCCATAACAACTGTAGTAACATCTTTGCAACAAGCCAATTTCAGCTCCTGATTCAACTTACATCCGACATCCAGACCACTGTTTGGGGGCCTGTAGATGACTCCCATGAGGGTCTTTTTACCCTTAGTGTTTCGAAGCTCTATCCACACTGACTCTACATCCCCTGACTCTAGGTCCCCCCGCGCTAGGGACTGAATGTCCTCCCTTACCAACAAGGCCACCCCACCCCCTCTGCCCGTCAGTCTGTCCTTACGATAGCACGTGTAGCCTTGAATATTCATTTCCCAGGCCCTGTCCCCACGAAGCCACGTCTCAGTTTTCCCCACAATATCGTATCTGCCAATTTCCAAAAGAGCCTCAAGCTCATCCACCTTGTGTCTAATGCTTCGTGCATTCATATATAGAATTTTTAATTTGTTACTGCTCTCACCCTTCCCCTCAACCCTTATTTCACTCAACTTTACAGCATGATGCCTTTTCCAGTTTTCTGCCTCCTTGATACAGTTGTCTTTGACTTCTCTTGTTCTAACTACCCCTTCAATTTCCTTTTTAAACATCCAGCTTGTCGCCTCCCCCCCGCTACTTAGTTTAAATGTAGCGGTGTTGCAGCAGGAAACCTGCCTGCCAGAATGCTGATCCCTGATCTATTAAGGTGCAAGCCGTCTCTCTTGTAGAATTTATGGTTACCATAAAATATAGGTCAAGGAAAAGAAGGGAAGTGTTGGAAATGGATGATGTGAGAGTTACAGAGGGTTGAAATTGGAGGTAAAATGAATGAAGTTTTCAAAGGCATTTGATAAGGTTCCCCATGGTAGGCTCATTCAAAAGGTCAGGAGGAATGGGATTCAGGGGAACTTAGTTGTCTGGATACAGAATTGGCTGGCCAACAGAAGATAGCGAGTGGTAGTAGAAGGAAAATATTCTGCCTGGAAGTCAGTGGTGAGTGGTGTTCCACAGGGTTCTGTCCTTGGGCCTCTACTGTTTGTAATTTTTATTAATGACTTGGATGAGGGGATTGAAGGATGGGTCAGCAAGTTTGCAGATGACACAAAGGTTGGAGGTGTCGTTGACAGTACAGAGGGCTGTTGTAGGCTGCAGCAGGACATTGACAGGATGGGCTGAGAGGTGGCAGATGGAGTTCAACCTGGATAAATGCAAGGTGATACATTTTGGAAGGTCGAATTTGAAAGCTGAGTACAGGATTAAGGATAGGATTCTTGGCAGTGTGGAGGAACAGAGGGACCTTGGTGTGCAGGTACGTAGATCCCTTAAAATGGCCACCCAAGTGGACAGGGTTGTTAAGAAAGCATATGGTGTTTTGGCTTTCATTAACAGGGGGATTGAGATTAAGAGTCGTGAGATCTTGTTGCAGCTCTATAAAATTTTGGTTAGACCGCACTTGGAATACTGCGTCCAGTTCTGGTCGCCCTATTATAGGAAAGATGTGGATGCTTTGGAGAGGGTTCAGAAGAGGTTTACCAGGATGCTGCCTGGACTGGAGGGCTTGTCTTATGAAGAGAGATCGACTGAGCTTGGACTTTTTTCATTGGAGAAAAGGAGGAGGAGAGGGGACCTAATTGAGGTATACAAGATAATGAGAGGCATAGATAGAGTCGATAGCCAGAGACTATTTCCCAGGGCAGAAATGGCTAACACGAGGGGTCATAATTTTAAGCTGGTTGGACGAAAGTATAGAGGGGATGTCAGAGGTGGGTTCTTTACACAGAGAGTTGTGGGAGCATGAAATGTGTTGCCAGCAGTAGTTGTGGAAGCAAGGTCATTAGGGACATTTAAGAGACTGCTGGACATGCATATGGTCACAGAAATTTGAGGGTGCATATATGAGGATCAGTGGTCGGCACAACATCGTGGGCTGAAGAGCCTGTTCTGTGCTGTACTGTTCTATGTTCTATGTTCTGACAGGGGCATGAAGTGGCACCAAAGAAGTTGTTGATGTACCGAGAACGGTGTTCTGGGAGGGGGCCAGTGTAAAATTGGAACAAGGATTATTCCACATATCCCATAAAGAGACAGGCATAACCATTCCTTTGACTTGGCAGAAATGAGAGAAATTAAAGGAGAAATTGTTCAGTGAGAGAACAAGTTCAGCCAGGTGCAGGAGAACGATGGTGGATGGGGTTTGTTCAAGCCTCCGGTCAAAGAAGACCACCCTGAGAAGTATGGAGGTATTATACATCCATAGTGAAAAGAAGGCAGTTAGTGCCGTGGAACTGGAACTTGTCAACACGGTGGAGGGCATCTAAGAAATTGCGGATGTAGATGGACAGGTCTAGACAAAGGGAGAGAGAATGGAGTCAAGGTTGGAGGAAATGACCTTGGGCAGGAACAGTCTAATATGATGGATCTACTGCGCAGTCTGGATTTTGTGGATTTTGGGCTATATTCAAAAGATCATCCTTCACTAATTCAGACAACTCCAACAGAATGTCACCACCAAACACATCTTCCCCTCACTCCCACTGTCTGCATATTTCAGCGATTGTTCCTTCCAGGACACTCTCGTCTATTCCACAACTACCAACACTACCCCCTACCCACCTACTAAGGCACCTTCCCATATAACTGCAGAAGATGCAACGCCTGACCCTTCATTTCTTCCCTGCTCACCATCCAAGGCCCTAAACAGTCATTTCAGGTGAAGCAGCATTTCACCTATACCTCCTCCAATCTTGTGTGTTGTAATCACTGCACCCAATGTGGCCTACTCTACATTGGAAACATCAAACTCAAACTGTGTGACTGCTTTGCAGAACACCTCTGGTCTATGTGCAAGCAGGACCTGACCTTCCTGTAGCCGATCATTTTATCACAGTGTCCTGCTTGCACACCTGCATGTCTGTCCTCAGAATGCTGCAGTGTTCCAGTGAATCACGCAAACTGGAAGATCAATATCTCATTTTCAGTCTGGACACTTAACAACCTTCTGGACTTAGTATTGTCCTCAAAACTTTTAACTTGTGAACCATTTATTTACCTTCTTTTAGATTGTCATCATGTCCTCCCCTCCCCCCATCCGAGTTATTGTCCTTTCAAGTCTGGTAGAAGACACACTATTCGTTCTGCCATTCTCACATTCCAATCACTTTATCCCAAGTATCAACATCCACCAGCACACCCTACACCCTCTACCACCACATCCCCCCCACCACCAACTATAGCAAAATGCTGTCCCCTCCACACTTCAGCTCTGATGAAGAGTCAATCTTGACACAGATTGCTAACTTGCTTTCTCTCTCTCCACGGATGTTGTCTGGCCCTCTGTGATCTCCAGCATTTATTGTTTTCAGTAAGCTACCAGAAATGCTAAAGAAATACCAAATTATCAGAAAACTACTGAAAATTTAGTGTATTAACAAATGCTCAGAGACAAGGGACAGTTTTTGTCAGATGGCAGTGACTTCTTCAGATGGAATGGACCAGGATAGTTGGAGGAGGTCCCAGGGAATAATTCCCTAACACTTCAGCTAAGAGCATAATATTGCCAGAATGTGATCAATATACTTGTACTGAACCATCAGTTTTCCCACTGGTTACAGTGAACTCCTCTCAGCTGTCCTTGTCCTTTTCTTGCATTCCGTTTCTATCTAACTATTGCATACTTTCTAAACTGTTGCTTCTTAATAATCTTAAACAATTTGAAAACTACTTACACATAATCGACAGTCTTTCTTAGATAACTGCAACCCTGAATCAAAAATCTTACAAGTGGAATAAAGGAGACTAAAGCTTTTGCTTTTTTAGTTCTGTAGGTGAGGCATTTCCTGCTGTCCAAGTGAAGAAAGCTGACAAATTGCTGATTCTGGATGATTCTCAGAATTGAAATCCTTCCCAAAGATTAGCTGCTTTTTGGCAGTCTGCCTTGCCTTTTCTATGTTCTTGGCATTAAAGGATGAAGGGCCACTGGATCCTGTGATTTGGACAAACTGTGAATCATGTTTCACATAAGTAGTAAATCCCATTTCATACTTACGTCTTTTTTTTAAACCATTATTCAACAAGGCCTAGACTTTTCACAGCATAAAGTCTTTATCATCAAGGTTTTTCTGCCTAAATTAAAACTGAGAAACTTGTTTGCACTTATGGAATGCTCATTGAATTTCATTTTAAAAAAATATAGGTCTGAAAAAGTCTTCTCTTTGTCTTTTCAGATGTAGTTCCAGTCAGCTCCACAGGAGAAGATCAGGTGACTCCCACACTCCATATGGATAACATCTTTAAACTCAGTCCAAGATTTAGAAAATGTTTTTTTATTGAACAGTTTACTAAACATCTCTAATATTATGATTTCAGTGACATTACATTGGACTATTGAGAAGTATAAAAGAAAATCAGGATATAAAGGATGTACACACCGACAGAGCTATGAATGCAGTGGACTGTTAGATAAGATGCTGGAAGAGCACAGCAGTTCAGGCAGCGTCCAACGAGCAGCGAAATCGACGTTTCGGGCAAAAGCCCTTCATCAGGAATAAAGGCAGTGAGCCTGAAGCGTGGAGAGATAAGCTAGAGGAGGGTGGGGGTGGGGAGAGAGTAGCATAGAGTACAATGGGTGAGTGGGGGAGGAGATGAAGGTGATAGGTCAAGGAGGAGAGGGTGGACTGGATAGGTGGAAAAGAAGATAGGCAGGTCGGACAAGTCAAGGAGACAGTGCTGAACTGGAAGTTTGAAACTAGGATGAGGTGGGGGAAGGGGAAATGAGGAAGCTGTTGAAGTCCACATTGATGCCCTGGGGTTGAAGTGTTCTGAGGCGGAAGATGAGGTGTTCTTCCTCCAGGCGTCTGGTGATGAGGGAGCGGCGGTGAAGGAGGCCCAGGACCTCCATGTCCTCGGCAGAGTGGGAGGGGGAGTTGAAATGTTGGGCCACGGGGCGGTTTGGTTGATTGGTGCGGGTGTCTCGGAGATGTTCCCTAAAGCGCTCTGCTAGGAGGCACCCAGTCTCCCCAATGTAGAGGAGACCACATCGGGAGCAACGGATACAATAAATGATATTAGTGGATGTGCAGGTAAAACTTTGATGGATGTGGAAGGCTCCTTTAGGGCCTTGGATAGAGGTGAGGGAGGAGGTGTGGGCACAGGTTTTACAGTTCCTGCAGTGGCAGGGGAAAGTGCCAGAATGGGAGGGTGGGTCGTAGGAGGGTGTGGACCTGACCAGGTAGTCACGGAGGGAACGGTCTTTGCGGAAGGCGGAAAGGGGTGGGGAGGGAAATATATCACTGGTGGTGGGGTCTTTTTGGAGGTGGTGGAAATGTCAGTGGATGATTTGGTTTATGCGGAGGTTTGTAGGGTGGAAGATGAGCACCAGGGGCGTTCTGTCCTTGTTACGGTCGGAGGGGTGGGGTCTGAGGGCGGAGGTGCGGGATGTGGACGAGATGCGTTGGAGGGCATCTTTAACCACGTGGGAAGGGAAATTGTGTTCTCTAAAGAAGGAGGCCATCTGGTGTGTTCTATGGTGGAACTGGTCCTCCTGGGAGCAGATACGGCAGAGGCGGAGAAATTGGGAATACGGGATGGCATTTTTGCAAGAGATTGGGTGGGAAGAGGTGTAATCCAGGTAGCTATGGGAGTTGGTGGAGGTCCTGGGCCTCCTTCACCACCGCTCCCTCACCACCAGACGCCTGGAGGAAGAACACCTCATCTTCCGCCTCGGAACACTTCAACCCCAGGGCATCAATGTGGACTTCAACAGCTTCCTCATTTCCCCTTCCCCCACCTCATCCCAGTTTCAAACTTCCAGCTCAGCACTGTCTCCTTGACTTGTCCGACCTGCCTATCTTCTTTTCCACCTATCCACTCCACCCTCTCCTCCTTGACCTATCACCTTCATCTCCTCCCCCACTCACCCATTGTACTCTATGCTACTCTCTCCCCACCCCCACCCTCCTCTAGCTTCCCACGCTTCAGACTCACTGCCTTTATTCCTGATGAAGGGCTTTTGCCCGAAACATCGATTTCGCTGCTCGTTGGATGCTGCCTGAACTGCTGTGCACTTCCAGCACCACTAATCCAGTATTCGGTTTTCAGCATCTGCAGTCATTGTTTTTACCTTGTTAGATATGATGGTCAAGATGGCAGATAGGATGCATGTCTTTATTAGCCAAGGTATAGAATGCAGCAGTTGGAAGATATGCTCAAGCTATTTAGAAAGCAATATTAATTCGGCCACAACTGGAATACTGCAGTTTAGGGCAGCATGATGGCTCAATGGTTAGCGCTACTGCCTCACAATGCCAGGAAGCTGGGTTCGATTCCAACCTCAGGCGACTGTTGTGTGCAGTTTGCAATACTCTCATGTGGGTTTTCTTTGGGTGCTTCGGTTTCCTTCTACAGTCCAAAAATGTGCAGGTTAGGTGAAATGGTCATGCTGATTTGCCCATCGTGTTCAGGGATATGTAGATTAGGTGCATTAGTCAGGAGAAATGCAGAGTTTTAGGGGAATGCGTTTGGGTTGGTTACTCTTTGGAGGGTTGGTATGGTTGCAGGGAAATTACTGGTTGCAGGGAAAAGCAGGGAGGGTAAGTAAATAACTCTTTCAGAGAACTGGCACAGGCACAGTACACTGAGTGAGCTTCTTTGATTGCACTCTTCTCTTTGAAACATTACTATTAGTGCCTGATACACTGCACCATAGTTTTGAAGCATGTTGGTTTATATTTGGATCACCATAAGCCTCTTCGAAATTGGGACAAAATGGATGTTTTTTTTAGTGAACTTTAACTGTGATCTTATGGCTGATTTTATCCAAATTCTCCTTAGTGCTAATTTTGGCAAGTTTCATGGAAGGTTTGTGAGACCAGTGAGATTTTCACCTTTCCCAAACTTGCTTCATTACCCATACAACATGTTTCAATGGCACCCTGCTTGTCATGTCATCCCTCTCACCATTGCAGACTGGGTCCTCTCAGGATTCCTGGTGCTGGCCCCATATTTGTTTTAAAAACATATTTGTGCACCAAGTCAAGTGCTGGCAGCCTGGAATCCTGCACGGTTCATGTTGATAGGTTCAAACATGATGGACAAAGGGAAATTGGATCTGGTCGTTCAGGTGAACAGGGTGGTGCAGAGGAAAGTTAACAATGCTGCAAGGTCAATGATCTTCTCCAAACATGCATTTAAGTGCCAAAGTCTTCTTTCTGCATCCTCATACTCACTATGCGTGTATCAGTAAGGCGTTCAACAAGGTTCCCCATGGGAGACTAGTTCGCAAGGTGAGATCTCACGAAATACAGGGAGAACTAGCCATTTGGATACAGAACTGGCTCAAAGATAGAAGACAGAGAGTGATGGTGGAGGGTTGTTTTTCAGACTGGAGGCCTGTGACCAGTGGAGTGCCACAAGGATCGGTGCCGGGTTCACTACTTTTCGTCATTTTTATAAATGATTTGGATGTGAGCATTAGAAGTATAGTGAGTAAGTTTTAGATGACATCAAAATTGGAGGTGTAATGGTCAGCAAAGAAGGTTACATCAGATTACAACAGGATCTTGACCAGATGGGCCAATGGGCTGAGAAGTGGCAGATGGAGTTTAATTCAGATAAATGCGAGGTGCTGCATTTTGAGAAAGTACATCTTAGTAAGACTTACACACTTAATGGTAAGGTCCTATGGAGTGTTGCTGAACAAAGAGACCTTGGAGTACAGGTTCATAGCTCCTTGAAAGTGGAGTCGCAGGTAGATAGGATAGCGAAGAAGGCATTTGGTACGCTTTCCTTTATTGGTCAGAGTATTGAGTACAGGAGTTCAGAAGTCATGTTGCGGTTGTACAGGACATTGGTTAGGCCACTATTGGAATATTGCATGCAATTCTGGTCTCCTTCCTATCAGAAAGATGTTGCAAAACGTGAAAAGATTTACAAGGATGTTACCAGGGTTGGAGGATTTGAGCTATAGGGAGAGGCTGAACAGGCTGGGGCTGTTTTCCCTGGAGCGTCGGAGGCTGAGGGGTGACCCTATAGAGGTTTACCAAAATCATGAGGGGCATGGATAGGATAAATAGACAAAGTCTTTTCCCTGGTGTGGGGATGGTTTAGGTTTAGGGCATAGGTTTAGGGTGAGAGGGGAAAGATATAAAAGAGACCTAAGGGGCAACTTTTTCACGCAAAGGGTGGTACATGTTTGGAATGAGCTGCTAGAGGAAGTGGTGGAGGCTAGTACAATTGCAACATTTAAAAGTAATTTGGATGGGTATATGAATAGGTAGGGTTTGGAGGGATATGGGCCGAGTACTGGCAGTTGGAACTAGATTGGGTTGGGATATCTGGTCGGCATGGACGGGTTGGACCGAAGGGTCTGTTTCCGTGCTGTACATCTCTATGACTCTATGACTCTATCTCCCACTAAGGCTCATGACCAATCACTCTCACTGACATGTGTTGTGCCTCACTGGAGTAGCATGTTGGAAATCAAACCCTGCTATTCCTGGAGTTGTCACAGAAGTTACAAATGTAATCAAAGTATACAAATTCTCCAAACAGACCCAGGCTAACAGAAAACATGGACCAGGGTTCTGTACTGAACAAGAAATAAAAAAGAACCACTACTCATGAATAGATTCTAAGCATAGGTAAACAACTATGACTTAGCAACGTACATCTCTACCAGTGAACACTCTAAACCCTTCTAACCTTCAATCCCATCCCTCACTGAACACATAGACAGACAGAAAAAGTTGATGTTATAGATTGAGAGGAAAAAAAAGGAAGCAGTTCAATGGCCCCAGTCCACAGGGTTCACTGCAATGATCCCTTTGCTTGCCAAGAATTTTGTGTTCTTCAAGGTTTGTGTAAAGATTTGTAGCTTAGGTGCTGGTTACCGTGGTTGTGGTATGTTCACCGAGCTAGGAAGTTGATTTGCAAACATTTCCTCCGCTGTATCGGTGACATCTTCAGTGCTTTGGGGCCTCCTGTGAAGTGCTGTTGTACTGTGCCTTCTGGAATTTATTTGGTTCCGTTCCTGCTGCTTCCAGTTGCCAGTTCCAGTTGTTTGTTGTAGTGGCCGGTATATTTAGTCTTAGAAGCATGACAGTCATCCACGGACAAGCAAATTGACCTGGACCTAATATACCGGCCACTCCAATAAACACTGGAACCGGCAGTGGGAAGCAGCAGGAACGGAACCAAATAAATTCCAGAAGACACAGTACAGCAGCTCTTTACAGGAGGCCCCAAAGCACTGAAGATGTCACCCAGTCAGGGGAGGAAACGTCTGCAAATCAACTTCCCAGCTCGGTGAACATACCCACAACCACGATTTTATGTTCTTCAAAATCTCTTTTCTGCAGGTTCTTTTCGCATCCTCACATTAGGCGCTGTTCAGGTTTATTTCACTGGAGAGAAAGATGCACTATCAGCCCTTGCAGCAGTCTGAAGTCTTCTGCAAGTGTTTTCAATCCCACAAGCTGTTCACCTACCCAGGAACAGGCTGATGGCTTTGGCATTTTCAACCTGTTGCTGGCCAATTCTCCATTTGTGCACACCCCAGGTGCTAGTCTATCAACAAGCACCCTTCCCTGCTGCTTCAACAAGCAGCAATGTAAACATGACTTAGTAACTTACTTTTTAAAAATGTACCAAATCTTTCTAAAATCCCTGGGTTTTAAATCAATCCTTTTACACATTTCAGTCCACAGTCAAAAATATAGAAATTTTAAAAATTTACAGTTTTTACGTGTACAACATCTCTCCTCACTTACTCTAACCCTGCCAAACCTCCAGCCTACTAACCTTGCATGGTCTCTGCACTACCTTCTTACTTGGGGTATCTTTTCCCCACCTATACCAGCACCGACGGTTGTTCTCTTCGTCCCATTGCAGGCGAAAACAGCCTACAACAGGTCGGATAGAGTCAAGGTGAGGTATCCTACATTTGTCTCCTCACCCCTTATGAAGAAAGGATTCTGTCTCTGGTTGGCAAGGACTTTCACTGCTCATGTGGAGATACCCGATATCTGCTGAATTTCTCCAGCAATTTCTGATTTTGTTGTACATCTTTTGTGATTGGTTACTATTTTCAGCTTTGGTGTTGGTTAATTGGATGACAGTTCTGTCAATCCTGACTTCACAAGTCGAAAGCGATCAAGAATTGTATCTCCCTCTGGCATATTCATTTTTGTTTTATATTAATATTTGAAGAGTCTTTCTTCTTAATGTCACACTTTAAGAAAAACGGCTAATTGTTGCAAAGCCAGCGCATAGAAGAGGCAATTTTTCTTACGTGGGGTGGTTTCCATTGCTGCACGCAATTAAACTGTGCACACGATTTCATTGCAGTACTTTTTATTTCAACCTTTTATTTCATCTTCTAACAATATGGCACAAATTACAATGCATATTCTGAACATGGTAGTAAAAATATAAATGATATGTTCATGTTTTCTGATTTGATAGTAAACGATAAACAAATTAAACCTCCTCCTTGTTAGGAGAAGCCAAAGATAGGAACAGTTGACGTCAGGCTGGGAGAAGCAGTGGTGTTAGTGGGTGTTTGCCAGTCTTTGTACAGTGCTGCCAGGGTGAAACACATACTGCGTTGTCTTTTCTGCGTGAGTGCTTTTTATATTTTATTGCTGTCCATGTAATATTCAATTTGAAATGTTTTGTCACGTACCTTATGAATAAAGTAGAAGGGGAGGAATACTCCAATGCGGAAGTCTGATGTTTCATGTTCCTGCTTATGGCTGCCGCTGGATCTCATTAGCTTCTCGCTACAACAAAATCTTCACTCTTCTTGTAGGCACATGCATTTTCAACACATGGCTTTTGTGTATAGTGATGTTTTATTCCAATAATTCTACATTAAATGCTTTTGCTGAGCTGATGTGCTTGCGTTGCTGTTCATTTCTCAGTAGGTAACGGTTTCCCTAATCATTGACGTTTTTCTTTAAAGAGATAAAGGGTTGCGGTGAAAAAAGTCAAGTTGAACTTTAGAGGCACATCCTCAAAGTAGGAGAAATACAATCTTTAAAAAAAAGCGCTCATTTATTTGTTATGCCGCAGGTGTTAGGAAATACTTAGATCTACATCTGTACAGGCTCACCTGGTGACTGTAATGTTTGTTGAGTTTTCCATCCTGTACAGGTGCACATGTTAACTCTCATGTTAGTGTTTTTTGATGCGCGTTTTCCCTCCTGTTCTGGTTGTTATGGTCAATACAATGTTTCTTGGTCATTTTGTCCTCCTGTACTGGTTCTCATGGTGATTATAGTGTTTCCTGAAAACTGTTTGCCTTCCTCTGCCATCTCATATTGTCTGAAATTCCGTTTGACGGTTGTAAAATCACGATGGTGATTGATAGCTATGCACTTTGTAAAGAGCTCAATGGTTGAGTGTTGCACTAATGGTAACAAGCACAAGTAGAGTCTGGGAGCATATAATGCAGTGTACCTGCCTCTATGCCAGATGGTTCAGGTTGAAGCCCCAGTTGACCGAGATGAGTCATGATTCATTGGAACAAGTTCATCCAAAATAATTAGCAATTAAATAGCCTAAACAATTATCAGAAGCTAACAACTGATACAGTACTAAAACAAAGAGGATTAACTACTTCTTTCATCAGCTTTCTTTCTTCTACTTTCAGCTTACTCATTAGATATTTCCCTTGGGGCCAGAGCACACTGACAAAATGTAACATAGATGTTGTTACTTGTATGTAAGTGATGCAGTAAGTTGTGGTGAAAAAGAAATCTCCCTGAGTTGTTAATTGCCCAAGTTTTTAGATGATGTATGCTGGTCCTGTTACCTTGCAAAAGTGAAGGCTCATCAATCTCCCCTGAGAATGCCAAACGTTGTTATTGTTATTCCAACATTGTATTTACATTATTAATGTATATTATATTTGCTGTAAAATTTAAAGCTGATGCAACAAATAACCTTTTTTAAACAAGGAGATTCATGTTCCTGCAATCCCTCCTCTGATGAAAGGGAAAAGCTATTTTACAAATAGCCAACCTTTCCTGTTTTTTTTCTCTCTTTCTCTCTCTCTCTCTCTTCCCCCAATCCAATCCTTCTTGTCCTTTTATCATCTCCTTTATTTTTTGTAACTAACTTGACTGTAATTTATCCTAATTCTTTCTCTGTCCTTACTTAGTTTATCACTCTAGCCTTAAATTTTATTGATGTATGAGATAGGTTATTCAATTTGACTTGTATTTATAGCAATTTGCAGCACAATCATTTCAGGTGGCGAGTAAAGAGAAAACAAAAATAGAAGGATAGCTGCTGAGAGATGTCCCACTGAATCAGCCCATGGGCAATCATGGAGTCATAGAGTAAAACAGTATGGAAAGAGGCCCTTTGGCCCAAACTGTCCATGCTGACCATGGTGTCTACTCAGCTAGTTTCAATTTCTTGCATTTTGTCCATATCCCTCTTAAACCCTTCCCATCCCTGTACCTATCCAAATGTTTTTTAAATGTTACTATTGTACCTGCCTCAACCTTCTCTGTCAGCCCACTCCGTATACTTCTCTGTGTGAAGAAGTTGCCAGTCAGGTCCTTCTTAAATCTTTCCCTTTACCTTTTAAACCTATGCCCTCTAGTTTTCACTTCCTCATCCCTGGGACAAAGTCTATATTCATGCATCCTATCCATATCCCTCATGATTTTATACACCTCAAATAAGGTCACCCTCATTTTCCTACATTCCAAGGAATAAAGTTCTATCCTGGTTAACCTCTCCCTCTAGATTAGGCCTACTAATCCTGGCTACATTCTTGTAAATCTTCTTTGTACTCTTTCCAATTTAAACATGTCTTTTCTACAGCAGGGTGACCAAAACTGTATACAATTCTCCAAGTGTGGCCTCACCAATGACTTTTACAACTGGAACATAATGTCCCAACTTCTATACTCAGTAGTGTCATATATATTGGGGACATTTCAGACATCCATAGGCACATGGATGATAGTAAACTGAAGGGTATGTAGGTTAGTTTGATCTTAGAGTAGGATAAAAGATTGGCACAGCATGAAGGGCTGTACTGTTCTATGTTCTATACTCAATGCCTTGACCGATGAAGGGCAGCATGCTTAATGCCTTCTTTTGACACTGCTTTCAAAGAACCATGTACTTGTATTCCTTTGTCTCCCTGTTCCACAGCACTCCTCAGGACCTTACCATTTACTGTATAAGTCCTACCTTGGTTTGACTTTCAAAGTGTGACCTTTCACACTTATCTGTATTGAATTGCATTTGCCAATCTTAAGGCCACTTCCCCATCTGATCAAAATCCCTCTGTAATTTTTGATAACCTTTCTTGCTGGCAATGGCACCTCCTGATTTTGTATCATCTGCAAACTTACTAATTCTGAACATTTATTGCATCATGTTATTATAGTGCTGTTAGCAGAAATAAAAACTTGCCAAGGCATTCAAAAAAGAATAACCATATATTAAAACTGGATATCTGTCAAAGAAAAAGCTAGGAGGAGGGGAGCTTTTATTACAGTGATGGAATTGAAAAAGATCTTAACCAAGGAAAAGGAGTATGTGGTTTTGGGTGGGAATTTTAGGCCTGGGCTAAAGCAGCAAACACATGGTTGTGATCACAGGCTGAAGGGTGGGGTGCACGAGAGGCAAAGTCTGGTGAACTGAGGGGAGAGGAATGTAAAACTGGAAGAGTTTACAAAGACTGTGAAGGTATATGAAAGCAAATTTTACTCTGGTTCCTGGTTCGCCAATTTAAGTCGGAAAGGACAAGGATGAATGAAACTTGGTGCAGCAGAATGACCTGATATTTTAGAGCATAGACATTTGTAAGATAGCTGCAAAAATAATGAACTAGTAATATGAATATAGAATTGATTAAAACATGGGTGAGAGTTTCAACAACAGATTGCCTACTTCCCTGGCCTCAACCTGTGTTGTAGAGCTGAATGTTGATGGTTTCGCTGTTGGATTTTGTCCATGAAGAAGCTGAGATTGTTGCATTGAACTAAACTATATGTCATGTCTGGGGTTTGCATGGAAAAATAGGCAAGGATTTATGGCAGGGAGATGAACAATAACTTTGGTCTTCTCACTGTTGAATTGGAGTATATTGCATGTCATCCAAAAATAACATGTGCTCACCTTCCACCCTACAAACCTTCGCATAAACCAAATCATCCGCCGACATTTCCGCCACCAGGGATATATTTCCCTCCCCACCCCTTTCCGCCTTCCGTAAAGACAGTTTCCTCCGTGACTACCTGGTCAGGTCCACACCCCCCTACGACCCACCCTCCCATTCTGGCACTCAGCACTGTCTCCTTGACTTGTCCGTCCTGCCTATCACCTTTTCCACCTATCCACTCCACCCTCTCCTCCTTGACCTATCACCTTCATCTCCTCCCCCACTCACCCATTGTACTCTATGCTACTCTCTCCCCACCCCCACCCTCCTCTAGCTTATCTCTCCACGCTTCAGGCTCACTGCCTTTATTCCTGATGAAGAGCTTTTGCCCAAAACGTCGATTTCGCTGCTCGTTGGATGCTGCCTGAACTGCTGTGCTCTTCCAGCACTACTAATCCAATATATCAATAAGTATCAATTTTTAAACATTTTTGGCAGCATGTAGACATTCCTGGCAAATGTTTGTTGCCCATTCTCAATTGCCTTTACCAGTGAGTGGCTTGCTAGGTCATTTCAGAGGCTAAGTAAGAATCATTGTTGAGGGTCTGGCAGAATCCTTCACTGAACCAGATGGATTTTTAAAGTGACATTAGACTCCTAGAGATATACAGCAAGGAAACAAACACTTCAGTCCAACTTGTCCATGCCAACCAAACATCCTAAATAAATCTAGTCCCATTTGCCAGCATTTGGCCCATATCCCTCCAAATCCTTCTTATTCATGTACCCATCCAGATGCATTTTAAATATTGTAATATGTTGTAAACCAGCCTCCACCACTTTCTCTGGCAGCTCATTCCATATACACACCACCCTCGATGAAAAATTTACCCCTTGGGTACCTTTTAGATCTTTCCCCTCTCACCTTAAACCTATTCTCTCTAGTTTTGCACTCCCTATCCTGGGAAAATGACCTTGGCTATTCACCTTATCCATGCCCCTCATTATTTCATAAAAGGAAAATGGATCCTAAACCAGGACACTAGATTAGGAAGTCTGATAAAAGGCTTTGTTGAAATGATTGGTTTTAAGAAGGGTAAAGGAAAGGAAGTAGCTGGCAAGAATTTAGGGAGTTAAATGAAGAAAATCTGGCCAAGTAGTTTGAGACTTTGTCTCCAGTTGTGGAATGAAGAGAGCAGGAAAGACACTCTAAAGGAATGATTTAGGAATAGTGTTTGAAGAAATTTGCAGAAATAACCTTTTGTGTTCTCACGAACTTTTGAAGAGCAGATTGAAGGATTAAAATTTGTAATTAAAAGAACTGGGTGTGGATGTTCGTCAGTAGGGTCTTACTGGTAGATGTACCATGCACAGGGGAATAATATTGTCAGTGATAGTCTAGCTTTCTTTAGATGCGCTGATACTTGTCTTTGTAAGTTAGAATCAGAGGTTTCAAGTTTGTGCCAAGATTTGTGAAGATCATATATGTACAAAAATGATATCCCACTAATGCAACATCCTTCTGAACTATGGGAACCCTACTTTGTTTTCTAAGTAACTTTACCTAATTCAGTTTGTTATTCCAGTGCCCTTTTCTCTGCACACATTACTAAGAAAGTGATTCATAGTATGTCAGAATCCTTTAGCACCATGACTGAAATCTTCATGTGAGAATCCAGATAGTAATTGTTGATGTACCTTTCAATCAGTATACCATCAGAACTAAAATGAATCTTGTTCTCACCTTACATCCCAACTCTAATTGAACATGAATTGAAACATTTGCTAATTATGTTGATTTCTGGCATATTGTAGCACCCTTTGGCTCACAACCCCTCCTCTCTTTCAAGGTGAACTGATGCTTTCTTAATGAAACTTGGCACTTTACTGTTCTGGTAAGTATACAGAGGTTCGAGTTGAGCAGAAGGCAGTGTTTAAACAAAGCTGCATTCATGGACAATACCACTGCTGGGTGGGACAACGGGTGCACATGTGCAGAAATGGAGTATTGCACCACTCAGTTTACATGCAGTGTGTATGGTTGGAGCTTTGAAACTTTTCATACTGTTTTAAGGACTCGTAGGAATATTAAAGATCCACAAACAACATTGAAAAGTCTAAAGTCTGCAATCTAATGCTGGGACAGTTTCATGTTCACGCCTGTGCTGGATTTACTCTGCATATAAGCAGAGACATACTGGCACAATTGAGATTTCTGTCAATGTTGCAGGGATTTTTGCACATGGACATAAAACTGCATATGTGTAGTTAGTTCTTGATATTCATGTGTAGTCCATGAATAGCTGCCTGCCTTAGGAACACATAATCCAAATAAATAGCTAAACTATTACCAGTGCCAGCAACTTCCTTCTAAAACACTAATGTATATAATTGCTTAGTAGTATAGAACTTAAACATTACTAAAATGAGACATGAAATCAAAGCTTTGACTTCATTTATAAAATAAGTGTTGATAATTCTCCTTGCTAGTCATGTCAAACAGTATTGTGTCTGTCAAATCATATTGTTTAATGCCTGCTCTTTTGATAACTTTGTCTTCACTGAAAATTGTATGAAATGCTAAAATTTATGTGCACATAATATTTATTTATAAAGTAGAATCAGTTTCAAGATAGTAACAACAATGTGAATAATGGGATATTGCTAACTGACTCTCATGATTTCTGTTTATTATCTCAACTTCTGGGTTGTGTTATTGCTTTATAGTATAGTTTGAGACCATGTTAAATATAATTACAAAATTCATGTAATTTAGATTTAATGTAGTTCTTAAATTTAGCACATCACATGATAGTTTATTCTTTTATGGAAAAGTCTATCTCCTCTGACTGTGCCCAGCTTGTTACCATTATCGAAGACAGTGGAAACTGTAATTACTGGATGTCTGTAATTAACAGTAAAAAAAACCCAATTATATGGTACATTTTTATATAAATGTTACTCAGATTGGTATGGAGCAGTAATCTGATTTGTAATTCAGTCTGCTCTGTAATAATCATGTTTGATTATCAAGATATAAAAGAATGAATGCCCTTAAGCAGGATATCCTCCATAACATTTTTAAAATGTAGAATTCCAACTAGAGAAATATAAACTGTTTGAACGAGGTTGAAATTTGTACAGTCAAATGTGGGTACTCAAGTATGTCACACCAAGAAGAAGACGACTTTCATGCAGGCATATGAAATGGGATGGGATGCGAAAATGTTCCTACATAAAGAACAGCCTTCATAAGCTTTGTTTTCCAACTTTAAACAATGCGCAGAATCATGGTGAAAATCACAGTTTATTTTGCATTCTCCTCCATGTTTTTGTTCTATTCAGCTTATCAAATGTTTGGGGAAAAATGTAAGGCACAACAGTACATGAAATAACAGAAAAGAAACCAATTCTTTCCCCAGCAACCCAAACCCTATCAAGTAAATAGATAACTGGATGTCAAAACAATTTGATATTTTGTGAAATTAGATACAAATTGCCTCATTAATAGTCACTTTGAAAGGTATTGGTGAAATGATGAATTGTGGTATAGGTAATGGATGGAAGTAAGGAATAGCACAAGTGGGTGTTGTCTATAGGCCCCAAAAGGTTGCCTCCTGATAGGACAAAGTATAAATTGGGAAATAATGGAACCGCGTAAGAAGAGCACTACAATTGTTTTATTCATTTTAATCTACATATTGACTGGACAGATTAGATGGCCAAGGATAACATAGAAGATGAACTTGGAGACAGGGATTGTTTCTTATGGCAGTAATTGCTGACTCTATCCAGGAACAGGCTACTTTAGATCTAGCAATGTGTAATGAGGTTGAGATTAATTAGAAATCCTATAGTTATGATTGCTACCCTAGAGAATTATAACATGGTGGAATTTCAAATATAACTTGAGGAGAGCAATTTGGATCTCAAATCAATCTCTTCAGTTTAAGTAAAGGCAATGACAGACCTAAAGAAAGAGTTGCCTAAAGCATGCTTGAAAAATAGACTAAGGGTGAACATCTGCAGACATTTAATCAGATTATTTCCTAATAGCGCAAATTTATTTCAGGTAAAAATGCACCATTGAGAAATAACAAACACTTATGGTTAACAAAAACGGTCAATAAGAGCAACAAATCAGAATCTAAGGCATATAAATTGATGAAAATTACTGGCAGGCTAGAGGATTAGACTTTTTTAAGAAACTAGTAACAGATTGCTAAAATGCGAATAAAAAAGGAAGAAAGTGATTATGAATGTAAACTGGCAAGAAATATAAAAATAAACAGTAAGAGCCATATTATGAATATATAAAAAGAGAGTAGCTGTAGAAAGTTTGCTCTGGTTCTTTGAAGATACAACAAGCAGAGTAGATGAAGAGGTTTCCTTTAGATATTGTGTACCGTGTATTTGGATTTCTAGAAGGAAGTTGATAAATTGCCACATAAAAGGCTTTTACTTGAATGTTGAAGGATCAGGGCCGCTTAATAGAAGTTTATAAAATTGAGAGGTGTGGATGGAATGGATAGTCAGAGTCTTCCTCCCAGGATAGAAATGTCAATTACAAGGGGACACAGCTTTAAGGTAAAGGGTGGTTAGTTTAAAGGAGACATGAGAGGCACATTTTCTCTATAGTGGATGATGCACATCTGGAATGTGCTGCCAGAGGAGATGCTGGAGGAGACAAATATAATAGCAATGTTTAAGAGGCATCTTGACAGATATATGAATAGGCATGGAATAGAGGGAAAGAGGCTGCATAGAGGCAAAAGGTTTTAGTTTATTATTTCTTGCAGTCTTAAGATCTTTTTTAAGAAATTAGTAATTTGTCTCTTAGTAAAATAAAACAAAAAACTGTACATTCTGGAAAATCTGAAACAAAAACAGAAATCTCTCCATCTCCCTCTCCCTCTTTTCTCTGTGTTTGCGTGTGCCTCCTCCTACCCCACCTGCGGCATGAAGGAGCAGTGCTCTGAAAGCTAATGCTTCCAAATAAACGTGTTGGACTATAACCTGGTGTTGTATGATTTTTAACTTTGTACACCCTAGTCCAACACCGGCACCTCCAAATTATTACTTAAATGGTGTAGCTATCAACTATCCTTCATTACTCCTATCCTCTTTGCGTCATTGCTTTTGTTGAATAAACCTGACAGCACTTGCATCCAATTTCAGAACCTTTTCTGGTTTTGACACTTCAGGTCTCTTTTATTGTTTTGCATCCCCTTGCTATTCACATTCAAACAAGAAACAAAGGACTTCCCAACAGAATGTCAAACTGGTTTCTTCAATATTTAGACAATTGATCAGTTGCTATTATTTATACTCTGGCAATACAAATTGAAATTCAATTTAGCCTGTTACCCGAGATGCTCTGTTATGATTTGACTGACTCTAGTTGTGATGTTGAAGATAAAAGTGCTTTGTGAACATTGTAGAGCCCTACCCATTGCCTTGACTACCATATTCAGGTTCTAGATTTACTCTGGCTACACAGCTATGCAGAACAAGTATGTTGTTTAATCAATCGTTATTCTTGACTATCATTGGTCTCTACCATATGTATACCAGAGCAGCAACTGGCTGCCATGTGTCAAACACCATTGTCAGTGTGATATTGTCTGAGTGGTTCCCCATATGTTCACCCTTGTAACTTGTAACACCAAAATTGATTCTTGATGTGACTTATGTCTTGAAGTTTCTCAACAACTTTGTGATCCCAGCTAGTTTTACTACTGGACAAGTCAGATTCTAAAATCTGGTGTGATTGATCACATTAAATTAAGAGAATGAAAAATGGTGGCCTTTCACAGAAATATAAGCACACAATGCTGCAGAATTGATTTTAGAAACAAAAGTTTTATTACACCAACAAAAGAAACCAAGCCAAGCGATCTAAATATGACACCGTTTGAAAATTTTCAAAACATGCAGCAAAACAAAATCCCATCTATTCCATCACATTTATAGCTTATCAGAATCTGAGAAAGATTCCTTTCATGTCCACTGTGGAAGTTTAATTGCTTTTTCTCAATTCTTGGCCTGTGATCTGTGAAGTTTTTCTTTTCCCTGGAATACTCGCACAGTTGAAAGCATGGACTTTCTCAACCTGTCATTACCTGCAGAGCTGTAACCAAGCACTCCTAGTCTGGAAATTTGACAAACTGCACTCTTTCACCGAGAGAGCTTGTTTCCTTAACTGCAGTATTCCTAACGGTCTCCTTTTTTAGGAGAGATCATATTTGCATCTGACTCCAACTCAAAAGCTTTTGAAATAAATTACAAATGAACCTTTGTGCATCATATGAGCAAGTTACTGCAGTTGCTGGAATCTGTCCAAAAACAACAAATGTTGGCAATCACAGCAGGCCAGGCAGTATCCAGAGACAGCAAGCTAACATGTCAAGTCTAGATGACTCTTCATCTGAAGAGAACTATGGAGCGGCAGCATTTATGCTATAGTTGGTGGGGGCAGGGGATTGGGATACAGAGTACTGGGAGAGAAAAGATGTTGATAGTTCAGATTAAGTGATTGGAATGTGACAATTGGCAGAACAAAGGTGTGTCTAACTGCCAATCTCCACTGGGGTGTATCCTAGGTTTTATCAAAGCTGATGGCTAATGTTTTCTCTCCTTTGTAAACCTCCACAATAGAAACAAACCTGCATTAAGACTTCAGGAAGCACTGCAGTCACCTGAACTCTGACATATGCTAGTTTAATTCATGATTCTGGAAAGACTGGCCTAATTTATTTTAAGACTACTTCAAATAAAATGTGCCACTAATTTAAAGTCTAAACTCCTAAAAATGATTTTTAAAAAAGTATTAAAACATGCCTCATCATGGTAACCGTAACTATTTTCAATGTTATAATATCCCCAACTTTAGATTGTCAGGATTCTATGTGTACTGAAGTTGTGGCTACATAACACGGTACATGGTTGAGTGATTGGCAAATTGCACTAACTCTGTTGCACTGTAATTACCAAAGATGAGACAAGAACTGGATTCTCACATGTCATGATATCAAATAACCGCCTTTCTGGAACCCATGCAATAATACAACAGGTGGTATATGTATTTACTCTGTCCAGTCTCATTCGGATTATTGCCAGGCCATTTTATTCATCTTTTTTGCTTTTCTCCAGCCTTGAGGCAGTTTTTGCAAGGTTCATAAGTTAAATTTTCAATCCTAAAAAGCAACATCAGCACTTGTCATCTAAGGCCTTCTTTTTCAGAAAAAAAATGACTTAAGAAAATTTACCTCATGTACGATCAGTTCTTTGATTTCCATGTATCACTTGCCTTTACTGTTTTTTTCCTTCTAAGACTTAAAAGGTCTTAGTTCCTATCTTCTCAGGCCTAGACAGAAAATTTTGGATATTTTGAATCTTTCTCCAGCAATCACAAAACTGTCAATATTACATTTTTGTTGCATGTAGTTTACTATTGTTCAAACACCTTTTCATTTATCTCTGCATGAAGGATTGTCAAGAACTATCTGTAATTGAGTACATAAATGCAAAACATCACCACAAAGCATGAATAAAAGTTAGCACACAAATTACTCTGACTACAAATTACCAGGACTAAAAACTGATAAAACTAAGGGAAGGGTAAATAATTTGATGGATCTCAAAAGTTACATTCACTTTAAAATTTTTGAATCACACTAAAAGTATTATTTTTTTTATTGCTTGCAATTTTTGCATGTTTTTTCCTGGTTGTCATTATATATTTTGGATATTTTATTTCCACAGGGCTGAATTAAAAACTTCAGGACTGATAATGCACATTATGAACAGGAGTTGAATTCTTTTAAATGTTCATAAGCCTCAGTAAAATTTCTAATCCTGGGACAGAACATGAGCTTTAGGTACTAGAGCTGGAAAGGTAAATGGTGCGTTTTGTTGACATTTCTAACATTTAAATGATTAATCTTCATGGAATAATTGTTTCTTTTGTCAGATATTTTTTGATGTGTTTGTCATGTAATGACTTGAGTATAGCTGAATGCAGTTTAACAATTATTTGAACATTTTAATATACGGTAGTCATTGACTCAGATTTGTTAGGTTAAATTTTAAAAGCTCAAAGCTCTTTGTGGATACATGCTAACTTAGTTGGTAGCCAGTTTTGTCTATCAGTAAAACAAATTTTGTTTTAAACTAGTTTGCATTGTCAGTGGAATATTTTCATGAATTCAATTTGCATGGTTCAATTAATAATTAATGGATCTTTTATGCAATCACCATTTTTTCTTTGTACATGAATGGACAAAGTTATGGATACTGTGAACATGCATTGGATGCAAGATTTTAAATGCACAGAATTAAGTTGTGTTGTGCTTAAGTTGATGTGAGACGAATGAACTGCCAGAGAAAGTGTATCCAGGAGACAACAGCCTGCTTGACTGGCACCACACCCACAAGCATCCACTCCCTCCACCTCCAATTCTCAGTAGCATCAGTGTGTACTGTCTACAAGATGTACTTCAGAAATTCATTAAAGACCCTTAGACAGCATCTTCCAAACCCAGACCACCTCCATCTAGAAAGAGAAGGGCAGCAGGTATATGGGAACAGCACCACTGCAAGTTCCCCTCAAAGCAGCTCCCCATCCTGACTTGGAAATATACCGTTGTTCCTTCAGTGTTACTCTCCCAGAGGGAGCCAGCTCACTGTCGAACGTGGCAGGAGGAAGTAGCAGACAATATGTATAATAGGTAAGAGTTTCTGCAATATGCATGTAAATATCAACATATGAATTAGGAGCTGGACTCAGGCATTTGGCCCTAATTCTACTATTTTATAAGTTCATGGCTAATTGTAATGTGGTCAATACTTTCCTTTCTGCCCCATACTATTTAACTCCCTCATCAATCAAGAACTTAGTTAGATAAGCCTTAAAAATATCTAGTGACCACTGCTTTCATGGGAAGAGAATTAATTGGAGTAAAGACCCTCTGAGAGAAACATTTCTCCTCATTTCAATGATAAATGGTGGAACCCTGCTTTTGAAACTGTTTTTTTAATTCTAGTCTCTCCTTTTAAGATGAAATGTTCTTTCACTATCCACTCTGTCAAATTCTGTCAATATTGCAAATGTTTGTGTGATATAACCAGTTACCCATCTGTTCCCAACAGGGAGGGGAGGGAGGTTGTTTGCTACAAAGTGGAATTAAGTGTTGATGGTGAGGGTGAAGATTTTTCCTCAGGAGGAGTAAGATAGGCGTTCTTATTTTGTTCTGAGTTCTTCTTTAGACAACAGCAGAGTGATTATGCTACTTGGTTAGCACTGCTGCCTCACAGCGCCAGGGACCCGGGTTCAATTCCCACCTCAGGCGACTGACTGTGTGGAGATTGCACATTCTCCCCGTGTCTGCGTGGGTTTCCTCCGGGTGCTCCGGTTTCCTCCCACAGTCCAAAGATGTGCAGGTCAGGTGAATTGGCCATGCTAAATTACCCGTAGTGTTAGGTAGGGGTAGATGTAGGGGTATGGGTGGGTTGCGCTTCGGCGGGGCGGTGTGGACTTGTTGGGCCGAAGGGCCTGTTTCCACACTGTAAGTAATCTAATCTAATCTAATCTATTAATGTAGGATGGTCAGGTTTTTAAAAGTTCAGTCCTTGGGAAGGTGGAGCTCTGTGATGATGCATGTGGCAGGAGTCTGCAGCAGGGACAGTTGAAAGTAGGAGATCATTGATGACATCTTCCAGAATACATTCAGTTAGAGATGGCAGAGCTACAGACCAGGACAAACATTAATTGGATGGAAATTTCCCCGCTCTGTGAAGTGAACAATGACAAGGAAGAGGGGGAAAATATGGGGGAAAAAAGAACAGCTTCTCAAGGTTGAGAGAAATGTTTCTAATCAGAATCTTAAATGGCGATTTCAGAATCTCGCTTTTGAGTGGTGGTTACCTTATTTCCTTACATTTTACATCACTTTATAGCCCCCAACTCACTTTTTAATGTGGCATTTTCAACTCTCTGTTCCTCCCTTAAGAAACAGCTGCGTAGCATAGCGCAGCACAGCAGACTGAACTAGGAAATGATCAGCGGCTGGAGCTACTGCATAAATATCTGAAGAATGGGGTCAGTCAGGGTAGGACTGAGGACAATCGCAGCAGTGGGAGTGGAGCCGAATCTAGAGGCAGGTGATGTCATGACTGAAAAAGTGACCTAGATATACTGTTTTGGATACTGTTAGGGGATGGCCTCTCAGGGGAAAGCAGCAGCAGCCAGATCAGTGGTACCACAATTGGCTCGTTTGTACAGCAGGAAGGGTCAAAGTGTAGGTAAGCAGTGGTGACAGGGGACTCAATAGCCAGGGGCACAAATAGGCTTTTCTGTGGCTGTGAGCAATAGGCCAGTTGGTGTGTTGTCTCTCTGGTGCCAGGGTCAAGAATGTCTCTGAGTGTACAGTGGTCTTGATCCACATTAGTACTAACAACATAGGCAGAAAGACAGATGCTGCAGAAGGAGTTTGGGGAGTTAGTTAGGAAGTCCAAAAGCAGGATCTCTAGGATTGTAATCTGAGGATTACTTCCTGTCCCAGGTGCTAGTGAGACCAGAAATATGAAGATAATACAGTTGAATGTGGGCTAAAGAGCTAGTGTAGGAAGGAGGGATTCCGATATCTGGATCATTAGGATCTCCTCCAGGGCAGATAGGATCTGTACAAGAAGGACAGTTGCATCTAAACTGCAGAGGCACCAATATCCTGGAATGGAGGTTTGCTAGTGCCACTTGGTTTAAACTAGTGTGATGTGGGGGTGTGGGATCATATCTTTTAAAAGCCAGTTGACCAGAATTCAGGACCGGCAAGTTCCTATGAGGAAGAAAGATGATGGCAAGATTCAGGAACCTTGGATGATGAGAGATATTGAAAGTTGAGTTAAAAAGAAAATGGAAGTGTATTTATGATTTAGGAAACAATGTCAAACAAGGCCCTTGAGGTGTATGAAGGAAACAGAAAATAACTTTAAAAAAATGGCTAAAAGGGACATGAAATATCTTTGGCAAGTAGGATTAATGAGAATGCCAAGATTTTTTTACATGTACATTAGGAGCAAGAGGGTAACTAGAGAAAGGGTAGGTCCACTCAATGTCAAAAGAGACAATTTATGTGTGGAGCACCAGAGGAAGTTGGATGAGGTCCTTTTTTACATCGCATCGATATTCACCAAAGAGAAAGACATGGATGATGGCACGTTTAGGGAAGGGCATTATAGGGCATGTTGATATTAAGAAGGTCTCTTTAGAAACATCAATGTAGGTAAGTCGAGAGGGCCTGCTATTTTGGGACATGATGAGGCTAAGGAGGAGATTGCTGAGGCCTTAACAGAGATCTTTGTATATTCCTCAGCTATAGCTGAGGCCACAGCAGACTAGAGAATAGCCGATGTTGATCCTTTTTCAGGTTGACCAGGAGGTTAAGAAGGCATTTAGTACATTACCTTCATTGCTCAGACCTTTTGCCTGTAGGAATTGAGACATCATGTTGAGGTTGTACAGTACGTTGGTGAGGCCTGTTCTGGAGTGCTGTGTCTGGTTCTGGACATCCTGCTATAGGAAGGATATTAGAATACAATGGGATCTTGATCAGTTGGGTCAATAGGCTGAGGAGTAGCAGATAGTTTAACTTAGATAAATGTGAGGTGCTGCATTTTGGAAAGGCCAATCAGGGCAAGAATTCTATGCTTAATGGTCGGATCCTGGAGAGTGTTGCTGAACAGTGAGACTTTGGAGTGCAAGTTCATAGCTCCCTGAAAGTGGAGTCACAGGTAGATAAGATAGTCAAGAGGTGTGCTTGCTGATATTGGTCACAGCATTGAGTATAAAAGTTGGGAGGTCATGATATGGCTGTACAGCTCATTGACTAGGCCACTATTTGAATACTGTGTGCAATTCTGCTGATGGAAGGATGATATTAAATTTGACAGGATTCAAATAAGATTATAAGGATGCTGCCAAGGATATTGGAGGGTTTGAGCTATAAGGACAGGCTGAATAGACTGAGGCTATTTTCCCTGCAGCATTGGAGGCTGAGGGCTGACCTTATGGAGATTTAAAAAATCAAGAGGGACATGATTAGGGTAAATAGGCAAGATGTTTTCCCCAGGGTGGGGGGAGTCCAAAACTAGAGAGTAAAAGTTTAAGGTGAGAGGGGAAAAGACTTAAAAGGGACCAAGGGGCAACTTTTTCTTGCAGAGGATGGTGCATGTATGGAATGAGCTGCCAGAGAAATTGTGAAGGCTGGTGCAATTACAGCATTTAAAAGGTGTCTGGATGGGTATATGAATAGAAAGGGTTTGGAGGGATATGGGGCAAATGCTGGCAAATGGGCTAGATTTATTTAGGATATTTGGTCTGCGTGGATGAGTTGGACCAAAATGAAGCCTCTGTTTTCCTGCTGTATATCTCTATGACTCTTTAAAACCAGAGAGGGTTCAGAAAAGATTTATTAACTTATAGCTGGGAATGAAAGGTTTCAGATATAAAAATAGATGGGAGAGACTGGAAACTTCTTTCACTGTAGGGTAGGAGGTTGAGGTGTGACCTTTTATTGAGGTTTATGAAATCATGAGAGGCACAGACAAGGGTCTCTTCCCAAGGGTGGGGGAGTTCAAAATTCAGGGGCATATTTTTAAGGTGAGAGGAGAAAGATTTAAAAAGGATATGAGGGACAACTGTTTTACACAGTGGTTCATATGTGGAATGAACTGCTAGAGAAAGTAGTCGCAACTTTTAAAAGACATTTGGATAAGTTTACAAATTGGAAAGGTTTGGAGGGATATGGGCTAAGCACAGGCTGGTGGGACTACTTTATTTCGGGAATATGGTCAGCGTGGACAAGTTGGACTGAAGAGACTGTTTCCATACTGTATAACTCTATAACTCTAAAGCATCCAGGTGAATCTTATATCAGTGGTAGGGAAATTATTGGAGAAGATTCTTCGCGACAGGATTTCACTTACATTTAGAGAAGAATGGACTAATTAGGGATAGTCAGTGAAGTTTTCTGCAGGGATGTCTTGTGTCACAAACTTGATTGAGTATTTTGAAGAAGTGACGAAGATGATTGAAAAGGGTAAGTTGTCTACATGAACTTTACTAAAGCATTTGACAAGGTCCTTCATGGTAGGCTGGTTCAGAAGATCAAATTTCATGAAATAAATGGTGAGTTGGCCAGTTGGATACAAAATTGGCTTGGCCATAAAATGACTATCTGGACTACACCTCCTCCCACCCAGTATCCTGCCATAACTCCATCCCGTTCTCCAAATTCCTCCACATCCGCCGCATCTGCTTGATCGAAGAGACATCCCCCCCTCCCCCACCCCCCCCCACCCCCACCCCATCATCAAGACAACCCGCCATTTGTTTGGAGGGTGGAGAGTCCAGCAATTGGGTCCCTTGCCAGTCCTGCAGGTCACATTATTGAGACGTTAGTCCTATGGGTGAACCAGTTTATCCTGCAGTGTGATAAAGGGAGAGACTGAATATGATGAATGGATGAATGGCTAATTAAGACCATAAGACATAGGAGTAGAAATTAGGCCACTCAGCTCATCGATTCTGCTCTGTTATTCAACCATGACTGATAAGTTTCTCAACCCCATTCTCTGACTTTCTCCCCATAACCCTCCGTCCCCTTGATACTCAAGAACCTGTCAATCTCAGTCTTAAATGTACTCAGTGACCTGGCCTCCACAGCCTTCTGTGACAATGAATTTCATCGAGTCACTAGTCTCTGGCTCAAGAAGTTTCTCTTTATCTCCGTTCTCAAAGGACTTCCCTTTACTCTTAAGGCTGTGCCCTTGGGTCCTAGTCTCTTCTATCAATGGAAACAACTTCCCTACATCCACTCTGTCCAGGCCATTCAGTATTCTGTATGTTATAATTAGATCCACCCCATATCCTTCTAAACTCCTAATGGATAGATTAGGTCAATTCAATAGATTAGGTCAATTCAATTAGATCGCCCCTCATCCTTCTGACCTCCTAATAGGCACATTAACAACATGTGAGCGGCACAGTGGTTAGCACTGCTGCATCACAGCGCCAGAGACCCGGGTTCAATTCCCGCCTCAGGCAACTGTCTTGTGTGGAGTTTGCAAGTTCTCCCTGTGTCTGCGTGGGTTTCCTCCAGTTTCCTCCCACAGTCCAATAATGTGCAGGTTAGGTGAATTGGCTGTGCTAAATTGCCCCTATTGTTAGGTGAAGGGGTAAATGTAGGGGAATGGGTCTGGGTGGGTTGCTGTTCGGAGGGTCGGTGTGGACTTGTTGGGCCAAAGGGCCTGTTTCCACACCGTAAATAATAATCATTTAAAAGGCATTTGGACAAATGCATGGATTGGAAATGATGAGAAACATATAGGCCAAGTGCAGGAAATGGTGTTAGTGTAAATGGACATTTCGGTCAGGATGGTCTAGTTTGGACCAAAGGGCCTGTCTCTGTGCTATAGGACTCTATGACTCTGACTCCATTGAGTCCTCATGTGTTCAGCTTTTCTTTTCTCAGACCATTCTCGTGAACCTCCGCTGAACACACTCCAGGGCTAGTACATCCTTCCTGAGATATGGAGCCCAAAACTACACATATTATTTGAAATGTGGTTTGACCAGAACCTTTTAGAGCCTCAGAAGTACATCTCTGCTTTTATATTCAAGTCCTTTCAAAATAAATGCCATCATTGCACTTACTGACTCAACCTGCAAGTTTACCTTGAGAGAATCCTGGGCTTGAACTCTCCAGTCTCTTTACATATCAGATTTCTGAACTTCCTCCCCATTTAGACAATAGTCCATGCCTCTCCTCTTCCAACTAAAGTGTGAAATATCACATTTTCCCACATTGTACCCCATCTGCCACTTCTTTGCCCATTCTCCTAACCTGTCCAAATCCTTCTGCCTTTCTCCCTTTGTTAAACAGGGAGTTTCATGTTAGTGACTTTCCAGTCCTCTAGGACACTCCCTGATGATAGCAATTCCTGAAAGATCACCACTAACACCTCTGCAATCTCTTCAGCTATCTCCCATAGAACTCTGGGATATAGTCCATCTGTTTCAGGTGATTTAACCACCTTCAGGCCATTCAAGTTTACTAACACCTTCTCCTTGGTGATGGCCACCATATTCAGCTCTGCCCTCACATGCTCTTGAACTTTTGGGATATTACTTATGTCTGCCACCATGAAATCTGATGTGAAATAATTGTTCAGTTCTTTAGCCATTTCCTTGTTCGCCACTGCTATCTCTCCAGTGTCATTTCCCAGTGGCCCAATGCCAATTTTTGCCTGTCTTTTGCCCTTTATATATCTAAAGAAACTCCTACAGTTTTCCTTTATATTACTAGCTAGCTTATCCTCATATTTAATCTTCTCCCTCCTTATTTCTTTCTTTTTGTTGCCCTCTGTTGGTCTTAGTAAGCTTCCCAATCTTCTGGTTTGCCACTGCCCTGTCCTATGTTATATGCTTTCTCTTTTGCTTTTATGCTATCCCTGATTTCCCTAGTCAGCCATGGTTGCCTCACCCTCCCTGTACATTGCTTCCTTTTCATCAGGATGAATCTCTGCTGTGTCTCCTGAATTACTCCCAGAAACTCCTGCCATTGCTGTTCCACTGTTTTTTCTGCTACACTCCTCTCCCAGTCAATTCTACTCAGCTCCTCCCTCATGCCACTGTAATTGCCTTTATTCAGCTGTAATACCATTACCTCTGATTCTATCTTCTCCCTCTCAAATTGCAAAGTAAAATCAATCATATTACGATCACTGCCTCCTAAGGGTTCCTTCACCTTAAGCTCCTTTGTCAATTCTGCCCATTGCACAACACTAAATCCAGTATGACCAGTCCCCTAGTGGGCTCTACCACAAGTTGCCATCTGATAGACATTCCACAAATTCCTTTTGTTGCAATCCACTATCAACCTGATTTTCCTAGTCCACCTGCACCTTGAAATCCCCCATAATCATTGTAACCTTACCTTTCCGACATATAGAGTCATAGAGATGTACAGCATGGAACAGACCCTTCAGTCTATCCCGTCCATACCAACCAGATATCCCAACCCAATCTAGTCCCACCTGCCAGCACCCGGCCTATAGACCTCCAAACCCTTCCTATTCATATACCCATCCAACTGCCTCTTAAATGTTGCAATGGTACCAGCCTCCACCACTTCCTCTGGCAGCTTGTTCCATACATGTACCACCTTCTGTGTGAAAAAGTTGCCCCTTAGGTCTCTTTTATATCTTTCCCCTTTCACCCTAAACCTATGCCCTCTAGTTCTGGACTCCCCGACCCCAGGGAAAAGACTTTGCCTATTTATCCTATCCATGCCCCTCATAATTTTGTAAACCTCTAAGGTCACCCCTCAGCCTCCGATGCTCCAGGTAAAATAGCCCCAGCCCGTTCAGCCTCTCCCTGTGGCTTAAATCCTCCAACCCTGGCAACATCCTTGTAAATCATTTCTGAACCCTTTCGAGTTTCACAACATCTTTCCGATAGGAAGGAGACCAGAATTGCACGCAATATTCCAACAGTGGACTAACCAATGTCCTTACAGCCGCAACGTGACCTCCCAACTCCTGTACTCCATACTCTGACCAATAAAGGAAAGCATACCAAACACCTTCTTCACTATCCTATCTACCTGCGACTCCACTTTCAAGGAGCTATGAACATGCACTCCAAGGTCTCTTTGTTCGGCAACAGTCCCTAGGACCTTACCATTAAGTGTATAAATCCTGCTAAGATTTGCTTTCCCAAAATGCAGCACCTCGCATTTATCTGAATTAAACTCTATCTGCCACTTCTCAGTCCATTGACCCATCTGATCAAGATCCTGTTGAAATCTGAGGTAACCCTCTTCGCTATCCACTATAACTCCAATTTTGGTGTTCTCTGCAAACTTACTAACTGTACCTCTTATGCTCGCATCCAAATCATTTATATAATTGACAAAAAGTAGTGGACCCAGCACCGATCCTTGTGGCACTCCACTGGTCACAGGTCTCCAGTCTGAAAAACAACCCTCCACCACCACCCTCTGTCTTCTACCTTTGAGCCAGTTCTGTATCCAAATGACTAGTTCTCCCTGTATTCCGTGAGATCTAACCTTGCTAATCAGTCTCCCATGAGGAACCTTGTTGAACGCCTTACTGAAGTCATATAGATCACATCTACGGCTCTGCCCTCCTCAATCCTCTTTGTTACTTCCTCAAAAACCTCAATCAAGTTTGTGAGACATGATTTCCCACACACACAGTCTTGTTGATTATCCCTAATCAGTCGTTGCCTTTCCAAATACATGTACATCCTGTTCCTCCGGATTCCCTCTAGCAACTTGCCCGCCACCGACTTCAGGCTCACTGGCATATAGTTCCCTGGTTTGTCCTTACCACCCTTCTTAAACAATGGCACCACGTTTGCCAACCTTCAGTCTTCCAGCACCTCACCTGTGACAATCAATGATACAGATATCTCAGCAAGAGGCTCAGCAATCACTTCTCTAGCTTCTCACCGAGTTCTAGGATACACCTGATCAGGTCCTGGGGATTTATCCACCTTTGTGTTCCAAGACATCCAGCACTTCCTTCTCTGTAATCTGGACATTTTGCAAGATGTCACCATCTATTTCCCTACAGTCTATATCTTCCATATCCTTTTCCACAGTAAATACTGATGCAAAATACTCATTTAATATTTCCCCCATTTTCTGTGGCTCCGCACAACGGCCGCCTTGCTGATCTTTGAGGGGCCCTAATCTCTCCCTAGTTACCCTTTTGTCCTTAATATATTTGTAAAGACCCTTTTGGATTCTCCTTAATTCTTTTTGCCAAAGCTATCTCATGTCCCCTTTTTGCCCTCCTGATTTCCCTCTTAAATACACTCCTACTGCCTTTATACTCTTCTAAGGATTCACGCAATCTATCCTGTCTATACCTTACATATGCTTCCATCTTTTTTGTAACCAAACCCTCAATTTCTTTAGTCCTCCTGCATTCCCTATACCTACCAGCTTTTCTTTTCACCCTAACAGAAATATACTTTCTCTGGATTCTCATTATCTCATTTCTGAAGGCTTCCCATTTTCCAGCTGTCCCTTTACCTGCGAACATCTGCCCCCATCAGCTTTCAAAAGTTCTTGCCTAATACTGTCAAAATTGGCCTTTCTCAAATTTAGGACTTCAACTCTTATATCTTCCAGTACTTTGTGCCCCAACTCCTGACTACTGTTTGAAGGTTTGTACGTAACTATGAATTTTTCTTAACCTTTTGTGGTTTCTCAATTCTACCCATACGGATTCTGTACATTAGAGTCTACACAGACTTGCTAACATTAAGAGCATTGAAATGGTCATTGGATGAACATGTGGATGATAATAGATAGTGTAGGTTAGGTGGGCTCTAGATTGGGTGCAACATCAAGGGCAGAAGGGCCTGTACAGCGCTGTAATATTCTATGTGCTTTATCATCTGACCCTACATAGTTTCTTACTAACAAGGCAATACCAAACCCCGGCCCACCTGCCTATCTTTTCAACAGGATGTATATGCTTAAATATTCTGCTCCCAGTTTTGATCATGTTGCAGCCTTGTCTCCGTGATGCCCACAACGTCATCCCTGCCAATTTTGATCTGTGCCACAAGCTCATTTACCTTATTCGTTATACTGCAAAGATTCAGATATAACACCTTCAGTCCTGTATTAACTGTCCCTCTTCTCACTGTCATTTGTCCAGTGCGCTTGAAGTTTTATTGCTAACCCTTTCGATGCACTTTTTCCTATTTGTGTCTGTGCTGGAGACTGTAAGAACTTCTTTTTTCTGCACTATTACCTCCCAATTTAATTCAAGTTTTCTAACTTTCCCTACAACTGAACCCTCCCCCTCACCCAAATAGTTTAAAGTTCTGTCTCCTGTCCTAGTTATGCAATTTGTTAAGACTCTAGTCCCAGTGCAGTTCAGCTGAAGGCCATCTAATTGAAACTGATACCAGTACTGGGGAAGAAGGGACCTATGTTCCAATGTGTTGCATTAGTAGGAGAGATGGTGAGGTGTTCCCAGTTACTGAGAAGGAAGCACAAAGGTCAGAAGGAATTGATAATTTGTAAAAGATTAGGTAGGTAAGCATTTTTCACTGATGCATGTCATCTTGAACATAGTGGTCCATGAGCCTTGTGAGAGGTGTATGTGGTGGTAGTGATAGAGTTCAATTGAATTATGGAGCCGTGAGTGTGAGGTCCCAGAGAGAAGATGGTGATACCTACCTTTGATCTTCTTTCTGTACTGCTGGATCCCCCATTAACTCAGGGAACAGTACTGACCCAGGATACAGCTTGAATCCTGAGCTGGCTGTGTTTGGTGCCATGGCCTCCTGTGTAAGTTGGTGAGAAAATAGGTGACATTCCTCACCAATATCCCATCCCCCAACACCTTCAAGTCCCTGACCACAAAGCAGGGAGGGAGCTTTCCTCTTGGCCATGTCTTGAATGTTATCGCTTGAGCATCAGACGATGAGGGGTCATTCCTGGCTTGCAGCATCTGAAGTGGTGTGCACCTGGGCAATGAAGATATGCCAAGGCATGACAATAGGTGCAGGAGTAGGCCATTCAGCCCTTCTAGCCTGCACCGCCATTCAATATGATCATGGCTGATCATTCCTAATCAGTATCCTGTTCCTGCCTTATCTCCATAACCCTTGACTCCACTATCTTTGAGAGCTCTATCCAACTCCTTTCTTAAATGAATCCAGAGACTGGGCCTCCACTGCCCTCTGGGGCAGAGCATTCCACACAGCCACCACTCTCTGGGTGAAGAAGTTTCTCCTCATCTCTGTCCTAAATGGTCTACCCCGTATTTTTAAGCTGTGTCCTCTGGTTCGGCACTCACCCATCAGCGGAAACATGTTTCCTGCTGCCAGAGTGTAACAACAATGAAAACTCATACAGAATCCTCATCTATGCGATAAAACAGAAGGGGATTATTTTTAAAACTTGTACAGATTTCATGGTAAGTGGCAAAGTTACACTATTCTCCATTTACCTTGAAGAAAGTGCTCACAAAGATCTAGGGATCTTTATAACATTGAATTCTCCTTCTTAAAGTCTGTTTGAATCTAAAACCAAGCCAAGTGGTGGCATGGTGGTTCAGTGGTTAGAGCTGCTGCCTCACAGCACCAGGGTCCCAGGTTCAATTCCAGCCTTGGGCGACTGCCTGTGTGGAGATTGAACATTCTCCTTGTGTCTGTATGGGTTTCTTCCGGGTGCTCTGGTTTCCTCCCACAATCCAAAAATGTGCAGATTAGGTGAATTGGCTGTGCTAAATTGCCTGTAGTGTTAGGTGAAGGGGTAAATGTAGGTGAATGGGTCTGGGTGGGTTCTTCTTTAGAGGGTTGGTGTGGACTTGTTGGGCCGAAGGGCTTGTTTCCACACTAAGTAATCTAAAAGTAACCAAATGGTTGTCCAGGCGTCCAGCAGCTTAATCATGTTCTTCCACCCGCCCCCGGTTTCTGAAATGACACATTAGCAAACTGTCTTAACTTACAGGACATAAATTATATATTTTGCTTTAAGTAAAGAGCTCTCTTAACTTAAATTAACTGTGTCACTACCTAGTTGCAATAAAAGGGCAAGTTTATAAGCGAGAATGTGAGAGATTCAGTAAAATTTTTCTATCAGGTTTGCTCATTTGGGTACTTACTTAGTCGATGCACCACAGCCTTTACTCATCAGAATGTCAAAAAATGAGAGGCAATCTTGGGGCCTTGACGGGATGGATGCATAAAGATTGTTTCCCTTGTGGGAGAATCGAAGACCAGAGGACAAAATCTCAGAATAAGGGATCACATATTTAAGACAGAAATGAGGTGTAACGTTTTCTCTGAGCGTAGTGAATATGGAATTCCTTACAACATAGGGCTGTTGATGCTGAGTCACTGAGTACATTCAAGGTCGGGTGAGAGATTTTTAATCATTTAAGGGAACTGAGAGTTATAGGGAAAAGGTAGGAAAGCGGAGTTTAGGATTATTGGATTATTCATAATCTCATTGATCGATTAGCAGAGCAGACTTGATAGCTTGAATGATCTGCTTCTGATCCTACATCTTGTGTTCTACTGATCGTAGTATTCTGCGTCCTCCAGCCTCCACATCCCAGATCCTTCCCTAATCATGGAAAATCTAGAGGTAACATAGGTCTCTGACCTATCACCATCACCCCCCCCATCTTAATCTACCTATCACATTCCCAGCTACACCCCCCCCCCCCAGCCCCACCCCTTCCCATTTATCTCTCAGCCCCCTTATATATATATACACACACACACACCCTCCCTCTCCCCTCTCTTTCCTGATGAAGAGCTTATATTCAAAGCATCGACTCTCCTGTTCCTCAGCTGCTGCCTGACTGGCTGTGCTTTTGCAGCACCACATGTTTTGATACTGATATCTGAGAATAAGTTAGTTACAACTCTGGGAAATTTCTGTGCCTGTCTCAGGTAATGAAGTCAAAATCCAGGAGGTCGTAATAACCATTAATCTTTCTAATTGGAAAAACCCACAATTTACTTTAACTGATCCCTTTGTTTCATTGCGTGAGAAACCTTCCTTTTAGATTCAATATATCCTGTCTCTGTCATGTCGCAACTGACCCCCTCTCAGACATGTGGCTCTGATTCCCATCCCCCTGCCAAATTAGTTTAAACCCTCCCAAATCACACGAGCAAATCTCCCTCCCAGGACATTTGTACCCCTCCAGTTCAGATGCAACCTGTCCTTCATGTACAGGTCCCACCTTCCCCAGAAAGTATCCCAATGGTCTAGGTATCTGAAGCCCTCTGTCCTGCACCAGCCTCGCAGCCACATGTTAAGCTGCATTCGCTGACTGTTCCTCATCTCACTATCTCGTGACATCGGTAGCAAATCTGAGATCACTACTCTACTCGTCCTGCTCTTCAGCTTCCAACCTAACTCTCTGTAGTCACTTTTCAGATCCTCAATCTCTTTCCTAGCTATATCATTGGTACCAATATGTACCACAGTTTCTGGCTGCTCACCCTCCCCTTCAGAATCTTGTAAACCCGATCGGCGACATCCCGGACCCTGGCACCAGGGAGACAACATACTTTCCGGGAGTCCCGTTTCTGACCACAAAATCTCCTGTCAATCTGTCTAACTATTGAGTCCCCTACCACTAGCGCTTTTCTATTCTTCTCCCCCCCCCCCCCCCCTTCCCTTCTGAGCCATAGTGCCAGGCTCCGTGCCAGAGACCGGACAACTATGGCTTTCCCCTGGTAGGCTGTCCCCACCAGCAGTATCCAAACGGGGATCCCTGCTCTGGCCATTGGTTCCCTTTCTTCCCCCTGACCAGTAACTCCGTTGTCCTTATTCTGTGTCTGGGGAGTGACCACCTCTCTGTATATCCTCTCAATTTCCCCCTCAGCCTCCTGGATGATCCGTAGATCTCACCCACTTAAAAACCTCCCCAGAAGTCCTTCGCTGCTCCCTCACACCTCTTGGCAAATCCTCACTGCACATAGATAGCAGTGAGTTGAGCGGTGTGTAGGATGTTACTATATTTTACATTAGGATTAAATCTCGGTACAACATCGTGGGCCAAAGGGCCTGTTCTGTGCTGTACCTTTCTATGTTCTATTACCTTCTATAAAGGGCAACATTCTTCAAGATTTTGGCTCTTAGAAGTTAGTTGAGCACATTCTTTGACCTTTCATTGTAAATGTATTTAAATCACAAATATAGAAGTTACCCAAAAGATGTACTCCACTCTTGTGTTAATTAAAGTTTCCAGTTGAAGCTTGTCTTTTTTTATTTTTCACCCCACAGCTTGCAGCAGATTTGACAAAGTTTCTCTCTGTTGGATTTTTAAACTTTTTTTTCTCTCTTCTCCTTTCTGTCTGTTCCAGGAACAAGGAAATTATACTGTAACTTTATAAAGTTCTGTTCAGGTCTCAACTAGTGGATTATGTTCTGTTCTGGCCACCACACAACAGTAAGGATGTGAATGTCCTTGAGCTGGTGCAGAGGAGATTTAACAGATGATTGTGAATTTGAATTCTTATGCATTTTAAAGATCTCAACAGATCTGCTTAGAACATGTTTTTAAAGTGAAAAACAACAGCTCTCTACATCAGTACAAAAGCTGCAAGTTCAGAGGAATGAGGAATAGAGTGAGGGAGGAGTAAAGAAATTCGTGTGGCTAATGTGATGCTGAAGCTGGCAGTTTCTAATGAAAGGTCAAAACTGAATAGGAATTCTGGAAATAGGAGAAATCGTTTTTCCAGTAGATCCTTCTTGTCCTAAGAATTTGACCTGAAGATGATGTAGAGAGAATTCAGCATCATATTGCGCTCTTACTGTGAGAATTTCAAGTTTAAGGGGATGTAACTGAGGCCTTTACGACGGACTGATGGTTAAGCCTTGGAGAGGGTGAGTTATGTAGATAATAAAGGCAGGTCAGAGCAAGATTTGTGGACTCCTATAGATGTTTACAGCACAGAAGGAGGTCATTTAGCCCAAGACACAACCATCTTTTCAGGCAATGGATTCTAGACACTCAGCATGCTTGGAATGAAAATGAATTCTCCTCTTAGCGTTCTATTTCTAGCCATAAGTCAATGCTCCCTTGGTATTGACCCCTCTACTTATGGAAAAAGTGCTTTAATGTCCATCCTATCTATGCTACTTGTACTCTCACACCTCTCTCGGGTCCCTTCTCAAATGTTGCTGCTTCAAGGAAAACAACCCAACCATATCCGATCTTTCTTTCTAGCTCAGACCCTTCATCCCAGACCACACCCTGGAAACCTTCTGTGCACCTCCTCTAGTGCATCCTTCTTAGAATGTGAATTCCAGAACTGCACAAAACACTCCAGTTGTAGCCCAACCAGCATTTCCAGGCTCCAGCATAACCTCTTTGCAGTTCTATGACCTAACTAATAAAGGCAAGTCCCCATATGCCTTTTTTAACCACCTTATCTGTTACCTGCAGGGTACTGTGAATATGCACACCATGGTCTCCCTGACCTTCAGTACTTTGTAGGAGCCTTTTATTCATCGTGTACCCCCTTACTTTGCTTTACCTGTGAGTCCAGTGACCTAGCATGGAGCTGGGAAAAGGATGGTTTTGATACAGAAAGTGGGATTGGGTAAGTGGGGAGAGTAAGTGATAGGGAGGGAAAGAGCCCAGAGAAAGAGAGTAAACATAATTGGACAGGCAAAGAAATGGATAAGGGTCAGCCTGGGGAATGAATAGCTGCTAATGGGGACTTACAGTATTTGGCAATGGGTAGTGTATGGTAGCAGCTCATGTAATGGCATAGTCTAGTGTGTGGGGGTGTTGGAAAGCATGGGGAAATGTGCTTAAGCTCTAAAATTGTTGAATTCAATATTAAGTCCAAAGGCTGCTGGGTTCTCAAGCAGAAAATGAGGTGCTGTTCTTCCAGCTTATGCTGAACTTCACTGGAGCACTGCAATAAGGCTAAGTCAGAGGTGTTGGCCAAAGAACATGGTGACGTGTCGAAATGGCAGGCAACTGGAAGCCTAGGGTCTTTTTTGCTGATAGAACAGAAGTTTGGCAAAGCAGTTATCCAGTCTGCACTTTGCTTTCCCAATGTAGAGACCACATTGTGAGCAGCGAATGCAATAGACTAGATTATGAGATGTCAGGTAAAGTGCGGCTGCATCTGGAAGGTGTGCTTGAGGCCGTGGATATTGAGGAGGGAGGAAATGACCAGGTAGGAGTAACACCTTCAGTGATTGCAGTGGAAGGTATCGTGAGGCTGTGGGGATGTGTTGGGAGTGAAGGAAGAGTGGACAGTGAGACCTGGACAGAATGGTCCCTGCAGAAAATTGACAAGAGAAGAGAGGGGAATGTGTGTCTGGTGATGGTATCGTACTAGAACTGGCGAAAATGGCACCTGGTATGCCTCTGGATGTGGTTGCTCGTAGAATGATGGGTGAGGACAAAGGGGACTCAATTGCTGTTGGGAGGGAATAGAGGGGCTGAAGGCTAAAGTGTGGGAGATGGGTTGTACGTGTCTGAGGGGCCTGTCAAACACTGATGCTGGGAAATTCTTTTTGAGGAAGAAGATGGACATTTCTGAAACCCCTTATTGAAGTTGCATCATCAGAACAGATACAATGGAGATGGAAGAACTGGGAGAATGGAAGCAGGATGTGAGGATGTAGAATTGAGGTAACTTTGGGAGTAGGTGGCTATGTAATGGATATTAGTGTCCAGCCTAACCTCAGAAATGGAAAAAGTGATGTCAAGGAAGGGTTGGGATGAGTTAGCGGTAGATCAGTTGAAGTTGGAAATTGGAAGTGAAATCAATAAACTTTTCCAATTCCAGACTAGAGAGGGAAGCAGCACCGATGACATCATTGATATATCAGAGAAAGCATTGTGGGTGGGGGAAGGAGTAGGACTGGAACAAGGAATGTTCAACAGCCCCCACAAAGAAACAGGCAAAACTGGGCCAATTTAGTATCCATGGCCACCCCTCTGACCTGAAAAAAGTGAGAGGAGTTAAAGGAAAAGTTGTTCAGGCTGAGGATAAGCTTGGTCAGGTGGAGAAGGGTAGTGTTTGATGGGGACAGTTCAGGCCTCTTATCCAGGAAGGAGTGGAGACCCCTGAAACTGTTCTGGTGGGGATGGATGTGTAAAGGGATTGCATGGCCATGGTAAAGAGGAGGCAGCTGGAGCCCACGAACTGGAGTTTCTGAAACTGACGGTGTCCAGAAGAACAACGGATGCAAGTGGGAAAGGACTGGACAAGGGTAGATAAGTAGAGTAGGCGTTGAGGAGTTGTTTAAAGTTTTTGTGAAGATCTGTACATTGGGAGTTGGTTGGATTTGTTGCTGGTCTGTTTGCTGAGCTGGTTGACTAGATGTTAATAGAAGAACAATATAAATTGTATCAGAAAGCAAAATCCTGAAAACATTAACCAGACTGGCAGTTGGGAAGGAGGGTGGGTAGGAAATATAAAAATCTAATTGGAGGAGAGAATTCATATCTGAAGTTGCTGAGTCCAGAAGGCAGTAAAGTGTACTTGGAAGATACTGTTTCTCCAACTTGTGTTGACATTCATTGGAACACTGCAGCAGGCCAAGACCAGAAATTTGAACATTAGAGCAAGGTAATGAACTAAAATAGCCAGCAAATGGAAGGTCAGTGTCATGCTTGTGGATTATGTGGAGTTGTTCTACAAAGCAGCCTGTACTTTATTTCTCCCGTGCAGAAGAAACGATGTTGACAGTAATGAATACAGTCAATGAGATCGACAGTAGTAGAATCAAAAAGCCACTTCATCTGGTAGTTGTGTAAGGGAGCTTAGACAGTGAGGAGAGAGGAGGTAAAGGGATCAGTGTTGCATGAGAAGGTGCAATTGGAAATAGATGAGATACTGGTGTTGTTTGAGCAGTGGACCAGGATATCACAGAGGGACCAGTCCCTTTGGATTCTAGGAAAGAAAAGAAAGAAGTATTTGATGGTGGCATCACACTGGAGGTGATGGAAATGGAGGAAGATTATCCTTTGAATGTGAGGGTTGGTGAAGTGGAAAGTGAGGACAAGGGAAAACTGTATTGTGGATCTGTGAAGGCGCAAGGGAAAATGTGCAAGAAATGGGCTGGGCACAGTTAAAAGCCAGGGGAACCACATCTGGAGGAATCTTCATTTGAGCAAAAAGGAGATCATGTCATAAGTGCATTTGTGGAAGGTAACAGATGCTGAGAACTGGGGAATGGAATAGAGTCCTTACAGGAATAGGATGTGAGGAAGTGCAAATGAGGTATCGGTGGGAGTCAGTGTGTTGTGAAATGGGTATCAGTAGACAATCTAGTCCCAGAAATGGAGATTGAGGAAAGGAAGTGAAATGTCAGAAATGGATCATTTAAGGTGAGAGAAGGGTAGAAATTGGAAGGAAACAAAGATCAATTTTTCCAGTTCAGAATGAGAGCACAAAATAACACTGATATAGCTTTTGACTTAACTGAAAAAGAGTTGATGGAGGGGTCTGAGTATGACTACAACAAGCAACATTCCACACTCCCCACAAAAAGACAAGGATAACGAAGGCAATGTGGGTACACTTATCCTTTTACTTGGAAGAAGTGGGACAAAGTAAAGGAAACATTGAGTTCTCTCAATTAATATTTAGTCAGGTGGAGGAGGGTGATAGTGAAAGGAAATTGTTCAACTTCTGTTTGAGTGGTGAGTCCTTGACCCCTTGAGTGGAACTGCAGTGGGATTGGATGTCAATGGAAAGGAGGAAGATAGGTCAGGGAACTTGAAACATTTGAAAAGATATTGACTGGAAGAGTGTGGACAAAGGGAGAAAATATAAAGTCAAGGTATGAACTGAGTTCAGATGGGCTAGAAGAAGTTGTAATTTCTAAGAATTTCCAAAAGCCGCCTTCAATTGTAGTGTATTTTCATTTATTGCTTTCTCATGTGATGCTGAGAGAAGAGATTGTATTAGACTTTGCTGTTTTGAATAGTTTGACCCATTCTAAGCAGGCTTAAGAAAATGTGTATGTATGGCATTTAGCATGAGTCCAGTGGGGGATTCTGTCTGCAGGATAAAATCAGCAATGAAAAGTGGAAAGGAAGGACAACAATAAAAAGGGTTTTTGACTGAGGTAAGTATAAATCTGAATTGCATTAACCTTCATTATTTCTCCACCACATTCCATCTAACTGAAATGTAAACTGGAGGACTATAATTTTCTGAAAAATTGTTTAATTAAAGAAAGAAAATTTCCTGAATGCAATATATCAGACAGTCCTTTTTCCTGTCAGTGCCAAACTCTTTAATTTTATTTAAAATAACAATGCAATCCAGTGAATATATATTTTTAAACTAAATAATTTACTCTCTTGCAGTTTTATTGAAATGTTGTGTTGTATGAAAGTACTATGTTAAAGAGCAAATTATACATCTTGATAATAAGTGTGTAGGAGTAGACAATAAATGCAGAGTATCCTTGGTATGAATTCTTGCCTTGTGTCTCAATATGCCATTGAAATGTTACACAGAACTAGCAGACTGTGCACTGTGTTTCAAAAGTAACCCAAACATTAGAAGCAGTGAAGATCTATATTTAGGAGACATATATGCATATCATCTTTCACATTAGAGACCTCCACCCAATTAAAGCTGCAGAGTTGATTTGGCAAGTTTTCCTTTAACTTGTGATAAGTTAAACTCAATGTTGCAGCAGTTATTCTCTTGGATATGCTGTGGCTATAGGTAATTAATTTCGTTGTAATGGAAGGTGTAGGGTTTGGGATGGACAGCAATCTTCATCTTTTGTTGCCTGTGTTTTTCTGGTCATGCGCAGTGAAATACAAATATCCATCTTGTTTGCTGGACCCATATATAGGTAAGCTTCTATGAGAGAAGTTCGGTTTTGAAGAACATCAGTTTTGATTCAAGTATTTCATCACTGTATCACATACGAGATTTTTCAAAAAGTCATAGGATGTGGTCATTACTGGTGTTTGATGTAGGTTTGTGATCACTGCTAATATAGGCAGTCAACAATTTTTAGCAATTTTCTGATAGCTTGAGTTTATTAAGCAGCAGTTAATTAGACAAAAAGTACACAACTGTGACAATTGGGGATGGTTCATTGACATTAGAGGACAAACAAACTGTAGGTGCAGAATGTTTTGATCTCATTTGAAGTTGTGAAGGTAGCATCATGCTCTCTATCTGAAGTGTTGGAGAACTCTTTCCTAGGTCTTCCTCCTGTTCCTCTAGTCCTTCAAGAAAAGATTGCTGTCCGACAGGGACTGTTGCTTACAAGGGAGCCTGACGAGGACTGTCCTCTGCTCATGTGTACTTGTTGACTAGTAGATTACATGGTGTCAGTCATTTGTCTAAATCCTTTTGGTCAATGCCAGTAGGGTAGCTACTCATGATATTGGGTGACCATTTATCTCCCTGTTCACTTCCATATGAATATTAGTTTTCATTCCTTCCAAGAACAAATACTGTTTGTTTTCAAAAACACTACACTTATAATAGAGTGATGTGGAACCCAGTAGATCTTCACTTTATGCTTGTAGGACACTAGTTACTGTTGTAACACAATTAATGTGAGGTCTCCTGCTACACAGAAAATAATAAATATGGAGAACACAGATTTAAAAGGGACCCCAATTTTCAATGTTAAGAAGACTAGCATAGCTGCCCTTGAGGAGCTGCTGGTGAGCCACATGCTTGATAATCTATTGACTGTTTGCTTGACCATTCGAGAGAGCAGTTAGGTGTCAATCACATTGCTGCACACCTGGCTGTACATGCAGATCAGCTCATGTAAAAAAAGTGGATTTCATTCTTGGACGTCACTTCTTTTTTTCTGATAGTCTAATAGTTACATTGTGACCATTGTTCATATCCACTTCATTCCAGGTTAATGTTAATTAGAATTAAATTTACCTACTGATGTGATGGATTTGAACAGTGGGTGATTCTAGCCTAGTAACATAATCAGCCTGTTCTGATGTTATTCACTGTGGTGTTGTATTTTAACAATAACTAGTGTATCAGTGTCTGGGTTACCTTTTTCAGATTTTGTTTCAACTTTGTTTCCATAATCTAAAGTTTTTAAAATAGATATATTAAATTTGATGCTCATTACAGCACTAGTCCTAAATTCAACTTCTGTGGTGCCCATTTTAAGGCCTTTTTGATAATTCTTTCTTGTTTATTTTGAAAAGTTATCTTAATGAAAAGTTTTGTCACTTTAGGAAAATGGTTAAGTTTCATTATAATATATGTCAACAGTCCTATCTGTCTATATCCAGACTCTCTTGAATATAGGACTGAGGTAGCATGGTACGAGAAATGTTCCCTCCGACCTATCTCAGTATGTGGTGGATGTAACTAATTAAGGGCTCCTGTTCACCAGCGTGAAGGCAGACCTGTCTCTCTCTGTCTCTGTACAACTTCCATGTAACCTCAACACTGTTACTTTCTGCATTCCAGAAAGTTATGACATCCATGAAAGTCAAATATTAAATGTTAGTGCACAGGGATAAGTATATTCAAAAAGGCTAATTAACATATTCAATTCTGTCTCTGGTTTGGGTAACAAAATTGAGGAAACAACGTTTAATTTATACAGAGTATTGTTCAGACTTCGTCCATATTTTATTTTGTACAATATCTTAGACTGTATTTGGAGGAAGTCGTTTGGAGAAGATTCCTATGAATGATACTGGAACTTGATGGGTTAAGTGAGGGTAGTTTACATTCCCTTTAAATGTTGAAGTTTGAAGAGGTCTAATCAATGCCTTCACATAGTTTATTTTTAAAAGTGTAAGAAATAAACTGAACTAGTAAATGATTACATATTCTGACTTCTGTATTAATTTAAGAATGCTCTCAGTCATACACAATGAGATGAAAGATTTGTTCATGAACTGAAAATAGTTCAATTTGTAACATAATTGCTTCAGAATGTTGGATGTTTTCTCTCATGAGCAGGATATTCTGTGATGTCAGGTATGGTCCCATTAAGCACATGTTTTGTGTTTGAGATATTAATGTTGGAATTTAATTCCATGCTTATGAATGGCCGTATCACTGCTTTGAAGAATGACACATTTGTTTAGGGAGTTAAAACACAGAAATAACTTTTATTTGGGAAATCATTTCTCATATCTAGTATTGTGTGGGAAGTAAAATTACCTCTAATCTCACCCTGCCTGAAGCTCATTAGTTTTGTGAACACACTCTGCACTAGAAGTTTAAACTAAGTAACCTGTTTTCAATTATATTGTGCTCTCAACAGTGTAATGACCTGCAATCACATTTTTATTCTTTCTTGAAAATAACATTACAAATAAATGGCTATTATGCACTACTTTGTAATGTGGGTGGAGAGGTAGGAGGGAACTGCAAGTTTGTACTAGATAAGTTATATTCTTTTTTTAATAGATTTTTTAATTGAAAATGTAACATTTTTACAAGTTTACAAATAAAAAAAACCCAAGTATAAACATTGATATACAATTAAATCTTAAATAAATAATAACCAAAATTTTATCAAACAAAAAAAGAGGAAAAGAAACAAAACTCAACTAACTACTAATCTAACCTACAACTAACCAGAGTGTATAACTAAATCTCTTACATTATTCAAAGAAGAGAAAAAAAATGACGGATAACACAGAAATTGAGTAGTGAGACATATGCTTGGAATGTATTAACATCAAATCGCAACAAAACCTGTATTCGTGCAGAATTCCTCTCCCAAGGGGCACCGGACCAACCAAGTCCACCATCTCAATTAAATAAAAGTCCTTGTTAGGATGGCCAAAATATCTGTATTTATGTAATTCAAGAAGGGCTGCCATATTTTATGGAATAATTCGGTCTTTTGGTGCATCATATTTGTAAGGAAGTCAATGGGAATATATTCCATGATTAATCTGTGCCAATTTGAAAGTCCGGGGGGGCCCTCAGCCACTCAGTTTACCAAAATATTTTTCCTTGCACAGAAAGAGAGAATAGAAAATAATCTCTTCCTGTGCATATCCAGGGAGGGTAAGTTTGAAAAGCCCAAAAGGAGAGATACAGGGTCCACTCTAATTTCCGTTCCTAAGATTTCTGTCGGAGCACTTGCTACTTTAGTCCAATATCTACGGATCTTATGACAGGTCCATAGGCAATGTACAAGAGTGCCCACCTCTATTTTACATTTGGGACACATTGGCAAAATTTAAGGCAGGAGCATCTCCAATTGGTCCGGTGCTATATGGGCCCTATGAAGTATCTTCAACTGAATGGCCTGAGTTCTGTTGCAGATGGTGATTCTTCTGGCATTTTCCCAAATGTCATTCCACATTTCTATAGAGATTTCCAGTCCCAAATCCTAATCCCATGTTTTAAGCAGATTGTCCATATCTCCTGATACTTCATCATGGTAAATAGTGCTGACGGAAGATACCCCCATTGGCCACAGTATTCTATGTTCTCTATCTGATTTATAAAGACTATCTAATAACGTAGTGTTCTTCTGTATGTAATCTCGAATTTGGAAGTATTGAAAGAGGTCTCCATTAGGTAATCCAAATTTCTGACCCAGCTGTTCAAAAGACATCAGGACCCCTTCTTTAAACAGATCCCCTAAACATGAGATACCCCTGGATCTCCAGAGTTTGAAAGTGGGATCTGTAAACCCCGGTTGAAATCCCCATGCTCCCACTATCAGAGCATAGGGGGATGTTTTATGTGAATTGCCCTCATTTTGCCGCATTATATTCCAAGCTTTAATTGTGTTTAGTATTATAGGGTTTTTACAGTGATCCGTGGTGATTTTCCTCTTGTTTGAAAATAAAAGGTTAATAAGTGGGCATTTTACTTGAGAAGCCTCGATGCCTAGCCAGATTGATTGTGGGTCAGACAAGACCCAATCAACTATAGGGAACTTAACTGATATTTCCTAAAATCTGGGAAATCCAATCCTCCCCTTGCCTGTGGAAGCTGTAGCTTACTCAGCTTAATGAGGGGGGCTGTCTATGATTCCAGATGAAGGACCCCAGCCAGCCACACAATCTGCGTAGTGCCAACCTCGGCAGCATCACCGGAAGCATTCTCATAGGGTATAGGAGATGGGGCAGGACATTCATTTTAATTAGTGCTATTCTGCCTAACCAGGAAATTGGAAGGTCTCCCCATCCTCTCCAGTAAATGCACAAAGTTAGCCTTGTATAGCTGGCCAAATACTGGGGTAATAAAAATGCTTAAATATAAGAAACCTTCCAGGAACCACCGAAAGGGAAAGGGGGATCCGTCCAATAGGTGGCATATACTAGCAAGGCCACCCATTGGCATCGCCTCCGATTTTGAGAAATTAATTTTGTAGCCTGAAAATACACTAAATATATTAATAACTTGGATTAAGCGAAGCACGGATATCAGGGGATAACTGAGAAATAGAAGAACATCATCTGCATAAAGGGTAATTTTATGTTTACTTGTACCAATCCTCGGGGCCATTATATTAGGGTCAGCCCGTATAGCTTCTGCTAATGGCTTGATTATTAGCGTAAATAGCAATGGTGAGAGAGGACATCCCTGACGGCAGCCCCTACCCACACAGAAGCTATCCGAGACTAGTCCATTGGTAATCGCAACTGCTTTGGGATCATTATACAGTGTTGAGACCCATTTGGTAAACATCTTTCCAACGCCAAACCTTTCCAATGTGTAAAACAAATATGACAACCCTGTCAAATGCCTTTTCCGCATCTAATGAGACTACTACTGCTGGTATCTTTCCCTGATACCAGCAGGCTTGAATCACATTCAAAACCCTTCTGATATTATTGGATGATCTACGGCCCTTAATAAACCCCGTCTGATCCTCCTTTATGATATGTGGCAATACCCTTTCTAGCCTCAATGTTAACATTTTAGAGAGGATTTTAAAATTTACATTTGGCAAGGATATTGGTCTGTATGACGCGCAATCTTCTGGGTCCTTTCCTTTTTTGAGGATAAGGGAGATATTTGCCTCTTTCAGCGAAGGTGGGAGACAGCCCTGACTGTATGAATAGTTATACATGTCCATACCTGGGCCAGCCAGTATTCCTGTAAATTCTTTATAGAATTCAGCTTGAAAGCCATCTGGGCCAGGAGCCTTACCGCTCTGAAGTTACCTGATTATGTCAAGTATTTCTTGGATTGTTAGGGGAACATTCAAGACCGATACCTGTTCCAGAGTTAGGTCCGGAAAGGTCAGGTTTTTAAAAAATGACTGCATCCTCCTAGTCCTGTCTTTGGAATCTGTGATTTATATAAATCAGAATAAAATTTTCTAAAGATTGCATTAATCCTTTTGTGATCATGAGTCAGAGTACCCGCACTTTCCTTGATAGATGTGATATTTTGAGGGGCCTTTTTTCTCTTCGCAAGAAATGCTAAGTATCTACCAGGTTTATCACCAAATTCATATAACCTTTGTTTTGCAAATAATATTTCCCTCTTAGCCGTTTGGGTAAGCGTGGTGTTTAGAGCTGTTCTAAGGGCCATAATCCTTTGTAATTTGATAATAGAAGGTCTGTCAGCGTATGCTGTTTCAGCCACTTTTAAGCGAACTTCGAGCAGACGCTGTTTAGATTAGATTAGATTAGATTACTTACAGTGTGGAAACAGGCCCTTCGGCCCAACAAGTCCACACCGACCCGCCAAAGCGCAACCCACCCATACCCCTACATCTACCCCTTACCTAACACTATGGGCAATTTAGCATGGCCAATTCACCTGACCTGCACATCTTTGGACTGTGGGAGCAAACCGGAGCACCCGGAGGAAACCCACGCAGACACGGGGAGAATGTGCAAACTCCACACAGTCAGTCGCCTGAGGTGGGAATTGAACCCAAGTCTCTGGCGCTGTGAGGCGGCAGTGCTAACCACTGTTGTTCTCCCTTTAATTTCTTCTGGATCGCTGAGTATGAGATGATCAAACCTCACGCGTAAACTATGGTCTCCCACAGAATTGATGGGTTGCTAGCCGTACCTGAATTTCTAAAAAAGTTTTAAATTCTTGAGAGAAGTACTTTACAAATTTACTATCTTTCATCAGGAAGGAATCCATACGCCAATGCCGGGGGTATGTCTCATTGTTCCTCACCTTGATTTCCATATATACGGCAGTGTGATCGGAAATTGCTACACTGCCTATTTTACAGGATAATATGGAATTTTAAAAAATTGAGGGGCAAAAACATATCAATTCTGGTATGACATTTATGTGGATTGGCGTAAAAAGAAAAATCTCTGCCCTGTGGATGAAGGCATCGCCACACATATACTAATCCTAATTCTTTGTTCAGATCCACCAATTGTCTGGATCTGGGAGATACTCCTGCAATACTCTTGGGAATCCTATCTATTTCCGGATCCATAATACAATTATAGGGGCAGATTTTAATTGTATGATGAGCACCGAGAGCCATAAATTTTGAGAAAGCTCCGTTATAAATTTAAAAGGATGTGCCGGGGGGCAATACAAATTTAAGATCCCATATTCCTCTCTATTTATAAGGGCTTTAATCAGAATATATTGTCTAGATTCATCTTTTATCTGATTTAGAGTTTTGAAAGGGAAATTCTTCCAAATAAGAATAACAACTCCCCTGCTTTTTTAGCTGAAAGAAGAAAAAAAGGCCTGATCAAATCCACCCTGCCGTAATTTCAAGTGTTCTTTATGCAATAAGTGTATCTCCTGTAGGAGAGCTATATCAACCCTTTCTTTCTTGAGGTTTGATAATTTCTTTTTCTTTTCATTGGTGAATTACTCCCCTTGACAATCCAGGTGCACCATTTAACCGACTGATCAACCATAATCGTCCAGGCAAGTCTGAGACCCCTCGGGAAGGGAAACCCTATGCAGAACATCCCGAGCATAGAGCATATAAAATTCACAAAAATAAAGGCTCTTTAATACACTCACATCAATATAATAAAAAAATTTATAAATTTAAAAAAAACGTATTTAAATGGAGATTTTCCCCCTTGTTCCCAGGAGGTATCACTTCCTTTCCAACAGTCCATCGTATCCTCTCCCAACCAGTGCCCCACCCTTGACCCAGGCGCCCCTCAATAGGATGAAGAAAATTCAAATATACTACAGAGCTAGAGTTAACAGAGCGTACCCTGCCCCTCTCCCACACTAACACCTGGATATATTTGGTAATGTTAATACGATGTATAAACATATATAACTATAAAATTATATCCTCAACAAGTAATAATTAAATATAATAATACAAAATAACAGGAGAAAACAACCCTGCTCCTAAAGACAGGAATAAAATAGGATAAGGTAACCACCTCCCCCCATCAACATTAACTAGACCCCCCTGGCCTATATATATTCAAAAAAAAGGAGTGGGGGTGGGAGAAAATTGCTAAGTAGAGAATAAATAAATAAAACCCTGTTTCCGCCCCCCCCCAACCCGAAGATAATATTAAACAGTAAGGTTAAAAAAAGGGATTAATATTAAAAAAAGGGATGTAAACCGGAGTGGGGGGAGAGCAAAACATCATCAATTAACTCTTATAATTTATCTAAGAGAGTCCAAAAATTCCTTGGCCTTTTCCAGCGATCCGAAATTATACACGGACCCTTCATGGTTAAAACGTAGCGTCGCTGGGTAGCACAAGGAGTACTGAATATTTTAAATCCCTTAAACACTTCTACGCTTCATCAAACACCTTCCTCTTTTGGACCAGAGCTGGGTAAAAGTCCTGGAATAACATAATCTTGGATCCTTTATAAATCATGGTTTGGGGATCTTTCCCAAGATTTCTGGAAGCTTCTAAGAGCATCTGCCTCTCCTTATAGCGCTGCAGCGGAACAGGACCGGGTGGGGGCGCTGGTTTGAGCCGGGCCCACGCACTGCAACCCGGTAGGCCCATTCTACCTTACCTGGTCTGATCTAACCTCCAGATTTAAAAGCTGTGGAAGCCACTGTTCGAGAAACGCTGTAAGCTGGCCTGCCTCTTCCCGTTCGGGAAGGCCCAGGAAACAAATATTTTTTTTTCAACGACTTCGATCCTCGAGGTAGTTAATGTGATTCTCTAAGGTCCAGACTCGCTGTTCGAGAGTCTGGACCTGATCCACGGCCGATTCTGCTGTAGTCTTGGAGGTCATGGCCTTTAGCTCCGCCCCTCCAACTCGGCGCTCAATATCCTTGATGTCTTGGTCGTGCTTTTGTAGTGCAGCCAAGAGTGAGTCCCATTGGCTCCGGGACTCTTCGATGAAGGCGTCGATCTTCGCATCGACTTTAGAGATTATTTCCACGAGGCTCGCCACCATTGGTAAGTCCCCCGGGGCGGCTGCGGACGCATCTGCTGAAGCTGGAGAGGGTGGGGGAGAGGTTCCTGCCGCTGAGAACTGTGGGCTCCCTTCCCTTTAGTAATTTTTACTGGAGATTTAAATTGTTTAAATTCAGTACTGAGCAACTAATTACATTAAGTAAAAACTATTTTGAATGATTTGGTAGTGTGGTGGAGGCGGTTGGCCCACTTTGCCCAAGTCTTGGGAGGACCACTATAGACTCAGACTTGCTGGGTTGCCGCCATCTTCGACCCCCGATATGTTATATTCTAATAGGTAGTATGATAGGAACAATTTTCTTGGGTTATAGGCTGAACGTCTGGCGTATTTCTTTCAACTTGCAAAGGATGATAAGAATGCTAATTTGGAATCCTGGTTCTATATCTTTTGAGCCTGTCGCTATAGTTTCTTCCTTTTTAGCTTGACGTTATTTCATTGGGCATAATCATGTTTGAAGCTGATGTCCGTATCCAAGCCACTTTTTATACTCTCTTATACTGCAATCAAATGATGTCAGTCATTCTAGCTGTCATCTCTCTGATTGGGTGCAAGGGTTGCAGGTCAGGATTGGGTCTATCTGTAAAAATACACAGAATTCATCAGAGAAAATCTGTGTTTCGTTGTCTGATTCAGACATTGATGGGGAATATTTATAAACTTTCCGTTCTAGTGCTGTTCAGTTTTTTTAAAAAGAAAGCGTTCATATAGCTCTGTAACTGATCAGGGAACAGTTTGTGGTCATATACAGGGCACAAGACCAAGTATATTTAAGTATCTTTTTGCACAGCTTTGGGCCTTACTGCTAATGGTAGTGCTGCTACTTCTCTAATTTTATAGACGCACATCTCCTGGCTGCATATTACATGTATTATGTATACACAGCCTTTGCAAATATGGTTGACCTGCTCTCAGGAGGAACAATTCCACTGCAGGACATTCCAGATATCTTCCTATTTCAAGGCCCACAGTTTCCCCTGTCATGTGATCAACAATGCCCTCCATCCCACCTCCTCTGCCCTTGAACCCCACCCCCCAACTACAAAAAGGATTGAATCCCTCTGTCCTCATCTTCCACTCCATGAAACTCCAGATACAGAGCATTATCCTCTGCCATTTCCGCAACCTACAGTCAGACCCACTAGCAAAGATGTATTTCCCTCCCCATCTTTAATGGTGTTCCACAGAGACCATTTCCTCCACAATTCCATCGTTAGGTCCATGCCTCCCACCAATCCACTCCCGGCACCTTCCCTTCCTGCCGCAAGAGGTGTACGACCTGCACCTACCCCTCCCCCCTCACCTCCGTCCAAGGTCCCAAAGGATCATTTCACATCCGGCAGGGATTTTTCTGCACATCCTCCCACCCCATCGACTGCACCCATTGTTCTCTATGTGATCTCCTCCAAATCAAAGCCTGGAGGAAGAATGCCTTGTCTTCTGCCTTGGGACCCTTCAACCACATGATGTCAACATCGACTTTGCTACTTTCCAAATCCCCCCTCCTTCCACATTATCCCAAATCCAACTTTGTGATTGAGCACTGCCCTCTTGACCTGACTTATCCTGCAATTTCCTTCCCACCTGTCCACTCCACACACTCCACTGACCTGAAGCAATTAACCCCATCTACATCCACCTATAGCCTTCTCACCTACCTTCTCCCAACCCTCTCTTTATCTCTCAGACCCCTTTCCCTCCACATGCGCGATGAAGGGCTTATACCCGAAACTTCATCTCTCTTGCTCTTTGGATGCTGCCTGATCTACTGTGCTTTTCTCAGCACCACAATTTTCAACTCTGACTCTCCAGCATCTGCAGTCCTCACTTTCTCCTAGTTGCTGGAAATGAAAGTGCATTGAAGTAATTTACCCGTTCCTCTAACCCAGCATTCTATTATAGAAGACCGATGCAATCCATTAGCTAGGTGCTCAAAGTGATCCAGGAAAATCACCCCATAATTTAATATGATACAGTCTCTAAGTTTTCTCAAAACCTAACAGATGTCAATACTCCTTTCCTGTTTGTAACTACCTTTTATGCCGGCTAATGAGGTGACTAGCTGTAGCTGATGGAGCCATTTATGACTGACCTCCATCAAGAATGATTCGGATGGGCTCACCACACTCAGTAGGTAAAAACAATGACTGCAGATGCTGAAAACCAAATACTGGATTAGTGGTGCTGGAAGAGCACAGCAGTTTAGGCAGCATCCAACGAGCAGCGAAATCGACGTTTCGGGCAAAAGCCCCACACTCAGTAGGTGTCAGTATCTCCCTTTAAAGTCCGCACCAAAATTCAGGGACAAAACTGCTGTGTACAGTTTGGGATGTTTGGAATCTTGGCCCATGCTGAATTTTCTGCTTCAGAAACAAGTTGCTAATGAAGACATTTTACTGGGCATATTTAAAAATAAGTTTGCATTCTAGAAGGAAAACTTAACAGAGTCATAGAGACCTACAGTACGGAGACTGGCTGTTTGGTCCAACCTGATCCATGCCAACCAAAATATCTATCCACGCTAACCCCATTTTCCTGCACTTAGCCCATATCCTTCTAAACCTTCCCTATCCTTGTATTTGTCCAAATGCCTTTTTAAATGTTAGTGCACCCGCCTCAAATACTTCTACTGGTATTCCATATGCATACTAGTCTCTGTGTAAAAAATGTTGCCCTTCAGATTCCCTTTTTTTATTCTTTCCCCTCTCACCTTAAACTGATACCTTCTAGTCCTCAATTCCACAACCCTGAGATAAAGACTGAGTGCATTCACCCTTTCCATGCTTATAAGATCCCCATTCAGTCTCATACGCTGTAAAGAAAAAAAATCTTAGTTTGTCCAACCCCTCTCTATAATGCAGAGTCTTGGAAACATCCTTGTAAATTTATTCTGCACTTAACAAGGTGACCAAAACTGAACATAGGCAAAAGTGAGGACTGCAGATGCTGGAAATCAGAGTCTACGTTAGAGTGGTGCTGGTCCCTCTGTTCCACGACACTCCTTAAGGCCCTCCCATTCACCATGAAACTCCTACCTTGATTTGACTTTCTAAAATGTAAAACCTTGCATTTATCTATATTAAACTCCATTTGTAATTTCTTGGCCCACTTCTTCACCCTATCGAGGTCCTGCTGCAATTTTTGAGAACCTTCCCTCCTGTCCATGATACCACCTATTTTTAGTGTCATCTGCAAACTTACTAATTATATCTTGTACATTCTCATCCAAATCATTGATATAGTCAACAAACAGCACTGAGCCCAGCACCGACCCCTAAGGCACTCTACTAGTCACACGCCTCCAGTCCAACAATCATCCTTCCACTATTACTGCCTGCTTCTTACCATCAAGACAATCGTGCATCCAATTTGCCAGCTCCCCCTGGATTCCATGGGATCTAAACTTTCAAAGTAGCCTACTATGTGGAACCTTATCAAAGGCCTTCCTGAAATCCATACAGACTATGTCTACTGCCCTGCCATCATTAACCTTTCTGGTCACTTCATCAGAGAACTCTAACAAATTTGTGAGGCACAATCTCCCACGCACAAAGTTATGCTCTCTATTCATAATTAAATCCTGTCTTTCCAAATGCATGTATATCTTAACTCTCAGAATCTTCTCAAGTAACTGACCTACCACATATGTCTGGCTTACTGGCCCATAGTTCCCAGGCTTTTCTTTGCAGTCCTGCTTGAGTAAGGGCCAAGCATTTGCTACACTCCAGTTTTCCGGGATCTCACCTGTAGCTAATGATGATGCATGAATATCAGCCAAGAATATGTGCAATTTCTTCTCTAACCTTTTGCAGTGTTATCGGTATATGTGGTCAGGACCAGGAGATTTATCCACCTTCATACATTCTAATGTATCCAATACCTCCTCTACTGTGATATGGGCTGCCCCCAAGATACAACCATTAACTTTCCCAAGTCATCTTGTCTTTCTATATGGTAAACACAGAGGAGAAATATTCATTGAGGACTTTGCCTATCTCCTGTGGTGCTACAGATTCATGTTTACTTGGTCCTCAAGGGGTCCTATTCTGTCCCTATTTATTGTTTTTCTTTAATATACTTAGAGATTGTCTTTGGATTCACCTTAACCTTGGCTGAGAAGATTATCTCATGCTCCCTTTTCACTCTCCTGATTTCCTTCTTCAGTAAACTCCTGTATGTTTTATATACCTCTAGGGATTCCCTTGATCCCAGCTGCCTGCACCTGAGCCATATCTCCTTTTTTTTGTTTTCTGTGAAAGCCTCAATATCTCTTGTCATCTAGGGTTCCCTATTCGTGTCAACCTTGACTTGCACTCTCACAGGAACATATTGACCTTGCCACCTCACTTTTAAAGACCTCCCACTTGCCAGAGGTCCCTTCGCCTGCAAAGAATCTACTCCAATCAACCCCTGCAAGCTTTTTTCTAATTCCATCAAAAGTTGCCTTGCCCCAGTTTCGAACTTGAACCTATGGACCAGTTTTGTCCACCTCCGTAACTAGTTTAAAATTAATAGAACTATGGTCACTGGTCCCAAAGTGCTCCCCGGCTGTCACCTGTCCTGTCCTATTTACCAAGAGTCTATTGAGTTTTGTCCCTTCCTAAGTAGAACCTCTATATACTGCTTGAGGAAGCTTTCCTGAACTCACTTCACAAATTTCACCTCATCTAAGCCCTTATTTCATGGCAGTCCCAGTTTGTGTTAGGAAAATTAAAATCCCCTTCTATGACCAGTCTGTTTCTCCTGCAAGTCTCCCCAGTCTTTATGCATGTTTGTTCCTCTAATTCCCGTTGACTATTTTGGGGCCTATTATACAACCCCAATAGCATCACAATTCCCTTCTTATTTCTTAGCTCCACCCACAAGGACCGACTGGATGATCCTTCAGTTATTTCATTTCTGATTCCTGCTGTGATACTTGCCTTAATCAAAAATGCAACTTGCCCTCCCCTCTTTCCACTACCTTTGTCTGCCTCAAACACCTGTACCCTGGCACATTAAGCTACCAGTCCTATCCCTCCCTAGCCATGTTTCTGTAATGACTATAATATCCCAGTCCCATGCACCGATCCAATGGCCATGGGTTCATTGGTCTTATATGTCAGCCCTCTTGCAGTGAAGTAGGTGCAATTTAATCCAACAGCATTCTTTGCTTCCTGTTGTGTTCCAGCCTAACCTGTTTCTTCACTTTACTATTTCTGATTACTGTATATCCTTCCACTTGCCTCCCTGCTGTTGAGGATCCCACCCCCTGCCAATCTAGTGTAAACCCTTCCTTGTAGCCCTAGTAAGCCTGGCTGCCAAAATATTGGACCCCTGCAGTTCAGATGCAACGTGTTCCTCTTGAATAGGTCACTTCTGCCCCAGAAAAGATCCCAATGATCTAAAACATCTGATTCCCTGCCCCCTGCACAATTCTTTAGCCAGACATTCATCTGCCATATCCTCCTGATTTTACCCTCGCTAGCACGTGGCAGTGAAAGTAATCTGGAGATAACCACCGAGGTCCTGGTTTTTAACTGCAGATAATTAATGAACAGACAAGAGTATATTTATATTTACAGCTTTTTTGGTAATTTGAAACAATGAAAACTTCTACATTTTTGGTTTCACCTTTTTAATGGGATGGTCAGATTTCCTGTTTTTCCAAATTCTATTAATAGCACTTTTGCAGACAAACATTCAGTGTCAGCAATTGTATCATGTTTTGCATGTTACTATTTTTAAACTGGAGCTCAAACTTCAAATTAATTATGATATGGATGCTCCTATATATAATTACATATTAAAAATATAAGAACATTGTATTATTCTAACACATTTATTCAACATTTTGTTGTCATTCCAAAAGATAATTTCCCCCTTTTATCATTTTATTTCTAATACCATTGCGTCAAATAAGACCAATTATTATTCCTGACATTACATATGTTGAATGTGAGTAGAAAAATAATAAAATGCAAAGGCTATTACACCTCATGAGCAAGTTGTTGGTTTAATTTAGAAAGCAATACACTGCTTTGAGAGGAAAGAAAATAGAAGACAGTTTTTTGCCAGTACTATGTTCCAGCAGATGCTACTTTCTCTTCCTTTCCTCAGTTCAACTCCACCAACCTGTTCATTGAGATAAATCAGAGTAATTTACACATTTTTGTTGCTTTGGTTAATATTTGTATACTGTATGATTTCAGTCTAATATGTTAAAACTCTGTATAATTTTTACATCACAATGCAATGGATGAGTCAAAACTGAAAAATGTGTTGCTGGAAAAGCATAGTAGGCCAGGCAGCATCCAAGGAGCAGGAGAATCGACGTTTCGGGCATAAGCTCTTCTTCAGAAATTCTATGCCCAAAACGTTGATTATCCTGCTCCTTGGATACTGCCTGACCTGCTGCGCTTTTCCAGCAACACATTTTTCAGGTCTGATCTCCAGCATCTGCAGTCCTCACTTTCTCCTAATGAATGAGTCAGTAAATTAAAGTCACTGAACCATACTTTGGTATAATGGTAACTTATTTTCAAATTTAAGATTGTAAAATATCAAAATTAACAATTAAACAAATCTTGGTCAGACGCCAAAGTATAGTTTGTGTGACTTTACTTATTGTGATGGTTTTACCCTGTATTGCTGTTTAATAGAAACAGATGTTGTCTGATAGTTATCATTAGAATATTGAGATTTCAGTTTTTTCTATTTTCTGTTTAAAAGGATAATCTTTATTTTCTCCTGTAAGCTCTTGTGGTTTGCCAAGTGTACGTCACAATTAGAATTTTACCAAGAAGAAAATCCTAAAGGTACTCTGGAACTAAAATATCCACTGTAACAATGGGATACCTTTGCCTCTGCTGATGCACATGAAAAATCCCTGCTTTATACTCATGTAAATTGTTTCTCTCCTATTTGAAAATGGAGAAAAATGAACTCTGCTAAGAAGATGGAATTTGTTAAAGGTCATTTTAAGTTGCTAAAGTAGGAAAACACAGAAATGGTGCAGAGGGTCTTGTTTCAGAAAATTAAATGGGCAACACAGATACAATTACAGAGAAGCAGTTTTGTGTAATTCAAGTTTATATTCTTATTATAAATATACAAACAGAATTCTGAAGTTGAATTACTACCTTAAATCTGCTGCAGATGTTCATGGATGAAAGATCAATGGTGATTTAAATGTAGAACCCAACTTCAAAATTGATGTAGGTTTAAGAAAAGATTGTAATTTAAAAACAGGCTACTCAACTCAGCTTAAATGTTGGTCTATAATTAAATCCAGTGTTTCACTGAGACTGAATAAGCCCAATTTTAATCTTACTTCACTAACTTCTAATGTTTTCTCTGCAACTCAGAATCCCTTTTTGGTTAAGAAAATACAAAAGGTTTAAGGTTTTGTTTAAAATCTTGTGACCAGTCTGATATGAATGCTGTTTTCAAAATGTTGAAATATATAGAATTGAAAAATTAGTTCTTGCAATGCAATAACATTTGAGTTGAGGGTTTAACATTCTGCATGGGAAACATTCATCATTGTATTTCTGGAAAAAAGACTTAGTACAAGAATTTCTTCAAAAAGAGGTATGAACTCTAAAATTGCTAGATTTATTTGTACTGATTTATTAGGCTCCCACAACATGCCCAACAGGACATTTTAAAGCATGACAATTTTTGTTCTGTTCTCCACTGTACTGTGACCTGCCCATGAAAGTCAAAAGTTACTTATTTTGGAAATAATAAAAGAGGACTTGAGTATTGGCTTGAGTATTGGCAGATATTGCTCCCTGATGACTGAAATCTACCTGGACTCAGAGTTGGTATGGAGGATGGAGCCTCAGATACTGAAGCAGTTCATGTTCAACTGCAACAAGATCTGGACAATACCCAGGCTTGGAGTGACCAGTTTCAAGTAACATTCAGGCCACAAAAGTGCCAGGCAATGATAATCTCCAATAAGAACATACATAGAACATAAGAACAAGGAGCTGGAGTAGGCTATCTGGCCCTTCGAGCCTACTCCGTCATTCAATAAGATCATGGCTGATCTTTTTGTGGACTCAAATCCACTTACCCACCCACTCATTGTATCCCTTAATTCCTTTGTTGTTTAAAAAAAATTACCTTAGCTTTAAAAACGTTTACTGAAGTAGCATCAACTACTTCACTGGGTAAGGAATCCCATAGATTCACAACCCTCAGGGTGAAGACGTTCCTTCTCGATTCAGTCCTAAATCTGCTCCCTCTAATCTTGAGGCTATGCCCTCTTGTCCTAGGTTCACCTGCCAGTGGAACCATCCTTTCTACTTCTATGTTATCTATTCCCTTCATAATCCTATATGTTTCTATAAAATCACCCCCCCCCCCGCCATTCTTCTGAATTCCAGTGAATATAATTCCAGTCTACTCAGTCTCTCCTCATAAGCCAATCCCCTCAACTCCGTAATCAACCTAGTGAACCTCTTCTGCACTCCCTCTAGTGCCAGTACCTCCTTTCTCAAGTAAGAAAACTATAAATGCACGCAGTACTCCAGGTGTGGCCTCACCAGCACCATGTACAGTTGCAACATAAACTCAACCCCTTTAGCAATGAAGAACAAAATTTCATTTGCCTTCCTAATTACTTGTTGTGCCTGCAGACCAACCCTCTGTGATTCATGCACAAGGACACCCAGGTCCCTCTGCATAGCAGCATGCTGCAACCTTTTACCATTCAAGTAATAATACTTTTTACTGTTACTCCTACCAAAATGGATGCCTTCACATTTAAAAACATTGTATTCCATCTACCAGACCTTTGCCCACTCTCTTAATGTATTGATGTCCTTCTGCAAAGTTTCACAGTCCTCTATACACTTTGCTCTGTCACTCATCTTAGTGTCATCTGCAACTTTGATATGTGGTCCACAACTCAAAGTTGTCTATGTAGATTGTGAATAATTGTGGTCCCAACATTGATTCCTGAGGCACACTACTAGTTACTGATCGCCAACCAGAATAGCACTCATTTATCCCCACTCTTTGCTTCCTGTTAGTCAACCCAATTCTCTATCCATGCTAATATTTTTCCCTTAACACCATGCACCCTTATCTTATGCAGCAGCCTCTTGCATGGCACCTTATCGAAGGCCTTTCGGAAATCTAGGTACATCACATCCATAGGGTGCCTATTGTCCACCTTGCTCGTAATGTCTTTGTAGAATTCGAAAAGATTTGTTAAGCATGACCTGCCTTCATGAACCCATGCTGCATCTGCCCAACGGGACAATTTATATCGAGATGCCTTGCTATTCCATCCTTGATAATAAACTCAAGCATCTCCCCACTACAGAGGTTAAGCTAACCAGTCTATACTTTTGTCTACCTCCCTTTTTAAACAGTGGCGTCACATTTGCTGTTTTCCAATCTGCTGGAACTGCCGCAGAGTCCAGCGAGTTTTGGAAAATTATCATAAGTGCACTTGCTATTTCTCCTGTCATCTCTTTTTAGCTGGTACAATTGCAACATTTAAGAGACATTTGGATGGGTATATGAACAGAAAGGGTTTGGAGGTATATGGGCCGGGTGCTGGCAGGTGTGACTAGATTGGGTTGGGATATCTAATCAGTATGACATGTTGGACCGAAGGGTCTGTTTCCATGCTGTATGACTCTATACCCTAGGATGCATTCCATCAGGGCCATGCGACTTGTCTGTATTTGGCTCCATTAGCTTGCCCAACACTATCTCTTCCGTAATAATGATTGTTTCCAGGTCCTCACCTACCTTCGTTCCTTTGACAATTACTGGCATGTTATTAATGTCCTGCACTGAGAAGACTGACACAAAATGCCTGTTCAAAGTCTTTTGCCATATCATTAAATCCAATAACTATATGCCTCTTCTCATCCTCTAATACCTTTATTTACTCTTCTTTTTTTGTTTTATTTATAGAAACTTTTGCTATCTGTCTTTATATTCTGTGTGAGCTTTTTCACATGTTCTATCTTAATTTTTATATAGCTCTTTTTGTGGCCTTTCTGTTGACCTTTTAGTTTCCTGCTGTTTTTGGCCACTTTGTATGCCTTCTCTTTCAATTTGATAACCTCCCCTATTTTCTTAGTTAATCATTTCTTACAGTCGTTCCTTTTCACTGGAGACAATTTAATCACTGCCCCTTGAGATTTAATGGTGTTACCATCACTGAATCTGCCATTATCAACATCCTTGGGGTTACCATTGACCAGAATTGAAGTTGTCACACAAACTAGCGTAGGTTGGAGGCTAGGAATACATTGATGAATAACTCACCTCCTGTCTCCCCAAAGCCTGTCCATTGGCTATAAGGCATAAATCAGGAGTGTGATGGAATGCACCCCATTTGGGCTGGGTGCAGCTCCAACAACAGTAAAGAAGCTCGACCCCATCCAGGACAAAGCAGCCTTGATTGGCACCACATTCCCGAGTATCTAATCTCTCCACCACTGATGCTCATTGCAGCCATCTGTACTATCTACAAAAGACACGGCAGAAATCCACCAAAGATCCTTAGACAGCACTTCCAAACCCGTAACCACTTCCGTTTAGAAGGACAAAGGCAGCAGTTACCTGGGAACACCATCAACTGCAAGTTCCCCTCCAAGCCATTCACCAACCTGACTTAGAAATATTTCACTGTTCCTTCACTGTCCTTGGGTCCAAATCCTGGAATTCCTTTCCGAAGGGCAGAGTGGGTCAACCTACAACATGATGACTTCTGCAGTTCAAGAAAGCATCACTTCACCATCACCTTCTCGAGGGATGGACAATAAAAATGCTGGCTAGCCAGCAATGTCCATGTCCCACATGTGAATAAACAAAAAGAAATCCCACGCCTAGTTGCCGAAATGCAGAAAATAATTTCAGAATATCTTCAAACAACTATTGTTGTTTACTAATTGCCATAAAGTGGATACTAATTGTCACAACATTGACTATTGGGAAACCAAAGATCTGAAAAGGACCGATGTTGTGATATTTTGAACGTTGTTCTCTGAGATGTGCTGCTACAAGTGATGTGTGTTTCATGTCTGCTACAGACTGCACAGAAAAAGGCATATGCAGCAGAGGTAGAGGTCACATGATCATTGCAAGTAAGCTAGCACACTAAGTCTGATTGTGTAAATCCAGAATTTTTCATTTAAAATAATACAAAAAAATGCTTTGCACAATTATATGTATGGAAATTACCAAATTTTCATAGTTTACTCTGCCAACTATCATTCATTACACATTTTGTTGAACTCCAGGTGGTTTTACTTTCATCATAACACAATCTTTAAAATTGCTGAAAAACTGGGGACATATGTCAAATGTTTCCATCTTGAAATCATCATTTAATGGTGCATTCTCAATGGAAATGTCTCTATCAATCCAATTGCCAACCAATTTACACTCTCCTCAACCAGAAAAACTATTGGTTTTTCCCTAAAATTGGTGGTTTTGTGAACTGCCCTGATGTAAACAAGATAAAACATTTCACCAAAATGAGTCAATTTTTCAGTAATACTCAAGTTGTCTGCACCAAATAACTACCACTTTTTAAATAGTGTTTGTCTCCTAATGGTATACATGTACATTATTGTTGGCTGTTCCTCTGGTATCTGCTCACTCATTTTATGGCTGCTCAGGCATTCTTCACATCCATAATGAGATCACTTTGTTCTGAATCACACAGCTTCTGTAGTTGTTTGTATACATCTGGTCATTCACTGCATACAATTGAGGTGATAACTGCTCAAAATTGGTCTGAAACTGCCATGTGGGCTGATTCTTGCTGAGAGCATTGACCATTTGCCCACTGACTGGTTCTCCAGTGCTCAGCTTTAGCAACTTTGGGGTCCTTTTACCTTGATTTTGTCAGTCATCTTTTACTGATTCTGGCTTAAGGAGCTTTTATGCAGTTGGAAGAGCAGTTTCGGCTTGGGGTGAGATTAATCTTTGGTCTGAACTATTTTCAAAGGCTTCACTTAGTGAATACTGTATCTCCAGTCTGGAATTGCTTTGTACAAATCTTGCAGGATATTTTTATTAACCCTTTTTGCAATTTTCACTCTTACCTCAGAATTGCCATTTAATGGGGATAGAGTGCAGATGATGTATGGTGTTGAATTTCCAAATCTTTTATGAAATAGCTGGCATCAGAAATCTGGAGCATGGCAGCACCTGGGGGATTTTGGCTGTTGGCTATAAGACAGCTGGTGAGCCAGGTTGAACTCTCACGGTTGTTGGCTCTGTGGCATCGTTGAAATCTGGTGCAGTTAGCAGCAAGGTGGCTGGTGAGCCTGGATAGGACTTTGATAGCTTGTAGCAAAACAGCAACATGGTGGAAAGTATGTGCAGTGTGAGGGAGAGATTGAGCCCTCATGAGGAGAGCCCTCATGAGGAAAGCCCAGCGCAGAGCACCTGCTGGCCCATTGCTAAAAAAGGACCACAATGCTGAACTTTTTAACTTTATTTCTTTACTTTTTTACTTTGTACTTAAGATGACACTGAATGGCGATGATGTGAACTTTTCACTGGGCTCATGTAACTTTGTACTTGAGCACACATGACAATAAAACCTAATTCTAATCCTTAATTTGTGAGTTGAGAACAGTTGTTACTTGAAGCGATTAAAATGTTCTTTCAAGCATTCTATCATTTCATTGGTAGCTGTCGACGTAAACTGGTCTCTTCCTGGTTCAAGGTAGTTAATGATGGCAAGATAATCAGTTATCTCAAGAAGTAGAAGATCTATTCCATCTTCAACCATGATCTGTCTGGGATATCATGATGTGAAGGTGCCAGTGTTCGACTAGGGTGGTCAAAATCAAAAGTCATATGACACCAGATTATAGTCCAACAGATTAATTTAAAATCACAAGATTTCAGAGTGTTCCTCCTTCATTGGGTGAAGTGGAGAATGTAGCATAGGCATAGCATGTATAGGTGGAGAGATAATGGCAAGATAATTTCGGGTAATTAAGAGTGTTCAAATAGTGTGAGTAGAGTCTTGACAGGCTGAATGACAAGTCTTTGCAGGTAATCAAGAGATTTCATGTGTCATAAACAGCTTCTTTAGTTGCTCAGTTTGGTATTTATCACAAACACTGCATTCTGATGTGTTCCTTAATTTCTTAGACATCCTCAGACTAGATTCAGTCCCAAGATTGCTTGCATGGATGCATTCATCGTCTCTTTTCTTATCTCCTTAGGGATAATGACTACACTTGCTTTGTACAGATGGTAACTTAGCGAACCATTCCATTGTTGTCTGCCCAATACCCTCTTTCCTTTCATCACTGCTCCCAACGGCACTTGGAAATTCATAATGATTAGTTTTGTTCATCAAATTATAACTTGCCAGTCTAATTTGTATTCTTTCCTTCTCCTTAGATACCTTTCATACATACTAAGCGGCAAAAGGAGCTCGATTAATGGCTGCTCAAGGTCAGTTCAACTTGTATATTTATAAGGAGAGGGGCTGAAATATGTTTACGGGGGGTGGGGGGTGTTAGGAGAGAAAAGTCATTAGTTAAAAAACACAAAGGACTGGATGTTATATGCCACCACAAGTATGTTTTTGGTAAAATGCAAATAACTCATGATACGTCAGTAGAGTTTGTTAAAATTTCAATCAACTCTAATGCCACCCTACCTGGAGGGTTCTTGTGGCACAGTGCTAGTGTCCCTACCTGTGAGCCAGGAGATGTAAGTTCAATCCCACCTGCTCTGGGAGTGGTATGTAGTAGCATGGGCAAGTAGTTAGAATAGGCAAGTGGATGGGAGTAGGCACGCAATGTTTTAAAAAATATTTCAGAAGTGCAGGAAGCAAGTGGGTTCTGACTTGTGGGGTGTCCTTTTTTTGCATTGGGACATCTCACAGAAAATAGTAGCATTCTTCATTCTGCCCTGCATGGACATTAAAACCCACCCTTCACCCCCTCACCCCTCCAAGATCGCCAAATGTTCCCTGCACAAAAGAGAAAATGCTGGAAAATCTCAGCAGGTCTGGCAGCATCTGTAAGGAGAGAAAAGAGCTGACGTTTTGAGTCTAACTGACCCTTTGTCAAAGCTGCCAGACCTGCTGAGATTTTCCAGCATTTTCTCTTTTGGTTTCAGATTCCAGCATCTGCAGTAATTTCCTTTTGTTCCCTGCATTATGCCTCTTACTCACCTGGTCCGGAGATCCATTGGGCCTTCATTCTTGGGTTGGGTTTGTTAATATTATAGTCTTTTTGTTCATAAGGTACATCATAATTTGAGTAGTGTGATAGTGATGTAATAGTACAGTCAGTAACAGTGATTCAGGTTAAAAATGGAATTGAAAATAATGGTAGCTATAACTAGACATTTAAGCCCATTAGCTGGGCAAGGAAGCCGCTTTAAGCTTTCTAACATGTGAAGATAATGGGAAGAAGATCAATTCCTGTCAGAGATCTGTCCAGGTTAGCTTCCAAAATAATTTCCTTGTGTAACCAGGAGGCATAAGTTTCTCTTCCAACTAAGATGAAGAAAGATTGACCCTTTCCTGCTCATGCAAGCTAGAAGTATTCTGTCATATTTGAAATGATACATTTACCATCTGTGTGATAATAAGTTATTTTACACTTTTAATTTAGAAGCATCATAGTAAACTCTTTTATGAGAAAAGATCTAAAATTAGATTCATTTTCAGTAACTATAGTTTTGAAAATTTCTTGCACTTTTTCCCCCCTCCAGGTCCTTATTCTTACCCTGCATATGGACCCACAGCACCTCCATATCTTCCAGTCCATCGTCCACATGACCCATACCCACCACCTCTGAATCAGTATGGTGTTCCTCCAGCTGGCTCTGTTGGTAACAACTTTTCCAGAACTTGTCTTACTGAAATTAAGTAATTTTCAACCAAGCCATTACTCATTTGATTGTACAGTCTAATTTTGATAAATGTTTTAATAATCTCAAAATCACAAAGCTGTTACAATCCCTGTAGAGATTGATAACCATTAGAAATATATTTGAATTCCCATTGACCAAGCTCAAGGAATTCAAGGGATGATTTCAAACTTTACAACTTTTACTGTAATAACACCATCCCCCCCCAAGCATTACATAGTTTGGTTTGATTTTATTATTGTCACATGTACCGAAATACAGTGAAAATTATTGTTTTGCCTGCTATCCAGAAAAATCATATCTACATGAACACATTAGGGTAATAGAAGAGAATGCAGAATATAGCCTTACTTCAGTTGTTGGTAAAGTATTGGAAAAGGTTATAAGAGATAGGATTTATAATCGTCTAGAAAAGAATAATTTGATTAGGGATAGTCAACAAGGTTTGTGAAGGGTAGGTTGTGCCTCACAAACCTTATTGAGTTCTTTGAGAAGGTGACCAAACAGGTAGATGAGAGTAAACTGGTTGATGTGGTGTATATGGATTTCAGCAAGGTGTTCGATAAGGTTCCCCACAGTAGGCTATTGTACAAAATGCAGAAGAATGGGATTGTGGGAGATATAGCAGTTTGGATCAGTAATTGGCTTGCTGAAAGAAGACAGAGGGTGGTGGTTGATGGGAAATGTTCATCCTGGAGTCCAGTTACCAGCGGTGTACTGCAAGTGGCGGTGTTGGGTCCACTGCTGTTTGCCATTTTTATAAACTACCTGGATGAGGGCGTAGAAGGGTGGGTTAGTAAATTCGCAGACGACACTAAGGTCAGTGGAGTTGTGGATAGTGAGGAAGGATGTAGTAGGTTACAGAGAGACAGAGCTGGGCTGAGAGGTGGCAAATGGAGTTTAATGTGGACAAGTGTGAGGTGATTCACTTTGGTCGGAGTAACCAGAATGCAAAGTACTGGGTTAATGGTAATATTCTTGGTAGTGTAGATGAGCAGAGAGATCTCGGTGTCCAGGTACACAGATCCTTGAAAGTTGCCACCCAGGTTGACAGAGTTGTTAAGAAGGCATACAGTGTTTTAGCTTTTATTAATAGAGGGATTGAATTCCGGAACCATGAGGTTATGCTGCAGCTGTACAAAACTCTGGTGCGGCCACACTTGGAGTATTGTGTACAGTTCTGGCCACTGCATTATAAGAAGGATGTGGAAGCTTTGGAAAGGGTGCAGAGGAGATTTACTAGGATGTTGCCTGGTATGGAGGGAAGGTCTTACGAGGAAAGGCTGAGGGACTCGAGGCTATTTTCGTTAGAAAGAAGAAGGTTGAGAGGTGACTTAATAGAGACGTATAAGATAATTAGAGGGTTAGATAGGGTGGACAGGGAGAGCCTTTTTCCAAATATGGTTACAGCGAGCACAAGGGGCATAGCTTTAAATTGAGGGGTAGATATAGGACATATGTCAGAGGTAGTTTCTTTACTCAGCGTAGTAAGGGTATGGAATGCTTTGCCTGCAACGGTAGTAGATTCGCCAACTTTAAGTACATTTAAGTTGTCATTGGACAAGCATATGGACATACATGGAATAGTATAGGTTAGATGGGCTTCAGATTGGTATGACAGGTTGGCGCAACATCGAGGGCCGAAGGGCCTGTACTGCGCTGTAATGTTCTATGTTCTATATAGCATTACAACTACAGAGAAAGGTGCAGGGAAAGATCGAATGTAATGTGTGGGAGGTTCATTCAAAAGTCTAAAAACAACGGGGAAGAAGCTGTTCTTAATCTGTTGGTACGTGTTTCCAAACCTTTGTATTTTCGGCCCGATGAAAGAAGGTGGAAGAGAGTGTAATCAAGGTAGGAAGGGTCTTTGATTACGATGACTGCTTTCCCAAGGCAGTAGGAAGTATCGACTGAATCAATGGAAGGAAGGCAGGTTTTCATAATGGACTGGGCTGTGTTCACAACTCTGTAATTCCTTGCGGTCTTGGGCAGTATAGTTACCATACCAAGCTGTCAGGCATTCAGATAGGATGCTTTTGATGATACATCTGTAAAAAAATAGTAAAAGTTATTGTGGACATGTTGAATTTCCTTAGCCTTCTGAGAAAGTAGAGGCTTTCTTGACTGTAGCATCAATGTAAATGTTGGTGATATTAGAACATACAGCATAGAACTTGAAGCTCTCGATCACCTCCACATTAGCACCATTGATAAAGTCAGGGGTATGTCCTCCACTCTGTTTCCTGAAATGGATGACCAGCTCCTTTGATTTGCTGACATTGAGGGAGAGCTTGTTGTCTTTACACCATGCCACTATGTCGATCTCCTTCCTGTACTCTGTCTTTTCATTGTTTGAGATCCGACCCACTACAGTGGTGTCGTCAGCAAATTTGGAAATGAATATAACTAATACTCTAACTACAGAAAAGTAACCCTTATTATGGCTTAAATGACTAATACCTCACACTGCTTACAGACAGTGCTGAAGAGTTTTTTAAATCTTTACTGGATATAATCCAAATCTGTTACCAGTGGTTTAATTGCTCCCTATTTTGGTGAGTTGTATGTCCAGCGACTGTCATTATTAATTTCCCTTTAATAACTTGAGAATTCACAAACCAATTTACAACAGCGTTGTTCTGAAGAAGGGTCACTGAACCAGAAATGTAAAGTCTGATTTCTCTCCACAGATACTGTCAGACCTGCTGAGATTATCCAGCAATTTCTGTTTTTACTGCAACAGCACAGCTCACTGTTGATTCCTGCTGCAGTCTTGCTATAGTGGATCTTCCAGAGACTTTCAATCCCTGTACATTCCTTCTCTTCTTCCAAAGGAATAGCATTTCACTAGTCCAGTGACTTGCAAAAGATACATTTTGTCCTCCTGCTACTTGCAGGAGCTTCTGCTCCCTTTTTGTCTATTCCAAGTCTCTCCTATAATACATCACCATGACAAAACATCTGCCTCTTTCTTTCTGTTTAAATGTTACACAGCCTATGCATTTCAATATACTTAACCTGGGTATCAATCTACATGGTAAACAAGCCACATAGTTATGTCATTGGGAAAAAATTGGAACAGATCGAATGATATCTTCACTGTCTCATAATTCAAGGTGAAGTGAGGTAGCTTATAACATAACTCTCTTTCAACAATTTGCATTTGTAAAACCTTCCTCTAAAATGAGAAAAAGACTTGCTGTTGTAATTTTCCTAAAAAAGTATTGAAATATAATGTTATGCATACCTTATCAACACTAGGTACATGGAATGTTTCCTTCTGTCTCATATAAAGCTGCCAGAAGGCGACAAAATAAGGCTCAACTGTTATCCCCAAACTCATAGGTCTGTTAGGGTTACAAGGTCAGTTTATATCAGTTTGTGTGTCCCAATTATCAACCTAAAAATTCATTTTATTCCTGCTGGTTTTACTTCTCATCCTTCATCATAGCAAATCTCATCCATTCTAATTCAAATATATTTTTAAGTTTTTCATGTTGTTAAGAACAACATTGCTGAATAATGTACTGTAGAACTTTTAAATTGGGAGAGGACTAAGTTCATTGTTATGAGAAGGGACCTCTGTGGGGTAAAGCAGAACTGAAGACTGATGGCAACCATGAGATGGGTGATCTTTATGGAAGAGATGTTTCAAAGAGAGGCTGGCTATATTCCCAAAAGATGCAAATGCAAGGAAGCTATAACTTTAGTGACATGGGAGCTAGAGATGAAGCAAAAGAGTTGGATGAATGATGCAAGTCAGGTGAATTATTGAATTGGCAACTAGGTTAAATGCAATAGGTTGAGAGGGGAATTAAAGCAGAAAATAAGATTGGAAACTTGAGAGTTGAAAATAGAATAGCATTTAAATTAAGATAACCAAAAGTCTTCTATTACCATGAAAATTGTAAGCTGGTAGTAAGAAATGAGGTGAGTCTTATCAGGAACTATGAGTGCAATATAGACTTGGAGGTGTAGGATAAGACTCGAATAATGAGTTCATTAAAGGCAAATAAATCTGCCATGTGGAGGTCATGAATTGTGCAGAAAATGAAAACCAGGAAGTACCTAAAAGGCTGGCTGTGCTTAGATTGGATAAACCACCCATCCAAATGTATTTCACACCAGCTTGCTAAAGAAAATGAGAATGGAAAAAGTGAAGGGTTTGTAATCTTACACTTCCCAGAGAAAGGCAAAGTGTCAAAGGATTAGTGAAAAGCAAATGTGACATCCTTATTTAGGGAAGTTTTGAAGGTCATGCATGCAACTGCAGGCCAGTGACACCAGGTAAATGCAAAGTGCTGTGGTTGCTGGGGAACTGAAATAATAGTAGAAAATGTTTAGAGAAACCCGGCAATTGTGTTTCATTCTCTACAGATGCTTCCAGAGTTAACACTTCGAGTTGTTCTGAAGAAAATTCAGTTCAGGCTGATAAGTTAACTCTGCAGATTCCAAGCGGAAGGGAAGGTGGTGGTGTAGTAGTACTGTCACTGGATTATTAATCCAGAGATCCAGCAAATACTTTAAGGGCATAACTGTGAATCCTGCAATGGAGGGTGGTGAAACCTGTGTACATTTAGTGAAAAGAAATTTGGAATTAAAGTGTACTTCCATGGAAACGATTGTTGGTTGATGTAAAAAAACCATCTGGTTCCTTGGTGTCCTTCAGAGATAGGAAAAAGTTGCTATCCTGCTCTGGCCGACATGTGACTCCAGATCCATAGCAATGATTTTTAAATGCCCTCTGAAGTGCCTTAGAAGCCACTCAGTTGTTTCTAATCAAGACAAAGTCCGATAAGCCTGACAGACTGACCAACATCAACCAAGGCACCAGGAATGACTATGGCACAGAGCCTAGTGATATTATCGCTGGAATATTAATCCAGAAACTCAGCTAATGTTCAGGAGAGTTGAATTCAAATCATGGCAGATGCTGGAATTTGAATTCAATAAAGAATCTTGAATTATAGGTCTAATGATAATCATTAACCATTGTTATTTGTTAGAAAACCTATCTGGTTTACAAATGTCTTTATGGAAGGATATTGTCATCCTTACCTGTTCTAACCTATATCTGTGATGCCAGCCCCACAGCAATGTGGTTGGCTTTAACTGCCCTCTTGGCAATTAGCGATGGGCAATAAATACTGGCTTAACCAGCCACACCTTTTAGATACTCCTTTGTAGAAGATGGTTGTTGCCCTGCACTCAGGTGGTGTGAATGTTACTTGCCACTTATCACCCCAAGATTGAATATTGTTCAGTGGTGTTACCAAAGATCAGTGCAAAATGGTTAAGACTAAAATTGGGCCCTTGAAAACAGAAATAGGGGAATATATTACGGGGAACTAAGAAATGGCAGAAGAGTTGAATTGCTACTTCAGATCTGTGTTCACTGGGGAAGACACGAGCAATCTCCCTGAGGTAACAGTGGCTGAAGGACCTGAACTGAAGGGAATTCATTTTGGCAGGAATTGGTGTTGAAGAGACTGTTTGTTTAGGTCTGAAGGTTGATAAGTCCCCGGGGCCTGATGGTCTACATCCCAGGGTACTGAAAGAGGTGGTTCTAGAAATCGTGGATGCGTTGGTGATTATTTTCTAGAGTTCGATAGATTTAGGATCAGTTCCTGCGGATTGGAGGGTGGAAAAACAAAGGAAACAAACAAATAAACGGCTCCCTTTCAGAATGGTAGGCAGTGACCAATGGGGTACCGCAGGGATCAGTTCTGGGACCTCAGCTTTTTACAATATATATTAATGACATAGAAGATGGTATTAATAGTAACATTAGCAAATTTGCTGATGATACAAAGCTGGGTGGCAGAGGGAAATTTGAGGAAGATGTTAGGAGATTACAGGGGGACCTGGACAGGTTAGGTGAATGGACAGATGCAGTTTAATGTGGATAAATGTATGGTTATCCACTTTGGTGACAAGAACAGGAAGGCAGATTACGACCTAAATGGAGTCAAGTTAGGTAAAGGGGCAGTGCAAAGAGAGCTGGGTGTTCTCGTACACCAGTCAATGAAGGCAAGCATGCAGGTACAGCAGGTAGTGAAGAAAGCTAATCGCATGCTGGCCTTTATAACAAGACGGATTGAGTATAGAAGCAAAGAGGTTCTTCTACAGGTGTACAGGGCCCTGGTGAGACCGCACCTGGAATATTGTGTGCAGTTCTGGTCTCCAAATCTGAGGAAAGACATTCTGGCTATTGAGGGACTGCAGCGTCGGTTCACAAGGTTAATTCCTGGAATGGCGGGACTATCTTATGTTGAAAGATTGTTGCGACTGGGCTTGTATACCCTTGAGTTTAGAAGACTGAGAGGGGATCTGATTGAGATGTATAAGATTATTAAAGGATTGGACACGCTGGAGGCAGGAAACATGTTTCTGCTGATGAGTGAGTCCTGAACCAGAGGACACAGCTTAAAAATAAGGGGTAGGCCATTTAGGACAGAGATGAGGAGAAACTTCTTCACCCAGAGAGTGGTGGGTGTATGGAATAGTCTGCCCCAGAAGCCAGGGTAGGCCCAGTCTCTGGATTCATTTAAGAAAGAGTTGGATAGAGCTCTCAAGGATAGTGGAATCAAGAGTTATGGAGATAAGGCAGGAACAGGATACTGATTAAGGTTGATCAGCCATAATCAAAATGAATGGTGGTGCAGGCTCAAAGGGCAGAATGGCCTACTCCTGCCCCTATTGTCTATTGTAATTTTTTTTTGTGAAACAGACTAGTGTTTTGTATCTTATGTACAATGAAAACATTTTTAAAAAGTCCAAAATTTTGTTGCATATGCAATGCACTGTGCTCTTTATTTTTGAAGATAGCTCCAAGATTTAGTTTATTTTGGTGTTTGTTTCTGTCCTATGCTACCTCCTAACTGCGGTAGTGCTTAATTTTTCCCCCAGCACCCATGTTGTGTGTGTGCGCGCAGGTGTGAGACAGTGAAAGACACAAGATGTATGATTCTTTATTCAGTTTCCACCGCCAGGAAGATGATGTCAGGGCAGGGCAGGTCATGGGCTAGGTGTGAGGGAAGGGGATAGGGTGGTCTCCCCGTGGGCAGGCCTGACACGTCGCGTCTTGAGCGCCTTCTGGCCGGCTGGACGCTCACCCCCCTCCCTGCCAGAGGCTGGAGCATTGGAAGCCTTCGGTGCTGGGGCCTGTGGTGTTGAGTTCGGGGGAAGGGGAGTGGATGTAGTGGCACCACCATCAGCCATTGGCATGGGCTGGGCAGCCTCCTCGGTGGGGCAGTTTTTCTAATGTGCCCCACCTCATGGCACAGGTGGCACCTCACCATCCACAAGGCATGGTAGGCCACACCCTCATGGAGGAGGGTGAAGGAGCCCTCTGTGACCTCCTCCCAGGCCAGACAAATGAACACCTGGCATTGGAAGGCAGGGTCCTTAAGACCGAGCAGGAGCGGTTGGACACCCGACCAGATCTCCCCCAAGGTGGTGAGGTGGGGAAGAAGGAGCTCACTTGAAATGAAGGGTGGGACGTTGGGGATCACGACCCTCTGGGTCGTAACCTCCAGAGGGTCGACGGGCAAATGTGTCCCGCCCAGTGAGCCCCCACTCCACGGCCAGGTGGACCGCCTGCTTGGTATTAAGGAAAAAGACAGCCTTCCCGTACATCGGGGCCGCAGCGACAATGGCCAGTGGGATGACCACACTAGCCATGGCCTTGCTGCAGGCCTCGATGGACATATTGGGGTGGGGATAGGCCTTGACCCCCAGGTACTGGATTAGTGGTGCTGGAAGAGCACAGCAGTTCAGGCAGCATCCAACGAGCAGCGAAATCGACGTTTCGGGCAAAAGCCCTTCATCAGGAATATAGTATTCCTGATGAAGGGCTTTTGCCCGAAACGTCGATTTCGCTGCTCGTTGGATGCTGCCTGAACTGCTGTGTTCTTCCAGCACCACTAATCCAGTATTTGGTTTTCAGCATCTGTAGTCATTGTTTTTAACCTCGTTGATCTTGACCCCCAGGTGTTTAGTTAAGTGCCTGAAGGGGGTAGTAGTTGCAGCCGGGGTCAGAGTAGCCGAGCCTAAGGCAGCGCTACCCTGGCGTAGGTGCAGCTGGGTCCCGCGACCTTTGGGCTCGCTGCTATATGTTAGTAGGCCTCAGGCAGCAGCAGTGGAGGTGGGCCTACGGCAGCAGCGGTGGAGGAAGCAGGCCTCGGGCAAGTCCCAGGTAGGCCCTCAGTCACAGCAGTGGGGGCATACCCAAGGCAAATCCCAGGCAGCAGTAGTGGTGGAAGTTATGGGGAGGGGCCCAAGGCAAGTCCCAGGCAGCAGTGGTGGAGATAGGCCCCCGGTCGCAGCGGTGGGGGTGGGGGGGCGGGGAGGGCCCCAAAGGCAAGTCCCAGGCAGCAGCAGTGGTGGAGGTCCTGGGAGGGGCTCCAAGGCAAGTCCCAGGCAGCAGCAGTGAGGCAGGCCCCAAGCAGCAACAGCTGAGGCAGGTCCGGGCAGGGTCCCAGAGACCAGCAGTGGGAATGGGCCCCAGGTCAGCAGCAACACTCCCTCGACCTGGGTGAGGCCCAGGCTGCAGCTCCAAAAGTAGGCCCCAGACTCAAAAGCTCTCACCTCCTTCTGCTTCTGCCTCCTCCACTTCTTCCTCTCTCGATGTGGGGCAGCTAGTCCAGGGACAGTCCCCTTCAAGGAGGAGAGTCCTTGCATGTGCACACTCACACTGATCCAGTTCTCAAAAGGGAAAAACACCCGAGTGCCCTTCACATCAAAAGACAATGGTGCATGATCAAACAGTAATGGGGAGGGCAGGGATTAAATCAAAGTGATCTCCATTTAATCCCTGAGCCACTAAATTGTGGTAGGCTGAGGGATAAAGAGTATCAATTGGCCCAGTGAGGAGCCTAATTGACACTCAGTGGCCAGGAATCCCACATCACCATATTTTGTCCTATGGACTTAATTGGGGAGAGGAGGGTGGGGGGAAAGCTCTCTCACTACCAAATAAACTGGTGCAGGGCCTCTCCTACAATTCTGTATGTCAGATGCCCAGGATTTCTGCTGGGATAGGAATTTCATGACATAATTAGGGTTCTCATGATATTCTAGAAACCTGGGTGGTGAGGGATTGAAATGAAGCCAACTGAGACATTTTAAAGATATCTATTTATACAAATACATGTGATAAACATGAACTTTGAACGTTTTTAAAAAAAAAGCAGTTTGTTCCTAGTATAGGGGGAATAAGAAAATTCCCAGTTAAAGACAACCATCTGGATACAATTAAACAAAATGAATATGCTCATAACATTCTATTCCCTGGAATTTAAAATTCCAAAGTGTAATATCTGTGTTCATATGTTGTTAAACTTCTCAAGATGCGACAAACAGAATTCATAATTATTGTGAACATTTACAGTGGACTGCCGGAAGAATGGTTGGAAAACTTCTCCACTTGCTGAATGTACAGGTCGTGTGTGTTCAGGTTCAAAAAACTATTTATCTCAATGTCAGGAGTTTCTGTTGTTGATTTTATCATCAGCAATCTTAGCCTTCTTGATTCTTTACATAAGATTCTGAACAAACTGGATGCTGTACTGGTGACAAACTGCAACTCTTAACATGAAAAACATCTGAAGAACACTCCTGCAGGTAGTTCTTGGTACCTTCATGTTCACTCTTTTTTTTTGGCTTTATGGTTAAATCACCCACTTATTAATCGTTAACTACCGTACAATTCCTAGCTAGCTTATCATAGAATCAGACAGTACAGGAGAGGCCCTTCAGCCCATCGAGTCTGCACCAACAAAAACTTCGCTCAATGTAGTTCCACTTCCAGAATTTGGTCCATGAATGTTATGACCCTTCAATTGGTTTTGAGGTTTCCCAGGCAGTACATTCCAGATTCCCATCACTCTCTTGGTGTTTTTTTTTTCTCCCTCAAATCTCTTCTAAACCTCTGTCTTTCACTTTAAAATGAATGGCAGAACACTAGGAATGTTTGCCCTTTTGTTGTTTACCCTTCAATGAGGCGGAACAGCTGCTTTCTATTCACCCTGTCCATGCCCCTCATAATCAGGTCTCCCCCTCAACCTTCTCTTCTCCAAAGAAAACAGCCCAAGCTCCTGCAGCTTCCCTTCATCGTTGAAATGTTCCATCCCATGCAGCATCCTGGTGAATCTCCTCTGCACTCCGACCGGTGCAATCCCATCCTTCCTATAGTGTGGGGACCAGACCTGCACACAGTATTCCAGCTGTGCCCTAATCAAAGTCTTGTATAGCTCCTCCCTGTTTTTATAATCTCTGCATGACTGATAAAGGCATGTGTCCTGTATGCCTTCCTAATTCTGCTATTAACTTGCCCTATCTCCTTTAGGGATCTGTGGAAAAGCTTCCCCAGATCCCTGTGTTCCTTTGATCTTCCTAGTTCTGCCATTCATTGTTTACTCATTCGCCTTGTTACTTCTTCCAAAGTGCTTCACCTGATGTTCTTTAGGGTTAAATTCCATCTGCCACTGATATGCCCATTTGACCAATCCATTTCTATTCTCCTGTAATCTAAGATTTTCTTCCTCACTGCCAATCACCCGGCCAATTTTTGTGTCATCGCTCCCATCAGGATGCCTAATGAAACATGAGTAATGGTATGGTTTATATGCTGTGTGCTAATAGTCTCCACATTGGTTCAATCAGCTAATTTGTTGCACTAATAAACTTGGATCATACATATTACTTCCTGGAGTTTGCTTGTCACTTGCTAAAGAACATGCAAATGCACATTCAGTTGAAGAGGGGGGAACAGAAATAAAAAAAAATTCAGGTGTTTTCACTGTAAAAAAGTAAGTTGCTTGATTATAGAAAGGATATTATCAAAGCAGAGAGGGTTCAGAAGAGATCTAGCAGGATATTGCTGAGTATGGAAGATTGGAGTTATAGAGAAAGGCTGGGAATTTTTCCACTGGAGTGTAAGCGTTTGCAAGGCGAACTGATAGAAGGTTATAAAATAATGAGCGGTATAGATAGAATTAATGGTAGTTGTCTTTTCCCTAAAGTGGGGGATTACAAGACCAGGGATATATTTTTTAGGTGAGAGGAGAGAGATTTAAAAATGAGTTGAGGGGCAAACTTTTGACACTGAGGGTTATTCACGTGTGGAATGAACTTCTGGAGGAAGCGGGTACAATTCCGACATTTGGATAAGTATGTGGATAGGGAAGGTTTGGAGGGATATGGGCAAGTTGGACTAGATTAGTTTGGGATGATGTTTGGCATGGGTTGGTTAGACTGAAGGGTCTGTTTCTGTGTATTACTGTATGATACATGAAGTTGCAGTGTTGGTGGTAGAAGAAAACTCTGGGAAAATGGATGTGGGAAAACAAGATAAGAGCTTATGAAAGTGGTAAAGGAGATCAGCGAGGAAGCTAAAGAGCTGCAAAAGAATGTACAGCCTAGTCAGGGGTTGGTTGATAAGACAGTACTAGATCCCTTTCAATAATTTATGTGTGGGTAAGGTTTACTCATATGTACCAGGAGTTCATAGAGTCCTACAGCACAGAGACAGGCCATTTGGCCCAAACTGGTCCATACTGACCAAAATGTCCATTCACGCTAACCCCACTTCCTTGTACTTCACCCATATCCTTCTATCCAGGAAAGGTAAAATTTTTAATTTCTTTAAGAGATAGAGGAGCAAGTCAATCTTTGTTGAGAAATGAGGAGGTATGTACTGTGGAAGGAATATTGCCAGAAAGGATGGTAATATGTGGCATTCATAGTGAGAAGAGCAGCATTCCATCATATAAGGTGAGGTTGGAGAGTTAGTGAAAAGTGGTATTAGGAATAATGGAGAAATTCTCCATTCCAGGAATATAGTTTATATTCGGGAATGATATAACTGGATTGCAGGTTGGAGTGATTCCTAGTGTGGATGAAAAGCCAGTGGAAAATTAGACAACTGAGATGTTACAGGAAGTATATCCTGGGATTTTTCCTGACTCTAAGATAGCAGGTCACAAAACCACAGGTTGAAGCAGAAAGAGAATAAAGATAAGGAAGTTGTAGTTCAATGATCAGAAACTATGTTTGACCAAATGGTTGGAAAAGGAAAACAAGAACAGGTAGAGGCGAATATGGATATTTTTAGTTCAGAGAGGCTAGTTGAATTACAACAAAAAGATGAAAAAATAATCCAGTTGTATCAAAAATCATACACTGAAGAAGATTCATTTCAGAATGTAACTATTTTAAAAATGTCTTGATGAAGAAATGGAGACTGTTTCATATTCAGACGATGACAAATGGGCAGAAGTTCATCAAGTTATATTACCAGTGAGTTATAGAAAGGAGCTGTTGCAAGTGGTATCTGAGTTAGTAGGAGGTCATTTGAGAGTAAGGAAAACTCGAGCCAAAATGCAAAAACATTTTTATTTGCCTGGAAAGCATAGAGATTTGTTTGAATTTTGCTGGATATGCCACGTAATAGGAAAAACGCAGGCAGTGATAAAACCAGAACTGTTAATACCCATTCCAGCATTTGAGGAATCTTTTACAAGAGTTAATGACAACTTCCTATATCAGACAGAGGGAATCAATATTTGTGGACCATAATGAGTTTTCTGGTGGCAATTCCATTATGCAATATAATGTCTAAAAGGACTATCGAAGAGTTACTCAAATTGTTTACTAGTTATGGACTCTCACAGAGAGAGGGTCAAATTTTATGCCAAATTTATTCAAGGAGGTTATGGATAGCTTGAGAATAAAACAATTTAAATCAACCATGTCCCATTCAGAATCACAAGGAGCATTAAAATGGTAGCGTCAAACATTAAAGACCAAGTTTAGGCCTTACTGTCATGACCATCTGGAGGATTGGGATAAAGGAGGATTTGTACTTCTTGTAATTTGGGATGTATCTAATGAATCAACTAAATTCAGTCCATTTCAATTAGTTTTCGGACATAAGGTGAGAGGCCCACTGAAATTAAAGAGAAATTGGTAAGTAAGAGTTCAGAGACTTCATTTTTGGATTATGTGTCAAATATTAAGGAAAGATTAAATAGAGTGGGCGAGTTAGTTAGACAGCATTTGAAAAGAGCACGCATGTGATGGAACAGGAAACATATAAGAAATCAAAAATTCATAGTCTTGTTTGAGGAGATGAAGTGTTTGTATTACTACCTGTGGTAGGTCACACTTTAAAAGCAAGGTTTAGTGGGCATTATGAAATCAAAAGGAAATTGAGGTGAATTATTTGCTAAGCTTACCAGACAGAAGGAAAATTCACAAAGTGTGGGCTGTGAATATGCTCAAAAGGTATTTTGATGGGGAAGGAAAGCAGAAGGAGAAAGTGGTACTGGTTATAATTTGGAGTAATGAACCAAATGCAGATAAATTTGAATTTGATATTCCTCAAATTAATTTGAATAATGAGGAAGTTCTCAAAAATTCATAGGAAAATTGAAATGACCAAAAAGAGTTATTACAATCACATTGAGAGATATGTGGGAGTAAGCTGGGAAGTACTAAACATGATTACGCATGATGTAGATTTAGGAAATGTTGTTCTAATTAAGCAACATCCTTATAGATTTAACCCTCTAAAATTGGCACAGGTTCAAAAAGAGTTTGAAAGCATGATCAAAGATGATATAATTGAAATGACTTGCAATGGATGGAGCTCACCCATTGTGATGGTGTCAAAACCAGATGGAATCCAATGTTTACAGATTGATTTCCACAGAGTTGATGCAGTTACAAAATCTGATTCATGTGCTGGGAAGATGATATTGAGAAGGTAGGACAAGCAACTTACATTTTGAAGCTGGACTTTACTCAAAGGATACTGGCAGGTACCTTTATCCCAATGAAGGAAATTCTGGATTTCATGACCACCAGTTGGCTTTACCAATTAAAGGTTATGCCATTTGGTATGAAAAATGCACCAGCCACATTTCAAAGAGTAACTGAAAATCATGTTAGGATTACTCATTTGTGTGGTGTACATAGACAATTTGGTGATTTTTATTCACATGTGCCAGGGACATTTGGAGCATCTATCAGAATTGTTTGATTGACTTCAGAAGGTGAACTTAGTGAGCTGGCTAAGAATGAGTTCACAAAAGCTCAAGTCACGTTCCTACGCCATATCATTGGACATGGCCCCACAGGATGTGAAAACAAAGATTATTGGGGAGTTTCCCATACCATCAATGAAGAGAGAAGTACGACAAATCCTGGGATTGAGTGGTTTTTATTGAAAATTCATACCAAGTTTTAGCAGTGTTGTTGTTCCACTGACCGACCGACTTGTTGAAGTAGTACAGAAATTTTCAGTGGACGGCCAACAAGACATTTGACCGCTTGAAAGCTTTGTTAACCAATGCTCCAGTATTAGCTACACTGAATTACGCAAAGCCATTCAAGGTGGTTATCGATGCAAGTGAAGTGGATGTCGGTACTGTACTGTTACAGATGACAACAAGAAGATAGAAAGGTCTATTGGGTACTTTTCCAGAAAGTTGAATGTTCATCAACAGAAACATTCCACTGCAAAATGTTCATATTACAGAGGAGGAAGTACTGGATGTCTTGAAATGCATAAAGGTGGATAAATCCCCAGGACCTGATCAGGTGTATCCTAGAACTCTGTGGGAAGCTAGAGAAGTGATTGCTGTGCCTCTTGCTGAGATATTTGTATCATTGATTGTCACAGGTGAGGTGCTGGAAGACTGGAGGTTGGCTAACGTGGTGCCACTGTTTAAGAAGGGTCGTAAGGACAAGCCAGGGAACTATAGACCGGTGAGCCTGACCTCGGTGGCAGGCAAATTGTTGGAGGGAATCCTGAGGGACAGAATAAACATGCATTTGGAAAGGGAAGGACTGATTAGGGATAGTCAACAAGGCTTTGTGCGTGGGAAATCATGTTTCACAAACTTGATTGAGTTTTTTGAAGAAGTAACAAAGAGGATTGATGAGGCCAGAGAGGTAGATATGATCTATATGGACTTCAGTATGGCGTTCGACAAGGTTCCCCATGAGAGACTGGTTCGCAAGGTTAGATCTCACGGAATATAAGGAGAAGTAGCCATTTGGATACAGAACTGGCTCAAAGGTAGAAGAAAGGGGGTGGTGGTAGAAGGTTGTTTTTCAGACTGGAGGCCTGTGACCAGTGGAGCGCCATAAGGATTGGTGCTGGGTCCTATACATTTTGTCATTTGAATGTGAGCATAAGAGGTACAATTAGTAAGTTTGCAGATGACACCGAAATTGGAGGTGTAGTGGACAGTGAAGAAGGTTACCTCGGATTACAACAGGATCTTGACCAGATGGGCCAGTGGGCTGAGAAGTGGAGTTTAATTCAGATAAGTGCAAGGTGCTGCATTTTGGGAAAGCAAATCTTAGCAAGACTTATACACTTAATGGTAAGGTCCTAGGGATTGTTGCTGAACAAAGAGACCTTGGAGTGCAGGTTCATAGCTTCTTGAAAGTAGAGTCACAGGTAGGTAGGATAGTGAAGAAGGCATATGGTATGCTTTCCTTTATTGGTCAGAGTACTGAGTACAGGAGTTGGGAAGTACAGTTGTGGCTGTACAGGACATTGGTTAGGCCACTGTTGGAATGTTGCGTGCAATTCTGATCTCCTTCCTATCGGAAAGATGTTGTGAAACTTGAAAGGGTTCAGAAAAGATTTACAAGGATGTTGCCAGGGTTGGAGGATTTGAGCTATAGGGAGAGGCTGAACAGGCTGGGGCTGTTTTCCTTGGAGCGTTCGAGGCTGAGGGATGACCTTACAGAGGTTTACAAAATTATGAGGGGCATGGCTAGGATAAATAGACAAAGTCTTTTCCCTGGGGTTGGGGAGTCCAGAACTAGAGGGCATTGGTTTAGGGTGAGAGGGGAAAGATATAAAAGAGACCTAAGGGGCAACTTTTTCACGCAGAGGGTTGTACGTGTATGGAATGAGCTGCCAGAGGAAGTGGTGGAGGCTGGTACAATTGCAACATTTAAAAGGCATGTGGATGGGCATATGGATAGGAAGGGTTTTGAGGGATATGGGCCAGGTGCTGGCAGGTGGGATTAGATTGGGTTGGGACATTTGGTCGGCATGGACAGGCTGGACGAAGGGTCTGTTTCCATACTATGACATTTGTATGCACTGATCATAACCTGTTAACATTTTGGAAAAATTTAAAGATAAAAATACCAGACTGTTTAAATGGAGTTTGTCACAGTCATTTAATTTGAAAATTATAGGCGTGGCAGGATGGGGAACATAATTGCCAATCTCACACTTTGTCACGAATTTGAAGGCATGAAGGTGTTCAGTGGTGGAAGAAACAGACTGAAATGGACTTTTGTATTGAATGTTTAAATGCTTAGATTCAATGTAATGTATATGTATTGTAGTATGCTAAAGCATAAGACAAAAGGGATTTTAAAAAAAATCCATTTTTGAATTTGATGAATCATTTTTTTAGGGCAGGGTGGGTATGACAAAATTATGGCTTTCAAGGTGTTCATTTTGCCATTTTTTTAAGAGAGACAGATGAAAACCTGTCTGTTCTAAGCCAATAAAATTAACAGTTTGTGAGGCCTTTTGGGTTTTTTTTCAAAGTTGAAACAATAGAAGTAGCCTGAATTGTGGATTCAGGCTCTTGCAGACATAGGGTTTCAGTTTAATTTCCATAAATTGTTGGGATTTTGAAGCTGCCATACATCTCTCCCTTCTGCAACAAAATGCCTGCGTTTACTCTCTGCTGGAATTTTCTCTGGATATTCTTTCCTCTGCTATGTCCGGTAAGATGGTGGTGGACGAGAGCTTCTCAGCCTGGGGCTCATCTGCTTTTCTTCTGTTCTGTTCTTTTTTTTCCCCTTTCTCTTATCTAATTGTTTTCTCTCTTATTTTATTTTACTTGCATTTTCGTGACAGCATTGGCAGCAGTGAGTAGGTCCAGCAGCGTGGTCTTGTAACAGCCCCATCTCCAATGCGGCTGTTGGGTTCCCAGCAGCGTCTGCATCATCGAGGTGATCCAAGCGCCGACTCACGGCTGCTTCTGTAGTGGCTGTGTCCAGCTAAGATTCAAGGCTGTTTCAGCGAGTTTGGGCTGCTGCAATACCCAGCAGCATTGGTGGTGCCTGCATTGGCAAGGTCCATCAAGGACTCCTAGTGGTGAGGGTCTTGGTGGAAGTGCGATGGCGTTGAAGCATGGCGATGTTTGTTCCAGTGGCGGTGGCACAGCAAAGGAGACCTGTGCCTGGCCATCAGACCCATCGTCCATGATGAGCACTTAACAAGAAGGACTGTAAATTGCACATTTTTTCTTGATTTCATTTTTCTGCCTTTTATATTCTATGTTTTGGTTTATTTTTCTGTGTTTTAAGATGGCGCAGGAGAGTGGCAACACTATACAACAGTTTTCACTGTACTTTGTAACAAAATACAAGTGACAATAAACAAGTCAAATCAAATCATGCACTGGATGTACATTGCATATGAGACAATCTATTTTACTGATCTTGCTTTTGCCAAGGGTGTGTTTGTGGGATGTTACTGTACTGAAACAGTTGCTGTTTAGTAGTTACATAATCTATTATTCTGTTAACATTTCCAATAGTGTTAAAGTCAGACCGATTTTTTTTTTTCTTCTTTTGTTTACATTTTAACTGTTGTGTAAGAATAAAGTGTGTTTTGCCAAAAGCCAAGTAGAGCAATCAGTCTAGAATGCAACACCTAATGCTTATCTTTAAATAAGAAAGAGTTAAGGTCTAGGCTATCTCCTTGAGAAATTTGGAGGAGGTTTGGTCTGATGCATAACAGCACACAAACTGCAGCAGAAAATTGCAAATTGCACTGATTGTTTCTTTGTTTCTCTGTTTGTGTGTGTGAGAGCAGGCCCTTTTGTACCTCAGCCAGGTTATGCTGTCTATCCTCCATCCAGTGCACCTATGCTAACGCATCAAGCAGGTGGACCATCTCAGCCTCAAGTGCAGTGGATGCAAACCCCAGCTCCTATTCCTAATTGTCCACCTGGATTAGAGTACCTTACAACGGTAAGCAAGTGATATTTATGGTATCAATTTGTGCGCAGCCCTGGCTATTATATTACATTACAGCCATCACTATACATACATACATACATACATACATACATACATACATACATACAAGTTGGGTTTCCGAAAAAGCTAAAACCTAAAAAAGCTGAGACCTAAACAAAAAACTGAAGGTCTTTTCAAAAGTGAACCCGTAGACCTGTTGAGCTCAAGTCTTCTAGAGAAACAAAACTTTGCTTTAAGGTCTGTGCATGATCCGCAAAGTGTGTTTTTTTTTCTCCTAACAGGCCTGAGCAGATCCAAATGGATCAGTAGTGTATCCTGGTAAATACAAGTCTGTTGGTGATTTTTTCCTGTCTGATTCTTTTCCTCTGCAAATAATTATTTTTCCATATCCATGTACACAATGTGATTGTTAATAATTGGGTGAGCCATCACAGGTGGTAATTATCATTCTAAATATTTCATTGATTTTCATTAAGCAAGGTGACAAAGATTTCTTGTAAGAACTAGGAGTATGAGTAGGTCATCTGGCCCTTCAAGCCTGTTCCGCCATTCAATAAGAACATGGCTGATGTTTTCGTGGCCTCAGCTCCACTATGCGCCCTCTCATGTAACCCTTAATTTATTTACTGTTCAAAAAATTATTTATCTTTAACTTTTAAAAACATTTACTGAGGAAGTCTCAACCACTTTATTGCGCAGGAAATTCCATAGATTAACAGCCCTCTGGGCGAAGACATTCCTTTTCAATTCAATCCTAAATCTGCTCCCCATAACTTTAAGGCTTTGCCCTTTTGTCCTGGTTTCATCTGTCAGTGGAAATATCTTCTCTACTTCTGTCTTATCTATTCCCTTCATAATTTTATTTGTTTCTGTAAGATCCCCCTTCATTTTTTCTAACTTCCAATGAATATAATCCCAGTCTCTCCTCATAAGCAAATCCCCTCAACTCCGGAATCAACCTAGTGAACCTCCTGTGCACCCCCTCTAGTGCCAGTACATTCTTCAAGTAAGGAGACCAAAATTGCACGCAGTACTCCAGGTGTGGCCTCACCAGCACCTTGTACAACTACAACATAAACTCTCTGATTTTAAACTCAATCCTTTTTGCAATGAAGGACAAAATTCCATTTGCCTTCTTAATTACCTGTTGCACCTGCAGACCAACCCTCTGTGATTCATGCACAAGGACACTCGGGTCCATTTGCACAGCAGTATGCTGCAACATTTTACCATTCAAGTAATAGTCCTTTTTACTATTATTAACATTGTACTCCATCTGCCAGACTTTGCCCACTCACTTAAACTATCTATGTCCATTTGCAAAGTTTCACAGTCCTCTGCACACTTTGCTCTACCACTCATCTTCTTGTCTTCCACAAACTTTGACACACTACACGTGGACCCAACTCCAAATCATCAATGTAAGTTGTGAATAATTGTGGCCCCAACACTGATCCAAAGAACAAAGAAAATTTACAGCCCAGGAACAGGCTCTTCGGCCCTCCAAGCCTGAGCCGATCCAAATGTACTGTCTAAACCTGCAGGTCAACTCCTAAGCATCTGTATCCCTCTGCTCCCCACCTACTAGTGCATCTGTCCAGACATATCTTAAATGAATCTACCACGCCTGCCTCTACCACCTCTGCTGGCAACACGTTCCAGACGCCCACCACCCTCTGTCTAAAGTACTTACCATGTGTATCCGCCTTAAACTTTCAACCTCTCACCTTGAAAGCGTGACCTCTCGTTATTGAATCCTTCACCCTGGGAAAAAGCTTGTCTCTATCCACCCTGTGTATACCCTTCATGATTTTGTAAACCTCAATCAGATCCCTCCTCAATCTCCTTTTTTCTAATGAAAATAAACCTAACCTACTCAACTTTTCTCCATAGCTAGCACCTTCCATACCAGGCAACATCCTTGTAAACCTTCTCTGCACCCTCTCCAAAGAGTCCACATCCTTTTGGTAATGTGGCACCCAGAACTGTACACAGTATTCCAAATGCAGCCGAATCAGTGTCTTGTACAATTTTAACATGACTTGCCAGCTCTTGTACTCAATACCCCGTCCTATGAAGGCAAGCATACCATATGCCTTCTGACCACTCTATCCACCTGTGCAGCAATCTTCAGGGTACAATGGACCTGCACTCCGAGATCTCTCTGCCCATCAACTTTTCCCAAGGCTCTTCCGTTCATTGTATAATTCACTCTAGAATCAGTCTTGCCTAAATGCATCACCTCACATTTGTCTGGATTGAAAACCATCTGCCACTTTTCCGCCCAACTCTCCAGTCTCTCTATATCCTCCTGTATCCTCTGACAGTCCCTTATGATTTCTGCTACTCCACCAGTCTTTATGTCATCTGCATTCTTGCTGATCATACCAACAGTGTCCTCTCCCAGATCATTTATGTATATTACAAACAACAGTGGCCCCAGCACTGATCCCTGTGGAACACCACTGGTCACCTTTCTCCCTTTTGAGAAACTCCTTTCAACTACTACTCTGTCTCCTGTTGCTCAACCAATTCTTTATCCTCCAAGCTAGAATACCCTGCACACCATGTGACTTCACTTTCTCTAATAGTTTACCGTGGGGAACCTTATCAAATGCCTTACTAAAGTCCACGTATATGACATCAATAGCCCTTCCTTCATCTCTCACCTTGGTCACTTCCTCGAAGAACTCTATTAAGTTGATCTCCCCCACACAAAGCCATGTTGCCTATCACTGATGAGCCCATTCTTTTCTAAATATAAATAGATCCTATCTCTCAGTACCTTCTCCAGCAACTTTCCCACCACTGACGTCAGGCTCAATGGTCTGTAGTTACCTGGAATATCCCTACTACCCTTCTTGTACAGGGGGGTGACATGAGCAACCCTCCAGTCTTCTGGCACCTCACCTGTGTTTAAAGATGCCACAAAGATATCTGTCAGGGCCCCAGCTATTTCCTCTCTCACCTCCCTCAGTCACCTGGGATAGATCCCATCCGGTCCGGGATTTGACCACCTTAATAACCTGTAGCCTATCCAACACATCTTCCCCACTTATGTCACCATGATCCAGACTAATCAAACTTCTATCTCTAATCTCAGCCTTAATCAGGTCCCTCTCCTCAGTGAACATTGATGCAAAGTAATCATTCAGAATCTCACCCATTCTCTCAGGTTTGACACACAGCCTTCCTTCGTGATCCTTTAGTGGACCAATCCTTTCTCTAGTTACCCGCTTGCTTCTTATATAAGAATAAAATGCTTTGGGATTCTCCTTAATTCTGCTCGCTAAAGCTATTTCACAACCTCTTTTAGCCCACTTGATTCATCGTTTAAGACAGCCTACTCTTCCGATTATTCTTCCAGCGCCCGTTCTGTTCTTAGCTGCCTGGACCTTATGTATGCTTCCCTTTTCCTCTCGGCTTGTTGTACGATTTCTCCTGTCATCCCCGGCTCACGAATCTTGCCCTTCCTGTCCTTTACCTTCAACAGGACATGCCTATCCTGCACTATCTTTAACCTATCTTTGAAAGCCTCCCATATCTCAAATGTGGATTTACCTTCAAATAGCTGTGTCTAATCCACATTTCCCAGCTCCTGCCTAATTTTGATATAATTGGCCTTGGCCCAGTTTAGTAGTCTTCCCTTAGGACTGCTCTTTTCTTTGTCTACAAGTATCTAAAACCTACAGAATTGTGGTTACTGTTCCCAAAGATATCCCCCACAGCAACCTCTCCTACCTGTCCTGGCTCGTTCCCCATTACCAGGTCCAATGTGGCCCCTTCCCTCGTCAGTCTATTAACATACTGCTTTAGAAAACTCTCCTGGACACTTCTTACAAATTCTACTCCATCCAGACCTCTGGCGTTAAGTGTATCCCAGTCAATGTTGGGAAAATCAAAATCGCTCATCACCACAACCCTATTGCCTCTACATCTTTCCATAATCTGTTTACCTATTTGTTCTTCTACCTCACACTCACTGTTGGGAGGTCTGCAATACAGCCTCAACAATGTAACTGCACCCTTCTTATTTTTTAGCTCATAATGCCTTACTACTCAAGCCCTCCATAGTGTGCTCCTTTAGCACAGCCGTGATATCGTCCTTGACCAGCAATGCAACTCCATCCCCCCCTTTTAACTTCCCTCCCTGTCCTATCTGAAGTGTTTATATCTTGGAACATTTAATTGCCAGTCATCATGCCCTTCCTTCAACCAAGTCTTTGTGATTGCAATAACGTCATACTCCCAGGCACCAATCCAAGCCCTAAGTTTATCTGCCTTACACACTATACTCCTTGCATTAAAGTAGATGCATTTCAGGCCACAAGTTTTTTTTGTGCTCATTTGCTCTCTGCCTACTCTTTCCTTTATTAATGTTATCTTCATGATCCTTACAGTCTCCAGTCTCCACCTCGCTGCCGACTTGTTTTCTCTTCTGGTTCCCAGTCCCCTGCCACATTAGTTTAAAACCTCCCCAACAGCAGGAGCAAAAACTCCTCCAAGGACGTTGATTTCAGCCTGGTTCAGATGTAGACCGTCCATTTTGTACTAGTCCCACCTTCCCCAGAACCGATCCCAATGTCCAACAAATCTGAACCCCTCCCTCCTACACCATCTCCCAAGCCATGTGTTCAACCTGCCTATTTTTTCATTTCTACGCTGGCTAGCATGTGGCACTGATAGTAATCCCGAGATCACTACCTTTGAGGTCCTCCTCTTTAACTTCTCTCCTAGGTCCCTGAATTCTTCCTTCAGGACCTCATCTCATTTTCTACTTATATCGTTGGTGCCTATATGCACCAAGACAACCGGCTGTTCACCCTCCCCTTTTAGAATGCTCTGCAGCCGATTGGTGACATTCCTGACCGAGCACCTGGGAGGCAACATACTATCGGAGAGTCCCGTTTTCAGCCACAGAACCGCCTATCTAGTCCCCTCACAATAGATTCTCCAAGACTATGGCACTGAGTATTTTTCCCAACCTTATGAACAGCAGTGCCCGCAGACTCCAATAGTTCCCTGACTATTGGAAACAAGCTGTCAGCATCTACTCTATCAGGTCCTTTCAGCATCTTGTATATTTCAATTAGATCTGCTCTCATCCTTTAAAATACCAAATAGATCCAATTTGCTCAGCATCTTATCACAGGAAATTACCTTCATCCCAAGGACTAATTTCGTGTAACTTTGCTGTATTGTCTCTGTCTTTTCTTAAATGTGGAAACCAAACCTGCACAGATTTTGGTCTCACTAAGATCCTGTACAATTGTGACAAATTTTCTTTATTCCTATACTCCAATCCCCTTGTAATAAAAGACCAACATTCCATTTTCCTTCCTAATTACTTGTTACACACAGCTTGCATGCAGGTACATCTTGCAACCAGGTTTTGTTAATTGCTGGTTTTCTCAGCAATTTCTGGTTTTGTTTCTGATTTCCAGCATCTGCAGTTCTTTGCTTTTTGTTCAATAATTTCCTGAACCAAATCACTACTAGCTTCCCCTCAGCCAGTTTCCTTTGACGAAGGCCTCAGAAATGGCAATCCATGCAGAGTGTTCCAAGTACAGTATGCTTTTGCTGGAGGCAAAATAATGCATTTCTCGAGTAGATTCTTACAAAACCGTAGTTATTCTTTTACATTAATTATTTAGAGCACTTAATAATGTAGTTAAATGCATTTAATAATTGAAATTTTGTTCCTGGATGTGCTATGTGATTACATAATTTCTTGATCTATTGGCAAACTCATGATTGCATTATGTTATGCCAAAATTAAGTGGAAACTTTACTGAAAGGGGATAGTATTTGTATGTGGGCAATTGGTTATTTCTGTGCACACATTAAAATTGGACTTTAATTGAAATAAAGTCAAGGGTCTATTGCTGAATTGCAATCATTTTTTCTTTCACAGATTGACCAAATACTTGTTCATCAAGTTGTCGAACTTGTTGAAGGTGAGTGTAATCTTGTTAGCAGGTAACTTAAAACAAAGGCTCCATTTTATGAGCTCCCTACCTCTCCATCCCCAGGAAATAAAGGATATTTGCAAACTGACTGACCTTAAAACAGAGTGTGATAATGTTTTGTGGAAAACTTACCATGCTGAATGTGGGACTTCCATCCTTCGGGGAAAGGAGGTATTACCCTTGAGTGCTGCTAGCCAAACTGAATGGCAAGGAACATCAAAACGGATAGCAAGTCTTCTTTAAATATTTTAAAACAAAGAGAGAGAGAGACCACTATGAACAAGGACCCCTTAGAGAATGAGTCTGCGGAAATAATAATGGGGAACCAGGAATAGGCATCAGTCTTCATGTTAGGAAACACTAATAGAATTCTAAAGCTACAAAATAATCAAAGGGAAAAAGGAGGAGAAATTAATACAATCACTGTCACCAGAGATAAAGTACTAGAGAAACTCATGTTGCTAAAGACTAATAAGTCCCTGAATCTGATTGGTTGCATCCTAGGACGTCAAAGGAAGTAGCTACAGAGATAAGAGATGCACTGGTACTAATATTCTAAAAATCCTTAAATTCTAGAAGAGTCCTGGATGTTTTGATTTGGTGGGAGAGGAAGAAGGAGTGCTTGCAATTTTAAGTCAGTCGAGGTTCCTGACAGCAGCATTCGGAAGCCCTTTATGAGGAGGTGATGGCTTAATGGCTTTATTGCCAAATACAGTCACAGAGCTGTACAGCATGGAAACAGATCCTTCAGTCCAACTCATCCTTGCCGACCAGATATCCTAAATGAATCTAGTCCCATTTGCCAGCGTTTGGCCCATATTCTTTTAAACCCTTCCTATTCATATACCTATTCAGATGCCTTTTAATGTTGCAATTGTACCAGCATCCACAACTTCCTCTGGCAGCTCATTCCATACATGTACCATCCTCTGCATGAAACAGTTGCCCCTTAAGGTCCCTTTTTAATCTTTTCCCTCTCACCTTAAACCTATTCCCTTGAGTTTTGGACTCCCCCACCACAGGGAAAAGACATTGTCTATTTACCCTATCCATGCCCATCTAATTTTATAAACATCCAGAAGGTAACCTTCAGCCTCTGATGCTCCAAGGAAAATATCCCCAGCTTGTTCAATGTTTTTCTTATAGCTCAAACTCTCCAACTTTGGCAACATCCTTGTAAATCTTTTCTGAGCCCTTTTCAAGTTTTACAACATCTTTTCTATAGGAGGGATACCAGAATTCAACACACTATTCCAAAAGTGACCTAACCAATATCCTGTACAGCCACAACATGACCCCCCTCCCCCCCACCGCCACAACTCCTATATTCAATGCACTCACCAATAAAGCCAAGCGTACTAAATGGTTTCTTCACTAACCTGTCTACCTATGACTCCACTTTCAAGAACTGCACTCCAAGATCCCTAGTTTCCCACAGAATTCCAGGGTACACCTGATCTGGTCCTGGAAATTTATCCATCTTTGTGTTTTAAGATGTCCAGCAAAACTATTAATCCGGTTACCCAGGCAATGTTCTGATGATCTGGGTTCAAATCTCTTCAAGGCAGATAATGGGTACTGAATCTGTAATTAAGAAACTGTTGTTTGTCAAAAAATTACTTTTTTTCACTTTGAGGAAGGAAACTGCCATCCTTTTCTCATCAGGCTCCAGACCCACAGCAATGTGGTTGACTCTTAACTGCCCTCTGGGATATAAAGGATGGCCAATAAATACTGGCCTAGCCAATAAATACTGGCCTGGCCAATAAATACTGGCCTGGCCAATAAATACTGGCCTGGCCAATAAATACTGGCCTGGCCAATAAATACTGGCCTAGCCAATAAATACTGGCCTGGCCAATAAATACTGGCCTAGCCAATAAATACTGGCCTAGCCAATAAATACTGGCCTGGCCAATAAATACTGGCCTGACCAACCGCATCCTCATGCTGTGAATGAATAAAAAATGTACATTTCAATGTTATGCACATACATTAAGTAGTGATGACTCCAGCTCTACCAATGGCTAGCACTGTCTTCTCCATGGGAGTTAAAGTATGCAGGTGTACCTCTTGCTGTGATGTTAGTCCTACAACTCTGATTGTGGACTGCCTTCCCGAAAAATAATATTTCTTCCATAATCGACAACCACTGCATAACCTAGCACCAAGCCAGGGTTGCGATTCCTGCAAATAGTAGCTAAAAATGTACCTTGCTTTGAAGCATCATTTAGTAAAATCTATCTTTTTTTAGTACCTGAATTCACTCTGTTGAGATGTTGGAGTCATGTTGGGTGTACTGAATGTATAAAAACATTAATTTTAGGACAAATAAATACACATGTATTTACACCCTACACCTGCGAATTTAATCCCATTTTTTCTGAGCGCTGGGTAAAATTTCTTCAGGGATTCCTCCAATCTCTGACAACAATCCAAAGAAATGGTGATGTTTTTCCACTTTCAGTGACCGTCTTTTGTTACAAGTGGGTGATTGGATGAACCACCAAGAGTATTTGAGATGTGTGTATTCAACACCATTCGAAGGCTGGCAAGTTTTAAAACCAAGATTGGAAGTTTGTCTAAACTGTAACAGTGTGTCAGATTTCAGAGGTCTGAGTTTCTTTTTCAGTCCTGAACTAAATTAACTGTTTACTAATTCATTTGCAGATATGTATTAGAAATGTTTCATGATATCTAACTTCAGGCCTGGTATGTTGGTTTATTCCCAATTTCGGTAAATAACAGTAAGTAATTTTGTTTTCAGAATGCTGGATATCAATGTATGGTAGTGTTTTATTTTTCAGCTTTAACAGGATTTGAGACCAAAAACAAGTATGAGCTAAAGAATAGTTTGGGCCAGAGAGTTTACTATGCAGTTGAAGACAGTGAATTCTGTAACCGAATATGTTGTGGGTCTAATCGAGCATTTATCATAAAGATTTTGGATAATGTTGGGCACACCATCATGCACCTTGTTCGTCCTTTGGGATGTGGATCGTGTTGCTGTCCTTGTTGTCTCCACCAGGTGAGTGAATACCAATTGAACTGGTTTTTGTATCTGAATCTGTTTCTGTTCATACACCCTTAACATTACAATCTTTTTGAAAGCTATTTGCAGTTTTTGTGATCCACCACATTTACATGAAAATGATCAAATGTTAAACATAGCAGTTTACTAGATTTTGAGAGTTTGTATCAAATTTGGGTCAAACCCCATAGTCCCAAAAAATGTACATATGTTGTAGCGTGCATTTTTATTAATACCCAGAGCATTATGTGATAATATGCCATCATGTAGAACACCTTTGCCTTGTCACTTCTCCCAAATGGTATTATTGTTGCCTGAAACCGCTTTAATGTTGATGCAATTTATTAATTGGACCCATAAAGAAAGTGCTTCTTCTGCATTGTGTGAATGGGAAACTGACACTAAATAGTTTAACTTGTTTAACATTGTCTCTGGAATTGTGACAAACTAGCCAAGCTAGTGTAAATGGTCAGAACATTTATAAATAAGACATTTTCCAAGCTATTGGTCCAAATAGCTTCTACCTAAAACATTGGAACATTGTCCATGTATTTCCTTTCCAGGGAAAGCAGAACAAATCCAGTCTTGCCAATTATTGTCCCCTCAGTCCACTCTCAATTATGAACCAAGTGATGGAAGGTGTCACTGACACCTGCTTAGCAATAACTTTCTTACTGATGCTAAGTTTGGATTCCACCAGGATCACTTGACTTCTGACCTCAATACAGCCATAGTACAAACATGAATAAAGCAGCAGAATTCAAGAGATGATGTAAGAAAGGTAACCCACAATATTGCAGTAGCATTTACTGAGTGTCGCATCAAGGAGCTCTAACAAAATTTAAGTCAATGGAATCAAGGGGAACATTTTCTATTTGTTGAAGTCAACAGAGCTGACATATTAGTTACTGGATTAGTGGTGCTGGAAGAGCACAGCAGTTCAGGCAGCATCCAACGAGCAGCGAAATCAACGTTTCGGGCAAAAGCCCTTCATCAGGAATAAAGGCAGTGAGCCTGAAGCATGGAGAGATAAGCTAGAGGATTCCTGATGAAGGGCTTTTGCCCGAAACATTGATTTCGCTGCTCGTTGGATGCTGCCTGAACTGCTGTGCTCTTCCAGCACCACTAATCCAGTATTTGATTTTCAGCATCTGCAGTCATTGTTTTTACCTTGACATATTAGTTACACAGCAGAGGATTTCAATGAATACTGGGCCACAGAAAAATGTTATTACAAAGGCATAGTACTGAAGGTGAATCTCTCCTTTGAACTGCCGCAATCCATATGATGTAGGTACATGCCTAGTAATGTCAAGGAAGAAATTCCAGGGCTTCAACTCATTTATCATTGAAGGAACAGTGATATAGTTCCAAGTCAGGATGGGTTTTGGCTTGGAGGGAAGCGTCCATGTGTAGATTTTGTATCTTGTTACCTTTGTACCTAATATGGTGCATAAGTGGTGACTTGTAAACTTTTTCACTGTAAGCATGTGAGTACATGCGACAATAAATCCAATTCAGTTCAATATGGTGGTATTCCTATGCAATTCTGCTTATGGCCTTCTAGATAATAAAGATCATTAGATCATAAAATCTTAATAAAAGGAGCAGCTGTAAAACATTTAGCATGATAAACCTGCTCCATCATTCAATATTTCAGCCTAACTGTGCCCTGCCCCTCATAACTGATAACTTCCTTTGAATATGTACAAGGCCAGTTAGACAATGACCCTTCAATAAGCCGACCTCAACTACCCTCTGCAGAAGAGAATTCCAAAAACCCATCTCTATATGAGAGATGATGTTCTTTCTGTCTTTGTCTTCTATGGAAGAATTCTTATTTTAAAAATGTGTCTCCTAGTTCTAGTTTCCTTTGAGGGAAAACAGCTTCTCAGGATGTACCCATTCAAACCCAATCAGAATCCTATAAAATACCTCTAATCTTCTGAGCCCCAATGTGAGTTTGGAAGGTGCTGTTGAAAGAGGCTATGCAAGTTCCTCTGGGAATGTAAGCATCTCATATATATCACATTCTGTGATCATTGTGCAACAGTGGTGGAAGAAGTGAATGGTTGAAATGGTGGGTGCAGTGCTTATCAAGCAGCTTGCTTTCTCCTAGAGGTAACTGAACTTTTGGTGTTGATGAGCTGAAGTCATTCAGGCAAGTGCAGAGCATTCCAGCAAACTGCCTACTTGTGCCTTTATGCAATTATTTTGAGATTAACTGGAAACATTCTAAAAATATTAAGGAAATTAACATGATGAAGCGCATTGTGTACTTACCATACTTATTCAGAAGGATGTATTCAACTTTGTGTTCAGCACAAGATTTTGCCACAGCTTTCAACACAGGAACTTGCTGTAGTTTTAATAAAATGCCTTAACACATTACTGTACATGGAAATAATTGCACTTATTTCAAATTTTTTTTCATAAAGTTGTATTGAACAATGTTTCATCCAGAGGTTTCAAAGTTTGTTCTTGGTGAATGCTCAAAATCTGGATTTTCCGAAAAGATTAATTGCTGTCCTGAGGAACTCTTGATAACATCGATCAGATCTTCATTCTTTCCATATCATTCTTGAAATACTGAATTAAAAATTTTTCAAACAACACTTGAGATTAATGAAGTTGTAACCTTGCTTGTTATAAATGTATAGAGCATTAATCAGTACAGAATTTACTCAAACGTTGAATGTAAAAATGTAAATCTGTGCACTTTTGCTGGTTTTCAATTGATATTTATCACCCACTTCTTACAAAATGCATAGAATTCTGTTTCTGAATTCTGAATTCTTTAGAAAATCCAGTGTGAAGGGATAACACCTCCAGCACAGGATGCTATGAAAGATAGCCAAATATGTACAAAAATAGAATAATTCAAGAATATATTGGCAGTATATTGCTACAGACAGAATGCGCTGAGGGGAAGTTAAGGATTCCTTTAGTTTGTGATCCCTGGCAAAGAATGAGCTAGAGTAAGAGATTATGAGATTAGAGTAGAGTAAGAGATGTCTCGCATCAATAGCATTACCCTGGAAGAAGATAGCACATTTGCAGCATAGAAATAAACAGAGAGAGAAGTTCAATAATAAATTATGATATCAATTGAATTAATTTTATGAATCAGATTGTGATTGGAGCAAAGTACAAATAGAAGCCAGAGGTGTGCAAAAGTTTAGTTGGTGTTTCATTGATAGGAACATAAATACAGCTAAAGATGGGTCCTGAGTACTTTTTTTTTGCAGTTCTGTTTTCTAACTCATTTTATAATTTTGAAATATTATCCCTGTTTATTCTTTCAATTTATTTTAACATTCAGGAATGTGTCAGCAGTTTTGTATATTTGTTCATTTGCTTTGCAGATGGAAGTTCAGGCACCACCTGGAAAGGCTATTGGTTACGTTGTACAGGAATGGCATCCCTTTATACCTAAATTCAGCATCCAGAATGAAAAACGTGACACCGTATTGAAAGTGAAAGGTCCCTGTTTGGCATTCAGTTGTCTGGGAGATGTAAACTTTGATGTAAGTACAACAGGATAACTCCGATCTTTCCGTGACCTTCAATAACAACTTACACAAAAGCAGATGAACTACAGCCATTGCTTCATTCTGACATTCACTTCTTTGTTTCTCTAATGAAGTTCTACTGATGTAACTGAAGATTTGGAGGGGAGGGGAATTTTAACCCTTCACAGTGGGCAGGAGAGGTTGAGGCAGGGGTGAGGGAGCAGGGTTAGCTTTGTTTTTAAAAATGTGCAATCTGCACAAATTTGTTACTGATGAATCTACTTCCAGTGTAACTATGGTGGGTTTGGAATGTCTGAATAGGCCCATAATACCTATGCTTTGGGACTTATTTCCTCCGATTTTGGGAGTCATTTAAATGTAATGACTGCACCAAGTTGCCCGAGGCAAGAGAAATTCAGCAGCTAAAGGCAGGAGCTGCCATAGCCAGCAGTAAATGATTTGCAGCACTGTTTGAGGACTAGGAGCAGCAGGTGTGCTCTCCTCACTTCAGTCTCTCAAGCAAACCCTGTGACAGGATCTCTTATTGCCTCCCTTCTTCTTCTTGTTGCTTTCCTCCAAACATTTCTAGTTCCACTAGCTCCAAAATTTCTTGATTACTGTGGAGTTCATTGTTGAAAATTGGTAGCTCTACTTTCTGTCCCTGGCCTCCCTGCGTGGCAGTTGGCCAGCATCTTAATTTATGGTAAAAAGCTTTCATGACATTTTTGATTTTATGACTGTAAACATGCATTACCCTCCAGGAGGAAGTGAGGACTGCAGATGCTGGAGAGCAGAGTCAAAAAGTGTGGCGCTGGAAAAGCACAGCCGGTCAGGCAGCATCCAAGGAGCAGGAGAATTGACATTGCAAGCATAAGCTCTTCATCAGGAATGTGAAGACTTCTTCCTGATGAAGACCTTATGCTTGAAACATCGACTCTCCTACTCCTCCGGATGCTGCCTGACCTAATGTACTTTTCCAGCGCCACACTTTGATGCACTACCCTCCACCTTTCTCCCACCCCTAGACTTCTTTCTGACTTTGTGCTGTATAGTTATGGGAGATATCATTTAGTAAATTGAATCATCTGTAAAGTTTTCATTAATCTTGTTACCATAAATAGGTTGTTCTTCATATAATTGGATAAATTATTACACACTTTAAATGTCAGCTAGTAGCACCTTCAGTGACTATCGGAGATTTGTAGATATATATCTTAAAGCTAACTGAATAAGTAGCTGATGAAAATTTGTCATTAAGTCATACAGCATGGAAAAAGACCCTCCAGTCTAACCTGTCAAACATATTCCCAAACTAAACTAGTTCCACCTGCCTGCTCCTGGCCCATTTCAGTCCACATATTTTCCCCCAAGTGTGTTTTTTTTAATCTTTCTCCTCTTACCTTAAAAATATGCCCCCTAGTTTTGAAAACCCATCCTAGGAAAACAACAACTACCATTAACTCTATTAATACCTCATGATTTTATAAACTTTTATCAGGTCACCTCTCACCCTTCTATACTCCAATGATCAAAGTCCCAGCCTATCCAGCCTTTCTTTATAACTCAAACCTTCCATTCCTGGCAACATCCTGGTGAATCTCTTCTGAACCCTCTACAGCTTAATAATATCCCTCCTCTAACTGGGTGACCAGAACTGCGCACAGTATTCTAGAAGAGGCCTCCACAATGTCTTGTACAACCTTAACATGACATTCTGAACTCCTATACTTAAAGCAAATGTAGACAACTGTGCCAAATGCCTTTTGAACCACTCTGTCTGTATGTGATGCAAACTTCAAAGAATTATGTACCTGCATGTGTAGGTCCCTCTGTTTTACAACACTACTCAAGGCCTTACTGTTAACTGTATAAGCCCTACCCTTTATAAAATCCCTACAGTGTGGAAACAGACCATTTGGCCCAACAAGTCCACAACGACTCTCTGAAGAGTAACCCATCCCTCTACTACTCTATATTTACCCCTGACTAATGATCCTAACCTACGCGTCCATTAGTACTATGAGTGATTTAGCATGGCCAATTCACCTAAACCGCACATCTTTGGTCTATTGGCGGAAACCAGAGCATCTGGAGGAAACCCACGCAGACACTGGGAAAATGTGCAAACTCCACACAGATAGTTGCCTGAGGCAGGAATTGAACCCTAGTCCCTCATGCTGTGAAGCAGCAGTGCTAACCACTGAGCCACTTCCTTATTTGTTGTACCAAAATTCAGTATAGTCATAGAGATTTACAGCATAGAAACAGACCTTTCAGTCCAACTCGTCATGCCCAACAGATATCCTAACCTAATCTAGTCCCATTTGCTAACATTTGGCTCATATCCCTCCAAATGCTTCCTATTCATAGATGCCTTTTAAATACTGTAATTGTACCAGCCTTCACCACTTCCTCTGGCAGCTCATTCCATGCACGCACTACCCTCTGTGGAAAGGTTGCCCCTTAGGTCCCTTTTATATCTTTCCCCTCTCGCCCTAAACCTATGCCCTCTAGTTCTGGACTCCTCCCACCCCAGGAAAAAGACCTTGTCTATTCATCCGATTCATGCCCCTCATGATTGTATAAATCTCTCTAAGATTACCCCTCAGCCTCTGACGCTCCAGGGCAAAAAGTCCAAGCCTATTAGCCTCTCCCTGTAGTTCAAATCCTCCAACCCTGTCAACATCCTTGTAAATCTTTTCTGAACCCTTTCAAGTTTCACAACATCCTTCCATTAGGAAAGAGACCAGAATTGCACGCAATATTCTAAAAGTGGCCTCACCAATGACCTGTACAGTTGCAATATGACCTCCAGTATCTGGGATATGTATTTAGATATTTTAAATGAGTTAAATAGAAACAGAGAACATACATTTGTGCAGTTTCTATCTTAAACTCAGTATGTGCTACAGCATTGCATAGCTAATTAAGAGCTTTTGAAGTGTAATTGCTGATGCAAAGTAGGGAAACAGAATTTGTGTAGCACTTTTAATCTGTGCCAATATTCCAAACTACTTCATCATTATGGAATCACAAATCAGCATTGAACTGTTAAGAAGGTATTACTGGTTGATGAAAGATTGATCGAAGAGGGGGATTTAAAATCACAGTCAAGAATTCTTGTAAGTTCCTGGTCCGAAGATGTAAGAGCAGGCTTGCACCAGGTAAGCTGCTGAGCCAGCTCTGCCTTTCATGGTCATTGTGGCAGATCTTGGGAATCCAATCCAATTTCCCACACACTTCCCATATCCACTGCAATTCAAAAACAAAATACTCCTAATTCCCCATGATAATTCCTCCTGTTTCTGTTTTCAAGGTACACCTGTTTAGTTCGGCTCCTCATTCTCAGACCTATAAAAACTTTGAGAGTCTGCTTTATATATCTGGCTACTTTACCTTCATATTCCACTTCTTACAGTATTTTTGGTGATTCCTCGCTGCTGCCTAAAACCCCCTCAATTCTTGGAATTGCTATTTTTCTTTTGGCTTTGTAAGCTTCTTTGGTTATACTACACTTTCTGAGTGGGGAAAGGATACATCAGTTTTGTTGAGTTTTTAGTTTTCAAGAGAACATAGTATTATTCAGCATTTTCAATGGTTTATTTGAATGTCTCCTACTATTTATTTACTGCCAAACATTTTAGTCTGTTTATTCAATTAACTGCAGCCTGGCTGCCACACTTCTATGAAATAGACTTTGTTTGAGTGATTGAACTTTGTCTCTAAAGCCTGTATAATTTTATTTTTCTGTATTTTTGTTTGTATCGCGTTGTTCTGCACTTATATTGCCAGCTGCTTTGGGTCTTACTATTTTAAAGTTTCTGAGCTTGTGTCTGTGTCTGGGCTAGAAACAAAGCAGGCTTTATGATTATAACAATTCAGTTTTGGTTTCTGGGGTTCTGTTGAATAATGGAGATAGGAGGTTATTTCCCATGACACCATTATAGTTGCAGCTTTTGCCTGCCTGAAAATGCCCCTCAATGACTTCAGGTACCCCATATCGGGCAATCTTTAACCAAATGTGGTTGGAAACATAGAAAGTGTTCAACCAGTGCATATCTAGGAGTGAAAACTGCAACACCTCATGTGTTATGTCAAAGTGTCCTCATTCAAAATTTTGTGAATCTTTGGAAGTGTCTACCCAGGTGTTGTGGATGCACTATCATTAAATTTAAACACTGAGATTGACAGATTGGTGGTGTTTCTCACAATCAAGTGATATTAGGAATGTGTGTTAAAATGGAAATTAAACATAGGTTCAGCCTTGCAGTGGACCAAGTGATCTTCTCCAATTTCATCAGTCCTTCAAAGGAGCTCCACCCTTCACCCCCTTTTAATATAGCCAGTAAGGACTTGTCTATGTTCGTGTGTCAGGTTGGTGAGGTTGATTGTGTGTCACGGGGTGGGGGGGGAGTGAGGTTGATTGTGTGTCATGGGGAGGTGGGGTTGATTGTGTGTCATGGGGAGGTGGGGTTGATTGCGTGTCGGGGGGTGAGGTTGATTGCGTGTTGGGGGGTGAGGTTGATTGCGTGTCAGGGGGGTGAGGTTGATTGCGTGTCAGGGGGGTGAGGTTGATTGCGTGTCGGGGGGGTGAGGTTGATTGCATGTTGGGGGGTGAAGTTGATTGCGTGTCACGGGGTGGGGGGGTGAGGTTGATTGTGTGTCATGGGGAGGTGGGGTTGATTGCATGTTAGGGGTGAGGTTGATTGCGTGTCGGGGGGTGAGGTTGATTGCGTGTCAGGGGGGTGAGGTTGATTGCATGTCACGGGGAGGTGAGGTTGATTGCATGTCACGGGGAGGTGGGGTTGATTGCATGTTGGGGAGGTGGGGTTGATTGCATGTCGGGGAGGTGGGGTTGATTGCGTGTCTGGGAGGTGGGGTTGATTGCGTGTCACGGGGGGGTAGGGTTGATTGCGTGTCACGGGGGCGTGGGTTGATTGCGTGTCGGGGGGTGTGGTTGATGTGTCGGGGGGTGGGGTTGATGGCGTGTCACGGGGAGTGGGGTTGATTGCATGTCGGGGGTGGGTTGATTGCGTGTCGGGAGGGTGAGGTTGATTGCGTGTCAGGGGGATGGGATGATTGCGTGTCGGGGGTGGGGTTGATTGCGTGTCGGGGTGGGGTTGATTGCCAGTCACGGGGGCGGGATTGATTGCATGTTGGGTAGGTGGGGTTGATTGTGTGTCACAGGGGGGGTGAGGTTGATTGCGTGTCACGGGGGTGGGATTGATTGCATGTTGGGGGGGTGGGGTTGATTGCGTGTCATGGGGGGTGGGGTTGATTGCGTGTCGGGGGGGTGGGGTTGATTGCGTGTCGGGGAGGTGGGGTTGATTGCGTGTCGGGGAGGTGGGGTTGATTTGCATGTCACGGGGAGGTGGGGTTGATTGCGTGGTGGGGGGGTGGGGTTGATTGCGTGTCGGGAGGTGGGGTTGATTTGCATGTCACGGGGAGGTGGGGTTGATTGCGTGGTGGGGGGGTGGGGTTGATTGCGTGTCGGGGAGGTGGGGTTGATTTGCATGTCACGGGGAGGTGGGGTTGATTGCGTGGTGGGGGGGTGGGGTTGATTGCGTGTTGGGGGGTGGGGTTGATTGCGTGTCACGGGGGGGTGGGGTTGATTGCATTTCGGGGGGTGAGGTTGATTGCGAGTCGGGGGTGGGGTTGATTGCATGTTGGGTAGGTGGGGTTGATTGTGTGTCACGGGGGGGGTGAGGTTGATTGCGTGTCACGGGGGGTGGGGTTGATTGCGTGTCACGGGGGTGAGGTTGATTGCGTGTCGGGGGGATGGGATGATTGCATGTTAGGGGTGGGGTTGATTGCCAGTCACGGGGGTGGGATTGATTGCGTGTTGGGGGCGGTGAGGTTGATTGCGTGTCATGGGGGGTGGGGTTGATTGCGTGTCATGGGGGGTGGGGTTGATTGCGTGTCATGGGGGGTGGGGTTGATTGCGTGTCGGGGAGGTGGGGTTGATTGCGTGTCGGGGAGGTGGGGTTGATTGCGTGTCGGGGAGGTGGGGTTGATTGCGTGTCGGGAGGTGGGGTTGATTTGCATGTCACGGGGAGGTGGGGTTGATTGCGTGGTGGGGGGGTGGGGTTGATTGCGTGTCGGGCGGTGGGGTTGATTTGCATGTCACGGGGAGGTGGGGTTGATTGCGTGGTGGGGGGGTGGGGTTGATTGCGTGTCGGGGAGGTGGGGTTGATTTGCATGTCACGGGGAGGTGGGGTTGATTGCGTGTTGGGGGGTGGGGTTGATTGCGTGTCACGGGGGGTGGGGTTGATTGCATTTCGGGGGGTGAGGTTGATTGCGTGTCGGGGGTGGGGTTGATTGCGTGTTGGGTAGGTGGGGGTGATTATGTGTCACGCGGGGGTGAGGTTGATTGCGTGTCATGGGGGGTGGGGTTGATTGCGTGGTGGGGTGTGGGGTTGATTGCGTGTTGGGGGGTGGGGTTGATTGCGTGTCACGGGGGGTGGGGTTGATTGCATTTCGGGGGGTGAGGTTGATTGCATGTCGGGGTTGGGGTTGATTGCGTGTTGGGTAGGTGGGGTTGATTGTGTGTCACGGGGGGGTGAGGTTGATTGCGTGTCACGGGGGTTGGGGTTGATTGCGTGTCACGGGGGTAAGGTTGATTGCGTGTCATGGGGGGGTGGGGTTGATTGCGTGTCATGGGGGGGTGAGGTTGATTGCGTGTCGGGGGGGTGGGGTTGATTGCGTGTCGGGGGGGTGGGGTTGATTGCGTGTCGGGGGGGTGGGGTTGATTGCGTGTCGGGGGGGTGGGGTTGATTTGCATGTCACGGGGAGGTGGGGTTGATTGCGTGGTGGGGGGGTGGGGTTGATTGCATGTCGGGAGGTGGGGTTGATTTGCATGTCACGGGGAGGTGGGGTTGATTGCGTGGTGGGGGGATGGGATGATTGCGTGTTGGGGGTGGGGTTGATTGCCAGTCAAGGGGGTGGGATTGATTGCGTGTTGGGGGGGTGAGGTTGATTGCGTGTCATGGGGGGTGGGGTTGATTGCGTGTCGGGGAGGTGGGGTTGATTGCGTGTCGGGGAGGTGGGGTTGATTGCGTGTCGGGAGGTGGGGTTGATTTGCATGTCACGGGGAGGTGGGGTTGATTTGCATGTCACGGGGAGGTGGGGTTGATTGCGTGGTGGGGGGGTGGGGTTGATTTGCATGTCACGGGGAGGTGGGGTTGATTTGCATGTCACGGGGAGGTGGGGTTGATTGCGTGGTGGGGGGGTGGGGTTGATTGCGTGTCGGGGAGGTGGGGTTGATTGCGTGTCGGGGAGGTGGGGTTGATTGCGTGTCGGGGAGGTGGGGTTGATTGCGTGTCGGGGAGGTGGGGTTGATTGTGTGTCACGGGGGGGTGAGGTTGATTGCGTGTCACGGGGGGGTGAGGTTGATTGCGTGTCATGGGGGGTGGGGTTGATTGCGTGTCACGGGGGTGAGGTTGATTGCGTGTTGGGGGGTGAGGTTGATTGCGTGTCATGGGGGGTGGGGTTGATTGCGTGTCACGGGGGGGGTGGGGTTGATTGCATTTCGGGGGGTGAGGTTGATTGCATGTCGGGGGTGGGGTTGATTGCATGTTGGGTAGGTGGGGTTGATTGTGTGTCACGGGGGGGTGAGGTTGATTGCGTGTCCGGGGGGGTGAGGTTGATTGCGTGTCACGGGGGGTGGGGTTGATTGCGTGTCACGGGGGTGAGGTTGATTGCGTGTCATGGGGGGGTGGGGTTGATTGCGTGTCGGGGGGGTGGGGTTGATTGCGTGTCATGGGGGGGTGGGGTTGATTGCGTGTCATGGGGGGGTGGGGTTGATTGCGTGTCGGGGGGATGGGATGATTGCGTGTTGGGTGTGGGGTTGATTGCCAGTCACGGGGGTGGGATTGATTGCGTGTTGGGGGGGGTGAGGTTGATTGCATGTCATGGGGGGTGGGGTTGATTGCGTGTCGGGGAGGTGGGGTTGATTGCGTGTCGGGGAGGTGGGGTTGATTGCGTGTCGGGAGGTGGGGTTGATTTGCATGTCACGGGGAGATGGGGTTGATTGCGTGGTGGGGGGGTGGTGTTGATTGCGTGTCGGGGAGGTGGGGTTGATTTGCATGTCACGGGGAGGTGGGGTTGATTGCGTGGTGGGGGGGTGGGGTTGATTGCGTGTTGGGGGGTGGGGTTGATTGCGTGTCACGGGGGGGTGGGGTTGATTGCGTGGTGGGGGGGTGGGGTTGATTGCGTGTCGGGGAGGTGGGGTTGATTGCGTGTCGGGGAGGTGGGGTTGATTGCGTGTCGGGGAGGTGGGGTTGATTGCGTGTCGGGGAGGTGGGGTTGATTGTGTGTCACGGGGGGGTGAGGTTGATTGCGTGTCACGGGGGGGTGAGGTTGATTGCGTGTCACGGGGGGGTGAGGTTGATTGCGTGTCACGGGGGGGTGAGGTTGATTGCGTGTCACGGGGGGGTGGGGTTGATTGCGTGTCACGGGGGTGAGGTTGATTGCGTGTTGGGGGGTGAGGTTGATTGCGTGTCATGGGGGGTGGGGTTGATTGCGTGTTGGGGTGTGGGGTTGATTGCGTGTCACGGGGGGGGTGGGGTTGATTGCATTTCGGGGGGTGAGGTTGATTGCATGTCGGGGGTGGGGTTGATTGCATGTTGGGTAGGTGGGGTTGATTGTGTGTCACGGGGGGGTGAGGTTGATTGCGTGTCCGGGGGGGTGAGGTTGATTGCGTGTCACGGGGGGTGGGGTTGATTGCGTGTCACAGGGGTGAGGTTGATTGCGTGTCATGGGGGGGTGGGGTTGATTGCGTGTCGGGGGGGTGGGGTTGATTGCGTGTCGGGGGGGTGGGGTTGATTGCGTGTCATGGGGGGGTGGGGTTGATTGCGTGTCATGGGGGGGTGGGGTTGATTGCGTGTCGGGGGGATGGGATGATTGCGTGTTGGGTGTGGGGTTGATTGCCAGTCACGGGGGTGGGATTGATTGCGTGTTGGGGGGGGTGAGGTTGATTGCATGTCATGGGGGGTGGGGTTGATTGCGTGTCGGGGAGGTGGGGTTGATTGCGTGTCGGGGAGGTGGGGTTGATTGCGTGTCGGGAGGTGGGGTTGATTTGCATGTCACGGGGAGGTGGGGTTGATTGCGTGGTGGGGGGTGGGGTTGATTGCGTGTTGGGGGGTGGGGTTGATTGCGTGTCACGGGGGGGTGGGGTTGATTGCATTTCGGGGGGTGAGGTTGATTGCGTGTCGGGGGTGGGGTTGATTGCGTGTTGGGTAGGTGGGGTTGATTGTGTGTCACGGGGGGTGGGGTTGATTGCGTGGTGGGGGGGTGGGGTTGATTGCGTGTTGTGGGGTGGGGTTGATTGCGTGTCACGGGGGGGTGGGGTTGATTGCGTGTCATGGGGGGTGGGGTTGATTGCGTGGTGGGGGGGTGGGGTTGATTGCGTGTTGTGGGGTGGGGTTGATTGCGTGTCACGGGGGGGTGGGGTTGATTGCATTTCGGGGGGTGAGGTTGATTGCGTGTCGGGGTTGGGGTTGATTGCGTGTTGGGTAGGTGGGGTTGATTGTGTGTCACGGGGGGGGTGAGGTTGATTGCGTGTCACGGGGGGTGGGGTTGATTGCGTGTCACGGGGGTGAGGTTGATTGCGTGTCATGGGGGGGTGGGGTTGATTGCGTGTCGGGGGGATGGGATGATTGCGTGTCGGGGGTGGGGTTGATTGCCAGTCACGGGGGTGGGATTGATTGCGTCTTGGGGGGGGTGAGGTTGATTGTGTGTCATGGGGCGTGGGGTTGATTGCGTGTTGGGGGGGTGGGGTTGATTGTGTGTCACGGGGGGTGAATTTGATTGCATGTCGGGGGGGGTGGGGAAGGATGAGTTTGAAACAAAAATTGAAAGTTGAAAACTAGCCATGAGATTTCTATAGTATGAGTAATTTTTTAAGAATTTCGGATCAAAATAAGATATTTTCTGTTTTGAATTTTTTTAATAGGTTGTAAGTCTGGATGAAACCAGTGTTGTTGGAAGGATATCAAAGCAGTGGTCAGGTCTTATTCGAGAATACCTCACAGATACTGATAACTTTGGAATTCAGTTTCCGATGGATTTAGATGTTAAGATTAAAGCTGTCCTTCTTGGAGCATGTTTACTGGTGGTAAGTAATGAAGTGACATTATAGTTGGCACTGTTGGGAAGGAAAAATGGTAATCAACACATTCCAAACAGATGCTCAATTTAAAACTCCAATGTTCAAAAGTTAAGACTTGCAAATTCTTGGGATGGGACATAGCTGAAATTAATGTGTCCACAGGAGTTTGGTCAGGCCTGAAATCCAGTTGGTGAACCAAACCTAAAGGTGTTACATTATATATTTGAGTAAGTTTCAAGATGGACGACGAATGGTCAGCCTTTGGTCACTGACCTATATAGTTTACAGTTTTAGAATGCAATTATGTCACCAGGACTAAATTTATGATGTTATGTCTAAAATGAGAATAGTGCAATGTGTTTTTCTATAGGTAATGATGTAAATTGTGTTATTTCATCCAATTCTTGATATGACCAATTGTATGCTTTCTCTGTATTCAACACATAAACCAAAAAAAACCCATCAACGAGGTTTATTTAATAAACATAAAGGTATTGATTTATTATAAGGCAAAACTTATTCCATGAAGATATTGAATTAGTTAACACAACAGTTTGTAATATAAAAATATAAATGATTTATCTCTTTAAATGATCAAATATGCACAAATACCAGGTAAAGGGGAAATTAAAAGATTTCTTTCTGCATAGACACACTTTCAAGGAGGAAGTGCTTTTGGCCAAAAATCTTTAGTTATGAAAGAAAAGAAAGTGGAGAAAGAGCTGTCAATCTTACACTTTAGCACATGTACACATGTCACTAGACATGACACTTATTTCTGGGGTCTTGGCAGATACAACTTACTCAGGAAGCACAACATTGAGAAATCCTCTTGTCACTTTTCAAAGGAATAGTTCAATTTCAAATTGGATTCACAACAAAGATACTTCAGAAGCAGGAGAGACAAGCTAAGCAGTATGTTCATGTGTAGTTCTCCCTCAGTTTAAAAAAACAAAGCCTCTAATAGTCTGTGAATAACCATAAAGCTGAGTCAGGCAAGTCTAGCAAACAAATATAAAAATTAGCTGAAACCATGTTGATTCCAAGAAATGCCTTGTTTAATAAAATGTTGCAATATGTCCTTTCATTGACCTTTTAAGAAACTTGAAATAGATCAATTTCTTCACAGGTTAAGATTTGGAGATGCCGGTGTTGGACTGGGGTGTACAAAGTTAAAAATCACACAATACCAGGTTATAGTCCAACAGGTTTAATTGGAAGCACACTAGCTTTCAGACCGTCGCTCCTTCATCAGGTGATAGTGGAGGGCTCGATCCTGACACATAGAATTTATAGCAAAAATTTGTAGTGTGATGTAACTGAAATTATACATTGACAAATTGATTGTCTGTTAAACCTTTCATCTGTTAGAATACAGTGATAGTTTCACTTCTTTCATGTGTAAATCACAAAACCCTTTTTTTTTTAAAAGGTTGCATTCTTGGGGTTAGCTGTTAACAGTGGTGATAACTGGACAATATGTTGAAGGTGTTGGCCCCCTGTGTTCTCTGTCTATGCCATGATGTTTAGATTGATTCTAATCTAAAAAGTGAGATAATGGAAATTTACATAAATTCATGCAGTTTTTGAGCTCATGTGTATGTGTGTATAGGAGTGCTTGTGTGTGTAGGAGTATTTGTGTGTGTGTGTGTGTGTGTATAGTGCAATGGTGATCACCTGTAATGTGACATGAACCCAAGGTCCCGGTCGACGCCCTCCCTATGGGTACCGAACTTAGCTATCAGCCTCTGCTCGGCCACTTTTCTCTGCTGCCTGTCCCGAAGTCCACCTTGGAGGATGGTCACCCGAAGGTCCGAGGCTGAGTGTCCTGGACCACTGAAGTCTTCCCCAACTGGGAGGGAACCCTCCTGTCTGTTGATTGTTGTGCGGTGCCCATTCATCCGTGGTCGTAGCCTTTGCTTGGTTTTCCCAATGTACCATGCCTCCGGGCATCCTTGCCTACAACATATAAGATAGACAACGTTGGCTGAGTCACATGAGTACCTGCTATGTACAAGGTGGGAGGTGTCCCCACACATAATAGTGGTACCTATGTCCACAATCTGACACATCTTGCAGCGTCTCCCGTGACAGGGTTGTATGGAGTTGTCCTGAGAGCCGGGCAGTTTGCTACGAAAAATGATCTGTTTGAGGTTTGGCGGTTGTTTAAAGGCAAGTAGTGGAGGTGTGGGGAAGGTCTTTGTCAATGTGGATGAGCACCTCACCATGTGTTGCAGGTCACGAAGAACATGGCGTAATTTTTCAGCTCCTGGGAAATACTGAACAACGAAGGGTACCTTGTCGGTTGCAGCAAGTGTCTATCTCCTGACGAGGTCATTACGGTTCCTTGCTGTGGCACGTTGGAACTGGCAGTCGATGAGTTGGGCATTATACCCCGTTCTTGTGAGGGCATCCCTGAGTACTTCCAGGTGTCTGTCATGTTCCTCCTCATCTGAGCAGATCCAGTGTATGCGTAGGGCTTGTCCACAGGGGATGGCTGTTTTAATATGTTTTGGGTAGAAGCTGGAGAAGTGTAGCATTGTGAGGTTGTCTGTGAGTTTGCGGTAGAGTGTGGTGCTGAGGTGTCCATCCTTGATGGAGACGCATATGTCCAAGAATGAGACAGTTAGTTGAGAGTATTCAATGGTGAGTTTGATGGTGGGATGAAACTTGTTGATGTCACTGTGTAGTTTTATCAGTTACTCCTCGCCATGGGTCGAGAGGAAGAAAATGTTGTCAATGTACCTGGTGTATAATATTGGTTGGAAGTCCTGCATAGAGAAGAAGACTTGTTCAAACCTGTGCATAAAAATGTTGGCATATTGGGGTGCACATTTGGTCCCCATGGCTGTTCCGTGTGTCTGGATGAAGAACTGGTTGTCAAAGGTGAAGACGTTATGATCGAGGGTAAAGCGGATGAGGTGTAAGATGGTGTTTGGAGACTGGCAGTTGTTGGTGTTGAGTACTGAGGCTGTTGCCGCGATGCCATCATTGTGGGGGATGCTGGTGTAGAGTGCAGAAACATCCATTGTGACGAGGAATGTTCCCGGTTCGACTGGTCCGTGGGTGCGGAGTTTCTGTAAGAAATCCGTAGTGTCGCAACAGAAGCTGGAGATCCCCTGTACGATAGGTTTCAAGATGCCTTCCACATAGCCAGAGAGATTCTCATATAGGGTCCCATTGCCCGACACGATGGGACATCCTGGTGTGTTTGCTTTGTGTACCTTTGGAAGGCAGTAGAAGTCGCCTACACGAGAAGTAATTGGGATGAGGGGGTGTAGGGAACTCTGAAGGACTGGATCCAAAGTTCTGATCAGTGTGTTTAATTCTTGGTTGGCAACTCTAGGCAACTATCAGCTGATCCAACCAAAGAACACACCTGAAAATTAAACACACTGATCAGAACTTTGGATCCAGTCCTTCAGAGCTCCCTACACCCCCTCATCCCAAGTACTTCTTGTGTAGGCGACTTCTACTGCCTTCCAAAGGTACACAAAGCAAACACACCAGGATGTCCCATCGTGTCGGGCAATGGGACCCTATATGAGAATCTCTCTGGCTATGTGGAAGGCATCTTGAAACCTATTGTACAGGGGATCCTCAGCTTCTGTCGTGACACTACAGATTTCTTACAGAAACTCCGCACCCACGGACCAGTCGAACCGGGAACATTCCTCGTCACAATGGACGTTTCCGCACTCTACACCAGCATCCCCCACAATGATGGCATCGTGGCAACAGCCTCAGTACTCAACACCAACAACTGCCAATCTCCAAACATCATCCTACAACTCATCCGCTTTACCCTCGATCACAACGTCTTCACCTTTTGACAACCAGTTCTTCATCCAGACACACGGAACAGCCATGGGGACCAAATTTGCACCCCAATATGCCAACATTTTTATGCACAGGTTCGAACAAGATTTCTTCTCTATGCAGGATCTCCAACCAACATTGTACACCAGGTACATTGACGACATTTTCTTCCTCTGGACCCATGCCGAGGAGTAACTGATAAAACTACACAGTGACATCAACAAGTTTCATCCCGCCATCAAACTCACCATGGACTACTCTCGACTAACTTTCTCATTCTTGGACACATGCGCCTCTATCAAGGATGGACACCTCAGCACCACACTCTACCGCAAACCCACAGACAACCTCACAATGCTACACTTCTCCAGCTTCTACCCAAAACATATTAAAACAGCCATCCCCTGTGGACAAGCCCTGTGCATACACCGGATCTGCTCAAATGAGGAGGAACATGACAAACACCTGGAAATACTCAGGGATGCCCTCACAAGAACGGAGTACGATGCCCAACTCATCGATTGCCAGTTCCAACGTGCCACAGCAAGGAACCGTAATGACCTCCTCAGGAGACAGACACTTGCTGCAACCGACAGGTTACCCTTCGTTGTTCAGTATTTTCCAGGAGCTGAAAAATTACGCCATGTTCTTCGTTGACTGCAACACATTATCAATGAGGAGAGCACCTCACCAAAACCTTCCCCACACCTCCACTACTTGCGTTTAAACAACTGCCAAACCTCAAACAGATCGTTGTTCATAGCAAGCTGCCTGGCTCTCAGAACAACTCCATACAATCCTGTCACGGTCGGCGCTGCAAGACGTGTCAGAGTGTGGACATAGATACCACCATTACGTGTGGGGACACCTCCCACCTTGTACATGGCAGGTACTCATGTGACTCAGCCAACGTTGTCTATCTTATATGTTGCAGGCAAGGATGCCCGGAGGCATGGTACATTGGGAAAACCGAGCAAAGGCTACGACAACGGATGAATGGGCACCGCACAACAATCAACAGACAGGAGGGTTCCCTCCCAGTTGGGGAACACGTCAGTGGTCCAGGACATTCAGCCTCGGACCTTCGGGTGACCATCCTCCAAGGTGGACTTCGGGACAGGCAGCAGAGAAAAGTGGCCGAGCAGAGGCTGATAGCTAAGTTCGGTACCCATAGGGAGAGCCTCAACTGGGACCTTGGGTTCGTGTCACATTACAGGTGACCACCATTGCACTACACACACACACACACACACACACACACATACTCCTACACACACACACACACAGGCTCTTCTATACATACACATGGACACACATATACACAGACACCCACACACACCCTTACAGACACACACGCTCCCACACTCTCACATGCACCCCCTCACAGACTTAAGACACTCTGCACTCATTACACACACACACATACACTTTCTCACACTCACAACCCCCAACCCAGACAGACACACACACACACAGACAGACAAAGACCCACATGCACACATATATTTTGTGGGGTGAATTTGTACTTTCAGGGTTACATTGTACTTTGCTCAAAAACTGCATGCATTCATATAAAACTCATGCAATTCATGTAAAACTCATGTAATTATAATCTAATTTTTAGATTAGAATCAATCTAAACATCAGGTCATAGACAGAGAACACAGGGAGCTAACACCTTCAAACATTGTCTAGCTATCACCATTGTTAACAGCTAACCCGAGAATGCAACTTTTTAAAAAAAGGTTTTGTGATTTACACATGAAAGAAGTGAAACTATCACTGTATTCTAACAGATGAAAGGCCTAACAGACAATCAATTTGTCAATGTATAATTTCAGTTACATCACACTAACTTTTTTGCTATAAATTCTGTGTGTTAGGATTGAGCCCTCCACTATCACCTGATGAAGGAGCGTCTCTCCGAAAGCTAGTGCTTCCAATTAAACCTGTTGGACTATAACCTGGTGTTGTGATTTTTAACTTCACAGGTTAAGCATGTGTCCTTTGGTGTTTAAAAGTTGAAAGGTGATTTTATTGAAACATATAAGATCCTGAGTGAACTTAGTAGCTTGAAAACAGAAGGTAATTGTGGGGAGACTAAAATGAAGGGACTTAGTTTAAAAATAAGAGCTCTTCCTTTTAAGACAGAGATGAGGAGATAATTTCTGTGCGCACAATCACTAAGAATGTTGAGCCCACAAAAGAGTCCACAGGGTCGGCAGGTAACTGAGTCCAGGGTTTGCTCAGCCATTCCCACGAGTGTGAGGGAGTTGCTGGTGGTAATTTTTGTGTTTGTACGCACTTTGGACACTGCCTCATCAATGTGGCTATGTTTGCATCCAATCCTGGACACCAGATATAACTTCTTGCCAATGTCTTCATTTTGGAAACCCCTAGGTAAAAACAAGGGCTGCTGATGCTGGAAACCAGATTCTAGATTAGAGTGGTGCTGGAAAAGCACAGCAGGTCAGGCAGCATCCAAGGAACAGGAAAATTGACATTTTGGGCAAAAGCCCTTCATCAGGAATAGAGGCAGAGTGCCTGCAGGGTGGAGAGATAAATGAGAGGAGGGTGGGGGTGGGGAGAAAGTAGCATAGAGTACAATAGGTGAGTGGGGGAGGGGATGAAGGTGATAGGTCAGAGAGGGGGGTGGAGTGGATAGATGGGAAGGAAGATAGGCAGGTAGGACAGGTCATGGGGACTGCCGTGCTGGAAGTTTGGAGTTAGGGTGAGGTGGGGGAAGGGGAAATGAGGAAACTGTTGAAGTCCAAATTGATGCCCTGGGGTTGACGTGTTCCGAGGCGGAAGATGAGGCATTCTTCCTCCAGGCATCTGGTGGTGAGGGAGCAGCTGTGAAGGAGGCCCAGGACCTCCATGTCCTCGGCAGAGTGGGAGGGGGAGTTGAAATGTTGGGCCACGGGGCGGTGTGGTTGATTGGTGCGGGTGTCTCAGAGATGTTCCCTGAAGCGCTCTGCTAGGAGGCGCCCAGTCTCCCTAATGTAGAGGAGACCGCATCGGGAGCAACGGATACAATAAATGATATTGGTGGATGTGCAGGTCAAACTTTGATGGATGTGGAAGGCTCCTTTGGGACCTTGGATGGAGGTGAGAGAGGAAGTGTGGGCGCAGGTTTTGCAGTTCCTGCGGTGACAAGGGAAGGTGCCAGGACGGGAGGGTGGGTTGTAGGGGGGGGCGTGGACCTGACCTGACCCTGGTGGAGTTCAGCCAGTACTTGGTGGTGACCTTTGCTCGAGAAAGTTACTTTTGCTACCCAAACTAAAATGCCGTCCTCTTCAGTTATCTGGTCTCACTGGGTCCAGAAAAAATTCAGTTCTGGTTGTGATGGCCCTTCTGTTTCCCTCATCACCACCAGATGTTTCAGTTTTTCCTGGATAGAATCTTTTTGTGTCCACAATCCGATTATTGTCAGCACTGACTAGAAGAGTATCCTGAAAGTTTAAAAGCAGAATGAGCTGTTCTAATGGTGGCACCACTGGTGGGAGGTGGCTCAAGGCATCCATATTTGCCACTTGGCATCCCAGATGGTGTTCCAAATTGTAATTCTACTTACTTAGAATGAGAGCACACTGCTAATTTCAACCTGAAGCTATGGGTGGTGCAGCCTTGTCCTCTTTGAGTATCCCTAGCAGGGGTTTATGGTCTGTTACTATTGCACATTTATATCTGTCAAACTATTGATGGAACTTTCTCACATCAAACTTTCTTTCTTTATCTGGGTGTATTTGTGCTCTGCATCAGCTAAAATCTGGGAAGCATACACTATCGAGTGTTCCTTTCCAAAGGGATCAACCTGTAACCCTACAGTACGCCGATACCATATGGGGAGGCATCACACATCAGCACCAGATCACGCATGGGATCATAGTGGGCCAACACCTTAGATGGTGATAGCTACTTCTTCATTTCCCTAAAAGCTTTGCCTTAGCTATGAGATCCTTCCAAGGCTGACCCTTTTCCAATAGCAGATGGAGGCCAGGTTATGTACGAACCTTCCGTAATAATTAATCAAGCTAAGGAGAAACCTAAGCTCCGGTATAGACGAGGGAGCCATGGCATCTTTGATTCCCTCATTTTATCTTCCAATGGGTGTAATTTGGTCTTGTTGACTCTGTAGCCCAAATAGGTCATATAGGGTGCCTGGAATTCATATTTTTCCCATCTAAGGCAGATGCCCACTTTGGAGAAATGTTTAAGCAACATGTCCAAATTCTTCAAATGCTCTTAATCAATCTTCACAATTAATACAACATCATCCAGATAAGTGATGACCTGGGGTAGACCTCGTAAAATGGTCTCCATTGTCCGCTGGTAAATGACACAAGCTGATGGTACCCAAATGACAGTCTCATATATTGGTACAAACCTTTATGGGTATTGAGTATAGCATACTTCTGGGAATCTTTCTGCAATTGTAGATAAGCTCCATGAAGGACAGACCCCCAGCCTGCTTTTCATGTCAATCCTCTATTCAAGGGATTGTGTATTTATCCAGCTGCAAGAAGCAGTTTACCATTTGTTTAAAATTCCCACAAAGGCAAACCAACCTGGGGAATTTCGCGATCAGTACGACCAGTACTGTCCATTCTACAAACTGTACTGGTTTGATGAATCCTTTGCTTTCCAGCCTCCTGCTCTTGTATATGAGGCAAATGGCACTGGGCGAGCTTTGCAGAAGCATGGAATTGCGTCCTGGGCAATATGCGTGGCCTTGGTCTTTTCATAGTCCTTAGACCTTCCTGAAAGGCTTCTGGGTATTTAATTGGGACTTCACTCAGGTAGCTATTTTCTAATCAAAAAATCTTGATCTAATGAAGGTAAATCTTTCTCTACCAATTTCACCCCATCAAGGGCAGCACAGTGGCTCAGTGGTTAGCACTGTTGCCTCACAGCACCAGGGTTCCAGCTTTGATTCCACCCTCAGGCCAACTGTCTATGTGGAGTTTGCACATTCTCCCTGTGTCTGCGTGGGTTTCCTCCGGGTGCTCTGGTTTCCTCCCACAGTCTAAAGATGTGCACATCAGGTGAATTGGCCATGCTAAGTTGCCCATAGTGTTAGGTGCATCAGTCAAAGGGAAATGGGTCTGGGTGGGTTACTCTTCAGAGGGTCGGTATAGGCTGGTTGGGGCGAAAGTTCTGTTTCCACACTGTAGGGAATCTAATCTAATCAAACTTGGGTGTGGGCCTTTTACTACAATCAATGGTAACCAAACTCGCTGCTTTTCATATGAGACTGGAACCGAGGTTGTACCCTTAACCTGTAGAAGTTCCCTGTTACAGGTTCTCAGTCTAACCAAGATCTTAGGTAAACTTAAAAGGATGGAGTTCAGAGTGAATTTTGCTAAAGACTGTTTCTGTGATCACTGATACAGCCATGCCAGTGTCAACCTCCATTAGAACCAGGTGACCATTTAAATAGATATTTATTTTGATTGATTGGTTTTGATTTGGATGTGCAAAACAATCTAACTGTTCCAAACCAGATTTAGGTGGAATTTTCAGTGTGCATTTCCTGAATACTGGCCGACGAGTTCTCTAACTCAGTTTAGGACTCATAGGATTCCTTTAGTAGACCGGCAGCAACTACAATGATTTACTGGCCTGGATCCTAAAGAAAATGTTAACTGTTTGGCCGAGACTTGACTTTTTTGGGGTTTTGCTGCTGGCTGACCCAGAGTCCCTCTGTTCAGGATATGCCCTGACTGAGGCAATGCAATTATCTTCACTCGAGGTGTTCTTCAAATTCAGTTGGATTGCCAATGGTGTCCACTTCCATACCCTATGACTCCTATACTCCACTTGCTGCATTTTCTAATGACAAAGCCAATTGTAGTGCCTATTTGAAGTCCAGTTGGGGCTTCAGCTGGTAGGTGCTTCTGCATAGTTACATCATTAATCCTACATACCAACAGTCTCTTAGCATCTCATGAATTAAAGCAGTCACATGCCTCTGTTGCCTTAAAAAATCCTGACATGGTTCCTGTGGTTCTCAAACTGCCAAATAACTGCAATAGCATCTCAGAATTAGAGGAGGCTTGGAATTATAATGTTCCTGAACTAAATCCATTAACTCTTGAAAGGTTTTAGTATCTGGTGCCTCAGGAAACTTTTCAGGGTCCCAATTGAAAAAGCTGTAGGTCCACGAGCTATCAGGAGAATTACTCATTGCTTTTCATCTGCCCCAATGTCATTTGCCCAGAAAAGAAATGCATAGTTTCCACATTCTGAGTCCAGTCCTCAACAGCAGGTCAACCGAGTCAAGCTTCCCAACTAATGGCATGATGCCAGAAATACTTACCCCAGTTCCAAAATGACTGTCACAAGCGAATTTCTTCAGGAATGTATTTTCTTTCTCTCATCATCACTGAAATAACTCCACGGAGGCTGGTATCCCATCACCATGCCATTCATATTTCCAAATGGAGATTCCTTGACACTGGTCTGGGTTCCTCTGAACCAGCTCTGAGTGAAGAGAACCCCTGACACTCCTGTTTATATCTGTCAGCCACAACTGGGGGACTCTTATTCTAAGAGGTCTTCCTGGCTGACCTTGTTACAATCACTACAGTTACAGTCTCAAAAATAGATAATAACAAGTCCTGAAAAGTAACTAGAATGCTGAAATGACAACTGGACTAGGCCTCTTGAAATAATTACAATCAGTTTCTCCTGAGAATTTGTTCTACGCATGGTAGGTAAGTGAAGTGGCTGACCAGGTAAAAACAATGACTGCAGATGCTGGAAACCAGATCCTCGGATGCTGCCTGAACTGCTGTGCTCTTCCAGCACCACTAATCCAGAAAGTGGCTAACCAGTCAGACGCTGGTAGATAGCAACATTGGAAGCACTTTTGCTGTCATGGAGTCATGAATTTAAACAACAAATACAATTTGCAATGCAGGATTTTGATGCCAGTGGGGTTGTCTACAGTGTTATGGCAGATGGCTCCATTTTAGTTTGTAATGTCAGTACACTTAATGCTTGCTGTACTGAAATCTCCAAATGTTGTACATTATTTATGCAATAATTGTCAGTTTGTCTAGAATGAATTGACTTGCTCTCAGTCAATGATACCAGTGGATTCCACTGCTGACCCACCCTCTGCCAATTTCAGCAGGAGCTGCAGAGAGCATTGTGGAATCAAAGAATTAAACAACACAAAATGGAGGCCATTCGGTCGGTCCTTGAAAGTGTTATCTGGTTAGTCCTGCTCCCTTGCTTTTCTTCCATAGTCCTATAACCTTTTCTCCTTCAAATATTCTGCCTGCCTTTTGAAAGTTATGTTTGAATCTGCATTTCCCATCCACTCAGGCAGTATTCTGGAGATCATCATAATACCTTTTATTTAAGTTGTTTTTCCTCATGCCGCCTGTGGGAAAAGAGCAAATTACCACAGCCCTCTGGTTACCAACTATTCTGCCAGTGAAAATATTGTGAGGAAGTGGGTGAAACTATCACAACTATTTATGATTTGAAAGGTCTTTCCCTAAAGTTTATTTTGCTCTAAAGAGAACAATTCCAGATTCTTTGTTCTTTCCACAAAGAAGTTCTGTGCCCTTGGTTCCTTTCTGGTTAATATTCTGTCTATGCTGTCCACAGGATTGTCACATTTCAAATGTATGACACTCAGAAATGGCCACAATAATCCAACAAGAACCTAACATAAATTATTTCATAAAGATGAAGTTCAGCTTCCTTGCACATGTGCTGAAAACTGTGTTGCTGGATAAGTGCAGCAGGTCAGGCAGCATCCAAGGGGCAGGAGAATCGACGTTTCGGGCATCAGCCCTTCTTCAGCCCTTCTTCAGCCCTTCGTCAGCCCTTCGTCAGCCCTTCGTCAGCCCTTCCTCAGCCCTTCCTCAGCCCTTCGTCAGCCCTTCTTCAGCCCTTCGTCAGCCCTTCGTCAGCCCTTCGTCAGCCCTTCTTCAGCCCTTCCTCAGCCCTTCCTCAGCCCTTCCTCAGCCCTTCCTCAGCCCTTCCTCAGCCCTTCCTCAGCCCTTCCTCAGCCCTTCGTCAGCCCTTCGTCAGCCCTTCTTGCACATGTGTCCATTTCCTTTGTTTTTAAATCCAACATTCCAATTTGCCTTTAGAAATTATGTTGTGTATACTCAAGTCCAGATTTTCCGAATTCATACAAATCTTTCCTTTCAAGTCATCTGGGAGATTTAATTTTGATGTTAGTGACTGAGATCTTTATAATATGTTGCAAACATTTTTTTTCTGATATTTCTTTACCACAGGATTTCATGTACTTTGAGCAAAATTCTGGAGGTGTGCAACATGGTGGAGCTTGGCGGATGCTTTAGTGACAAAATTGCACAACTTTGTCAGAAGCATTATGGTAAGATTTCAGGCTCTCTGTATTGACTTTTTTTTTTACAGTTTATGAAAGATAAAATAATTACTAACATTACAGATGTCTTTTCAAACTAATCTGGTAGTTTCTAAGTTTAGAAGAAATTGGAGAAACCAATTGGGCAATTTAAGATCTTAAGGAGATCCTTATTTAAGAATAAAGAGATTTTATGGAGACAAAGATCATGGTTGAGGGACATAAACAGTACTTTGCATCTGTCATCACTAAAGTAAAGGATTCTGCCAATTTTACAGTCAAGGAGGAATTAGTAGTGAAACGGAGTCTGGTAAAAATAGATAAAGTGGAAGGACTGTACTGTTTGGCAATGTTCACACTAGAAAACTATCCAGTCTAGATTGTTGAGGGGAGAAACGTGCAAATAATGCATCTTCTAACCAGAATCTTCCAAATCTCCTTTTGGTATGAAGTGGTTTGGAAGACTAGAAGATTACAAATATTGCACCGTTGTTCAAAAAAAATGATATAAATCCAGTGACTATGGCTAGTCAGCTTGATAGCACAGATGGGAAAATCTTGAAAATAATCCCAGTCCAAAATTAATTATCACTTTGAAGAATATTGCAGCTGATATGAGTTGGTGAAGCCATCATGATTTGATTTATTTTCCATTTTGTAGAGAAAAATGAATAATTAAAACTCTTATTGTTTGCAATTATGAACAACAGGCAGCTCAGCCTAGATTAGAGATCCACCTTTACTAGTCCATTAAATATGTTGTCACAATGTGAAGTCAGGACCTGGTCCATATGTTCTTTTGTTGGCAGGTTTGAGGGCAGAGCAGGCACATAAAATCACCAAGTAGCTTCTCTGTTGCATACCTCCCACCCCTGACATTTCTGAAATTCTAAGAGGTGGGGCAGGAATGGTATGGTTGGTACTCTCTTGGACTCTTGAGGGCCTTATCCTCCTTAGCCAGTTTATTACTCATGGTGAGGGTAGGCCCACACCATGTGGGAAGCTGATCTTCCATGATCTACCGTAGTTTTTTTGTTGTATAGCTGTTAAATACAAGTACCAGTGCCATTACCAGAAATGCTGGGGACACAGGTTTGAGAGAAAGAAAGGAACTGAAGGACATCAGTTTTTATAGAAAATGGTGTTACGGAAATTGATGGGATTAAAGGCCATAAATCTTCAGGGCCTGATAATCTATATCCCAGAGTACCTAAGACATTGGCCCTAGTAATAGTGATGGTCACTTCCAAGGTTCTATAGGCTCTGGAATGTTTCCTACAGATTGTAATCTAGCCCTGCTATTTAAAAAAGGAGTTGGAGAGAATACCAGAAAGTATATACCAATCATTCTAATGTCAGTAATGGGGAAAATACTTGAGCCCATTATGAAAGATAATAGAGCAGAAATAGCAAGACCAGGATCAGACAGAGGCAGCATGGATTATGAAAGGGAAATCTACTGGAAGTCAGTGAGGCTGGAACTAGTAGAGTTGATGAAAGGGAGCCAGTGGACGTGGTTTACTTGAATTTTCAGAAGGCTTTCATAAAGTCTCCATATAAAAGATTAATGTGTAAGATTAAAGTGCATGGGATTGAGTATAGTATAATGAGATAGATAGAAAATTGGTTAGTGACCAGAAAACAGTAGGAATAGATAAAAGATGCTGGAAATCTGAAAACAAATCATAAACACAGCAGGTCTGGCAGCATCTGTGCAGAGAGAGCAGAGTAAAAATTTTGGGTCCAGTGACCTTTCTTCAGAACACAGGTCAGAAGCTAAGAATACCGTGGTGAGTAACTCAATTCCTAAATGTCTAAAACCTATTCACCATCTAAAGGGACAAGTCAGGAGTCTGATAGAATACTCCCTACTTCTCTGGATGGGTGCAGCTCCAACAACACTCAAGAAGCCTGACACCATCCAGGACAAAGCAACCTGGTAGATTGGCATCAGACCTACAAACATTCACTCCCTCTATCAAGACACTCATTAGCAGCAGTGCATGCTATGTATAAGATGTACTGCAGAAAATCACCAAAGATCCTCAGACAACACCTTCCAAATCCATGACCACCTCCATCTAGAAGGGCAAGAGCAGCAGATAATGGGGGTACCGCCTCCTGCAAGCTCTCTTCCAAGCCATCCTGACTTGGAAATATATCGCTGTTCCTTCAATGTCACTGGGTCAAAATTCTGGAATTCCCTCCCTAAGGGCATTGCGAGTCTACCTAAATCAAATGGACAGCAGCAATTCAAGAAGATAAGTTACCACCATCTTCTCAAGGGCAATTAGGGCTAGGTGATAAATGCTGTCCCAGTTAGCTGTGCCTACAAGTGAATAAAACACATGTAGAATCACTTAACTGTTCTTGCATACAATATCTCTATTTATGATGCTCAAGTTCTCATATGCTTTGTTAATTTCTCTCTCATTTAGGTGGATTGTTTGGAGTACAGGGTAGTGCTGGCCCAAATGATGGTCCAGCTCAGCCACATTTCAGGCTCTGAAATAGCTAATATGCTGGCAAGTCCAGGACCTTTTTATCCTTTCTGGAATGAAAAGGAATCAGAAAGTACCAGTAGTACTTCAGACCCCAGCTGTGGCATTGGAAGTGGTGCCCATTGCTGGGTTGGTATCCAGCAAACAGGATGTATAATGGCACTGCCCTCGCTGCAAGATAGTTGAGGTCAGGGTCACTGGGGTCAATTGGGCAGATCCTGTCAGGTTGGCTGTGAATCTGCAGGGAATCTGCCAGGATTTGCCAGGTGATCTCCCCATGTGACAAGAGCTCACATACTGCTAGTAAAATACTGCAAGAGACCCTTAATTGACCCCCAATACTACAATTAGCCTCTAGGCTGGAGGTCCATCCTTTCAGCTTCTCAGCTGCTGGCAGAGTGCTGTGGGGGTGAGAAAGTGACAAACAGTCCACCACTCTGCCAATCCTCAACATTTAATGGCTCTTCTGCCTCATATCCCACTTTCACAAGCTCCAGAACATTCAATTCAATATGTCATTCACTTTCAGATGTCAGTGCATGTGCACCCAGATACCTATATCCCTGCTGAGTCTTTAGAATAGTCCCTCTAAGTCTATCACAGACAAAAACAGAAGTTGCTGGAAAAGCTCAGCAGGTATGGCAGCATCCGTGAAGAGAAATCGGAGTTAATGTTTCGGGTCCGGTGTCTCTTTAAATTTATATTGCCTCTCCCCCATTTTTCTCCCAAATGTATTACTTTATCTTAAATTGCATCTGCCAAATGTCTACCCATTCTGTTGCTGTTGTTTACCACACCTCTCAGTTTGGCATCATTGACAAATTTTGAAATTATATTCTGTTATGCTCCTTATGGAGAACAGCAAATGAAAAGTATCAAATGTAAGATTGACAGCTAACCAACAATATTTCACTTCTGTAGCATCTGGTCTTTAACAATCAAACCATAATTGATGTTAATTAAACATGAAATCACAGATAATTTCATGTACAATATAAATAATAAAGATTTAAATAGTTGATGCAACAAAAAGATTTTTCCAGTTTTCTCAAGTGTCTCATTCAACAGGTATGGCAGTAATTTCATCCCTCAAAACTCTGAATTTCCTCAGTAAAACTCCAGCTCCTTTGCCAGATCCAGCCTTTGTACTCAACTTTTCTCAATTGCACCTGAACCCCTCTCATCTCAAAATCTGATCACCTGAGTCCGTTTGCATGCCACACAACAGATCATTAGGTTCCCATTTGCATCTTCTGAGGCTGGGCCAAAGTCTTCCTCTCCATGAAGCTTAGCACCAGCCAAATTTTTTTTCCTCGCTGTCCAGAAATGAGGAGGTTTCATCCTGTGGTTTTAACAACAGTTTTAATCCCTGTGTATACATGGTGACTCTGCTTTCTTGTCAGCCCCACAATCAGGCACCTTCATATTTCTCAAATCAAGCTCTACAAACCAAGAATCCCATTGCAATTCCAATATCCAAATCATTTATATAAATCAGAAGAGCAATGATCTTAGCACTGAGCATTCAGGAAGACCACATCCTATCATCCCTCAGCCTAAAAATTAACAATTTACCACTTGCTAGTCTCTGTTCTTGAGCCTTTTTTTTTAAAACTCCAGGCTGAGGCTGACCCTCCTATTCTGTGAGCCTCAGTTTTGTTAACCAGCCTTTTAGATATTGTTACCTTGTCAAAACATTTTTAAAATCTGTATAGTCAACATGCAAGAGTTAGATTATTCAAGCCTTTTACCAAGCTGTGCTGGCTCTCATTAATGAAATCAAGTGTCTCCAAGTTTTTTTCGTCCAATCATGGTTTCTAAAACATTGCCAGTAATATTACACTGTCATTTCTAAATGTGTCCTTGCAGTCCTCCTAGAATAAGAATGTCACATTTGCCATTCTCCAATCCTCTCACATCGAGTGAATGTTAGAAGATTTTGGTTTTCCCAATCCCCACTCCCTTAAACGCTCTAGAATATAGCAATCTAGACCAGGAGACTTGCCCACTCTGAGCATTACCAGCCTTTTCAATTTATTCTGCACTAGAATGTCCAAACCATCCATTAGCTACACACTGTCTGCTTCTGCTATATTTTATCATTAGAATTCAACATTCTCTTCCTTAGTGATCACCAATGCAGAATACTCATTTGTTCTCCATTTGTAATCCTTTTATCATTCATTCATGAAGTAGGCATATTCAGCTAGGCCAGCATTAATTGGTCTTCCCTATTTGCCCAGATGGTGAGAGCCACCCACATTGGAGTCACACGTAGGTCAGACTGTGTAAGGATGGCAGGATCAAAAAGTGTTGCGCTGGAAAAGCACAGCAGTTCAGGCAGCATTCGAGGAGCAGAAGAGTTGATGTTTCAGGCATAAGCCCTTCATCAGGGTGGCAGAATGCCTTCCCTGAAGAACATTAGTGAACCTGATAGGATTTTACAATAATTGACAGTGGCTACGTGGTTGGAATTAAGTCAGTTCTTCCAGATTTTATTGAATTCGAAAACTAATTATATTTGGCCTAGTTTTCACTTGAAGTATTCACCTTATATGTAGAATCATAGAATCCCTACAATGTGGGAACAGGCCCTTTGGCCCAACAAGTCCACATCGACACTCCAAAAAGTAACCCACCCAAACTTTTTCCCTCTACCCTATATTGACCCCTGATTAATGCACCAAGTTATACATACCTGAACACTACAGGCAGTTTAGCACAGCCAATTCACCTAACCTGCACATCTTTGGATTGTGGGAGGAAACCAGAGCACCCGGAGGATACCCACACAGACACAGGGAGAATGTACAATCTTCACACAGAAAGTCACCCGAGGCTGGAATCAAATTGGGGTTCATCACGCTGTGAAACAGCAGTGCTAACCACTGAGCTACCGTGCTGCCCTAATGACAAATGCCTCTGGATATTTAAAGGTGGTTTTGCTTTGTAAATGAAGCCAGAATTGGGGGATACAGTTTAAAAACAAGGAGTTTCCTATTTCGGATGGAAACAACAAAAATGTTTATCTCTTAGAAAGCTAGGAGTCTCTGTCTTTGCAGGGAGTGGTGGAGGCAGTCACTGAATATTTCTCTAAGGCAGAAGTAGAGAGATTCATAATTAACAGGAGAGTTGATAATTATTTGAGATAGGTAGGAATTTGGGGTTGATGCCACTATCAGACCAGCCATGATCTTATTAATTTGTGGATCAAGCTCAGTGCTTGTAAGGCCTAATTCTGCTCCTAATCTGTATGTTTGCTTGGATGTCCTGTATGTTGATAATACACCCATTTTATGTTAGTTTAGAACCTCCCAAACAAACTAGAGAACCTTGCTATGAGATCCCCATCCTACTGAGGTGCCAACTGTTCATTTTGAAAGATGCATTTTATCCTAGGATTGGTTCTAATGCCCATGTATTGGAAATCTTCCCACCTACACCATAAATCGAGTCATTCAACTATACCCCTTATTTCTCTTAACAATTGTGTTCAATTGAGGAAACCTAGTTCAGCACATGATTTTATGCAATTGAATTTGTTATTGTACTGAAGATATACCATTTGAATTTCTTCATATTTAATAACATTTAGGATTTAAATGCAAACAAAGTTTAGTATGTGTCATTGACATTTATTAGATCTGAATTATTTGTCTTTTTGAAAGGTAAAGTCTTTAAAGTTATTTTTCTTTTTTCATTCAGATGTTTCATGAAGTGCAAAGAGATAAACTGGACAACATGACAGATATCCAATAATGTGCCTAACTTAATTTCAACTTGGAATTAATAGAATCAGAAGTAATTCAACGGAATTCTTTGAGCTGTTTATTTACACTGTCATAATGGTTTCATTTGTTATTTTGAAAATCCAAAAAACTTCATTTATTTTTAACATTTATTTAATATCACTGAAGTTGGTGGTTTACCAGTATATCTGGTATTGTCTGTTGAAGTATCGAATATCTATATTGTTATCATATTAATAAGTTGGGAATTTCCTTGGAACTGTGCAGATGCTGCCACTGTAACTTCACCAGAAGTGCTAAGGAGAATCCATGTACACGTCAGTGGGATTTCTGACAGACAAGGCAGGGCTAATGAGGAACAATGTTTTTTGAGAGTGCTAATGACTTGGAACTCCTACTACCAAGGTGGTGGAGGGAGAGGTCTTAAAATAAATACAAGAAAAGTGGGTATGTGTTTGAATGAAATAAATTTTCAGTATTACAGTGATAGAATGGGGAGTGGCACTAGCTGATGTGCTTTTGGAAAGTTTGGATGGACTTGATGGGGTAGATGGCCTGCCTGTGTGCCACATTGATTTTATGACTTTCAAGTCATGGCAATGGAATAGGACTGTTTCAAAGGTAATTGCCATTTGTTCTGCCCAACACTCATACTGCATTGTAGCCCTCAGTGTGTAATCAATGTTAGAAAATAGTGTCCATGTTTTTCAGATGTTACTATCATTGTTAGAAATTTTTAGCAAAGATTTAAATTTTAATAATACACTATATAAGAAACATTTTTGTTTTTGAAACATATAATCCCATGTAATAAAAAATGATTGCTATATATGCCATACATTTGAACTGTATACTTACATCTGGAGAAATCTATTTGATAACAATGAAATTTCTAATTGTTACAATTTCAGTTATTGTTTAGGAGATGGGTTATAATTTTTGAGGAAGGAAGATGATTTAATTGTCCAATATTTATCCATGTGGCCATCACAAGGAAAAATGTCATGGCATGAGGAAAATGCTTTATGTTTAACCATTTTTAATACTATCAGGAAAAGAGAAGTAGGGAAAATGTAAAAAGGTTTCAGAGTGATTGTGAAATGGATATAATTTAAAGTTAGTGAGTTACAATTGTCATTCACAGTCTGTAGTACTAAAACTACAATAATTAAAGCTTCTTCCCTCCAGTAAAGTGTGAGTGTGATGTTCTGTCTAAAGGTTTTCAATCTCTGCACTGATGGAAGATTTGCACACATCTATCTACAAGGCTTTTATCAGAATTTGTTGATATCTTGTGCATTAAACTAACAGAAGGTATGAAGTTTTTTGACAAATGGTTATCTAATTTCTTTTTGAATGATTCTCTTACATTCACAGGATGTGGGTGTCACTAGCTAGGCCAGCATTTATTACCGATTTCTAATTTGACCAGAGAGGGTGATAGTAACTTGTATTCTTAAACTGCTGCAGTCCTTGGGTTGTTAAAAAAAAATCCACAAAGCTGTTAGGGAGGGAATTCCAAGTTTTGACCCAGGGACCGTGCAGGAGCAGTGCCCTGAAAGCTAGTGCTTCCAATTAAACCTATTGCACTGTAACCTGGTGTTGTGTGATTTTTAACTTCATCCAGGGTGATTAACTCCACAAGATGTCAAGAAACAGCTGAATGCACTGGAAACTAGAAAGGTTCAAGTGTCTGAGGACTACTGACCACTATAGAAACCCAAGTTAATATGCTTTAAAAATCCTACCAAGGCAAATTGTGAAATTTGAAGTTAGTAAAGTCTGGAGTTTAAAAAGCTGGCCTATTGGCAACCATGTAACCATTGTCACCTGTTGTAAAAAAAAACTCAGCTGGCTCCCTAATGCCCTTCAGGAAAGGATATCTGCCATCCTCACCTGGTCTGGCCTATGTTTGACTCCTGACCCACGCTTCACTCTGAGCGGTCTTCTAGACAACTAAAGCTTGCCAAGCTGTTCTAGTTCCAGCTACAAGTCTCGATTCTGCCTTACAATGTGGAAAACTGCCCAGGTATGTCCTGTGACCACCCCTGACATCAATGGTGTGTTTGACTGAGATTGGGCCTGAGCAAAACTGGAGTCTGTGGGACTCAGGGGGCAAACCATGCCTTTTTCTTTGGGCATCTTTGCAATCTGTTCCACTCAGTCAACAGTATAAAAATGGTCATTTTCCAGTTCTTTTCAGTTCCGAAGAGTCATACTGGACTCAAAGCATTAACCCTGTTTCTTTCTCTGCAGGTGCTGCCAGACCCACTGAGTTTCTCCAGCAATTTCTGTTCTTGTCCTTGCAGCCATCTACAGGCAGTATATGACTTGAGTGGGATAGTTGGAACCAATGTAACAAACATGAATCACTTCAGAACTATTAATTTGTATAACACCAGACCTATCTAAAAACGAGTTTCTGACCTGGTAAAACTGTGACACAGGACTACATATGTGCTGAGTAACAGAAGCAGCGTACCATAGACACAGTTTAGCCACCTCCTAAATTAATCAGATTGAAGCTTTGAGATCCTGCCATGTGCGATACTGTTTTAAGATAATTTAACCATTTAACAAACATTTATGTACATCATACCATTCACAATGCTAGAAACAGACGTGTCAAAAAGAAAAGACTAAAGTTTTGTAAACAACTTCAGCCTGAAGTATCAGGTTTTATGTCTTCCACCACAGAAGCCAAATTTCAGTCAAGTATTTTTACTCCATCAAGCAATAGCTGGGCACACTGATAAAGCAAAGCCAATGGAGTCCGATGACATCACAGCTGAAGAATAGCTCCAGACCCAGCCCTGCCACTAACCAAGCTGCTCTCGTCCAGTTGGAAACCAGAAAACAGAGTAAAAAAAGTTGCCCAAGTAAGTTCTGTTCACAAAAATAGAAGATGTCAGCTTTGGTCAATTACCGACCTATCACCCAAACATATAAATAGAAAGCAGGAATCATCAGCAGTGCTTTGTCCGGAGGCTCACTGAAGATTGGTAACAAAACGTCTGAAAATGAACTTTTTAGCCCAATGAGCAAATCTACATCCAGAACCTCAACCTGAGTTACAAATTTTCTCCAAACTTGCTAGCCTATTCTCTATAATGAACAAAGCGATAGAAGGAGTTGTATGAACTATCTAGCACAACTGACACAGTAACTTGCTCATTGATACTCAATTTGTGATCTGCAAGGAAGACCCTGCTCTAGATCACTTACAACCTTAGTACAAATATGGAGTAAAGCATTGAATCCAGAGAGGAGATAAAATGTCAGCATTTGGCAATTCAGTATTGGGCCAGGTGCGATATCACAAACCCCAATAAACATTAAAATCAGTGAATGTTATGGGAAAGCTCTCCACCTAAACAGCACAAAGGATATTTGTGGCTATTCAAGGCCAATCAGCTCATTTTGAGCTGCTTCATCAAAGGCCTGCGCTCCATCATAAAGTTGGAAGTGGAAATATTTGTTGACTGCTGTCCATTGTTCAGTACTGTTTGCTATTCCTCAGACAATTGTGTCCACCTGCAGAAAGATAAAGACAACATTCAAACTTGGGCTGATTAGTCATGACCATATTTGCACCACACAAGTGCCAGGCAATGTCCATCTCTAATAAGAGAGAATTTAGCCTATCTCCCATTGACATCCAAAAGCATCACCATCACTGAATTCTGAATCTGTCATCTGCTTGAGAATCACCATTGTCTAGAAACTTAACAGCACCAGCCAGTTAAATAGCAAGGCTATAGTGCCAGGTCAGAGGCTGTCTCTTCAGGGGCATCCTTTAGAAATGAAAGCAAGCAACTAAGCCCAATCCCACTGGCTCCGTAAAGACTTTAAAAAAATGAATATACTTCCACTTGGTTAGGTGAGTTCAGCTCCAGAAACACCCAGGTAGTTCACCACCTTCTGGGATGAAGCTACGTGCATGTTCAGCAACTTTCCACTAAATGAACCACTCACTTTCTTCACCGGCAGCGCAACACACAGGCTGTGTTTGTGAGACGCATTGAGCAACTTACCAGAAAGCCTTCAGCAGTACCTTACAGTCCTGCATCCTTATGGCATATACTTATTTTAAAATAAAATCGCAGGATGTGGGTGTCACTGGCTAGGCCAGCATTTATTGCCCATCCCAAGTTGCCCAGAGGGTAGTCGAGTCACCCACATTGCTGTGGGTCTGGAATCGCATGTTGGCCTGACCAGGTAAAGATTGCAGATTTCCTTCCTTAAAGACATAAGTGAATCAGATGGGTTTTCCTGATAGTCAGCAATGGATTCATGGTCATCATTAGACTTTTAATTTCAGATTATTATCGAATTCAAATTTTGCCATCTGTTGTGGCAGGATTTGAACACATGTCCCCAGAACATTAGCTGGGCCTCTGGATTAATAGTACGGTGATATTACCACTAGAGCATCATATCCCCTCAGTCATTTATTATCACAGGCTCTGGTGATTCCTTCATTGTCACTTGGTCAAAATCCTGGAACTCTTGGTCCAACAACAGTGTAATTTCACCATAAAAACTGCAGTGGTTTAAAAAGCTAGCTGACTAGGACCTTCTTGGGGCAGTTACACATGGTCAACAATCCTCACGTCAAAAAAAAATCTTTCATGTGGTAATGATTCATCGTAATCACATCTGCAGCAAGTGTTGGTTACCTGAGGAACTCTGGCTCAGAATCGATGAGCTGGAGTCTGAGCTTCAAGCACATCAAGGAAGGGAGAGTGTTACCTGGATGCTGTGTTTCAGGAGGCAGTCACACCCCTTACATTATCACCTCAATTTCAGTCAGAGGTCAGGGACAGGAGGGTGTGACTATGGGAGAGGCAATTGGAAGGATCCAGGAGTAGTCCTGCAGAAATCTCAGCCCTTGAACTTGTCTAACAGAATCTTACTCTGGATTAGTGGTGCTGGAAGAGCACAGCAGTTCAGGCAGCATCCAACGAGCAGCGAAATCGACGTTTCGGGCAAAAGCCCTATTCCTGATGAAGGGCTTTTGCCCGAAACGTCGATTTCGCTGCTCGTTGGATGCTGCCTGAACTGCCGTCCTCTTCCAGCACCACTAATCCAGAATCTGTTTTTACCTAACAGAATCTTACTCCCTGTGGAGACGTGAATGAGAGATGTAAGGAGGAGAATAGGCTTCAACTGCAGTTTGAGGGCGAGACACTGGAACCACGTGCAACACTATTACTTTTACTCAATTATAACTACAAAGATACGAGGGAGGAGCTGACTAGAGTTAATTGGAAGGGGAGCCAAGCAGGGAGGTGGTGGAGCAGCAAGGGCAGGAGTTTCTGGGGGGTAATTCAAGTTCAGTAATTTCTGAGGAAGAAGAAATATACTAAGGGAGATTGAGGCAACCATGGCTGACAAGGGAAGTCAGGAACAGCATAAAAGCAAAAGAAAAGGCATACAATGTGGTGAAGATTAGTGGACAGCCAGACTATTACAAAGCCTTTAAAGATCAGCAGAAGATACTAAAAAAGCAAGAATCGGAAGTTGAATGGGGAAAATGGGGAAGCTGAAGGGTTTGGAGGGGAATAAACCACATGAATCAGATGGACTACATCCCAGAGTTCTGAAAGAGATAGCTGAAGAGATTGTAGAGACACTAGTGGTGATGTTACAGGAATCACTGGAGTCAGAGACGGTCCCAGAGAATTGGAAAATAGCTAACGTAATACTTCTGCTTAAGAGGGCAAGGAAGAAAAAGTCAGGAAATTATAGGCTGGTTAGCCTGACCTTGGTCATTTGTAAGATTTTACAGTGCATTATTAAGGATGAGATTGTGGAGCATGAGGAAGTGAATGGTAAAATAGGGCAGAGTCAGCATGGCTTTGTCAAGGGGAGATTGTGTCTGACAGATCTGTTTGAATTCTTTGAGGAGGTAATGAGTAACTTAGATAAAGAAGAGCCAGTGGGCGTGATTGATTTGGATTTCCAGAAAGTCTTTGACAAGGTGCTGCACAGCAGGAGGCTGTTAAATAAGGTAAGAGACCATGGAGTTAGGGGCAAGGTACTGGCATGGATAGAGGATTGGCTGAGTAGCTGAAGGCAGAGGGATAGAGGGGTCTTTTTCAGGATGGCAGCTGGTGACTGGTGGAGCTCCGCAGAACCACAACTATTCACATTATATGATAAAAGTCTGGAAAAAGGAATTGAGGATATTGTTGCAAAGTTTACGGATGACACAAAGCTAGTGGAGGGACTTATAATGTTGAGGAAGCAGGGAGGCTGCAGAAGGACTTGGACAGGCTGGAGGAGTGGGCAAAGTAGCAGATGGAATACAATATAGAAACGTGTGAGGTTATGCACTTCGGTAGGAAGAATAGGGGTGTAGACTGTTTTCTAAATAGGGAAAATCTTCAGAATATTGCAAGCAGTTTCTGGTCCCATATCTCAAGAAGGATGTGCTGGCTCTGGAGAGAGTCCACACGAGGTTTACAAAAATGATCCCGAGGATAAAGGGCTTGTCTTTGAGGAGCAGTTGAGGACTCTGGGTCTGTACTCGAGTTTCAAAGGATGCGGGTAATCTCATTGAAACTTACGGAATACTGGCAGCCTGGATAAAGTGGATGTGGAGAAGATATTTCCACTAGTAGGAGAGACTAAGACCTGAGGGCATGGGCTCAGAGTGAAGGGATGACCCTTTAGAACTGAGATGATGAGGAATTTCTTCAGCCAGAGGATGGGGAATCTGTAGAACTCATTGCCACAGAAGGTTGTGGAGGCCAAATCATTGAATATTTTGAAGACGTCGATAGATAGGTTCTTGACTGGTAAAGGGGATCAGGGATTACAGGGAAAAGATGGGACAATAGGGCTGAGAAACATATCAGCCCTGATCAAGTGGTGAGCAGACTCAATGGGCCAAATGGCCTAATTCTGTTCTTATACCTGATGGTCTTATGGTGTGAGCATCACTGTGAAGGAGTGAAATAAAATAATGTTAAAAGGGTTAGGCTCATGTGATGTATATGCTTAAGATCTGGCTGAAAATTGCTGGGGACAAAGTCTGTATGTTTATTGCAGTTTATTTTATTATGTTGCTGTTGCTCACATTATAGTTCTCAATATCTCTTGTACTTACAGAATATTTATCGCAAGGTGCATTGAATGCGATGAATCCAGGAGACATAAAGATATTTTTTCATTCAGTGTTTGTACTGCTGCTCTGCTCCAAAATTTCATTCACAAATTGAGGTGTCAGGCTTTGTGTTTCACACAGTTACATCAATAATTGGAACAGAACATTCCCACAGCTGCATATGCTCTGGTTTGGCCATCTTGGACTCTGTCAAACGCTGCTTGATGCTGATGTGACAAATCCACTTTTAAATCACTGCTATTAGTTATTGTATCAATTAATAATTATCACTGGAACTAATTAGAAAATAGAATCTTTCATTGTAACTTAGCCAACATGTTTCATGGATTAGTGAGCTTTTATTTAATGCAAATGTGGAGTGAATTGTAAACTCTTAATTTCCCAATAACCCAGAAACTCAATGGGATTGAGGTTTGTCTTAGGTGCATATTGGGAAAACAGAATAAAACAGAAGAGGAATTTATTGTTGCTTGTATTGTGCTATTTCCAAGACAGATTTCTATCGTCATGCATCCAACATTGCCTCATTTTTACCAGAATATATTTAATACATTTGGAAGTTGATGGTTCCTTTTGATATCTAACTTGTGGGTGATATGGTTTGGTGCCAAGAACAACTTTTGTGATTATTATCTATTTGCAAGACTCCAGCGTTTAAAAGGTAGAACTAACTTCTGATAAAATCAATATGGAACTTTATCGTTTAAAATACGATTCTACATATAATGGTGGATGACCATGAGCAGCAGTTCTGACTAATGTTTCTGGAGAAATGATATTTAAGATGACATTGATCAAGATTAAGAGACTCCTCAAGTTGATGTGTATGTGACATATATTTTCAGTTTTGTTATTATATTAATATTAATTTCTTGTTCCCATGAAACATTGAAGTTCATTCATTTATTCACCACTATCCCTATCCCCTCCTGTTCCACAGGTAGGATTCTACTGGTCTCTACCTGGAGAGCAGCCACATTACCGTTATTCATTCTTGAACCTTGACAGTGATCTTTAGAATATTGACCAAATTTTATTTAATATGTTTCAGCAAATGTATTCAGTATGAAAAATTGGATTTCCCTTTTCCAACCAGAATTGTTCTAAATGATAATATCCCTGCACTGAACTATGCTGAAAAAAAAACAGAGCTCAAAGTGGGATCTTCTGGATAAATTGACTTAGTTGCTCACTACTCCATTTCACTGAGTTCACATATCCTACACTGCTAAGTTCTACAATCGCATGTTCCAATGGTCGATGATTTCTAGCCTCCACTTTCAGACCTTTTTGATTATGTGTTGTGAATTTTGGGTTTTTGTTTAGGATCCATTACAAACATAGACGTCAATTACTAAGGCACAGAAGCCTCTTGGCGTTTCCTCATGTAAATATTACTTTGAAGGTTTACAGAAACTTTGGAAAATTGATGAAAGTATGTCACTTTTATCAAGTACTATATTGAAAGGAATATTGGTTTTGTACTTTAAGAAAATCCTCTATGTGTTGTGGGTTTGTCCTTGCCTCTGAGCCCATAGTGCTTCAGGTGAAGAATACACAATGTATGTGAAGTAAATAAGAATTTTGTATTGTATATGTCTGAAGAACTTACAATAGTAAAGAATTCATAAATGTGGAAAATGAGAATGAGCTTTATAAGGATCTAATTACTACACTGATTTGATCATTTCAGTAACTTTTGACACTCGGTCTTAACTGGTGAGTTTGACAGCCCCCTACTGGCAGTCTGATTCTAATGCTAGGTAAAAACAATGACTGCATATGCTGGACACCAGATTCTGGATTAGTGGTGCTGGAAGAGCACAGCAGTTCAGGCAGCATCCGAGGAGCTGTCTATCCATTTTAACCAGCCACAAATTGCAGGCTGGACAGAGTCATAGAGTCATAGAGTCATGCAGCACTCAAACAGAGTCTTCAGTCCAACTCATCCATGCCGACCAGATATCCCAACCCAATCTAGTTCCATTTGTTAGCACTTGGCCTATATCCCTATAAACACTTCCTATTCATAAACCCATCCAGATGCCTTTTAAATGTTGCAATTGTACTAGCCTCCATCACTACCTCTGACAGCTCATTCCATACATGTAACACCCTCTGCGTGAAAAAGTTGCCCTGGAGGTCCATTTTATATCTTTCCCCTCTCACCCTAAACCTATGCCCTCTAGTTCGGGACTCCCCCGCCCCAGGGAAAAGATCTTGTCTATTTATCCTATCCATGCCCCTCATGATTTTATAAATCTCAATAAGGGCCTTCTTCACTATCCTATCTACCTGCGACTCCACTTTCAAGGAGCTATGAACCTGCACCTCAAGGTCTCTTTGTTCAGCAACACTCCCTAGGACCTTACCATTAAGTGTATAAGTCCTGCTAAGATTTGCTTTCCCAAAATGCAACACCTCACATTTATCTGAATTAAACTCCATCTGCTACTTCTCAGCCCATTGGCCCATCTGATCAAGATCCCGTTGTAATCTGAGGTAACCTTCTTTGCTGTCCACTACACCTCCAATTTTGATGTCATCTGCAAACTTACTAACTGTACCTCTTATGTTCATAGTCAAATCATTTATATAAATGATGAAAAGTAGAGGAACCAGCACCGATCCTTGTGGCACACCACTGGTCACAGGCCTCCAGTCTGAAAAACAACCCTCCACCACCACCCTCTGTCTTCTACCTTTGAGCTGGTTCTGTATCCAAATGGCTAGTTCTCCCTATATTCCATAAGATCTAACCTTGCTAAACAGTCTTCCATGGGGAACATTGTTGAATGCCTTACTGAAGTCCATATAGATCACTTTCACTGCTCTGCCCTCATCAATCCTCTTTATTACTTCTTCAAAGACATGATTTCCTAAGCACAATGTCACGTTGATTACCCCTAATCACTCCTTGCCTTTTCAAATACGTGTAAATCCTGCCCCTCAGGATTCCCTCCAACAACTTGCCCACCACCAATGTCAGGCTCACCTGTCTATAGTTCCCTGGCTTATCCTTACCACCTTTCTTAAATAATAGTACCATGTTAGTCAACCTCCAGTCTTCCGACACCTCCCATGTGACTATCGATGATACAAGTATCTCAACAAGAGGCCCAGCAATCACTTCCCTAGTTTCCCTAGAGTTCTAGGGTACACCTGATCAGGTCCTGGGGATTTATACACCTTTATGGGTTTCAAACCATACAGCACTTCCTCCTCTGTAATATAGACATTTTTCAAGATGTCACCCTCTATTTCCCTACAGTCTATAACTTCCATGTCCTTCTCCACAGTAAACACTGATATAATATACTTGTTTAGTATTTCCCTCATCTCCTGTGGCTCCACACAAAGGCCGCCTTGCTGATCTTTGAGGGGCTCTATTCTCTCCCTAGTTACCCCTTTGTCCTTAATGTATTTGTAAAAACTCCTTGGGTTCTCCTTAGTCCTATTTGCCAAAGCTGTCTCTTTCCCCTTTTTGCCTTCTTGATTTCCCTCTTAAGTATTTCCTTTATACTCTTCCAAAGATTCACTGAATCTATCCTGTCTATACCTGACATATGCTTCGCTTTTCGTAACCAAACCCTCAATTTCTTTAGTCATCCAGCATTCCCTATACCTACCAGCCTTTTCATTCACCCTGACAGGAATATACTTTCTCTGGATTCTTGTTATCTCATTTCTGAAGCTTCCCATTTTCTAGCCATCTCTTACCTGCGAGCATCTGCCCCCAGTCAGCTTTTAAAAGTTCTTGCCGAAACTATCAAAATTTGCCTTCCTCCAAATTAGAACTTCAACTTTTAGATCTAGTCTATCCTTTTCCATCACTATTTTAAAACTAATAGAATTATGGCCACTGGCCCCAAAGTGCTCCCCGACTGACACCTCAGTCACCTGCCCTGCCTTATTTCCCAAGAGTAGGTCAAGTTTTGCACCATCTCTATGAGGTACATCCACATAATGAATCAGAAAATTGTCTTGTACGCACTGAACAAATTCCTCCCCATCTAAACCCTTAACACTATGGCAGTCCCAGTCTATGTTTGGAAAGTTAAAATCCCCTACCATAACCACCCTATTATTCTTATAGGTAGCTGAAATCTCCTGACAAATTTGTTTCTCAATTTTCTGCTGACTGTTGGGGGGGTCTATAATACAATCCCAATAAGGTTATCATCCCTTTTTCCTTTCTCAATTCCACCCAAATAACTTCCCTGGATGTATTTCTGGGAATACCCTCCCTCAGCACAGCTGTAATGCAATCCCTTATCAAAAATGCCACTCCCCCTCCTCTCTTGCCTCCCTTTCTATCCTTCCTGTAGCATTTGTCACCTGGAACATTAAGCTGCCAGTCCTGCCCATCCCTGAGCCATGTTTCGTTAATTGCTATGATATCCCAGTCCCATGTTCCTAACCATGCCCTGAGTTCGTCTGCCTTCCCTGTTAGGCTCCTTGCATTGAAATAAATGCAGTTTAATTTATTAGTCCTACCTTATGCTCTGCTTTGTCCCTGCCTGCCCTGTTTGACCTGCTTCTGTTCTCAACTGTACCAGTCTCAGATTGATCTCTTTCCTCACTATCTCCCTGATCCCCGCCCCCTGCCAAATGGTTTAAATCCTCCTGAGCAGCTCTAGCAAATCTCCCTGCTGGTATATTAGTCCCCTTCCAATTCAGGTGCAATCTATTAAGAGAGTGTAGATGTAACAAAGGAAAAGAATGAGAAAGGTTAACAGATAACATAAACAGGAATCCACAAGTTCTATATAGTCATAACATTAATAAAGCTATGGTAAAAGGTTAAATAGGGCTGATTAGGATTTACAATGTTATTTATACATGGAGCGCAGAAGTTCAAGAAGGCAGCTCATCCCACCTTCTCAAAGGCAGTTAGGGACAGACAATAAATGCTGGACCCAGCCAGTGATACCCACATCCCACAAGTGAATAAGAGAAGAGTGGGGGCTGAGATAATACATAAGCCCATTGCATCTACCTTCACCAAGGAAACAGATGGTGAAAGGTGGGGAGGGTCTCAGATTGATGATCTAAATGTTGTTAAAGAACAGGGTTTAGAAAAGCTGTCTACACTTACAGTTCATGTATCTCTGGAGCCAGATCAGAGCCATTCAGGGACACTGGGGTTCCCCTTTAGACACACTGGCCATTATTTACTAAATCTCCTTAGTTATAGGGCTGGCATCAGAAGACTGATGTCTTCATTGGAGTTGGGAGGTCCTATTGCGGCTGTACAGGACATTGGTGAGGGCACTTTTAGAATGTGCGTCAATTCTGGTCCTGCTTCTCTGGGAAGGATGTTGTTAAACTTCAGAGGGTGCAGAAATGATTTATTCAGGATGTTGCCGGGGTTAGGGGATTTGAGTTACAGGGAGAGGCTGAACAGGCTGGGGCTGTTTTCCCTGGAGCATTGGAGGCTGAGGGGGTGACCTTATAGAGGTTTATAAAATCATTAAGGGCATCTATAGGGTGAATAGCCAGGGTCTTTTTCCCAGGGCAAGGGAGTCCAAAACAAGAGGGCATTGGTTTAACGTGAGAGGGGAAAGATTTAAAAAGAACTTGAGGGATAACATTTTCACACAGAGGGTGGTGCATGTGTGAAATGAGCTGCCAGAGGAAGTGGTGGAGGTTGGTACAATTACAACATTTAAAAGTTATCTGGATGGGTATATGAATATGAAGGGTTTATAGGGATATGGACTGGGTACTGGCAGGTGGGACTAGGCCACATTGGGATGGTTAGGTTGGCATGGCAAAGATGGACTGAAAGGTTTGTTTCTGTGCTGTATGACTCTCTGACTGGAAAATTGTACATGCTCCACTTTTAGTTAAAAAAAAAGGATGTTAAAAAAGCCCAGCTTTAATAAGGGATTAATTCGGGGGAAATCATGTTGAACTAACCAATGTTTTTGCTAAGGCAGCAGAGAGGACTGAGGGTAATATGGCCTGTGATGCTAATTGGTTTATAAAGAGTATGTTATAAGCTGTCACACAACAGGCATGAGAGCAAAGTTAGAACTGATGGAATTAAAGGGATAATTGATAGAAGTGAGTTAATTAGCGGGAAATCGAGTTGACGGAATAACTGCTTTTTCATATTGGAGTAAGATGTACAAAGGAATTCCCTGGGGTTGGTGTTCAGTTCCTTACATAATAATTACCTAAACTTGTATATATCAGACACAGTTTAAATTGTTTTGGGTAACATGAAATATTGACGTTTTGTGGACTGTGAATAGGATACTGAAAGATTCCAAGTTGCTGAAATCTAACACAGGGAAATGAGTGTGAGGTAGAGCAATATGAACTGAATAGTATAATTCTAGTGGGGGTAGAAGAGCAAAGGGGAAATCAGAATGATTCTGCAGTGAGGAATTTCAGTGACATGGATTTTGTTTGAAAATGACAAATCTAGAGGGCTACAGAGATTGGGTTGGAGAATAAGTCTGACTGGGTAGCTCTTTCAGGTTCCAGCATAGACCCGATGGGTGGGAATGTCTCTGTATGTCAGGGAAAATTCCATGATTCTATGTTGGAGCAACTGGGGGAGTTATCCTTACAGGGAGCCGACATGTATACAATAGACAATATAGATCTTTGTCTATGCTGTAATCAGACCAGGAATCTAATAATAACTTGGTTTGTCTTTGATACAGAACACTTTGTGTTCATGTTGAAGTATATTAAGGTGTATCACTTTGAGAGGATTTGTAGTTCGGATTGTGGATAAAGTTGTGGATCTGTTCGCTGAGCCGGTCTGTTTTTCTGTAAATATTTCCTCACCTCACTAGGTGACATCATCAGTGCGTCTTTGATAAGGTGTTGGTGCTCTGTCCCACCTGGTATTTATATCTCTCTGTTCGGTGATACTTCCACATTCTGTGAGGATTGCAGATGTTGGAGATCAGAGTCAAAAGGTGTGGTGCTGGAAAAGCACAGCTGGTCAGCAGCATCTGAGGAGCAGGAGAATCAATGTTTCGAGCATCAAGAAGTCCTGCTGAAGAGCTTCTGCTTGAAATGTTGATTCTCCTGCTCCTCAGACGCTGCCTGACTGGCTATGCTTTTCCAGCACCACACTCTTACTGTTCTGTATCTGAGTGGTTTGTACACGGGGCCCAGTTCAGTGTGTCTATCAATTGAATTTGGGTTGGAGTGCCAGGCTTAAAGGATGTATCTCACTGCCAAGCCATCATTTCAAATACTGAATATAAAAAAAAGGTTTGTTAAGGCTTTGTTTAAAGGGAAGGTCGTAGACTCATACTATGGTAATGTCCTGTGAAAGACTAAATAAAATTAATCAATAACAGATATATGCTGTAAATCCAAACTTGTACTCAGATATGATAAAATAATTTAAACTTTATATCAGCGAACCTCTCTATGGTCTGCAGCTTCATCAAGATTTCTTGGTCTGAAACAAACCAAATTTAGGACTAAATCTTCTCTCCCAGGTTAGGTCACAAATTTGGGAAATTTCCCAATTCTACAAATCTGACTTGGGAGGAACTCCTCTGAGCAGTGGGAATTTCGTTCAGCGTAGATACTAACCGTAGTCAGGACTGTCATGCTTGGAGACAATGCAGATACTGTCTGAACACAATACAACACAGTGACTGCATATCAGCTGCAGCTCTGTAACATTGCTCATATAGAGGAGGTGATGGCTATGCAGTATTACCGCTAGACAATCAATCTAGAAACTCAATTAACATTCTCGGGGCCTTTGTTCAAATCCCATCCCAGATGACGAGATTTAAATTAAATTTTAAAAAATGGAATTAAAAATCCACTGATTTTCAGAGGAAACCATTAATGATTGTGAGGGAAAAGTCTACTTGGATCACTAATGTCCTTCTGGGAAGGAAATGTGCCATCCTCACCTGGTCCAGTTTCTATACCCACAGTAATGTGGTTGACTCTTAACTGAATTCTGAAATGGTTGAGAAACCACTCCGTTCCTGGGCAGCAACAGATGGGCAGCAAACACTGGCCAGTCAGCAACGCCCATGTCACACAGTGAATTGAAAAAAAATTACAGCTAGGACTTTTTTCTAGTCTGTGCAACTGAACATTTTACTGCATTGATTCATATCGATACTTGGTCCTGATAATCAAAGACAATCCCAGCACGAATACACTTCTCATTTATAATTAATATGCGAAAAAGCACTCTTCCTAGCATTATGCCACACTTCAAGGATAAAGATATTATTTCTTAAGTGCCCTGTTTTATGAATTCTGTTTGAGAAGTGATCTAGTACTTTGTTTTTATGAAAATACTGTTTAGTTTACTCAGATGATGAACACAGGGATACAATTCTGGTTTTCACACCACTCTCTTTGTACTTGTAAAATTAAGTGTCAGTTCTTTTTGTCCATTTAACAGTGATTATACAATTTGCCTGATGTTACAGGGTGACCTGAGCTCCAGTCAGAAATATATTCAAATTGGGTGATATGACATTGTTTCGCTGATGCGGAGGTATTTGGGTATTTCAGTGGTGAACTGTAAAATTCAACCCGAAGTGTACAGCTTGAAGGCAAGCTTTCTAATGCTGGTGTTTCTCTGTATCTGCAGACCTTGTTCATCCAGGTGGCAGAGGTCATGAATGTGGGAGGTACTAAGAAAGGAAACTTGGTGATTCATTGCAGTGCACCTTGTCATTGCTGAACAATCTGACAGGGGGTACAGCTGACGTGGGTGTTTCAGGTGGTTCAGTGTAAATATTGATCAAGTGGTCTGCTTTGGTTGCCAAGTTTCTCGTGTTGTTGGAGCTGCCCCCATCCAGGGCAAGTGGGGATTATTCCATCACACTCCTGACTTGTGCCTTGCAGATGGTGGACAGGCTTTGAGCACTCGGGCAATGAATAACTAGCAGCAGAATACATCACTTTTAACCTGCTGTCGTTGCTACTGACTTCATTTAGAGTCATAGAGATGTACAGCACGGAAGCAGACCCTTCGGTCCAACCCGTCCATGCCGACCAGATATCCCAACCCAATCTAGTCCCACCTGCCAGCACCCGGCCCATATCCCTCCAAACCCTTCCTATTCATATACCCATCCAAATGCCTCTTAACTGTTGCAATTGTACCAGCCTCCACCACATCCTCAGGCAGGTCTAATTCAATTTCATATCAACAGTGACCCCAGGGAAACTGAGAGTGGTAGTGTTGTCACAGAGAAATGAGCAAAGATTAGACACAGCAATACTTCCTGGCAAAGAGACAAAAACATCTCCAAAAATAGCCCTGGGCACTTCCACATACTTTCCAATGGCTAATATTTTATACAGTGGACATATATGCAATCAGCAGGCCTGATCCTTTAATGATTTTAACATTTATTTTTCTGCTTTCCATATCTGTTCCCCAGTGAGCACAGCGTGTGTGCTGTGTGCTTTCCAAATTGAGAGTTTCCTGGGTTGCTCAACAACGAGGATGGCATCAATTCAGCAGGTTGGTGCCCCTGGGGATGGAGTTGAACAGTGAGGAATAATGTGCCAGCAGTGACCCACAGGAAAACCATTGCTTACGGAAACAAGGCAGGCCATTGTTACTGGAGACTTGGAGTGCTGTAGTCTCAGTGTTGAGATTTAAGGATGCTTTAATTTATTTAGATTTTATTTTCACAGAACATTTGCATGTTTCATACAATTTGCAGAGTATATTAAAACTTCAATTTTTAAAAAATGCTCAATAGTGGAGAATGGCTAATCAAAAATGTTCTCCAAAGTCAGATTTTATTTAACTTTTAAAAGAGCTGGTAACCGTGGATCAGTTGGTAAATCTTACTCTGTTGTATTTTATAGATGTTTGTTTTGACCCAGTTGGCCATAATTAGATTAGATTCCCTACAGTGTGGAAATAGGCCCTTCGGCCCAACCAGTCCCTGCTGACCCTCCGAAGAGTAACCCACTCCTCTCTGAATGATGCACCTAGCACTATGGGCAATTTAGCACAGCTAATTCACCTAACCTGCACAACCTTGGACTGTGGGAGGAAACCAGAGCAAACCCGCACAGACACGGGGAGAATGTGCAAACTCCACACAGACAGTTACCTGAGGCTGGAATCAAACCTGGGTCCCTGGTGCTGTGAGACAGCAGTGCTAACCACTGAGCCAACATGGCTCGATAGTTCCTTGCTGTATCTTCATGTAAAAGTCATCTTTAGTGCCATTTAAAAGTATAAATCTAATTCAATGAATGGATTATAAAATTCAAATTACACAATATCAAGCAACTGGGAACTCTTGCTTCGAAAGTAATAGAGTTTTATACAGCCAGCAACATTGTGATTGCTAGGGATCCTAGTCAGGGTTTGGCTGTGCTTAATATTTTGACCTGTTTCTGGGAAGGGAAGGGTGAAATGACACAATAGTCTCAGGAAAGTATGGAGAGGTATCATCAATAATGTAAAATTATATGCGGCTTGATTTCTTTTTCACTTCTGCCATTTGGAGGGTTGAATTTTAACTTTGAAAACACGTGGTTTGGGATCCTTTCAGAGGATTGTGTGTTGTTATGCTGTTATGTTACAAACCAACAGCCACTCTCAGACAACAACTCACCAGGACGAAGGACCCGATACCCAGCATGAGCAAAACCAACGTAGTGTACAAAATCCCATGCAAGGACTGCACAAAACACTACATAGGACAAACAGGAAGACACCTAACGATCCGCATCCATGAACACCAACTAGCCACGAAACGACACGACCAGCTATCCTTAGTAGCCACACACTCAGATGACAAGCAACATGAATTCAACTGGGACCACACTACTATTATAGGACAAGCCAAACAGAGAACAACCAGGGAATTCCTAGAGGCATGGCACTCATCCACAGATTAAATCAACAAACACATCGACCTGGACCCAATATACCGACCACTGCAGCGGACAGCTGGAACTGACAACCGGAAGCGGCAGATTCAAACCACTACAAATGCCGAAGGAAAGATCACAGAAGCGCTTCACAGGAGGCTCCCAAGCACTGAGGATGTCACCTAGACGGGGGACGAAACGTCTGCAACACAAATTCCCAGCTCAGTGAACAGAACCATAACAACGAGCACCCGAGCTACAAATCTTCTCACAAACTTTGAACTAGCCCTCTCTGTCATTGGCTTTGACTTTGTGAAGCATATGTTCTGTCTGAAAGACCACCAGATCATCAATAAAAGGTAATGCAGCCTTGCAGTTAGGTTCTGCGGGGTACAGAGGTAGCTCATTTTTGTTATGTCCCGCACCCTCATTACAATCACTGCCCCAACCTACAGAAAACTCCACTTCCTGATTAAATTCCAGGTCAAAGTGTCCCGACCCTGTCCTTTCCCATTACACGACACAAATTCACTGAGCAACATGAGTGAAGATAGTGGTAAATTTATCCAAAACACTGGGTAAAACACAGAAAACTAAAAAGCACAGAAAGCATAACACTATCGACTGAGGATAATGTCACAGCTAGATTTCCTGACTTGTTGAGCTGACTGTATGCAATTAATGAAGGTATTTCTTTGTTCTCCTCAAGGAAGTCTCTGGTATGTGAATTGTCATGCTCGAATTGATACCTTCATCTCATATACATTGCACATAAAGGCTTTTGTCTTGTATTTCACTGATTAAAAAATAACCAATGCCAATGTTTTTAAATTTTTTCAACTCCAACTTAGATTAGGGCAGTAGAGATATATAACCATATCCAACATAAACCCAACTCTCTGCCTAGTTCTTAGCTTCTAGGCCCATTTCTAATCAGATAATATCCCATCATGATATCAAGACACAGCCCAGGATTAATAATCCTCAGCCATTAAGGACAATATGGAGTGTTCAGTGAACAATGAATATTGTTTTCTTTTCCTGGATTATCTGTGAAAGAGGAACACAATCTTCTAATCTGTAGGTATGTTTAATTCTTGTTTGTGTCTGATTTCTAACCTTTTCTTCTGTATTAAAATGTCGAAAGGAACAGCTCATTATGACAATAGAATTCCTTTCAATGAGAGATGACCTGCACAATGCAGGCTGATCCCATTCCTTCCTGACTCAGTTGAGGGATGAATTCTTCCTGGAGGTCGTTGCTCTTTAGGAAAAAATGTTCCCTGGGAGGGAAACTGTCTTTCTGCTGGCCTCAGATTAATGAGAAGATTTCAGGACTTTTTTCCCAAGGAGTATAATTTTAGAAAGAACAGCATGTTTGTTTTTCTTTTACAAGTGAATTATTCACTTAAGATACTTGTACCTTCAATCCACTTTGACAAACAGGCCAGGCCCCTGGACTGAAATTATTAAAAAGAAATTCACAAAGCCACTGTAATTGTTTCTGAGCAGCTGGATAAGGAAGCACAATATCACAGATCTTATAATTTGATCTACATTTTGGTACATGAGAAGAGAGGGACATTGTAAGAGGGCTATAAATTTCAGTTGTGCAGTCACCAGTTAGTTTCTGGTAAATAAGGTGGCAGTGTGAGGTCTTATTGATTTGAATCAGACGGCTTCATATTTCCGCAGTGGAAAGTGGGAATGAAATCATTGCTCATGTGCCCCTTAGCTGCTCAGCAGAGTTTAGGTAAATGTGGAGACCTTTGTTACCCTGGGCAGCCTTACAGTGAGAAAGAGATATTGCTGAAAGTGGAGATGATTTTTTTCTCTTTTCAGACCCTGTGCAACATCACTGATCCTCCCAGCCCCACAAGCTAAAATAAAACCTCCCCTAAAGAGCCTTTCAACTTCCTGATGCTCAGTCCTTCAACTGGTGAGAAACTTGCAGTGGGTTCCCCTCAAAGATCAAAGTTATGATTGTTGTCATGTCCCAATGACATCATCACCCACCAATCAGGTTTGGTCACTTACCCAGAGACTTTGACTCAAATCAGAAATGATTGTGACTGGACAGTTGTCCAGTCAAAAAGTGACCTCTGGCATATCAACTGCCCAATGTTTAATTTCAATCAGCTAAGTACAATTAAAATCTCCCCAAAGTATCTGTTTTACAGCCTTCTTTTATTTAAAACAGATAACATGAAATAATGGCAGCCTCTACTGGGGATTAAATTAATGAGAATGTATGCTGCTTGAAATTGATAGATTCTGTATAACACAGAAAACCTTCATTTTCTGATCACCCCGATCGATTCCAATGGCTCCAACCAGTGTACTGGTTAATCCAATAAGTAAGAATTGGCATTGAGAGGAACAGCCAACACTTTTAGAAAATTCTAGTTGTGTGCATTTTCAAATTTTATAGATGCATTCTTACTTCAAAACATTACTTGCTAAAATTCTATTTATAAAATTATTTTCCTTTTACTATGGTTTCATACAGATTTCACATTTAATGACAATAATGTAAGTAAAATGCTGTCACAATCCTCTCTCAAATTTTAACGCTGTTTCTGTTGTACATTGATTTCTATTCTAGTAATTGCACACAAAGTGACGTCTCAGAATACTTGCTGGATGGGTGAATATCAGATTGGAGAGCAAATGAGGGAAAGGAGCACAAAAGGTTGAGCAAAGTGAACAGTCTTAACCTGAAAGAGACAGGTGGAACTTATTCAAATTCTCACATTTGTGACACCTCCAGGAATAATGGAGATTGATTTCCAAGTCAGTGCCAGGGAATCATGACATGTGCAGGTGGGATGGTAGCTGCCAGTGAGCAGCTTTCCCCTCACTCTCATTAACTTCAACTTAAGGCTTCTTGGTGCTACACTCAGTCAAATACTCTAATACTGCCAAGAGCAATCAGTGCCCTCTTATCTCTTGAATCAACTCTTGATTCATGTTTGAACCTAGGCTACAGTGAGATCTGGAGTGGAGTCTCCCTGTGGAACCCAAATTACACGGTGAACAAATGCCACTTAATCACATCCTCTATAACACATTCCATCACTTCATTGGTAATTGAGAATAGACTAATAGGGGAGCAGTTTGTCACAGAATTTGTCCTGATTTTAGTGGACAGGACATGCCCAGGCAATGTGTACATTAATTTTGAGCAGGAGGGAAGCACTTTTGATGAACAGTTATTTCTAAAGCTTGTATCCCCTCCCTTTATTTTAACATTTTTGAACAATTCCTTCTTAAATCTGCCTTACATTTACAAAGGAGCATCTTGTAGATACTGACCCAAATTTGGCGTCGATTTGTGTTGATAAAAATAATCATGTTATTGCGTAATGTAGACCTTCAATGTAAAATACCAATGAAATTCACGTTCAACTGACTTAGAGCTGTTCAATTTACCTTGAGTTTTTACATGGATTTACACAATTTTCCCTTTGCCTCTTTATATTTCTTTGTAGCTTCATGAACTTATTGAGCTACCTGGGAACAAACATGGGTTATTCACAAACCGCAGTCCTCAGGCTCATTTAGAACATAGAAAAGAACATAGAACATAGAACAATTCGGCACAGAACAGGCCCTTCGGCCCACGATGTTGTGCCGAACTTCTAACCTAGATTAAGCACCCATCCATGTATCTATCCAAATGCCGCTTAAAGGTCGCCAATGATTCTGACTCTACCACTCCCACGGGCAGCGCATTCCATGCCCCCACCACTCTCTGGGTAAAGAACCCACCCCTGACATCTCCCCTATACCTTCCACCCTTCACCTTAAATTTATGTCCCCTTGTAACACTCTGTTGTACCCGGGGGAAAAGTTTCTGACTGTCTACTCTATCCATTCCTCTGATCATCTTATAAACCTCTATCAAGTCACCCCTCATCCTTCGCCGTTCCAACGAGAAAAGGCCGAGAACTCTCAACCTATCCTCGTACGACCTACTCTCCATTCCAGGCAACATTCTGGTAAATCTTCTCTGCACCCTCTCCAAAGCTTCCACATCTTTCCTAAAGTGAGGCGACCAGAACTGCACACAGTACTCCAACTGTGGCCTAACCAAAGTCCTGTACAGCTGCAACATCACTTCACGACTCTTGAATTCAATCCCTCTGCTAATGAACGATAATACTCCATAGGCCTTCTTACAAACTCTATCCACCTGAGTGGCAACCTTCAAAGATCTATGTACATAGACCCCAAGATCCCTCTGTTCCTCCACCTGACTAAGAACCCTACCATTAACCCTGTATTCCGCATTCTTATTTGTTCTTCCAAAATGGACAACCTCACACTTGGCAGGGTTGAACTCCATCTGCCACTCCTCAGCCCAGCTCTGCATCATATCTAAGTCCCTCTGCAGCCGACAACAGCCCTCCTCACTGTCCACAACTCCACCTATCTTCGTATCATCTGCAAATTTACTGACCCACCCTTCGACTCCCTCATCTAAGTCATTAATAAAGTCATTTCTGCAAGTTATTTAACTTAGGCCCCTCTGCCTTTCAATGATGCAGACATATTTTAACTGAGAAAAATAATCTGAAGCCTTATAACGATCTCATAATTGCTTTTTCCTATACTTTCCATTATGACTTGGAAGGAATCTGACAGAGTGATGACTTTTGGGTTTAGTTATAGGAACTAGTTGTTTGAAACCAGTATAAACAAAAATTGCTGGAAAAACTCAGTAGGTCTGGCAGTATTTGTGGAGAGAAAACAGAGTTAAAGTTTTGATTCTAGTGACCATTTTCAAATTCTGAAGGAAGTTCACATGAAACATTGTTTTTGCTGCACTGATACTGCCAGATCTGCTGAGTTTCTGTTTTAGTTTGTTTCAGATCTCCAGCATCACAGTCCTTTGTGTTATTTTAATGTTGCTTAAATCCAGTTTGGATTACAGAGCTCTGAATGTTGTGTGTGAACTAAACTGACATTATTTCAGATGAGTGTAATTTTCTATTTCCTTAAAAAGACTACAGTAACAGAGATGTGTTTCTTAAAATCAAACCATACATACTAGCCCTAATGAGTGCGTGTGAATAGAAAATCATCCTCTTGTACATATATAATTTTTTTTCTAGTGGGTTCATTTATCTCTGGAGTTCTACTTCGAAAAAAGATATTTGAGATTTTGACACATTTTCAAGGAGCATGGAATGAAGGGTTTATTATCCAGTGGTGACTCAGAAATAGCTCATTTTCAGCTGGTAGATTCATTAAATCATTACTTTCCCATGACCATATTCTTCATTTGTTTTTACGTTTCATAGTTCATTTTATCTCATAAAATGTTTTCCATTTACCAAAATAACGTATTCCTAGAAAATTGCAAATCAGATTGCTGCCGTCTTTTACTTTAGACAGAAAGCTCACTTAAAACCATTAATCAGAAAGGGAAGTGCAAGTTATTGAAGTTTGCATGTGCTAAAAATTACAATTTGGAATTTTTAATGAGGACAAGGAAATGGCTGACTAACTACGTAAGTACTTTAATTCTGTGTTCACAGAACAGGACACAAATAACATACAGAAATGTTGGAGAACTCAAGATTCAGTGAGAGGAACAAACTAAATCAGGGAAATGGTGTTGGGGAAATTGATGGGATTGAAGGCTAATATATCTCCAGAGCTGTATCCCAGAGTACTCAAGGAAGGGAGTCCTTGAAATATTTGGGGCATTGGTGGTCATTTTTCAAGATTCTGTACACTCTTACTGTTCCTACACTTTGAAGAGTAGATAATGTGACCCCTCTATTGAAAAAGGGCATAAGAGAGAAAACTGAAATAACCCACAGAGGCCAGTAGCCCATCACCAAATCACCCTTTATTTCCATGGGGAGAGTCCTTGGCACTGATCCAGCTCTCTCAGAGCCAGCTCTCAGAGTGAACAGAACCTCTGACACTCCTGTTTATACCTGTCCACCAGGGCTCCCTGATTGGGCCATGTGAGATTGTTATAATTACTACAAAAACCAGAAAGTATTGACCAGTCAGCCTAATATCAGTAGTAGGGAAAATGCTGGAGCTCATTATTAAAGTATTAATAACTGAGCATTTAGACCACAGTGTCAGAATCTGACAGGATTCCTTGTTGAGTATTTATTTCTCTAAATCATTTATACCAATTACAATCAACATTGACTCCAACATTAACCAATATGGCGTTCCATTGTAAAACCATTTTCCACATAAAGATGTCCCAAAAATTATCACCCTAACTATGAATTTCTCAGCCACATATCCATCTAACTGAACGCCATTCATCTATTGAGGTGGTATCATCTGTTTTTCTGAGTGAATCCAGGTAAACAACATTATTGCCTCACCATTTTCCATTCAATCTCTTCATAGAAATCTGGAATGAACTATTTTGGTTAAAGTGTAGAACAGGACCTCACTGGGTATAGTGCTGGTGAGATATGCCTGTTGAAAAGACTGCATTTTGCACATTTTGGTCCCAGTTGTTAGTGACCAGAATTTGAGCTTGTTGACCAACAATGTTACTGAAGCAGAATATGTGGGGCCCTAGTGGTTACTTCAACTGAAGATGGGGATGGAATGTTGCAGGAGGCACAGGAACTGAGTGAGAATGGGCACAGGTTCCTCAATGTAGTACTGAGACTCCTGGTGCGGAGGATGTCCTATGCTCACAGAGGGGATGGATATCTTTCCATCTATCTCATCCTTCTCTCTAGCAGTAGCTGGTGTTTCTCTGCCTTACTGCAGTTTGCCCTTCCATTCCTCTTCCAGACCAAGAAGACCCCCTGCAACTCTTCCAAATGGTGGTGACAAAGCGCCTCCTTTCTGCTGTTGACTGCAATAAGGGGGTGGAGCACAGCACACACACTATACAAGGGAAATCCTGGGAGGATCCAGATTAAATCTTCCTCTGCACTGGTAAATTTTGAACAGTGTCTCAGAAAGTCTCCCAATGTATTTTAGATGCTTTATTTACAACTGTAATACTGACAGCTCCAACACCAATGAGAATGAAATGAAGAGCGTGCATTGAAATCACAACAAGACTATGTTTTCTCCTGAACAGCTAGTCACTGATAGAGGATGGCATTCTCTGAGCTGACAGTCATAGTAATGCCATAAAGACTCTTTAACGAGCACTAACTAGTAATGAGGGACTTTGACTGTTTAGTTTGAACCACTGGCCATCCAGTTTTACCACTGACTTCCACACACTGACTAAAATTGTGTCTTGTGCTAAACATGAAAACATAGCTGTTTAACATAAGAAGCTGTCTAACGTAGGATCCTGCCGGACCATGCTTTTCACATTGCTCCTGGAGTTTTGATCAGGCCCACCTTGTCCTTTCTGAATCGACACTGTCTCTCATCGGTGAGACTTAACCCTTTGAAGTTAGTTATTGATCTAATATTCCAACTTCTTCCCAAGTACAAAATACTGTTCTCTAAGCATTCACCCTTTGCCCCTGTTTAAAATTCAGAGCCATAATTAGTCTTTGTAGAGGCCTGAATCTACTGCACTTTGAAATATATCAATAAAGGGATTTTCATTTTTCTCGAATCCTCATTCTCTCAAGCAAATTGTCAGATGCCAGAACTTTGTTTATTCTGAACCCTCCTAAAACTTGAAAATATTTTTTTTTAAAGTATGTATTGCATTCCCAGAATCCCTATAGTGTGGAAATAGGCCATTCAGCCCATCAACCTTCTGAAGAGCATGCCACCCACAGCCACCCCCAAACCTAAAACCCCTCACTTCCAATGGCTAATCTACCTGACCTGCACATGTTTGGACTGTGGGAAAATACCCACACAGATATGGGGAGAATGTGCAAACTCCACACAGACTGTCACATGAGGGTAGAATCAAACCCGGGTCCTGGGCACTGAGTGGCAGCAGTGCTAACCACTGAGCCATCATGCTGCTCCTGTATTTCACCTGTGCTGATTGATGGAGCATGTAATAAGTTATAATTATTCTCAAAACATATTAAAATGATTTAATAATGAACAAACGATGCCGTTCTGTTGCATTTACCAGTATAGCTCAAAGTGAGATAAAACTGTTTGAAGAACACTTGAAACAAATTAAAATAAATAACCTGCAGACAGAGAATTTTTGTGATTTCTGTTATTTGTGATTTTATCTACAGATGAGGGAATAGTTCTGAGTTGTTTGCAGCCTAGACAAGTAAACAGCTCTTAGTTAAACAGCAAGAGTGAAGTAAAAACAGATGGACCTTGAAATCCAAAGCAACTTCCCTTTAATTTGAAAGGTACAGGCTCATGTGTTTCCAGACCTGTCCTTCATCTGGTCTAGTCATCAATCTGGTTTACCTGCTATTCCCTTTGACTCCCTTGTCAATCAAATATTTATCTAACTCGGTCTTTATAATATTAAATGATATTGTCTGCTTTGTTCTCTGGGATTGAGACTTCCACAGATTAACAATCTTCCCAGAGGGAATAAAAATCGTCACCTCCATTTTAAAGTGACATCCTTCATTTTTAAACCATGCCACTTTCTCCTAATCTCTCGTATACAGGGAAACATTCTTTCATCTCCCCTGTCAATTCCTCAAGATCTCAGCTGTTCCCATCAGCATCAAGAGGCTTAGAACTAATGACTTAGCCATAAGGTATCTGGTATACAACAGAGAAAAAATGAATTCATAGAACCAGTCACAATGGCCCTAAAACTACTGGATTGTGTGAAAATGCACCTGGCTTGCTCATGTCCTTCTGCTCTTATTCTACAAGTGCCTTCAGATTCAGAGTAAAACAGTTGACTCTGACCTGCCCCTTCAAACAGATTGGTAAGCCATTCAGTCATAGTGTCATACAGCACTGAAACAGACCCTTTGGTTCAACTTGTCCATTCCAACCAGGTATCCTAAATAAATCTACTCCCATTTGCCAGCTTTTGCTCCCCCCCCCCCCCGTATCTGTCTATACCCTTCCAATTCATGTACCCATCCAGACGCTTTTTAAATGCCTCCATCACTGCCTCTGGTGGCTCTTTCTGTACATGTGCCACCCTCTGCATGAAAAAGCTAACCATTAGGTCCCTTTTATATCATTCCCCTCTCACCTTAAACCTATGCCAGTTTTCAACTCCCCTATCCTGGGTAAAAGACTTTGGTTGTTCACCCTATCCATGCCCCTCATGATTTTATAAACCTGTATAAGGTCATCCCTCAGTCTCTGACACTCCAGGGAAAACAGCCCCAGCCTATTCAGCCCCTCCCGATAGCTCAAACTTTCCAACCCTGGCAATATCCTTGTAAATATTTTATGAACCTTTTCAAGTTTCACAATATTTTTCCTATAGCAGAGAAACCAGAACTGAAAATGGTAATCCAAAAGTGGCCTAACCAATGTCCTGTACAGCCACAACATGACCTCCCAACTCCTGTACTCAATGTACTGACCAATAAAAGCTCTTGTACCAAATGTCTTTTTCACTACCTTATCTATCTGTGACTCCACTTTCATGGAGCTATGAACCTGCACTCCAAAGTCTCCAGGACCTTAAGTGTGTAAGTCCTGCCTTGACTTGTCTCCCTGAAATGTAGCACCGTACATTTATCTAGACTAAACAATTTTGTTGAAGAAAATCAATGTGCTGTTTGAATAAGGTTTGCACAACACAATTATTGGCCCACTGGTCCTTTCCTCTGCTGTCTTTACTCGAATTCTCTCTCATGTTACAGCCCAAGGAGATTTGTAAAAATAACACTCCTGGCTTGGAGGAAACCCTGCTCTCCAAACGCAGAACCTGTAGATTTCAGCAACTTGACGATCTGAATTGCGATATGATAATGTAATTTTTCAGACCACTCGACTATCTCAGATACATCAATGTCATTGTCAAATCTGTAGACAAACATTGGAGTACATCCAAGACTAAAATATTGGCTGAGATTTAATAGAGACAGCATCTCATGGATGGAGTGGAGGGATTCAGATTGGTCAGCACAAAATCGAGGGCTGAAGGGCCTGTACTGTGCTGTAATATTCGATGTTCTATGTTCTATGTAGAACTAATGGGAGCTCTGTGAAGTGTATCTCTGGGTGATATATATTCATATACAATTGATGTATATTAGTTGTATAGAATCAACAATATTCACATCCTATGAACATATTAAATAAAGTCCATCTCATTTTCATAAGAAAAACACCAAGTATAAAGCTAAATGTGCTGAAAGGATTGTAAGGGTGATGGCCTGTAAACAAACAAAATCATAGAATAGTGTTGACTTGCATCATTAACTTTACAAACAATGTGGTAAAATCTTACACCATTTTCCTCTAAATTAATTAGAATATTTTAAATTGCAAGAGCTTAATAATGAGTGAGCAAAGTGCGAGAGACAGAGACCCTTCTTCTCAGTAGTGATAATTTTGACATCAAATGTGTTGATCAGAAGTTGTAACCTTTCATAACAAGTTTCAGAAACTGCTGAAAATTAAATCTTGATCATCAGCAGAGGAACAAAATTGCATTTGGATGATGCCTTTCATCTCCTCAGAGCAATCTGAAGCAGTTCACATTCACTCGGGGTGTAGTTCATGGCACATGTAGATGAAGACAACTCTCTGGGTTTGCTACAGTTTCAAATGAAATTCAATACAAGCTCATCAGATAATGCCTCAACCTCATCCTCTGCTCAGGATCTTTACAAACTCCAGGACTCAACACTAAATTCCAGAAATTTAGTTCTGAAAAAATTAGTGTAGAAAGGGAGATATTGGATGAGGGTAGGGGAGACAGGCTGAAAGCAAGGGACCCATGGATTTACCACCTATACTGTATACCATTAGAGATTGTAGGATGTGGGTGATGTGAGATGTGAGACGATGCATTGAGCAGGATCATCAATTACACTGCTCAATGCAATATTGATGGCTGCTCCAAATATTTCCAAACCACTTCCTCCAAGGGGTCAAAACAGGCAACTGTGACTTTCTGTCATAGCGAACCCCAACCTGCAAAAGGAGAGAGGTGTGTGTCAGTGAGTGAGCTGCACTGTGTTTGGGTTATGTACCTGTGATAGAGAGGTGTGTGTCAGTGAGTGAGCTGCACTGTGTTTGGGTTATGTACCTGCGATGGAGAGGTGTGTGTCAGTGAGTGAGCTGCACTGTGTTAGTGTTATGTACCTGTGATAGAGAGGTGTGTGTCAGTGAGTGAGCTGCACTGTGTTTGGGTTATGTCCCTGCGATGGAGAGGTGTGTGTCAGTGAGTGAGCTGCACTGTGTTTGGGTTATGTACCTGTGATGGAGAGGTGTGTGTCAGTGTGTGAGCTGCACTGTGTTAGTGTTATGTACCTGTGATAGAGAGGTGTGTGTCAGTGAGTGAGCTGCACTGTGTTTGGGTTATGTACCTGTGATGGAGAGGTGTGCGTCAGTGAGTGAGCTGCACTGTGTTTGGGTTATGTACATGTGATAGAGAGGTGTGTGTCAGTGAGTGAGCTGCACTGTGTTTGGGTTATGTACCTGTGATGGAGAGGTGTGCGTCAGTGAGTGAGCTGCACTGTGTTTGGGTTATGTACATGTGATAGAGAGGGGTGTGTCAGTGAGTGAGCTGCACTGTGTTTGGGTTATGTACATGTGATAGAGAGGTGTGTGTCAGTGAGTGAGCTGCACTGTGTTTGGGTTATGTACCTGTGATGGAGAGGTGTGTGTCAGTGTGTGAGCTGCACTGTGTTTGGGTTATGTTCCCATATAGAGATTCTGGATTAGTGGTGCTGGAAGAGCATAGCAGTTCAGGCAGCATCCGAGAAGCAGCAAAATCGACGTTTTGGACAAAAGCCCTTCATCAGGAATAAAGACAGAGAGCCTGAAGCATGGAGAGATAAGCTAGAGGAGGGTGGGGGTGGGGAGAGAGTAGCATAGAGTACAATGGGTGAGTGGGGGAGGGGATGAAGGTGATAGGTCAAGGAGGAGAGGGTGGAGTGGATAGGTGGAAAAGAAGATAGGCAGGTCGGACAAGTCATGGGGACAGTGCTGAACTGGAAGTTTGGAACTAGGATGAGGTGGGTGAAGGGAAAATGAGGAAACTGTTGAAGTCCACATTGATGACCTGGGGTTGAAGTGTTCCGAGGCGGAAGATGAGGCGTTCTTCCTCCAGGCGTCTGGTGGTGAGGGAGCGGTGGTGAAGGAGGCCCAGGACCTCCATGTCCTCGGTAAAGTGGGAGGGGGCGTTGAAATGTTGGGCCACGGGGCAGTGTGGTTGATTGGTGCGGGTGACCCATAGATGTTCCCTAAAGCGCTCTGCTAGGAGGCGCCCAGTCTCCCCAATGTAGGGGAGACCACATCAGGAGCAACGGATACAATAAATGATTTTGGTGGATGTGCAGGTGAAACTTTGATGGATGTGGAAGGCTCCTTTGGGACCTTGGATGGAGGTGAGGGAGGAGGTGTGGGCGCAGGTTTTGCAGTTCCTGCAGCGGCAGGGGAAGGTGCCAGAATGGGAGGGTGGGTTGTAGGGGGGTGTGGACCTGACCAGGTAGTCATGGAGGGAACGGTCTTTGCGGAAGGCGGAAAGGGGTGGGGAGGGAAATATATCCTTGGTGGTGGGGTCTTTTGGGAGGTGGCGGAAATGTCGGCGGATGATTTGGTTTATGAGAAGGTTTGTAGGGTGGAAGGTGAGCACCAGGGGCGTTCTGTCCTTGTTACGGTTGGAGGGGTGGGGTCTGAGGGCGGAGGAGCGGGATGTGGACGAGATGCGTTGGAGGGCATCTTTAACCACGTGGGAAGGGAAATTGCGGTCTCTAAAGAAGGAGGCCATCTGGTGTGTTCTGGAGTGGAACTGGTCCTCCTGGGAGCAGATCTGGCGGAGGCGGAGGAATTGGGAATACGGGATGGCATTTTTGCAGGAGGTAGGGTGGGAAGAGGTGTAATCCAGGTAACTGTAGGAGTTGGTGGGTTTGTAAAAAATGTCAGTGTTAAGTCGGTCGTCATTAATGGAGATGGAGAGGTCCAGGAAGGGGAGCGAGGTGTCAGAGATAGTCCAGGTAAATTTAAGATCAGGGTGGAATGTGTTGGTGAAGTTGATGAATTGCTCAACCTCCTCACGGGAGCACGAGGTGGCGCCAATGCAGTCATCAATGTAGCGGAGGAAGAGGTGGGGAGTGGTGCTGGTGTAATTACGGAAGATCGACTGTTCTACATAGCCAACAAAGAGACAGGCATAGCTGGGGCCCATACGTGTGCCCATGGCTACCCCTTTGGTCTGGAGGAAGTGGGAGGATTCGAAGGAGAAATTGGTAAGGGTGAGGAACAGTTCGGCCAAACGAATGAGAGTGTCAGTGGAAGGGTACTGTTGGGGATGTCTGGAAAGGAAAAAACGGAGGGCTTGGAGGCCCTGGTCATGGTGGATAGAGGTGTAGAGGGATTGGATATCCATGGTGAAGATAAGGCGTTGGGGGCCGGGGAAATGGAAGTCTTGGAGGAGGTGGAGGGTGTGGGTGGTGTCTCGAACGTATGTAGGGAGTTCCTGGACTAGAGGGGATAGGACAGTGTCGAGGTAGGTAGAGATGAGGTCAGTGGGGCAGGAGCATGCTGAGACAATGGGTCGGCCAGGGTGGTCAGGCTTGTGGATATTGGGAAGGAGGTAGAACCAGGCAGTGCGGGGTTCCCGGACTATGAGGTTGGAAGCTGTGGGTGGGAGATCTCCTGAGGTGATGAGGTTCTGTATGGTATGGGAGATGATGGTTTGTTGATGGGGGTGGGGTCATGGTCGAGAGGGCAGTAGGAAGAGGTGTTCTTGAGTTGGCGCTTGGCTTCAGCGGTGTAGAGATCAGTGCGCCAGACTACCACTGCGCCCCCTTTATCTGCTGACTTGATGGTGAGGTCGGGATTGGAGCAGAGGGATTGGAGGGCTGCGCGTTGTGAGGGTGAGAGGTTGGACTGGGGGAAGGGGGTAGACAGGTTGAGGCGGTTAATGTCCCAGCGGAAGTTGGAAATGAAGAGGTCGAGGGCAGGTAATAGGCCAGCGCGGGGTGTCCAGGTGGATGCAGTATGTTGGAGGTGGGCGAAGGGGTCCTCGGAAGGTGGGCAGGAGTCCTGATTGTGAAAGTAAGCTCGGAGGCGGAGGCGACGGAAGAATTGTTCGACGTCACATCGTGTATTAAATTCATTGATGCGTGGACGGAGGGGGATGAAGGTGAGTCGTTTGCTGAGGACTGATCGTTCGTCCTCAGTGAGGGGAAGGTCTGGAGGGATGGTGAAAACTCGGCAGGGCCGGGAGCTGGGATCTGGTTTGGGTGTGGAGCTGGGAGTGAAGGTGGAGCCAGTAACTGTGTGATGGTGGGGGGAATGGGGATGGAGTCATAGCAGGGGTGGTGTTCCCCTCAGGGTTCTGGGGTCCAGGAATGGTGACAGTGGGATATGTGGGGGACGTGTCAGCAGAATGCAGGTGAGTGGCATTGGTGGGGGCGGAAGTGGTGGCAGACACGGCAGTGGGGGGGGGGGGGGGGCGGAAATCACTGAGTGTGTGACATCAGCGATGATATGAGGGGCAGAAGTGATGTCACGTGTGATGTATGAGGAATTGTGAGGGGCAGAAGTGGTTGTGGGAGTGGCCATGATGGGGACAGAAGTGACATCATCAATCAGCGTGGGGGTGGCAGCTGCACCAGCCGCATGGCTAATGGTGTCTAATTAGTTCCAGATGCCGGGGGAATCTTCTGGAATGTTTGAGGAGCGCTGGTTATGGAGGTGGGTAGATAAAAGGTTGTTGTACTTTCAGTTTTTGATGATTGAGATGGAATTGAAATACTGTTTGCTGAGAGTACGAATTCTCCTGAGGATGTAGTACAGAGTGGGTCCTTTGCAATTCTGAGAGAATGTGGCCCTCAGCTGAGGCAGGGCTGACTGTAGAGAGGTTAGGTGCTGGCGCATTGCTGCAAGCGTGGATCGGAGGATCTTGAAGGAGAACTGTTGCTGATGTTTTTGAATCTGTAGTCTGTACTGTTTGTCCTGTTCGGGTTCGAACTCTGCTGGTTTAAAGGTGATCTGGAGTCCGTGTGGGATGAGTTGGTTACGGAGGCAGGCACTGAGGAAGCAAATGTGGCTGTGGTAGCGAGTTTGTTTCACGACATGGTTGAAGAGCTTCAGGGCAGGGGAAATGACCTGGGAGTTGCAGTGGGAGAGGGACTCCCTGAGATTCTTGTAGAGAGAGGAAGAAAACTTCTTCAAGGCAGGCATCCTTGCAAGAGGATTCGCAGTAGGGTTAAAATCAACGAGGTAAAAACAATGACTGCAGATACTGGAAACCAAATACTGGATTAGTGGTGCTGGAAGAGCACAGCAGTTCAGGCAGCATCCGAGGAGCAGCGAAATCGACGTTTCGGGCAAAAGCCCTTCATCAGGAATAAAGACAGAGAGCCTGAAGCGTGGAGAGATAAATGAGAGGAGGGTGGGGGTGGGGAGAGAGTAGCATAGAGTACAATAGGTGAGTGGGGGAGGGGATGAAGGTGATAGGTCAGGGAGGAGAGGGTGGAGTGGATAGGTGGAAAAGGAGATAGGCAGGTAGGACAAGTCCGGACAAGTCATGGGGACAGTTACTGAGCTGGAAGTTTAGAACTAGGGTGAGGTGGGGGAAGGGGAAATGAGGAAACTGTTGAAGTCTACATTGATGCCCTGGGGTTGAAGTGTTCCGAGGCGGAAGATGAGGTGTTCTTCCTCCAGGCGTCTGGTGGTGAGGGAGCGGCGGTGAAGGAGGCCCAGGACCTCCATGTCCTCGGCAGAGAGGGAGGGGGAGGTGAAATGTTGGGCCACGGGGCGGTGTGGTTGATTGGTGCGGGTGTCCCGGAGATGTTCCCTAAAGTGCTCTGCTAGGAGGCGCCCAGTCTCCCCAATGTAGAGGAGCACTCATTGGGAGCAACGGATGCAATAAATGATATTGGTGGATGTGCAAGCAAAACTTTGATGGATGTGGAAGGCTCCTTTCGGGCCTTGGATGGAGGTGAGGGAGGAGGTGTGGGCACATGTTTTGCAGTTCCTGCAGTGGCAGGGGAAAGTGCCAGAATGGGAGGGTGGGTTGTAGGGGGGTGTGGACCTGACCAGGTAGTCACGGAGGGAACGGTCTTTGCGGAAGGCGGAAAGGGGTGGGGAGGGAAATATATCCCTAGTGGTAGGTTCTTTTGGGAGGTGGCGGAAATGTCGGCGGATGATTTGGTTTATGAGAAGCTTTGTAGCATGGAAGGTGAGCACCAGGGGTGTTCTGTCCTTGTTACGGTTGGAGGGGTGGGGTCTGAGGGCGGAGGTGCGGGATGTGGACGAGATGCGTTGGAGGGCATCTTTAACCACGTGGGAAGGGAAATTGCGGTCTCTAAAGAAGGAGGCCATCTGGTGTGTTCTGTGGTGGAACTGGTCTAGTGAGTGAGCTGCACTTTGTTAGTGTTATGTACCTGCGATAGAGAGGTGTGTGTCAGTGAGTGAGCTGCACTGTGTTTGGGTTATGTACCTGTGATAGAGAGGTGTGTGTCAGTGAATGAGCTGCACTGTGTTAGTGTTATGTACCTGTGATAGAGAGGTGTGTGTCAGTGAGTGAGCTGCACTGTGTTTGTGTTATGTACCTGCGATAGAGAGGGGTGTGTCAGTGAGTGAGCTGCACTGTGTTAGTATTATGTACCTGTGATAGAGAGGGGTGTGTCAGTGAGTGAGCTGCACTGTGTTTGTGTTATGTACCTGTGATAGAGAGGGGTGTGTCAGTGAGTGAGCTGCACTGTGTTTGTGTTATGTACCTGTGATAGAGAGGGGTGTGTCAGTGAGTGAGCTGCACTGTGTTAGTATTATGTACCTGTGATAGAGAGGGGTGTGTCAGTGAGTGAGCTGCACTGTGTTTGTGTTATGTACCTGTGATAGAGAGGGGTGTGTCAGTGAGTGAGCTGCACTGTGTTAGTATTATGTACCTGTGATAGAGAGGGGTGTGTCAGTGAGTGAGCTGCACTGTGTTAGTATTATGTACCTGTGATGGAGAGGGGTGTGTCAGTGAGTGAGCTGCACTGTGTTTGTGTTATGTACCTGTGATAGAGAGGGGTGTGTCAGTGAGTGAGCTGCACTGTGTTTGTGTTATGTACCTGCGATAGAGAGGGGTGTGTCAGTGAGTGAGCTGCACTGTGTTAGTATTATGTACCTGTGATAGAGAGGGGTGTGTCAGTGAGTGAGCTGCACTGTGTTTGTGTTATGTACCTGTGATAGAGAGGGGTGTGTCAGTGAGTGAGCTGCACTGTGTTTGTGTTATGTACCTGTGATAGAGAGGGGTGTGTCAGTGAGTGAGCTGCACTGTGTTAGTATTATGTACCTGTGATAGAGAGGGGTGTGTCAGTGAGTGAGCTGCACTGTGTTTGTGTTATGTACCTGTGATAGAGAGGGGTGTGTCAGTGAGTGAGCTGCACTGTGTTAGTATTATGTACCTGTGATAGAGAGGGGTGTGTCAGTGAGTGAGCTGCACTGTGTTAGTATTATGTACCTGTGATAGAGAGGGGTGTGTCAGTGAGTGAGCTGCACTGTGTTTGTGTTATGTACCTGTGATAGAGAGGGGTGTGTCAGTGAGTGAGCTGCACTGTGTTTGTGTTATGTACCTGCGATAGAGAGGGGTGTGTCAGTGAGTGAGCTGCACTGTGTTAGTATTATGTACCTGTGATAGAGAGGGGTGTGTCAGTGAGTGAGCTGCACTGTGTTTGTGTTATGTACCTGTGATAGAGAGGGGTGTGTCAGTGAGTGAGCTGCACTGTGTTTGTGTTATGTACCTGTGATAGAGAGGGGTGTGTCAGTGAGTGAGCTGCACTGTGTTAGTATTATGTACCTGTGATAGAGAGGGGTGTGTCAGTGAGTGAGCTGCACTGTGTTTGTGTTATGTACCTGTGATAGAGAGGGGTGTGTCAGTGAGTGAGCTGCACTGTGTTAGTATTATGTACCTGTGATAGAGAGGGGTGTGTCAGTGAGTGAGCTGCACTGTGTTAGTATTATGTACCTGTGATAGAGAGGGGTGTGTCAGTGAGTGAGCTGCACTGTGTTTGTGTTATGTACCTGTGATAGAGAGGGGTGTGTCAGTGAGTGAGCTGCACTGTGTTTGTGTTATGTACCTGTGATAGAGAGGGGTGTGTCAGTGAGTGAGCTGCACTGTGTTTGTGTTATGTACCTGTGATAGAGAGGGGTGTGTCAGTGAGTGAGCTGCACTGTGTTAGTATTATGTACCTGTGATAGAGAGGGGTGTGTCAGTGAGTGAGCTGCACTGTGTTTGTGTTATGTACCTGTGATAGAGAGGGGTGTGTCAGTGAGTGAGCTGCACTGTGTTAGTATTATGTACCTGTGATAGAGAGGGGTGTGTCAGTGAGTGAGCTGCACTGTGTTAGTATTATGTACCTGTGATAGAGAGGGGTGTGTCAGTGAGTGAGCTGCACTGTGTTAGTATTATGTACCTGTGATAGAGAGGGGTGTGTCAGTGAGTGAGCTGCACTGTGTTAGTATTATGTACCTGTGATAGAGAGGGGTGTGTCAGTGAGTGAGCTGCACTGTGTTTGGGTGTGTACCTGTGATAGAGAGGGGTGTGTCAGTGAGTGAGCTGCACTGTGTTTGGGTGTGTACCTGTGATAGAGAGGGGGGTGTCAGTGAGTGAGCTGCACTGTGTTTGGGTGTGTACCTGTGATAGAGAGGGGTGTGTCAGTGAGTGAGCTGCACTGTGTTTGGGTGTGTACCTGTGATGGAGAGGGGTGTGTCAGTGAGTGAGCTGCACTGTGTTTGGGTGTGTACCTGTGATGGAGAGGGGTGTGTCAGTGAGTGAGCTGCACTGTGTTTGGGTGTGTACCTGTGATAGAGAGGGGTGTGTCAGTGAGTGAGCTGCACTGTGTTTGGGTGTGTACCTGTGATGGAGAGGGGTGTGTCAGTGAGTGAGCTGCACTGTGTTTGGGTGTGTACCTGTGATGGAGAGGGGTGTGTCAGTGAGTGAGCTGCACTGTGTTTGGGTGTGTACCTGTGATGGAGAGGGGTGTGTCAGTGAGTGAGCTGCACTGTGTTTGGGTGTGTACCTGTGATGGAGAGGGGTGTGTCAGTGAGTGAGCTGCACTGTGTTTGGGTGTGTACCTGTGATAGAGAGGGGTGTGTCAGTGAGTGAGCTGCACTGTGTTTGGGTGTGTACCTGTGATAGAGAGGGGTGTGTCAGTGAGTGAGCTGCACTGTGTTTGGGTTATGTACCTGTGATAGAGAGGGGTGTGTCAGTGAGTGAGCTGCACTGTGTTTGGGTGTGTACCTGTGATGGAGAGGGGTGTGTCAGTGAGTGAGCTGCACTGTGTTTGGGTGTGTACCTGTGATGGAGAGGGGTGTGTCAGTGAGTGAGCTGCACTGTGTTTGGGTGTGTACCTGTGATGGAGAGGGGTGTGTCAGTGAGTGAGCTGCACTGTGTTTGGGTGTGTACCTGCAATTGCTGAATGTCTATACGTTCCAGCTGTAAGTTTTGAATGTGCCATTTCCAGCCGTCTCGTGTACCTGTGGGGGCTTTGGTTTCTGGCTGATGTAGTGTGCTGGTCGGTGAGTCAAGGGCTGTGCTAATTGAAGTAATGCTGAGGCCAGTGTCACAGCTGGTAGGATTTGGTGTACACGGACACATTTATTGATCTTGACCACCTTCTTGTGGCAGTCAATGGGTGCCCTATGTGCCAGATCATGAATATTGATTGCCAAGGCCCTGAGGAAACTTTGCCTCAGTATTAATCTCTCGCTGTCATCGCTGTGGTATTGTACCATTTCAGATTCTGCCTGAATATCCACCATGTGTTATAGAACAAATCTCCGACCGAGCAGCTGCTGGAAGGTATTCACCTTTAAATGGTGCATTCTGCCTTTTCGTGGAGTGTGTCTCAGTCACAAGTCGGAAAATCATATTTTGTGCTTCCTTGTCCAATTTTAAAGTAAATAACAAAGCTGCAATTAGCTCACATTGTTATTATTTTCAGAAATTTTCAAAGTATTTTATAGCCAATAAATATTTGCCTCACTAGTTATGTTCACTGCAGAACAAGCTCTCTTGGCAAACATCTATCGTGTAATAATTGATTCTTGGGAGAGACTGTCAGGAAAACACAGATGTGATCTATCCCGAGTTTCACTTTATCTATAACCTTAGATCAAGGACGATCTGTTTTACCAAATTAACAGCGACTATCTACTGCCTATTTCCTACTTCTGACTGAAATATAAATGTATGATGAATAAAATCATAACTAATATTTTTTAAAAACCCATTCACAGGATCAGGGCATTAGCAGCCAGGCCAACACTCACTCTCATCCCTAATTACCCCAGAGGGCCACAATACTGTGGGTCTGGAGTCACATGTAAGTTACACTCCCTAAAGGACTTTAGTGATCCAGCTGCCCTCTTCCTAACAATTGGCAATGAATTCTTGGTCATCATTAAACTCTTAAATCCAGATAATTATTGGATTCAAAGTCCACCATCTGCTTTGGTAAGATTCGAACCTGGGTCCAAGGGCTTTTGCCCGAAACGTTGATTTCGCTGCTCGTTGGATGCTGCCTGAACTGCTGTGCTCTTCCAGCACCACTAATCCAGTCCCCAGATTAATTGTCCAGCAACAATACCACTATGGCATCAGCTTCTGAACTGTTTACTAGAATATATATTAATTTCTCATCACTAATTATGCACTTTTAATTCACTTGATTTTGATTCTTTACTTGAAATAACTATGCTCATTTGGCTGCCATGTGCAATTAAACAAAAAACATTTAAAATAGTCAACACAACATATTATCTCCCTGCAGATGGATTTAATATTACATCCATCCTGTTTGTCATTGTATCACATTCTATACTGTGAAGTGGAAATGAGAATAGGTATCATTCAGTGCACTCAGATTGAAGAGTCCACTCCAGTAAGGAGCAGATGTGCTGACAGGCAAAAAATACGTTTTAAAACTAATGTCTAGTTTCTAGAATCTAAGTTTCTTGACTGATGCTTATTAGGTCATGCTTTCTTCATTCTGCCACTGAGCCTTGCTAATTAGGATATTGGACTGAATTTAATGAACGCAGACAAAATGGTGGATGAGATTAATAATATGGAAAGCTTGGTTCTCCTTCTAAAACGTGTGTTTTGTTTGATAGAATCAGAACCTCATTGAAGTGTTTGTGTTTTTGCACCTTTTTGAACACTTCCCTTGTTACTGGTGTTTACTGTCTCCTTAGTCACTCATGTTTTGTTTTAGGGTCTGGTTAGGCTTTTGGAACCAGATTTCCTGAACATGTGACAAAGTGTCTTGGTGTCACAGGTTTTATAGACAGTAACAAACAGTTGGAAAGCTCTTGGATAGCTGCAACAAGCTGCATCGTTTACAGATTGTGTCAGTTTGTTGACTATAGCAATCATATTGGATTATTGTTTCCTGCCCCTATGACTTTGTTCATATGCCCTTTTTCAAGTTATACAGCAATGGTATAGCTCATTTTCTTGTTACAATAGCCTTGATAATGGTTTTGATTGGTGTAAAGGTGATGACTGTCTCAGTGATCCTCTCTGACAATTCCACTTTGGAAAAGTCACACATGTCCCTTTGCTGCAGCATCTTCTGACAAACAGCCGAAGATTCTTGGTGTTTGCTGTTTGCACAATACGAATTGGAGTCTATTATTTCCTGAGGTTAATTCTTATCTTGAGCTGATCTTTTAAGATCCTTCACTATTTCTTCTGGATCTTTCTGATCATCTGTAATCATGTGTAATAATTGGATGCACTAATTCTGCAAAGCTCCCCTTTGCCAATGGCATACAAGATTTTTAGAGGTATTTTCTCTGGATTATCTATTGCTAGATGGACAAAGTAGAGTTGCTTACCTTGTTTGACGTGTCATAATTCAGCAGGGTACATGCTGGATGCCCAGTCTGTAAGAGGGCAGATGGGTACATGGATTCTGCAGTTGCTCCTTTGAGAAACTATCACTAATGTATCAACAGTCAGTGATGGGCCATTGTCCAACATCATGAATGTTCCAGCTCAAACATGGATTGCAGCCTTTTATCTTGAGATTTTAAAAAAATAAGATAATAGAAATTTATTTTGTCTTGAAAGAACTTGTATTCTAATGAAAAATTAATTAGATTTGTTTTCTTTGTGGTTAATGCTGTAGCAGTAGATCAGTATCACTATCTGTACTCACAGAAACCAATGCCGTTAAGGATGAGGAACTCTGGCTTTGTCTGAATTCTCTTGGATTATGATTCACAAAATTTTATCATGCATCAACAGTGAGATATTAGGAAAGCTAATAGAAGCATAATAATTACCATGAAGAGAATGGAATACAAATGGAGGCCTATGCCTCAGTTATACAGGTCACTGGTGAGATTTGTACTCTGTGCACAGAGCTGGTTACCTCTCTTAAGGAGCAATATGACTGCAATGGTGGCAGTTCCAAGAACGTATCTTCTGGAGTTTGAAACAGTAAGAGGTAACATCTAAATCCAGGGCAGATGTGCTGAGATGTAATTCCTCTTGTAAGAGAATGTAGAACTGGGGCATCACTGTTAGAAAAAGTCAGGAGCTGCCATTTTAAAACAGCCATTTGGTGATTTTGTTTCTATTAGACTGTCCTGAATCTTTAGAACTAACTTCCTGAGAAGGTGGTGGAAGCAGTGTCTTTGTGAATGGTTAAGGCAAGGTGGAGAGATTCTTCTTAAATGACCAGTTGTTTGTTATATTATTGAATGGTAGCAGAGGCCTAATAATTCACGCCTGATAGGTTTGTCTCGCCAAATCTGTTCCTTGGTTTTCAATTAGGGTTCTAAATCCCGATTACCAAGTTATTGGATTATTTTCCAGACAATCACAATTGTTAACATGGTGTGGTTTTACCTCTGACAGGGTAATTTCACTTAATGTGTTAATGCTGATGTTAACTTCTACAATGTAAAACATCTGGGCATAGATATTGTGGTATTGAAGAATCCAAAAGATATTTGGTACACAACTGTGTACAAACATTACATTTCTGGGACACACAGGTCCCTGAGCAGTTTATAACAGAGCAGTTTGCTTCCTATAGACTGTCATACTTCAGAGTGTTTCGAACTGAGTTGAAGTATGATTTGATGCAGTGATGATATCATGAGTGTCTATCTTAAAGGCATACTGACATACTGACCATGAGCTGAAAATGTGTTGCTGGAAAAGTGCAGCAGGTCAGGCAGCATCCAAGGTGCAGGAGAATCGACGTTTCGGGCATAAGCCCTTCTTCAGGAATCTGATCTCCAGTATCTGCAGTCCTCACTTTCTCCATACTGACCATGAGGCAGAGCACATCAATGCGTTGTGTTGGCTTGTAGTCCCACCATTAGGGTGTTGTATTGACAATCTCGACTAGACGTGGACAGGTTGGTCCACTCCAAGGAGACAGGAGACAGTTTCCATACGTTGCAGGTCAATTAAGAGTCATTCTTGATGGCGCCAGTATTTTCTGCTGACTATGCTGTGTGTATTGCAACATAAAAGGAGACACTTTCAAGCAGCAACCTGCTAAGGTGGGCGTGTGGTAATAGTGAAGGGAACTGTAGGCAGTGAAGACAGATCCTGGGACTTCAATGATTTCACAAGAGGAATTTCCTCTTTGTCACTGTGCTCTATGGTTTATATTCAACAAAAACAGAAATTGCTGGAGAAACCCAACGGTCTGGCAGCATCTGTGGAGAGAAAATAGAGTTAACATTTCAGGTCCAGTGACCCTTCTTCAGAATCGATAATAGCCAGGAAAGGGTTGGCATTTATCCTGAAGACAGGGATCGGGGAAGGGGGTGTGTGCTAAAGGGGTAAGTAACAGGCAAGATGGAGCTCAGAGGGAGAGAACGGCAGTTAGGCAGACAAAGGGATGCATAATGATAAATCAGGGAGAAAGGAAATCTGCAAGTGGGGACCATGAGTAGGTGATGATTGTTTTCAGCAGAGCCAACACTGTCTCTGTCATGACAGTGCCAGGGGTGTAAGGGTTGGTGGGGGAGGTGGGGGTTGTGGGGGTGGGGTGTGGGGGGTGTTGGTGGGGTTGGTGGGGGGGTTGTGGGTGTTGGTGGGGGTGTGGGGATTGTTGTGGGGGTTGGTGGGGGGTGGTGGTGGGGGTTGGTGGGGGGATTGTGGGTGTTGGTGGGGGTGTGGGGATTGTTGTGGGGGTTGGTGGGGGAGGTGGGGGTTGTGGGGTTGGGTGGGGGGGTTGTGGGTGTTGCTGGGGGTGTGGGGATTGTTGTGGGGGTTGGTGGGGGGTGGTGGGGGGTTGTGGGTGTTGGTGGGGGTGTGGGGATTGTTGTGGGGGTTGGTGGGGGTGTGGGGATTGTTGAGGGGGTTGGTGGGGGGTGGTGGTGCATGTGGGTAAAGGACATGGAAGAAGCTCAGGCTCTAAAAGTGCAGGTAAAGCACTGTTTCACCTGGAGGGTGTGTCTGGGGCCTTGGATAGTGAGGAGGGGGGAGGTAAATGGACAGGTGTTACACCTTCGATGGTCGCTGACGAATGTACCATGGGGCTGTTGTGGGGATGGGATGCTGGGAGTGGAGGAGACGTGGACCAGGGTGTCCTGGAGGGAATGGTCCCTGCAAAGTTGGACAAAGGAGAGGAGGGGAATATGTGTCTGATGGTGGCATCCCACTGGAGGTGGCTAAACTGATAGAGACTTTTTAAATTCTAATTTTCAGTCCAAGCTCTCCTGCGATCTCAGCAGTGACCACATCTCCTGGTAATACTGTTAAGCATCCAGCCCTCTGATTGAGCTCTGGGTCCTTGACAAATTCAACTCCAGTTTTTCATTAACCAGAAAGAAATGGGTGGGGGGGCGGGGGGTGGTGAGGGGACCAGAAAAACTAAACCTGAAATGCCTTGTGCAGGCAGAAGGGAAACAATACCTGTTTTAGATGACTCCTCATTAGTCTGGTAGAGGTGAGGTGTCAGTGTGGACTACACTCCATGAGTAACTTGCTTGTTCCAAAGTCTTTAATCAGGAACTGCTGCTATTTCCTAAGGGCCTGCTGTAATTTCAATTGGGTTAGAGTGTGGGTGAGGATTGTCCATTGTTAGCAAAGGACAGAGCAGTAGCGTGAAGTGATAGGAAAATGGTTTTAGGGTCATTAGGTCCAACCCAGCCCTGAGTTTTCATCTGCAGCTGTACAGGTGTCTAGACCAGTGAACAGTACAATGTATGCCCCACAGACAGTCGGTGGGTACAGTTATGGACTAGGCCAGACCACTTAAAACATTCTTAAGAAGGCAGCTCAGACCATAACTTTGCAATTTGTTTCAGTAAGTGGAGATTGACTACTAGAGTTTAAAATAGACAAAACTTTATTCACAAAATTACACAATGAAACACAAAGAACAGAATAAAGAACCCCTACAGAACTCAGTCTATTCAAACTAGACTTTTTAATTATACTGTTCTGAATATACACATCAGTCCCAATCAGCAAACTCCCTTTAAAACCCGGTGTAATGAAGCACATGCTTACAGGTTGAAGTTGAAGGGACGAGAGAGAGAGAGAGAGGGAGAGAGAGAGAGAGAGGTTCCACACAGCTCACTGTTGAACTCCTTACCAATTCATACTGAACTAAACTGCTCAGCTCAGCTAGACAGCTGACCACTCTCCTTTCTTTATACAGGTCACTTCTAAAACATGACAACTTTGGCCTGAAGTCTCATCTGTTCAGATATATACAAAAGGCCTTCCAAAATCCTTTTCGTCTCTGTGCCAAACCAGACTGATTGAAGCCTGGCCTGGTTTTTTGCTTCTCTGAAAAAAAAATCAAGGACAGAGTCTACTTGAGCCAAGAAACAGCTTACAGGAAAAACAAGCGATCAGCTTTGTTACTCTCCCCCCCTTAAAAAAAATGAACCATCAAAATCAAAAGATGGCTTCATTTTAACCCTTCAAAACCCGGTTAGTAGTCTAAACACACTCACTATAAACATGCAAACATGCACAACCACATCCAAATTCAGGTCGGCACGGTTTATTGCCCCTCCAAAAAATATCAAAAACAGAGTCTCGTCGAGCTAAGGAACAGCTTTTAGGAAAGAAAAGGGACTAGCTTTGTGACAGTATGAGAGCAACTCAGCAATGAGACGTGGTAAAAGGTAACTTTAAATAAATAGTAATTATTGGGGGAGATGTGAAATGGGGCTGCCTTTTTGCTATTCCCCACAAAGTGCACAAACCTCCCCACCTGTGGATACTGAGGACTCCCATCATTTTTTACACCTTTGTTTCTGTTGAAAGTCCAGTGTTTTACCAGCCACACACACTACTCCAGCAGCGGCTTTTACACATTCTTGTTGATTGATAAATCCATGTTATAGTCACCCATTTTATATATGCTCAATATTTCATTCCTGGAAATTCTTGTCAAACTTTCAGAAATACTGCAGAGCACTGAGCAATGTGCTATTAGCTCCAATCGCCTGACAGCTGGCAGCTTTTAATATGAGAACCCAACCAGTGGGACCACATGGAGAGTAGCAGAAAAAATGCACTCTAATTATTGGCAACAGGGAAGGATCAAATATCCATTTTGTGGAGTGGCTGAACGTGGAATAGTATATTGTCAGAGGAACATAAAAGGAAGAAACTGACACTGGCAGGAAACCATGAAGACAGTAATGGCTTAGGAGGTCAGACTAGGGAGTTCAAAGTCATGGGAAAATTCCAAAAATAAAGCCATCAATGCTTCCACTACGACATCATTCCATGGTCTGCTCCGATTCTCAGAGATATGCTTATGTTTGTTGCCTGGGGATTTGAAACAACAAAAGGCTAGAAATTAAATAGTTCCTGGTTTTAAAATTCTTCATTAGAATGTGGGTTTCATTGACAATGCCAGCATTTGTTATTCATTCCCAAAATATTTAGTGACCCTCTGAACAGGTTTAGTAAGTGTCAAAACTATATTGCTGAGGGTCTGGAGTCACATGTAAGTCAGACCAGATAAGAATGGCAGATAACCTCTCACATAAAGACCATTAGTGAACTACTTTGATTCTTATAACAATTAATGATAATTTAATGGGTCACCATTACTTAGAGTAGCCTTCAATTCCAGATTTTATTCATTAACTTCAAATTCCATCAGCTTCCATGGTGAGATTTCAACCCACTTCCTAAGAATGCCAGCCTGTTGAATTTTCTTTTTTACCAATGCACTAATGGCCATTGGGGAGGCTTATGATTGATGCCCTTTCTACAGCAAAAGACAAATGGCAGTTATAGGGGATTCTACAATTAGGGGAATAGATAGTATCCTTTGCAAGCCGGGTCAGGAGTCCTGCATGGTGTGACGCCTGCCCGGTGCCGGATTCAGGATATCTATGGCCGGCTTGAAAGGATATTGGAGCGGAAAGGGGATGATCCAGTTGTTGTGGTCCACGTCAGGACTAACAACATAGGCAAGGGTAGGATGGAGGACCCATTTGTGGATTATCAAGGACTAGGAACAAAACTAAGGAACAGGTCCTCGAGGGTCATAATCTCCGGATCACTGTCCAATCTATGTGCAAATTGGCTAGGGATAAGAAAAATTAGGGAAGTAAACACATAGCTATGGGAGTGGTGTGGGAAAGAGGGACTCCATTTCATGGGGCATTGGCATCAGTTTTGGAACTGGGGGCATCTGTACCCATGAGACGGTCTCCACCTGAATCAATCTAGAACCAGTGTTCCAGCAAAAAGGATAAATGATCAATAGGACTTTAACCCAGTGAGTCAGGGGGCCGGGACAAGGAGTATGATGGTTAATAAAAGGTAAACAGCAGGTTGGCATGTGTGCAGCAGGGTTTAAGTTCACGGCCAACTATGAAAGAAGTGAAAAGGAAGGATAACTCAAGATATTATTAGAGACGCTGGAAATCATGCAGGTGGACTGGGTGAATAATGTTGGCGGTGGATCCAAAGAAAGGGAATTCATGGAATGCTTACAGGATGGCTTTTTGGAACAGCTTATGATGGAGCCCACCAGGGAGCAGGCTATTCTGGAATTAGTGCTATGTAATGAACCAGACTTAGGAGGCAGCGATTATAATATAGTCATAGAGATGTACAGCATGGAAACAGGCCCTTGGGTCCAACCTGTCCATGTCGACCAGATATCCCAACCCAACCCAATCTAGTCCCACCTACCAGCACCCGGCCCACATCCCTCCAAACCCTTCCTATTTATATACCCATCCAAATGCCTCTTAAATGTTGCAATTGTACCAGCCTCCACCACTTCCTCTGGCAGCTCATTCCATACCTGTACCACCCTCTGCGTGAAAAAGTTGCCCCTTAGGTCTCTTTTATATCTTTCCCCTCTCACCCTAAACCTATGCCCTCTCGTTCTGGACTCCCTGACCCCAGAGAAAAAACTTTGGCTGTTTACTCTATCCATGCCCCTCATAATTTTGTAAACCTCTATAAGGTCACCCCTCAGCCTCCGACGCTCCAGGGAAAACAGCCCCAGCCTGTTCAGCCTCTCCCTGTAGCTCAAATCCTCCAACCCTGGCAACATCCTTGTAAATCTTTTCTGAACCCTTTCAAGTTTCACAACATCTTTCCGATAGGAAGGAGACCAGAATTGCATGCAATATTCCAACAGTGGACTTACCAAGTAGAGTTCAGTCTGCAGTTTGAAAGAGAAGGCAAAATCCGATGTAGTGATGTTACAGTTAAATAAAGGTAATTACAGGGGCATGAGAGAGGAACTGATGAAAATTGACTGGAAGCAGATCCTAGCGGGGAAGACAGTAGAGCAACAATGTCAGGAGTTTCTGGGTGTAATTGAGGACACAGTACAGAGGTTTATCCCAAAGAAAAGAAAGATTATCTGTTGGGGGGATTAGACAGCCATGGCTGACAAAGGAACTCAGGAAATGCAAAGAAAAAGAGAGAGCCTATAAAATGGCCAAGAGCACTGGGAAATCAGAAGATTGGGAAGGCTACAAAAACAAACAGTGCATAACAAAGAGAAAAATAAAGAAGATGAGGATCAAATATGAAGGTAGGCTAGCCAGTAATATTAGAAATGATAGTAAAAGTTTCTTTCAATACATAAGAGACAAATGAGCGGCAAAAGTAGACATTGGGCTGCTCCTGGAAGCCTAGTGATGGGAGATAAGAACTAGCTGAAGAACTTAACAAGTACTTTGAATCAGTCTTCACAGTGGAAGACATGAGTCAACAATTAAAGGGAGTCAGGGGACAGAGTGGAGTATGGTTGCCATTACAAAAGGGAAAGTGCTAGAAAAGCTAAAAGGTCTAAAAAAATTGATAAATCTCCTGGTCCCGATGGGCTGTATCCTAGAGTTCTGAGGGAGGTGGCTGAGGAAATAGCGGAGGCTTTGGTTGTGTTCTTTTTTAAAAAAAATCACTGGAGTCAGGGAAAGTCCCAGATGATTGAAAACTCACGGTTGTAACCACTTGTTCAAGAAAGGATCAAGACAAAAGATGGAAAATTATAGGCTAATTAGCCTAACCTCAGTTGTTGGTAAAATTCTAGAATCCATCGTTAAGGATGAGATTTCTAAATTCTTGGAAGTGCACTGTCAGATTAGAACAAGGCAGCATGGATTTAGTAAGAGGAGGCCATGCCTGAGAAATCTGTTAGAATTCTTTGAAGAGGTAAAAAGTAGGTTAGACGAGGGAAACCCAGTGAATGTTATCTGTCTAGATTTCTAAAAGGCCTTTGGTAAGGAGACTCACGGGAGGCTGTTGAGTAAGGTGGGGTTCCATGGTGTTCAGGGTGAGCTACTGGCATGGATTGAGGATTGGCTGTCTGACAGGGGCAGGGAGTTGGGATAAAAGGTTCTTTTTTGGAATGGCAGCCAGTGACAAGTGGTGTCCTATGGGGTTCAGTGTTGGGGCAGCAGCTGTTCACTTTATATATAAATAATCTGGATGAAGAGACTGGGGGCATTCTGGTGAAGTTTGTCAATGATACAAAGTTCGGTGGACAGGCAGGTAGTACTGAGGAGATGGAGAGGCTGCAGAAAGATTTAGACAGTTTAGGAGAGTGGTCCAGAAAATGGCTGAAGAAATTCAATGTGAGCAAATGTGAGGTCTTGCATTTTGGAAAAAAAGAATACAGACATGGACTATTTTCTAAACAGTGAGAACATTTATAAAGCCAAAGTACAAAGGGATCTGGGAGTCCTAGTCCAGGTCTCTCTAATGTTTGACTTGCAGGTTGAGTCCATGATTAAGAAAACAAATGTAATGTTGTCATTTATCTCAAGAGGGTTGGAATATAAAAGCAGCGATGTGCTTCTGAGACTTTACAACACTCTAGTTAGGCCCCATTTAGAATACTGTGTCCAGTTTTGGGCCCCACACCTCAGGAAGGACATACTGGCACTGGAGCGTGTCCAGCGAAGATTCACATGGATGATCCATGGAATGGTAGGCCTAACGTATGATGAACGGCTGAGGATCCTGGGATTGTATTCATTGGAGTTTAGAAGATTAAGGGGAGTTCTAATAGAAACTTACAAGATAATGCATGGCTTAGAAAGGGTGGATGCTGGGAAATTGTTTCCATCAAGAGGGAAGACTAGGACCCGTGGGCACAGCCTTAGAATTAGAGGGGGGCAATTTAGAACCCCCCCAACTCACTGCTCTCCATGTGCATGTCCAGCAGTTGCTTAAATGCCCCTAATGTCTCTGCTTCCACCACCACCGCTGGCAACACATTCCATGCATTCACAACTGTCTGCGTAAAGAACCTACCTCTGATGTCTCCTTTACACCTTCCTCCTAATATCTTCAAACTATGATCCCTCGTGCCAGTCAATCCTGCTCTGGGGAAAAGTCTCTGGCCATTGATCCGATCTATTCCTCTCATTATTTTGTACACCTCGATCAGGTCTCCTCTCTTCCTCCTTCTCTCCAGAGAGAAAGGTCCGAGCTTATTCAATCTTTCTTCGTAAGACAAGCCCTCCAGTCCAGGCAGCATCCTGATAAACCTTCTTTGCACCCTCTCCAAAGCCTCTGTATCTTTCCTATAGTAGGGCTACCAGAACTGGACACAATATTCCAAGTGTGGTCTCACCAGGGACTTGTAGAGCTGCAGGAAAACCTCGTGGCTATTAAACACAATCTCCCTGTTAATGAAAGCCAGAACACCATATGCTTTCTTAACAATCCTATCCACTTGGGTGGCAACTTTGAGGGATCTATGTACTTGCACACCCGGATCCCTCTGTTCCTCCACACTGCCGAGAATCCTGTCTTTAATCCTATATTCAGCATTTGAGTTCAACCTTCCAAAATGCATCATTTTGCATTTATCCAGGTTGAACTCCATCTGCCATTTCTCAGCCCAGCTCTGCATCCTGTCTATGTCACACTGCAGCCTGCAGTAACCCTCTATACTATCGATGACACCTCCAACCTTTGTATCATCTGCAAATTTACTAACCTATCCCTCAACCTCCTCATCCAAGTCATTTATAAAAACTACAAAGAGTAGAGGCCCAAGAACAGAGCCCTGAGGGACCCTACTCAACACTGTCCTCCAGGAAGAATACTTTCCATCTACAACCACTCTCTGCCTTCTGTCAGCCAGCCAATTCTGAATCCAGACAGCCAAATCTCCCTGTATCCCATACTTCCTGACTTTATGAATGAGCCAAATGTTTGATGATCTCTCTCACTTGTGATAAACCAAACCATTTCCAACTTAACACCTCAAAAATACCACACCTTTCACTCTGCTTAATGTATCATAGCACCATCATTTATCCAACATCCAATGCTAGCTCTCAGAACTCACTCTGCCTCATCCTCATACACCGACCAATACTTCCATGCTCAAACCACCTCTGACTGCCTCCCTATTCAGCTGTGGCAGGCACATCACTTAGGAATGTAATCACTGACATTCTGCCTTCTCTCTTGATGAGATGTTTACCAATGGAAGTGAGACAGCTGGTGTGCCTTCACTTCCTTAGGGGGTGTTGGGGGGGCAGTAATGGAATCCATGGCACATGACCTGGAAGAGGCTGTCCAGCCCAACATTAAGAGATATCCTTATTTCATTCTGAATATTCTCTTGACCCTGAATCAGAGATATGGTCTGAAGTGAAAGTAGGAGATATTGTGACCATGGAATCTCTGCTTTTCTCTCCACCAACCCCTTCCCTCAGCCCAATAGTATTTATGTTTTTATGCTCTTAGACACCCAAGAAATGACATTTACCCAGCCTTAGCAGAGCACAGCAGAAAGACCAATAGCAAGTGCCTGATTGTGATGACGGTGTACCATTCCTGGACCTTACACAGCCAGCTGCCAACTCAGAGAGAAGCCTGATGGATTATATTCAGAGCTGGATGTGATAAGGCACAGCCAAGGAGAAACAGTAATGTATTTGCCAGTTTTGCAGAGGCTGATATGCAGACATGTTCTGCTGCAGGGTCTCACAAGCAGATTTCGATTGGGTGGGTTGTGGGTGAAAATGGAAGGCATGTTTGTTGAAGCAGTGAGCCTGCCACGCAGGGTCCAATGGCTGTCTGCGAGACTTGTTAGACTCTGCTTCCAGTGAAGGAGACAGCATCACACCAAACTTCAGGCTCATCCTTTCCACTTTGGAAGGAAAGGCCAACTGCATGAGAACCCCAAACATCTGACTGAGTGATGTGGAGGTTTCACTGTTGTCCAGCAATATGTTTTCTTTGAATGAGAAGATTTTGAAAAGACTACGGATACTTTATTTGAAATAAAAATCAGAAAATGGAAGCTTGGATTATTAGATGTTTTTGATATTATTAAGCTGGAGAGGGTTCAGAAGAGATTCACCAGGTATGGAAGGGTTGTGTTATAAAGAAAGGCTGGATAGGCTGGGACTTTCTTCCACTGGAGTGTATGAGGTTGCGAGGTGACCCGATAGAAGTTTATAAAATAACGAGAGGTTTTGATAGAATTGATGACAGTTCCTTTTCCCAAAAAGTGGGGAATTTCAATTGGGGCACATTTTTAATGTGATAGTAGAGAGATTTAAAAAAGACATCAGTGCAATTATTTTTTCACAGAGGGTGGGGATTGAGTGTGGAATGAACTTCCTGAGGAAGTGGTGGATGTGAGTACAGTTACAGTGTTTAAGAGGCATTTGGATGGATACATGAATAAGTAAGGTTTGGAGGGATATGGGTCAGGAGCAGGCAGGTGGGACTGGCTTAGTTTGGGATTATGTTCGGCCTGGACTGGTGGGACTGAAGCATCTGTTTCGGTGTTGTACAACTCTATGAAAGAAACATGGAACTATATGGTGATCACTCTTTGGTCACATGGATTTGTATGGTCAAGCTGAGAGTGGCGCTGGAAAAGCACAGCAGGTCAGGCAGCATCTGAGGAGCAGGAAAATCGACGTATGGGGCAGGAGCCTCCCATCAGGAATCATAGCTGCATGGTGATCACTCATTGGTGAGGACATGTCATTTTTTTGAAACATCTGGATTTCATAACATTGCGAGACAAATTGGCAGTAGCTGCTTTTGGGTTGAAAATAAAAATAACTGCCACATAACAGCTTTGGATTAGTTTTCAGTAAATGTTTTATCATGGAGCTGAGAATGGATTTACTACCAGAATGGCTGTCTCTAGAGCCATGTCTCTGTGGCTTGTAAGAAATCTGACAAAGATTCCAGAAGGGCAGCATGCTGCCTCAGTGGTTAGCACTGCTGCCTCACAGTGCCAGGGCCCCAGGTTTGATTCCAGCCTCATGTGACGGTGTTTGCACATTCTCCCCGTGTCTGTGTGGGTTTCCTCCGGGTGCTCCAGTTTCCTCCCACAATCCAAAGATGTGCAGGTCAGGGGAATTGGCCATACTAAATTGCCCTTAGTGTTAAGGGATGTGTAGGCTATGTGCATTAGACAGGTGAAATGTAGAGGAATGAGTTTGGGTGGGATACTCTTTGGAGAGTCAGTATGGACTTGTTAGGCTGAAGGAGAAAGAGTTGTACTGCAGATGCTGGAGACCAGAGTTGAAAAGTATGATGCTGGAAAAACACAGCACGTCAGGCAGCATCTGAGGAGTAGGAGAATCAACGTTTCGGGCATAAACCCTTCTTCAGGAATTGTTGGGCTGAAGGGCCTGTTTCCAGACTGTAGGGTTTCTAATTCTGAGCAATTCTTACAATAGTTCTATCTCTTATGAATTCTGTGTTATATGTTTCCACTATCTGTATAGACCAGGGATGAAATTGTTTATGGATTGCTCTACAAGCCAAACTCTTGCAATAAACTTTGCTCATTCAAAACTTTTAATTCTGATGTTTAAACCTCTTCAAAAGTATCTTTTATTTCTCTGACCATTTTTTGAGCTATAATGACATCAGCTCATTGTGTATTGTCGAGTATTTATTTTTCAGTTTCTGATTTGGAACCTCTTTTGTATCTCAGAATTTGCTTTCTCAACAGTGTCCAATTTTGTATTGTATTTGGCCCATCTCTGAAATTAAGTCTTCTTGGCAATATTACTCCTGAGGCCATTGATTATATATTTTACTTGCTTAAATCTTTTTATTTTTGCAGTTGTGTCAATTCTGCTGTTCTTTGTTTCTGCACTGGAGGATTTCTCCATATTTTATGACTCAAATATACAATGTTTACCATTAACAGGTAAATGAGGGATTCCAGTCTTTTTTATTGTTTGCAGATTTAATAAATAATTCCTATAATACATTATATAGTAAAATCACAATTTTACTATATAATGTACACTTCTTTTAGTATAAGTGATCAATTCCTGTTTTTATTGCAAATCTTAAGAAGGACTTTCTGGCTTTTCAATGATAAGAATAAAGTCTCCCAAACTTTCCAGCCCTTTTAGATCATTTTACTTAATCCAGTCAAATTAAAAATAAAGAATTGTGTCGACTGAAAATCTGAAACAATAACAGAAAGTGCTGGAGTGATTCAACAGCTCTGTCAGCATCTGTTGAGAGAAATGCAGAGAAAATTATCTTCAAATTTATCTTTAATTATCCATTTTTTTAACAGATGATACCATGTGTGTGTTTAACTGAAATGGCACAGTTATATCATTGTCTATTTTTCTATTTTCCCAAGCTCTGGATATGCCGCTCTACATTCTCTTAACCCTCCTTGCATCACGAGTACTCAAAGTCAGAAATAAATACCAAGTCTCCTACTAGAGTTAACTGGTTTACAGAACTCCACTTTCTAAAATATTGTTCAGAAATCCCTTCATTCTAAAACATACAATCTTTTAAAACCCACATAATCCTCATCTCCAATTATTGACCTTCTGCATTCCAATTTACAAGCTTCATGTTAATTTTCACAGGATTCCAACCATGAACCTAATTTCTGTAATAATTAGTCATTTAATTTCTTATTTGTAGTAAGAATGGCTCCCATTAATTGTGACTTTAAATGAATGAGTTGAAATGAACATGAAGCTAAATATCATTAATATAACATACAGATTGTTCAACGCATGTTCGAATCTAGCAAAGTAGGCAACAAGATAACATTCTTTACTAGCTGCAGGACTCAGTGATGAAAAATAGCTTGAAATCATCAAGGACATCTCTGTTGCTGTGACAGTACACAGGGCATACAGAGAAAGTAATAGTCCAAGGTGGCGTCTTGCACAAAGGAGCTAAACATCATTATCTTGAAGGAGATGGGAAAAGTGATGCTGAAGCACATTCACAAAAGCTACAATGGGATTGAGTGCAGTCTGAGGAAGAGATGTGCTTTGCCGACCAAATGTGAACAATGAGAATAAGGACCATATCAGCCAATGTTGTTATGACACATGCCATCACTTGGACTGTCCCCTGCACTCCAGAGGAGCTAATTACCTTGTCACCATCATCGTTATTATGGAATGGCTAGATACATACTTCAGTCTTTATAGTGTTCCCAACATTGTCATGAATGACAATGGCTCACAATTCACGGAGTGAAGAATTCTGGCATTTCATAAAGATTCATGAAATTAAACACAATACATCATCTCCAAGCCGAACATAGCCAAATGGAATGGTTGACGTGGCAATGAAATCATCAAATAGATAATAAAGTAAATCCAGCACAGACTTCTATAGTGCAATCCTTCAGTGGAGAAATACATCTACTGAAGGCATGGAAAGTAGTCTAGTCCAAAGTCTAGTGTCACATTGCATCGATATTTTGACAACAATTGAAAAGAATATTATTGAAACCTGAAGTAATATAAGTACAAATGACAAAATCATGGCAAAATGACAGAAAGCCAAATTCTACTGCGATAAAACTGCCAAGTCAATGCCAGAACTGAGCACTGCAGATCTTGTCAGAATGCCAATGTTCAACACTGACAATCAGAGTCAGCTCACATGTCAACTCAGGACCTGTATGGAGGAGTTGTTACCTTGATCGCACACGGTGAAAGTGAATAATCAGATAATTATCATATTAGACTTTGTAGTGATTGGAACCAGATGGATCATGTTTTCTACAATGTACTTGATTGTGGTTGTTAACCTAGGCCAATCAGGATAGCCCTGTCCAAACAATATTAACAGGAGATTCGGAATCTCCTCAGTTCAGGGACTTACTTTCAGCTGGCTGGCCATAGCCAGTGTACAAATAAATAAAGGGGGGAGGGGGAGGGAGACTTGGTGATGGGATACCGACCTCTGTGTAGTTATTTCATCCTGTACACACAACCCAAGTATGTACAGCTGTTCTTTCCCTTGGCTACAGATCTGGGGGAAGTGATAGTATCCCCTGCACAAAGTACAAGATGAACAGTGTCAGAGGCCCACTGTTTCCCAACAACAGAAATGCATCAACAACTACAGCCACCATGTCAACAGAGCTTGCCACAGCAAATAGCACTTCTCACAGAAGAAACAGCACATATGGAGTGTGCAGCATTTTAATGTAAATGATATGACCCTTTTTGTCAGCCAATGATATCCCCATTTGGAGAACATAATAATTTGAAGATGATGTACGTCATGCATATGGAGAGACTGATGAAAATGGAACTGACACACTGTTTTGTGAATGAATGATCATCTTCTTGGTGACCATATATATATATATTAGCAGCCTGCCCAACTTGTAGCTGCAAATGTTAATGCATGCAAATGTCTATTTTTGGATGAGAAGTGAAATTTTGGAGAAATGCAATTATACCTCGTGTATCAGCTGACTTGTGGCATGTGACCTCTAGCTTTGCTGTAAATAACCTTGTGAGGAGCTCGTGATACTGATTAAACTTGAAGAAAAAATACATTTCCAATGTTCACTTTGAAGGACCAAATTGGCAATTTTCAAGTCGTCTGCCTGCAAATCCTTGTGTTTCACCTACACCAGAATGCGCAGGGTCTGAGGAATTGGTTGTTTACCTCATATTCAGTAACAAATCTCCATCTTGTCCTGCCATTTCCTTCTCCATCCAGATCAGGAGCAATGAGCCTCCACAGTGAGGCCTTATACTTTAGGCAATCTGATTGGTCCTGTGCAGATCACCTGCTATCCCTATTGAATAGTGAATGTGGAGATGAACTGCTAATTGTCTCCTGCACAATTAAACCAGTGGGTAGATGTTCAATGCTCAGTGCAGGACTGAGGTCTTGAGCCCTTAATTATCAAATACATTACAGAAATCATACAGATGATGCATTAACAAAATCACAAAAATGGAAATGAATAGTCAAGCATTTCAGTAGAAATTTAAAAATGTATATATATATATATATATATATTATGTGAAAAATATTTGCTGGAGCCAGAATTGACTGTACAGGTATTAATGTTTGCTACAAATTTGGTTAATGATACTGCTTAACTTGCTCTATGTCCTATCCTTAGTATATTGGTTAACAAGATTATCAATTCTTTCCTACATGGTGTTGACAGAAAGGGTCAAATCATTTACATTAAAATACTGCAGACAGGAAATTGAGTGAACATGTCAAATTGTGCCTTGGAAACAGAAGAAATCAAACTCTCAAATCATGAGTCTCACAATGATGATTTGTTTAATAATGAGTACAATAATTGTGGGAATGTGTTGAATACCAGTGGCTGTCTATTTCCAGATTAGTTTAAAGGCAGAAATATGGCATTTTGGGCACAATATTAAGTATATTACTCCCAAATGTAATCTCATATTTAATGTAGAAGCGCATAAATGTAAAATAACAAAGTCAATTACACTAAAGTATTCAAATTGATGGAACAATCCAAACAAGATACTGTTTGTACTTACAGTACCTCGGTCAACAAATAGCTTTGGATAGATTCCCCTGAAAATTTAAATTTGCAAATTGGAAAATGTCTTCAAATTTTCATTCACAAAATAAATGTCTCCAATATTACAGTTAAACTCCTCTCATAGATGTTTCTATTCAAACTGTAAAACTATTGCTTAGAATTTAGTGCCTAATCTTGTTGCACTGTATCTTAAAGTAAAATATGTATCATATCTTGTGTCTAAATAATGTTTCTAATCTGCAATTTAGCACCAAGTAATCATAAAAATCCTTAACTCCTTTGTCCAAAATTGCTTTCCCCAAATGGAATATCTTTGTTGAACAGCCTGAGAAGGATATGAGAGATTTTACACCCTGAAACAGATGTTAACTCAGTTCCTTTTTTATAGAACGACATGCAGTTCCTGTAAAATAATCTGCCGGATTGAACCACTTTAATAAATGATGTAAGAAATGGTTAAAAGAGCCAATGTCATTAATGTGGTGTACTTGTACTTCCAAAAGGCATTTCATAAAATGCCACAAAGTAGACTTGTCAGCCAAGGTAAAACACATAGAATTTTCCAATTTTCCAATGGAAGGTAATTTGTTATTTTATTTCCATTCCCATGCATCCACTCTTGCTGCTCATGACCCATGTACTTGAAGTATTCACTTTCTTGACCTTAATGATAACTCAATGTGCTTCAAACTTAATGTTTACATCCCCACTCTGATTCTCTTCCCTAGGCTCAAACTAACAATCTGTATATTGGCTCCTCTGTCCAATGACCTTAATTTCCCTGCCCTCAGTGCTTTTGTTCAGCTTGCAGAGATTCATACTCTCATCATTCCCACCACACAGCACAATGTTATCTGGAACCAATATTGATCATTGGTCGCACTGCTTCTGATCTCACTTGCTCAACTGGAATACCGAAGACAATCATTGACAATGGCTGAACAGTGAAAATCAGAAATGCATAAGAGATCAGAGTTGGAGAAGGGCAGAAATCTCAGAAGGTTATAAGGCTGGGAGATGTTATAGAGCTAGAGACTGTGTGAGACTATGGAGGGATGTATCATGGTAACTGAATGATGAAAGGCCAGCCAGGTGTATATTTAAATAATCAAGTTAAGGTGAGAAAGATAAGGATGCAAATTTCAGCAGAAGGTAAATTGAGGAAGGGATGGACAGTGTTTCCGAGGCAGATATAGGCTGTGAGTGGAATGGTTATGGTGAGACATTGGCCGAGAGAAAAGAATGAGCCAACAGAATCCAATTTCCTGAAAGATGCAAAGGTTATTGGATGGTTGGATATTTTATGTTCTTTAAGGGAAATGATTGTATCATAGAATAGAGTAGAATCATAGAATCCCTAGAGAGTGGAAACAGGCCATTTGGCCCAGCGAGTCCACACCCTGTTAGACAGCTTTTGCATGGAATCATGATCCAACATTGATGCACTTGTATTTGAATGATAGGTTTAAATAGCCACCTAGCATTTCAAACACTGCTCATGATTCACATGCATATTCTTACACATGGAAAAGTGTAAGATACCAACTTGACAAAGCAATTTGTTAAAGAGCCACTGCTGCAACATACAATGCAGTGACAGACAAACCATTTGGAATACGGATTTGAAACTGGGCTTGCTATTTACCGGCTCTCCACTCCAACCTATATCCTGCCTTAACCTCAATCTGAGCTGAAAATGTGTTGCTGGAAAAGCGCAGCAGGTCAGGCAGCATCCAAGGAACAGGAGAATCGACGTTTCGGGCATAAGCCCTTCTTCAGGATTCCTGAAGAAGGGCTTATGCCTGAAATGTCGATTCTCCTGTTCCTTGGATGCTGCCTGACCTGCTGCGCTTTTCCAGCAACACATTTTCAGCTCTGATCTCCAGCATCTGCAGTCCTCACTTTCTCCTCGAAGATTTTAACCTCAATCTGAGCAATGTTAAATGGATTGGATAACTCTAAGGGCTCATGAGGTCCTTGAAATTAGCTGGTTCAGTTCTCCAAGCTGCAGGGAATGACCTGACCGTCTTTGCTGTACATTTTATCTTATTTAAAAATTGTTTGTGAAGGAGGTTACTTCTGAATTTCCATGGCCTGATAGTCCTTTCTCTTCAAATTGACGAGGTGCATGAAGAGAAGTCGGGCAAAGTAGGTTCAGCTGCAAAAAGAGAGAGTGAGGGAACTCAGGGAGGGTCTAGGAAGAAGATATTGGAGTGATTTTCTTTCTAGTATTTTAAACACTAAATACATTCCAAGGTGGCCATGATGGATTTCAAGTTGCAAAAGCATTTTATCCTGCTGACAGCAGAAGTCAGCATCATGGAAAAGGACTTGGAGTTTGTGAACAACTCTGTAGAAGTTTGTCACATTGTCAATCACCAATTAAAATAGCTGTTAACACTCATTAAAGAGGGCACATGGTATTTAATCATAAACATTTGTTCTAATGCCCTCTCCTATCAGTGAGCAGCTATTTGAGAATCAACACTGCATTAATTTGGATTTCAAATATTACTTCAAGAAATGCTCATTCTTTCAAATGCTGTGTAGCTGAAGAGAGGATACACCACAGAGAAAAACAACCATTTTCTGAGATAGTTTGTCAAATCTTCACCCATACTTAAGCAACATTCATTGTGGAAATTTTCTAAATCCTTCACCTAAACACAACTGCACTACATCAACCTTATTGAAAGGTAAGTATTGACCAGGAGAAAAGGAATGCTCATCATCGATATTTAGCCAGGAACATCCCTTGGTCTTGATCAGGAGTAGGACGAGGATATAAAATGAGGGAGAAAAGCACCAACTGTCACGGAGAAAGGGACAGAAGGGTGGGAAAAGCAGGATTTTTTCCTTGATTTCCTTCTCCTTGCTGGTACAGGACATTACTCCTCTAGAATTCTTCAATTAGCACCTCCAAGCTCTATCTGAGAGTGTGGGCAGTCTCCCTTTGGGTCCCTAAGCCATCCTGTAATGTACTGCTCTGTGTGCCATCCAGAACATCCCATATCATCAGTGGAAATGAATATGAGGAAAGTCCACACATTGCTGTTACATTGAAATTCTGTTTAATCAGTGGTTGAGCAACATACCTGCAACTCTTTTGTTGAATACCTTCAGCCAAATTCAAATAGAGCCAGAGTCATCGAGATGTACAGCCCAGAAACAGACCCTTTGGTCCAACCCGTCCATGCCAACCAGATATCCCAACCCAATCTAGTCCCACCTGCTGGCACCTGGCCCATATCCCTCCAAACCCTTCCTATTCAGATACTGATCCAAATGCCTTTTAAATATTGCAATTGTACCAGCCTCCACCACATCCTCTGGCAGCTCATGTACCACACTCTACATCAAAAAGTTGTCCCTTAGGTCTCTTTCCCCTCTCATCCTAAACCTATGCCCCCTAGTTCTGGAGTCCCCCAACCCAGGGAAAAGACTTTGTCTTTTTATCCTAACCAAGCCCCTCATGATTTTATAAATCTCTATCAGGTCACCCCTCAGTCTCTGACGCTCCAGGGAAAGCAGTTCTAGCCTGCTCAGCCTCTCCCTGTAGCTCAGATCCTCCAGCCCGGGCAACATCCTTGTAAATCTTTTCTGAACTGTTTCAAGTTTCACAACATCTTTCCGACAGGAAGGAGACCAGAATTGCATGCAATATTCCAACAGTGGACTAACAAATGTCCTGTACAAAGTTTGGGAGAAGATTTGTATCTCGGGTGCTCGTTGTGGTTCTGTTCGCCGAGCTGGGAATTTGTCTTGCAAACGTTTCGTCCCCTGTCTAGGTGACATCCTCAGTGCTTGGGAGCCTCCTGTGAAGCGCTTCTGTGATCTTTCCTCTGGCATTTATAGTGGCCTGTCTCTGCCGCTTCCGGTTGTCAGTTCGAGCTGTCCGCTGTAGTGGCCGGTATATTGGGTCCAGGTCGATGTGTTTGTTGATAGAGTCTATGGATGAGTGTCATGCCTCTAGGAATTTTGTAGTGTACAAAATCCCATGCAAGGACTGCACAAAATACTACATCGGACAAACAGGAAGACAGTTAACGATCCGTATACACGAACACCAACTAGCCACGAAACGACACGACCAGCTATCCTTAGTAGCCACACACACAGACGACAAGCAACATGAATTCGACTGGGACAACACTACTATTATAGGGCAAGCCAAACAGAGAACAGCCAGGGAATTCCTAGAGGCATGGCACTCATCCACAGACTCTATCAACAAACACATCGACCTGGACCCAATATACCGGCCACTATAGTGGACAGCTCGAACTGACAACCAGAAGCGGCAGAGACAGGCCACTATAAATGCCGGAGTAAACATCACAGAAGCGCTTCACAGGAGGCTCCCAAGCACTGAGGATGTCACCTAGACAGGGGATGAAACGTTTGTAAGACAAATTCACAGCTCGGCGAACAGAACCACAACAATGTCCTGTACAGCTGCAACATGACCTCCCAATTCCTGTACTCAATACTCTGACCAATAACATCACCATAATTTGGTTATGTTTAGTTTAGCGATGGAAAAGGATAGGTACATGCCACAGGGCAAGAGTCACCAATGGGGAAAAGGCAGTTATAATACGAATAGGCAAGACTTAGGAAGCATAGAACAGGACAGCAAACTGCAGGAAATGGGGACAATTGAAATGTGGAGCAGGTTGATAGGTGTATTACTGTCTGGCAAGAGGACAAAAACAGTCTTTAGCAGTTAGCATAAAGGAGAACCCTAAAGCTTTCTATAGGTATATGAGGAAAAAAAGGATGACTAGGGTAGGAATTGGGCCAGTCAAAGATAGAAGTGGGAAGTTGTGTGTGGACCCTGTGGAGATTGGAGAAGTACTAAGCAAATATTTCTCATCTGTTTTCACTCAAGAGAAGGAGAATATTGTAGAGGAGAAGAATGAGATACGGGATATTAGACTAGAAAGGATTGAAATTAGTAAGGAAGAGGTGTTATCAATTCTAGAAGGAGTGAAAGTAGACAAGTCCCCTGGGCCAGATGGGATTTATCTGAAGATTCTCTGGGAAGCTAGGGAGGAAGGGTTGGAGCCTTTTGCTTTGATCTTTAGTCATCATTGTCTACAGGTTTGGTACTAGAGGACTGGAGGATTGCAAATGTTGTGCCCTTGTTCAAAAAGGGCAGTAGAGATGACCCAGGTAATTATAGACCAGTGAGCCTTAAGTCTGTTGTGGGAAAAGTTTTGGAAAGGATTATAAGAAATAAGATTTATAATATCTAGCAAGCAACAATTTGATTTCAGACAGTCAACATGGTTTCGTCAACAGCAGGTGATGTCTCACAAACCTTATTGAGTTTTTTTGAGAAGGTGACCAAGCATGTAGATGAGGGTAGGGCAGTTGAAGTTGTGTTTATGGACTTCAGTAAAGCTTTGATAAGGTTCCACATGGTAGGCTGTTGGAGAAATGCACAGGCATGGGATTGAGGATGATTGAGCAGTTTCCATTAGAAAATGGATTTCTGTAAGAAGGCAGTGAATGGTGGTTGATAGAAAATATTCAGCCTGGAATCCAGTTACTAGTGGTGTGCCACAAGGATCTGTTTTGGGACCACTGCTGTTTGTTATTTTTATAAATGACTTAGACGCAGGCATAAGTGGATGGATTAGTAAATTTGCAGATGACACTAAAGTCGGTGGAGTAGTCGGTGCAGTGTGGAAGAATGTTGCAGGTTGCAGGGGGACTTGATAAACTGCAGAATTGGGCTGAGAGGTGGCAAATGGAGTTCAATACAGATAAATGTGAGGTGATTTACTTTGGGAAGAACAACAGGATGGCAGAGTACTTGGTAAATAGAAAGATTCTTGATAGTGTGGATATGCAGAAGGAGCTTGGAGTCCATGTACATAGATCCCTGAAAGTTGCCACCCAGGTGTGGTTTAGTGCTGTTTAGAAGGTTTTCGGTGTGTTAGGTTTCATTGGTAGAGGGATTGAGTTCCGAAGCCGTAATGTCATGCTGCAACAATACAAAACAATGGTGCGGCCACACTTGGAATATTGTATAGATTTCTGGTCACCCCGTTACAGGAAGGATGTGAAAGCATTGGAAAAGGTGCAGAGGAGATTTACCAGGATGTTGCCTGGTCTGGAGGGAAGGTCTTATGAGGAAAGGTTGAGGGACTTGGGTCTATTCTCATTGGAAAGAAGAAGGCTAAGGGGGGATTTGACAGAGACATACAAGATGATCAGAGGATGACATAGGTAGGAGTGCTGAGGATGTTAGACAGGCTTTTAGGGAGCTAGGTTGGAAGCTCAGAGTTAGAACGAACAGAGTTGTTGTCTCTGGTTTGTTACCCGTGCCACGTGATAGAGAGTCGAGGAATAGGGAGAGAGAAGAGTTAAATGCGTGGCTACAGGGATGGTGCAGGAGGGAGGGATTTCGGTATTTGGATAACTGGGGTTCTTTCTGGGGAAGGTGGGACCTCTATAGACAGGATGGTCTGCACCTGAACCTGAGGGGCACCAGTATCCTTGGGGGGAGGTTTGCTAGTGCTCTTGGGGGGGGTTTAAACTAACTCTGCAGGGGCATGGGAACCCAGACTGTAACTTTAGGGTGCAGGACCTGGAGTGTAGGGAGGGTAGGAATATGGTATCAATCTTAAAGGATCGTGCCTGTAAACAGAAGAGTGGCTTGAAGTGTGTATACTTTAATGCCAGAAGTATACGAAATAAGGTAGGTGAACTCGCAGCGTGGGTTGGTACCTGGGACTTCGATGTTGTGGCTATTACGGAGACATGGCTAGATCAGGGACAGGATTGGCTGTTGCAGGTTCCAGGGTTTAAATGTTTTAGTAGGGTCAGAGGTGGGGGTAAAAGAGGGGGGGGTGTGGCTTTGCTTGTCAAAGATAGTATTACAGCGGTGGAAAGGAAGATGGATGAAGATTTGCCATCTGAGGTAGTTTGGGTTGAGGTTAGGAATAGGAGAGGTGAGGTCACCCTGTTAGGAGTCTTTTACAGGCCTCCTAATAGTCCTAGAATCGTTGAAGAAAGGATTGCGAAGATGATTCAGGAGAAGAGTGACAGTAATAGGGTGATTGTTATGGGAGACTTTAACTTTCCTGATATTGATTGGGAAAGCTATAGCTCAAGTTCGTTAGATGGGTCAGTGTTTGTGCAATGTGTGCAGGAGAGTTTCCTGACACAATATGTAGATAAGCCAACAAGAGGTGAGGCCATACTGGATTTGGTTCTGGGTAACGAACCAGGCCAGGTATTAGAACTAGAGGTAGGTGAGCACTTTGGGGACAGTGACCACAATTCGGTGATTTTTACTCTAGTGATGGAGAGGGATAAGTGTGTACTACAGGGCAAGAGTTATAGCTGGGGGCAGGGAAATTATGATGCGTTGAGGCATGACTTAGGATGTGTGGATTGGAAAAGTAGATTCCAAGGCAAGAGCGTAATTGATATGTGGAACTTGTTCAAGGAGCAACTATTGAGTGTCCTTGATAAGTACGTACCTATCAGGCAGGGAGGAAAGGGTCGTGTGAAGGAGCCGTGGTTTAATAAGGAGTTGGAATCCCTTGTTAAATGGAAGAGGGCGGCCTTTGTAAAGATGAGGCGTGAAGGTTCAATAGGGGCGATTGAGAGTTATAAGGTAGCCCGGAAGGACCTGAAGAGAGAGCTAAGAGCAGCAAGGAGGGGACATGAAAGGTCCTTAGTTGGTAGGATTAGGGAAAACCCTAAGGCTTTCTATAGGTATGTTAGGAATAAAAGAATGACTAGGGAAGGAATAGGTCCAATCAAGGATAGTAATGGGAAGTTGCGTGTGGAGGCTGAAGAGATTGGGGAGGCGCTGAATGAATACTTTTCGTCAGTATTCACTCAGGAACAGGACATTGTTGTCGATATGAATACTGAGGCACGAATAAGTAGAATGGATGGCTTTGAGATATGTAGAGAAGAGGTGTTGGAAATTCTGGCAAGGGTGAAAATAGATAAGTCCCCTGGGCCTGATTGCATTTATCCTAGGATTCTCTGGGAAGCAAGGGAGGAGATTGCAGAGCCATTGGCCTTGATTTTTGTGTCCTCTTTGTCTACAGGAGTAGTGCCAGAGGACTGGAGGCTAGCAAACGTGGTTCCCTTGTTCAAGAAGGGGAGTAGGGATAATCCTAGTAACTATAGGCCAGTGAGTCTCACTTCTGTTGTGGGCAAAGTCTTAGAGAGAATTATAAGGGATAGGATTTATGCACATCTGGATAAGAATGATGTGATCAAGGATAGTCAGCATGGTTTTGTGAAGGGCAGGTCGTGCCTCACAAACCTTATTGAATTCTTTGAGAAGGTGACGAAGGAGGTAGATGAGGGGAAAGCGGTAGATGTAGTATATATGGATTTTAGTAAGGCGTTTGATAAGGTCCCCCATGGTAGGCTACTGCAGAAAATACAGAGATATGGCATTGAGGGTGAGTTGGAGGTTTGGATTAGGAATTGGCTCTCTGGAAGAAGACAGAGGGTAGTAGTTGATGGCAAAGATTCATCTTGGAGTGCCGTCACTAGTGGTGTTCCGCAAGGATCTGTTTTGGGACCATTGCTGTTTGTCATTTTTATAAATGACCTGGAGGAAGGGTTAGAAGGTTGGGTGAGCAAGTTTGCGGATGATACGAAAGTCGGAGGAGTTGTAGACAGTGAGGAAGGATATGGCAGGTTACAGCGGGATATAGAGAAGCTGCAGAGCTGGGCAGAAAGGTGGCAAATGGAGTTCAATGTAGCTAAGTGTGAAGTGATTCACTTTGGTAAGAGTAATAAAAAGATGGATTACTGGGCTAATGGTAGACTACTTGGTAGTGTGGAAGAGCAGAGGGATCTTGGTGTCCATGTACACAGATCTCTGAAAGTTGCCACCCAGGTAAATAGTGCAGTGAAGAAGGCATATGGCGTACTGGCTTTTATTGGTAGAGGAATTGAGTTCCGGAGTCCTGAGGTCATGCTGCAGTTGTATAAGACTCTGGTGCGGCCGCTTCTGGAATATTGTGTGCAGTTTTGGTCGCCATACTATAGGAAGGATGTGGAGGCACTGGAACGGGTGCAGAGGAGGTTTACCAGGATGTTGCCTGGTATGGTAGGAAGATCCTATGAGGAAAGGCTGAGGCACTTGGGGTTGTTTTCTTTGGAGAAAAGAAGGTTTAGGGGTGATTTGATAGAGGTGTACAAGATGATTAGGGGGTTAGATAGGGTTGACAGTGAGAACCTTTTTCCGCGTATGGAGTCAGCTATTACAAGGGGGCATAGCTTTAAATTAAGGGGGGGTAGATATAGGACTGATGTTAGGGGTAGGTTCTTCACTCAGCGAGTCGTAAGATCATGGAATGCCCTGCCAGTAGCAGTAGTGGACTCTCCCTCTTTATGGGTATTTAAGCGGGCATTGGATAGGTATATGGAGGATAGTGGGTTAGTGTAGGTTAGGTGGGCTTTGATCGGCGCAACATCGAGGGCCGAAGGGCCTGTACTGCGCTGTATTGTTCTATGTTCTATGTTCTATGATTAGATAAAGTAGACAGTGAGAGTCTTTTTCCTAGGATGATAACGTCAGCTTGTATGAGAGGGCATAACTACAAATTGAGGGGTGATAGATTTAAGACAGATGTCAGAGGCAGGTTCTTTACTCAGAGAGTGATAAGGGCGTGGATTGCCCTGCCAGCCAATGTAGTTAACTCACCCACATTAGGGAGATTTAAACAATCCTTGGATAAGCAATGGATGATGATGGGATAGTGTAGGGGGATGAGCTTAGATTAGTTCACAGGTCGGTGCAACATGGAGGGCCGAAGGACCTGTTCTGCGCTGTATTGTTCTATGTTCTATAAAGGAAAGTATACCAAACACCTTCTTTACCACCCCATGTACCTGCGACTGTACTTTAAAGGAGCTATGAACCTGCATCCCAAGGTCTCTTTGTTCAGCAACACTCCCTAGAACCTTACCATTAAGTGTATAAGTCCTGCTAAGATTTGCTTTCCCAAAATGCAGCACCTCGTATTGATCTAAATTAAAGTCCATCTGCCACTTCTCAACTCATGAGCCCATCTGATCAAGATCCTGTTGTAATCTGAGATAACCTTCTTTGCTGTCCACTTCACCTCCAATTTTGGTGTCATCTGCAAACTTACTAACTATGCTTACTTACTTATGCTCATATCCAAATCATTTATGTAAATGACGAAAGGTAGTGGACCCAGCACTGATCCTTGTGGCACTCCACTGGTCACAGGCCTCCAGTTTGAAAAACAACCCTCTACCACCACCCTCTGTCTTCTACCTTTGAGCCAGTTCTGTATCCAAATGGCTATTTGTCCCTGTATTCCGTGAGATCTAACCTTGCTAACCAGTCTCCCATGGGGAACCTTGTCGAATGCCTTACTGAAATCCATATAGATCACACCCACTGCTCTGCCCTCATCAATCCTCTTTGTTATTTCTTCAAAAACCTCAATCAAGTTTGTGAGACATGATTTCCCACACACAAAGCCATGTTGACTATCCCTCATCAGTCCTTGCCTTTCCAAATACATGTACATCCTGTCTCTCAGGATTCCAACAACTTGCCGACCACCGAGGTCAGGCTCATCGGTCTCTAGTTCCCTGGCTTGTCCTTACCACCTTTCTTAAACAGTGGCATCATGTTCGCCAACCTCCAGTCTTCTGGCACTTTACCTGTGACTACCGATGATGCCAATATTTCAGCAAGAGGTCCAGCAATCACTTCTCTAGCTTCCCACAGAGTTCTCGGGTACACCTGATCAGGTCCTGGGGATTTATCCACCTTTAACCATTTCAAGACATCCAACACTTCCTCCTCTGTAATATGGACATTTTTCAAGATGTCACCATCTATTTCCCTACAGTCTATATCTTTGATGTCCTTCTCCACAGTAAACACTGATACAAAATACTCGGTTAGTATCTCCCCCATCTCCTGTGGCCTCACACAAAGGTCGCCTTGCTAACCTTTGAGGTGCCCTATTCTCTCCCTAGTTATCCTTTTGTCCTTAATGTATTTGCAAAAACCCTTTGGATTCTGCTTAACCCTCTTTGCCAAAGCGATATCATGTCCCCTTTTTGCCCTCCTGATTTCCCTCTTAAGTATACTCCAACTTCCTTTATACTTTTCTAAGGATTCATTTGATTTATCCTGTCTATACCTGACATATGCTTCCGTCTTATTCTGAAACAAACCCTCAATTCCTTTTAGTCATCCAGCATTCCCTATACCTACCGGCCTCCCCTTTCACCCGAACAGGAATATACTTTCTCTGGATTCTTGTTATCTCATTTCTGAAGGCTTCCCATTTTCCAGCCGTCCCTTTACCTACGAACATCTGCCTCCAATCAGCTTTTGAAAGTTCTTGCCTAATACTGTCAAAATTGGCCTTTCGCCAATTTAGAACTTCAACTTTTAGATCTGTTCTATCCTTTTCCATCACTATTTTAAATCTAATAGAATTATGGTCACTGGCCCCAAAGTGCTCCCCGACTGACACCTCAGTCACCTGCCCTGCCTTATTTCCCAAGAGTAGGTCAAGTTTTGCACCATCTCTATTAGTGGTGCTGGAAGAGCACAGCAGTTCAGGCAGCATCCAAGGAGCTTCGGACTTGTCCGACCTGCCTATCTCCTTTTCCACCTATCCACTCCACCCTCTCCTCCCTGACCTATCACCTTCATCCCCTCCCCCACTGACCCATTGTACTCTATGCTACTTTCTCCCCATCCCCACCCTCCTCTAGCTTATCTCTCCACACTTCAGGCTCACTGCCTTTATTCCTAATGTAGGGCTTTTGCCCGAAACGTCGATTTCGAAGCTCTTTGGATGCTGCCTGAACTGCTGTGCTCTTCCAGCACCACTAATCCAGAATCTGGTTTCCAGCATCTGCAGTCATTGTTTTTACCATCTCTATTAGGTACATCCACATAATGAATCAGAAAATTTTTTTGTACACACTTAACAAATCCCCCTCTATCTAAAGCCTTAACACTATGCCAGTCTATGTTTGGAAAGTTAAAATCTCCTACCATAACCACCCTATTATTCTTACAGACAGCTGAGATCTCCTTACAAGTTTGTTTCTCAATTTCCCTCTGACTATTAGGGGGTCTATAATACAATTCCTTTCTTGTTTCTCAGTTCTACCCAAATAACTTCCCTGGATGTATTTCTGGGAATATCCTCCCTCAGCACAGCTGTAATGCTATCCCTTATCAAAAATGCCACTCCCCCTCCTCTCTTGCCTCCCTTTCTATCCTTCCTGTAGCATTTGTATCCTGGATCATTAAGCTGCCAGTCCTGCCCATCCCTGAGCCATGTTTCTGTAATTGCAATGATATCCCAGTCGCATGTTCCTAACCATGCCCTGAGTTCATCTGCCTTCCCTGTTAGGCATCTAGCATTAATGTAAATGCAGTTTAATTGATCAGTCCTACCTTATTCTCTGCTTTGTCCCTGCCTGCCCTGACTATTTGACTTGCTTCTTTTCTCAACTGTACCAGTCTCAGATTGATCTCTTTCCTCACTATCTCCCTGATCACACCCCACTGTCCTTAATTGTTTAAAGCATCCTGAGCATCTCTAGCAAATCTCCCTGCCGGTATATTAGTCCCCCTCCAGTTTAGGTGCAATCCGTCCTTCTTGTACAGGTCACTTCTACCTCAGAAGAGATTCCAGTGATCCAAAATTGTGCATCCTTCTCCCATACACCAGCTCCTCAGCCATGTATCCATCTGCTCTATCCTCCTGTTCCTATCCTCACTAGCTCGTAGCACTGGAGTAATCCAGATATTACTATTCTCGAGGACGTCCTTTTTAAATTTCTGCCTAACTTTTAATATTATTTCTTCAGAATCCCAACGTTTTCCCTTCCTATGTCATTGGTTCCAATGTGTACAATGACCTCCTGCTGTGCCCTCTCCCCTTTGAGAACATTCTGCCCCCTCTCTGAAACATCCTTGATCCTGGCACCGGGAGGCAACACACCATTCTGATTGTTTGCTGCTGGCTACAGAAACGTTTGCCTGTGCTTCGGACTAGAGAGTCCCCTAACTCAAATCAATCTCTTGGAACTTGACATACCATCATTGCATTAGAGCCAGTCTCAATACCAGAAACCTGGCTATTCACGCTATATTCCCCCGAGAATCCATCACCCCCTACATTTTCCAAAACAGCATACCTGTTTGAAATGTGGATAGTCACAGAAGACTCTTTCACTTATTGCCCACCTCTCCTACCTTTCCTGGAGTTAACCCTCTATGTGACTATATCTGCAGCTTTTCTCCCTCCCTCCCATCCATCACACCCTCTTGCTCTTACAAATTCCTCTTGCCTCTAACTGTCTCTCCAACTGATCCATTCAATCTGATAGGATTTGCAACTAATGACATTTATTGCAGATATAATCCTCAGTTACATGGAAACTTTCCCTATATTCTCACATCCAACAAGAAGACCATATCACTCCACTGAAGGCCATTTTTGCTTCTTTCAATCTCGTGACCCAGGAAATAGCACTGTCTTGTTCCTCTAAATGATGGTAATCAGCAATCAGAACCAACATTGTGAACTAAATCCAGACTGTTCCACAGACTTATCTATTAACACCAGGTATACTTAATTTCTGTTACTCATTTTGACAAAAATTATAGTGACCCTATGTTACAGCATAAACAGAACTAATGTAACCTGCAATAAGCTATAAGCACATTGGAATAAAATACATCACACTATGGATGCCCGTTGTCAATTATTTTTAACATTCTAACCTTTCAGTAGATAATGAGAAATTTCAATGTCCCTGGAACTAAACTATACAATCTTATTTAAAAATAGAAAAACAATGATCTAAGTGAAATAAAATGGTAATTACGACAATGTTTCCAATGGTAAGATGCAGGTATGGTACTGTTAATGATGACAGTGGCAGTCTATTCTGCCTTTCTATCCATCTTTATATACTGGACAATGAGATGTACTGACTTTTTTTTAGCCGTGATTTTCTTTTTCCTGAAGCAGAGAATGTTTGTTTTATGCAGTAATGATTCTGTGGTCTATCATAGCAAGAGAAACTAGGACTAGAGAATGTGGTGTTGAATAACCCAACAGATATTTATCACAACTCAATTTTATATATACACACACACGTATACATTCACACACATTCACAGACAGAGTGTCTGGCCTCAAATTAAGCTACTCAATACAGTTAATAACTTGTCTTCCTTTAAGTGATCGAAATTAAGATAAAGCATGCAACCTTTATACCTTTAAGTCATATCTTATAATACAGTAAAGATTTCATGACAATTTCTCTTAACATACCTTTAAGTATGTATGGAAGCAGTAGATACAATATATTAGGATTTCTGAAAGCTATTTGGTAAGGTGCCATACATTAGACAACTTGATAATATAAGAGACTATGGTGTTATTAACATGGATAGATGTCTGGCTAACTAATACAAGACAGAGATTTGGGATAAGGGGGCCATTTTCAAGATGGCAACATGTAACTAGTGAAATGGCACAGGAATCAATGCTGGGACCACAATTATTTATAATAGGCCTGAATGACTTGGATAAGAGAAGTGAATGCATTCAGGCCAACTTTACAAAAAGTAGTGGGAGAGCAAGAGATAAAGTTAATGCAAAGAGTCTGCAGAGGCATATAGTTAGATTAAATAAGTGGGCAAAATTAGGCAGAAAACATATAATATGGGAAATTGTGAAATTATGCACTTTTGCAGGAAGAATAGAGAAGCTGAATATTATTTAAATGGAAAATGACTGCAGAAATCATTAAAAAATCTAGCATATACAATCAATAGGTCATAGGGAAGGTAAATTGAATGTTGGCCTTTATTTCAAAGGGAATTAAGTATAAATATAGAGAAAGTTTCCTAAAACTATACAAGGTACTATTTAGGTACAAACAATGACTGCAGATGCTGGAAATCAGATCCTGGATTAGTGGTGCTGGAAGAGCACAGCAGTTCAGGCAGCATCCAAGTAAGATTTCGAAGCTACTTGGATGCTGCCTGAACTGCTGTGTTCTTCCAGCACCACTAATCCAGAAGGTACTATTTAGACCAACCCTGGATTACTGCAGTGGGTAATGGATTATGGGTTACAGGAAGAGCTATTCTGGCCACTCTGGGTGACTACAGTAGTGCCCATCAAATCAGAATGGCTGCAACACAGAAAGAGATCATTTGGCCCATGATCTATATTCCATCTCATTCTGAGTGATTTAGTTTCTGAGAAGTCTCAAACAGTGCTATACATTTCACCAAAACTTGCACACATCCCCACTCCTGACTTTATACTGAAGGCAAGGTCGTTAATGAGGCAGCTAAAGATAATTGGGCCTAGGATAATACCCTAAGGAACTCCTGCAGAGATGTCCTGGAGCTAGGATGGCTGACCTCCAACAACCACAACCAGCCTCCTAGACACCAGACAAGACTCCAACCAGAGAGTTTGCCCCGATTCTCATTGATTCCCATTTTGCTCGGGCTCCTTAATGCCACACTCTGTCGAATGTCACCATGATGTCAAAGGATGTCATTCTCACCTCATCTCTGGGATATTCAGCTCTTTTGTACATGTTTGGATTGAGACTGTAGTGAAGTCAGGAGCTGAGTGGTCCTGGCAGAACCCAAACTGACCAGATTCTTTTTCTTTTATTTGTTTGTGGGATGTGAACTTCACTGAATAGATCAGCATTTATTGCCATCGCTAATTTCCCAGAGGCAATTTGTTTGTCACTTCTTTGGGTCTGGAATCATATGTAGGCCAGGCCAGTTAATGATGGCCTTCCTTCAAAGACCTTAATTAACCAGATGGGTTTTCATAACAATTGACAGCAACTGAGAGGTCATTAAGCTTGTCATCATTAAGCTAGTTTTCCAGATTCATTTCCAGTTTATTGATAGGAAAATTATTTTTAATAACACTTCCATCACTTTACTAATTGGAGGGCTAATTAGTTGGGTTGGAATTGACCTCTTTTTTGTGTGCGGAACATACCTGAGCAATTTTCTACATTTTTGAGCAGTGACCCATGTTGTAGCTGTATCTGAACCCCTTGGCTAGTGAAATAACTCCAGAAAGACCGGGTATCCCGTCACCTTTATTTACATGGGGAGAGTCCTCAACACTGATCCAGCTCCTGCAGAGTCAGCTATCAGGGTGAACAGAACGTCCGATACTCTTGTTTCTATCCATCAGCCAAGGCTCCCTGATTGGACCAGATTAACAGTCCCAATCAGGGAACTCCTATTCTATAAGGCCCACCCGATTGACCTCATTCCAATCACTACAACTAGGAGTGAAACAAGTTCTGCAGCACAAGTCTATAGTCAAAAGGTTGTCCTGGCCCAGAGTCTTTGTGCTATCTAGTATTTTCAGCACTTTCTTGATATTGTACGGACTATATCGATTTGGCTGAAAATTGGCACCTGTGGTGCTGGGGACCTCCAGGAGAGGCCAGATGGATCATCCACTCAGCATCAGGGGATTGAGTTTAAGAGCTATGAGGTTTTGCTGCTGCTCTATAAAACCCTGGTTAGACCACACTTGGAATATTGTGTCCATTTCTGGTCACCTCATTATAGGAAGGATGTAGATGCTTTACAGAGGGTGCAGAGGAGATTTACTGGGACACTGCCTGGATTGGAGGGCATGTCTTATGAAAAGAGGTTGAGTGAGCTAGGGCTTTTCACACTGGAGAGAAGAAGGAAGAGAGGTGACCTGATAGAGGTGTACAAGGTAATGAGAGGCACAGATAGAGTAGACAGCCAGAGACTTTTCCCCAGGGCAGAAATGGCTGTCATGAGGGGTCATAATTTTAAGGTGATTGGAGGAAAATGTATGGGAAATATCAGAAGTAGGTTCTTTACACAGAGAGTGGTGGGTGTGTGGAATGCACTGCCGGCAGTGGTAGTAGAGTCAGAGAGATTAGGGATATTTAAGCAACTGCTGGACAAGCACATGGATGGCAGTAAGTTGAGGGGTGTGTAGGTTAGGTTGATCTTAGGTTAAGATAAATGCTTGGCACAACATAGTGGGCCGAAGGGCCTATGCTAAGTGGTACTGTTCTATGTCTATGTTCTATGTTCTCTTTGTAAAGCCTTATCTGTTGCAGTGATGTGTTAGACTTCTCCATTATGGAAGATGGTGATGTTTGTGGAGTCCTCCTCCTTCAGAAAGATTCACTAGATGTTCATTTCAGTATCGACAAACAATGCATTCACACCAGCTCTATTCAATTCTAAAGAGAATCACACTTTCAATGGCATGCCATACTTCAAAATGATCTGAGTTAAGATGGACTAAGATATCACTCTCAGTACATGACTGCCAAGTAAGAAGAAAAGTGGCTGATTTTCTCTCACTATTAATTACCAACATCTGTTTCCTCAGTTACTGCTGTAAGCAGCCATCAGAAATTCTTATTGATTGTTGCTGACCGAACTGTCGTGATTTCTTCAGAGAGGAGTGTTGTGTATCACTCATGCAATTTTGTAGGCTCCATATCAACAGAAGCTGAAATGCTAAAACACATGAATTCTGAATCAGTATTTTATTATTCTCTATCTGCGTTCATAGATCAATTGTCAGTTCCCAATGTTCCACAAAACTGAAAGACACTGAAAGTGCTAAGTGAGGAAAATACACGTGATTCAACATTTTATCAACATACTGTGCAATTTATAAATATTAAACACATTGAGTCATTCAGGTTTCCAGATTCGGAAATGCGGAATTCAGCAACAGAATGGTCCGTATGGTCCAGCCTTGGTGATACTGGAAAGTGAACATTTGATACAAGGTGCATGTCAAGAACCAATTCGCTGTCTCTGTGAAAATTGCCCAGGAAGATAGAACAGGCAGTTCTCCTGCCCTAAAAAAAAATGTTTTTGACCCTGAATTCCAAGGCATTTTCTTGAATGTTACTCTGGAAATGTTAGACTGATGAAAATCAGGGATAATTCCTGTGTTGCTATACATTTGGCTCCTTTGAAATCCAGAATCTTGCTCCAAACCCCAACACACATCCTTGAACTGCCTGACTCCTCACCGATACTCTGACTAAGCCCCTCCCTGATTCCCCAACTCCTCCCTGCCCCATCATACAACCCTGTCCCTGTAACTTACCCCTGGCCCTCCATCTCACCTCACTGACTCCCGTTTTCATCCCCTGAACCCTGATTCACCTCCAACCTTCCCTAATCATCTGATCAACTGTCTGGTCTTCCATGGCTCATAACCATCCAAACTTCCCTTCCCATACCCCCTGATATTTCCATCATCCACCCGCTTTCCCCAAATTCCTGTGTCACCCCAAACAACAACTCCCTAGCAATGCTCCAACCACTCCAAGACTCTGACCTGATTCAGTGCAAGCATATCACTGTTCACCCCTGCTCCCTCCTGGCTTCCTGATCCATCTGACATGTTAATTTGCACAGAGCAGCTGGACAGGTAGAGACATCACACATCACAGTTTATAAATAACACTTGCATGACTGACCAGGATTTGAGCAGGACCAGCCACATAATGACTGTGAATATAGTCTCCACAAGGCTGATGCAGGAAAACTGTCCCAGGAGGTCAGAATCTCATTCAGAATAGCACAGCAATCACATGATATGCTGGTCACTTACCTTTTCCAATCATTACACTGCCATTACTCACATTATTAAACACAGACGAAACACAAGCCACAATATTTCACAACGAACTCTAAAGGGGCTGATTCCATTTTGCTGACCTTTGTATTTACTCATCATGCCTCTTTTCCATAATGTATCCCTCCACTCTGCAATCAGGAGTTGGAAAAGCTTCCAAAATGCAGCTGCCTCACCGAATATTCCAGAAGATGTGAAATGCCCAATTCCAGAAAGTACTGCCACATTCCAAACATGAACACGCATGGTTCCAAACCAAGTGGCTTTCTCACAAGGAATAGATCTCAGCTGTTCATCCAAAATCTAACAGAAGACTGCCACTGTTTAAAATGTTAATTTCACCTTACATAAACTTCTAATCGTAATGGATGCCTCAAAGCCTCTCTGTGCTAATACTTCTATTAATTCACTTCCTGTCATCATTACCCTGACTGGAATATTATCTGCTAAGCCAACTCAAATTTACAACATTGTAATATGTTGGTGCAGAGGTAATGTCCCTACCTCTGAGTCAGGCAATCTGGTTTCAGATCCCACCCACTTCAGCGATGTATGATAATATCTCTGATTCAAAAATATCTGTGATGTCATTAATAGAATAGAAATTCCAGCTTAAGCTATTCCCTTCAAATACCTAAGCAAGCATGAAGATTGAATCAACCCTCTTCCTTTTAGAGATGTTGGATCCATTCAGTATTTCTGCAGAAATCCTTTGTTTCCAAGGGAAAGTGTGTAATTTTGCAAGATTTTAATAACATGAACATAAGTAATATGAACAGGAGTTGGCTACGTGGCCTTCTGGCCTGTTCCACTGCTCAATCAGTTTATGGATTTGCTTCAATAAGTTCAAAGATATTGTGGTCTGAAAGCTACTCTCCTGCTTATTTGCCTGACCTATTGACTCTTCTTTCAATCTAAAATCTATTTTAACCTCAGATGTCTCTAATGGCTCAGTTGCTGCAGCTGTCTGAACTAAAGAACTTTAAGGACAATGTCCTCCTGAGAAAACAGATAATCCATTTCCTTCTTGGATAATCCTCTCTTCTGGAACTGTGGTTTTGAGTTCTGAATCCCCCTCTCAATATCTATCCAGCCAAGCTACCTCAGAATATTATTATATTTCAATAAGAGAGCTTGAAATTCTCCTGTCATCAGTAAATTTGACTCCAATACTTGATTCCTTTAATATTGTTATTAAAATGGATTGTCAATAATTGAGGACCCAGCACGGGGCACCTCAGTGCCTACGATTTACTGACAGCAGAAGTATTAATTTATTTCCACTCCCTGGTTTTTGTTAGTAGACAATTCTGTGTTCATGTAAATTTCCAGCACCATGAGCTGTTATCTTTTATCATAACCTTTTGTTGTATCATAGAATTCCTACTGTGTGGAAACAAACCATTCAGCCCATTGAGTCCACAAATATCCTCTGAAGAGGAGCCTCCTACCCAGACCCACCTCTCTCCATCCATCTCTGTATTGCTATGTTTCCCATGGCTATCTCACCTAGCAATTTAGCATGGCCAATCCACCTAACCTGCATATCTTTGGACTGTGGAAGGAAACCAGAGCACTCAGAGGAGACACAGGGAGAATGTGCAAACTCCACACCGGCAGTTGCCCGAAACTGGAACAGAACCCTGGTCCTGGTGCTGTGAGACAGCAGTGCTAACCACTGAGCCACCATGCTGCCCCTTTTTTGTTCTGTTGTATCTAATGCCTTTTATAAATGGTCCAAATTCTGCTGCAGTCAGATGTCATATGTCTTGCCATTTCAGTAAGATTTTCCTCTTCATTTTTCAGCTTAAACCATGTTTGGCTTTGAAATGCTAGAACTGTGAATTGATGAAGATATGGAAAGAGCATTAGAGCATCAGAAAGATGAATAAAATGATGGGAACAGCAAAGTTGCTCATTAACCAACGAGATCTTACGATTGTGAAAGACCAAAGAAAGATGAGAAGTAAAATGTGGCGAAATACTGACAAAGATCCAGAAAGAGAAAAAGAAGGAAAGGAGACAGAAAAGAAAGCAAAGAAAAACATTTTAAGAAGTTAAATTTTAAGTTCTATAAATCCCCAACAATTAACTGTCTGCAGGAATGAGGCTGCACTTTAAATCATTTATTCTCTGTACTGAATAAATTGAAGCACTTTATTCATAAAGTGCTTGCAATGTTAAGTTCAAGACCTAACGTTTTGCGTTAAGGTTGATGTGTGGTAAGTGAACAAATGCCGCAACTTTATGAAACTCACAAGGATATCGTGTTTTTCTCCCCACAAGGTTTACAGTAAAGATTATTTAGCAACTTGTGAACCACAACACAAGTGCTATATTTCCTTATTGCAGATAATATACCTAAAGCAATGAGAAACACAATATTTACAAACCAAACTGCAGTCATTTGATCTGTAGTTTTGCTGTGAAAGTTTGTTAAGAGCCAAAATATCATGTAGACATGTCATACTGACAATGTTGGAAGGGAAAGTTTAGAAATAGTGAAGATTTTAAATGTCCTGGCTTTAGAATTGAGATTCAAAATTCTGAAATATTTTTGCGAAACACATGCAACAAAAAAAAGCTTAACTTGTTAAGATTTTATGTAACCAGTCTTGTATATAAACAGTTATAAATAACTACAGCAGTACGTGATGTGTCAGGAACAGAAAGGAACTTGTTAACATTAATTTGAATTAAGAATCTGCTGTTATGTGATTGTATAGTTGAAATGATTATGTTTTTACATTTTTAAGAATTGCAAAAATGACCCTCAATTCCAAAGGGTCAGTAGTAACTGTACAGTGTTGTGTTGTTGTGTTCCATTAAGTCATTGAAGTCAGGACAGCTGCAGGCTCACTTCCTAATCTGTAGCAAATTAGCTGACCCTGAGCTAGATGGACTGGAAGGGCACTCATTGGTTTTAACATCTCAGTGCTAAGTGCTCTCTCTGCTAGTAATTAGTTAGTGGCCTCTGATGGAAAGTGACCGTGAGGTTATTCTTAATGATGATATTCCTCAGACTGCAAATCTTATATATCGTACACTGTTTAGGCCAAAAGTGAAAGACAACCAAGTTCCAAGGAATATTATGGAACCCTATCATGTGTGAGTCACCACATTCAGTGTGGAGGAGGGAAATCACATATTGTTTTACAAAAGCATAAGCTTGAAGAGAGTTCTTGATATTCCCTTCTTTGTGATCAATCAATCAGTCTTGAGCCAAAACTCAGGCATTACTGTAAAAACCACATGACAAAAGAGTGAAAACTTGAATTAGAAACATCACTCCCAAAGTAAGGTTAGCAAGAGGCTGTGTGTTAGGGGAGTAGAGCTTGGTTTTGAGTTGGGTGCAGGAAGCAGTGTTTTGGGTGATCCAAAGTCTATAGGGGATGGATAATGAGACTGATTTGGAGAATACTGTCATACATTTTTGGATTAGAATTTCAGAAACAGATGAGTTGAGGTAAGAGCAAAAATGTTATGGAAATTGAAGTGTGTGGTTTATGTGCTTGAAGATGAGTACCTCAGCAAGAGGATTTGGAGGGTGAGGAGACTGGTATGGTTGAATACAATGATGACCATTGATGAAACACACTGCCTGAAAGGCTGGGAGAAGCAGAAACCCATATTACACCGAAATGAAATACTTTGAATACTGTCTGCCACAAGACTATAGACCAGAGATCTGTAAAGTTGAATTAGGCTCAAAAGCTTTTTCGTGATCAACAGAGATGGTGGAGCAAATGGTCTTCTCTGACTTTCTAACCTTGAGTTACAGGAAGCAGCAGTCCCCCTTCTCATTGCAAGAAAGCCAGGGTAGCCCACACACAGGAGCAGTGATAATTTATCTTTGTTCCAATTTCAAAAGAAGCTCCCACCTTAGAGAGCTTTTGGTCAATTGATCAGCAGCTGGAAGCAGTAATCACTGCTGTGACTCAAGACAGTCCCAACCTTTCAAGGATCCTGGATAAGAATGCTAACATGGCTCTGAGAGATGGGGTGAGGTTTTAAAGGGGATGGCTGGAGGTGGGGGAATGGAGGTACGACTGATTAGTCCTGGGAGCCATAGGGGAACAGTTTAGGATTCAACAAAGAACAATCAAGAGGTTGGTTAAGAACGTAAAAATAGAATGAGAGAGTAAAGCTGGGTATGGGGAGAGTGTGGGTGTATAGCTTTGAGATTATCTTGTTAGCCAAGATTATCTCGAATGGAGGAGCAGGCTCAATGGGATGAATGGCCTTTTCTTGCACAGAAGCAATTTCAATATTTCTCTATTCCTATCATGGACACCTTGATAATTGTCTGATATAATATGATGCTGGTCGTCAGGAGTTTTGTACAAGTCTTGCTGCATTGAGGAACAGATATTGCAAAGATGTCGATTTCTTTTCAGACTCTGTGCAGCAGCAGACATTTCACTTGCTTTACTGTCTCTGTATGTTCAGAACTTCATACATTTATAGTTTTCATGTCAAAATTGTCCTAACTGATTTTGAAAGAGCATTTGAAGTGAAAGTTGTCTTGGATATTCAGATTCCCATTGGAATGATGTCAACCCACAAAAAAAAATCCAGATCAGTCAATACAACAAATGTTCATCTTTTGATTGTAAAAGATAGAATTTTCTTATTGGTGGTCCAAGCTTCAGTTATAGTGAGTGAATATGACTAGGATCCACAGCTTATTAATAAAGATACCATCTTGTAATCATGGAATCGTGGGTCAGTCTCTTGTATTCTCCCCATGACAGGTTTGGTGGTAGAGTGATACATTGAATTGGGCTGGAAGGTGGATGGTGGGGATCCTGCTACCATCCTGTCTTCACTCATTACTGTCACTGGACTGGTAATCCAGAATTCCAAATTAAAATTCTGAGGACAAGGGTTTGAATCCCACCATGGTAGATGGCAAAATTTGAATTCTGTAGAAGTCTGGATTAAAAATATAGTCTAAGGGGATCATGCAAGCCCTGTCAATTGTTGTAAAAACAATAGGGAGAGAAATTGCTTACCTGATCTGGCCTACATGTGAATTCAGACCCACAGCAATGTGATTGACTCTTAACTGCTCCCTGGGCAATAATGAATGGAGAATAAATGCTGGCCCAGTCAGTGACACCCATCCCCAATGAGGAATGCTACCCGTTTCTGAAGAGGCCAGGTCTGAAATGTACAGCACCGTTAGAATGTAAGAAAACAGGAGCAGAGTGACAGGCTGCTCTTTTGCAGTTTTTAGGCCATTATAGGTAAGGAATTGCTTTTATATATTACAGCACTGATAGTAAAAGGATATAATTACAGTATGGTTCAACCAGACTATTTTTAAGAAGCTATAAAAATTATTTGACAATGCTCTCTATTTTATGAGTCGATAGGTTGTTAGATTTGACTTTGAATAGCTTATGGTATGGTCTTGCCATCGCAGGAAAGGAAATACTGAGGGCCAAAATCTTCCTAACAATTCCACAGCAGCTTCAAGTTTCTTGCCAATTGGTTTGAAATTCCTTCCTGTCTAATTTTCGTGAACGCTTTAAGTTTTGTACTTTAAAAGTTTAATATCTCAACAAAAATGCTGAAAAAAATAATCAGGGCAATACACTGAGTATTTTTGTTAAAATTCATGTGTGTTAGAAATAACACCAGTCACTTATGTTGGTCATGGACACAGTACAACTTGACATGATCTTAAAATGCTTTCTGACATTACATGTTAATTGCATCCAAACTATTAAAATAACAACATTCTGATGTAAGATTTTTGTCCTCACTGTAACTATATATTTGGTAATTAAAGTGTGGAAAATTACTATAGTCTGGGAACAACAACCCAAAACAGAATGATTTACCAATAACTTTCAAGTTGCTCATCCAAGACAAAATAACCTGCTTGATTGGCACAACCTGAAATATTCACTTCATCTCCAGTTGCAGCAGCATGTGCCATCTCTCACAGTCACACTCTCACACACACACACTCTCACACACACACAGACACACACACACACACACACCTCAACAGCAGCAGCAGCAGCTAACCAAGGTTGCTTCATCAATGCCACCAAAAAATAGCTACCTCTACTGCTGAGGGAACAATGGAACGTAAGGCAGTGGAACATCATCTTGACTGGGAAATAGGCGATTGTTCATTCATTATCGCTGTACCAAAATCCTGGAATTCTGTATCAAACAACGAGCTTCACCAAACAGATTGCAGCAATTCCAAAATGTGACAAAGTCTGAAGTTCTTAGGAAAAAACAGTAAGACTCAGTAATTACCATTCAGATTCCCAGCTGCAGGTTTTGTTAAAGAATGAATTGCTTCATTCTTCTGCCAGACTCTCCCTGGTAGTCTTAAAGGAAATGTTGCCTACTATCTCCATTTTGACAGATTAATTTATATTGCTCCACTTTGAAGAAGCAGTGAGAGTGACAAGCACTCTGTAAACGCTGGGTTGGGGGGCGGGGGGGGGTGGTGTTGGAGGGGAAGTGGGGGTTTCAATATCTCAGTAGTGCCATTACCCATTGAGCAGGCTGATACTGACCAGAGATAGCTGCTGGGACAATTCTGTAATGGGCAGTGAAGGAGCCAACCAGATAGAAACACCTATTTGAATTTATCCTCAATCTACCTGTAGCAGATGCTTCTGTCCATGATAGAATTGAGAGGAATGGCCACCATGAAATCTTTGGGACAAGTTCTATTTAAGATGTCCATTTCAGATTGTATAGTGCTACCTCCACACTAAATGGGACAGCTTTGATCAGATCTCCGTTCCCACTTCCTTCTTGTTTATTAATGTTTCTTTGCTGTTCTCTATATTCTGCCCAATCTTTTGGCCTGCCACCTGTCTTTATCGAATCATTTGCTTTTCCCTTCAGTGTATTGTTAAAGTTTGTTAGTTAGCCATGCATGGTGGGATCACATCTTAGAATTTCTTTTCCTTGTTATGATGTATCTATTCTATGTATTCTAAATCATCCGCTTAAATGGGTGTCAGGACACCTTATTGACCCATTCCTTAATCTAATGTGCCAGTTTAATTTAGCTATCTTTGCTTGTCCTTACTTGTCCTTACTTGTGCTTAAAATACTTAGAGCATAGAACATAGAAAAGTACAGCACAGAACAGGCCCTTTGGCCCACGATGTTGTGCTGAGGTTTAATCCTAATGTAAAATATAATAATTTAACCTACGCACCCCTCAACTCACTGCTCTCCATGTGCATGTCCAGCAGTCGCTTAAATGTCCCCAATGACTCTGCTTGTCTTAGACCCACCGTCTCTCCCTCCAACTGAATGTAAAATCCAATCATATTATGATCACTGATACCTGGGGGCACTTTACTGTGAGATCCTATCCAATTACACAATACCTAGTCTGACTGGTTCCAGAATGTGCTGTTCTAAAACATACCTTGAAAACATTTGATGCATTTGTCATCTAAGCTACCTTTACCCAACTAATTTTTCCACCAATAAATGGATTAAAATCTCTCATGATTTTTGTTCCAACTTACTGAGAAGTTTCTAGTATTTCTTCCTAAAATCTCCACGATACCATGAGGTTAGTTTTAGTGGATGTTCACATCACACCAACAAGTGACATTGTGCCTGAATCATTTTATATCGTCAGCTCATCAATCCTATATCCCGGTTTCCTGAAGTTAGATTATCCCTCTCTATTGTGCTTATGCCATTATTAAGTAACAAAGTCACATCTCCACCATTTTCCAGAACATCCCAAACATTTGTAACCTTCAAGTCCCAAACCATTCAGCAATTTATTTCCAGGTCAGAGTGGTATATAATTTGAAGAGGAACTTTCTGGAGTGGTACACCTTTGTCATTGTAGAAAGTTGAGAGTTTGGTAGGTGCTGTTGAAACAGCCTTGGCAGGTTGCTATAGTGCATCTTGTAGATGGTATCCACACACCCTGTTGGAGGAACGTGTTATGATTAAGATTGTGGGTGGTATGTCGATCTAGTGAAGTTCTTTGTTCTGGATGTTGTTAACCTTTGTAAAGGTTTTTTGGAGCTCCACTTATTTCACCAAGTGATCAGCTCTTTCACAGTTCCACTTTATTCTGTGTAAGTGCAAATGCTTTGGGGAGTTAGGAAGAGAATCATTGATTACAGCTATTCAGCTCCTGATCTGTTCTTATAGTTCAAATATTTATCTGACTGATAGGCTTGACTTTTTGGTTCTTAATATCAAAGGTGACATCTCTCCTATCCTCCATGATAAACTACCTGTCCCCTACCCTCACACATCTCCTCAGCTCCAATTTGATCTTGGTGGTTTTGGTAATGGCTGTGCTATGAATTGTCAAGGAGAGATAGTTAACCTCTCTTATTGGTAATGGTTATTGCCTTGCACGTGTGTGTGCTGTAGAAATTTCTTACTGCTCATCAGCCCAAAGCTGCTTTTTTCCATCACATGCTTCATGCCAGAATTGATTGCTTTATTGACTATGGAGTTGTGACTCAGTCTGTACACTGTGCAATCATCTGTAAACATCACTCCTTCTGAGCGGAGTGTCTCAATACATTTTGTATAGATCTCACAATTTGGACAGCAAATTCACAAACTCCAATATGTTACATTTCTGACACATTACTTGTGCTTCCATTTCAAAAATTTACTCATTCAATGATTTTTTTTCCTAAAATTAATTGAATTATTTGAAGTCTGGATTCTATAATCTTGGTTTGATTTCAAATGAATTTATAATTAATTATCTGATTTTTAATAAAACATACCTTTTTAACTGTTTATTTGCAGTTTATAGATTCATCAGTGGTTAAAATTAGTGTGTAATAGATTAACACCCTGTGTGTAGTTTCCCAGCTCTGCTATTCCCCATCTTGCACATCACAATTTCAGATTTCTCTTTGTACTTGATTCCCTACTGATTCCCATTCTCTTTTTAGATGCTGTCCTTACCTTATGCATTTTGTTGCTTCATCAACTGTCTTGCTCTTTTTAATGCTCTCCTCTTCTAGTTCTCTTTTGAGTTGCCAGCACATCAGCCTTCTGCTTCTCAGTATATTTTTGCAGCATGGAATTCCCATTCAGAGGGATTACAGAATAGAATTAGAATCCCTATGGTGGACCCAACAGGTCCACACCAAACCTCCGAAGAGTAACCCACCCAGACCCATTCCCACTCCCCCACCCTATATTTACCCCTGACTAATGCACCTAACCTACACATCCCTGGACACTACGGGTAATTTAGCATGGCCAATTCACCTAACCTGCGCATCTTTGGACTATGGGAGGAAACCGGACCATCCGGAGGAAACCCATGCAGAAATGGGAAAATGTGCAAACTCCACACTGATGGTCACCTGAGGCTGGAATTGAACCCGGGTACTGTGAGGAAGCAGTGCTAACCACTGAGCCATCTTATGTTTTTGGGGACATTTCTGCTTAAAATGATATTTTAATTTTGGGAACATTGCATTAAGTCACAAGAGCATCCAAAGCCATATTGTCAAATTATATTTTGGTGCTGGTAAGTTGGGACAATCATGCATCACGCTCCATGCTTATACTGTTGGGGGATTGAATATCTCACATATGCGTCTATTGCTAAGTTTGATAACATTGAGCAGAGCATGGAGTCAGGCCTGTTCCATTCAATTTTTCACCTTCTTCCCTCACTAAGCCAGGAACTGTAATAGATCAGCAAATAGCAATTCTTTTGTCTTTAAATTTAACTAATCGAAAGCCAGGAGGAGGAGCTACTGGTTTTTATTTCCATATCCACCCAGGACTAATGTGAAGACGACTAGCCACATCAACTTAATTCAAACAGTCCAAGTAAGTCTGGAGCTGTCTCTGGATTTCCAATTGACAATGAGTTGGTGCAAAGGTAGTGAAGCAGAGATTCTTTGTTCCGTTGGCTTGAACTCACTGCAATGCAGAAGGGAAATTAAGGTTAAACAAGGAACTATTTACAACATGCACGTGGAATAAAACCCATGAGTTATTTGATCTAAAGGATCCTTTGTCCATCTACTCCCTATTCCAATCAGCTCTACTTGCACCAAAGAACACCCGAAAATGGAGCCAAGACCAATTTTCCTGAATGAATCTTGGACTCTCAAGTTTCAAAATGTGCAAGTTTTTATTCTATAAAGAGAATTTTATCTTAGTTATTTAAATAGCCTTCTTTGATAAAAGTGTATCCTTTAAAGACCTTAAAGCTAAATTTTCCACTGGTCTGTTTACAATTTTAGTGGCGCTTTCTTGTATTGAAGACAAAGTTAAATGTTCAGTGAAATGAGTCAGAGTTGTGTTCTTCCAATTGTCAGGTGATATGTGTCCAGAACACAGGAACGTCTTTGAATTTGGTATGGCAGACATTAATTCAGCAATCTCACTCAAAGTAATGTTGCAAGAATAATGTGGAAATGGAAAAGTCACACTGGTACAGGAGAGTTTGTTCTTTTGAGTTCGCTGTTTCAGAACATTATGAGGACAATCGCACGTTTTAGAAGGGAGAGAAATATTACACAAAAAAGTAAAGCTTTAAAAGGAATGTAGGAGCCAAGAGATCTTGGGTTCAGAAAGAAAAGACAAAATGATTAAACTGAGATTTTAGATTCTATAGTGGGGATTGATTACAAAAGCAGAAAAACACTGGTAATTGAAGAGAGGTAATTGATTTCTGTGCAGTTAGAACATTGTCTTCAAAATTGACTGGTTACAGTAGGAGTGCAGTACTGACATAATGAGGCAGGCAAGTCAAGGGATGGCATGAGGACTGTGTGCTGGTGGGAGCGGACTTGAACTGTCAGATCCCTGACCAGACGGAATGGATCTAGGAATATCCTGTGGAAGAATAGCAGCTGGTAGTCTTCGTGCAGTCTGTGTAGTAAAGATGTGTGATTAGTGACATGGTACAACATACTTGTTCAAAGAAATGTTGTTATGCCCGAAAGGGTAGACAGACCCATGTCCAACTGAGTTGCCAGGGCAGGAGGAAACAAGAAACTGATGTTTGACCAGCAGAAGGACTGCTTACTAAACAGGACCCATACACATTGTAGGTACAATGGTGGAGGACCCACATGTGCTTATCTGAGGGGCAATCTCCACATTAGAATGCAGTATACATTCGACAAAGTGACTGAGCAGGTAAGTACACAAAAATATCTGAAAGAACTGCTGATGCAGAATATCTGAAACAAAAACAGAAATTGCTGGAAAATCTCAGCAGGTCTGACACGTCTGCAGAGAGAAAGCAGAGTTACTGTTTCAGCTCCAGCAACCTTTCTGCAGAAACTGGTGGTTGGTAGGAAAAGGACGGTCTTTGTGCTGAAGAGGAGGTAGGGGCAGTGGGGGAGTTTAACCAATAGGAGATGGAGCCTAAAGAGAGCAGAAAACAGTTGGACAGGCAAAGGATTGGGTAAAAGGTCACTCGGGGGACTATTAGTGACTGACAGTGGGTTATGTGTGTTAGCAGCTTGTGTAAGGGGTAAGGACATGAGAAGGTGCTCAGCCCCAAATTATTAAACTCGAATATTGAGTCTGGAGGCTGAAGGGTCTCTGAGTGGAAAATGAGATGCTGTTCTTCCAGCTTGTAGTTGCTGTGCTGGAGTACTGTAGCAAGCCTAAGGCACGGATATTGGCCAGGGAACAGGGGGGTGTGTTGAAGTGGCAGGCAACTGGACAAAATGGAGGTGTCCTGCGAAGCAATCATCCAGACGGTGCCTCACTTCCCCACTGTAGAGGAGGTCAGATTGTGAGCAGCAAATAAAGTAGACAAAGGTCAGTGCAGTCTCCCTGTTCAGAAAAAAATTAAATTCAAAAGGGTTTGCAAAAGAAAGTGAATTAGATTTTTTTTCTCTTTCATATGGTAGGGGAAGTCTGCAATGTAATTTTCACCTCAGCCATCTGCACTTTGTCTCTGCAAACTTTTGTTATCTTTCATTTTTGCTCATACTCCTCACTCCCTCCCACGCATCCTAACAAGGCTCTCTGTATTAATGCAGGAAACACCTTGAATCTCAATCAAAGCTTGGAACATTGCAAGTCACTTATCAGAAAGCTGAGGAACAACACCCTGTGAGCTAAGATCACTGAACAAATGTTTGGATAGCTTGCTAACTTTGACACTGGAATTTATGAGATGGTTCCTCAACATCCCAAACTTTAAAACAAACATGCAAATTCTAAACTCTAGCCCATCATTCCAAATACATTTCAGGTCATCAGATGACCACAGAGTAAAGTGGTTCTCTGGTTATTATGGTGGATCTTCAAATGAGAACTTCCACCTTCTCCATAGCAAATTGCGAAATTAATTTGAAAGAATTTGCGACATTTGTAGACTACAATCAGAAAATCACTGAATTATAAAAGCACAGCTGCTTCATTATTGTCCTCGGGGAAATCAGAATCCATTTCTAATTCAAGGTTCTGAAATTTTGTGGCACTTCAGGTGCTTAATTTTCACCACATTGTCTGGAAACAGGAGCTAGGCCAATGCTGAGGTGAAACTAATTGCAATCATAATATTCACTACTTTTTCATTCATTAATTGATATGGAGCTTGGTTTCCCACATGATTAGAGCGAGTGTGAGCAGGAAATGATTCAGGTTAGACAACTTGAAGCAGGTGGGACTCACTTGGATTCACCATGACAGATCGGAGGGTGCTGTCTTCCCTGAGGAAAGCTGAGCATCATACCAAGGAGAGGGGAGATTCTTATGAGAATGGGAGGACCAGCTCCCAGAGTTAAGCTACTCCTCTCCTCCTTGGCCTAACCCATCCTTGAAGGAGGCATGCATGTACAATCTGAGGGAGAGAACTCATTGAGGATGAAGCGTTCCCTTCCTCTATTGTATAACCTTCATGGAGAAGGCATTGGACAAGGCTGGGTCACTGGAGAAATGGAAACCAAGCCAGGTGAGACTGCAGTCCCTGTTGCCACCTAGTGGTTACAAATGGTAAACTAGTGATTGACAGGGCACAGAGTTACTCCACAATGAATGGAGAAATATTGTTAGCCTTATAATGCAGATGTTTCCACTTTCTGCAACTGGTTCTCAACATATTTTTGGTGTCTCCAAAAGTGTAGGTATAACTCAAGGATCACTCACCCTCCACTTCGGTCTCTGTGAGCTCACAGCAACACAAAAATGTATTGGGTCATCCTGTAGGTGTGTTGTTCACAAATCCAGTTCCTTTCACTTTAGTGTAGATAGACTGTCACGAGGTATTCGGGAGGAGGCTCCAGGCAGAGAGGTACCTGCGGTCTGTTTCCTTCCAAGTATAATGGACAGATACAGCTCTGCATGGCTTGCCACAAATACATCATGCCCTGGGGAGTCAGTGCAAGGGTGGCTTTTTCTTGAGATGTAGTCCCACACGTTAGTGTGCTGTGATGGGGTGAGCAGTCTTCAGTGAGGAATTAAGCAGGTCATCGAGCCCCTTTGTAGCACAATGGGTCAGGGTTCTGAATGCAGGAGTTCCTCCAGAGAAGGTAGTCATCCTGACGGAGAGAGACATATGCACCTCACTCAGAGTGCATGCACAAACTGTGCGCTGATACGTACTGGAGTGATGTAAGCAGCTGCGTGGCATTGGGTTGTAAAGTGGTGCTGGTGGTGGGAGTATACCAGCTGGTGCCCTCTGTCAGACCCAAAGAAGGGGCTTAGAATATCATGGAGGATGGACAGGATGCCACCCCTCAGAGGATGCAGATATCCAAGTACCTTGGGAATGATGCCAGGTAACTGCCTCTGGAAGTGCCCCAGGTACTGGGTGCAACTCAGCTGCGAGGCAAAACAAGTGAGGAGGTCACTTCTATATTTTCCCAATTCACTCAGGAGGCTCGGTGTAGGACTGGCTGAGCACAGTGCTCTAATATGGAGCATGGGATTGGTACTGTGATTACTGATGAAATAATAAAGCATTCATCTGGAACATCCTGCAGTGACAGGAAAAGTGGGATTATCTAGTGAAAGAGATAATGTGAAGTAATAACCTCTGGACTGATGCCACTCTGCCACTGGTAGGAAGTGATTAGAAATTCCAGTCTGCACATTGCATCCACATGGGAGCACAGACCCTCAGACTCTCATGTCATGCCTCACAATCTGGATACTCTTAATTCAAATAAGTCTCCTGACCATCTTTTCCACAATTACTTTGGTACGGTTCATTAATTCCTTTGGGAGTTTAGTACTGCAATTGTGTTGCAGTTTGGATGACTATATCCAGTTTCAGTTATCTTGCAAATGCTTTTCTGAATGTTTTTAAAATGCCATTATTAATCTCCATTACATTTCAGAAAGTGATTCCTATTAATATGTACGGTATACAGATTGGTTGTCTTAAAGACCAGTTTACCAAATCTTCAAACTGGGATCATAATTAGCTGTTGAGTTCCAGCACGATAACATGTCTAGATCCTGATTATAAACATGATGAAGTGCACTTATTTTGTGAAGCCATAGAGTTACAAAATAAAAAGCTACATCTAAACATCTAGGCAGCCTTTACAGAGAGATTTGTTGTATTCTTGGGTATTTCTTCAGCTAAGGTGCACTAATTTTGAATTAATTAACCTTGTTACAATTGCAGACCAGACCACCAAATTTATGTCAGCATCAGACTAGGGACCAATGTTTTATTTTGCAATTAGGTGAAAAGTTTGATTTTGGGAACATAGTAAGAAGATTTCAGCTTTGAACAAATGTCAATAAATGTTATTATATCACGTTGGAACTGTAGTATAATCTAAAATGTATTCATAAGTTATTTCTAAAACCAGAATTAACATGTCGTAAACATTGGTAATAGCCCATGACCACACACACTACAGTGCATACTAAACATCACATACAATCAAGATAGAGTTCATCAATTTGTTAACAATTACACACTTCACCACCACTCCCACCCCCCCCCCCACCCCACCCACATTGTTAATAATACATTGAGTCATTAAGTCTCATTAAAATTGACAAGGGATCCCAGTTCTTCCCTTACTTCCGATCTGGTTTGAACACCCTGTCAATGGCTGCTTTGTTACAGACTGCCTCAATAACTGCTCCCATTCTGTTTATGTCCCTCCTTTCCTGGATCTAAACTCCTTCTGGACTCCAAATGTACTTTGCTGCTCAGTTATAAGACAACATCAGTTCTTCACTGACAGCTAGCTTCACCAAAAAGCTGAAACTACGTTTTTCCCTGAGCTTGAATCTCACTCAGTTGCATCAAACAAATGTTGTTCGTGAGCTTTTCACACACCCACTCTCACAGCTGCACTGACCTATTAATGTTTGTAGGCTGCTTCCAAGCATGTCACAGGTTTCCCCAAAACAGACCCAATGATCTTCCCACTTCCTCAGCTCTCCAAGACTTCGAAGTCCTTCTGCCAATGCTTAGCTACCTATTAGGTCCCAAAACTTCACCTGAGTTTGAATAGCACATCATTCAGCTGCTCCGAAGATTTACTGAATGAATGTAGGTTTAGCTGTTTTCACAACTGTGCAGCTAACTACAGAACATAGAACATTACAGCGCAGTACAGCCCTTCGGCCCTTAATGTTGCGCCGACCTGTGGAAGCAATCTGAAGCCCATCTAACCTACACTATTCCATATATCTATCCAATGATCATCTAAATGCCTTTAAAGGTGGCGAGTCTAATACTGTTGCCGGCAGTGCATTCCACACCCTTATTACTCGGAGTAACGAAACTACTTCAGACATCTGTCCTATATCTATCACCCCTCAATTTAAAGCTATGTCCCCTTGAATTAGCCTTCACCATCCAAAGAAAAAGGCTCTGACTGTCCAATCTATCTAACCCTCTGATTATCTTAGGTGTGTCAACTGAGTCACCTCTCAACCTTCTTCTCTCTAACAAAAACAGCCTCAAGTCCCTCAGTCTTTCCTTGTAAGACCTTCCCTCCTTATAAATCTCCTCTGAACCCTTTCCAAACCTTCCACATTCTTCCTATAATGCGGTGAGCAGAACTGTATGCAATACTCCAAAAGTGGCCACACCAGAGTTTTGTACAGCTGCAGTTGACCTCATGGCTCCAAAACTCAATCCCTCTACCAATAAAAGTTAACACACCATTTATCAACCTTATCAACCTGGGTGGCAACTTTCAGGGATCTATGCACATGGACACAGAGATATCTCTGTTCATCTACACTACCAAGAATCTTACTGTTAGCCCACTACTCTTTATTCCTGTTACTCCTTCCAAAGTGAATCACCTCACACTTCTCTGCATTAAATTCCATTTGCCACCTCTCAGCCCAGCTCTGCAGCTTATCTATCTATTTCCTCTGTTACCTACAACATCCTTTGGCACTATTCACAACTCTACTGACCTTAGTATCATCTGCAAATTTACTAATCCATCCTTCTATGCCCTCATCCAGGTCATTTATAAAAATGACCAACAGCAGTGGACTCAAAACTGAACCTTGCAGTAGACCACTAGTAACTGAAATCCAAGATGAATATTTCCCATCAACCACTACTCTGACTTTCAGCTAACCAATTTCTGATCCAAACCGCTAAATCACCCTCAATCCCCTGCCTCTGTATTTTGTGCAATAGCCTACCGTGTGGAACCTTATCAAACACCTTGCTGAAATCCATATACACCACATTACTGCTTTACCCTCATCCACCTGTTTGGTCACCATCTCAAAGAACTATATAAGGTTTGTAGGGCACAATCTACCCTTCACAAAACCATGTTGACTATCTGTAATCAACTTATTCCTTTTGAGATGATTATAAATCCTATCTCTTATAATCCTTTCCAACCTTTACCAACAACTGAAGTGAGGCTCACTGGTCTATAAGTACCAGGGTTGTCTCTACTACCCTTCTTGAACAGGGGAACCACATTTGCTATCCTCCAGTCTTCTAACACTATTCCTATGGACAATGACGACATAAGGATCAAAGCCAAAGGCTCGGCAATGTCCTCCCTGGCTTCCCAGAGACTCCTAGAATAAATCCCATCCGGCCCAGGAGACTTATCTATTTTCACACTTTCCAGAATTGCTACCACCTCCACCTTGTGAACCTCAACCCTGTCTAGTCTAGTCGCCTGTATCTCAGTATTCTCCTCGACAACATTGTCTTTTTCTAGTGTGATTATTGAAGAAAAGTATTCATTTAGCGCTTCCCCTACCTCCTCTGACTGCACGCACAACTTCTTACTACTATCATTGATTGGCCTTAATCTTTCCAGAGTTATTCTTTTATTCCTGATATTCCTATAGAAAGCCTTAGGGTGTTCCTTGATCTATCCGCCAACAACTTCTCATGCCCCCTTCTTAACTCTTTAGGTCTTTGCTGGCTAACTTGTAACTCTCAAGCACCCTAACTGAGTCTTCACGTCTCATCCTAATGTTAGCCTTCTTCTTCCTCTTGGCAAGAGATTCATCTTCCTGAGAAAATCATGGTTCCCCTGCTCGACAACTTCCTCCCTGCCTGACAGGTACATACTTATCAAAGACCCGCAGTAGCCGTTCCTTGAATAACCTCCACATTTCAATTGTGCTCATCCCTGCAGTTTCCTTCCCCATCTTGTGCATCCTAAATATTGCCTAATCACATCGTAATTCCCTCCCCCCAGCAATAACTCTTGCCCAACTGTATATACTTATTCCTTTCCATATCTAAAGTAAACATTACTGAATTATGGTCGCTATCACCAAAGTGCTCACCTACCTCCAAATCTAATACTTGGCCGGGTTCATGACCCAGTACCAAACTCATGGACCACGAGTTGGAGCTGCCCCCCCTCCTCCTTAAGGCTCCTGAAAACATGATCAGAGACATCACGAACCCTGATACCTGGGAGGCAACACACCAACTGTGAGTCTCTCTCATTCCTACAGAACCTTCTATCTGTCCCCAATGACTACTGCTTTGTCCTCTTCCTCCTTCCCTCCTGAGCAACAGGGACAGACTCTGTGCCAAATAACTGTGCCCAATTGCTTGCTCTGGTAAGTCCACCACACACACCCTGCACCCACCCCCAAACAGTATCCAAAACGGTATACATGTTGTTGAGTGGAATGGCCACAGGAGATCCCTGCACTGCCAGCTGGTTCCCTTTCTGTCCGCTGATGGTAACCCATCTCCCTTCTTGTACCTGAGGTGAGACGACCTCCTGTAACTCCTCAATAACCCCCTCCAGCTCCAGGTCCCTAATGCAGTTTGAGGAGCTGGAGTTGGGTGTATTTCCCACAGATGTAGTCAGCAGGGACACCAGTGGTGACCCTTACCTCCCACATTCTGCAGGAGGAACATTCAACAGCCCTCACCTCCATCCCCATTGTTCTAAATTCCCAACGAGACTACAGAAAAGCTAAAACAAAAAGAACCAGTGACCTTACCAATCCAGTGCACAGAACCCTTTATTTTGGTTAGAGGAGGAGGATGGGTGGGAGACGCTTACCGAGTAGCGTTTCGGGAAAAGCAACCGCACAACTATAAAGCCTCACTTACCCAACAGCCCAGTGTCCACTCCTGCTCAGTGCGCGCTCCGGCTGTACATGAAGAAAGCTTTTATATATTTGACATTTACCTTCCCATCATGCCTCTGGACCTCACTGTCACTCCAGCTGCCACTGAGAGATGAAGAAAAAGGAGTCCATTTCTATTCTTCTGTCTTCCAGACTCACTGTCTTTATCAACTGCCTATAAACTTCAATCTCCTCTTTAGTGTGACACCCAAACTTTTATGAGTGAAAACATTGCAATAATCCCCTCCCCTATTGTGAGACAGAAAAGAGAGTTATTAATATTTTGTAACAGTCAAAATGTAGTACTGTTGAAAATGATGGTGCTCTAAAAATTGCATTCTTATACTGAAAATGGACTTCATCAAGTAAAAAAAAATTTTAGGGGAATCATTGATATTATAAATGTATCCCAACAGATCCTTCTCCTTCAACTCAACAACACCTTCACTGTCATCAGCTGGTGTGCAGACAGTGCTTGCATCTGTGTACCAAGTAATTGTTAATGTATTCACAGAGTTGTACAGATAAGGGTCTTAGGCTAATGTACTTACCAGCCTGCTGCCAGAACACAGTGCTGCACTTGGACTACCAAGATCCACAGCAAAATCCTGGACAATGTCAATTAATTCCCAAGATTTAGGAGCCTTATTCAAAAGAGTTAAAAAAGTCACACAACACCAGGTCATAGTCCAACAGATTTATTTGGAAGCACTAGCTTTCGAAATGCTACTTCTCCATCGTCACCTAATAAAGGTGAAAGCAATTGCCTCCAATTAAACCAATTGGACTATAACCTGGTGTTGTGTGATTTTTAACTTTGTCCACCCCAGCCCAACACTGGCTCCTCCAAATCATTCTTCAGCAAAGCCATACATCGAATCACGTCCCCAGTTCCAGCATAGCCTTTGGCCAACTGTGAGAAAGAGTATTTGATGACAAAGACCTGAAGTCTAACACCAAGCTCAGTTTCTACAGGGAAGTAGAGTTAGCTACCCTGCCATTGGCACGGGAGCACAAGGGATTGGAGGGTAATAAATGAGCATGGATTGAATATTGGTTCATAAGCAGAATGCAGAGAGGAGGAATAAATTGGTAATCCTTTCATTAGCGACTGTGACTAGTGAGATGCAACAAGAATCTAGCTGCTCAAAACCTCAACCAATGATTTGGATATGGTGAGAGGGGTATTTGTAACAGATCCAAGCGCGCATATGGTACATCAATGGGTGGTAATGTGAGTTTGAAAGGAGCATGAAGAGGCTTCAGCGTAGTTAGACAGATTAATTGAAAGGCGAAAGTGACAGGGTAGTTAGACAGATTAATTGAAAGGCGAAAGTGAGGACTGCAGATGCTGGAGATTAGAGCCGAGAGAGTGGTGCTGGAAAAGCACAGCAGTTAGGTAGTGTCCAGGAAACAGGAAAATTGACATTTCGGGCAAAAGCCCTTCATCAGGAATTCAGATTAATTGAAAGGGTATGAGCATGGCAGATGTGATACAGTGTGAGGTCATCCACTTTGGCGGGAGAAACAAAAGTTGCAGACTATTTCTTAAGCGATGAGAGATTGGAAAGTTCTTCTTCATAAGTCACTAAAATGTAGCATATGTTTGCAGCAAGCAATTTGGAAGGCAAAAGGTATGTTAGACTTTATTGTAAGAGGATTTGAGTACAAGTGCAATGAAATCTTGTTTAAAATATCCGGGGCAGCAGTGAGACTGTACCTGGATTATTGTGGGCAGGTCTTGCCTAAGGAAGGTATAATTACCACAGAAGGAGCGCATTGAAGATTCCTGAGATGGTAGGATTATGCTATGACAAAAGATTGAAGAGATTAGGCCATTTTTCACCTCAGTTTAGAAGATCGAGAGGAAATCTCATAAAAACTTACAGCATTCTTAAAGGATTTGACAAAAGTCAGTGCAAAAAGCATGTTTCCCCTCACTGTAAGGTCTGGACCAGGAGACACCATTTCAGAATAAAAGCCGAGATGAGGATGAACTTCTTCACTCAGAAGGTAGTGGAATTGGAGCTCTCCATCCCAAAGGTTATGTGCAAGGTCAGTCATTAAATGAGTTCAGACAGAGATTGATAGATTTCTAGTTGCTAATGACATGAAGAGATATGGGATATTACAAGAATATGATATTGAGGTAAATGAACAGCCCTGACCAAGAATGGCAGAGCAGGTTTGAGGGGATGAATAGCCATGCATTTAATTGAAAATTAATTTGAAGCATGTTTTGTTTGGATATTTTCAAAGTGGGAACATAGGAACAGGAATAGGTTGTTAATCTCCTCGAGCCTGGTCTGCCAATTCAATGAGATCACTGCTGACCTGTAACTCCACCCCACATTCATAGCTTCACTCTAAATCACTCAGTATGTTTAACCAGCCAAAATTCATCAACCTTAACCTTAAAATTAACAAATAATTCAACATCAATTATTGATTTTAAGAGACAGTCGTGAACTGAAGAGTTTTCAAATTTCACTCCTGAATGGTCTGCCTCTAATATTTTGATAATTCTCTCTAGTCTAGGACTCCCAAACTTCCAGTCTATTTTATCTAGTGTCCTTTATTTTGAAACTCTTACCCTTGAAATTTGAGGAAATATAGTCATCTTTATTTAATTTCTCCATTTACCTTCACCCTTAGAGTCCAGGGTGCCATTCTACTAAGTTTATGTTGCCCTTCTTCAAAGATCAAGATATTTAACCCACCATGTGATGGTAAGGTAGCTGTTTACTCTACTTGAAGTGTTATCCAACCAGGGCTTTGCATGAGGCTTCTCTATCAGTAGTTACATTGCTGCCAGTTCATTTATTGCATTTGATCAACATTCAGATGTTCTGATTCATTTATTCATAATGTGTTTTTATCACATCAAATAGTCTGACACCTTGGAACAGGAACAGTTCAGCTTGAAACTCCTAAATAAAAATAAAAGATCAGAGTCCAAGGAAGAAAGTTGATTAACTCATATTGCAGTCAGAGATTTATGAAAAGAAATACCAGGTATTATTTCAAAGTTATTTCCATAGGATTACCTTAGTCCTTCCAATTGCAATATTTTTAATACTTTGTCAACTTGAGTTATGTGGCATAGTACCAAGTACAAAAATGAAAACATTATATGACTCTTATTAATGTATCATTATTTATTTCTCTCCAATAAAATGTCTGATTAGGATCAGTTATATGCATGTTTTGGACTGCTTCAGTTTCTGAATATTAGTCAATGATACAAAGAGTATTTAACTTCCAGCAAACCTCTGACTTTAGAAGGCAAAACCAGTAAAATCTTGGAAATGTCCAAACTGGTCCAACTCATCTTGTATTCCTTAACATGGACGTTCGGTTTGGACCAGTGTGCTCAATTCCATGTTTTTGCCAATTTTTTTAAACCATTTTTTTCTATTTTGTGCAGTGAAGGAAAGGTCATTGATAAATTAACTGAAAATGGTTGTCCACAGATTCTGTAATGAGGAACTCTTGCAATGATGTCTTATGACTGAAATTATTGGTGTTTCATAACCACAATTATAATCTTTTGTGCTGGTTATGATGGGCATGAATCAGTTACTGTTGATTTTCCCCATGATTCCACTGATTTCGATTTTTCTCAGATTCTTTGGAATCATGTGGTTAAATTTTCTCTTAAAGTTAAGGGAGTCAAAGTCACCTCACCTCTGGTAATTATATTTTTTTGTTCATGTTTGAACCAGCTGTAAAGTGGCTTGCAGTTGAGTGGTCTTGAAGGAACCCAAGGGGAGTAACAATGAGCAGGTTCTCTGTGAGTAAATGTCACTTGTTAGGGCTATCAATGACAGCATCCACCACTTCTCTCATATTTAAGAGGAGACTGATGTGGTGGCAATTGACCAATTAGGTCTGTCCTATGTTTTGTGAAATGGATATATCTGAGTATTTTGCACATACTTGGACACAACTCAGTTGAGGAATTATGCTTGAATAAATTGGCCAGCTTAATTTCAAAGTAGACTTTATTCATAAAAATATAGATACTATATCACCAAAGTTGACATTACATGAAGTGTGAAATCAGTTTCTTTCAGTTCAGTGTGTAACCATTTGAAGTGTGTTGCTGTACTTACAATAACAGTTACTATTTGTAATAATAATTTCCTGACAAATATATTGCTCCAGTTTTGTGTAGTTTCCAGCTCCTTGGTATACTGTAGTAGAAAGACTATGTATAAATGAAGCAGAATTAGGAGCTGAGTCAACTGAACTCATTGAGAACATGTGTGTATTTTCACAAAAACTGTGTCCTCTGATCTCATTGAGCAGAGGTCCATGGAAACAACAGTGGCCTTTACTTGATGACCACTAGCGCCAGCAATGAAGGTAACTAGGAAAATAGATTAGATTCCCAACAGTGTGGAAACAGGCCCTTCGGCCCAACCAGTCCACACTGACCCTCCGAAGAGTAACCCACCCAGACCCATTTCCCTCTGACTAATGCACCTAACACTATGGACAATTTAGAATGGCCAATTCACCTGACCTGCACATCTTTGGATTGTGGGAGGAAACCAGAGCACCCGGAGAAAATCCACACAGACACAGGGAGAATGTGCGAACTCCACACAAACAGTCACCCGAGGCTGGAATCTAACCTGGGACCCTGGTGCTGTGAGGCTGCAGTGTTAACCACTGAGCCACCATGTCGCAAGTTAGTTTCCCAGCTTGAGGTCTAATGAGTCATTCCTCAATGAGGGCTTGGATGTTCTTTCCCATTGTGCCTTTCTGATATTTGCTCAAAGCATGATGCATGTTCCTGAACCCTGGAATATGCCAGTCTGTGACCCCTGGTCATTGACTGCTCTTTTCACTGGAAGAACAGGCCAATGTCAGACTAAAGAGCACCTTTTATTCAGCTGGTGGTCCTCCAGCAGCAGTTCATGTTTAGCTTATGGCCCTGGAGCAGTCCATAGAGACCAGAGTCCTACATTGCAGAGCTGGTGTGAATAAACCTGGACTAAACCATTGCTTGTCTTTTCTTTATCTGAGGCTGGGTTTGAATAAACAATGCAGCTTCCTGACTAAGTTTGATCTCAGGTAGGAAAGGGAGATCCAACAGCACAATTCCTCACCTGACTCCTGTACAGACCGATGTGGCGCTCTCTCAGTAGTCCCTTAGTGTGGCCTCAGCGTGGACTTCCAGTGTCAAGGTGAAGCCCAGCATGGTGTGGAGTCAAGGCATGGTTTGGAATAAAGGCTAGGAGCAGGTGTGGACTGGGTTGGAAGGACTGTTATTCAGAACTTTTATTTCTTTATTTTTCTAATTTATTTCCCTGAGAACTTGTACTGACGAATCTGTATTTAGGTACCTTTACACCCAAGATGATGTAGTAAGTGGCAACTTGTGAACTTTACACTGTACTCATGGGAGTACACGTGACAATAAAGCTAATTCCAATTCAAACAGGATCATAGGACACATAATTTATAGCAAAAGATTACAGTGTCATGCAACTGAAACAATATATTGAATAAACCTAGAATTAGCAGCAGTCTAGGTTTGTTCAATATATTGTTTCAGTTCTATGACACTGTAATCTTTTGCTATAAATTCTGTGTCTTATGGTTCTGCTCCACAACCACCTGATGAAGGAGCAGTGCTCCAAAAACTAGTGCTTCCAAATAAACCTGTTGGACAATAACCTGGTGTTGTGTGATTTCTGTCTTCATTTATAGGAAAACTTTGACCTTACTGTCTCTATGATCAAGGATTTTTATCCCTTGTATACCATATCCTTCCTGACTGACTGTTGATAGAACCTAACAACAGGACAGTGGAGATGGCAACACTGTATGCTCTGGAACTTATTGATAAACTTTTGGATTTCCAACCATTAACCAAAACTGTGCAGCTGAAGTTTGTGTAGAGCAGTCAGATCTAATTGAGAATTCCCCACATCCCATTTTGAAGAACACATGACTCCTGTTCGTGTGTAATATTCTGTCAAGGGCCTCCTACTGATCCAACTGGAGGATGTCTGTGTCCAAACATAGGTGATCATAGGAAAAAAAACTGAAAGAACTGCAAATGCTGGAAATCAGAATGAAAAACCGAAATTGGTGGAACCCCTCAGCAGGGCTGGTAGCATCTGTGGAGAGAAATTAGAGTTAATGTCTTGGGTCCAGTTTGTTTTGGGGGACGGTTGCTGCACTGAACATTAACTCTGATTTCTCTCTAAAGATGCTGCCAAACCTGCGGAGTTTTTCCTGCAATTGCTATTGTATTAGGTGATCATATCCCTGTGTGGTGAGATCTAGAGCAGTCTCGTTGGGATGTGTCTGGTATTGCAGTGCACTACTCTGGCTGGACGGCATACTGAGACATCAATGAAAGGTTAGCCACTGGGCACTTCGAGAAGATTAACCTTTCCTTTCAGGAGCTGTTGGGAACACTGGCAGAGTCTGTTCCATCCAGTAACTGTTTCAGTGTTCGTGTTAAACGCAGGAGATGGGAGTGTACAGCTTTGACCTGTCACTGAGCCGAGCTCTGACACAGGGTTCACCAACTATTTGTACCAGAGGTGTTTCCAGTAGCATGGGAATATACAAAGGAAAAGCCGTGCTGTAGGACTACCCCAGAGTGTACATTTACCATATTACAGTTTGATACTCCTGACAGTTCCGCGGAGAATCAGGATCGGGAGAGATGAATTTGTTAAATGTTTGATTAATGAAGGCCGCGTTCTCTGCTGGAACCTGACTGGTTTATTTCTGTTGTCTGTAGGCTCCTGTTAAACACTGACGATCCACACAGAGCTGCCCTGTTGCTGTGATCTCCACACTGTCTGTCACTTAATTTGGCTAGCGCCTGGTCCCTCCAGCTCCAGCCGCTCAGAGAAGTTGATCGTAAACCTGACGCATCTGAAGCGTCACTTGAAGGGAGGCGGTTTTTTGGTCTGAAGTGACCTGGTATCCCAGTTTACAGGCAACCCCGTGATTGGAATGGGAGCAGTGTGGAGCAGTGATGATGAGTGAAGGGAAGAGGCGGCTGGCTGCCAGGAATTCCGTGCCTACAGCAGCAAAGGAAGGCTCTATCCCAATGAAGAGGCTCGGCAGCAAGGAACCATACACCCCTCGGTATGGGCACTACTGCTCGTAAGTAACCTAGCCAGACCCATTCCCCTACCCTAATACTCTAGATTTCCCCTGACCTACCTTACAGAGCACAGCTCGAGATGAGAGTGGTGCTGGAAAAGCACAGCAGGGTCAGGCAGAGCACACAGCACAGCTCCCCAGCGGTTCTCTCATTGGCACCTCCCTGCTGCTCAGTGCTGCTCAAGTTGGAATTGTGTCTGGATCCGTTCATACATTTAATACTTAAGGAAATCACTGGAAAGTTGCTCATTGTTGTTGTGGGGTGTCCGCGATTTTGTGGTTGTCTTTAGAATGTGACTTCTATGGACAGTATTTGAAATACTGACTGATATTTATGTTGCTGTATGGTGAACATGTGGCTCCGTTATATCAGTAACAGCGCGTTTAAATATTGGGGAACTGATAGATCCGTAAAGTCAGCGGAATTTACAGAGTTCACCTTCTTCCGCGGAGTTCATTGTTTCACAAACACACTCTCTCTCTCCATGCCGCTATCTTTTTGTTTAAAGTCAGACAACACCAGGTTATAGTCCAACAGGTTTAATTGGAAGCACACTAGCTTTCGGAGCGATGCTCCATCATCAGGTGATAGTGGAGGGCTCGATCGTAACACAGAATTTATAGCAAAAATTTACAGTGTGATGTAACTGAAATTATACATTGAAAAATTAATTGTCTGTTAAGCCTTTCATCTGTTAGAATACAGTGATAGTTTCGCTTCTTTCATGTGTAAATCACAAAACCCTTTTTTTTAAAAGTTGCATTCTCAGGTTAGCTGTTAACAATGGTGATAGTTAGACAATATGTTGAAAGTGTTCACTTTTTAGATTAGAATCAATCTAAACATCAGGTCATAGACAGAGAATACAGGGGGCTAACACCTTCAACATATTGTCTAACTATCACCATTGTTAACAGCTAACCCGAGAATGCAACTTTTAAAAAAAAGGGTTTTGTGATTTACACATGAAAGAAGTGAAACTATCACTGTATTCTAACAGATGAAAGGCTTAACAGACAATTAATTTTTCAATGTATAATTTCAGTTACATCACACTGCAAATTTTTGTGTTATTGTGTTAAATTCTGTGTTAGGATTGAGCCCTCCACTATCACCTGATGAAGGAGCGTCGCTCCGAAAGCTAGTGTGCTTCCAATTAAACCTGTTGGACTATAACCTGGTGTTGTGTGATTTTTAACTTTGTACACCCCAGTCCAACACCGGCATCTCCAAATCATAGTCCATTCAGGTTTATTTGAGTCAAGATTAGAGTGGTGCTGCAAAAGCACAGCAGTTCAGGCAGCCCCCCCCCCCCCCCCCCCCGAGGTTTATTTGATATCCGCAGCTTTCGGAGTTGTCTCAGTCCTGACCTTGTACTCCCACCACCCAGCCCAAGCCCAGCACCTCCTCACCTTCGTTTAAACTCAGCGACAGTCACTTGCCGCTGGGAACCTTCAACACCAAACGTCTGTTATTTCTGACACCTCCACCTTGAAGTTGAACAGATTGGTCGATAAAGTTTACGGTGGAGGTGGCTGATAGTTTCACGAAGATCGTCTGGATTATTTTGGAAGGAAGGCTATTTTTGTCAGTTACAGAAAGGATTATAGAATCCTGTTCTTCTATTCTGAACTTATTCTGCATTTGACACTTATTTCAATGGACTGAGTTACAGGGAGAGGTTGGACAAGCTAGGACTTTTTCTTTAGAATGTAGGAGATTGAGGGGGGATCTTATAGAGGTGTATAAGATCATGAGAGGCATGGATAGGGTGAACACACTTAGTCTTTTTCCCAGGGTTGGGGAATCGAGGACTAGAGGGCATCAGTTTAAGGTCAGAGGGAAAAGAACAGAAGGGAACCTGAGGGGTAATGTTTTTATACAGAGGGTGGTACACAGATGGAATGAGCTGCCAGCGGAAGTGATTGAGGCGGGTACATTAACAACATTTAAAAGGCATTTGGACAAATACGTGGATAGGGAAGGGTTAGAAGGATGTGGGCCAAGGGCAGGGAAATGGGGTTAGTGTGGATGGACAGTTTGGTCAGCATGGACCAGTTTGGGCCAAAGGGTCTGTCTCCGTGCTATAGGACTCTCGACGCTAAAGGTTACCATTCTAGATTTTTGACCTGCAGAAAGTTGGTCCTAGCTGCTCGTGACTAGAGTTTAATAGCTTCCTGTCTGTATTGTTATGTCCAGCGAACTGGGTGACCCCTGGGCAGAATAAAGGCCAATTCACACATTTCTGCAGCAATTTAAATTGGAATACTTAAAGTTCTTTTTTCTGCAATAGTACAAGTTCACATGGAAAAGGGGAACACTTTCCTGTGCCTCTCTATACTGAGGCTTAGTCTAAGGACATGATCATCTGCCTCCAAATGTAACACTTTATGAAACACTGCAATAAACCTGAAAACAAGAAATCACAGGTCAGGCAGGGTGGATAGAGAGAAAGCAAACTAACGATTTGAATCTAGACGACCTTTCCAGCATCTGCAGTAACTTGCTTCTACACTGCAATAATTGTGCATTTGCCCGAGTCCTATTAATGATCTCCATCCTACTGCTTCTCAAAGAACCTAAACAAAGCTGTGTCTGGGTAATAAACTGTTCCGGATAGGACTTGATCAAATATGGGGATGGCTCAGAGCTAAGTAATAGTGATTGGGGTTTAAATGTGCTTTTGCAAAGCAATACGCTCTATCTCTAAGACTGGCAATGTGGCACTCATTCAAGAAAGGATAGTTTCACTGAAGGATACTATTGGAATCAATTCTGAGGGACAGAATTAATCTGCGTTTGAAGAGGCAGGGGTTAATCCAGACCGGTCAGCATAGTTTTGTTAGGGGCAGGTCATGTTTGACCAAGTTGACTGAACTTTTCAAAGAGGTGGCCAGGTGTGTAGATGAGACCAATGCTTTTGATGTATTCAACTTAGACTTCAGCAAGACTTTTATAAGGTCCTGCATGGGGTGCTATTAGCAAAGGTAAGATCCAAGGAAATCTGACAATTTGGATCCGCGATTGGCTGAGTGGCAGGAAACAGAGGGTGATGCTTAATAGGTGTTTCAGGTTTTTTTAACTGCAAGTCTGTGACTCACAGGGATCAGTGTTGGGGCCCTTGATCTTATGTGCTTTATGTAAATCATTTCGACTTGAATGCAGGAATGTTGATTTGTTTGTAAACCATACAAAAATTAGTGGTGGTAGTAAATAGTGAGGAGGATAGCCTTAGATTAAAGTGAAAATATACAGGCTGGTCAGATGGACGTATCAGTGGCAAATGGAATTCAATCTGGATAATTGTGAGGCGATGCATTTGGGTGGGACAAACAAGGTGAGGGAATATGTGATGAACCGTAGGACCCTAAAAAGCACCGACAATCAGAGGCACTTTGGTGTGCATGTACACTGGTCCCTTAAGGTGTCAGGGCAGGCGGATGGAATGATGAAGAAGGCATAGGGGATATTGGCCTTTATTAATCAAGATATAAGATCAGGGAGATGATGCTGGAACTGTAGAAAATGTTGGTTAGGCCATTATCTGGGAACTGTGTGCAGTTCTGAACTGAAGAAGATGCAGTGGAGATGACCAGATTTTTTTGTCATGTGTACTGAAGTACAGGAGTATAGTGACAAGTGACTCATGACACCACATGGCCCCATCTTAGGTACAAAGGTCCCAAGGTTAAAAAAAACTCAGTTACAAAGTAATAAAAGAAGCAAAGTTTAAAATGTTAAGCATTACAGTCTCTCATTGAATAAGTAGTAAAGTAAATAAATAAGGTAATAGTAAACACTAAAATCCTTCTTTATGTACATTAGAAAAATAAAGGTATAAGTTAAATGAGTGCTTGTTGGCGCCCCAATTTCTTCTGCTTAGCTCGTTCTCCGGAAAACTGTTCTTGATGCTACTGCAGATACCAGGGGACCTCCCTCACCACTCGCTCTCCCCACATATGGCCGTGATGCTATCGGTGCGGAAGCTTCCTCCCCTGATCTCCTGTCTCTGGAACATTCCAGCTGGCCTCACTCACTGCTGTCTGTCCCCTGGGATGCCAGGCCGAGGGATCATCACCGGCCACTGAAAGACTCCCACGATGGGCTGGGAGGATGGCTCACTGCATCCACGCTGAGGCTGGGTGAAGAAAGAGGAACACAAACAGGAAAGAGAGAGAATGGGCAGAGAGGACAAACTCTAACTGAAACCATCTGCTCTGCCACTTGGAAAAATGCTTGGGCTGGTGAATTTTAACTATGAAGAGAGACTGGAACTGGGATTGTTTTCCTTCAAGCAGAACAGAAGAGGGAGAGAGGGGCATAGGCAGGAAGAAACTTTCCACTTTGATGGAGGCATCAATGACCAGGGAACATTGCCTCTCAACCTTCTACCAGTTAAAATCAATGTGAGAAAAAACATTTTCACTCAGAACGTGGTGGCAGTCTGGAAGTTACTGCCTGTAGATGTTGGAAGAGACAGAAACCCTCAATATTTAAGAATTATTTAGCTGTGTACTTGTGATGCCAAGACACACATGCAGGAAAATGGATTACAGTAGTTAGATACCAAAACAGGAATTGATGGAAAAACTCAGCAGGTCTGGCAGCATCCGTGGAGAGAAATCAGAGTTAATGTTTGGGTTAAGTGACCTGAAAGGTTAACCCTGATTTCTCTCCACAGATGCTGCCAGACCTGCTGAGCTTTTCCAGCAATTCCTGTTTTATTTTCTCTGACTTCCAGCAGCCACAGTTCCTTTAGTTTTGATTAGAATATTTGGTGGTTGTTTTTGACTGACAGGATGTTTTGGGCCAGACTCTGACTCTAACCAGATTTTCTTCATCAAATAAATATTCATGTCCATTATTCTAGTGAAAAATCATTTCCACCTATTCCAATTATTGCTGGTCACTGATTTTAAACTCCAGGTCACTTGCTGTTCTAATTCTAATTACATTTACTATGGTTAAATATAAAGTGTTCCTTGATCCACTCTCTCCATTTTTGACTTGATAGTGAAAGAGTGTCAAAGTTGAAGAAATATTTATTGTGACGCAGGAACATGTCTTGCCATGTAATGTAGTAAGACTGAGTCTTGCTTGGTCAGATCTCAATAAGGGGAGATGTATTAGTAAACATTATTTTTATATGCAAACTATACCTAGAAATTTCAAATAATTATGTTGGAATTTCCTAGAATCATCTTTTGCTTCTCCTACAAAGTGGCATCCTGTTTTCAGGAGGTCCTCCTTTCCTGTTTTCCTGATGCATACTTCTACCTGATGTTAGGATCTGGGAGTGAGGACATCTGATTGTGTATCGCTCCCAGAGCTGTATCTACTCTTTTTCTTTATTTGTTGTTCCCTTAAGTCGAGCCTCCATTAAGACTAAGAGCAGCAGGCCCATGATCACTAATTAATGTTGGCCTGTACATTCTTCACCAGGAATAACCTTGTTGATTACAGAATTCCAATCACTTGTCTGCCACTTGGGACTCTCTCTGCCTCCGTTTTGGTTGATGAAGTGGTGAGATTTTATTGCCAAAGCTGTTCATGGCTGCAAGGTCAAATGCAATGACAACATCCAGAATATTCAAACCCTGTTGGTGTGTAGTTCCTATGCTGTGTACTTTCTTTTAGCCTGCTCTGGCCACTCCAAGGTGACCATTGAGATCTTCAGTACAATGATTGTTTTCTGATGGTCATTTTGGCAGAGGAGTTCTTCCATGGTCCTCCAGAGGAGATCTTCCATGGTCCTCCAGAGGAGTTCTTCCATGGTCCTCCAGAGGAGATCTTCCATGGTCCTCCAGAGGAGTTCTTCCATGGTCCTCCAGAGGAGTTCTTCCATGGTCCTCCAGAGGAGATCTTCCATGGTCCTCCAGAGGAGTTCTTCCATGGTCCTCCAGAGGAGATCTTCCATGGTCCTCTAGAGGAGATCTTCCATGGTCCTCCAGAGGAGATCTTCCATGGTCCTCCAGGGGAGTTCTTCCATGGTCCTCCAGAGGAGTTCTTCCATGGTCCTCCAGAGGAGATCTTCCATGGTCCTCCAGAGGAGATCTTCCATGGTCCTCCAGAGGAGTTCTTCCATGGTCCTCCAGAGGAGTTCTTCCATGGTCCTCCAGAGGAGATCTTCCATGGTCCTCTAGAGGAGATCTTCAATGGTCCTCTAGAGGAGATCTTCCATGGTCCTCTAGAGGAGTTCTTCCATGGTCCTCTAGAGGAGTTCTTCCATGGTCCTCCAGAGGAGATCTTCCATGACTTGGAGGCAGCTCCACATATTGCTGCTGTAGAAGATGTTCTAACCAGCTTTTAGCTTCATGGCATGCCCTCCTGTTGACCTTGTCTCTTGAATGCGGCAAACATGGCTCCTCCTCCTTTCCATCAGGTCTACCAGCTCACTGGATCTCCTGGACATGTGACAGAAACTAGTAAAAGTCCTTATTTCACTGTGTACATTTGAATCATAGAATCCCTACAGTATGGAAGCAGGCAATTCAGTCCATCAAATCCACCCCACCCTACCCCACCCAGACTCAGCCCCCTACCCTATCCCTGTATTTCCCATGGCTAACCTGCACATCTTTGGATTGTGGGAGGAAACTGGAGCATCCAGAGGAAACCCATGCAGACACTGTGAGGACATGCAAATCCCACACCAAAGGGTGGAATTGAACCCAGGTCCCTGGTGCTGTGAGGTAGCAGTGCTAACCAATGTGGCACCTACTTATAGGTTTGTGTAGTGCTAATAGATTTCTGTTTATTTACAATCCAGCAAAGTAAATAATCCGGCTTCATGGTCTGTTAGTCACTTCCAGATCTTGTTTTTGTTACACTTAAATAAAAACATTCGCAGCTGAGAAAGGAACTTTGGGTTTCAGCTTTTAATTAGAGTGGTGTAGTCCTGTGAAGTCTTTGTAATAAAACAGCTTTGGTGACCATGTTCCTGAGAAGGAGAGGATATATCGTGAACTAAGGCACCTTAGAGTGAGGAATTAGTTTTAGTCCTAGACCCAGAAATGTAGGAGAAAACCACAAAGTGGTTACATGTAACTGTACTTATAAGCCTGTGTATGATGGTTTCTTCCCAGAGCTACCTGTATTATGATCCAAAAGTTTAAGTCACAAGTGACGTAATCCTGCTGAGGTATTAGACACGGACAGTGATGTTTTGGGTACTGTACCGGAGTTATGTTTTGGATACTATACTAATGTTGGTTCTTTGTAATTTTATATAAGTAGTGCTTTGGGATTAATGAGATGAGGAGAAAGTGAGGACTGCAGATGCTGGAGAGTCAGAGTCGAAAAATGTGGGCTGGAAAAGCAGGTTAGGCAGCTTCTGAGGAGCAGGAGAGTTGACATTTTGGGCATAAACTCTTCATCATTCCTGCTCCTTGGATGCTGTCTGACCTGCTGTGCTTTTTCAGCACCACACTTTTCAACTTTGGGATTAATAGGATTATACGCTGTGTATTTAATCACCTTTGAATTGATGTTGTCAGTTGGTTCATTCGACTTTCTCCCTTTTTTTAGTAAACTGTTGTTAAAACAATGTCAGTAACAGCTTATGTTTCAGTGAGAGATCACTGCATTTAAGCTAAAATAAATCAAAATATGATCTATTAAGCCAGGTTCTTGTCTGGGATTGAATATTTTGGGTAAGGACATCAGCTGGGATCAGAACACCGTTTTCCTAGCAATGCATTCTTACCACCAGAGTCTTGCCCTGATGCAGTTCGACATGTAAAGAGTAGATTCTGAAATATGGTAAACATCACATTACTGAATTATCTTAATCTAATCCATTTCACAATATGAATGAAGACATGGTCCTTTAAAACTTTTACTTGGCTGTTATTGAAAGTAGTTAAATAAAAGGTAAAATCTTTAACCTAATTCAATTGCAATGTGATATAATAACATTTTAGCATTATTTCCTTGCAGCAACTCTACCAATCCACTTTAGCCATCGCACTTTCATATTTCATAGAATCACTACTGAGTGGAGACAGGCCCTTTGGCCTAACGAGTACACTCTGAGCCCTCCAAAGAGTAACCCCCTCAGACCCATTCCCCTACCCTATATTTACCCCTGACTAATGCACCTAACCTATACATCTCTGAACACTATATGGGCAATTTGCCATGGCCAATTCACCTGACCTGTATATCTTTGGATTGTGGGAGGAAATCAGAGCACCCAGAGGAAACGCACACAGACACAGGGAGAATGTGCAAACTCCACACAGGCAGTTACCTGAGGCTGGAATCGAACCCAGATCCCTGGTGTAATGAGGCAGCAGTGCTAACCATTGAGCCATCGTGCTGCCTTTATTGATTCGTAGTAGTCAGCTGTGCTCCAAAGCAATCCATATGTTGCAAATCCTGTTCAAGTAGCATTTACATGCAAGATGCAATTACTACACAACTCTGGTTAGAATAATTAATCCACAATGATCAATATTGATGAAAATTAAGTAACAGTAATCGTAGAGTCATAGAGTCACAGAGATGTACAGCACGGAAACAGACCCAATCTAGTCCCACCAATCAGTACTTGGCTCATATCCCTCCAAATCCTTCCTATTCATATATCCATCCAAATGCCTCTTAAATGTTGTAATTGTACTAGCTTCCACCACTTCCTCTGGCAGCTCATTCCATACACGTACCACCCTCTGCATGAAAGAGTTGCCCCTTAGGTCTCTTTTATATCTTTCCCCTCTCACCTGAAACCTATGCCTGCTAGTTCTGGACTCCCTGACCCCAGGGAAAAGACTCTGTCTATTTATCCTATCCATGCCTCTCATGATTTTGTTAAACTCTATAAAGTCACCCCTCAGCCTCCGACACTGCAGGGAAAACAGACCCAGCCTGTTCAGCCTCTCCCTATAGCTCAGATCCTCCAACCCTGGCAACATCCCTGTAAATCTTCTCTGAACCCTTTCAAGTTTTACAACATCTTTCTGATAGGAAGGAGACCAGAATTGCACGCAATATTCCAACAGTGGCCTAACCAATGTCCTTAATGGCTAAGCTCATGGGTTTACTGTAGCCCAATGATATTTAGACTTTGGATTATCTGGTTTGTTTTTGGCTGCTTTTCCCATTGATGCTATGACAAAATATTAGCTACGTGCCAACATTTTTAACAATCAAAAAAAACAATACCACAATTTAGAGAAGACCTCAGAATGGATCCTGACCTTACTCCTCCTAACTTATCACACTTGTCTAAAACTCTCTTCTTATATTTAATAATAGGCATATTAGATTAGATTAGATTAGTTATCTTTGAAGTTCTGCTGAGAAGACTGATGAAACACATTAATGCTAAATGAGAATAACTTTATAGAAAAAATTACAGCATCTGGCAAGACATGAACTGCCTTACCAATAGTGAACAATCTAAATAAGCAGATGTTTGAATGGTACATGAAACTGACCATTGGTGCACACGTTTGCGTCAGTACATTTCAAGCAAATATTATATTGTATATAATTTATTACATGTTGTCACAAGTTTCTAAACAGGATTATGAATTTATATCTGGTTTGTTTCAACTAATCAGATTTCAGTGACTGAAGACTTTGTGTTTTACTCCTAAAACAGGCCTCCAATTAGAAACAGGGTTCGAGATTAGAGTTGAGATTAAATTTAATCAGAAGAAGATACACTATTAAGACAAATGTTTCTGCTTAATGGTGATATTTTAAAAATCAGCTTTGCAGTGAACATTGTCCAACAGAGTAATTGCCTGGGGACAAAACACTTAAGATCTTTTTAAGGCCAGAATGCACAGGGTAACCTTTCCTGAATTGCTCAAAATATCTGTCTAAGAAAACACGATCAAAGAAAGTGCATTATGCACGAGGGAAATGGAGCACTTGTGTGTGATGACCCATAACAAGAAGCTTCTTTTCCAGACTCAGTCAGTGTCTTCAGCCTGAACTACATGTATTAATTGTTCTGGTTGTTTCTGATTCTAGCACCAAAGGTCAGCCAGAATTCCCTCTTCTGATGCCTATTTTGATCATCTGTGAAGACATTGTGTTAGGTGAAGATCAGGCTTAGCTATGGTATTCCGCCCCCAATACTGACACTTGCAGTCTAGATCGAGACACACAGTGAGACTGGGTGAGGTATGGAATGGAAACTGGGCGCTGTTATCCTGAAGGTAAAAACAATGACTGCAGATGCTGAAAACCAAATACTGGATTAGTGGTGCTGGAAGAGCACAGCAGTTCAGGCAGCATCCAACGAGCAGCGAAATCGACGTTTCGGGCAAAAGCCCTTCATCAGGAATAAGGCAGTGAGCCTGAAGCGTGGAGAGATAAGCTAGAGGAGGGTGGGGGTGAGGAGAGAGTAGCATAGAGTACAATGGGTGAGTGGGGGAGGAGATGAAGGTGATAGGTCAAGGAGGAGAGGGTGGAGTGGATAGGTGGAAAAGAAGATAGGCAGGTAGGACAAGTCCAGACAAGTCAAGGACTGTTATCCTGAACACAAGTGCCAGCCTTCTGGGAAGAAAGGGAGAAAATTGTAAAGAGGGAAAAACAGAAAAAAAGTTTGCATAATATGGAAACAACAACAACAACACAAATAAACAGTCAATAACTGCTGAGTGAAAATCATTGCCTGGATTTTTAAACAAATCCAGGGTTGGTGTGGACCTAATGGCCCAAATGGCTTGCTTCCACGTTGCAGAGATTCTATGATTTCTCTGAAAAGAATTGTTTGAAGTGCTGTCAGTTGAAAGTGGAATCTTCAGTCAAGTAATCAATTCATTTTATTGAGTGATTGTTTTCTGTGCGTTAGGACAGGCTTGTTTTAGCTGCTGGATATCACAGGATGATTTACTGTACTGATCTACTTCAAGTTAGTTAAAAATGGAAATGAAACAAACAACTGAATGTTGCCTGGTGATGTGTTTCTGTAGTCTGAAGAGCAGGTTTTAAATTATATGAAAAGGTTTCTCATTGCATTCTATCATTGACTCGAATGTATATTGCATTTGACTTGTAATCTGTTTGTACCACTGTGATTAAATTGAAACACCATCATATCCCACGGGAGACAAACTGGCTGAATTGTTACTCTTACAAATGGGTGGAATGGGTAAGAGGTATGAGGTCACAGGTTAATGGAAAGCCAGCCTGTCTTTGATCTGCTGTTTGAGCTGAGGATTGATGATCAATATGTTCATGTGGTATTGTCTGACCATTTAATTATGATAATGGAGCTAGCACTTCACAAGTGCATTCGATTTATTTCCTGATCATTTGGGTTTCGAGACCTCGGTGAAAGGAACTGAATATATTGAGTTAAAAATCACACCACACCAGGTTATAGTCCAACAGGTCTAATTGGGAGCACACTAGCTTTCGGAGTGACGCTCCTTCATCAGGTGATAGTGGAGGGCTCCTGATGGAGCGACGCTCCGAAAGCTAGTGTGCTTCCAGTTAAACCTGTTGGACTATAACCTGGTGTTGTGTGATTTTTAACTTTGTACACCCCAGTCCAACACCGGCATCTCCAAATCATGAACATATTGAGTGTATTGTTAATGCCTTTCCCAGCAGTATTTATGTTCAGGGAGAGGGAAGGAACCTTTTCTCTCAGTACAACAGACTGTCCAAGAATTGGCATTAACTGTTTGCTCACCTCTAACCCTGCCCCGAACCTCCCCAATCATTATTGGATTTCCCAATACCAGCGAACCACAGTCAGAGCCGAGTCTGTTTCCAGCAATCTGGATCATCCCCCATCCTTCATTAGAACCACTTTCTCTGTAGCTGCAACTAAACCTGTACTACTGCCATCTCCTTAACCTGACAAAGCTCCAGACTTTTAATCAGTCTGCCTGGGACAGGAAACAGACAGGGGAAGAAAAGAAAATGACGTCTTTTAAATAATGTCACTGAACAACCTCCTCCTGCTTTGCGTTAATCTGCTCCCCTACATAGAATGCTTCACCAAATTAACATCCACATGACTGGTCATACCATCACAGAGTCACAGAGATCTACAGCATGGAAACTGACCCTTTGTTCCAACCCATCCATGCCGACCAGATATCCTAAACTAATCTAGTCCCATTTGCCAGCACTTGGACCATATCCCTCTAAACCCTTCCTATTCATATACCCATCCAGATACTTTTTAAATGCTGTAATTGTACCAGCCTCCACCACATCCTCTGGCAGCTCATTCCATACACATACCACCCTTTGCATGGAAATTGCCCCTTAAGGTCCCTTTTAAATCTTCCCCCTCTCACCCTAAACCTATGCCCTCTAGTTCTGGACACCCCCACCCCAGCGAAAAGACCTTGTCTATTTGCCCTTTCCATGACCCTCATGATTTTATAAACCTCTATAAAGTCACCCCTCAGCCTCTGACACTCCAGGGAAAACAGCCCCAGCCTGTTCAGCCTCTCCCTATAGCTCAAATCCTCCAACCCTGGCAATATCCATGTAAATCTTTTCTGAACCCTTTTCAAGTTTAACAACGCCCTTCTTACTGCATGCAATAATCCAAGACTGGTCTCACCAATGTCTTTGTGTAAACACAGCATTTTCCACCCAAATTATCACAGCTTAATTACTTGCCGTAGCCAAAAAAATCAGTTGGGAAGCATCACATCCAACTTTGTACTTTTTCTGATGAATCAGATCTTTATCATTCTAGTTTTAGCTGGAATATCCTGCTTTTGAATGAGTCTAAACACAATTGGAATTTCTTATTACTTGTTCTGTGTCACACTGGGAGAAAATGTTTTAGGTATTTCTCAGTTGCATTTACTGGAATTCTTTAACAGATAAACCCTTGGGGCATCTAACAGTAGGAAATCAACCTTAATATCAACAGAAATAAAGTATTGCAGGGAGAACTATTTCAGGCAGGTTTTTACATAAACACGGTATCTAAATATTAATAATCACTGCAAATCCTTTCTTCATAAATCTTTAACCAGCCTCAAAGGCCACCATACTTTTGTATAGAGTTGTAGATAGAACACGATTCTTGTCCTTTTGCGGATGTCAGTTGGCAGGCGTGAAATATTCATCATGAAGCCTGATCAAAATTTAAAAACTAGCATCTTCCCATCCTTCTATTTCAATTAGGAAATGAATTGGTTTGTAAAGTTTCTGAGAATTGAAATACATAGTATACACCAATTGGCACAAAGGTTCATTAAGGACACGAGTGATTGTAGCATACTGGGGTTTAGGTTAGCTATGGAAAAGAACATTCTAGAGTGAAAACACTCAACTGGAGGAGAACCAATTTCAGGATGTTGAGAAGAGATTTAACTCTGGGAAATCCAAGTCAAAGACTGGAGGCAAGGCTGAACTCTGAATTGCCTTTAAAGAGGTTTTAGTTTGAGTACAGAGAAGGTACAGGTGAGTGAGAAAAGTGGGACAAGGAAAGCACAATCTTTCTGGCTGATGGCAGAAAGGACAATAAGATGCAACAGTTAACAGACATACATAATAGATGTCAGATTAATAATGTAAGTGACATCCAGACTGAAAAAAAACATTCACAAGGAAAGTGGAAAAGGAAATAAATGAAACAAAGAGAGTGAGAAGAGACCAGCAACTAATAACAAATAGAATCTAGAGGTTTTCAATTGGCAGTTGATGTAGCAGAAGGTAATAGCAGGAAGCATGTAACCAACAAGTGACCATCAGAGGATTTGCACATCATGTTGGGGGCATGCCTCAGGTACTCACTGAGCACTTTGAATGAGTCTTTATGAAAGATGCTGCTGCTGAAGTGATAATGAGAGAGGAAGGAGTGAAACATTTGAATAGTCTCTGTAGCATTTTCAATCATCACTATCTAAACACTGCCTACTAATATATCCACAGGATGAATACAGGTGCCGAGAGAAACATGACACTCAGATGTATCGGAAGACAGACAGATATCAGCCATAAACAGACCACGATGACTGGGAGAGGTTCATGATGTTCAGGAGTCTGTCTACCAGACCCAGTTTGTTAGTTCATCATTAATCCTCAATGTCAGGTCAACAATGTTTGAGGAGAATGCCCAAATTCTAGAAGGACAAGGGAGTTTGTAAATCATGTGCTTAAATAAACTTCATTCACCAATAAAGTTATTAGGAATGACAAAAGCAATTAAACTTCTGAAAAGATCAAGGAATTGATGCTACCCCAAACACATATTGTTGGAATTATCCTTTAAGGCTGTTGTAGGTCTTTAAGTTAAAGGAAATCTTGAAAATATAAACGGTGAGAGATGTAATAGGACAGCTGACTAATTACACATTTACATCATCACATAAAAGAATGATTTATTGCATTGGATAAAGACACATTTTTCATTATCAGCCGTAAATGTAAGTTTTACTGATTAAAATTTGTCACTTTGTTCTATTCTTGTAATTTACTTGAAAGTAATGTTTGGATTTATTGTTTCTATTGCCTGGAGTATCTGATACCACTCTAAGGTCACTTTTCTTTCTCAGTGGGCTTTGTTTTGGGCTGAATATCTCAAGGTGTTCTTGATAATTCAGATATTAAAAGTGCCCCCTTAGTTTTCTGCTGCATTGTCTTCTGTGTTCGAGTGTTGTCCTGATTTTTACCAGGTTCGAGACCTTCTCTATCGTGGTGAAATCTAGAATCTCAAAACCAACCCTGAACCTGGTCTCTCTCTCTCTCATTTTACTGGGGGGGAGGAAGGTGGGGGGTGGGGGGTGGGGGGTGGAATTGGAGATGCACATATCCTTGGGGGCAGCTGGCCATTTCACCAGCCTCCTCTATTGAAATGTAATAGAATGAAATCCCTAGAGTGTTGAGATGAAACCAAGTCAAAGCATGTCTGTTTAGGGCATTTCTTTTGGATAGCCAGGGTATGCTGAGAGCTGAGGTAACCCTGAGGATGTGGTTCCCAGATACCTTGGGATTGAGAGGGGAGTGAAGTGCCTTTGAGACAGTTAACTGTAGAGAAGATCGTACCATTTATGCACATAGATCCCCTGGAGCTGTTGAATTTGTTGAGGTCTGTCAGTAGTTGTCCAAAAGTTCTAATGTGGGAAGAAGTGTCTAGAAAGCTCAATACATGGCTTACCATTGACCATAAATAGAACAGAATGAACCATAAAGCAGCTGTGGCTATGAGTGGGTCAGAGGCTGGGAAATCTGCAACAAGTGAGTCACCTCCTGACTTCCTAAAGCCTGTTCCAAAATCCACAAAGACTAAGTCAACAGTGTGCTGGAGTGTTTTAACCTCATCTGCAATTCCATCCATATTAGCAGCACTGTGGGTGTGGGGATGGGTAATGAATACTGACCTAGACAGTGATGCCACTATCCCAAGAAGGAATTAAAAAAGTATACACGCACATGAAAGAAAAGATACATATATGCAGAAAAATCTAACAGGTCTATTGTTTAAATTCCAATGAGTACTACACTCTTGAGTAGAAACACTGTCATTTATAACTCTTTAATTTGCCAAATGGGAGTGTTGCTGGCTAGGTCACCATTTATCACCCTTCAGAGGGTATGGTCAGCTGAAGTACTGTAGTCCATTTGGTGTAAGTACATTCACAGAGATATCCCAGACTTTGAGCAGGGACTCTGTCAGAGCTCCAAGTCTCATGTGGCTTGGAGGAAAGCTTGCAGATGGTAGTGTAAGCATATGTCTCCAGGCTTTGCCTTTCTAAATGGTAGTATTTGTGGATTTGGAAGATGGTCTTGAAGTAATCTTGATGAGTTGGCACAGCCCATTTTGTAAATGGATATTGCCAGTACTATATATTGGTGGTGAATGGAGTAAATATTGAAGGTGATGAATAGGATTAAACAGGCTGCTTTGTGCTGGTTCGCATTGAGTTGCTTGAGTTTCATTAGACCTGCACTCATCTGAGACACTCAATGATTTATCACCGTAAGGGAAAAGAGTGGTGGGTAGAATTAGGCATTAGTTGCATGTGTTGTCATGGGTGAGGCATTGGGAGTGTGTGGGGTGGGTGAGACTGAAGGGGGTTGAGTGATTGTCAAAGCTGTAGGAATTTATTTTTATTTCTCCCTTTTTCTTCTGGGAAAGGTACGGCAGCGTTTGGAATTGTAAAAAGGTCAGGATCACTGAGCTGTAATTGCATCCCAACTCCACATTGCTGATATAGGACAAGGGATTCCACACAAAGACCTGTATTCAGTACTCAGGGTGTGGAATGAGCACAGCCTCCAGTTTTGATTCTAGTTGGAATTAACTGTGTAATTACAAATCTAATTAATTGGTGGTTGCTCTGCATCGGTTAGAGATTTTGATCATTAAATCTGTGACTAAGCGTGGATCTCTTCCAATTTCACTTGGCTGTTTAAGTGCATTCTGAACTTGTTCAATACTGAAATTGAAGTTCAGGAGAGAATTTTGAATTTCAGGGAAGCTAACAAATGTTAGCACCTGGTTTGTAAAGTACAAAATACTTGCTGGTCCTTATTGACTAAAGCTTGTGTGCTCTGCAGTTTGGTTACTAAAATGTTGCCATTGAAGCCAGATAAACACTGACCATGGGAATACCACATTTTATAGTAAGTTCCTTCTTACTGGCTAGCTTCCTGTCATTCCCGTTTTCAAAATCATGTAGGATGAAAATGTATGAAGTAAACTCATTAATACCACAATGTTAATTCACCTGCATGACTGTGCACCCAAGGGGCAGGATAAGTCTGTTTTGACAAAAGGCGGAGTAGAAACACTTGCAAGTTGAATTTTAGTATACATTTATGAGGAAAATCAGCAATATTGCAAGTTACAAGATGAAGAATAATAAAGTCTCATCTCTCTATTGTGCAGGCTATATTGTGCAGAGGAAAATAATTGAGGACAGATTACATTAACATCTATATTTATATGTTATCTTGGCTACCTGATAATCAGAATGATTTCCCTGTTTCTTTCCTATGTGTCAGGTCGGTGTATCTTATGAAATAATGCTCACAAATTCAATCCAATCGCATGAAAGGCTGTTTGTTTGCTGATTGTAACAGTGTTTAGACATCATTCACTTTGTACTTTGGCACTGACTGTGGCTTAATTTTGCACAAAATTGGCAACACCATTTGAGGAATCAGTGGTTGAACAGTATCAGAAATTGGAAACTCTCTCACTGACCTCTCTGCTCCGAGAGAGGAATGGTGGACATTGCATGAACAGATTAAGGAATTTTGCTTTGAATGTATATAATTTGGGAATGCTTAAAAGACAAGCATTCAGTTTTTCAGTATTCATATCCTTTATGAAGATAGCCATCAGGTATGTTAAATGCATGTATTGAGAGGTTGTCTTTTCATTTGACAAAAGCAATAAGTTTTAAATAGTGTCATTATAATCCGAAAAACAATTAAGATTTTCCATGCAGAGTGCAGAATTGTCTTATCATTATAAAGGTGTCAATGAAAACTTAGTTCAATACGAAAAACTAATTTCTTTCAGCATTGAGAGTGCTTCTTTTTCTTCACTCCTGGGATGTGGGTGTCACTGTTTGGCCAGCATTTACTGCCCAATCCCAGCTGCCCTTGAACTGAACGGTTTCCTCGGCCATTTCAGAGGGAATCGAGAGTCAACGATGTTGCTCTGGATCTGGGGTCAAATTTGACCCAAAGCTGTATTGTGGCCAGGAGCTGGGTGACCCTGGTGGAACCCAAACTGGGTGTCACTGAGCAGGTTATTGCTGAGCAGGTGCTGCTTGACAGCACTGTCAATGACACCTTCCATCACTTTTTTGTTGATCGAGAGGAGACTGATGGGGCAGTAATTGGCCAGGTTAGATTTATCCTGCTTTTTGTGTACAGCACATCTTAGTAATTTTTCAAACTGTTGGGTAGATGTCAGTGTTGTAGCTATAATGGAACAGCTTGGCTAGGGGAGTGGCATCTTTTGGGGCACATGACTTCAGTCCTGTTGCTGGAGACTGGAGGCCTGTGACCAGTGGAGTGCCACAAGGATCAGTGCTGGGCCCTCTACTTTTTGTCATTTATATAAATGATTTGGAAGTGAGCATAAAAGGTATAATTAGTAAGTTTGCAGATGACACCAAAATTGGAGGTGTAGTGGACAGTGAAGGGGGTTACCTCAGATTAAAACAGGAGCTTCACCAGATGGGCCAATGGGCTGAGGAGTGGCAGATGGAGTTTAATTCAGATAAATGTGAGGTGCTGCATTTTGGGAAAGCAAATCTTAGCAGGACTTATACACTTAATGGTAAGGTCCTAGGGAGTGTTGCTGAATAAAGAGATCTTGGAGTGCAGGTTCATAGCTCCTTGAAAGTGGAGTTGCAGGTAGATAGGATAGTGAAGAAGGCGTTTGATATGCTTTCTTTTATTGGTCAGAGTATTGAGTACAGGAGTTGGGAGGTCATGTTACGGCTGTACAGGACATTGTTTAGGCCACTGTTGGAATATTGCATGCAATTCTGGTCTCCTTCCTATCGGAAAGATGTTGTGAAACTTGAAAGGGTTCAGAAAAGATTTACAAGGATGTTGCCAGGGTTGGAGGATTTGAGCTACAGGGAGAGGCTGAACAGGCTGGGCTGTTTTCCCTGGAGCTTCGGAGGCTGAGGGGTTTACAAAGGTATATAGAGGTTTACAAAATTATGAGGGGCATGGATAGGGTAAATAGGCAAAGTCTTTTCCCTGGAGTTGGGAGTCCAGAACCAGAGGGCATAGGTTTAGGGTGAGAGGGGAAAGATATAAAAGGGATACGCAGAAGGTGGTACGTGTACGGAATGAGCTGCCTGAGGAAGTGGTGGAGGCTGGTACAATTGTAACATTTAAGAGTTCAGTGACAATGTCACTACACCATTGCCTCCCCCTGAGCATGACCAATCCTGAGGACCTGATCGTCTGCATCCCATGGTTTGAACAGAAGTGACTAAAGAAATACTGGATGCATTAGGTTATAAGTTTTCATTACTGAAAACATCCCAGAAGATTTGGAAAACTACAAATGTAGCACATCTGTATAAGGAAGTGGTGAGGGTGGAGCAGGGGGGAGGGGGAGGTGAAGCAGGAAACTACAGGCTACTTGACCTAACATTCAATATTGAGAAAATGCTTGAATCTATTCTTAAAAAGAAAGATAGGATCAAGACATTTAAAAACATCTTAACAGTCAGGCAGGGTTGACATGGTTTTGTGTAAAGGAAAACGTGCTTGGATGGAACAAATAGGAATGGATAAAATGGAACCAATCCTTAACACCGTAAGAGATAGGAGCAGGAATGAGGCTATTCAGCCCATTGAGTCTGCTCCACCATTCGAAAATGGCTGATAAGTTTCTCAACCCTGTTCTCCCGCTTTCTCCCTGTAACCTTTGATCCCCTTGACAATCAAGAACCTATCTATCTTGGTCTTAAATACACTCAATGTCCCGGCCTCCACAGCCTTCTGTGGCAGTGAGTTCCACAGATTCATCACTGTCTGGCTGAAGAAGTTTCTCCTTATCTCTGTTATAAAGGATCTTCTCTTTACGCTATGACTGTGCTCTCAGATCCTTGTCTCTCCTGCCAATGGAAACATCTTCCCAATATCCAGGCCATTCAGTATTCTGTAAATTTCAGTCAGATCCCCCCTCATTCTTCTAATCCTTCCAATCATTTGTGTCTGTAGATTGCTGCCATCAAAGGGGAGTGTCAGAGATGCTGACCCTCTGATAGCTGACTCTGAATGAAGCAACACTAAAGTCAAGGGCTGTTCATGTGTAAATTAATAGTGACTTGGAGACTAGATAACTCTGTGGAGTTATTTCAATTATTATCTTTTTCTCTCTTTCCCTTGCCTTTAACAACTTCACACCTTGCTCAAAAAGCATCTTCACTTGGACATCTCCTCTTTATAATAATCCTAATTTGAAGTAAGTCAGAGAGGCCTTCTGTATTTGATTTTCCCAGAAATTAAACAGACAATTTAAAATTGAATAAGCTTGTGAAATCTGCCATTCAAAATGCAGGACAGTTGGAATTAAAAAATGATTAAGGTATTTTTACTTATGAAATATCGTGCCATATATTGGGTGCCATTGAACAGTCCCAACATTCAGATATAAAAGGAAGATGGGATTGATGTACACATTAACACTGTCAAACCTCCGGCTGTGTTTCCTTTGGTATCTCCACTGGAATCCATTACAGAATCATGTAAAATCACACATCACTTTGAGAATCATTTATTTTCACTGCAGAAACTTCATTTTAATTACTTCAATACAGCGAACAAAGCATGGCAATACTGTTAATCTCACAGCAGATTGATTGTACTTTTTAAAATTTGAGTACCTCATTCAATCATAATTAAATATGAGAAAACGAAATGAGGAGAAATTGATAGTACTTTGATTCAAAATATGAAAAATCCATAATTTGCTTGAAGTGAAAGTATATCACTGAAGGCAGTGTCAGCTGTAGAAGCCAGAAATTTAAGCCATTTGTACCTTTTAGAGAGCTAGATGCAGAGAATATTTTTTAAAAAACTGCTCAGTTATCAGTAACTAAGTGTAATAAAGGGAGATTTACAAATATGACGTTGAGAGGTTGGTTTTCTGAATTGGTGCATGGAGCGATGGATTTTTATTATTGAGGCAGGTGGCTCATCCCCAGATGTGACCTGGTTATAAAAATACCCAGAATCCCACTGATGTTTGCTTTTGAAAGTGCTTATTGTTGGACCCACTGAGTGTGAAAGCAGGACGGGACAGTGATGTCTGCAGTGGGGTGGTTCAGTATTGGGACAGGCTGCTTCGAAGGCCAGCCTGGAACTTTACAGCATCATATCAGTTGTTTCAGAAGCTGATAAGCCCTTTAACCTTCCCTACATCTCATCTGCCACAATAGTTCATCATGCCCCCTGCCAATTAATTGCTGACGTATGGCCCCTCGTACCCACAATCCCATTTAATACCCTGTGACCACCCACCTATGATACACGTTATGGACCAGACCAGACCCCTAAAATCTTCTTATTTTAAAGGCAGATGGAATGTGTCTGTTCCAGATGCAATGCGAGTGGTCAAATTACTTCGCATTAAGCAAAACACAATTTATTTAAACACTATAGTTAAAATGCAATCAAAGAAAGAGGAATTTAGAGTAACTTAACTCTATTGGTAAATTTAACAGAATAATAGATCCAGTAACATTTACTAATTAACTGTTCCAATATAGCAACATCCCACAGACACACCAGGTCACCCTTTATTTACATGGGCTGTGACCAGCCAGCTCAGATCCAGTGCCTGGACTGAGGAGGCTTCCTGAATCTCCTGGTTATTATCAGGGGCTCCCCTGATTGGGGCTGTTAATCTGGGCCAATCCGGGAAATCCATAATCATTAAATTCCATCTGGCCTCGGTTCCAATCACTAAAGAGAGTCAAACTTTGAGAGTATTAATTCTTTAAGAGATATGAGTCTAGAATTAGAGCTGTTATATAATAATCCCTTTATCACTGGATTCTTGAATGTCAGAAACAAAGGGCTAGTTCTCACTTTGGGAACACTGCTTGATGGGATTAAGACATGGAGGAGAGAGATGACATTTCTAAAATAAGGAATTGCTGCTAAAAGAAAAAAGAACATTAATATTTAGGTTTTGGGACATAAGTGTCTAAAACATGGTTCTCCAATAGCCTTTCTTTAGAAAGAAATTCACCTTCTAAACTTTAATCATCTTCATCATCAAACATCTCTCAAAAATTGAACACTTGCTGCATTGAACCAAATTAACAGATATGGATGCAGTTAGAATGTGGGTATACTGCAAGTAAACATTATGTTTGAACTATTTGTCCCCCACTTTCACAATTCTTCATGCAGCTTGCCTGAAAACAAGCAGCAACAGAACTCTGGCCGTGTTTCTGGAAATGTACAAATTTACTGGAGATGAGCCCCACAATGGTTTCAGCTCGGTTTCAGCTCGGTTTCAAATAAGATCAGGCTCATTGTGACCAGCTTTCACTCTTCTTCTTGGGGAAAGTGGCTGGGGTCAGAAATGCAGGTGGGATTTCCAGCTAAGTGGTTATCTTTATCTCAGCCTTGCCTCCTTCTCTGTCCAAAGCAATACTGAAAATTTATGTCCTTTGCGTCTTTTTAAATGCCAGGATGAGCTCCCAACAATATTTGTATCATAACTGAAACCACCCGTTTCCAGCTCTGTCACATTGTCCAAATCTGCTTTATAATATAATGCAGTACTTAGTCCAAACGCACACCTCTTCCTACAGCAGGTTTTTGGTAAAGTTATATTAATCTGCATTATTTCTTCTTTAACATTTTGATTTTAAGGTTGAATATAGATTTTAAACAAAGAACAAATTGCATTTAAATCTTCAGTTCTGAATAAGAGTCACTTGACTCAAAACATTGACTTTGCTTCCTCTCCACAGATGCTGCTAGACTTGTTGAGTTTCTCCGGCAATTTCTTTTTGTATTTTTTCCCAGTGTCTGCAGTTCTTTGATTAATTGCATTTAAATGATGCCTTTCATGTTCCAAAATACTTTACAGCCAATGAAGGACTTCTGTTGTATTTTTAGGAATGACAGCCAATTAGAGCACAGCATGTTTTTGAACAGCAATATGAGAATGACCAACCTTGCCATTTTTGAGTGATGTAATGTGAGGGATAAACATGAACTGACACAGCATGGAGATACTCTCTGCTCATCCTAATAGGCCAGATGCAGCCTCTGTTTAATTTCTCATTAAAAGACCAATCTACTATGACTTCTGGTTGCTGTTAATTTTGCCACAATTTTTTTTTGTTTGTTTTTGAACATGTACATGGAATGCGCTGCCCGTGGGAGTGGTAGAGTCAGAATCATTGGCGACCTTTAAGCGGCATTTGGATAGGTACATGGATGGGTGCTTAATCTAGGATAGAAGTTCGGCACAACATCGTGGGCCGAAGAGCCTGTTCTGTGCTGTATTGTTCCATGTTCTATGTTCTATGTTCTACATTTGATGCATTTGCCTTTTAAAAGACAATAACCATCAACAGTCAGCTGACTGTCAGGAATCAGTTTGAATCTATCCTTCCTTTAAGATGATGCTTGCTGTAAGAACGATTGGCCTGATCAGCAAAATAGTGAAATATACACATGACACGAACGCACACACGTGCGTGCACACACACACACACACACACACACACACACACACACACACGGATACAGGTACTCTGACACACACACACACACACACACACACACACGGATACAGGTACTCTGACACACACACACACACGGACACAGGTACTCTGACACACACACACACACACACACACACACGGATACAGGTACTCTCACACACACACACACATACACACAGGTACTCTTTCTCACACACGCACGGGCACACACAGACACAGCTACACACAAACACACACGAGGACACAGCCACATACACAAATGCACATAGACACACGCATGCACACACTGACATGGACACACACACACACTAACACATGGACACAGCTACATACACAAATGCACACAGACACACACACACATATACACTGACATGGACACACACACACACGGACACAGCTACATACACAACCACACAGACATACACACACACACACATACATGAACATACATACACGCACACACAGACACAGACACGCACAGTCAGGATAAAATCAAACAGAATTTCACACGAAAGTTGGGAAACTGTTAATTTATTAATTTCACTGAATTAGCAATTAGTTATAGGTGCTAGCCTCTGGTGACAGTGCTTCAGCAAAATTAAAAAGAACATAATTCAGATTAGTTTTTTCCCGTATAAAAATGTGATTCCAGAATATTATTTTTGGAGGACAATAAGTGGTTTACAGGACACTGTTCTACTTTGGAAAGTAGTTTTCAGGAACGCTGTTGAACCTTTGTTTCAATGGAAATCATTTCCTTTCGTGCTTTAGCACGTGTGGACTTCAGGCAGAATGACCAGTTCCATTAGTTCCAGTAAGACAGGTACTTGTGGTACTGTCCCTTCCTTTGAACTGGGAGGCCCAAGTTGAAGCCCCACCTTCTACAGAGGTGCATATTTGAATATGAAGTTTCAGAACAGGTTTCAGAACAAAGGAAACGGGTGGATTAGACAATATCTAGCCCCAAAGGGAAGTGCAGCTATTTCAAGGGCAAGAGCTCAGCAGCATCAGGCTCAATGGATTACAGATAAAACCAAGTTCTTTAGGGAAGTGTGCAGCCATCCAAGGCCAAGTAATATTGATTAGCTTTTCTGGCCTTTCAAACAGAAAAAGTAACTTGTAGCCTTTTCTCCCATCTCGAGATGCAGAAGCTGATTTTTGTGGTGCACTCCTAATTAACCCTTTACCCAAACAAACAAAGTATACCCTTTTTGTTAGTGTCTACGTCCCACCAACCAGCCATGAGGGCCAGAATAAACACAGAATGTGCCTGACCCAGTGTGCTCCTAAGGTATTGTTGGTGTCTGGCTGATGTCACACTTGACCTTGATATTTAAAGTCGGGTTGATGGGCCTTCTCCAGGCAGTTTCACCCGTTATCCATTCTGCAGCCTCATTAGTTTCTTTTGTAAATTAATGCAAAAATTAATCCTGCATGAATTCAGAACTGGATTGAAATTAAATCAGTTGGCATGCCCAATTTTCCAAGTCTTCTGAAGTTGTTCACAAAAATACTTCATAACAACAGTTTTGAATGTACAAAACTGACCAGAGTTTTAAGATTCAAATAAAAATAATGCAAAGTATTGTAATTGTTCATTGTTAGTCATTCTAATAAACCTTGCTAATGAACCAACAATCTCTTTCACCTTGTGATTTTATTAAATATTATATGGAAATGTGAGCAAATTGTAGAATTTCAACCTTTTTTCTTAAATTAGAGATGCTGAATGAGCATGAAGCTAGATGTATTTCTACTTTAAAAAATCTTTCTTCTCTTATATTTAGCAGTCCTTTTGGTGGGGAGAGACCACGGAGACAAACTGTGCAGAAAGGGAGGAGACAAGCATTCCGGGGGCCAGCTTACATGTTTAATGACAGATCCACCAACCTAACTCCTGAAGAAGAAAGGTTTTTAGATGCAGCTGAATACGGCAATGTTCCTGTGGTCAGAAAGATGCTGGAGGAATCCGAATCACTGAATGTGAATTGTGTTGATTACATGGGTCAGAACGCATTGCAACTGTCTGTCGCTAACGAACATTTGGAAGTCATAGAGCTCCTGCTGAAGATCGATAACCTGTCCCGTGTTGGAGATGGTTTGTTATTGGCCATCAGTAAAGGGTATGTGCGAATTGTGGAGGCCATCTTGAATCATCATCTGTTTGCTACAATGCACACACTAGCTCTCAGTCCAGAGCAAAGAAACCCAGGGTACAATGATTTTTACGCCTATGATGAAGATGGCACAAGGTTTTCCCATGATATCACTCCGATCATTCTGGCAGCTCATTGCCAGGAATATGAAATAGTTCATATCTTACTGAGAAGAGGAGCCCGGATTGACCGACCCCATAACTATTTTTGCAAATGCAAGGTGTGTACAGAGAATCAGCTGAATGATTCTTTCAGCCACTCGAGATCTCGAATCAATGCCTACAGGGGCTTGGCAAGTCCTGCCTACTTGTCACTGTCCAGTGAGGACCCAGTACTTACTGCTCTGGAGCTGAGTAATGAGCTTAATGTACTTGCCAATATTGAGAAGGAATTTAAGGTAAGTTCAAATTCCTGCTGCCCTCTTGGAATCGATAATGGATAGAACCCATAATGTTAACTTAATCAGAATAAGCCAGTCATTCTACATTGGACACTCATGTTTTCCACATATCACAGTAGCTTATTCTATACTTTAATTTAACCCATTGTTATGGGGAAGTGATGGCCTAGTGGATTATCACTGGACTGTTAATCCAGAGATCCAGCTAATGTTCTGGGTTCCTGGGTTTGAATCTCACTATAGAATATGAATTCAATAAAAAAATCTCTGGAATTAAGTCAATGATTACCATGAATCCATTGTTAGAAAGATCCATCTGGTTCACTAATGTCCTTTAGGGAATAAAGCTGCCATCCCACATGTGACTCCAGACCCAGCAATGTGATTGATTCTTAATGACCCTCTGGGAAATTAGGGGTAGGTAATAAATTCTGGGCCTAGCCAGTGATGCCCGCATCTTGTGAACTAATTAAAAAAAATTAGGAGTTGCTTATATAAAATGTCAAGAGTTGAGATACATACACTTTATTCTTTTGCTTTTGTACAGTAAGAATCAGAGCAGGCCTGATACACTTAACAGTAAAGCTTGGGGACTGTTACTGAACAAAGAGACTTTGGAATGAAGTTATATAGTTCCTTGAAAGTAGGGTTGCAGGTTGATAGCATATTGAAGGCGGTGTTTGGTATGCTTTCCTTTATTGGTCAGAGTATTGAGTACAGGAGTTGGGAGGGTCATGTTGCAGCTGTCGGAAGATATTGTGAAACTTTTCATTTACAGGTTCTAAAACTCGATATTTAAAATAAGACGATTTTCCCAGACATACTTTGTGCATTAGGGAGGGTTATCTACTGCTGGTACTCAGTCGAGATATGACTTTTGACGCACAGTAATGTCGTTGACCTTTAGGTGACCGAGCACTGCCTCCAGGTTAAGGCATGAGTAATAAATGCTGCCCTTGTCAGTGATAGCTGTTTCCTGTAAATTAAAAACGAAAAAGTGATTTTAACATCAGACCTGGGGGAGAGCTTAGTAAGTAACAAACAGAAGTCTTCTTGCTCTGTTTGCTATTAAATATCTGAACTGAATAGGCAAAATAACTATTAAATTATGTAACTACATAGAGCTAAAGGCCAATCTTAAACAGCTTGTGATGAAAAGCCTCTGAGATTGGCCTGATCCATTTTTAATAGCAGCCCTCAGGCAAATCCTTATTAAAAACAGGGAGGTGGACAACATGCAAGAGAAGGATGGGTGCATTAGCCAGGGTTACAGAGAGTGATGGAACAGGGATTGAAGGCTGGATTGATAGAAAGCAAGAAGGATCAAAGTCATGATCTGGAATTTGAAATTGCAATCTGAGCTCATTGAAGTTGCGTGTTGAGATCCATGAGCAGGAACTGACTGGCTTACATTGTTTAAATTAGGATCAGGAGAAACCTTCATCCTCCTCCTCACCCCACATTCAAGTTAGTTTTTATTTTAACAAACATACCTTTTTAATCGAGATATTATTTAAGGGCCATGAAATAGATTGCCAATTATGCCTCATGAAACCAATACTTCTCCAGTACCTGATAAATAAATCAGGCCTGAAATGTGATGCTTCTTTGGTTTCATTGTCTGCGGAATTTACATTGTGAAAGCTCTGATTAGTTTTATTAAATCAAGGCAATCAGAGACTTCAATACACTCTCGGATTCTGGTTTGCTTTATGATTGAAGCAAATACTCTGAAGTAATCATTGGTGTGTCTCTTTCAAAATGAAACTGGCTTCATTGCCAACAGATGGTAAAATCATTGGCCATATTTTAAGACCATTGCAATTTTGGGAACAGGAAGGAAAAGGAAAGCAAATGAACCACAACATTTTGTTGGAAACTAACTATTCTAATAAGTTCAGTTTTCAGAACCATGTGAGATCCGTTATGACATGAACTTTGTGTAAGTAATGTAGTCTTCTGAAAGGAGTGAATAATCAATTCTAATTAACTTCCATCGTTTCTGGGGGGAGTTTCCCATGATCCAGTGTTACACAACAGAAGGTAACTGCTTTGATTATAGCTTCAGATGGCTAAGGAAATACGGCATATCCACAAAGACACACATCAGTGTTTATACATGCCCCGAGGAAGCATCCTCTATGGATGTGTCACAGCATGGTTTGGCAACGGCTCTACCAAGACCGCAAGAAACTGCAGAGAGTGGTGACCGCAGCCCAGTCCATCGCACAAACCAGCCTTCCATCCATTGACACGAGCGATACTTCCCGCTGCCTCAGAAAGCAACCAACATAACAAAAGACCCCTCCCACCCCAGTTACACTCTCTTCCGCCCTCTTCCATTGGGCAGAAGATATAAAAGTTTGAATACACATCTGCCTGTGGAGCATGCAAAACAACATTTTTCACTGTATCTTGGTACATAGAATATGGAACATTACAGCACAGTACAGCCTTTTCGGCCCTCGATGTTGCACCAACCTGTAAAATTAATCGGATGCCCCTCTAACCTACACCATTCCATTATTATCCATATGTGTGTGCAATGCCCATTTAAATGCCCTTAAAGTTGGTGAGTCTATAACTATTGCAGGCAGGCTGTTCCATACCCCTACTACTCTGAGTAAAGAAACTACCTCTGATATCGGTCCGAAATCTATCACCCCTCAATTTAAAGCTATATCTCCTTATGCTAGCCATCACCAACCAAGAAAAAAGGCTCTCACTATCCACCCTATCTGACTCTCTGATTATCTTGTCTGTCTCAATTAAGTCATCTCTCAACCTTCTTCTCTCCAACAAAAACAGTCTCGGTTCCTTCAGCCTTTCCTTGTAAGACCTTCCTTCCATTCCAAGCAACATCCTAGTAAATCCTCACTGAACCCTTTCCAAAGCTTCCACATCATTCCTATAATGCAGTGACCAGAATTGTATGCAATACTCCAGGTGCAGCCTTACCAGTGACTTGTACAGCTGAAGCATGACCTCGTGACTCCGAAACTCAATCCCCCTACCAATAAACACCAACATGCCATATGCCTTTACCACACACCGAGATCTCTCTGCTCATCTACACTGCCAAGAATTTTACCATTAGCCCAGTACTTTGCTTTCCTGTTATTTCTGCTGAAGTGAACTACCTCACACTTTTCTGCATTAAACACTATTTGCCACTTCTCTGCCCAGCTCTTCATCTTACCTATGTCCCTCTGTAACCCACAACATCTTTTGGCATTATCCACAGCTCTGCCTACCTGAGTGTCATCTGCAAATTTACTAACCCATCCTTCTACGCCCACCTGCAGATCATTTATAAAAATGACAAACAGGAGTTGCCCCAAATCGATCCTTGTGGTACCTCACTGGTAACTGAACTCTGGGATGAACATTTCCCCATCAACCATCATGCTTTGTATTCTTTCAGCTAACCAATTTCTGATCCAAATCACTAAATCACCTTCAATCACAAAACTTCTTATTTTATGCAATAGCCTACCATAGGGAACCTTATCAAACGCTTTGTTGAAGTCTAGATACACCACATCAACTGCTTTACCTTCATCCACCTGTTTTGTCACCTTCTCGAAGAACTCAATAAGGTTTCTGAGGTACAACCTACCTTCACAAAACCGTGTCAACTACCCCAATCAAATTATTCCTTTCCAGATGATTACAAATCCTATCTCTTATAACCTTTTCCAACACCTTACCCACAACCAAAATAAGGTTCACTGGTCTATAATTACTAGGGCTGTCTCGACTCCCCTTTTTTAACAAGGGAACAACATTTGCTATCCTTCAGTCTTCTGGCCCTATTCCTGTCCACATGATGACACGCAACAACAACAAATCAAATGCTGTTTATCTGAGTGAATCATACTCCATTAAATTCCAGCTTGACTGATAACCAACTCGCTGTATTTAAACAACCAATACACACCCAATTGCTCCAGAATTTAAATTCCTTTTGATTTAAAATTACAATAAAATCAAATTACATACCACATACACAGATATATGCAACAATGATAAAGAAAACAAACCAAAAATCAAAAAGATGACATTATTTTGCTTTTTTTTAACACAATAAAGTTCTAGGTGTCCTCCATCCAATATGGCCAGCTGTTTTTGCTCAATTGCATCACTGAAAACATCAAGGTTCCTTTTCTTAACTTCTCCCAGTGATGAAAATTTCAAAACACAATGCTTCATTTTTAATTATTCAATTCTTCTCCCTAATAATACCATGAACCTTGGGATTTTTCATAGTAGTTCTCAAATACAATACTTTGAAACTGCCACCTGACTTTGTTTGTTTGCCCTGGCAATCCAATGTCCAATTATACTTCACAATTCCTCGAGTTCAGTTTTGGAAACTGCGGCATCTTTTTGTAGACTGTACTTTGATGAATGGCAATGGGACTAACATTTTCTAAAGATGATGGACATTTTGATTAGTTCTCTGCTGGGCTTTTCCCTCAATTTCTGTTTTTGTTTTGGACTTCCAGCATCTGCAGTTCTTTCGGGTTTTATCTACAAGGTGAAGGGAGTGGGGGAGGATTGTCTCCAATGTGACACCTCTGCATTGACCTCCAAATTCACTCCAGTTTTGTTGTTTGACATCTTTTATTTACTTGCCTTCTAGTTTGTTTGTGGCCCTCAAGAATTCCTGCTCAAACATCCTTCTGCTCTTGGTGGCATTCATGTGTATGTACGATAGTACTTAACCTACATCCTTCACCCTGTCTTCTATATATCCATGTGTTTGTACTATAGCACTTAACCTACATCCTTCACCCTGTCTTCTATATATCCATGTGTTTGTACTATAGGACTTAAACTACATCCTTCACCTTGTCTTCTAAATATCCCTGTGTTAGTACTGTAGTACTTAAACTGCATCCTTCACCCTGCCTTCTATATATCCCTTTGTTTGTACTATAGTACTTAGCCTATAACCTTCACCCTGCCTTCTATATATCCCTGTGTTTGTACTATAGTACTTAACCTATATCCTTCACACTGCCTTCCATATATCCCTGTGTTTGTACTACAGTACTTAAACTACATCGTTCACCTTGCCTTATATATATCCCCGTGTTTGTACGATAGTACTTAGACTACATCTATTACCGTGCCTTCAATATATCCCTGTGTTTGTATTATAGGACTTAACCTATAACCTTCACCCTGCCTTCTATATATCCCTGTGTTTGTACTATAGTACTTAACCTATATCCTTCACACTGCCTTCCATATATCCCTGTGTTTGTACTACAGTACTTAAACTACATCGTTCACCTTGCCTTATATATATCCCCGTGTTTGTACGATAGTACTTAGACTACATCTATTACCGTGCCTTCAATATATCCCTGTGTTTGTATTATAGGACTTAACCTACAACCTTCACCCTACCTTCTATATATCCCTGTGGTTATGCAAAAGTACTTAGTCTACATCCTTCACCCTGCCTTGTATATATCCCTGTGTTTGTACTATAGTACTTAAACTACATACTTCATCCTGCCTTCTATATATCCCTGTGTTTGTACTATAGTACTTAAACTATATCGTTCACCCTGCCTTGTATATATCCCTTTGTTTGTACTATAGTACTTAATCTACATCCTTCTCCCTGCCTTCTATACAACCCTTTGTTTGTACTATAGTACCTAATCTACATACTTCTCCCTGTCTTCTATATATCCCTGTGTTGGTATTATTGTACTTAAACTACATCCTTCGACCTGTCTTTCATATATCCCTGTGTTTGTATGAAAGTACTTAATCGACATCCTTCACTCTGCCTTCTACATATCCGTTTATTTGTCCTATAGTACTTACTCTACATCCTTCTCCCTGCCTTCTATATATCCCTGTGTTTGTACTATAGTACTTAATCTACACCCTTCTCCCTGCCTTCTATATATCCCTGTGTTGGTATGAAAGTACTTAATCTACATCCTTCACCCTGCCTTCTACATATACCTGTGTTTGTACTATAGTACTTAAACTGCTTCCTTCACCCTGCCTTCTGTATATTCCTATCTTTGCACAATAGTACTTTGCCTTCGATACATCCCTGTGTTTGTACGATAGTACTTAAACTACATCCTTCACCCTGCCTTCTATACAACCCTTTGTTTGTACTATAGTACCTAATCTACATACTTCTCCCTGTCTTCTATATATCCCTGTGTTGGTATTATTGTACTTAAACTACATCCTTCGACCTGTCTTTCATATATCCCTGTGTTTGTATGAAAGTACTTAATCGACATCCTTCACTCTGCCTTCTACATATCCGTTTATTTGTCCTATAGTACTTACTCTACATCCTTCTCCCTGCCTTCTATATATCCCTGTGTTTGTACTATGGTACTTAACCTACATCCTTCAACCTGTCTTCCATATATCCCTGTGTTTGTATGAAAGTACTTAATCTACATCCTTCACCCTGCCTTCTACATATACCTCTGTTTGTACTATAGTACTTAAACTGCTTCCTTCACACTGCCTTCTGTATATTCCTATGCTTGCACAATAGTACTTTGCCTTCGATATATCCCTGTGTTTGTACTATAGTACTTAAACTACATCCTTCACCCTGCCTTCTATATATCCCTGTGTTTGTACTATAGTACTTAATCTACATCCTTCACCCTGCCTTCTAAATATCCCTGTGTTTGTATGAAAGTACTTAATGTACACCCTTCACTCTGCCTTCTTTATATCCCTTTGTTTTTACAATAGGACTTAATCTGCATCCTTCACCCTGCCTTCTATATATCCCTTTGTTTGTACTATAGTACTTAACCTACATCCTTCACCCTGCCTTCTATAAATCCAAATGTTTGTACTCTCGTACTTTTCCTTCTATATATCCCTGTGTTTGTACTATAGTACTTAAACTATATCGTTCACCCTGCCTTCTATATATCCCTGTGTTTGTACTATAGTACTTAAACTGCATCCTTCAAGGTGCCTTCTATATATCGCTGTGTTTGTACGATAGTACTTAAACTGCAACCTTTACCTTGCCTTCTATATATCCAAATGTTTGTACTATAGTACTTTGCCTTCTATATATCCCTGTGTTTGTACTATAGTACTTAAACTACATCGTTCACCCTGCCTTCTATATATCCAAATGTTTGTACTCTCGTACTTTGCCTTCTATATATCCCTGTGTTTGTACTATAGTACTTAAACGTCATCCTTCACCCTGCCTTCTATATATCGCTGTGTTTGTACTATAGTACTTAAACGTCATCCTTCACCCTGCCTTCTATATATCGCTGTGTTTGTACTATAGTACTTAAATTGCAACCTTCATCTTGCCTTCTATATATCCAAATGTTTGTACTCTCGTACTTTGCCTTCTATATATCTCTGTGTTTGTTTTATAATACTTAATTTAGATCCTTCACTCTGCCTTCTGTATATCACTTTGTTTGTACTATACTACTTAAATTACATCCTTTTCCTGATGAAGGGCTTTTGCCCGAAACGTTGATTTCGCTGCCCCTTGGATGCTGCCTGAACTGCTGTGGTCTTCCAGCACCACTCATCTAGAATGTGGTTTCCAGCATCTACAGTCATTGGTTTTATCTTCTAACATCCTTCACCTTGCCTTCTCTATATCCCTGTGCTTGTACTATAGTATTAACCTATATCTTTCACCGTGCCTTCTATATATCCCTGTGTTTGCACTATCGTACTTAAACAACATCCTACACCCTGCCTTCTATATATCCCTTTGCTTGTACTATAGTACTTAATCTACATCCTTCACCCTCCCTTCTACATATCCCTGTGTTTGTACTATAGTACTTTGCCTTGTATATGTACCTGTGTTTGTACTATAGCACTTAACCTACATCCTTCACCCTGCCTTCTATGTATCCCTGTGTTTGTATTATAGTACTTAAACTGCAGCCTTCACCCTACCTTCTATATATCTCTTTGTACGAAAGCACTTAACCTACATCATTCACCCTGCCTTCTCTATATCCCTGTGTTTGTACTATAGTACTTAACCTACATCCTTCACCCTGCCTTCTACGTATCCCTGTGTTTGTACTATCGAACTTTGCCTTCTATATGTACCTGTGTTTGTACTATAGTACTTAACCTACATCCTTCACCCACCCTTCTATATATCCATGTGTTTGTACTATAGCACTTAACCTACACTCTTCACCCTGCCTTCGATATATCCCTGTGTTTGTACTATAGTACTTAAACTGCAACCTTCATCTTGCCTTCTATATATCCAAATGTTTGTACTATAGTACATTGCCTTCTATATATACCTGTGTTTGTACTATAGTACTTAAACTATATCCTTCACGCTGCCTTCTATATATCCCTGTGTTTATGCAAAAGTACTTAGTCTACATTCTTCACCCTGCCTTCTATATATCCCTGTGTTTGTACTGTAGTACTTAAACTACATACTTTATCCTGTGTTCTATATATCCCTGTGTTTGTACTATAGTACTTAATCTACATCCTTCACCCTGCCTTCTATATATCCCTGTGTATGTACTATAGTACTTAACCTACATCCTTCACCCTGCCTTCTATATATCCCTGTGTTTGTACTATAGGACTTAACCGACATCCTTCTCCCTGCCTTCTCTATATCCCTGTATTTGTACTTTAGTACTTAAACTGCAATCTCAACCTGGCTTCTAATATATCCCTGTGTTTGTAATAAAATACTTAACCTACATCGTTCACCCTGCCTTCTACATATCCCTGTGTTTGTATTATAATTCTTAAACTGCAGCCTTCACCCTGCCCTCTATATATACCTATGTTTGCACAATAGCACTTTGCCTTCTACATATCCCTGTGTTTATACTATAGTACTTAACCTACATCCTTCACCCTGCATTCTACATATCCCTGTGTTTGTATAAAAGTCCTTCAACTACATCCTTCACCCTTCCTTCTTTATATCCCTGTGTTTGTATTATAGGACTTAACCTACAACCTTCACCCTACCTTCTATATATCCCTGTGGTTATGCAAAAGTACTTAGTCTACATCCTTCACCCTTGCCTTGTATATATCCCTGTGTTTGTACTATAGTACTTAAACTACATACTTCATCCTGCCTTCTATATATCCCTGTGTTTGTACTATAGTACTTAAACTATATCGTTCACCCTGCCTTGTATATATCCCTTTGTTTGTACTATAGTACTTAATCTACATCCTTCTCCCTGCCTTCTATACAACCCTTTGTTTGTACTATAGTACCTAATCTACATACTTCTCCCTGTCTTCTATATATCCCTGTGTTGGTATTATTGTACTTAAACTACATCCTTCGACCTGTCTTCCATATATCCCTGTATTTGTATGAAAGTACTTAATCGACATCCTTCACTCTGCCTTCGACATATCCGTTCATTTGTCCTATAGTACTTACTCTACATCCTTCTCCCTGCCTTCTATATATCCCTGTGTTTGTACTATAGTACTTAATCTACACCCTTCTCCCTGCCTTCTATATATCCCTGTGTTGGTATGAAAGTACTTAATCTACATCCTTCACCCTGCCTTCTACATATACCTGTGTTTGTACTATAGTACTTAAACTGCTTCCTTCACCCTGCCTTCTGTATATTCCTATCTTTGCACAATAGTACTTTGCCTTCGATACATCCCTGTGTTTGTACGATAGTACTTAAACTACATCCTTCACACTTCCTTCTTTATATCCCTGTGTTTGTACGATAGTACTTAAACTACATCCTTCACACTTCCTTCTTTATATCCCTGTGTTTGTACGGTAGTACTTAAACTACATCCTTCACCCTGCCTTCTATATATTCCTTTGTTTGTACTATCGTACTTAAACTACATGCTTCACCCTGCCTTCTACATATCCCTGTGTTTGTACTATAGTACTTAATCTACATCCTACTCCCTGCCTTCAATATATCCCTGTCTTTGTATGAAAGTACTTAATCTACATCCTTCACTCTGCCTTCTATATATCCCTGTGTTTGTACTATAGTACTTAATCTACATCCTTCTCCCTGCCTTCAATATATCCCTGTCTTTGTATGAAAGTACTTAATCTACATCCTTCACTCTGCCTTCTATATATCCCTGTGTTTGTACTATTGTACTTAATCTACATCCCTCACCCTGCTTTCTATATATCCCTGTGTTTGTACTATAGTACTTAATCTACATCGTTCACCGTGCCTTCTATATATCGCTGTGTTTGTTTTTTAGTACTTAAACTGCAACCTTCGCCTTGCCTTCTAAATATCCCTGTGTTTGTACTATAGTACTTAAACAACATCCTTCATCCTGCCTTCTATGTATCCCTGTGTTTGTATGAAAGTACTTAATCTACCTTCCTCAACCTGCCGTCTATATATCCCTGTGTTTGTACTAAAGTACTTAACCTACATCCTTCACCCTGCCTTCTCTATATCCCTTTGTTTGTAGTATAGTACTTAATCTACATCCTTCAACCTGCCTTCTATATATCCCTGTCTTTGTATGAAAGTACTTAATCTACATCCTTCACTCTGCCTTCAACATATCCCTGTGTTTGTACTATAGTACTTAAACTATATCCTTCACCCTGCCTTCTATATATCCCTGTGTTTGTACTATAGTACTTAATCTACATAATTCACTCTGCCTTCTCTATATCCCTGTGTTTGTACTTTAGTACTTAAATTGCAACTTCAACCTGGCTTCTAATATATCCCTGTGTTTGTAATAAAATACTTAACCTACATCCTTCAACCTGCATTCTACATATCCCTGTGTTTGTATGATAGTACTCAAACTTCTTCCTTCACCCTGCCTTCTACATATCCCTGTTTTTGTACTATAGTACTTAATCTACAGCCTTCACCCTGCCTTCTTTCTATCCCTTTGTTTGTACTATAGTACTTAAACTACATCCTTCACCCTGCCTTCTATATATCCCTATGTTTGTACTATAGTACTTAATCTACATCCTTCACCTTGCCTTCTAAGTATCCCTGTGATTGTAGTATATTACTTAAACTGCATCCTTCACCCTGCCTTCTATATATCCCTGTGTTTGTATGAAAGTACTTAATCTACATCCATCACCCTGCGTTCTATATATCCCTGTGTTTGTACGATAGTACTTAACCTACATCCTTCACTCTGCGTTCTATATATCCCTGTGTTTGTACTATAGTACTTAACCTACATCCTTCACCCTGCGTTCTATATATCCCTGTGTTTGTACTGTAGTACTAAAACTACATCGTTCACCCTGCCTTCTGTATATCGCTGTGTTTGTACTATAGTACTGAAACTGCAACCTTCACCTTGCCTTCTAAATATCCCTGTGTTTGTACTATAGTACTTCATCTACATCCTTCACCCTGCCTTCTTTCTATCCCTTTGTTTGTACTATAGTACTTAAACTACATCCTTCACCCTGCCTTCTACAAATCCCTGTGTTTGTATGATAGTACTTAAACTTCTTCCTTCACCCTGCCTTCTACATATCCCTGTTTTTGTACTATAGTACTTAATCTACATCCTTCACCCTGCCTTCTTTCTATCCCTTTGTTTGTACTATAGTACTTAAACTACATCCTTCACCCTGCCTTCTATATATCCCTATGTTTGTACTATAGTACTTAATCTACATCCTTCACCTTGCCTTCTAAGTATCCCTGTGATTGTAGTATATTACTTAAACTGCATCCTTCACCCTGCCTTCTATATATCCCTGTGTTTGTATGAAAGTACTTAATCTACATCCATCACCCTGCGTTCTATATATCCCTGTGTTTGTACTATAGTACTTAACCTACATCATTCACCCTGCGTTCTATATATCCCTGAGTTTGTTCTATAGTACTTAACCTACATCCTTCACTCTGCGTTCTATATATCCCTGTGTTTGTACTATAGTACTTAACCTACATCCTTCACTCTGCGTTCTATATATCCCTGTGTTTGTACTATAGTACTTAACCTACATCCTTCACTCTGCGTTCTATATATCCCTGTGTTTGTACTATAGTACTTAACCTACATCCTTCACCCTGCGTTCTATATATCCCTGTGTTTGTACTATAGTACTTAACCTACATCCTTCACTCTGCGTTCTATATATCCCTGTGTTTGTACTATAGTACTTAACCTACATCCTTCACCCTGCGTTCTATATATCCCTGTGTTTGTACTATAGTACTTAACCTACATCCTTCTCCCTGCCTTCTCTATATCCCTGTGTTTGTACTTTAGTACTTAAACTGCAATCTCAACCTGGCTTCTAATATATCCCTGTGTTTGTAATAAAATACTTAACCTACATCGTTCACCCTGCCTTCTACATATCCCTGTGTTTGTATTATAATTCTTAAACTGCAGCCTTCACCCTGCCCTCTATATATACCTATGTTTGCACAATAGTACTTTGGCTTCTACATATCCCTGTGTTTATACTATAGTACTTAATCTACATTCTTCACCCTGCTTTCTATATATCCCTGTATGTGTACTATAGTACTTAACCTACATCCTTCACCCTGCCTTCTACATATCCCTGTGTTTGTATGATAATACTTAAACTTCTTCCTTCACCCTGCCTTCTACATATCCCTGTGTTTGTACTATAGTGCTTAATCTACATCCTTCACTCTGCCTTCTATATAACGCTGTGTTTGTCCTATAGTACTTAAACTACGTCCTTCACCCTGCCTATTATATATCCCTATGTTTGTACTATAGTACTTAATGTACATCCTTCACTCTGCCTTCTGCATATCCCTGTCTTTGCACTATAGTACTTACTCTACATCCTTCACCCTGCCTTCGATATATCCCTGTGTTTGTACTGTAGTACTTAAACTACATCCTTCATCCTGCCTTCTATGTATCCCTGTGTTTGTATGAAAGTACTTAATCTACCTTCTTCAACCTGCCTTCTATATATCCCTGTGTTTGTACTATAGTACTTAACCTACATCCTTCACCCTGCCTTCTATATATCCCTTTGTTTGTACTTTAGTACTTAATCTACATCCTTCAACCTGCCTTCTATATATCCGTCTTTGTATGAAAGTACTTAATCTACATCCTTCACTCTGCCTTCTACATATCCCTGTGTTCGTACTATAATACTTAAAATGCTTCCTTCACCCTGCCTTTTATATATACCTATGTTTGCACAATAGTACTTTGCCTTCTATATATCCCTGTGTTTGTACTATAGTACTTAATCTACATAATTCACTCTGCCTTCTCTATATCCCTGTGTATGTACTTTAGTACTTAAATTGCAACCTCAACCTGGCTTCTAATATATCCCTGTGTTTGTAATAAAATACTTAACCTACATCCTTCACCCTGCATTCTACATATCCCTGTGTTTGTATTATAATTCTTAAACTGCAGCCTTCACCCTGCCCTCTATATATACCTATGTTTGCACAATAGTACTTTGCCTTCTATATATCCCTGTGTTAATAATATCGTACTTAACCTACATCCTTCACCCTGCATTCTATATATCCCTGTGTTTGTACTGTAGTACTTAAACTACATCCTTCATCCTGCCTTCTATATATCCCTGTGTTTGTACTGTAGTACTTAAACTACATCCTTCACTCTGCGTTCTATATATCCCTGTGTTTGTACTATAGTACTTAAACTACATCCTTCACCCTGCCTTCTATATATCCTTTTGATTGTACTATAGTACTTAATCTACCTTCTTCACCCTGCCTTCTATATATCCCTGTCTTTGTCTGAAAGTTCTTAATCTACATCCTTCACTCTGCCTTATATATATATCCCTTTGTTTGTACTATAGTACTTAAACTACATCCGTCACCCTGCATTCTACTTATCCCTGTGTTTTTACTATAGTCCTTCAACTACATCCTTCTCCCTGCCTTCTATATCTCCCTGTGTTTGTACTATAGTAATTAACCTCCATCCTTCACCCTGCATTCTTCATATCCCTGTGTTTGTACTATAGTACTTAAGCTACATCGTTCACCCTGCCTTCGATATATCCCTGTGTTTTTATTATAGTACTTAAACTGCATCCTTCACCGTGCCTTCTATATATCCCTGTGTTTGTACTATCATACATAATCTACATCCTTCTCCCTGCCTTCTATATATCCCTTTGTTTGTACTATAGTACTTAATGTATATCCTTCTCCCTGCCTTCTATATATCCCTGTGTTTGTATTATAGTACTTAAACTACATCCTTCAACCTGTCTTCCATATATCCCTGTGTTTGTACTATAGTACTCAACCAACATCCTTCTCCCTCCCTTCTCGAAATCCCTGTGTTTGTACTTTAGTACTTAAACTGCAATCTCAACCTAACTTCTAATATATCCCTGTGTTTTTAAGAAAATACTTAACCTACATCCTTCACCCTGCCTTCTACATATCCCTGTGTTTATACTATAGTACTTAATCTACATTCTTCAACCTGCCTTCTATATATCCCTGTCTTTGTATGAAAGTACTTAATCTACATTCTTCACCCTACCTTCTATATATCGCTGTGTTTGTATTATAGTACTTAAATTGCAGCCTTCACCCTAACTTCTATAGATCTCTTTGTACTATAGCACTTAATCTACATCCTTCACCCTGCCAGCCACATATCCCTGTGATGGTACTACAGTATTTAACCTACATCCTTCTCCCTGCCTTCTATATGTACATATGTTTGCACAACAGTACTTTGCCTTCTACATATCCCTGTGTTTATACTATAGTACTTAATCTACCTTCTTCACCCTGCTTTCTATATATCCCTGTGTTTGTACTGTCGTACTTAAACTACATCCTTTATCCTGCCTTCTATGTATCCCTCTGTTTGTATGAAAGTACTTAATCTACCTTCTTCAACCTGCCTTCTATATATCCCTGTGTTTGTACTAAAGTACTTAATCTACACCCTTCTCCCTGCCTTCTATATATCCCTGTGTTGGTATGATAATACTTAAACTTCTTCCTTCACCCTGCCTTCTATATATCCCTGTTTTTACTATAGTACTTAAACTGCAACCTTCATCTTGCCTTCTATATATCCAAATGTTTGTACTATAGTAATTAACCTACATCCTTCACACTGCATTCTTCATATCCCTGTGTTTGTACTATAGTACTTAAGCTACATCGTTCACCCTGCCTTCGATATATCCCTGTGTTTTTATTATAGTACTTAAACTGCATCCTTCACCGTGCCTTCTATATATCCCTGTGTTTGTACTATCGTACATAATGTATATCCTTCTCCCTGCCTTCTATATATCCCTGTGATTGTATTATAGTACTTAATCTACATCCTTCACCCTGCCTTCTACATATCCCTGTGTTTGTACTATAGTACTTAATGTACATCCTCCTCTCTGCCTTCTATATAACGCTGTGTTTTGTACTATAGTACTTAATCTACATCCTTCACCCTGCCTTCTATATATCCCTGTGTATGTACTGTAGTACTTAATCTACATCCTTCACTCTGCCTTCTACATATCCCTGTGTTTATACTATAGTACCTAATCTACATCCTTCACTCTGCCTTCGATTTAACGCTGTGTTTGTACTATAGTACTGACTCTGCAACCTTCACCTTGCCGTCTAAATATCCCTTTGTTTGTACTATAGTACTTAAACTTCATCCTTCACCCTGTCTTCCATATATCCCTTTGTTTGTACTATAGTACTTAATCTACATCCTTCACCCTGCCTTCGATATATCCCTGTGTTTGTATGAAAATACTTAATCGACATCCTTCACTCTGCGTTCTATTTCTCCCTTTGTTTGTACTATAGTACTTAACCTACATCCTTCACCTTGTGTTCTATATATCCCTGTGTTTGTAATATAGTACCTAACCTACAACCTTCACCCTGCGTTCTATATATCCCTGTGTTTGTACTATAGTACTTAACCTACATCGTTCACCCTGCATTCTATATATCCCTATGTTTGTACTATAGTACTTAATCTTCATCCTTCACTCTGCCTTCTATATTTCCCTGTGTTTGTCCAAAATTTCTTAAACTACTTCCTTCACCTTGCCTTTGATATTTCCCGGTGTTTGTATTATAGTTCTTAATCTCCATCCATCACACTACCTTCTATGTATCCCTGTGTTTGTATTATCGTACTTAAACTACATCCTTCTACCTGTGTTCCATATATCCCTGTGTTTGTACTATAGTACTTAATCTCCATCCTTCACACTGCCTTCTATGTGTCCCTTTGTTTGTACTATAGTACTTAAACTACATCGTTCACCCTGCCTTCTATATATCCCTGTGTTTTATTATAGTACTTAAACTGCATCCTTCAACCTGTCTTCTATATATCCCTGTGTTTGTACTATAGTACTTAATCTACATTCTTCACCCTGACTTCTATATATCGCTGTATTTGTATTATAGTACTTAAATTGCAGCCTTCACCCTGTCTTCGAAATATCCTTGTGTTTGTAGTATTTTACTTAACCGACATCCTTCAGCCTGCCTTCTACATATCCCTTTGTTTGTACGATAGGACTGAACCTACATCCTTCACCCTGCCTTCTACATATCCATGTGTTTGTATTATATTACTTAAACTGCAGCCTTCACCCTACCTTCTATATATCTCTTTGTACGATAGTACTTAAACTACATCCTTCACCCTGCCTTCTATTTATCCCTGTTTTGTACGATAGTACTTAAACTGCAACCTTTATCTTGCCTTCTATATATCCAAATGTTTGTACTATAGTAATTAACCTACATCCTTCTCCCTGCCTTCTATATATCCCTGTGTTTGTACTATAGTACTTAACCTACATCCTTCTCCCTGCCTTCTCTATATCCCGGTGTTTGTACTTTAGTACTTAAACTGCAATCTCAACCTGGCTTCTAATATATCCCTGTGTTTGTCATAAAATACTTAACCTACATCGTTCACCCTGCCTTCGACATATCCATGTGTTTGTATTATATTACTTAAACTGCAGACTTCACCCTACCTTCTATATATCTCTTTGTACTATAGCACTTAATCTACATCCTTCACCCTGCCAGCCATGTATCCCTGTGTTTGTACTATAGTACTTAACCTACATCCTTCTCCCTGCCTTCTACTATCCCTGTTTTTGTATTATAGTACTTAACCTCCATCTTTCTCCCTGCCTTCTATATGTACATATGTTTGCACAACAGTACTTTGCCTTCTACATATCCCTGTGTTTATACTATAGTACTTAATCTACCTTCTTCACCCTGCTTTCTATATATCCCTGTGTTTGTACTATAGTACTTAATCTACATCCTTCACTCTGCCTTCTATATATCGCTGTGTTTGTACTATAGTACTTAAACTACATCCTTCACCCTGCCTTCTATATATCCCTGTGTTTGTACTAGACTAATTAACCTACATCCTTCACCCTGCATTCTTCATATCCCTGTGTTTGTACTATAGTACTTAAGCTACATCGTTCACCCTGCCTTTGATATATCTCTGTGTTTGTACTGTCGTACTTAACCTACATCCTTCACCCTGCCTTCTATATATCCCTGTGTTTGTACAGTAGTACTTAATCTACATCCTTCACTTGGCCTTCTATATATCCCTGTGTTTGTACTATAGCACTTAATCTACATTCTTCACCCTGCCTTCTATATATCGCTGTATTTATATTATAGTACTTAAATTGCAGCCTTCACCCTGTCTTCGAAATATCCATGTGTTTGTACTATTTTACTTAACCGACATCCTTCAGCCTGCCTTCTACATAATCCCTTTGTTTGTACTATAGGACTTAATCTACATCCTTCACTCTGCCTTCTACATATCCCTGTGTTTGTACTATAGTACTGAACCTACATCCTTCACCCTGCCTTCGACATATCCATGTGTTTGTATTATATTACTTAAACTGCAGCCTTTACCCTACCTTCTATATATCTCTTTGTACTATAGCACTTAATCTACATCCTTCAGCCTGCCAGCCATGTATCCTGTGTTTGTACTACAGTATTTAACCTACATCCTTCTCCCTGCCTTCTATATGTACATATGTTTGCACAACAGTACTTTGCCTTCTACATATCCCTGTGTTGATACTATAGTACTTAATCTACCTTCTTCACCCTGCCTTCTATATATCCCTGTGTTTGTACTTCAGTACTTAAACTACATCGTTCACCCTGCCTTCCATATATCCCTGTGTTTGTACTATAGTACTTAACATACATCCTTCTCCCTGCCTTCTCTATATCCCTGTGTTTGTACTTTAGTACTTAAACTGCAATCTCCACCTGGCTTCTAATATATCCCTGTGTTTGTAATAAAATACTTAACCTACATTGTTCACCCTGCCTTCTACATATCCCTGTATTTGTATTATAGTACTTAAACTGCAGCCTTCACCCTGCCCTCTATATATACCTATGTTTGCACAATAGTCCTTTGCCTTCTACATATCCCTGTGTTTATACTATAGTACTTAATCTACATTCTTCACCCTGCTTTCTATATATCCCTGTGTTTGTACTCTAGTACTTAAACTGCATCCTTCACCTGCCTTCTATATATCCCTGTTTTTGTACTATAGTACTTAATCTACATCCTTCACTCTGCCTTCTATATAACGCTGTGTTTGTACTATAGTACTTAAACTACATCCTTCACCCTGCCTTCTATATATCCCTGTGTTTGTACTGTAGTACTTAATATACATCCTTCACTCTGCCTTCTACATATCCCTGTGTTTATACTATAGTACCTAATCTACATCCTTCACTCTGCCTTCGATTTAACGCTGTGTTTGTACTATAGTACTTAATCTACATCCTTCACCCTGCGTTCTATATATCCCTGTGTTTGTACGATTGTACTTAACCTACATCCTTCTCCCTGCGTTCTATATATCCCTGTGTTTGTACTATCGTACTTAACCTACATCCTTCTCCCTGCCTTTTCTCTCTCCCTGTGTTTGTACTTTAGTACTTAACCTGCAATCTCAACCTGGCTTCTAATATATCCCTGTGTTTGTAATAAAATACTTAACCTACATCGTTCACCCTGCCTTCTACATATCCCTTTGTTTGTAATATAGTACTTAATCTACATCCTACACCTTGCCTTCTATATATCCCTGTCTTTGTATGAAAGTACTTAATCTACATCCTTCACTCTGCCTTCTAAATATCCCTTTGTTTGTACTATAGTCCTTCAACTACATCCTTCACCCTGCCTTCTATATATCCCTTTGTTTGTACTATAGTACTTAAACTACATCCTACACCTTGCCTTCTATATATCCCTGTCTTTGTATGAAAGTACTTAATCTACATCCTTCACCCTGCCTTCTATATATCCCTGTCTTTGTACTATAGCACTTAATCTACATCCTTCACCCTGCCAGCCATATATCCCTTTGTTTCTCCTATAGTACTTCACCTACATCCTTCTCCCTGCCTTCTATATGTACATATGTTTGCACAACAGATCTTTGCCTTCTTCATATCCCTGTGTTTATACTATAGTACTTAATCTACCTTCTTCACCCTGCTTTCTATATATCCCTGTGTTTGTACTATAGTACATAACCTACATCCTTCACCCTGCCGTCTATATATCCCTGTGTTTGTACTGTAGTACTAAAACTACATCGTTCACCCTGCCTTCTGTATATCGCTGTGTTTGTACTATAGTACTGAAACTGCAACCTTCACCTTGCCTTCTAAATATCCCTGTGTTTGTACTATAGTACTTAATCTACATCCTTCACCCTGCCTTCTACATATCCCTGTGTTTGTATGATAGTACTTAAACTTCATCCTTCACCCTGCCTTCTACATATCCCTGTTTTTGTACTATAGTACTTTATCTCCATCCTTCACCCTGCCTTCTTTCTATCCCTGTGATTGTACTATAGTACTTAAACTGCATCCTTCACCCTGCCTTCTATATATCCCTGTGTTTGTATGAAAGTACTTAATCTACATCCATCACCCTGCGTTCTATATATCCCTGTGTTTGTACGATAGTACTTAACCTACATCCTTCACCCTGCCTTCTACATATCCATGTGTTTGTATTATATTACTTAAACTGCAGCCTTCACCCTACCTTCTATATATCTCTTTGTACTATAGCACTTAATCTACATCCTTCACCCTGACAGCCATGTATCCCTGTGTTTGTACTTCAGTACTTAACCTACATCCTTCACCCTGCCTTCTATATATCCCTGTGTTTGTACTATAGCACTTAATCTACATCCTTCACCCTGCCAGCCATATATCCCTGTGTTTGTACTATAGCACTTAATCTACATCCTTCACACTGCCAGCCATATATCCCTTTGTTTGTACTATAGTACTTAACCTACATCCTTCACCCTGCCTTCTATATATCCCTGTGTTTGTACTATAGTACTTAACCTACATCCTTCACCCTGCCTTCTATATATCCCTGTGTTTGTTCTATAGTACTTAATCTACATCCTTCACCCTGCCAGCCATATATCCCTTTGTTTGTACTATAGTACTTAACCTTCATCCTTCACCCTGCCTTCTATATATCCCTGTGTTTGTACTATAGCACTTAATCTACATCCTTAAACTGCCAGCCATATATCCCTTTGTTTGTCCTAAAGTACTTCACCTACATCCTTCTCCCTGCCTTCTATATGTACATATGTTTGCACAACAGAACTTTGCCTTCTACATATCCCTGTGTTTATACTATAGTACTTAATCTACCTTCTTCACCCTGCTTTCTATATATCCCTGAGTTTGTACTGTAGTACTAAAACTACATCGTTCACCCTGCCTTCTGTATATCGCTGTGTTTGTACTATAGTACTGAAACTGCAACCTTCACCTTGCCTTCTAAATATCCCTGTGTTTGTACTATAGTACTTAAACTACATCCTTCACCCTGCCTTCTACATATCCCTGTGTTTGTACTATAGTACTGAAACTGCAACCTTCACCTTGCCTTCTAAATATCCCTGTGTTCGTACTATAGTACTTAAACTACATCCTTCACCCTGCCTACTATATATCCCTGTGTTTGTACTATAGTACTTAATCTACATCCTTCACTCTGCCTTCTATTTAACGCTGTGTTTGTACTATAGTACTTAAACTACATCCTTCACCCTGCCTTCTATATATCCCTGTGTTTGTACTGTAGTACTTAATATACATCCTTCACTCTGCCTTCTACATATCCCTGTGTTTATACTATAGTACCTAATCTACATCCTTCACTCTGCCTTCGATTTAACGCTGTGTTTGTACTATAGTACTTAATCTACATCCTTCACCCTGCGTTCTATATATCCCTGTGTTTGTACGATTGTACTTAACCTACATCCTTCACCCTGCGTTCTATATATCCCTGTGTTTGTACTATCGTACTTAACCTACATCCTTCTCCCTGCCTTTTCTCTCTCCCTGTGTTTGTACTTTAGTACTTAACCTGCAATCTCAACCTGGCTTCTAATATATCCCTGTGTTTGTAATAAAATACTTAACCTACATCGTTCACCCTGCCTTCTACATATCCCTTTGTTTGTAATATAGTAGTTAATCTACATCCTACACCTTGCCTTCTATATATCCCTGTCTTTGTATGAAAGTACTTAATCTACATCCTTCACTCTGCCTTCTAAATATCCCTTTGTTTGTACTATAGTCCTTCAACTACATCCTTCACCCTGCCTTCTATATATCCCTTTGTTTGTACTATAGTACTTAAACTACATCCTACAATTGCCTTCTATATATCCCTGTCATTGTATGAAAGTACTTAATCTACATCCTTCACCCTGCCTTCTATATATCCCTGTCTTTGTACTATAGCACTTAATCTACATCCTTCACCCTGCCAGCCATATATCCCTTTGTTTGTACTATAGTACTTAACCTACATCCTTCACCCTGCCTTAAATATATATCCCTGTGTTTGTACTATAGCACTTAATCTACATCCTTCAACCTGCCAGCCATATATCCCTTTGTTTCTCCTATAGTACTTCACCTACATCCTTCTCCCTGCCTTCTATATGTACATATGTTTGCACAACAGATCTTTGCCTTCTTCATATCCCTGTGTTTATACTATAGTACTTAATCTACCTTCTTCACCCTGCTTTCTATATATCCCTGTGTTTGTACTATAGTACATAACCTACATCCTTCACCCTGCCGTCTATATATCCCTGTGTTTGTACTGTAGTACTAAAACTACATCGTTCACCCTGCCTTCTGTATATCGCTGTGTTTGTACTATAGTACTGAAACTGCAACCTTCACCTTGCCTTCTAAATATCCCTGTGTTTGTACTATAGTACTTAATCTACATCCTTCACCCTGCCTTCTACATATCCCTGTGTTTGTATGATAGTACTTAAACTTCATCCTTCACCCTGCCTTCTACATATCCCTGTTTTTGTACTATAGTACTTAATCTCCATCCTTCACCCTGCCTTCTTTCTATCCCTTTGTTTGTACTATAGTACTTAAACTACATCCTTCACCCTGCCTTCTATATATCCCTATGTTTGTACTATAGTACTTAATCTACATCCTTCACCTTGCCTTCTAAGTATCCCTGTGATTGTACTATATTACTTAAACTGCATCCTTCACCCTGCCTTCTATATATCCCTGTGTTTGTATGAAAGTACTTAATCTACATCCATCACCCTGCGTTCTATATATCCCTGTGTTTGTACGATAGTACTTAACCTACATCCTTCACCCTGCCTTCTACATATCCATGTGTTTGTATTATATTACTTAAACTGCAGCCTTCACCCTACCTTCTATATATCTCTTTGTACTATAGCACTTAATCTACATCCTTCACCCTGCCAGCCATGTATCCCTGTGTTTGTACTTCAGTACTTAACCTACATCCTTCACCCTGCCTTCTATATATCCCTGTGTTTGTACTATAGCACTTAATCTACATCCTTCACCCTGCCAGCCATGTATCCCTGTGTTTGTACTTCAGTACTTAACCTACATCCTTCACCCTGCCTTCTATATATCCCTGTGTTTGTACTATAGCACTTAATCTACATCCGTCACCCTGCCTTCTATATATCCCTGTGTTTGTACTATAGTACTTAACCTACATCCTTCACCCTGCCTTCTATATATCCCTTTGTTTGTTCTATAGTACTTAATCTACATCCTTCACCCTGCCAGCCATATATCCCTTTGTTTGTACTATAGTACTTAACCTTCATCCTTCACCCTGCCTTCTATATATCCCTGTGTTTGTACTATAGCACTTAATCTACATCCTTAAACTGCCAGCCATATATCCCTTTGTTTGTCCTAAAGTACTTCACCTACATCCTTCTCCCTGCCTTCTATATGTACATATGTTTGCACAACAGAACTTTGCCTTCTACATATCCCTGTGTTTATACTATAGTACTTAATCTACCTTCTTCACCCTGCTTTCTATATATCCCTGTGTTTGTACTGTAGTACTAAAACTACATCGTTCACCCTGCCTTCTGTATATCGCTGTGTTTGTACTATAGTACTGAAACTGCAACCTTCACCTTGCCTTCTAAATATCCCTGTGTTTGTACTATAGTACTTAAACTACATCCTTCACCCTGCCTTCTACATATCCCTGTGTTTGTATGATAGTACTTAAACTTCATCCTTCACCCTGCCTTCTACATATCCCTGTTTTTGTACTATAGTACTTAATCTCCATCCTTCACCCTGCCTTCTTTCTATCCCTTTGTTTGTACTATAGTACTTAAACTACATCCTTCACCCTGCCTTCTATATATCCCTATGTTTGTACTATAGTACTTAATCTACATCCTTCACCTTGCCTTCTAAGTATCCCTGTGATTGTACTATATTACTTAAACTGCATCCTTCACCCTGCCTTCTATATATCCCTGTGTTTGTACGATAGTACTTAACCTACATCCTTCACCCTGCCTTCTACATATCCATGTGTTTGTATTATATTACTTAAACTGCAGCCTTCACCCTACCTTCTATATATCTCTTTGTACTATAGCACTTAATCTATATCCTTCACCCTGCCAGCCATGTATCCCTGTGTTTGTACTTCAGTACTTAACCTACATCCTTCACCCTGCCTTCTATATATCCCTGTGTTTGTACTATAGCACTTAATCTACATCCTTCACCCTGCCAGCCATATATCCCTGTGTTTGTACTATAGCACTTAATCTACATCCTTCACACTGCCAGCCATATATCCCTTTGTTTGTACTATAGTACTTAACCTACATCCTTCACCCTGCCTTCTATATATCCCTGTGTTTGTACTATAGCACTTAATCTACATCCTTCACCCTGCCTTCTATATATCCCTGTGTTTGTTCTATAGTACTTAATCTACATCCTTCACCCTGCCAGCCATATATCCCTTTGTTTGTACTATAGTACTTAACCTTCATCCTTCACCCTGCCTTCTATATATCCCTGTGTTTGTACTATAGCACTTAATCTACATCCTTAAACTGCCAGCCATATATCCCTTTGTTTGTCCTAAAGTACTTCACCTACATCCTTCTCCCTGCCTTCTATATGTACATATGTTTGCACAACAGAACTTTGCCTTCTACATATCCCTGTGTTTATACTATAGTACTTAATCTACCTTCTTCACCCTGCTTTCTATATATCCCTGAGTTTGTACTGTAGTACTAAAACTACATCGTTCACCCTGCCTTCTGTATATCGCTGTGTTTGTACTATAGTACTGAAACTGCAACCTTCACCTTGCCTTCTAAATATCCCTGTGTTTGTACTATAGTACTTAAACTACATCCTTCACCCTGCCTACTATATATCCCTGTGTTTGTACTATAGTACTTAATCTACATCCTTCACCCTGCGTTCTATATATCCCTGTGTTTGTACTATAGTACTTAATCTACCTTCTTCACCCTGCTTTCTATATATCCCTGTGTTTGTACTATAGTACTTAACCTAAATCCTTCTCCCTGCCTTTTCTCTCTCCCTGTGTTTGTACTTTAGTACTTAAACTGCAATCTCAACCTGGCTTCTAATATATCCCTGTGTTTGTAATAAAATACTTAACCTATATCGTTCACCCTGCCTTCTACATATCCCTGTGTTTGTATTATAATTCTTAAACTGCAGCCTTCACCCTGCCCTCTATATATACCTATGTTTGCACAATAGTACTTTGGCTTCTACATATCCCTGTGTTTATACTATAGTACTTAATCTACATTCTTCACCCTGCCTTCTATATATATCTGTGTTTGTACTGTAGTACTTAAACTACATCCTACATCCTGCCTTCTATATATCCCTGTGTTTGTATGAAAATACTTAATCTACCTTCTTCACCCTGCCTTCTATATATCCCTGTGTTTGTATTATAGTACTTAAACTACATCCTTCACCCTGCCTTCTATATATCCCTTTGTTTGTAATATAGTACTTAATCTACATCCTACACCTTGCCTTCTATATATCCCTGTCTTTGTATGAAAGTACTTAATCTACATCCTTCACTCTGCCTTCTAAATATCCCTTTGTTTGTACTATAGTACTTAAACTACATCCTTTACCCTGCATTCTACATATCCCTGTGTTTGTACTATAGTCCTTCAACTACATCCTACACCTTGCCTTCTATATATCCCTGTCATTGTATGAAAGTACTTAATCTACATCCTTCACCCTGCCTTCTATATATCCCTGTCTTTGTACTATAGCACTTAATCTACATCCTTCACCCTGCCAGCCATATATCCCTTTGTTTCTCCTATAGTACTTCACCTACATCCTTCTCCCTGCCTTCTATATGTACATATGTTTGCACAACAGATCTTTGCCTTCTTCTATCCCTGTGTTTATACTATAGTACTTAATCTACCTTCTTCACCCTGCTTTCTATATATCCCTGTGTTTGTACTATAGTACATAACCTACATCCTTCACCCTGCCGTCTATATATCCCTGTGTTTGTACTGTAGTACTAAAACTACATCGTTCACCCTGCCTTCTGTATATCGCTGTGTTTGTACTATAGTACTTAATCTACATCCTTCACCCTGCCTTCTTTCTATCCCTTTGTTTGTACTATAGTACTTAAACTACATCCTTCACCCTGCCTATTATATATCCCTATGTTTGTACTATAGTACTTAATGTACATCCTTCACTCTGCCTTCTGCATATCCCTGTGTTTGTACTATAGTACTTACTCTACATCCTTCACCCTGCCTTCTATATATCCCTGTGTTTGTACTGTAGTACTTAATCTACATCCTTCACCCTGCGTTCTATATATCCCTGTGTTTGTACTATATTACTTAACCTACATCCTTTACCCTGCGTTCTATTTATCCCTGTGTTTGTACTATAGTACTTAATCTACATCCTTCACCCTGCCTTCTATATATCCCTGTGTTTGTATGAAAGTACTTAATCTACATCCTTCACCCTGCGTTCTATATATCCCTGTGTTTGTACTATATTACTTAACCTACATCCTTTACCCTGCGTTCTATTTATCCCTGTGTTTGTACTATAGTACTTAATCTACATCCTTCACTCTGCCTTCTATATTTCCCTGTGTTTGTCCAAAATTTCTTAAACTACTTCCTTCACCCTGCCTTTGATATATCCCTGTGTTTGTATTATAGTACTTAATCTCCATCCTTCACACTGCCTTCTATGTATCCCTTTGTTTGTACTGTGGTACTTAAACTACATCGGTCACCCTGCCTTCTATATATCCCTGTGTTTGTATTATAGTACTTAAACTACATCCTTCAACCTGTCTTCCATATATCCCTGTGTTTGTATTATAGTACTTAATCTCCATCCTTCACACTGCCTTCTATGTATCCCTGTGTTTGTACTATAGTACTTAAACTACATCCTTCACCCTGCCTTCTATAAATCCAAATGTTTGTACTATAGTACTTTGCCTTCTATATATCCCTGTGTTTGTTTTATAATACTTAATTTAGATCCTTCACTCTGCCTTCTGTATATCCCTTTGTTTGTACTATACTACTTAAATTACATCCTTTTCCTGATGAAGGGCTTTCACCCGAAACGTTGATTTCACTGCTCCTTGGATGCTGTCTGAACTGCTGTGGTCTTCCAGCACCACTCATCTAGAATGTTGTTTCCAGCATCTGCAGTCATTGTTTTTATCTTCAAACATCCTTCACCTTGCCTTCTCTATATCCCTGTGCTTGTACTACAGTATTAACCTATATCTTTCACCGTGCCTTCTATATATCCCTGTGTTTGCACTATCATACTTAAACAACATCCTGCGCCCTGCCTTTGATATATCCCTGTGTTTGTATGAAAGTACTTAAACTACATCCTTCACCCTGTCTTCTATATATCCCTGTGTTTGTAGTATAGTACTTAAACTACATCCTTCACCTTGCCTTCTATACATTTTTGGTCTGCTTCTGTTTGACTAGTCCTGCTATTAACAGTCTGTGACCTCATTTTGGGGACATGTGCCCTTCTAAACACAGTGTTTGGTATTGTGTTTGGTATTGCCTTCTATCTTGTATTTTCCCAATCCCTGGACCTTAACGTCCTGTCCATTATTGTGTGCATTCAGCAGCATCTGTCATTCTTTTTCACTGACCTGCTTTGTTCTACTTACAATGGTCAGAATTCTCCATTGGCAAGATATGTGCCTATACTTGATGCTTGGACACTGGCCAATAGCTTAAATGGCAACATCGTTTGGGGAATTTCCAAATGAAATATCTGCAGTCTTGCTCTCTTCTTGGTACTATCCTCCATTCTTCTACATTTGTTCCACTCTGACCATACCTCATAAGCATTCCATAAATCATTATTTTGATAAAATCTTGTCCATTTAACAGCTTGCCCAAGCTTGTCGTCCTTTTTTTTCGAAGACCTCCATTGCTCCTTATCCTATTTCTTTTGTGAGTGAAATATGTTAAGCCTGGACCTTTTTTCCGTGTGTTTGGTGAAGAGGTACCTCAGATTTGCATCACAGCTTCATTCTTTCACTGGTTACAAGACGCAGTTTCAGAAAGCAGGGATGGATAGTCATATCCAGAAACTTTATTATTGACTTTACCATCCTCTGCCTCTACTATTATACACTGAGAACCAACTGCCTTTGGACAGATTTCACATCCACACTTTTATTTCAGTTCATGACCTCCCAAAAAACTAGCTGCTCAAGTTCATAAACAAATTCACACCCGAATACCCCTGATCTAATGTATCCATCACCTTTTCCCTTGTTCCCTGAAGGTTTGAAGGGATGCCTTTGACTTACTGGATGGCAATATCCAGTCAGTGGCTAAGACACAGGTGCTGCAACATGTAGAAAATAGAGGAAAACAAAGGAGGTCACTGTCAAAGAAAGAGACGATTCTGTATATGTATATTAAAATAGTTTGGCTTTAATGCTTTGTAAAAAAATGCTGTTAAATTAAGTTTAATGAATTTCGCTTGCCTCATGAGTTTAATAACATTTGGATTACATGAGAGATAATGGGGCTAATGTTTGGTTTTGAAATTACTAAGCAAGGTTATGCCATTTGAAATCAGTGGAACAAAAGAAAAGTGAGTTCTGTATCAACTGATGTAATTGCTGAACATGCAGCAAGAACAGCTGGATGATCTGTAATTATCACATACAGTTCAAAGAATTATGAAATCTGCTGTAACAGCTTGATGATCTTTTATAACAGCAGGTTGACATATGACAAGGTCTAGATAATCTTCTATAACACCAGCTGCTTGATCCTTCTCCTTTCTCTCTTTTTTGTCTCCCTCCCTCTCTCTGTCTCCTTCTCACTTAGTGATGTGTTGGAAGAAAAGAATGACTGTTGCTGATGTAGAATCTTATCCAATAGCAGGCAGGTTTGCTATGATAACTGTTTCAAACCTATAGATGATCCAACTGGAAAAGCTGCTGTGATGACTGGGTGATTATGGAATGGATAATGGAATGATGTGGAACTGCTGAGGGATACTGAGCATCCTGATTTAAACAAACAGAGCAACTTCACTATGAACTGCCTGGTCTTAACATCTGGCACCACCTTTTATTAAAAATGTGATGATCCACTGTAACAGCTGCTGCACTGAGTCTCAGGAAAATAGTTTCTGGAAAAAGGGAAAAATGCTGATTTTGTGTTCCAATATTGTTTAATTTTCCAAAGGAGATTCTGAAAGTGAATAACTCAGATTACAAATACCCATTTCACCCTTAGCTGCACTAAGGTCTATAAGCTAACAATAAAGATTGTAACATTGTTCCTTTGGGAAGATGTGGAGGTGATATAGAGGCTCATACGTTGGTGCTGCAGTGCACTCTGCTGTTGACTGTTAGGATATGGCTTCATGGTTTGAGAAGAATTTTTAGCCTAGACCTTCTACTAGTTTTAACTAATTAAATAATTATAATGTTTTCACACGGTGGGTGGTGCGTGTACAGAATGAGCTGTCAGAGGAAGTGGTGGAGGCTGATACAATTATAACATTTAAAAGGCATCTGAATCAGAAGGGTTTAAAGGGATATGGGCCAAGTGCTGGCAAATGGGATAGATCAGGTTAGGATATCTGCTTGGAGCAGATGAATTGGATTGCAGGGTCTGTTTCTGTGCTGTAAGATTCTATGACTCTATAAGACTGCAGTTAAAATGATGGCAATTTCAAAATTGAGGCTGACTGTTTTCATTTGGAAAATTGATAACTAACAGACTGTTATTTACCAAATTTGGTGCTCTCATACAACGGAACCATCTTTTCCTTGAAAATAAATGCAAAGAGATTTGTTTGGAAGATGCTATGATCACCTCCTGCTTTCCTTTACCATGCCTCTGCCACTTCATCATCCTGAAAACTCACGGCTTTGCCCCGTGCTGCCTCGAGGGGTACTCCCCTTTGTCTCACTAATGCAGACTTCTCTGCTTTTCCCACGCTGATGTCTCTCAGTCAACAAGACAAGTGCAGATTCCAGAAATGTGAAACAAAGAGAAAACCACAGATAGGTTTGATACTACAGCCAGCACTATCTGTGGATTCTTTGGCACAAAAATGAAGTGTTAGTGATTAGTAACAGACCAGAGCAAAAATATTAGCCTGTCTTTCCTCTCCACAATTTTCGAAACATTCCACACTTCTCATGTTTTCTGCTTATGTACCTTTGTTGCCATTCTGTTTACCAAGCAGCTGGAGGAGAGAAATGAGAAAATAGATTCATACAAATTTCAAAGGTATCCCTCAAAATCTTTGATTTTTCAGTCAAATTGCCTCTTAAACTCTAAAATCCAGATGAGTCTGTTCAGTCCTTTTCTGATAAGACTACCCATCCATTCCAGGAATTAGTCTTGTAACCATTGTTTGAACTGCTTCCCACAGATTGACATCTTTCCTTATATAAGATGACCAACACTGTACACAATACACCTGATGTGGTTTCATTAGTGTCCTGTATAACTGAAGCATAACTTCCCTAACATTATATACAGTTCCCTTTACAATAAATTATCACGGTCAATCAGCTTTCCCAATTACTTCCTGCACCTGCACACTAACCTTTCATGATTCATGCAGAACACCAGATCCCTCTGAATCGTAAAGTTCTACAATCTCTCACTGTTTAGAAAATCTGATTCTTGTTTTACTTATTCTGCCAAAATGGATAATTTCACTTTTTCTGATTTATTGCTGTCACATGTACCGAGATAGAGTGAAAAATGTTTTGCTTGTTGTACAGGCAGATCGTACCATAGAAACTGCATCAGGGTAGCAGAACAGAGTGTGGAATACTGTGCAGCCACAGAGAGGGTGCAGAGAGAGAGAGGTCAACATTAACATTTGAGAGGTCAGTTGAAAAGTCTGATAACAGAGGGGATGAAGCTGTTCATACATACTTGCAAACTTTTATACCTTCTGCCCAACAGATGAATGTGGAAGAGAGTATAACCAGGGTAGGAGGAGCCTTTGATGATGTTGGTTGATTTCATGAGGCAACAGGAAATATAGATTAAATCAATGGATGAAAGGCTGGTTTCTGTGATGGACTGGGCTGTGTTCACCACTCTCTGTAATTCTTGTGCTCTTGGGTTGAACAGTTGCCAGACCAAGCTGTTATGCATCCAGAGAGAATGCTTTCTATGGTGCATCTATAAAAATTGATAAGCACCTTTGTGGACATGCTGAATTTCCTTAGCCTCCTGTGGAAGTAGAGATGTTATTGTACTTTATTATTTTTTGCTCTGATGTGTGTAGATCAGGACAGATTGTTGGTGATCATCACTCCCAGGAACTTGATGCTCTTGACCATCTCCACCTCAGCACCATTATACAGACAGGGGCATGTCCTCCACTTTCTGTAGTCAGTGACCAGCACCATCATTTTAGAATTAGAATCCTTACAGTGTGGAAACAGGCCCTTCGGTCCAACAAGTCCACACTAACCCTCCAAAGAGTAATGCAGCCAGACCCATTCCCCTATCCTATCACCTATATTTATCCCTGACTAATGCCCCTAAATTACACATCTCTGAACACTATGGGTGATTTAGCACGGCCAATTCACCCAACCTGTACATCTTTCGATTATGGGAGGAAACCGGAACATCCCGGTGGAAACCGACGCAGACACGGGGAGAATGTGCAAACTCTGCAGAGACAGTTACCCGAGGCTGGAATCAAACCCAGGTCCCTGGTGCTATGAGGAGCAGTGCTAACCACTGAGCCACTGTGCCACTCTTGTTGACATGATGGAGAGATTGCCACCTTTACATCATGCTGCTTAGCACTCAGTCTCTTTTCTGTGTTCTGTCTAGTCATTGTCTGTGATTTGAACTACAATGTTGGTGTCATCAGTAGACTTGCAAATGGAATTGGGGCAGAATTTGGCTGCACAGTTGAGGAGTACAGTAGGGGGCTGAGTACACAGCCTCTGGGAGCACTGGTCTTGTGAATTATGGTAGAGGAGGTATTTTCATCGATTCTTACTGATCAGAGTCTATGGATCAGGACGTTGAGTGGGGAGCTGAGACCTAGGTCTCAGAGTTAGAGATGAGTTTGTTTGGGATTATGATGTTGAAGGTGAAACTGTACTCAATAAGTAGGAGCCTGATGTTGGTATCCTTGTTATCCCGGGATGAGTGTGGGGCCAGGGAGTTGCTGTCTGTTGTGGACCTGTTGCACTGGTAGATGAATTGTAGTGCATCAGGGCATTCATAAGCTGGAGCTGATGTGGTACATGAGCAGCCTCTGAAAGCGCCAAATAACGATGGAGGTCAGAGCCACTGGGTGGCAGTCTTTGAGGCACAATGCATGATCTTTCTTTGGTACTGGGATGATGATGGTGGTCTTGAAGCAGGAGGGGACTTCAGATTGTAGTAAGGAGAGGGTGAAGATGTTAGTGAATCCTCCCACCAGCTAGTCTGTACAGGGTCTGGGTTTTCTTACAGTACATTCTATTTGCCAGACCTTTGTCCATTTGTGCAAAATACCATATTCTTTTATAGCTTTCTTATGTCTTCTTCACAATTAACTTCCCTATCTTTATCATCAGCAAATGTGCTAACCATACCTTCTGCCTCTTCATCTAAATTATTTATCTGAATTAAATATATTTGAAATCCCTGTTATATCTTGGGGACCCGGGTTCAAGTCCAATCCATTCCAGAGATGTGTCATAATATCTGGGAACAGACTGATTTTAAAAAATGCATCTTGCCAATCTGTTAAAATAAAGAGCCCAATTTCTGCTTCCTGTCAGTTGGCCAATCTTCTAACTATACAAATATACCCTACTACACCCTGAGATCTAACATAGCAATGAGGATTCAACAGCAAAATCAATACATTAAAGGATTAGGGCTGTGAGCATTGCTTTGCCATATTCCTGGTCATTTAATTGTGTGTCGTTAGGTCACATGACTATCACAAGTGGTGCCAAATGATAATTACATAATTATCTGTAATTTGATGATGTGATATACATCCACTGTAAAGGTTAATTCATTTATTTTAGTCAACTGTTAAAGTATAACTGAGGTCTAAATAAAATATTTGACTTTTGAATTTGCAGAGGGATAAATAATACAATATATGAGAACAATCACAGAAAAAGATTTCTGGAAAAGTGATGATTAAATAAAGACCACTTCTGTGATGTTTCAATTATATTGACTGCAATGATGGAAACACAGAGACAAAGTCACTAGCACTGATTCAACAATGAATCTCCAACAGCTAGGGACAAGCTATAATGCTGGCCAGCCAATGATGCCATTTCCCACAAGATAATCAAAAATATGTCAGTTGTCATGAAGGTTCTCATGCATGGCCTTTTGCAATTTACAGCCACCTATAAGAACAGTTAAACAACAAAAAAGTCCAAGTCACTTGATTGACTTAGAGTGTGATTCTCTTCCTTCTATGGAGGTAATGAGAGAAGAGAGAGACAAGTCTCTTGTCTGTTGTCTCTCTGATTACCTACCAGCTGCCTGCATTGCCCCCCCCACTCCCTCACCCCCCCAGTGGGATTGAAAGACACTAGTTTTCTGAATGGGAAACCATGGCAGTCAGCCTAACAGTTTGGGAAGTTCCATTTGCCACAATCTAGGGGCAATCAGAGGCACAGATCGGATGGTGCAAAGTTGAAAGCCATCCCTTGCCTCAAATATCCCTGACCCCATCTCATTGCAGGCCTCCCTCCTCCCTCTGCAACATTCCCAGGAGAGGAAGCCTGGAGAAGTGGAATTTGTGAGCCTGTGATGGTCTGGGTGTCCTGTGTTGTGATCTGTGATCATCTGAGAATCTCACTCATGCTGAGTTAGCAGCTTCTGTGAGCTGGCTGATGGGCTGAGTTTGCCTGGCCGTGAAGCTGGTATGTTGCTGACAGTTTAACACACTTTCACCTACATTTACTGAGAAAATGGAAAACTTCCAGCCCCAGTGTTTATCTCTGTATCCTTGCTACAGGCAGGTGGCTGCTCACTCTCCAAGGAGATGCTGCCTGACTCCCAGAGCAGAGCATATTATACAAGGGAGCGCATCACAGGCTGACAGAACACTTCCGCTCTCTGGTTTGTCACCCCCCACCCCATTGAAGCCTGTCAGATTGTGTGTTGGGAAATTTCAATACCATTGTTATCATTGAATCATGAGCATTCCAATCAAAACTCCAAGCAGGTTAATCGCTTCAAACTTGTGTTTTTTTCAGAACGATTACAAAAAATTATCTATGCAATGCAAAGACTTTGTAGTTGGACTTCTAGACTTGTGCCGGATTACTGAAGAAGTGGAAGCTATTTTGAATGGGACCGTGAAGACCAATCCCAGCATTAACCGAGAGTTTCGCCCGAGTCTTAGCCGACTAAAGTTGGCCATTAAATATGAAGTCAAAAAGGTTTGAAATATTTTTAATATTTCAGTAGGCTGCTATCTTATAAATACTTAATTAAATTTTCACTATAATGATTTTATTTTCTCAGTGTAAGTGGGTTCACTTCTAAATGGAGTTTAATTCAGATAAATGTGAGGTGCTGCATTTTGAGAAAGCAAATCTTAGCAGGACTTATATACTTAATGGTAAGGTCCTAGGGAGTGTTGCTGAACAAAGAGACCTTGGAGTGCAGGTTCATAGCTCCTTGAAAGTGGAGTCGCAGGTAGATAGGATAGTGAAGAAAGCGTTTAGTATGATTTCCTTTATTGGTCAGAGTACTGAGTACAGGAGTTGGGTGGTCATGTTGCGGCTGTACAGGACATTGGTTAGGCCACTGTTGGAATATTGCGGGCAATTCTGGTTTCCTTCCTATTGGAAAGATGTTGTGAAAATTGAAAGGGTTCAGAAAAGATTTACAAGGATGTTGCCAGGGTTGGAGGATTTGAGCTATAGGGAGAGGCTGAACAGGTTGGGACTGTTTTCCCTGGAATGCCGAAGGCTGAGGGGTGACCTTATAGAGGGTTACAAAATTATGAGGGGCATGGATACGATAAATAGGCAAAGTCTTTTCCCTGAGGTCGGGGAGTCCAGAACTAGAGGGCATAGGTTTAGGGTGAGAGGGGAAAGATATAAAAGAGACCCAAGGGGCAACCTTTTCACACAGAGGTTATAAGTGTATGGAATGAGCTGCCATATGATGTGGTGGAGGCTGGTACAATTGCAACATTTAAGAGACATTTGGATGGGTATATGAATAGGAAGGGTTTGGAGGGATATGGGCCGGGTGCTGGCAGGTGGGACTAGATAGGGTTGGGATATCTGGTTGGCATGGACAGGTTGGACTGAAGGGTCTGTTTCCATGCTGTACATCTCTGTGACTCTCTGACTCTAATTGTATGATTTAGGTCAATAACAATTAGACTTTGTTGCGAGAGTTGATCAAAAGAGATTACTTTATTCAGACTAGCTACAAACCATGTTAGGTACATGTCATAGTGTCTTGCACCTTGAAACCTTCGGCCCATCATGTCTATACTGATCAACAAACATCAAACTACACTCGTCCCGTTTACCTACATTTGATCCATAGTCTATTATGTCATTGCATTTTAAGTGCCCATCCAAATGCTTCTTAAATGTTGCCAGAATACCTGCCTCCACCACCTCATCAAGCAGCACGTTCTGTACTTCTACCACCCTCAGGGTGAAAACCCTGTTTCTCCTATCTCCTTAAGACTACATTCTCCTCATCTTAAACTTATCCCTTTGGTCATAAAGACAACAGCCATGGGGAAAAAAAATTCTCATGATCTATTCTTTCTCTGCCTCAATCAGATCCCCCTTCTGTCTCTTCTGCTCCAGGAAAAACAAACCCAGTCCATCTAGTCTCTCCTTATAACTGTGACTTTCCATCCCAGGAAGTATCCTGGTGAATTTCCTCTGGACTGTCCCCAGTGGGGTGGGGTGGGGGGGTGTTAGTTTATTAGTTGTATTGCCCTTGTAGTCAAAAATCGATACGCCTATGCCACACGGCTGCTGTAAAATATTCTACTACATGAGCGTAATAATGAGTGAAAATCATTATTGGCTGGAGGTAATGTAAGGGAAGTTGTAGCATGTTGGTAATGTCACTGGATTCATAATCTAAAACACCAGGCTGATGTTTAGATGATCCAGGTTCAAATCCCACCATGGCAGATGGTGAAATGTGAGTTCCATAAAAGCTGGAATAAAAAGCTAGCAACTAATGGTAACTATGTTAATATTTGCAATACCCCATCTGCTTCACTAATATCCTTTGTGAAAAGGTATCTATTGTCCTTACCTGGTCTGCCTGACATGTGATGTCCTGCAATGGCAAACTCTTAACTTGTTGCCCTAGTCAGTGATGCCTGCAGCCCAGAAAGAATTCAGCTTCAATGAGAGAACAGAATGTTTGCTCACTCTCTCTCCAAGGATGCTCCCTGAGCCACTGTCATCTCCAAACACATAAGCATGTGTGCAGTAACTTGATAGGTTGATACCTATTCTTTCGGTAGTCTCTTGTATTCTTATTAATTGGAAAATACAATAAAATTTGATTATGGATTTGAATATGTTATTGGGACAGAATTTATGTCTTTAACGACTGCAAAATTGTCAGCATTCACTGTCATTACTGAGAATCTTGCAGCAACTTTGTCATTCAAACATGCACAGTTAAATTGTAGAAATTCAGAAGCTGCTGTTAGTGATAACTTGCAGGCTTCACGGGTACAATCAGCACTGAATCCATTATTTATTGTGAACTTCAATTTTTTCACACTATTTCAAACTATAAAAATTAATGAAAATGTTAAGCTTTGATGAATGAGGTACAGTTGAATAGTTATGGTGCAAATGAGGTCATAATTACTCCATACAAGCCACCTAACTCTGAATGAACCTAAATTTAACTGCCTGGAATGCCATTCCTATCATTTTATAATAAAAAAATTCCCTTGCTTTTGAATAATGGAAACTTTTTTTTGAAAGTTTAAGATATCACCTATAGTTTACACAATGTTGATGTCCCAATCTATCAAATGACAATCAAAATTCAAGATGGCGGCAGAGAGAAACGGTTCCAGAAGGAAACGTTAGAAATTGGTGTTTGTGACAAACTATCGATTTACAGTAAAACCCTTGCAAATTGCCTGCAGGTTTTTGTTTTGCTGCCTTATTTAATGTACGGATTAGGGTCTTCTGAACAGTTTAATGAAGATAGTTTGGATAGACTGGGTTTGTTCCCATTGGAGATTAGAAGAGTGAGGGGGGACAGGATTTAAGTCTATTGGATCCTGATTAGTATCGACAAGGTGATCATGGAAAGAATGTTCCCTCTTATGGGAAAAAACAGAGTTGTGGGGCACTTTTAAAATTAGAGGTCATCCTTTCAGGACAGAGATGAGGAGATTTCTTTTTCCTCTGGGGGATGTGTGACTTTGGAATTCTCTGCCTCCGAAAGTGATCAGGGAGGGTTTATTGATTACTTTTAAGAAAGAAGTGGTTAGGTTCTTTTTAGGCAACAGATCAACGAATTGGGAATGTGGATTCTGAAACACAAACACGTCAACTATTATTGAATGGAAGATCAAGCCCAAAGGGCTGATTGGTCTATATTGATTGCTATTTTGTACATTCATGCATTGTGGAAGAAGGAGATTTGATCTGTCATGAGCAGACAGGCTTTCTGGAAGAGCACCTCAGCCCGATCAATGACCTGGCCTTTCCCCAGAGCAGTGCAATTTCTTTCTCAACAGGTTACTTATTTCTTTTTGAAATCCATGGGGTGCATCCATACCAGCCATAGTTTTGAGATGGTGCTTTCTAGATCCTAACTACTCCAGCTCTCAGAAAAGCTCTTCTGAAAAAGGATCACTGGACCCAAAATGTTAACGCTGTTTCTCTGTTCACAGCTGTTGCCAGATCTGCTGAGTTTCTCCAACATCTCTGTCTATTTAATCTGTCACATCCCCTCATAATGTTTTAAATCCACTGCCAGACTTTCCCTCAATCTTCTCTTTAAGGTGAAACAACGACAGCTTCTCAAATATCTTCTTCAATGAAGTTCCCTGTTCCCTGAAAGTATTTTCATGAATCTTTCGATTATTTTCTGTTTAAAAGTTTTCATTATTGGGGTCCCCAATCAGCAGGTCATGTCCGGCTAAGATGGGCTATTCATATACGTGTTGGTGAAATCTGGTTATTGATGTTGGTGAAATCTGGAGATTAATCTGGGATGTTGATACAATTAAAGCAGAAACTCAAGTTAAATACCAGAAGCAATGCAATGAGGCATTTACATGGTCCTCAATTCAAAGAGAAGGTCATTCTTGATTCTTTTGCCCTGGAGCTATTGAGGCAGACTCTGGAATGAAGCAGATTGAACTTCTCTATCACATGCACAGTTTCAGGTGCAGCCAGCCATTCTAATGACAGATACCTGCAATGAGATGGCATGTTTGAGAGCCTGCAGTGTGGAACACTGAGTTAGAAATTAGACCAGGTCAGAACAAATCTGATTTTGGATAGAACTGATGTACCCATGTAGATCTGGTCCCAGCACACCTTGGAAGTCAGAGACAAGGATTCTTTTGGAGGTGGGGAGCATCCAATATCCTTTGCAGGTAGGGGTCACAGATCCTTTACTGGAGGGACAATCAGGAACCTTTGGGAAGCTCAACACTATCCAGGACAAAGCAGCCTGCTTGATTGGCACCGCATCCACTATCTTTCAGTGACACAACGTGGCAACAGGGTGTCTCATTTGCAAAATGCTCTGGAACAACTCCCCAGCAGCTAACTCTCAAACAGCACCTTCCAAATTGTGACCTTTATCACTAAAAGGACAAGGACAGCAGATACATGGGAACACCACTTCCCCTCCAAGCCAGACACCATCCTGACTTGGAACTAGATCATGGTTTTTTCACTGTCATGGTGTAAACTCCTGGAACTCAGCGCTCTGGGTGTGCATAGCTAGCGATGCTTACAACCCATGAGTGAATTTTAAACATCATAGAACCACACAGTATAGAGGAGGCCCTTTGGTCCATCAAACCTATACTGTCAAAAGTACACTGCTACCTACTCTAGTCCCATTTTCCCACTAGGTCCATAGCCTTGAATATTATGATGTTTGCTGTGCTCATCTATTTGTTAAAGGTTGTGAGGTTTCCTTCTTCAACTCCCCTCCCAGGCAGTGCATTCCAGGCCCCCATTACCCATGAGTGAAAAGGTTTTCCCTCAAATCTCCTCAAAACCTCTTGAATTTCATTTTTAAAATTATGCCCCTGTACTGACTAAGGGGAACAGCTGCTTTCTATTCACCCTGTCCATGCCCCTCATAATCAGGTCTCCCCCTCAACCTTCTCTGCTCCAAAGAAAACAGCCCAAGCTCCTGCAGCTTCCCTTCATCGTTGAAATATTCCATCCCATGCAGCATCCTGGTGAATCTCCTCTGCATTCCGACCGGTGCAATCCCATCCTTCCTATAATGTGGGGACCAGACCGGCACACAGTATTCCAGCTGTGCCCTAATCAAAGTTTTGTACAGCTCCTCCCGGTTTTTATAATCTCTGCATGACTGATAAAGGCATGTGTCCTGTATGCCTTCCTAATTCTGCTATTAACTTGCCCTATCTCCTTTAGGGATCTGTGGAAAAGCTTCCCCAGATCCCTGTGTTCCTCTAATCTTCCTAGTGTCCTGCCATTCATTGTTTTTATTCCTGATGAAGGGCTTTTGCTCGAAACATCGATTTTACTGCTCCTTGGATGCTGCCTGAACTGCTGTGCTCTTCCAGCACCACTAATCCAGAATTCATTGCTTATTCCCTCGTCTTGTTACTTCTTCCAAAGTACTTCACCTGACATTCTTCAGGGTTAAATTCCATCTGCCACTAATCTCTCAATCTGACCAATCCTCCTGTAACTGAACACTTTCTTCCTGAACACTTGTCAACTGCCCAGCTAATCTTTGTGTCATCCACTATTCTCCCCTGCATCGTTTATGAATATCCCAAACACTAGGGGACCCAGCACTGACCTCTGTGGTACACCAATGCACTCCAGGCTCCAGTCACACAAACAGCCTTTTACCATCACCTTCTGTCTCCTGTCGCTGAGGCAATTTTGGATCCATCTTGCCAAGTTACCCTGGATCCCATAGCTTCTACCTTCTTTATCAGCTTTCCTTGTGGGACCTTGTTAAAAGCCTTACTGAAATCATATAAACTATATCAACTACCCTATCTCATCCAAACACTTGGTCACCTCCTCAAAACCCCACCAGATTTGTATGACATGACCTCCCTTTGACAAAACCATGCTTTGCTCATCTGTTTACTACCAGCTGAAACAGTAAGTAAGGAAGAGTTCAGTCAGAGACAGGACATGCTTACAATTGCATAGCTATACCACAGTGCATTGCAATTAAATTTCAAGTAATTAATCAAAAAAGGTTTGAAATTATATCAAATGGTAATTTAATGGCTGGATTTTGAAAACCTGATCACTTTTTTTTGTTTGTTACTGAAATCTGTTATAAAGGAGTTGGTAACTTGAAAACATATCAACAAAGTTCCTCATTTAAATTTATTTAAATGATAAATATACCTTTTTAATGACTTTTGTTCTTATATCATTAATATGTTTATCAACATTTGAGAGTATTACATTAGAAATGTCATGTAAATATCAAATTTCTTCAGTTTCATTCATTACTTCTATTTTGCTTTCTAACTTACAAATTGTGACTTTTCCTCTGTTCAGTTTGTGGCTCATCCAAACTGTCAGCAGCAGCTTCTATCTATTTGGTATGAAAATCTCTCAGGACTACGGCAGCAGTCAATAGCAATCAAGTTCCTGGTCGTGCTTGCTGTAGCCATTGGTCTCCCGTTTCTGGCCTTGTCCTATTGGATTGCACCTTGCAGTAAGGTTGGCCATTTTCAACTTTAAAGTTAATTTTCAGATTGTGGAGGCAAAACCAAATAGTTGAGTGCAAATATTCTAATCTTATTTCCAAGCGAGTAAATTGTGCTGTGGAGTTACTCGTTCAAATCCCTTTCTCCACTTTTGCATGATGGGTGACTCGATCGTTGTAGGTCTATAATTCTGGGTGAAATGCAATGCTGCTTAACTTTGATACTTCTATCACACCACTGTTTTTTTCTTATTTAAATAGTTGCAAATGTATTTCACAGCTGTTGTTAATTTTATTCGGTTGATCTTAATAACTGAGAGGTAATTAGTGCAGCATTAATTTATTGATTCTATCTCATCTTTCTAATTGTTCCACATATTTCCTACTGCCTTCTCCCGTCAATGTTAAGAAAAAGACATCAAGCATTTCCTATCTGTGGTGTGTGCTTTGTAGCAATTCCAGTTTTTGCAGGTTTGACCTTAACTTCCAACAATTGAAAGCTTCAAACTGTATTTGATTCATGACATTGGATATTTGTGGTTTTTCCTCAACTCCAATTTGTGGTTGCAATAGTTATCTTGAAAAATCACATCTTGATCTAGCGATACAAGTTACAGTTACAAACGAATGATGCAATAAAATACATCAGTGGATATAGGTCAGACTATAAAGTATACGTCTCACTGCAAGGACACCCATGGAGGTCAGTAAGTGAGACTAATTCTGGCACAAATAAGAGCTTGTAAAAACGGAGAGATTTGCTCGTAAAAGCAAAATGCTTTGAGGGGATCAATGAGTAAAATTAAATCCAGTAATACATAATCACAATGGCAAATATTTTCTGGGAATCTCACAATTTTTAAAATTGAGATCTTCTGTCTTTTTAATTTTTTTTAACAAGGATGATAAAGAATGCTGTAATCTATAAATTTGTTTTGTGGTCTTACAGCTGGGGAGGATCTTGCGTGCACCATTTATGAAATTTGTCGCCCATGGAGCTTCTTTCACTGTTTTTCTTGGCCTGCTGATTATGAATGCAGCTGACAGGTTTGAAGGCACCAAACTCCTGCCAAATGAATCAACGACTGATCACCCCAGACAGCTCTTCAGAATGAAAACAACTGGCTTCACATGGATGGAACTTTTAATAGTTTCCTGGGTAGTAGGTAAGTATTCATTATGATTTTCAATTTAGCGCATCATAACGTAACACATTTGAACTTTATTGATGAAGCGTTTTAATACAAGCTGAGCAACCTCACCTCAGAATCTCTACTGTGTGAAAACAGGTCCTTTAGCCGAACAAGTCCACACCGACCCTCCGAAGAGCTAGACTTATTCCCCATTACTCTACATTTACCCCTCCAGATTAGAGTGGTGCTGGAAAAGCACAGCAGGTCAGGCAGCATCCGAGGAGCAGCAAAATCGACGTTTCGGGCAAAAGCCCTTCATCAGCTTTTCCAGCACCACTCTAATCTAGAGTCTGGTTTCCAGTATCAGCAGTCATTGTTTTTACCTCTACATTTACCCCTGACTAAAGCACCTAAACTATACATCCCTGAACACTATGGATAATTTAGTATGGCCAATTCACATAACCTGCACATCTTTAGACTGTGGGAAGAAACCCATGCAGACACGGGGAGAATGTGCAAACTCCACACAGTTGCCTGAAGGTGGAATCGAACCCAGGACGCTGGTGCTGTGAGGCAGCAGTGCTAACCACTGAGCCACCAGTAAAAAGCAACTTTTTCCTGGGAATATGTGTGATGCAGATTGAACAGCAATTTGCATAGTAACAGAAGAACCTGCATTATCAGACATATCTGCAGAGTTGGCTTAAGCTGCCAAACAAAGATTGCTTTATTAAGTGAAGGCTAAATAAATTATTGTGTATGATTACACCAATACGTATGAGTGTCTGATCTAGTTTCTTGGGTTAAGTAGTAATACCAGCTTGATCTGGGGCGAGAACAGGCCTAATGGTATTTTCACTGGACTGTTAATGCACAGATCCAGGTAATGTTCTGGGGAGCTGGGGTTGAATCCTCCCACAGCAGAGGATGGATTTGAATTGAATAGATATCTGGAATTAAGAATCTAATGATGACCATGAATCCATTGCTGATTGTCAGAAAAGTCCATCTAGTTCACTAATGCCCTTCAGGGAAAGAACCTGCCATCCTTACCTGGTCTGTCATATATCTGACTCCAGATCCACAGTAATGTGATTGACTCTTAACTCTGGGCAATTAGAGATGCCCCCATCCCATGACTAAATTAAAATAACCCCATATACTTTAGTCAATGTAACGTACACCACAAAACCTAGATTTTCGTTGAGACAGGTGTCTTGAAGTTTATGAACAATTCTTTACACTGTAGGTAGACCTCAGACATAATCTGAATTCTATGCTTACTGAGGCTATAGGTATGTTACACGATTATAACACAATGTGATTGTCTACAATTGCTTCATTCCACTGATAACTAAAGGTGAGGTGAAACCTTCACAAAGGAATGTCAGATATCATGACATTGTAACTAAAGTCTTATATATACTTAAAGGCCTTTTTGGGATCAATGCAATAATACAGCAATACAAAGAAGATGCAGTTAATGAACAACAGCAAATTGAACTTGTATTGTTTTAACTTTGGAAAAGGTCTTGAGGTACCTGATAAAATTGGGATGAGATAAAAATGGATATTGAGAAATGCAGGACTTTGCTGTGGTTGTTAACAAGCTCATTTAATGTGGGTCTTTAAGGAAGAGAGTGAGTGGAGAGTGATGGTGGAGGAAATCAGCGAGTTTAAGTCCCAGCTGAGTTCACTGGACGAATGTACGGGAGGCCAGAGCTGGAGAAGTATCAAGTTCTTGGAGGACAAATAATAAAACTAAATGTTTAGGAGCTGAGTTTAATTAAAGCATCACTCATTGCACTTACTCTGCTGGACAATACACTTCCAGTCCATTTTGGTTTTCATTGTCTGAAAGTCATAAACCAGACCCCTTTGTGACCTGTCACCTGGAAAGAGGAGGAGATGGAGCTGCATTAATGCCTCCTGTGTTACTGCAGCACAGAGGGGAATATAGCAGCTGAGAAACCTTGTGGTTGCCTCAGTGGAATCATAGAGTCACAGAGGTGTACAGCATGGAAACAGACTCTTCAGTCCAACCCATCCATGCCAACCAGATATCTCAACCCAATCTAGTCCCACTTGCCAGCACCCGGCCCATATCCCTCCAAACCCTTCCTATTCATATATCCAACCAAATGCCTCTTAAATGTTGCAATTGTACCAGCCTCCACCACATCCTTTGGCAGCTCATTCCATACACGTATCACCCTCTGTGCGAAAACGTTGCCCCTTAGGTCTCTTTTATATCTTTCCCCTCTCACCCTAAACCTATGCCCTCTAGTTCTGGACTCCCCGACCCCAGAGAAAAGACTTTGTCTATTTATCCTAGCCATGCCCCTCATAATTTTATAAACCTCTGTAAGGTCACCCCTCGGCCTCCGTTGCTCCAGGGAAAACAGCCCCAGCCTGTTCAGCCTCTCCCTGTAGCTCAAATCCTCCAACCCTGGCAACGTCCTTGTAAATCTTTTCTGAACCATTTCAAGTTTCACAACATCTTTCTGATAGGAAGGAGACCAGAATTGCATGCATTATTCCAACAGTGGCCTAACCAATGTCCTGTACAGCCTCAACATGACCTCCCAACTACTGTACTCAATACTCTGACCAATAAAGGAAAACATACCAAACGCCTTCTTCACTATCCTATCTACCTGTGACTCCACTTTCAAGGAGCTAGGAACCTGCACTCCAAGGTCTCTTTGTTCAGCAACACTCCCTAGGACCTTACCATTAAGTGTATAAGTCCTGCTAAGATTTGCTTTCCCAAAATGCAACAATTCACATTTATCTGAATTAAACTCCATCTGCCACCTCTCAGTCCATTGGCCCATCTGGTCCAGATCCTGTTGTAATCTGAGTCAACCCTCTTCACTGTCCACTGCACCTCCAATTTTGGTGTCATCTTCAAACTTACTAACTGTACCTCTTATGCTCGCATCCAAATCATTTATGTAAATGACAAAAAGTAGAGGACCCAGCACCGATCCTTGTGGCACTCCACTGGTCACAGGCCTCCAGTCTGAAAAACAACTCTCCACCACCACCCTCTGTCTTCTACCTTTGAGCCAGTTCTGTATCCAAATTTCTAGTTCTCCCTGTATTCCATGAGATCTAGCCTGGCTAATCAGTCTCCCATGGGGAATCTTGTCGAACGTCTTACTGAAGTCCATATAGATCACATCGACTGCTCTGCCCTCATCAATCTTCTTTGTTACTTCTTCAAAACACTCAATCAAGTTTGTGAGACATGATTTCCCATGCACAAAGCCACGTTGACTATCCCTAATCAGTCCTTGCCTTTCCAAATACATGTACATCCTGTCCCTCAGGATTCCCTCCAACAACTTGCCCACCACCGAGGTCAGGCTCACCGGTCTATAGTTCTCCTGGCGTGTCTTTACTGCCCTTCTTAAACAGTGGCACCACGTTTGTCAACCTCCAGTCTTCCGGCACCTCACCTGTGACTATCAATGATACAAATATCTCAGCAAGAGGCCCAGTAATCACTTCTCTAGCTTCCCACAGAGTTCTCGGGCATACCTGATCAGGTCCTGGGGATTTATCCACCTTTAACTGTTTCAAGGCATCCAGCACTTCCTCCTCTGTAATCTGGACATTTTGCAAGATGTCACCATCTATTTCCCTACAGTCTATATCTTCCATATCCTTTTCCACAGTAAATATTGATGCAAAATATTCATTTAGTATCTCCCCCATTTTTTGTGGCTCCACACAAAGGCCACCTTGCTGATCTTTGAGGGACACTATTCTCTCCCTAGTTACCCTTTTGTCCTTAATGTATTTGTAAAAACCCTTTGGATTCTCCTTAATTCTATTTTCCAAAGCTATCTCATGTCCCCGTTTTGCCCCCCTGATTTCCCTCTTAAGTATACTCCTACTTCCTTTATACTCTTCTAGAACCCTGCCTGTTAATCTCGGTGTTGGGGCAATGGTTTGATTCTGTTGGTTCTCTCCTCTGCCTGTTAGCAGTGTCAGTGTTCTAATAAAGCTTTCATTTAAATACCTGCAAAGATTAATTAAATTAATAAATCAGTGTCCTCTGCCTGATTAGAGCTCTTTAGCAGAGATTCAACTTCATCCAACTGCTGGATTTGGAATCTCTTGCAAGTTCTGATTGCAGCATTGGGGTATTATGTAATTCCTAAGGACTTACATTGTGTGTTCCTGCAGCAATGATTAGGAAATGATGGCTCTTTCATTCTCTCTGACAAACTTTACGTGAGGGTTACAAATTTGGGGTGACCAAACAAGAAGGAGTTCTGTGGCTAGAGTTGAAGTGAGGAAGTTGATGATCTAGTATTAGCTGGATGCTGGAGAGCTGGCAGCAGTGGGACTTTGTCTAGTCAATAGGTATGCCACATAGATCTGAAATGTCCCAATGCAGCCTTTGTTTGTATTGAATTATCTGACCTCAGTATGTTCAGTCTCCATTTGACCAGTTTATCCTTTCCCTTATTGGCTATTGCACCATTAACTGCTTGGGATGAGAGCTCTGCCTCCCAATGGGGAAGAAGTCCCACCTCAAAGAGTTACTAGCCAATCAAATGGGTGGCAACTTTCTCATTTTTAGCAGCAACATTTGGAAAGGTAGCTCTTTTTGGAATATGAAGCAAACCCCAGAACGAGGAACTTTGCATCAGGAAAACTATGTATCGCTGAGATTTTGCAGAATCTAGCCTTGCATGGTCCTGTGAAGGTGGTGGGAGACCTTGAATTGGGAGGCCCATTGGAAGAATGGGGAGGGAGGGCAGTCTCTGTTGGGGACAGAGTGCCTCAGCAAGAGGAAAGAATTCAGTTGCCCCAAAGGCGCATAGGCCTTCCCTGTCTCAGGAACAATATCAACAGAAGTGGGTAGAATGGGCAGGAGAACAATGTCATGGCATCTCTACTACAGAGGCAAAAGTGAGGACTGCAGATGCTGGAGATTAGAGTTGAGAGAGTGGTGCTGGAAAAGCATAGCAGGTCAGGCAGCATCCAAGGAGCAGGAGAATCGACGTTTCGGACAAAAGCCCTTTGTCAGGAATTCCTAATGAAGGGCTTTTTCTGAAATGTCAATTCTCCTGCTCCTCAGATACTGCCTGACCTGCTGTGCTTTTCCAGCACCACTTTCTCAACTCTACCACAGAATCCACTTTTATCACTACCCCCACCTGCCAACCCACTCCCAAGGAGCTTCATAAAGTTCTGCTTGTGATCCATGCAATTAAGTAGCCTGCTAATGCCTGTTATAATGGCTCACTCAGGAATTTTGGATAGTTGGAGACCTGGATGGTGGGAGATTTTCAACAAAATCAGAAATCTGCATTCTCCAGTGAGGGAGACAAGACATGACAAGGTTGATAAAATGTTTGAAATCTTCCTTGATAAACCATAACTGTGCACCCTCATTAGCTTTCCCAGTCATTGTGTGAAATGGTTGTTGTTTCGGATGAAGAATAGAATGCTGAAAGAAATAATTGTCTCACATTGTGATAAATCTGGGTGTTAATTCCCTACTGTTAAAGTCCTGTAGGTGCCGCTGCTGTGCAGCAAATCAGCAAGACCTTGACCTGGTTTCAGACTGTTAAACTAATATTAATTACATTTCACAAATTCAGTTCAGTCAAGAGAAATTTGTAAAATGTGAAGCTGAATTACTCTGAGATTAAAGGCCCTTGGGTATTGAAGTAATAGTATCTCACAGCCAAATTGTTACTTGAACAGATTTATTTATCCAGGAAAGGCACAGCCATTGAAAAAATAGCCCCTTTGTAAACTCCCATCTGGCTTCAGGACAAGAACAACAGACTGCAGAGCAGCAGGTAACTGTGAGACTGTCTGGGTCAGCGAGTTAACTGGAAGTTAGCTTGTTCCACTGGATGGCTCATGAAAAATGTAATACCCCTTTTAAAGTTGTGTTGCCAACTGTGACTGAGTGTATTCCTGGAGGTTCCACCATATGATCTCCCTTATACCCAGCCAATAATCAGCTGACACATCAATCCTTGTGACATGTCATCTTCCTTGGCCAATTGGAACACAAACTTTGCCCAAATGGAAGCTGCTTGACTGTCAGCCAAAGAGCCTTTTTGTTCCCATTGTCAATTTGTTTTCTATGTGGTGGGAAAAAAGATTTACATGAAGTGACTAAGGAAAGGTTTTGTTAATGTCCTGGTTATTTTTCTCCAAAGTTGCATTAGCAGTCCTGGAGAATGATCATTTTTCTAGAGACTCCTGTTGAGTCAGTAAACCCACTCTAAAACCAGGGACTTCACTGGAGAATGTGATAGAGAAAATGAATACATGGAGTAGGACTTGGTAAAGATGCTCAAAACAATATGTTTCGACATGGCAGAGATTTTAGCCTAGAGAGAACCTTTTGAAGGTCCAGGAAAGGAAGCTGCCAGACATGTATCTCAGGCCATCTGCTCACATTGCTCCCACAGGACAGCTTTTGGAGGAGAAATTGTTTGTGAAAAATTGCAGCAAGCCTGCTGTTCGGGTGCAGGGTTCCACACATGTCGTCATTACATGATCTAGGTATTCCCTGAGAGGTAGCTGTTACAACTGAAGAGATGGAAAGAGTGGGTCTGGAGCTCACAAAGCATTCTGAGTGACATTGATTGTACCCTGCACCTTGAGAATGTCAGTAGCAGTATAAAACTGGTGTATTGTTGTACCCATACTGTGGGAGAGTGTTCCAGAAAGGATCATCAGTTGATAGGTCACTGAAAGCCCAGATGATACCATGGCTGATACTTCACAGATCCTCATGAGTGCCAAAAATAAACAAAAATGAGCACAACACGTCCTTCATATTGACAACCAGCATGAGGGCAGCCAATCAGAAGGAATTGGATTAGAGCATTTCACTTGCATACCTTGCTCCACTGTGCATTTAGATCCTGGCTCATCAGCAACCACAATTCCACTTTCCTGCACCAGCTCCACGTCTCCAGATATCCATCAGTTTCTGAGTTTGAATTTGCTGAAAGACTGCGCTTGTGCATCTCTCCAGGGTAAGAGAATTCCAAATACCCACTACCCTCTGAGTGAAGGAATTCTTCCCGATAGATGTCCCTGTAAAACCTGGCACAATTCCTATTCTGGTGCAACTCATTAGAGAATTTCATAGGAACTGTGTTCCTGGTGTACATTTTGGGTGGGGTGTTGGGATATTGGGTGCAGGAAATGGGGGTTGTGGTGGGGTGGTGGGGTGTTGGGTGTGGGGGTAGGGATGGGGGTTGTGGTGGGGTGTTGGCTGTGGGGATGGGGGTTGTCAGGTGTTGGGGTGTTGGGTGTGGGTATTGGGGTTGTGGTGGGCTGTTGGGGTTTTGGGCATGGGGATGGGGTTGTAGTGAGGTGTTGGGTGCAGGGATGGGGGTTGTGATGATGTGTTGGGGTGTTGAGTGTGGGGATGGGGTTGTGGTGGCTTTTTGGGGTGTTAGGTGCAGGGATAGGGTTTCTGGTGGAGTGTTGGGGTGTTGGGTGTGGGGATGGGGTTGTGGTGTGGTGTTGGGGTGTTGGGTGGGGTGAGGGGCATTGGGGAAATGGACAGAGGGACATAGCTTGATGGGGGAGGGTGACAAAACTTCTTCAAATGATGCTTCAATCTTCTTTCCTATTTCCTGCTCTTTGTAATTCTCAATGATAATGGAAAATAAAATCTCAGCTGATCCTGGTAATGAAAACACCTTTTATTTCCTGGTGAACACTGCAGTAAGAGTGAAATCTCTGGATGTTCAGACAGCACACCCACAGGCCAGACCCCCCCTCAAAAACATTTCAAGAAGGTAGCCTAGACCCTAACTTTTTCTTATTTTAAAGGTAGATGTGAAGTGGATATTCCAGATGGGATGCAGCTGGTCAAATCATTCAGCTTTAAGCAAAACAGAATTTATTTAAACACTACAGTTAAAACATGAACAGAAGAAAGTGGAATTTGGAATAACCTAACTATTGGAAAACTTAATCAAACACACAGAGTAACTATTACTAATTATTAATTAGTTGTTCCAATATGATAACATCCCATAAACACACCACTTGGCAAAAAGGTAGATTCAAACAAAAATTTTTGCAGGTAAGAGGGAACAACATCCAGAGAGAAAATTCAGAGAATGTCAAAGGAATCATTTACTGAAGCTTGCAACACTCCTGGACTCACACATCTTGTGACTGCTACAGCCAAAAAAAAATCTCGAAAGCCTGAACTGGGAGAGCTGGCCGCTCCCCCTCCATTCTCAAACTGCTCTGAAGGCACCTCAAAACCCAGACTCTTTGGTACTTCTGCTACTCCACAACCTCTTTCCAAAAAGCCCAAGGACAAAACAACATTCTTAAAGTGACAGCATGGTCACAGTGTATGGACAGCAAGCCTATGGTTCCATACTGGGACACATGGCTTTCAGGATTATTGTTTCAGTTAACTGGGCTTTGTTCAAGTATAGAATTTTGTTCAATTTGAAGATCACTTTTTAAATCAACCTAAAAATTAGAGGATTCAGAGACTGTCATTTCATGTTAGTTTTGAGAATATATCTTGGATTGATTATAAGACAGGATAGAGAGGATGAATTGAATTGATTAAGAAGGAGAATGTTGTTTCGTGTTGTGCATATAATTCCTTTGGATTGGGAGAAACATTTCAGGCTATTAAAATATGTTAACCCAGACTGTATATTGTGGAATATGAATGGGCCTCCACACTTCAGCAAATAGGAGTTTTCTGTTTGGTGTCTTATTGAACAATGCTCTTTACACATTCTCTCCAGGATCAGTCATGGCTTCAGTAGCCTTTGTAAACCAGTGTAGTCACAAACTCAACCCACAGACTCCCTCATTCCTTCACTATACACATCCAGCCAGCCCCCACTGACAGCTCAGATTCACATTCAGTCCATAAGCTCCCCTTCCCCTCCCTGGGATTTTGCTGGATTCCGATTAGTGGCTGACATTCCATCTCGGTGCTGCTGTCAGTTAAAAGAGTGAAAACAAAAACTTAGAAATGAAAGGTGCTGGTCCAAACTGGATTTTCATTTTCACAAGACAAATTCAGACCAGTTCCATTGTTTCCAATTTTACAGGATTTTCTTTTGCCTTGAATTGTAAAGAGATTTCTTGAAAACCATCAGAGGCATAATGCAATGTTGTATAATCATTTAGATGCAATTTCATTTGTAAAATTGATCAGAATTGGTCCATAATTACATCTAAATATTTCACAGGATGAAGAACAGAATATGCTAACAATTTTACTCTTTTTGTTGAGCATGGGATACTTTCTCTCTGTAATCTGCAGTATTCCAAAACCCAAGCTTTGTATCACCAAGCCTGGTTTATCATTTCTTCTGTTTCTGACCTTGATTGTGTTCAGTGTTGTCGACCTTGACTCTTCACTTCAGTTTTTTTAATGTTAAGGACGCAATACCTCTGCTCTTCAAACTTCAGCGGTAATTAAAAAGTATTAAGAAGAGTTGCCTTTTTAATGTTATAGCTGATAGGAGTCAAGGATACAATATGATTGTTAATTTTCCAACAACAGTTTGTAATTATAGTATCCTGCATGAACAAGAAATTAGATTAGATTCCCTACACTGTGGAAACAGGCCCTTCAGCCCAACAAGTTCACACCAATCCTCTGAAGAGTAACCCACCCAGTCCCACTGACTAATGCACCTAATACTATGGGCAATTTAGCATGGCCAATTCACCTGACCTGCACATCTTTGGATTGTGGGAGGAAACTGGAGCACCTGGAGGAAACCCACACAGACACGGGGAGAATGTGCAAACTCCACACAGTGAGTCACCCAAGGCTGGAATCAAACCTGGCACCGTGAGGCTGTAGTGCTAACCACTGAGCCACTATGCTAGATACTAGATAATAAAGAAAATACTGACACCATGGACATGAAACTTGGACAAAGAGGAGGGAAATGGAAAAAAAAAACATAGTTAAAGAATAAAGTTTTCTGGAGGATCTTAAATCAGGCAATGCCTCTGAACATGGCTGCTTCCTTTTTTCCTTGCAGAGAGAACATTTCACAGGAGGTGAGGGAGAGTAGTTCAGAATTTTGTTTACCTTCTCCACAAAGAAAGAAGGGAGAGGCCTCTGGAGGCTTTTGCCTCTCGGGCTGTGATATTGTCCACACCGTGTCCACCTGTGCCCACGAACCCATCCAGTGGTTGTTACAAAGGTGTGTGCTCCTGTGCCCACAACACCAATCAAGGAAAATGTCTGGTCAAAATTGCCCCGAACACCCACTGGCACCATTCTGTCTGGAATGCTGCCCAACTGCTTGAATAAAATAAAGCCAGTACAACTCACAGTGGCTCCTAGGAGCCTGTTTTTACATCCTACATCATTTCCTTGGTTAGAAGGAGTATCTTCTACCATTTTTATTCCATGGTAGAGAAAAAAAAGAGTGATCTTTTCACTATCCACACTCTTTACCCTGCATTAGAGAAGCCTGATGGAATTGGAAATGGATCCCTCCAGTGCTCCCTCTAATTTTCAGGTTGGCTGTGCCAGCCCCAGGCTTGGCAGCACCTTCTGGAACTGAAAGCCAAGGTCACAATCAGCGGTTATGTGCAGCTGCACAGTTTAGAGGGAGTGTTGGCCCCCATCCATTATTCTTTAATATCCATTCCAACACAGACAGAGACATAACTTTCCAGACCAGTGTCCAAATGAATGCCATCTACAAATGGAGCAGAACAGTTCTTTGATTTTTGATTTGATTTGATTTGATTTATTGCTCAGTAGAAATCTGGAATTAAATGAATGCAAAATTTGCAAAACTGTGTATATCATTAGATGTGATTTTTCAACTAGGCAACCATTTTCTGGATAATCTTGAACGAGAGAGGAATTGTGTTGACAATCAATTCAGTATTGTAGTTAAGCTCATGTCTACTGGAAGCTACATCTATTAAGAACCAAGACCTTATTCTTGTGCACATACTGATCAAAATAGACGACTGGTCCATTTTCCAGGGCAATGCTCTGACCAATTAAAATCAACCTGCCTGATTCAAAATTTAAACAAAGTCCAGCTGTTAACTATCAATCACCATTAATGTGAGCTTTCTGCATGTCCTGCCTCTGCTAAAGAGAATCCACTTGCCAATCAATCAGCATCTCCTCTCTTCAGTATAAATGTTGCTTTTCTCCTTAATTTTGTATTCATGTGAAAGGTCCTGATGAGTGTAAAAGATTCAGCAAAAGCTTCATTTCCTTCAGCAAGACTCAAGTTCTAAACACTAAGAACTTTTTCGAAAAAAAATGAACTGGAGCTAATGTGATGAGTTTCTCTGATCAACTGAGACTTCTATCATTCAGTTATGAACTAACTGGGAAAGTACATTTTGCATTCATTTCTAGGATGTCTGCAGATCTTCTGGAAGAGTCTTAATGGGTGAACAAAAAATCCACCTGTGGAAGCCTGGCCCCTAAAAACTTGAACTTAATTATTAAAAGCATGATCTTGTCTATATTCATTTCTAAAGGAGTTTCATATTCACCAATCTGAGTGAGGCAGGTATTAGAAGAGTTCAAATCTTTGGTAATAATCACTACAAGCTACTATCTGGTATTCCTGATGACAGCCTGACAAAGAAAATCACACCCTGCCACATTATTCATTTACTTCCTAAGTTTTACAGTCAATGGTGTCACAAAGGTTCATGTAGGGATCCAGACAGGCATAGACTTCCTTCAAACCTCTAAGTGAGCTGTCTCAGAGTCTGTGATCATGATGGCATCTCTTCTGTCTCTTGTCAGAAATGTATGTAAGAAGTTCATAAATAAGTTGGCTTGATGGGATAACGTGGGTTGGAGTTTTAAATAAGTTTTGAAATTTGTTCAGTGGGAAGTGGGTATCGCTGGCTGGGTCAGCATTCATTGTCCATCTCTAATAGCTGAAAGTCAAGAGTTAACCACATTACTGCTGGTCTGGAGTCACATGTAGGGACAGCAGATTTCCTCCCCGAATCACCATTAGTGAACCAGATGGGTTTTTACCACAATAATTACATAGTCACCATTAGGCTAGTTTTTAATTATAGGTTTTTAAAATTGAATTCACAATCCACTATCTGCGTGGTGAGATTAGGGCCCTGTCCCCAAATTATCAAACTGAGATTTGTGATTCAGATTTCAGTGACATTACCACTACACCACCAACTCACCCTAAGAAGCTTATAAAAAGTTGACAGGTGGGAAACCTTACTTGAGAAAGGATGTACTGGCACTGGAGGGGGTGCAGAAGAGGTTTGCTGGTTGATTATGGAGTTGAGGGGTTTGGCTTATAAGGAGAGACTGAGTAGACTGGGATTATATTCACCAGAATTCAGAAGAGTGAGGGGGGATCTTATAGAAATATTTAACCTTATGAAGGGGATAGATAAGATAGAAGTAGAGAGTATGTACCTACTGGTGGATGAAACTAGGATAAGAGGACATAACCTCAAGATCAGGGGAAGCAGATTCAGGACAGAATTGAGAACGAACTTCTTCACCCAGAGGGTTGGGAATCAGTGGAATCCCCTGCCCAGGGAAGTAGTTGAAGCTTCCTCAGTAAATGTTTTTAAAGCTAAGATAATTTTTTGAACAGTAAAGGATTTAAGGGATACGATGAGTGGGTGGGTAAGTGGAGCTGAGGCCATGATCAGCCATGATCTTACTGAATGGCGGAGCAGGCTCGAAGGGCCAGATGGCCTACTCCTGCTCCTCATTCTTACTTTGTTCTGTTGTTATTACCAATTCATTCATATGGGAATTATATTATTCTTGGTAATAGTATCTATGAGATGCAATGGTAGTCTTCACATTTAATCTACAATATTTTATTATCGACTGGCACAATTTGATATTTTTAATGTGCAAATGAGTAAGTGTAATCTTCTTTTTCCTTTCCATAGGAATGATCTGGTCAGAGTGTAAAAAAATGTGGTCCCAAGGCCCGAGGGAATATTTGCTGGAACTGTGGAACTTATTAGACTTTGGAATGCTAGCCATTTTTTCAGCATCATTCATAGCACGATTGATGGCGTTTTGGCATGCTTCCAAGGCACAGAGTTTTGTGGATGAAAAGATCAAAATGGATTTAACTAATGTTACTCTTCCAACAGAAATAGAGTACTACACTCTTGGTCAGTTTGATGCATCTTCTATCAATCTTTATTATTCTGCTTAATTAGCTCAGAAACGATAAATGCCAAGTACTAAGGTTTTTTTTACTATTTAATCACATCCTACTGATTGAAAATTGAAATTGCTATAAGGATAGAACCAATTTCCACTTAAAGATTCTAATGAAATTTCTGTGCAATTTCTATTCCAAAATCATAGACCCCAGTTTCTCAGAATGTGCAGTTCTTCAGACGGTGAGTTTGCAATCTCAATATAAAAAAAAGCTGCTCTCTGACACTATGAAAACTGTTTCCTTAACAGCAGTAAATCCATGATACACAAAGCTTTATGACCATGTTAATTTTGATTGATTAGTTCAAGGTACTATTCTTGTTAATGCTTTACTGTTTCCATGATGATTCTCTTGCATTGGCAAAGAAAAGGATTTCCTACAAATGCTTTATTGTTGTGCAGGGATGTCTTGAAGTGAATACTTACAATGAATGCTTGCTACTTGCATGATGTAAAAATTAAGACATTATTTGTTGCCAACTCAGCGAGATGATGTTGATTTTTGATTATAAACATAATCGATAATGTTAGCTTGGGAATTCCAGCATAACAGATACTGTGCAGTGAGAATAATGGTGAGGTATTTTATGATTGGTCAAATCAAACTGTATTGATCCTGTCAGAAAACTTGGGATTGACTTATTTATACAGTACATTGCACCAGAGGCCTGGAAGGTTCAGGCAAAGGCAGAACTAGGGTGTAACATCAATCTTTAAGAGGTGACCATACAGCTTCAGGGCTGTGCAAGCCCTTCGTTCATGTTACTAAAGTGCATAACTCAGTCAGATAAGTAAATTAGCACAACAAATTCACAATTTGTAGCATACGTCTTAAAATCCACTGTAGATGTTACTGAAGTGCATAACTCCTTTACAGATCATAATCTCCATTTCAAGCAAATCTCTTAAAATCTGCTGTAAATGTTACTAAAATGTAGATCTCGGTGAGATAAGCAAGTTTAAACAACAGAAGCACTACATCTTGCAAAGTTCTCCAAAGTGCTGTTATATTTTTAAAGCCTGTTGTGAATGTTACTAAATTCATAACTCAGTGAAACAACCAAGTTGGCACTACAAAATCAACATTCCTAGCAAACTTCTCCAAAATGCTGGCATTTTCTTAAAATCTGCTATAGATGTTACTAACGTGCAAAACTCAGTCAGATCAGCAACTTTGCACATCACAATCTCATTCTAGCAAACTTCTTAAAATCTGCTGTAGATGTTACTAAAATGAATAACTCAGTGAGATGAGAAAGTTTGAACAACAGAACACCACATCTTGCAAAGTTCTCCAAAATGCTGGCATATTCTCAAAAATCTGTTGTGGATGTTACTGAAGTGCACAACTCACTGAGTTAAGAAATTTTACACATCATAATCTCCATTTTGAGCAAACTTCTTAAAGTCCACCATAGATAAGAAACTCACTAAGATAAGAAAATTTAAACAGCCAAAGCTCAAATACTAACAAACGCCTTAAAATGTGCAGTAGATAGTCTTAAAGTGCATAACTCAGTGAGATAAATAAGCTGTGTGACAAAATCAGCACTTCCAGCAAACTTCTCCAATATGATGGTATATTCTTAAAATCTCTTGTAGATGCTACTAAAGTGCATAACTCAGTCAGATAAGAAACATTGAACATCAAAATCACCATTTCTAGCAAATGTCTTCAAATCCGTTATACAATAAGCACATTTGAACAACAAAATCACTATCTCTTGCAAACATCTCTAAAATACTGGCATATTCTTAAAATCTGCAGCAGATGTTGCTAAAGTGCATAACTTGGGGAGATAAGCAATTGTACACACCAAATCTCCATTTTGAGCCACTATCTTTTTATAAATGTTACTAAAGCATATAACTCAGTGAGATAAAAATGTTTGCAGATCATACTCCACCATCTCTAGCAAAGGTCTTGAATTCTGTAGTAGATATTGCTAAAATACATAACTCATTGTGATCAGAAAGTTTCAACAACACCATTTCTAGCAAACTTCTCCAATATGCTGGCATATTCTTAAAATCTGTTATAGATGTTCCTACAATGCATAATCCAGTGAGATAATCAAGTCTGTACCATAAGCTGGATTTCAGTATCCTCTGCATTACATCAAACATCTAGTACCTTCAATGATATCTATTACCAGTCCTCTAATTGTGAAATATCTAAAGTATTTTCCATGATATTCTAAGGACTCTTGGAGATTTTCTTAAAAGAGTTGGAGGGCAGTTTTAGTTTTTGGGTCTATTTTCTGCTTTTTAGGTTGTCCTTTTAAATTCTCACGAACTAATTTCGCATAAGATGCAGAATTGTAACAATTTCTTTGCACTTGTGTTGACATATGGAGTGTTTGATATTTGCTAGAAGCAGAATTAGAAAAATTCTTCAATATTCTCAATAAATAACAACCCTCCAATAATCCGGAAGCCATCACGCACAAGTAAAGAATTCATTGCTGAGACCAAATTATTGAAGATGGTACGAAACAAGAGCTGGAAGTTAACAATTGGAGTTTCTGTTCACCATTGCAGACTAATATTTCTAAATATAAACAAAACAAATGTTTATTCTGCAGACAAGAAGGATTACTGCCAATCCATTTCCATCATACTTGCAAAACAGCAGATTAAACAGGCAGCTAGTACATTCCCTTTTACGGCATTTCAGTCTTAAATTTAACAATCGACAGAGTGTTCATCGCAATAGAATCCACTTTTATTTTCTCCCATAATGTGACTCCTGAACCTGTGTAGTGTTAACTGCGAGGGTCAACATTCTATTTTAAGGAATACTTTATTTTAGAGAGTTCAGTTCTCCGGGCTCCCATTGATTATTAGTTCACATGTTTAAAATGATTCTCTCTCCTTTGATGCATCCCTTACCTCACCTCTTTGTAGGTTTCCTCTCTCCATTCCTCCATTCCTCCACCTTTTGGAGATGATATATCTACCACCTCCCCCCCCCCCCCCCCCACTCCCCAAGTTTGTTGAGTGCTGACTAAGGGCACATGTTAAAAGTTTTTAACTTTTTGTCATGTGTTCTTCTAATCAGTTGAGTAAAATGATTCAGAAAATCCAAAATACATTTAAAAAATCAAAAACTAAGAAAAATAAGTGCTTTAAGGCCATTACAAATGATTAGAAAGTGGCATCAAAACAGAAATGGAGGAAATGTTGTTCCTCTACACATGTGCTCCCTGATCTGCTGAGTATTTCCAGTCATTTCTGTTTTGATTTCACATTTACAGAATCTTTTTGTACTGCCTATTACTTTGTTATAATTCTTCATCAGGAAAATAATAACCAGAACTCTCAGATATCAAACTTCATTTTTAAAGTGAACAGATTTGGAAGCAGGTGGCAGGGGTGTATTGGAGGTTCACAATGTTGGAATGTAGAGAGCACTGACAAACCAACCCCAAACCCTCTGGCTTTAAATTTTGACCGCAGTGGAGTGTGCTTTGTTTAAACAATCGAAGTGAGAGAGGCAAATTGTTAATTTTAATACGCTAATAACTCACACAATGAGAGTGACACTAACATGGGTTTTAGCATTTATTTCGTCAGCTTCACTGGAGGCTTCCTGAAATTCAGCAGTGATGGCAACATGAGAGATGATCTAGGCAAATGCTCAGAAAGCAACAAGCGTGAGCAGAGGTGATCAATTGCAGAATGTAGCTCAAGGATCTGGATGCTGTCTAGATAGAAGATTAATGTTCTCACCTAAGTTATCAAGGTTAATGCATGTCTGTTTAGCCATCATACCCCATTAACTGCATTGCTAACCTCGTCCACTGCTCAAATCACCATAGCACATCATTCACTTAAAAAACAATTTCCATCAATCAGGACTCATGTCTGCAATGTGCATGTTTGACATCATCCTCATACACTTTAAACAACAGTAACCATCAATCCCACACACCTGGTCATTATTCAAAAATGCCTGTGACAACATCCAAAGTTAATGCATAACACTCACCGATACATGTACTTCTCTCACTGAATGTAACTGGACTGACATCTATGTTAGGGGACAGTATTGATCATGAGCTGGGAAGGGATGTTGCTGACATCCTCTCTCCTTCCTCTTCTATGAGCTTATCTTGCTCCACATGGCTTCTGCTCATTCTGTAAACCACGATCAGTGCCAAGAAGAAGTCCTACCAGGCCACCAATGTCTGAAAATCACTAGTTTGCACACAAAACATTTAAGACCTTGATAAAAGATACTGGAAGCACTAAAAATATATCAAACTGCAGCAACAAAGAGAAGAAATAATCAAACAATTTACCTGCATTTAGTTGATGATGCATTAAAGAAAATTGATAGGGGATTCCTTCATGGTCATAAATGTTAGTTCAGCATTCAAAGACATGAAAGGTTGTAAGCTAGAGTATGGAACTCCATAATGTCAGTGCTGACATCAGTTCAGTATTGCACACTAATTGCGAGTATCATGATTTGTCTGTTCTGCATGTTGTATATACCTAGGCTCCTCATCAACTTTGCAGTCTGGCATGCTTCACGTTGCAGCTGTGCGTGCACATCATGAACACAAATTTTGTAGTTTTAAGAACCTTGTAGCATCAATAGATACAAATATTTAAAAAAGGAGTAGTCTTCAACTGCAAGTACAAAGAACACATTGATTTTGTGGTTCTAGTGGATGCTGTGCTCAAAGCAGAGCAACTTTGCAAAATACTGCAAAGTATTGTAACTGTCCTTCTACCCGTGGTGCTGTTCAACACAATTATTTACAGTTTGCTTATGAATGACAACTGTGTGGCCATTACTGATAACTGAATCTATACCATGGTCTGTCAGCGTAACAAAGCTTTGGATATAAGTCACATCCTGTGTGTTAAATATGTTTGGCAAAGTAAGGTAGATTGTGAGAATCTGTTCCCTATGGCAGACATGTCTAAGACCAGAAGGCATGAGTTTAAAGTGAGGAGCAAATGGTTCAGAGGAGATATGACAAAGGATTTTTTAATTCTCAGGCTGGTTGATTTATGGAATGTGTTGTCTGACGAATGATGGGGGCACGTACTCTCGCAGCATTTAAAAACCATAGAGTTACAGAGATATGCAGCACGGAAACAGACCCTTTGGTCCAATTCGTCCATGCTGACGAGATATCTAAACTCAAACAGTCCCATTTACCGGCGCCCGGCCCATATCCCTCCAAACCCTTCCTATTCATATACCCATCCAGATGCCTTTTAAATGTTGTAATTGTAAGAGCCTCCTCCATGTCCTCTGGCAGCTCATTCCATATGCACCACCCTTCCGCTTGAAAACATTGCTCCTTAGGTCCCTTTTAAATCTTTTCTCTCTCACCTTAAATCTATGCAGTCTAGCACTGGACTCCCCCACCTCAGGGAAGAGACTTTGTCTATTTACCTTATTCAGGCCCTTCTTGATTTTATAAACCTCTATAAGGTCACCCCTCAGCTTCCAACACTCAAGGGAAAATAATCCCTGTCTATTCAACCTCTCCCTATGGCTCAAACCCTCCAAACCTGGCAAACTCCTTGTAAATCTTTTCTGAACCTTTTCAAGTTTCACAACACTTTTCCCATAGCAGGGAGACTGGAATTGCACACAATATTCCAAAAATGGCCTAACCAATGTGCTGTACAACTACAACATGACCTCCCCAACTCCTATACTCAATGCTCTGATTTGCCTTTCCAAAATGCAGCACCTCACATTTACCTAATTTAAATTCCGTTTGCTACTCCTCTGCCCACTGGCCCATTTGATCAAGATCCCATTGTACTCTGAGGTAACCTTCGTCACTGTCCACTACACCTCCAATTTTGGTACCATCTGCAAACTTACTAACTATATCTCTGATGTTCACATCCAAATCATTGATATAAATGACAAAAAGCAGGGGGCCCAGCAATGATCTTGTGACACACCGCTGGTCACAAGCCTTCAGGCTGAAAAGCAACCTCCACACCACCCTCTGACTTCTATCTTTGAGTCAGTTCTGTATCCAAATGATTAGTTCTCCTTCAATTCTATGCGATCTAACCTTGTTAACCAGTCTAACAGAGGAAGTCCATATAGATCATGTCCACTGCTCTGCCTTCCTTTTTTTACTTCAAAAAAATCAATCAAGTTTGTGAGACATGATTCCCCACGCACAAAGCCATGTTGACTATCCCTAATCAGTCCTTGCCTTTCCAAATACATGTAAATCCTGTCCCTCAGGATTCTGTCCAACAACTTGCCCACCACCAATGTCAGGCTCACCAGTCTATAGTTCCCTGGCTTGACCTTACCATTTTTCTTAAATATGCCACCATGTTAGCCAAGCTCTAATCTTCTGGCACCTCACCTGTGACAATCAACGATCCAAACTTCTCAGCAAGTGGCTTAAGAATCACTTCTCTAGCTTCCCACAGAGTTCTAGGGTACACCTGATCAGGTCCGAGGGAATTATCAACTTTATGCATTTTAAGGCATCCAGCACCTCTTCCCTTGTAATATGGATATATCTCAAAATATCATTATTTATTTCCCAACATTCTCTATTATCCATGTCATTCTCCACAGTAAACACTGATCCAAAATACTCATTTAGTATCTCCCCCATCTCCTGTGTTTCCACATATCAGCTGCTTTGCTGATCTTTGAGGGGCCCTTTTCTCTCCATAGTTACCCTTTAGTCCTTAACGTGTTTGTAAAAACCCTTTGGATTCTCCTTAACTGTATTTGCCAAAGCTATCTCATGTCCCCTTTTTGCCCTCCTGATTTCCCTCTTACGTATGTGCCTACTGTTTTTATACACTTCTAAGGATTCACTCGATCTATCCTGTCTATACCTGATATATGCTTCCTTCCTTATCTGAACCAAAACCTCAATTTCTCTAGTCATCCAGCATTCCCTATCCCTACCAACCTTTCCCTATCCCTACCAACCTTTCTCTGCACCTACCAACCTTCCCCTGCACCTACCAACCTGTCCCTGCGCCTACCAACCTTTCCCTGCACCTACCAACCTTTCCCTGAATCTACCAACCTTTCCCTGCACCTACCAACCTTTCCCTGCACCTACCAACCTTTCCCTGAATCTACCAACCTTTCCCTGCACCTACCAACCTTTCCCTATACCTACCAACCTTTCCCTGCACCTACCAACCTTTCCCTGCACCTACCAACCTTTCCCTGAATCTACCAACCTTTCCCTGAATCTACCAACCTTCCCCTGCACCTACCAACCTTTCCCTGTGCCTACCAACCTTTCCCTATACCTACCAACCTTTCCCTGCACCTACCAACCTTTTCCTGCACCTACTGACCTTTCCCTGTGCCTACCAACCTTTCCCTGAATCTACCAACCTTTCCCAGCTCCTACCAACCTTTCCCTGTGCCTACCAACCTTTCCCTGAATCTACCAACCTTTCCCTGCACCTACCAACCTTTCCCTGCACCTACCAATTTTTCCGTGCATCTACCAACCTTTCCCTGAATCTACCAACCTTTCCCTGAATCTACCAACCTTTCCCTGTGCCTACCAACCTTTCCCTGAATCTACCAACCTTTCCCTGCACCTACCAACCTTTCCCTGCGCCTACCAACCTTTCCCTGAATCTACCAACCTTCCCCTGCATCTACCAACCTTTCCCTGCACCTACCAGCCTTTCCCTGCTCCTACCAGCCTTTCCCTGCACCTACTGACCTTTCCCTGCACCTACCAACCTTTCCCTGAATCTACCAACCTTTCCCTATACCTACCAACCTTTCCCTGCACCTACCAACCTTTCCCTGCACCTACCAACCTTTCCCTGCACCTACCGACCTTTCCCTGCGCCTACCAACCTTTCCCTGCACCTACCAACATTTCCCTGCACCTACCAACCTTTCCCTGCACCTACCAGCCTTTCCCTATACCTTCCAACCATTCCCTGCACCTACCAACCTTTCCCTGCACCTACTGACCTTTGCCTGCATCTACCAACCTTTCCCTATACCTACCAACCTTTTCCTGCACCTACTGACCTTTCCCAGCTCCTACCAACCTTTCCCTGAATCTACCAACCTTTCCCAGCTCCTACCAACCTTTCCCTGTGCCTACCAACCTTTCCCTGAATCTACCAACCTTTCCCAGCTCCTACCAACCTTTCCCTGTGCCTACCAACCTTTCTCTGAATCTACCAACCTTTCCCTGCACCTACCAACCTTTCCCTGCACCTACCAATTTTTCCGTGCATCTACCAACCATTCCCTGCACCTACCAACCTTTCCCTGTGCCTACCAACCTTTCCCTGAATCTACCAACCTTTCCCTGCACCTACCAACCTTTCCCTGCACCTACCAACCTTTCCCTGCTCCTACCAACCTTTCCCTGCTCCTACCAACCTTTCCCTATACCTACCAGCCTTTCCCTGAATCTACCAACCTTTCCCTGAATCTACCAACCTTTCCCTGAATCTACCAACCTTTCCCTGCACCTACCAACCTTTCCCTGCACCTACTGACCTTTCCCTGCACCTACCAACCTTTCCCTGCACCTACTGACCTTTCCCTGCACCTACCAACCTTTCCCTGCACCTACTAACCTTTCCCTTTCACTCTTGTTGTCTCATTTTTGAAGGCTTCCCATTTTCCAGCCATATTTTTAACTGCAAACATGCACTGATCAGCTTTTGAAAGTTCTTGCCTAATACCATCAAACTTGGCTTTCCTCCAAATTAGAACTTTAACCTTTAGATCTGGTTTATCCTTTTCCATCACTATTTTAAAACTAAAAGAATTATGGTCACTGACCCCAACGTGCTTCCCCCACTGACACCTCAGTCACCTGCCCTGCCTTATTTCCCAAGAGTAGGTCAAGTTTTACACATTCTCTAGTAGGTACATCCACATACTGAATCAGAAAATTTTCTTGTACACGCCTAACAAATTCCTCTCCACCTAAACCCTTAATAGTCTGGCAGTCCCAGTCTATATTTGGAAAGTAAAAGTCCCCTACCATAACTACCCATAACCATCCATGACCATAGAATCCCCTACCATGACTAGCCATAATGATCCATAACCATAAAATCCCCTCCCATAGCCACCCATAACCACCCATAAACATAAAATCCCTTCCCATATCCAGCCATAACCGCCCATAGTCATAAAATTCCCTACCATAACCACCATAAACATAAAATCCCCTCCCAGAACCACCCACAGCTAGCCTATCCCCTCCCATAGCCAGCCTATCCCCTCCCATAGCCAGCCTATCCCCACCCACAGCTAGCCTATCCCCTCCCATAGCCAGCCTATCCCCTCCCATAGCCAGTCTTTCCCCTCCCATAGCCAGCCTATCCCTTCCCATAGCCAGCCTATTATTCTTACTTCTGGATGAGTACATAAAATGTCAGGGCAGAGTATCCTCTGGACTGAATGCAGGTACATGGGATTAGTGCAGTTTGGTCTTTGTTGGTCAGCATAGACATGGTGGGCCGAAGGGCCTTCCTCTATGCTGTATGACTCTATGACTCTAAAGTAGATTGACAAACCCACCAAAAATAAAAAAAATGCTGAATTAATTTTAGATGGTGTTTTGAATCTATAAGAAACTATGGCACAGAAGATGGCCCTAGGACATGTTTGAATCATCTTTATATTTAGCTAACTTATTACAGAATTAATGTTTTTTTATTTTGACTTTTTCTTCCAGCACGAATTAAATGGTTCCCATCTGATCCCCAGCTTATATCTGAAGGCCTCTATGCAATAGCAGTTGTGATGAGCTTCTCTCGAATTGCATACATTCTTCCAGCCAATGAAAGCTTCGGGCCTTTGCAAATATCTCTGGGAAGAACTGTGAAAGACATATTCAAATTCATGGTCATATTCATTATGGTTTTTGTTGCATTCATGATTGGGATGTTTAATCTTTATTCTCACTACCTTGGAGCGAAGCAAAACAACGCATTTACAACGTAAGTACTTATACCGGTTTCATTGCTTTTCATGAAATATTTGCATCTTTGGTACTTGCAAACGTTTCAGATAAGAAGTAAGATTGCTGTGTATGCTGTAAAACTACTATTAAAATTATTGCCTTGGTGCTTTGCGAGTTAGAATTCTGTTCTACTGTAGTAGATTTGTATTTGAAGAAATACTGTGTATATTTAACTATTTTCTGAATGCTAATTTGAATCACATTAAGAAAAATGTTGATTTGCCTTGTTTACAGTTTCAAGAAGGCACACAATCTTTCTCAATGACTGATGTTGAAACATTTAACATTGATATATTCCTCCTATTTAACACCTTTTTTCTTAAAATGCTCAACTATATTGTTGTGATAGTTTGTAAAAACAGCTGAATGGAATTGGGTTTTTTTATTATTTGTGATTTGGTAGTCTGGAGGCACAAACTATCTGGATTCACACGGAAAGGTTCACCGATCCAGTGAAGTAAGACCGTTGTCTAAATAATTTGAAACTCTGGATGCCAAAAAGTCAATGCCTTTCGATGGGATATGGAGAAAGATGGAAGACAATGGAGTCTTCTGACCCTTTTGAATATTTCCTAAAGCTACGCTGACTGTTACCATTTACCATTCTCTAAATAAACATTTACACATAATCATATTTTCTAGCATTTGTTTTAAGTTGTACGTTACATCTGCCCCGATTTGAGATAGCTACAACAGATTCAATTTGAGCTGAAGGCAACTGCACTGATGATGGCTTTTCAGGCAAAAAATGATTGTTTTTCTTCACTTTGAAGTATTAACTGATCATAATCTAAGCGTTATTTTACCAAAAATAAAACTACCCTTGAATATGCAATTTTACTGCTTTCTTAATTTGTGGACGCATATCAGAACAATCATACAGAAGGTTCAATAGTCAGGACCAGCACCTTTTTAAAAGTAGCCAGTGGTTTGAGCCAATTAATTAGCATCTGTGTGGCCAGGCTCCTGGTATATCAGAATGTGACAAAATCTCACAAAAGGTAAAATCTGAACTCATGGGAGTTAAAAGGTAATGCGAAAACATATTATAAAACTCAAAAGTCCTGCCAAAGTAAGTTAACTTTATTACTTACATTTGATGTAAGTAATTCTTCCAAACTGCTCAACCTTCCCTATCTCCCCACGTAAACCACATTGAAGATTTCCCGCAGTGCAGTGCAAGAATGAAAAGTATTTTAAAAAGTTCAACAACACGAAAGTGGATTATACTTATAAAAACAATATAATGAATACACTAGCTAATCTTTGTGCACAGACATTGCAATCAGGAAGGAAGAGTGAAAAATATGAAATTAAATTAACATTGAAAATATTTACTTCCATTCTCACAATCAGTTTGATCAGACACATTACGAACCATCTTTGGGGTGGGTGGGTGGTTCTTGAACCTGGGCTTCTCAGCTCAGCGGCCGGGACAGCGAAAGAGAAAGTGTGAAGAGGTTAACGTCAGTGAAAATGGATAACTTCCCAGGCCCTGGGCTGTTAAGGGGAGTATGAAATAGCAACCACTTTGACCATAGCTTTCTGATTCTCACTGGTTACAGTGTGGTACCAAATGACTGGAGAACAAGTTATTTTATTACATTAAAAAGGGAGTCACAGATTGACCAAGTAGTTACAGATCAGTTAACCTATTGTCAGTGACAAGAAAGTGATGGTATAAAATACTGGGAGAACAGGATAAATCCTAATTTATAAAAAAATGTGGATTAAACAAAGACAACCATCATGGATGTGTTAAAGAAAGATTACATGCAAAATACAATGTATTTCTCTTAGAAGCTGCAGTAAAAATATTTTACAAACAGATCTTCTACATCAACTGTACCAATTTGATTCTCCCAGTCTAACACAAACCTAAAGGTTTCCCATAATTATTTCATCCCTTTTTTGGAATCATTTGTTTTAATGTTTAATGCTCTCTTCAATGGTTTAGCAATTATTAGGGGATTGGAACTTCTCCCAATGTGTTCTAACTTTTGTTATTCCTAACTCCCATGCATACTCTGATGGAATATTCTGAAGAAGGGTCCCTGGACCCGAAACATTAACTCTGGTTTCTCTCCACAGATGCTGTCCGATCTGCTGAGCTTTTGCAGCAATTTCTCTTGTTGTTCCAATCCATATTTCCTCCATTTTGCAATTTCCTGAGCTCAGGTCCTTTCTCACTAATTTCCTTTTGTCATCATTGACAGGGCTATCCCTCATCCTTTGCAATCCTGTCTGTCTTTTGAAAAGATGGGCCTGGAATTTTCCATTTTTTAGGTTAAATCTTGACCTGTGGGCTTCATGATCCATCGGGCCCCACCCCTCCAGGGATTGCTAGTCAATCAGAGACCGATGGTCACTGTTTGCAACAGTGATTCATCCAAGACTGAGGCTGTGGTTGAAGACTAGTCTGAACTATCAGGGACCAATGAAAAGATCAGTTAGTCTTTGGGGATGATAATGGGCTGGGGGTCACAAGCAGGGGCAGTTGGAGCATAGCGCAGGGATTGACTTTCACTAGTTACCTCTAAAACCACCCCCCACCCCCCCGGATCTGTGCCCCCAATTGCCTCTAGATTGGGGCAAATGGAGGCCCACCCCGAATCTCGCAGAGGCAAAACCCAATACAATACCAGTAATACTTACAAATGAATGCACTGGTCACACAGGAGCATTGTTCTGAGGTATACAAAACAAGTCAGACCAGTATGTATCATACACAAGTTTTACTGGTTTGCCCTTCGGGAAAGTAGGTAAATTGAGTTAGTGGGTTGAGGTTTTTAAATGGTCAATAATTGACCACTCTTTGGCTTTAATTGGTTGGTGATTGTCAAGATCACCCATGAACCATCCAGTTCAGGCCCTAATTGAGCACGGTGGCTCAGTGGTTAGCACTGCTGCCTCACAGCAGCAGGGACTGAGGTTCAATCCCACCTTCAGGCGACTGCTTGTGTGGAGTTTGCACATTCTCCCACTTACAGGCTGTTGTTTACCCTATAGTGAAACATGTAGTTTGTGCCAAAAGTTTCTACTTCATAAGAGAAAAGCCAAATGTCGCAGAGAAGCCAAAGGCTTTACATCTGGGTTAGCACTGGCTGTCACCTTGCTGGTGTTGACCTGAATCTAAAGCAGATGCAAGAAGAGGGAAGAGAGAGTCTTCTTCCTCAATGGATGGAGATGGAGACTATCTTGTAATGAAGCAGTAATATCTCTTTGTTGAGTGTCTTACCTCTCCGTCTCTATATCCTTCCTCTCGACTTCCTCCTTCTGCACCTTCCTAAACAAGCTGACCAGGGCCTCTCCACCTTCAGGGTCTGCACCCCTTTTATGGACCATATTTTGTAGACCAACTTCTCCAGAAGGTATTGGAGTCCACTACCTGACTAATACTGTACAGTTGGTTCTGCTATAACATGTGTTTCTTCAAGACGAATTGGCTTTAACACAATTGAAGAATTTAGACTGTTATTTAGACAATTGAAATGTGGAGCGTATTCAAGGAACAGCTATTGTGTGTCCTTGATAAGTATGCACCTGTCAGGCAGGGAGGAAGTGGTCAAGCAAGGCAGCTGTGGTTTACGAAAGAAGTTGAATCTCTTGTCAAGAGGAAGAAGAAGGCTTATGTTAGGATGAGACATGAAGACACAGTTAGGGCATTTGAGAGTTACAAGTTAGCCAGGAAAGACCTAAAGAGAGGGCTAAGAAGAGCCAGGAGGGGGTATGAGAAGTCGTAGGCAGATAGGATCAAGGAAAACCCTAAAGTTTTCTATAGGTATATCAGGAATAAAAGAATGACTGGACAAAGACTGGATCAAGGATAGCAGTGGGAAGTTGTGCGTGGAGTCCCAGGTGATAGGAGAAGCACTAAGTGAATATTTTTCATCAGTATTTGTCATTTGTCAAGGAGAATACTGAGATACAGGCTACTAGACTAAACAGAATTGAGATTCACAAGGAGGAGGTGTTAGCAATTCTGGAAAGTGTGTAGACAGATAAGTTCCCTTGGTCGGATGGGATTTATCCTAGGATTCTCTAAGAAGCCAAGGAGGAGATTGCAGAGCCTTTGGCTTTGATCTTTGTGTCATCATTGTCGACAGGAACAGTGCAGAAGACTGGAGGATAGCAAATGTTGTTCCCTTGTTCAAAAGGGGAGTAGAGACAACACTGGTAGTTATAGACCAGAGAGCCTTACTTTGGTTGGGGGTAAAGTGTTGGAAAAGGTTATAGAAGATAGGATTTATAATCATCTAGAAAGGAATAAGTTGATTAGGGATAGATTGTGCCTCACAAGCCTTATTGAGTTCTTTGAGAAGGTGACCAAACAGGTGGATGAGGTAAAGTAGTTGATGTGGTGTATATGGATTTCAGTGAGGCAGTTGATGAGGTGAGCTATTGCAGAAAATACAGACCCATGGGATTGAGGGTAATGTAGCAAGTTGGATCAGAAATTGGCTAGCTGAAAGAAGACAGAGGGTGGTAATTAATGGGAAATATTCATCCTGGAGTTCAGTTACTAATGGTGTCCCACAAGGATCTGTTTTGGGGCCACTGCTGTTTGTCATTTTTATAAATGACATGGATAAGGACGTAGAAGGATGGGTTAGTAAATTTGCGGATGACACTAAGGTCAGTGGAGTTGTGAATAGTGACAAAAGATGTTGTGGGTAACAGAGGGACGTAGATAAGCTGCAGAGCTGGACTGAGAGGTGGCAAATAGAGTTTAATGAGGAAAAGTGTGAGGTGATTCACTTTCAAAGGAGCAACAGGAATGCAGAGTACTGGGCTAATGGTAAGATTCTTGATAGTGTCGATGAGCAGAAAGATCTCGGTGCCCATGTACATAGATCCTTGAAAGTTGCCACCCAGGTTGATAGGGTTGTTAAGAAGGCATACAGTGTGTTAGCTTTTATCGGCACAGGGATTGAGTTTCAGAGCCATGAGGTCATGCTGCAGCTGTACAAAACACTGGTGTGGCCGCACTTGGAATTGTGTACAGTTCTGGTCACCACATTATAGAAAGGATGTGGAAGCTTTGGAAAGAGTTCAGAAGAGATTTACTAGGATGTTGCAAGGTATGGAGGGAAGGTCTTATGAGGGAAGACTGAGGGACTTGAGTCTGTTTTCATTAGAAGAAGGTTGAGAGGTGACTTAATAGAGACATATAAGATAATCAGAGGGTTAGACAGGGTCGACAGTGAGAGCCTTTTTCCTTAGATGGTGATGGCTAGCATGAGAGGACGTAGCTTTAAGTTGAAGGGTGATAGATATAGGATATCAGGGGTAGTTTCTTTACTCAGAGAGTAGTGAGGGTGTGGAACACACTGCCTGCAACAGTAGTCGACTCACCAACTTTGAGGGCATTTAAATGGTCATTGGATAAACATAGGGATGAAAATGGAATAGTGTAGGATAGATGGGCTTCAGATTGTTTCCAAATGTCAGCGCAATGTCAAGGGCCGAAGGGCCTGGACTGTGCTATAATGTTCTATGTTCTATATTTGTAGAATGTGAACTTTCCATACTTGTACTGTTAATGATGCAATTCCAGTCCCATTAGTTTAAATGGTGTGGCTATTGCACAATTATCTTATAATGCAAGATCATAAAAGGACAGAACTATCATGTTGTACCAGTACGGACTGTATGTTCAGAAACCCAAAGGCCTTTATCTCCTACTGAGAAAATGGCATGGATTGAGTCATCTCAGTGCCTTCTGCAGGAACTCCCTTAGACGGTTCAGTGACAACAGATTCAAAGAACTTGCTTTCTCTTGAAACATCCAGAAACACAATTGCTGGGTTCGAAAAAAGATCAGAGATTGGACTGGCAGAAAAAGTTAAAATGTCATGGTATCTATCAGAAAAATTGAGTGCAGATATTGAGAATGCTCTTGTTGTAGTTGCAGACCAGTTAGATGTTGAGGGAGTAGGAGCTTTCTCTATTGATGAATCTCATTGGCTGGTGGCTCGGTGCTTTCCGATAGGTGCGGTTGGAGATGGCCTGCACCTGCTGCATTTCAGCAGTGGGTGAAAGAGCCATTGCCTTTGAGGACATGTCTATTGTTAAAGGAGTCAGTTGTTCAGTTCTGGCAAAGAGCGCTTTCGTGTGTAGCAAGAATACAGCTGTTTTGCGATATTACTAAGGCCCTTAGGAAAACAATCCATTGTATTAATTGGTTCTGAGGGAAGGAGATGAGTTAATTTGGGCCACATTTCTTCTGAGAGAGTTATGTTTTATTGATGGTATTCCAGAAAGGCTTTCCAGATTATTTGTACAATTACTGTTAAAATTGTATTAGATGTTAGCCAAGACAAATGTGTGTCTTGATGGATTTTATGGCACACAGAAGAGCCTTCTGGAATAGCAATTATGTTGGAAAATGACAGCCTCATTGAAGTATGTCAAAACTTGGACTGAAATCTCCACTACCTTAACCGTGACAAGGGGATTTCTGATGCAGTACATGTTGTACCAAGATGTAGCAACACATCTGTGTTCATAATTAAATGGCTAACATTTGATTATCTAAAATTGCCAGTTTGAGTCCTAATACACATATTACTTTCTCATCATTATAAAAATGATTGGTTGATTAACATTGAGAAATTCCAACGATTCTCAAATTTTTATGCCATTTTCAGATTATTTAAAAACTGTTTTCATTATTGACGAGTGCTTGAGCACATCACACTTCAATCTGTCATGTGATAAACTCCGTATTAAAATAATAAGAAACAGACTTATCTGATTTTATGTTCACAATGTATTGTGCTGAATGTGTTCATGATTCAGCTCTTCCTGATGAAGGGCTTATGCCTGAAATGTTGAGTCTCCTGCTCCTTGGATGCTGTCTGACTCGCTGTGCTTTTCCAGCGCCCTACTTTTTGACTCTGACTCTCCAGCATCTGCAGTCCTCATTTTTTCTCTGAATCTTTTCATGTTAAAAACTCGTCAGCATTTCAGTAAAATCATTCCCTGGACAATAATGAGATAAGAGTTTGGTGCAACAAAGGTTAAAAGGGATGCCAAAAATGTGCAGAATACAAACAAGTCCCAGGTCTGGGTGAGGTGTGATTTTTTTTTTCGTCTGATTGTATGTGACTATGCACTTAATTAACATCAAACTGAGTTATTTTTAAAATGGCATGATTGTGACAGAAACATTCTTTCGTGGAAGTTTACCAAAGGGCTTGTATCTCTCTTTGCACCCACACCTGCCAATTAATTCACTTTGTGCAATCCTTCTGTACCCACTTGGTGTTGGAAACTATTTTCTCTGATAATCATATCCTGATCTTTTAATATTTGGTGTAGCTACTTTGCAACTTCGTGAGTCCAGGCTACTTCCTATTTTGAAGTGCTTTCTAACATCGCCTTGAACGAATCTAATTCCAGGTTTTTAAGATTATCACTCATTGTTCTGGACTTTGCATGCCAGAGGCAATGGTTTCTCACTATTTACCCTGTCAGACCTTTAAACATGGAAAAAGTGAGGATTGCAGATGCTGGAGAGTCAGAGTCGTAGAGTGTGACGCTGGAAAAGCACAGCGGGTCAGACAGCATCTAGGGAGCAGGAGAGTCAACACCTTTAAACGTACAAGTTAAAAATTATAGCTCAAATAAAAATCGAGGAAATAAGGAAAACAGCATATTCTGTAAATTTAGAATAAAATCACAAAGTGTTGGTAATAACGGATAAATCTGTCAACATCCGTAAAAAGATAATGTAGAAACCAGGTTAAAAAAAAGTTGGTCATTAGTATTTAATGAAGTGAGGTCCTAGGATCAACCAAAACAATGAGGAAAAGGGAGTGGCAGTAGGTTACAAAAACACACTGACCAAACACAGGCAGAAAATGAGCTGAAGTGTTTCTTTTTGTTTGAACTGGGGAACATGTGAAAAATACCAGATGATATCAGCAGATCATCTCAGTTAGAATATGATAAAATCATTAAGAAGAGAGTCAAACTTCTTCAAATTAGAAGGAAGCAAAGTATGATGGAATGTGAAATACTTTAAGGTAGAAGTGGCCCACTTGTATGTTTCTCTATTTAGATATTAAACATAAAGCTGCCCACTCCCACTAATGGCAAGTAACTGTTGGTTTTCATATATTAATGTAATAATTCTGGCATACTGATTATTTCATCCACCTTCTGTTCTTATTTCAGGTTCTCAGCATTTGTAATCATTGACTTTGAAATTATTGTTTAGTTCAGAGACACTTCTCTTCCCAGAATACTCACTTTGGGACAGTCTCTTCTTCACCCTGGCCAGTTTTCCTTATCCTCTTTTCCATTCCCATCTTCATTGCTTTCTGTTTCCCTCATCATCTTTGATCAGATATTTTGAAACATCCCCCTTCACTGCAACATCTCTACTCTCAACAACTGACAAATTCCATGTCAACTGAAATTCAACTTGTCACATTTCAGATCCAGATTAGAGTGGTGCTGGAAAAGCACAGCAAGTCAGGCAGCATCCGAGGAGCAGGGAAATCAACGTTTTGGGCAAAGGCTCTTCAACAGGAATCAGGCTTTTGCCTGAAATATCGATTTTCCTGCTCCTCGGATGCTGCCTGACCTGCTGTGCTTTTCCAGCACCACTCTAATCTTGAATCTACTCTCCAGCATCTGCAGTATCCACCACCCCTGACATTTCAGATCCATCCTTGCTTTGAGATAATTGTGAGATGTTCACCATTTCTTGAACAATATTTCTTCCACTGTTCTCCATCCACACTCAGACTTCCGTGTTTATTCCATTTCAAACACCTTTCTGCCCTTTTTCCCACAATGAAGAGAACGTTCCATCCGTTCTTATTCTTATTCTTCACCCCGTCAGCCTCCTTTGTAAATTAGCTACTTCCAGCTGAAGGATATCATCAAATCTATCTTACCCTCTTTTCAACATTCAGATGGGGCCATTCCATTTGCCAACACCTTGACCTACTCTTCAATCACCTCAAACATCCCTTTCCCTTCCCTCGATATTTCCCTGAGCAAATACTGCAGCTGTAAGGTCTGCAGATGGATGCCTGCACTTTTTCTTATCCTTTTGCACTCTCCAGACAAACACTCTGAAGTGAAGCAGTGATTTGCTTGTGTTTTCACCATAACAGTGTGTGCATTTGCTGATTACAATGCAGTTTTCTCTCTTCTGGAGAGATCAAAGCAGTGACTCCAAGTTATCAGTTGCCTGCCATTTTAATGCTTCATCCCACTTCCCCTCTGACCTCTCTGTCTTCAACTTCTTACAATGTTCCAATAAAACTTGGTGGTAGGTTTCAAAGATTGTGAAGCAATGCTTGTCTTGTTTTTTAGTTGGGTCATAGACGATGTCCAAATAGTTAAAAGGAAGCTGATCTCTGATCAGATATCCTCTCTGAATCTATAACCTCTGCAATGTGTTTCTTCAAGTCCAGCCCTCCTTCTCATGTGAACCACGTTAACCTCTACCTCCTGTGAAATCAAACACAGACTTGAGGAACAACACTTCATGTTTAGATTAGGCACTTGCAGGTCTTTCAAACTTTACACTGAGCTCAACAATTTCAGATTGCGTCTCTCCGATTGCGTTCAGACTGTAATTCTTCCAAAGTATTTATATAATCTCTCAACTCGTGTTTTGTTTCCTCACTTTCTCCTTTGCACTTTTGCTTTGCACCATTATTAATTTTATCATTTAATCTCTTATATCTTCCTTCTATCCTAGAACATTCCTCTTGTTCTATCCTCCACTCTTCATCCTATCCAGATTCCACAGCCTCTCACGGTGGCTCAGTGGTTAGCACTGATGCCTCACAGCACCAGGAACTGAGTTCAATTCCACCTTTGGGAGACTGTTTGTGTGGAGTTTACACATTCTCCCCATGTCTCCATGGGTTTTCTCTGGGTGCTATGGTTACCTCCCACAGACCAAAGATGTGCAGGTTGGGTGGATTGGCTAAGCTAAATTGCCCTTAATGTCAAGGAATGTGCAGGCTGCATGGATTAGCCATGGGAAATGCAAGGTTACAGAGATAGAGCAGGGGAGTGGGCCTGGGTAAAATGTTCTTCGGAGGGATCGGTGTGGACTCGATGGGCTGGAAGGTCTGCTTCCACACCGTAGGGACTCTGAGATTTTGTTTTTGTAAATAATATTGTGCTTGCACTGTTGTAGATTTTATTAAATTTAAGTTTTCAAAACGATATTGAAATGCAAACTGGTTTCACTCTTTTTAATATTTCTTTCTGTTTTTCAGTGTTGAAGAAAGCTTTAAAACTTTGTTTTGGGCGATATTTGGATTATCAGAAGTCAAGTCTGTGGTCATCAATTATAGTCACAAATTTATTGAGAACATTGGCTATGTTTTGTATGGTGTATACCATGTGACAATGGTCATTGTCCTCTTAAATATGCTGATTGCGATGATTAATAGCTCTTTTCAGGAGATTGAGGTGAAATTCTAATTTCTTTTTAATAGATTTAGCTTTAATATTTAAAACAGGTCATTAGTATACAATGTTGTGAGGAATGAAAAATACTGATTCTGAAATTATGAATTAATGTGAACATTAAAGTATAAGACGGGAATTTATAATGTTTGTGTTGATCAACAATCAAAAAAACTTCAAAGGCTTAACAGTGGCACAGCTTTAATGGGCTGAACGATCTCCTTTGATATTGTAACTGTTACGTTTGAAATGCTTACTGCACTGCATGCAATCATAATGCTTTGCAATATTGGTGCTGGCCTACTTATTTTAATACACAAAGTATTCTCAGACTTTCAAAATGCCCCTTTCTAAAATTTTAAACTTTGGTTTGTAACTGTAATCACTTTCTCAAGTCAAATATTAAATCAATTTTATTAAAATTTCTGTTTGTAGAGAGATCCCTTGATGTCTGATTTAATTAACTTTTGTTCGTTACTAATTACTCATTCTAGTGTAGCCTTATTATTTCTAAAATACTTTGTTCCAGAAAGCAGTTCTAAAATATTCTAAATGCTCATTGTCTTTATCCATGAGCTGTTTTCCTAGACACAGTCTTTGTGAAAATTAAACTGTCCTATTGCTGGTTGTATTTCTGACCCTGTGTGAACATATTCCCTCACTACAATACTGCTCCTAGGTAGATTAAAATTTAACTCAGAGTCTTACATCACTTGATGTACTTTAATACTCATTGTTTGTTTCCACTGCTTGATAAATTGTGTTTATTGACAATATTGTCTTGACCCTTCCTTTCAAAATGTATCCTTGTTAAAGATCCAATGGTGAAGAATATTTTGTTTTCAGTCGTGTTTCAATCAGGTTGTGGCTGGGTCTCTTTACTGGCAACAAATCCTTGAAGCTGACTTATACTATATACACATAACTTTATTCTGGGTAACTGTCCACATATCCGTTAGGTCTGTTTTCTAATATTTATTGGTTTCCTGTGCGGGTTCCCACATCCCCTCCCACCCACACTTGCTGACTTAGTTTAAATCTTTCCAAACTGCACTATTTACCCGTTTGTACACAGGCAACGCTCTGGTTTAGATGAAGTCAGTTGGTTGCATTGTTACAACTACCCCCATCGTAAATGGGGCTTATCCCAATTTACCTGATAAGATCGACAGAAAGCACAGTTCAGGTTTCTGTACTAAACAAATATTAGAATTTATGATAGAATAATTAGACTATAACTACAACTAAACAAATGTAAATTAATGACATATAACAGGACAGGTGTTCCCAATTTACAAATGTTCAGCATACGAATGTAATACCTTACATGGGTGTCGTTTTAAAGATCTTACGTATTCATTTCCTGTCCACCCATCAGCTGCTTTCCTTTGTCCCCCTTGTGTTTAAACTTGCAAACAGACTTCAGAAAAAAATCAGCTTTCATCCAGGGACTGCTTGTATTAACTAAAACTGTAATCCCCTTATACCCTCCCCCTTTACATATGCCCAGGCAGACAGATAAGAATAATGCAGTATTAGTGGTGGCAGTAAAAAAAACTGGAGCAGTTCAGTGGGTCTTTGCTTCCCATTTCTGATGTGGAGATGATCCTACAGCAGCTTGCCCAGGCTTTGGTATCTTTCTCTGAAAGCTGCAGCTGGTTTGTGACAGGTACAGAGTGACTGATTCACTTGGAAGATGTCTCTGAGAATAGGCAGCTCTCTCACTCTCTCTCTTTCTCTGTCCCTGTCTCTCTCTCTCTCTCCCTTCACTTGCAGTCTGACTCTCTCTCTCTGTTTATGTCTGTCTGTCTCTCTCAATCTGTCTGTCTTTTCGCTCACCCTCACTGTCTCTGCCAATGTATCCCTCTCTCTGTGTCTCTGTAATTTGCTTCCAATTCTTACCTGTTCAGTTTTCTAAGAGCTATTCAGTTTTATTTGTAAACTCAGCTCCTGATCATTTGCACATTGCAGGAACCCATCGCAACAAAGGCACAGCACACAGCAGTATCAAATTCCTTGCTGTGAAATTATACAGCCATCCTGGTAAATCCCTGTTTTAAAAACAAATCTATCTTCATGTAGTCCACAGCTTTAACAACAAAAGAATAGAAAGACACAATTCGTACAGTACAGTCTTCTTGGTGTAAAGGGAGGCTGTGAGGAAAGGTAGAATAAATTGGCAGGAGGATGGGAGTCCAGGCAGAAGGGCAGAAGGAAGCAATGCAGACACCAGAGCAAAAGTTAGAAAAGAGAAAAGTAAAATTGGGTGACAAAATCATATACAAAAGGCAAGGAGATGGCTAGATTCTACATGGGCAGTAAGTATAAGGGCACTTTATCTGAATGCCCAGAGTATTTAAAACAAAGTTGATGAATTTCTTGTGCAAATCAGTACAGTGGGGTATGATTTTATTGTCATTACAGAAATGTGGTTGCGGGGTGGTGATGACTGGGAATTGAATATCCAAGGGTATTAGGTAATTAGGAAGGATAGGCAAGAAAGCAAGGGAGGTGGGTTTGTGCTCTTAATTAGGATGAGATTAGGACTTTAGGGAGAGACGAAATAGGATCAAAGGAGCAAAATGTTGAATCCGTTTTGATGGAGACCAGTAAGGGGGAGAAGTCACTGGTGGGAATAGTTTGTAGGCCCCCCAGTAATATTTCTACAGTGGCACAGGTGATCAATCAAAAAATATCTGACACATGTAAAAATGGAAAGATAATAATTGTGGGGGACTTTAACAAGCATGTTGATTGGCTGAATCAAGTTGGTAGAGGCAGTCTTGAATAGGTGTTCATAGAGCTCATCTGTGATAACTTTCTTGAACAGTATGTTACTGAACCTACAAGGGAGTGTGCAGTCTTAGATCTGGTTCTGTGCAATGAGACAGGTAAAATTAATGATCACAGTATGATTCAATGGCAGGTACAAGTGGGGATGAAATAGTTTCATCTAAAACCTGGGTGTTAGTCCTAAACAAGGGCGACTGTAATGGGATGAGGGAAGGAGTTGGTTAAGTTAGACTGGGAATTCAAATTATATGGTGGAACAAAAGAGACTTTTCACATTGCTCAAGGAAAAGTATATTCTGGTCAAAAACAAAGATAGCAAGGGTAGGAAGAGCCAGCCTTGGATAACCAAGGAAATAAAGAAAGGCAGCCACATAAAAACTCAGGCTTACAAAGTAGTCAAGAGTAGTGGGAAACAGGAAGATTGGGAAAAGTTTAAAAAGAAACAAAGGACCATGAAGTAAGTAATAAATAAAGGAAAAATAGATTATGAATGCAAGCTAGCACAGCACATAAAAAACAGATATGATAAGATTTTATAAATACATAAAATGGAAAAGGATGGCTAAAGTGGATGCAGGTATTAGTGAGTTTTGAGTTGAAAAGTGTGGTGCTGGAAAAGCGCAGCAGGCCAGGCAGCATCTGAGGAGCAGGAGAATCGATGTTTTGGGCACAAGCCCTTCTTCAGGATTCTCCTGCTCCTCGGATGCTGCCTGACCTGCTGCGCTTTTCCAGCACCACACTTTTCAACTCTGATCTCCAGCATCTGCAGTCCTCACTTTCTCCTTAGTGAGTTTTGAGCAGATTTGTAGCTCAGGTTGAGGTTCTGGATGATTTTCTGCCTGCTTGTCCAATATAGTGTTTGTTACAGTTCTTGCAGGGTATTTTGTAAATGACATTAGTTTTGTTTGTTGTCTGTATTGGGTCTTTCAGGTTCATTAGTTGCTGTTTTAGTGTTTGGTGGGTTTGTGGGCTACCATGATGCCAAGGGGTCTGAGTGGTCTGGCAGTCATTTCTGAGATGTCTTTGATGTAGGGGATAGTGGCGAGGGTTCCTGGACGTGTTTTGTCTGCTTGCTGTTCTTTTTGAATACACTGTATAGGTGATTTTCCTCTGCTCTGCGTAGTTCCTCTGTGCTGTAGTGTGTGGTGGCTTGTTGAAATAATTTTCTAATGCAGCTGCGTTTATGGGTGTTGGGACGATTGCTTCTGTAGTTCAATATTTGGTCCGTATGTGATGTTTTCCTGTAGATGTTGATTTAAAGTTTCCCATTGTCTGTTCGCTCTACTTTGCTGCATTTCCTTGCAAGGTCATGCTCGGCATAATTGGGGCAGGCAAAGAGGGAATGTAATGGTTAGCAAAGAACTGGAGAGTGCAGTTGTCTTCAAAGGAAGAAGACGAAGACATGAAGCAGAATGAACATCAGCGTCAGCGTTATATAGTGGTGCAGTGAACAAGCCAAACAGAACTAAATTATCCTCTGATTCCAATAGATGGAAGTTGGGTGAAGTGATCAAGGATTGAATGTGAGATTATCGCTGCTCAAAAGGCCAACAACCCATGTTTGTTCCCAGAAGCAACTGCAGCCTTTTCCATGTCTGTTTTTTCTTTGATATTCCTGTTGCTCAAGAGTAAACATTTTCAACAATTTGAAGGTATTCCAGCTCAAATGCTCACGTGGTGAACAATGTTTTGCGTTGGTTGTTAGTGTAGAGAACTCTCTCAGACAGATTTTGAACATTGTGTGTAGCTGAAGTTACAATGACAGTCCATTAGGGAGATGGTGATAGAAGTAGCAAAACATTTCCAAACAGGACTCTCTATTCCCAATGAAGTGTCAGTCCAGTCATCCGTGTGCCCTCAGCAGCTGCTCATTTCACGCTCCTTGCCATCACGTGACCCGTAAGGGGCTGTTTGAAACTGGCAGCAATTGACCAGATGCACAACTGGACTTTAAGTGGATTGCTGGTTGTGGAAATCCAGAAAGATGCCAACATTAGTTAGTGAGTACTGTTGCTGCTCAGGAGGTCATGACAGCAAGGCTATGATGCCAGTGTCATCATAGAATCCCTACAGTGTAGAAACAGGCCATTTGGCCCAACATGTCCACACTGACCCTCCAAACAGTAACCCATCCAAACCCATTCCCCCTACCCTATTTACTCTACATTTATCCCTGACTAATGCACCTAACCTACACATCCCTGGACATAATGGGCAATTCACCTGACCTGCACACCTTTAGATTATGGGAGGAAACCGAAGCACCCGAAGGAAACCCACGCAACCACAGGGAGAATGTGCAAACTTCACACAGACAATCGCCCGAGGCTGGGATTGAACCTGGCGCTGTGAGGCAGTACTGAGCCACCGTGCTGCCCAGTCACGGTGCAGGCTTAATGAGACAAGCAGCAGACAGTCGCAGGACAGAATGTGTTAGCATCTGAGTGACTCCTTCAGATTGACTCCATTCAATATTTGGTGAAATGCAAGAAACAAAATCCATCTTAGGAACTAAACAAGACAGAAAAAAAGTAAATTGCAGCCATTTGTACAGACACAATTGGCTAAATGGTCTCATTCTGTGCTCTATCTATTGTGAGTCAATTTCCTTCCTTTTCAACACTGCCATAATCTCTCCTGTTCATAGGCTCCCAGTTGTGCTATCATCTCTGCCACCTATAGCAGGGCAATCAGTACCAATGAATGGCAGGACACTAGGAAGATCAGAGGAACACAGGGATCTGGGGAAGCTTTTCCACAGATCCCTAAAGGAGATAGGGCAAGTTAATAGCAGAATTAGGAAGGCATACAGGACACATGGCTTTATCAGTCATGCAGAGATTATAAAAACAGGGAGGAGCTATACAAAACTTTGATTAGGCCACAGCTGGAATACTGTGTACAGGTCTGGTCCCCACACTATAGGAAGGATGGGATTGCACCGGTCGGAGTGCAGAGGAGATTCACCAGGATGCTGCATGGGATGGAATATTTCAACGATGAAGGGAAGCTGCAGGAGCTTGGGCTGTTTTCTTTGGAGCAGAGAAGGTTGAGGGGGAGACCTGATTATGAGGGGCATGGACAGGGTGAATAGAAAGCAGCTGTTCCCCTTAGTTGAAGGGTCAGTACAGGGGGCATAATTTTAAAGTGAAAGACAGAAGGTTTTGAGGGATTTGAGAAAAAGAGTTTTTACCCAGAGGGTAGTGGGAGGTCTACCATGCACTGCCTGTGAGAGGAGTTGAGGTAAGAAATCTCACAAACTTTACCAAGTACATGGATGAGCACTTGAAACAGCCTAACATTCAAGGCTATGGGCAGCGTGCTAGAAAGTGTAACTAGTGTAAATTTAGAGTAGTTTTTTAACAGTGCAGGATGAGAGCTGAACCAAAAGGTGAGAAAGAAAGTATCAAAGGTACTCCAAGTTAGAGGGCACGAGGAAAGAGAATGAGAAGATTAATTATTTCTGTGAAAAGACCATAATGAAGAGGAGTGTCACATATTCCTTTTATATATCTTCGATTGAAATCCAGACATGGCAACTGTGAATGTTACAAATCACACACAACACCAGGTTATAGTCCAACAGGTTTAATTGGAAGCACACTAGCTTTCGGAGCGACGCTCCTTCATCAGGTGATTGTCACTATCACTACCACCTGATGAAGGAGCGTCGCTCCAAAAGCGAGTGTGCTTCCAATTAAACCTGTTGGACTATAATCTGGTGTGGTGTGATTTTTAACTTTGTACACCCAGTCCAACACCGGCATCTCCAAATCGTGAATGTTACAGTAGACTGTAATTATTATTGCCTTTGAAGATAGGAAATGACCTATTAGCAAAAATAAAAACCATTTATATGAACTGGTAACTATACAAGAATGTCAGTTTCTCAATGCTAACCTCTTGATGTCACATCTCTGTATTTAAATTTCTGAAGAGAGACACGCCCATAGGTTACACTGTTAGGAGTCAGTGGTTTATTCTATTATTAACTTTCCATTTTCCTGGCTCTGTAGAATGATGCCGATGTAGAATGGAAGTTTGCCAGAGCCAAACTGTGGATTTCCTATTTTGAAGAGGGGCGAACACTGGCAGTGCCATTTAATTTGGTGCCAAGCCCAAAGTCCTTCTTCTACCTCCTACTAAGATTGAAAAAAACACTAACCAGCCTTTTGAGATGTAGAAAAGGACAATATCAAGAAAATGCAGAAATGGAAAAGGTAATGGATTAGTAATGACTCTACCCAACGATCGTTTTATGGTGTAGAGGTTTTGGAAAAGATGCATATAATCAAAGTGAAGTAGAAGATCTGCCATTCAGTGTACATATCTCAAGCAATAACCACATATAAATATACAACTCTTCCAAATATTGAACAGAACATGAATCAGAAACAGCCAAAGATAATATTTTATGATTAAATGTGTGAAAGTGAAGAGTCTTATTGTCATTCAGAAATTGAACAATTTTGAAAAGAAAGATATCTTTGTGAATCTTTTCATATTTCATTCATCAGGACAAATGCAAGAATTCTACATTTGAAATGCTCTCCATAGTTTATACAACAGGAATAAAGAGTGTTGATTCATTAGTAAGCCAACTCTGACTTAGAGTTCCATAGAGAAGAAAACAGGAAGCAAAAGGCTTCCATGCTCCTCGATAATTCAAAAACAGCACAAGGCTTGAACATGTTCCTTTTGTTTGCAGAGATGAGGTCCTTGTGTAAAAATGCATGCTGGTTCAAGCAAGCGTAAATAAACATTGTCACAAGCTCAAAACTAAAATAAAGAAGCGCAGATGCTGAAAATCTGAAACAAAAATCAACAGTTCAGTAAATCTGAAAGCATCTGTGAGGAAAAGGTAGAGTTAATTGAACTGGAACTGTTCTGAAGAAGGGTCACTGGATCTGAAACATTAATTCTGTCTTCTATCTCCACAGATGCTGTCAGACTTGCTGAATTTCTCCAGCGACTTCTATTATTATTACAATCTCAATCGGTGTGCTTCAGTTGCTTATTGGTGAAGCTATTAGTATGGTTGGGATTGTTCAGCCAGTCATGGAATCCCATCTAACAGGAATGTTGTTTTATTTTGGGTTTTGTGAGCTGGGCTGGTTGAGTATAATTTGTACTCTGCCTGTTACAAACAACCAAAGAACATGCTGTTTGATTCATTCAGTTAGTCACTATGTACCCGACATCAGGTTTCATTTCAATTCATACATGATATTGCTCAATTATGTCTAAGCAGACCATCTTTCGGGATTTATGGCAATAACTGTTACCACTCATGCAACCTTTGAATAGTAGCATTGGAAAAGGATTTGCTTAAACTGTTTTTATGTTTGTTTTTGAGACACGTTCCCTTTCCAGGGTAATCTGAAGTCAATTTGTCACTTTTCAGTTTGGATCTGGTAGCTTTTTGCCCCTTAGTAAATTTGAGTGATACCCATCAAAAGCAATCTGACCACAATAGCCTGTTGTCCTGCAAGATGACTGTTCTGTGCTCTGTTTCTGCACCAAGCTTGCAAAATGAGAAAGCAATGGACTTGGCTTTCTCCTCCCCAGCCTACCTGTCACAGGTGTGTCTATCTGTGATTGTAGGTAGGAGTGACCACCATAAAGACCTTGAAAAGATCAAAAGCTTGTATTTCACTCACTCTCTGGAAATGATTAGGATGCAGCAGTTCTTGTGAAATAGAGTCAAAAGGTGTTTTGATGAGATCTGCTATTTTCCAGTTTCTATGGGATATTCTGTCTGGCAGGAATGGCAGAGGCATATCAAATTCAAAGGCCAATGATGATCACCACCAGACTCTGCCATGTGGAGAAACCACCACACAAACTGATGGCACCCTCCTGGTGGGTTCCCAGGGTGTGGACGATGGGCCTTCCTTAAATATTGTTAACATGACCCATCGAGGGGCCCCTCTTTATTGCTGGAGACTTCACTCCTCCCATCACCAGGCCTACCTGCTTGACTGCACAGCGTTAACTTCTTTAAAAAATGAAGCTGACTTTTGAAATTGCCTCGTCCTCCCGCAGCCTCAGTAATGGACACCTATATCATTGGTGCTGTTCAAGCTGTAGGCCGTCTGATTGGAGAGATGGGCTCCCATTCCCAATTGTTTGTGACCCAGCTGCTGCTGGTAACCCTGTTGCCCACTCAGTAGTGGCCTCATGACCTATTGCCACTCAACAGTAGGATGATCCTGCAAAGGTTGGGAGATTTCCAGCAAAGCCTTGTCCCCATCACCATGAAATGGAGCATTAGCACAGCCCATGGCATATATTATAAACTGAGTGCCCTGAGGCATTACACTCCATCAGCAGCAGTAGAATCCAACATGATGACAATCTGATATCACTTGAACTGACAAATCCCTGAGCCATCCATCTTCATTAATCCAGAAGATTATCCTTAGATTCAATGGAGAGTGTAAAAAGACATTTGGAGATTATGATTAACTCACACTTCAATGTCCAGCTCACTGACACTTGACTTCTGCTAAAAGTACTTGGTGGTGCAAGAATAATGTGTTGGCAGAGAGATCGGTGAAGTTGCCCTCAAGTTCAAGATGGAGAATGAATGAGTGCTAGTGAAATTGAAGCTCACAAGGATACAGAGAACATCTCTTACTTTCCACTAGGAAAGACTAGAGGAGTCACAACACCATTGTTAACTCATCCCTTTCTCATTCACACAGCTTCATAGCACTGACCTATCAGCATTCTTTAGAAATCACAACATCGGAATCCCTATTTAACATCAGTGAAGGAGTACCACATTCACAATGACTGTTACAGTTCAAGGTGAATGACCTACACCAACATTTGAAGATGATTTAATGCAGATATAAACATTGTCTCATCAGTATCATCCATATCCCTGGAAACCAATTAAAAATGGAAAAGAAAGACTGCCTTAGAAAAGTGAAAAATCACACAACACCAGGTTATAGTCCAACAGGTTTAATTGGAATCACACTAGCTTTTGGAGCATTGCTCCTTCAGATGGTTGAAGATTTAGAAAAGTGAGTTCTTCAATTAATGTATGAACATAACCTCATGTCTAGTCAAGATTCAAAAAACCGTAGTTTAGTTCTTGAAATAGCATGCATTAATCCATGTTTTGGAGACAGAATAAGTGACAATATCTCTACATCGGGACTATGACAGTTTATTTTAGGAAAGGTAAGGATGGCGGTCTTTATCTGGTTTGACTTACCACATGATGGATATTTCAGGACCAGATAAATCAGTCTAGCAAGTCGAAATAGTGAAAATATATTTTGCCATTTTCAAGCAGTTATTATTTTCTACCTCCAGCTCAGATACAGCAAACATTCGAGTATTCAAAGTACAGAAGATCACAGTTTACAAAGCATCAGGAATCCACAAACAAGATACCAGGTAGGTTGATTCTGGGCAGTGATGGTGCAGTTGAGAGAGCGGCAATCCTTACAATTGCCAACAGATGTCTTTAAATCCATAAGTTCCAGGTGCATGAAATCCTGAGGATGGGAGTTATTTACATCTTTGGTAAATGGTGTCATTTACAGAAAAAAACAATTTACAAATCTATGATAATTCTCCAAACACTAGATCCATATGGTGTCATCTTTAATTGGCAGTATCAAAGTTTTATAGTCATTAAAGCTATTTTGCATTTTAAATAGTAATGCACCTTTCTCTTTCCATTTGAATCATAGCATGTTTTTATCAAAGTCTTTATTTATCAAGGTAATTTATTTGCAAACCTGCTGCAAGAGGAATTGCCTCAGACAATCTAAAAAAAAGAAAGAATTTGCATTCAAATGGCACCTTATGAAACATCAGAATACCTCAAAGTGTGCTTTACAGACAATTAGTTTATTTTAAAGTTTAATATTTATTGTAATCATAGAATCAAAGTATAATATCACTTTGTGCCTATTCTGGCTGCTGTTTTCCAGGAGTTTTCCATCAGTTATTGTTCCATTGTTTTGTAAATCCTTCCTCTTCAGGTGTTTATGAGGATGTTGGGGAAGCTGTCATGTATTTACAGTGTAGTTTGTGAAGCAGGAGAAGCAGAACGTTTCTCTCAGCCAACAGACTATACTGTCCCCTTCTGACCCCTCCAGCTGACCACCTCTGATCTCCCTTCCAATAACTCTTCATCATCTCTGTAAACCCCATCCACACTCCATTTCTCTTCAATCTCACTTGTCATTAAGCTCTGAATGCATTCTACCGACCATTTGATCTCTTCCCTTTTTCCCACCTCCAACATTTTCCCCTTTCTTCCCCAAACCACTAGGTGTATTATTTCACATATTGTTAACCAACAGAAAGCTTTTTTGTTTAAACCAAATCTCTTCCTTCCTGTTATCATCGCCCCACATTGGAAAATTTGAGAGCCATCTTTCAGTAAACTGTACAATCACAAAAGCCACAATATTTAGTGCATGGATATTTCAGACAGTGGCATTTAATCTTAATCTTGCGCTTTAAAGGATGGGCATTTCTTGCTTCTTGGGGAGTGTACCCCAACGGTTGTTTTTCCCACAATCCTCTGGAGCCCAGGTTTTAGTAAACAGTACTACCACCAGAGTGGCCTTGAGTTATCTGTAGCTGCTGGATCAGCTGGTAGTGTAGTGTGACATGTACTCAGCTCAAATAAAACTTTCTATAAGCATTGGGTAAGTCACAACTTTCAAAACCAAGCACAATTTTTTTTAGTGTGGCCAGCACTGTTAAATCTGTTCCGCAAATTCAATGTAATGAGCTTCAGAACACCCCACGTTCTGGACATGACACAATTGATTCCATTTGAAGACATTCTGTAACAAGAAGGCTGACTAACCTTCTTTACAAAGTGAGCATGCTGGGTTAACATGATCTGGGGCGTAATTGTACAATGAGGTGGAAGTGGCTTTACTCCAAAGTGTGAATTGAAAAATAAATGAAAGACGCTGTAGATCCTTTTCAATGTAATGATTGTGAGACCATCTTCAAACTTTTGTGAAAGTATAATGGATTTAGCTTCAACGCCTTTTTAAACTGATCATTTAATGGCAGATAAATTGCATTTTTAAGCAAGCGTTGCTCTCCCCTTTTGTTAATTTTGAAGTTGAATCTTGTCCAATAAGTTGTCACCTTTTATTGCTGATATATAAGGCGACCTTCAGAAAATGCAACAAAATGGCTTACTTCATTGGGTTTTAAAATGTCTCTTGGTTATTGGTGTGAACTTGTTTCAAATGCAGAAAGATCAATTAAATGAGCTGGCCAGTTAATTTAACACTACCTTTATGTTGCAGATGTCCTTATGAAAGCAGCTTTGCAAAACCCATCATATCTCCCAATACAGGAACAATGGTTCTCTTAAATTGTACAGTGGTTTCTAATGTTTGAACTCTCAGCTCCTTTTTATTTTCTACTTAAAACTAAGCAGGTGTCACTGTGCTATAATTACTGCAATGATTAATTTGTAACTTTGTTCTTTCTTTCTATCTTGTTTTTAATATTCTGTACCTAGGTACCTGTACCTAAGATGGCACCTTGTGTAGTGACATTAGACACTTTTCACTGTCCTCCTGTACTTGAGGAAAAGATGACAATAAAATCAAAATTAAACAAATGTTTACATTGGTTTTTCACATGTTCAGCTATTTTACCAGCAAAAATGATGGCTGGGTTTTCTGAATTGCCTCTTTCTGGCACTGGATCTGAACCTATCCAGATTTCAGAGTGCCCACATTTGGAAGGTCAGATTAATTGATCATACATTGCAGATCCATATGTAGCTCTGCCCAGTGCCATAAAGAGGGCAGAATTTGGCTGCAATTCTAGGCTTGAGGTATTTTGGAAACTTCTGTGCCTCAGAATTGATTTTAACAAAGACAAAGCCGAAATGATGAGGGCATATGGGATCATCCCTTCCCCAGTCATTTAAATTTGTGGCCTATGCCTGCTACAACTGTGCTTGGAGGGATATACTCTTGCATTGTACATTTGTGGCCTGTCATAATCATGTGACCGCAACTGGAACTTGCTTTCCCTTTAGCCATTAAAACATTACTGGAAACCCAATGTTTGAATTGTGAAGTTGAAGTTGTGTGGACCTTTGGAACTGTAAGAGAGCCAGCTACTGTGGGAAACAGCAAAGGAGAATTAAACCAGTAACGTATAATATTGATCTACTGGATGATTCAGAAAGGCTGTGAATTTTCCTGTCCCTGCATAACCAAACTTGGAATTTCTTCCAGTCTGAGGCCAAACTGAAGAGTCACCAAGATGAAATAAGAAGTCTGAACAAATAAGAGTATAACTCTGTTATCAGTGCTGGGAAAAGAGAGATACTAACTGTATTGCATACTAGATCTCAGTGAGGAGCTGAAAAGCCAGACTGGAGAAATTTTGAAGGCCTTGACATAGGATCATGGAGTCCCTACAGTGTGGAAGCAGCCATTCAGCCCATCCAGTTCACACCGACCCACCAAAGAGAATTCCACTAAGACCTGCCCTCCTACCCAAGCCTGCACATTCCTGGATGCTATGGACATTTTAGCATGGCCAATCCACTTAACCTGAGCATCTTTGGACATGCAGAATCCTTACTTAATGCTGCTTAAGAAAAGTAGCTGTCCAGTGTCAGAGCTTGGAGGACAGGAGAACCATTGATCAGAAAGCGATGGCATTGGTGCATCGTGCTAATACCTGTAATACTAGAAAGCAATTGCATTGATACATTGCACTAATACCTGTAATACCAGTAATACCAGAAACAGGGTATTACAGGTACAAGAGTGATGAACTTAGAGCATGGATTAGTACTTGGGGCTACGATGTTGTGGCATAACAGAGACGAGGGTTTCACAGGGGCAGGAATGGTTGCTTGATGTTCCAGGGTTTAGAATGTTTAAAAAGAACAGGGAGGGTGGAAAAACAGGAGGGGGTGTAGCATTGCTAATCAGAGAGTGCATCACAGCTACATAAACAAAGGTTGTTGAGGAAGGTTTGTCTACTGAGTCAGTATGGGTGGGAGTTAGGAACAGCAAGGGAACAGCCACCTCATTTGGGGGTTTTCTACAGACCCCCTAATAGCAGTAGGGAGATTGAAGATCTCATAGGCAGACAGATTCTGGAAAAATGCAGATGTAGCAGGGTTGTTGTTATGGGTGACTTCAACTTTCCCAATATTGACTGGAACCTCCTAAGTGCAGATGGTTTGGATGGAGCCGTTTTGTCAGGTGTGTTCAGGCAGGTTTCCTTACTCAGTATGTAGACAGACCGACGAGGGGAGAGGCCATTTTGGATTTGGTGCTCGGCAACGAGCCAGGATAGGTGTCAGATCTCGCGGTGGGAGAGCACTTTGGTGACAGTGATCACAACTTCCTCACATTTACCATGGCCTTGGAGAGCAAAAGGAACAGTTACCGAGGGAAGACATTTAATTGGAGAAAAGGAAATTATGACGCTATCAGACAGGAGTTGGGAAGTATAGACTGGGAGCAATTGTTCCACAGAAAGGACACAGCAGACATGTGGAGACTGTTTAAGGAGCAGTTGTTGCGAGTGATGCACAAATTTGTTCCTGTGAGACAGGTAAGAAGGGGTAAGATTAGGGAATCTTGGATGACGAGAACAGAAGAGCTTCTTGTCAAAAGGAAGAAGGCAGCTTACATAAGGTGGAGGAAGCAAGGATCTAGCACGGCTTTAGAGGATTACAGGCTTGCTAGAAAGGAGCTCAGAAATGGACTGAGGAGGATCAGGAGGGGGCACGGAATAGGCTTGGCAAGAAGGATTAGGGAGAACCCGAAAGCATTTTTCTTATATGTAAGGAATAAGCGAATGATCAGGGAGAAGATAGGACCGATCAGGGATAGTGGAGGGAACTTATGCGTGGAGTTTGAGCAGATAGGGGAAGCCCAAAATGAGTTTTTTGCTTCAGTTTTCACTAAGGAAAGGGACCTTGTTGTAAATGAAAACTTTGAGGAGCTGGGATACAGGCCTGAACAGATCAAGATTGATGAAGATGATGTGCTGGAAATTTTGGAAAACATTAAGATTGATAAGTCCCCAGGGCCAGACCAGATTTATCCCAGGCTGCTCCCGGAAGCGAGAAAGGAGGTTGCTAAGCCACTGGAGAGGATATTTGCCTCCTCACTCTCCACGGGAGGCGTATCGGAGAACTGGAAGGAGGCGAATGTTGTTCCTCTTTTCAAGAAGGGTAATAGGGAAATCCCTGGCAATTACAAACCAGTCAGTCTCACGTCTGTGGTCAGCAAGGTTTTGCAAAGAATTCTGAAGGAAAGGATTTATGACTATTTGGAAAAGCATAGTGTGATTAAAGGCAGTCAGCATGGCTTTGTGAGGGGCAGGTCATGCCTCACAAATCTTATTGAGTTCTGTGAGGAGGTGTCAAGACAGGTTGACGACGGTCGAGCAGTGGGTGTGGTGTATGTGGACTTCATCAAGGCATTTGATAAAGATCCCCATGGTAGGCTCATTCATAAAGTCAGGAAGTATGGGATACAGGGATAAAAGCAAATTACTGCGGATGCTGGAATCTGAAACCAAAAGAGAAAACGCTGGAAAATCTCAGCAGGTCTGGCAGCATCTGTAAGGACAGAAAAGAGCTGATGTTTCAAGTCTAACTGACCCTTTGTCAAAGCTGACAAAGCTTGGGATATAGGGAGCTTTGGCGATCTGGATTCAGAACTGGCTGGCTGACAGAAGGCAGAGAGTGGTTGTAGATGGAAAGTATTCTGCCTGGAGGTCAGTGTTGAGTAGGGTCCCTCAGGGCTCTGTTCTTGGGCCTCTGCTGTTTGTAGTTTTTATAAATGACTTGGATGAGGAGGTTGAGGGATAGGTTAGTAAATTTGCAGATGACACAGAGGTTGGAGGTGTCGTCGATAGTATTGAGGGCTACTGCAGGCTGCAGTGTGACATAGGCAGGATGCAGAGCTGGGCTGAGAAATGGCAGATGGAGTTCAACCTGGATAAATGCGAAATGATGCATTTTGGAAGGTCGAACTCAAATGCTGAATATAGGATTAAAGACAGGATTCTCGGCAGTGTGGAGGAACAGAGGGATCTGGGTGTGCAAGTACATAGATCCCTCAAAGTTGCCACCCAAGTGGATAGGGATATTAAGAAAGCATATGGTGTTTTGGTTTTCATTAACAGGGAGATTGTGTTTAAGAGCCGCGAGGTTTTGCTGCAGCTCTACAAGTCCCTGGTGAGACCACACTTGGAATATTGTGTCCAGTTCTGGTCGCCCTACTATAGGAAAGATACAGAGGCTTTGGAGAGGGTGCAAAGAAGGTTTACCAGGATGCTGCCTGGACTGGAGGGCTTGTCTTACGAATAAGCTCAGACTTTTCTCTCTGGAGAGAAGGAGGAAGAGAGGAGACCTAATCAAGGTGTACAAAATAATGACAGGAATAGATAGAGTCAATAGCCAAAGATCTTTCCCAGGGCAGGATTGACTGGTATGAGAAGTCATAGTTTGAAGATATTAGGAGGAAGGTGTGGAGGAGACATCAGAGGTAGGTTCTTTACGCAGAGAGTTGTGAATGCATGGAATGCGTTGCCAGTGGTGGTGGTGGAAGCAGAGACATTAGGGACATTTAAGCAACTGCTGGACATGCACATGGAGAGCAGTGAGTTGAGGGGTGGGTAAGTTAGGTTACTGTATTTTACATTAGGATTAAACCTCGGCACAACATCGTGGGCCAAAGGGCCTGTTCTGTGCTGTCCTTTTCTATGTTCTATGTTCTATCGTGTTAATACCTGTAATACCAGAAAGCGATGGTATTGGTACGGCGCGTTAATACCTGTAATACCAGAAAGTGATGGGATTGGTACATCGCGCTAATACCTGTAATACCAGAAAGTGATGGTATTAATACATCACACTAATCCTTCTTTTTGACAACTGGGAGTATGGTTTAATCAGAAATAAGCTTATCTCTGGTATAAGTGATCTCAACCGTAAGGGGTCTAAGCTTGAAAGCACATTTGCTGAGGGGAAGAAATTCACCCTTAAGAAAGTTATTTGCGTGTGTAGAGACTCTCGGGTTGTCAACCATTGATGATTGAATGATACTTAGTGGAAGAGGAGAAATGAAGAATCTCATGCGATGGGATGAATGAAGATCTTCAGTTCCAGACAGCAGTCATAAAGAAAAATTTACTCATCGCTTGAGATGGCACATTGACCTACTGCTACCTCTCAGTGCCAGGCCCCAGATTCAATTCCACCCTCAGGTGATTGTGTAGAGTTTGCACATTCTCCCCCGTGTCTGCATAGGTTTCCACTGGGTGCTTTGGTTTCCTCCTAAAGTCCAAAGATGTGCAGGTTAGGTGGATTGGCCATGCTAAATTGCCCCATAGTGGGTTAGGTGGATTAACCATGGGAAATGCAGGGTTACAGGGATACAGTAGGGGAGCTGAGTTGGTGTGAGCCAAATGGAACACCTCATGCCAACCTAGAAGAAATTTTGCCAAAACCTGGAAAGACAAAGTTTTGTTCCCCTTGATGCAAAGGTAGTTACTGGCAAATGAAGCTGGATGAAAAAGTGATTTTCTACCCAGATTTTGTCTATCATCTGAGATATACAGATGGTAGCGCACACACCTTTTGACATTTTCATTACCCTGGAATAATATCAACACAGAGGGCATGATGTTGTCAGTGATTTTTCCCAGAGTGCAATCTATTGTTGCTGATCCGCGGATCTATAAATATGGAGGCACAATAGAAGAAATCATTGCAGACCATGATCAGAACCCAGTGTTCCTGATGGTGAGACTTCATCAGATGGACATGAAGATGAACATGAAAAAGATGCAACTGAAGATGTCCAAAGTCAGGACAATAAATCATGTAGTGACAGTGAAAGAACTTTGTCTGATGCTAATGAGGTGAGAGCTCTCACAGAGAAGCAGTGACACAGCTTTGAAAATGATGCAATGATTTGGTTTGCTGTTTGAGCTGTCCATTAAAGCTTTTCCCTTGAAGATCACAGCTGAGGTCAGTGTACAAAACAAGAAACAGCTTTCACCAGTGATGGCAACACCAGTGCTCAGGTACTACAATGTCAATGACAAAGTCATCATTCAGTGCAAAGCCAGTAAATGGAGAAAAACAGTCAGTGGAGGGATTCCCTGTGGTCTTTCCCCTGAAAAACATGTATACCGTTTTGGATACTGTTGAGGAGGATGACTTACCAGGGGCAAGCAGTGGGGCCCACGTCTCTGGCACAGAGCCTATCCCTGTTGCACAGAAGGGAAGGAGGGAAAGGAGAAGAGTGGTAGTCATTGGGGACACAATAGTTAGAGGCTCAGCTAGAAGGTATGTTGGGAACGAACGAGACTCGCGATTGGTGTGTTGTCTCCCAGGTGCCAGAGTCCATGATATTTCGGATTGTATCTTTGGGATCCAGAAGGGTGACCAGCCTCAAGTCATTGTCCATGTAGGTACCAATGACATAGGTAGAAAGAGGGATAGGGATGTAAGGCAGGATTTCAGGGAAGTAGGGCGGAAGCTAAAAGCTAGAACAGAGTTATCTTAGTTTGTTACCCATGCCATATGATAGTGAGGCAAGGGATAGGGAGAGATATCAGCTGAACACGCAGCTGCAAGGATGGTGCAGGAGGGAGGGTTTCAGCTACTTGGATAATTGGGGGTCATTCTGGGGAAGGTGGGACCTGTACAAACAGCACGGTCTTCACTTGAACCAGAGGGGTACTAATATCCTGGGTGGGAAATTTGCTGGTTCTATTCGGGTGGGTTTAAACTAGCTCAGCAGGGGGATGGGAACTGGAGGTGTAGTTCCAGTGCACAGGAGGATGGGAGTAGGAAGGATAGGGACAGGATTTCAGGGTCACAGGAATGTGCTGGCAGCGAAGTGGTTTGAAGTGTGTCTACTTCAACTCCAGAAGTATCAGAAATAAGGTAGGTGAGCTTGCAGCATGGATAGGTACCTGGGACTTTGATGTTGTGGCCATTTCGGAGACATGGATAGAGCAGGGTGAGGAATGGATGTTGCAGGTTCCAGGGTTTAGATCTTTCATTAAGAACAGGCAAGGCCATAAAAGAGGGGGAGGTGTAGCCTTGTTAGTCAAGGATAGTACATCGGTGGCTGAGAGAACTTTTGACGAAGACTTGTCTACTGAGATAGTGTGGGCTGAGGTTAGAAACAGGAGAGGAGAGGTCACACTGCTTCGCGTTTTTTAAAGGCCTCCGCAGTGTTCCAGGAAAGTGGAAGAGAGGATTGGCAAAATTATTCTGGGTAGGAGTGAAAGGAACAGGGTGGTCATTATGGAGAACTTTAACTTCCCCAACATTAACTGGAAATGCTATAACTCTAGCACGTCGGATGGATCAGTTTTTGTCCAATGTGTACAGGAGGGTTTCCTGACACAGTATGTCGAAGGGCCGACAAGAGGGGATGCCACACTGGATCTGGTGCTTGGTAATGAACCAGGCCAGGCGTTTGATTGAGTTGCAGGTGAGCGTTTGGAGAGAGTGACCATAATTCAGTTACATTTAGTTTAGCGATGGAAAGGGATAGGTACATGCCACAGGTCAAGAGTTATTGATGGGGCAAAGGCAATTATAATGCAATTAGGCAAGAATTAGGATGCATAGAATGGGGTAGCAAAATGCAAGGGATGCAGACAATCGAAATGTGGAACTGGTTTAAGGAACAGATATTGCGTGTCCTTAATAGGTATGTCCCTGTCAGGCAGGGAGGAAGTGATAAGGTAAGGGAACCGTGGTTTATGACAGAAATTACATCTCTTGTTAAGAAGAAGGAGGAGGCTTATGTGTTGGTGAGGCAAAATGGTTCAGATGAGGCGATGGAGAGTTACAGATCAGCTAGGAAGGATTTAAAGAGAGAGTTAAGAAGAGCACAGAGAGGACACGAGCAGTCTCCAGCAAATAGAATAAAGGAGAACCCTAAAGCTTTCTATAGGCATGTGAGGAATAAAAGGATGATTAGGATAGGAATAAGGCCAGTCAAAGGCAGAAGTGGGAAGTTGAGTGTGGACCCAGTGGAGAATGGAGAGGTGCTAAACGAACATTTCTCATCGGTTTTCACTCAGGAAAAGGAGAACATTGTAGAGGAGAAGAATGTGGTACGAGATATTAGATTGGAAAGGATCGAGGTTAGTTATCAATTCTAGGAGTGAAAGAAGACAAGTCTCCTGGGCTGGATGGGATTTATCTGAAGATTATCTGGGAAGCTAGGGAGGAGATAGCAGAGCCTTTGGCTTTGATATTTGAGTTGTCATTGTCTATAGGTTTAGTACCAGAGGACTGGAAGATTGCAAATGTTGTGCCCTTGTTCAAGAAGGGCAGCAGAGATGACCCAGGTAATTATAGACCAGTAAGCCTTACTTTTGTTGTAGGAAAGGTTTTGGAAAGGATTATAAGATTTATAATCATCTAGCAAGCAACAATTTGATTTCAGATAGTCAACATGGTTTCGTCAAGGGCAGGTCATATCTCACAAACCTTGCTGAGTCTTTTGAGAAGGTGACCAAGCATGTAGATGAGGGTAGGGCAGTTGACATGGTATACATGGACTTCAGTAAAGCCTTTGATAAGGTTCCACATGGTAGGCTGTGGGAGAAAATGCAGAGGCATGGGATTGAGGGTGATTTAGCAGTTTGGATTAGAAACTGGCTTTCTGAAAGAAGGCAGTGAGTGGTGGTTGATGGAAAATATTCAGCCTGGAGTCTGGTTACTAGTGGTGTGCCACAAGGATCTGTTTTGGGACCACTGCTGTTTGTCATTTTTATCAATGACTTAGACGCAGGCATAGGTGGATGGATTAGTAAGTTTGCAGATGACACTAAAGTCGGTGGAGTAGTCGGTGCAGTGTGGAAGAATGTTACAAGTTGCAGGGGACTTGGATAAACTGCAGAATTGGGCTGAGAGGTGGCAAATGGAGTTCAATGCAGCTAAATGTGAGGTGATGCACTTTGGGAAGAATAACAGGAAGGCAGAGTACTGGGTCAATGGAAAGATTCTTGGTAGTGTGGATGTGCAGAGGGATCTTGGAGTCCGTGTACATAGATCCCTGATAGTTGCCACCCAGGTGGATAGTGCTGTTAAGAAGGCATACGGTGTGTTAGGTTTTATGTGTAGAAGGATTGAGTTTGGAACTGCAATATCATGCTGCAACTATACAAAACGCTGGTGCGGCCACACTTGGAATATTGTGTACAGTTCTGGTCGCCATATTTAAGGAAAAATGTGGAAGCATTGGAAAAGGTGCAGAGGAGATTTACCAGGATGTTGCCCCTGGTTTAGAGGGAAGGTCTTATGAGGAAAGGCTGAGAGACTTGGGTCTGTTCTCATTGGAAAGAATAAGGCTAAGGGGCGATTTGATAGAGACATACAAGATGATCAAAGGATTAGACAGTGAAAGTCTTTTTCTGAGGATGATGACGTTAGCTTGTACGAGGGGGCATAACTACAAATTGAGGGGTGATAGATTTAAGACAGATGTCAGAGGCAGGTTCTTTACTCAGAGAGTGGTAAGGGTGTGGAATGCCTGACCTGTCAGTGTAGTTAACTCAGCCACATTAGGGAGATTTAAATAATCCTTAAATAAGCACATGGATGATTTTATGATAGTGTAGGGGGACGCGCTGAAAATCGTTCACAGGTCGGCACAACATTGAGGGCTGAATGGCCTGTTCTGCTCTGTATTGTTCTGTGTTCTAAAACAATCCTTATGCAGTAAGGACAGTCGGTTGCAAATGATACAAAAGAAATGATGTTGTGCACTTATAAAGAAAGAGTGTGGAGCTCTTGTTTTTGCTTATAAACATTTTAATTATGAGAGAGGAAGTGACAATAGGACCTGACTATTAGTCTGTTTGAATCATCTTTCTCAATCCACTTCTATTTGATAAAAACATCTGCAAAAACTGTTATTTGTTTGTAGAAATATTATTTGGATGTGGTGTACAAGCAAGGGTAGCAGATGTACACTGTTGCCATGCTGTTGAGAATGCTAAGACAGAATGAATTTGGAAATTTTCACAATGAGAAATAACAACTCTACATTCTCTGTAATTTCTCATTGAGCTGAGATATTGAATGTGAAAGACAAGTATTTGCTCACATCAGGCAAATGGTGCAACTCTCCACATCCTGCAGGAATTAATAATGAAAAGTTAGCTTGAAATGATTGAGGACACACACGTTGCGATGTGTGAGAACATTTGCATCAAAAGATGAAATGATAACCCAAGATGACCTTTTGTAAAACAGAAATAGAGTCATTGTCCTGAAGGAGATGAGAAGAGTGATGCATCAGGGAATTAAGATTCATGTGAGGAAGGCAAAATAAATGCTGTCCATGCTAAACGTGAGATTAAGGACAGTATCAGCCATTGCAATGTTTGTAGTGAATACAATGCTAATGAGCCACTTACAACTCATAATATTACAGAGAGACCATGGAGGAAACTTGCAGCAGACCTCTTCATTCTCATAGCAGATAATTATCTCATCACCTTCAACTACCGCTGGCTTACTCCCATTGAAACTGTCAAATGTTTGGAAATATGTTTAAATGTTACAGCATGGAAGACATTGTGATCAGTGAAAAGTGCTTTAAATACACCAGTAAAAAAAATCATGTGCTTCATAAATAATTAGGAAATTCAACATCACACACATGGCTCAGTGCCAAGGACCTGGGTTTAATTCCTGCCTTGGGCGACTGTCTGTATGGAATTTGCACATTCTCCCCATGTCTGCTTGGGTTTCCTCCGGGTGCACTGGTTTCCTCCCACAGTCCAAAGATGTGCAGGTCAGGTGAATTGGCCATGCTAAATTGCCCATAGTGTTAGGTGCATTAATCAGGGGTAAATGTATGGGAATGGGTCTGGGTGGGTTGCTCTTCGGAGGGTCAGTGTGGACTTGTTGGGCTGAAGGGCCTGTTACCACACTGTAGGGAATCTAATCTAGTCTAATCACATCATCTCCACACTATTTCCAGTTCAATGGAAAAGTTGAGGCAGTGGTAAAAGTCACCTAAACAAGGACTATCCAGCATGGACCTGTAGAAAGCAATCCACGAGTGGAGAATTACACTTACTTGAAGGCATAGAGAGTAGTTCAGTCCAATGATTAATGTCACATCATACCCAAACTATTTTTCAAATGACAACTTAAAAAAAGTCTGAAACTAGAAGCACTGACAGGAGTGAGCTTTAAAATCAAAGTGAACTGATAGGAAACCAATCTGCACTTTGACAAAACTGTCAAATTGTTGGGGGATTTGTGCACTGGAGAGCTAGTCAGAGGGCAAACATTCAACACTCTCAATAAGGGTCAGTCCATAGGACAACATGGTACTTGTGGAGTTATCACTAGCTGCCTGTGATGAACATGAACACTAATTAAATCATCATAAACACAGATCTAGACATATAACTAGACAAGCTCCTCCTTCATTGCACAAAACTGATGAGTAAAGTGTGATATTCCCGACAGCACAGAGTACAGAACAAACATCAATCTCAGAGTCTATTGGCCCCAACAAGGACAAGAGCAACAACAGTTACTATGGGAACAGTACTCACTCCAGGATTGATATTCCACAGAGTCAGTACCTCGGAAATGGTCAGGTGCTGAATGAACAGCTGCAATTCTAGCAGGCCCCATTTTTGTCACTCAGGACGGTGGGTGTGATCAGTCAGGTGGCAAAGCAATGCAAACAATCCCTTCAAACTGAGAAACATTTGCATACTTCAAAAATTTCTGAATTCAACCTATGTACCTTAGTGAAACTCAGTCTCTGATTTTTGTACCATTTGCTTGAATTAAAAATGCTATTGAATCATTTATTGACATGATGGTTTTTTGCTGTTCTTGGAGCTGCAGTTGCAATTACACAACCTTTTTCGCTTAGCACTTCAAGTAAGTACAATTCGTACAAATGTGCTGCCTGAGAGAGTGGTGGAGACAGGTTCTTGCAAAACATTTCTGAAGCCTCTGGACGAGCACTTAGAATGTAGGCTATGGACTGAGTGCAGAGAAATGGGGGCCAAAGAGCCTGTTTCTATCCTGTATCACTCTAAAACTGTCTGATTCCTGAAGGAAAACATTGATGTATATCATTTCTAACTCATATATGCAATATTTGGAATCCAGTGCTGGTCAGTTAGCTACCACAATGAACAAACTGTCAGGCTTTGATGCTGTGCTGTGGAGAGAAAGCACCAATTAACATTTTGGGCCCAGTGACCCTTCTTCAGGATTCTCTCCACAGATGCTGCCAGACCTGCTGAGTTTCTCCAGTAATTTCTGTTTTTGTTTCTGACTTGCAGCATCCATCTACAGTTCTTTGGTATTTTATGTGCTGTCAGTTTATCATGTAACATGCTCCTATATTATTATCTGCAGAAAATAATGAAACGTCTCATCAAGAGATACGTACTGAAAGCTCAAATGGATCGAGAAAATGATGAAGTCAATGAAGGTGAGTCATTAAGAAAGGTTGCTATATTCATACCACATATACATTGAAAAATTTCTGTTTTTCTCAGCACTCTCTGTTGAGTGGAAACTGCTATATTTTGAAAAACTTCAGATCAAATCATGACATCTCCTTTAAACTTTACCCCTCTTACCTTAAAGCTATGCCACTTAGTATTTGTCATTTCTATCCTGTAAAGGGACCCTGACTATCCACCCTATCCATGTCCCTCAGAATTTTATCTACTTCTGTCAGATCACCCCTCAGCCTCTGATGCTCTAGAGAAAATAATCTGAGTTTGTCCAACCTCTTCTTAAAGCTAATGTACTCTAATCCTGGTAATATCCTGGTAAAACTCTTTAGCACCCTCTCCAAAGCCTCCATTTCCTTCCTTTAGTGTGGTGACAAGAACTGTACACAATATTTAAAATGTGGCCTGACCAAAATCTTAGACATTTGCAACTTAACTTGTCAACTATTAAACTCAATCCCCTGACCCATGAAGGCAAGCGTGCCGTATGCCGTCTTCACCATCTTTTCCAGTTGTGTTGCCACTTTCAAGGAGTTATATACTTGTATCCGAAGATCCCTCTGTATATCAGTGCTCCTCGGGGTCCAGCCATTTACTGTATACTTTTCTCTTGTATTTGACCTCCCAAAATGCATCACCTTATGCTTGCCTGCATAAACCCCATCTGCCATTTCTCTACCCAACTTTCCAGCTGATCTGCTTCCTACTGTATCCTTTGATATCCTTAATCACAATTCCATCCATTTTTGTCTCATCTGCAAACTCACTGATCAGACCATTGGCATTTTCATCCAAGTCATTTCTGTGTAGAACAAAGAAGAGGTCCAAGTACTGCTCCTTGCAGAACACCACTGGTTACAATCTCTAGTCAGAAAAACATCCCTCCACAACCACTCTCTGTCTTCTATGGCCAAGCCAATTTTGTATCCAACTGGCCAACTCACCATCGATTCCATGCAATTTGATCTTCTGGACCAACCTACCATGAGGGACATTGTCAAATGTTTCAGGAAAGTCAATGTAGACAATATCCACTGCCTTGCCCTCAAAGGTGGCAAAAAGCTTTACCAATGCAAGCTTTTAGCTGTGACATCTGGAGATTATTGCTCAAGCAACAATTTGTTGCTAACATTAAGTAATGCAAATTACAAGAGTTTTGTATTTTTTCATTCCCCACAATATTTGTGTTCGCTAAGATGAAAATATCACTTCCTTTTATTCTTTTTCTTTGCGTTATTGCTAAAAAAAGACAAGGAGTAAAAATTTGCTCAAGTTTGCTGTTGCTTTTCCGGCATGACTTTACTAGAAGTGCGTTGAAAAACTGCGATTACCTTTGGAAGCTGGGATTCCATGATATGAAATGAAGTTACAATTGAGAGAGAGAAGTTCAAAGAAAATTCCTAGCCAAAGTTTGAAAAAGAAGTATGTTTCAAGACAAATTATTCATCCACTGTGTAGATCCTATCTCAAGTTGCCCATTTGATATCATTGAGTCTCTCAATGGGATATCAGAAGCAGATTTCAATTGGTTTCCTCATTGACCTCTATATTTGGAGTGTCTCCCCCTGTTTGAAGAGCAACAACTTTGAAGAATCCGATTTACTCTATGTGGTGATTTAGTAGGATGCAGGAACGGGGTAAGAGGATGGCTAGTGGGACATGTCTCCCACACACATCAGATTCAGCTAACCACAGTGGAACATAACATGATGTTCAGAGCTGGTGTCTGACCCCTGACTGTTCTGGTTGTCTGCAGTGGAACCCTGACTCAGAGCAGGAGAATGTGGTCATTCTAACCAAGTATCCTGCTGGATGTCAACCCAGTATCTAAAGACTAGCAGAGTCCACTTGCTGGAACTGTCTGGAGTGAGGCTTGAACTTTTCAACCTCTGACTCAGGGTGGAAATTCCCCCAGAAAACTGCTGTCATGAAAATCAGAAAGATGGCTAGTGTGAGAAGTAGGAAAGTGTCATCATGGTGCAAATAAAAATGCTGTTTGGAGATTGAGACATGGGAACATTTAAGGGGAACAGTGAAGGGAAATTTTGTCTGTGTCTAATACTGTTGTACCAAAACTGAAAACAAGAATTGCTGGAGATCACAGTGAATCAGGCAGCATCCATGGAGAGAAATCAAGCTAACGTTTTAAATCGAAATGACTCTTGTCAGAGCTGGAGTGTTGGGGGAAAAAATACGTTGATAGTTCAGATTAAGAGAATAGCAAAACAATAGTCTGTCTAACTGTAACTGTCCTTAAAACCTTCTTGGCTCAATATTGAGTTCAACACTTTCAAATTGTGAACCCAATCCATTCCCTTTCTTTTAGCTTTGCTTGTTACATTCCCTGTCACCCTCTCTCCCCTGCCCAACCCCAGTGGGACTACTTGGTCTTTGGCAATTAGATACACCATTTTGTTTTGCTGCCTGGTCTGCTGTCCTTTTCCAGGACCACTCCTATCTTGACTCTGATCTTCAGCATCTGCAGTTCTCACTTTCACCTACTCCATTGTTCTGCCATTCTCACGTTCCAATCACTTAATCTGAACTATCAACATCCTTTCTCCACCAGCACTACAAACTCCCCCCATCCCTCCAACTGTAGCATAAATGCTGACCCCTCCACACTTCACTTCAGCTCTGAGGAAGAGTCATCGCGATTGGAAATGTTAGTTGCTCTCTCTCCATGGATCCTGCCTGACCCGCTATGATCATCAACATTTGTTATTTTCAGTACAGATTCCAGCATCTGCAGTAATTTGCTCCTGCTGTTGTACCTGACCTTTGCAAACATTTGGCAAAGAAAAATACCTAATTCCCCAGCACTAATATACTTCACTTTGATGAGTACCTAAAACTTTAAACAATAGAAATCAAAATACTTAATATCATTAGTTTGAGAGAAGGAAGCTCCTTTAATTTAAATGTCAGAAAGTATAAATCAGAATATCCACATCACTAACCGTTGAGAGGTGGATGTTAATAGGAACTAGATTTATAACGTTCTAGTCTTCAGTCCACTGCTGTTCGCCCTGGTGACACACAACTGTGCAGTGATGCATAGGTTGAATTGCATCATCAAGTTTGTTGATGGTACAACTGTAGTGGGTCTCATTAGCAGGAATGACGAGTCAGCATACAGAAAGAAGGTGCAGCACTAATGGACTGGTGCAGAGCCAACCTCTCCCTGAATGTGGACAAGACAAAAGAGATGGCTGTTGACTTCAGGGAGGGCGTGGAGCGACCACTCTCCGCTGGACATCGACGGCGCCCCCGTGGAGATCGTGAAGAGCACCAAATTTCTTGTAACACACCTGATGGAGAATCTCAACTGGACCCTCAACACCAGCTCCATAGCCAAGAAAGCCCAGCAGCATCTCTACTTCCTGCGCAGACTGAAGAAAACCCATCTCCAAACCCTCATCCTCACCACATTCTACAGAAGGTTCATTCAGAGTACCCTGAGCTACTGCATCACTCCCTGGTTCAGGAATTGCACCATCACGGATTGTAAGACCTTACAATGGATAATGAGAACAGCTGAGAAGATCACAGGGGTCTGCCCTTTCCCCCATTACAGACATTTACACCATACGCTGCATCCAAAAGGCTAAGAGCATTGTGGGAGATCCCACACACCCCTCACTCAAATTCTTCTTCCTCCTGCCATCTGGTAGAAGATACTGGAGCATTCAGACTCTCACGGACAGACTGTGTAACAGTTTCTTCCCCCCAGGCCATCAGGCCCCTTAACACAGTATGATCAGACTCTTTCCCATCTGAAATTCATTTGTATTGCTGCTATAAAAATGTCTGTTATTCATCATTCTTCTGTTACATGTTAACTTGTGTGTTTTGCACTTCTTATGCACTTGATGCGGTGTACGAGTGTGTAGTTTGTGCTGTCTATGTAACACCCTCAGTCCTGGAGGAACACTGTCTCATTTTTACTTTATTTGTTGGATATGGTAGAAATGACAAATAAAAGCTACTGTGCTCTACTATTTATGTGAGTACAAAGGACAAGTTAGAAAAAATCCATAGATTAGTCTAAAAGGGTGGTTAAGCAGCTTGTATATTATTATGATAGCTATTATTTTATGTTACAAGAGTACAGTTAGTTTATTGAACAACTGATATCAATATATTGTACTTAGAACTGGCATGGATGTTTGTTAACTTTAGACCTGAGCTGCGGGTATTTTTTATTCAATATTGTAATAATCTTGCCTTTTTATGTTTTTAGTTCCAAAACTTCCATTCAAAATCATTTATGTTGCAAAATTTCTTCTTTATCAACATAGTTTGTTCACTTGTTTGCCTCTTGTTATTTTCAAGGTGAACTCAAGGAAATCAAACAAGATATTTCCAGTCTCCGATATGAACTCCTTGAAGAGAAATCACAAAACACAGAAGATCTTGCTGAATTAATCAGAAAACTTGGAGAAAAGTTGGGAGCATAATCCACAAAAGCAAACAATAACATAGTGACGTTAAACCTTAAACAACTCTTTACAAAATCCATAACAATGTGATTGATTCTGCATGTTTATTACAATAATGCCAAATGTAATTTTAGATACAAACATTCCAATAGAAATTGAATGAATAATCAAATCAGTAGTTTTGCAATGATTTGTATAATATCAGATATAGTTCTATCCAATGACCAGGAAACATTGAGGTACTCATTATATTAAATGTTTATAGAACAATGAAAACCATGTAAAGTATATGTTTTATTTACAATGCAAAGGATCTCAGGTGAAGTTGGAATGCTTTGCACCTTCCTTATACTAGGTTATATTTTGAAGAGAAAGTTACATTCTGATGTGTTAAAGTGAACATTTCTGTACCATAGAAATTGATTTCAAACCTGCTTGGAATGAATCTAAACAACAGATTCATGTTGCATTGTCATCTACATAATAGAGTCGTAAAGATGTATAGTACGGAAACAGACCCTTCAGTCCAACTCGTTCATACTGACCAGATATTCTAAATGAATCTAGTCCCATTTGTCAGCATTTCGCCCATATCACTTCAAACCCTTCCTATTCATATATCCATCCAAATGCCTCTTAAATGTTGCAATTGTACCAGTGTCCACCACTTCCTCTGGTAGCTCATCCATACACGCACCACCCTCTGCATGAAAAAGTTGCCCCTTAGGTCTCTTTTATATCTTTGTCTCTCACCCTAAAGTTATGCCCTCCAGTTTTGGACTCTTCCCCCCACTCTCCCCGCTCTCCCCCCAACCCCAGGAAAGAGACCTTGACTATTTACCCTATCCATGCCCCTCATGATTTTATAAACCTCTATAAGGTCACCCCTCAGCCTCCAATGCTCCAGGAAAATAGCCCCAGCCTGTTCAGCCTCTCCAGCAACATCTTTGTAAACCTTTTCTGCACACTTTCAAGTTTAGTGACATCTTTCCTGTAGCAGGGAGTCAAGAACTGAATGCAGTAGTTTAAAAGTAGTCTAACCAATGTCCTGTACAGCTATATCATGATATCCCACTCCTATATTCAATGTTCTCTTCACTCACCAGGAATCGAAGTACAACTCTCCATCAGAACAAGGCAGAAAAATGTTAGAAAGATGATTGTTCCATTTGAATTATATTTCTGTGCAATGGTCCTAGTTTATGCTAAAAATATAACAAAACATGTTTACAGAGAGTGGCCCATAGGATTTTTAAAGCTTTCTTTTTGATCAGTTATTGTTGCAAAGCAACCAAAGTAAAATGTTATAAAAGACATTGACAATCTACCAATCTTGAAAATTGCTGTAGTCCCTAGAAAAGCATATATATCATGGAAATACCTTTTCCCTCCTGAGATATCATCACTGATTGCATACTCTCACCCGTACGATAGGTGTTATTGTTGAGCGATGTGTGTGAGTATTCCTGTTAGCTTCACAGTGCTTCACAATGCCTTGGCTGCAGTCCTCAAAGTTAGAGTTGAAGGATCCTTCCTAAGACCATCCCCAGCCAAGGACCCAGTGGCTCGTGAGGCAATTGCAACATCTTGAATCCTTGAGGTGTAGGAAGAGGCTTCTCTTCTCTCATGAAAAAATAGTACATCCAGATATTATAACCTTCAAGGGAAAATGCATTGGCAAAGTTAAAGGGATTGTTATTTACAATAATTTATTTCTCTGCATTGTCCATCTGCCCTCAGTATCTTTTCTGTCTTCCACTATATCTCGATGCAGGCCTGATACTAACAGTTGGAGTGGATGTTCCATGTTCTGTGGATGTTGAATAACTGTGCACTTGCTCCCTTGTGCAGGTTGGAGTTTCTCACTGAGTGTGTCCTGCCTCAGTGCAGGCTCCCACCTTCCTGTACTGCTGCAGGCTTGAGATTCCAGGAATGGGGGATGTGGAGGAGTCAGGCATGTCTTGAGTGTCTTGAGACAAGTCTTCTCGGGTGTGTGTCTGTTGCTCCCTGTCCCTGTGGTTCCTGCTGGCAACACCTGTTCTCTCTGAGAGAAAGGATCAGCTGGAGTGAGCTGCAGGGATCTTGTGCCTTACTATTGATCCTGAGCACTCACTGACACAGTGCAATTCCACCTGGAAACCTGGACGCCCCAACCATTCTGCTGGAATGGGTCTCTGAGGCAGCTGAAAATGTGTTGCTGGAAAAGCGCAGCAGGTCAGGCAGCATCCAAGGAGCAGAAGAATCGACGTTTCGGGCATCAGCCCTTCTTCAGGAAGCTGAGATCGAGGGCGGATAACAGGCCAGCACAGGGTGTCCCACGCATCAATGAATTTAATACACGCCGTGACGTCAAACACTTCTTCCGCCACCTCCACCTCCGAGCTTACTTTCACAATCAGGACTCCCGCCCACCTTCCGAGGACCCCTTCGCCCACCTCCAACCCACCTCAACCTGGACACCCCACGCTGGCCTATTACCTGCCCTTAACCTCTTCATTTCCAACTGCTGCCGGGACATTAACTGCCTCAACCTGTCGACCCCCCCTCCCCCACTCCAACCTCTCACCCTCACAACACACAGCCCTCCAATCCCTTTGCTCCAATCCTAACCTCACCATCAAGTCAGCAGATAAAGGGGGCGCAGTGGTAGTCTGGCGCACTGACCTCTACACCGCTGAAGCCAAATGCCAACTCGAGGACACCTCTTCCTACTGCCCCCTCGACCATGACCCCACCCCCCATTACCAAACCATCATCTCCCAGACCATACAGAACCTCATCACCTCAGGAGATCTCCCACCCACAGCTTCCAACCTCATAGTCCGGGAACCCCGCACTGCCTGGTTCTACCTCCTTCCCAAGATCCACAAGCCTGACCACCCTGGCCGACCCATTGTCTCAGCATGCTCCTGCCCCACTGAACTCATCTCTACCTACCTCGACACTGTCCTATTCCCCCCTAGTCCAGGAACTCCCCACATACATTTGAGACACCACCCATGCCCTCCACCTCCTCCAAGACTTCCATTCCCTGGCCCCCAACGCCTCATCTTCACCATGGATATCCAATCCCTCTACACCTCCATCCGGCATGACCAGGGCCTCCAAGCCCTCCACTTCTTCCTCTCCAGACGTCCCCAACAGTACCCTTCCACTGACGCTCTCATTCATTTGGCCGAACTGGTCCTTACCCTTACCAATTTCTCCTTCGAATCCTCCCACTTCCTCCAGACCAAAGGGGTAGCCACGGGCACCCGTATGGGCCCCAGCTATGCCGGTCTCTTTGTTGGCTACGTAGAACAGTCGATCTTCCGTAATTACACCGGCACCACTCCCCACCTCTTCCTCCGCTACATTGATGACTGCATTGGCTCTACCTCGTGCTCCCACGAGGAGGTTGAGCAATTCATCAACTTCAACAACACATTCCACCCTGACCTTAAATTTACCTGGATCATCTCTGACACCTCCCTCCCCTTCCTGGACCTCTCCATTTCCATTATTGACGACCGACTTGACACTGACATTTTTTTACAAACCCACCGACTCCCACAGCTACCTGGATTACACCTCTTCCCACCCTACCTCCTGCATAAATGCCATCCCGTATTCCCAATTCCTCCGCCTCCGCCGTATCTGCTCCCAGGTGGACTAGTTCCACCACAGAACACATCAGATGGCATCCTTCTTTAGAGACCGCAATTTCCCATCCCACGTGGTTAAAGATGCCCTCCAACGCATCTTGTCCACCTCTCACACCTCCGCCCTCAGACCCCACCCCTCCAACCATAACAAGGACAGAACCTCCACCCTACCAACCTTCGCATAAACCAAATCATCCGCCGACATTTCCGCCACCTCCAAACAGACCCCACCACCAGGGATATATTTCCCACCCCACACATTTCCACTTTCTGCAAAGGCCGTTCCTGTTGCTCCCGATATGGTCTCCTCTACATTGGGGAGACTGGATGTCTTCTCGCAGAGCACTTTAGGGAACATCTCTGGGACACCCGCACCAATCAACCCCTGTGGCCCAACATTTCAACTCCCCCTCCCAGTTTGCCGAGGACATGGAGGTCCTGGGCCTCCTTCACCGCCGCTCCCTCACCACCCGACGCCTGGAGGAAGAACGCCTCATTTTCCGCCTCGGAACACTTCAACCCCAGTGCATCAATGTAGACTTCACCAGTTTCCTCATTTCCCCTTCCCCCACCTCACCCCAGCTCCAACCTTTCAGCTCAGCACTGTCCCCATGACCTGTCCTACCTGCCTATCTTCCTTCCCACCTATCCACTCCACGCTCCTCTCTGACCTATCACCTTCATCCCCTTCCCCACTCACCTATTGTACTCTCTGCTACTTTCTCCCCACCCCCACCCCTCTCTCATTTATCTCTCCACTCTGCAGGCACCCTGCCTCTATTCCTGATGAAGGGCTTTTGCCCGAAACGTCGGTTGCACTGTGCTCGAGTCTAATGGAGATATCATACCCACTGATGAGGGAGTAGGTGGATAGTCTTCCCTCTGCATCCTTGAAGGTTCACTGGCTTCCTCCTTAAGGTGGAGGTGGAGCTGACGGCCTCTGACACTGGCCTCTTCCTTGCAGAGGTTCGCTGTGTGAGGAGGAAGTGACGAAATTGAATGGAGAGAATGGATAAAAGATTGTGCAGATTCAGAATGAATTTGTGCTGGTGGCAAAAGGGCAGCAGCACAACACAGTGGAACTGGCTAAGTTTATTGTCTACTGGCACCTTGCTATCAGCAAGACCTGGTCTTCTCCAATCATCTCTACCACCGTCTCCTTGTACACACCACATCAGTTGACATGATAACCCCCATCCCTAAGCCTGCACTGGGCTCTCTGCATGGTCAGGGGCGTGCAAGGAGATCAGAGGGAGGGATTGGGTATAGTGCACCTGGATGGTCATACACAAGCAGGCGAGATGGTGAGGTTACCCAATGTGGGAGTAGGAAGCATAGAGGGGAGGAATGGATCCTAGTCACAGTGAATGAGATTCATATGAGCCCTTGAACAAACATGAGGCATGAGAGTATGAGTGTTGTGGTCTGTCAGCATTGGTGATCTGTGTATGCACTGACTGGATTCGTGTGCTGTGTAACTTTGAGTGGAAGGTCAGTGTTATTTATCCTTGCAGAGCACAAAAGATCAAAGGTGAGTTTTCTTATGTTAATTTCCATTTATCAATCTCATTAACCTTGTTTGCATAATTAATGATGTTGATAAATGGAAAGTAGCATAAGAAAACTCACCTTTCTCCATTGGGGGGGGGGCTCTCTATGTGGGATTTCCTTCAGGGATCTGGGTGGAGGCTGTGGTACACAACAATCCCATATATCTGCAGATTGTGGAAGTTCACTGACTCCCAGCCCAACTGTTTATTTTCCAGCACTGTGGAGTCTGTAGACCATTTAGTTATGGGTGATTATACCCCCTTTTTAGTTATTTGAAAGATCCTTCTGTGTTTTTTTTTACACTTCAGCCCCACAGTCCTGATCTTAGGGCACCAGAGGGTTGTGTGCAGATTTGAGGAGCTCCTCATGGGCCTGGCCAGGCTGGACATTCATTGGTTCAGGCAGTGAGGCCATGGAGGGGTTCATTTCTATTGGCTGCCTGCCCTTCTTGTGCAGTTCCATTTGAGCCCAGGCATACATCAGTTCTCGGTGGTCTCGGTGAGCCTAAGCTTCAGTAATGGCCATGGTGTTCCTCAGTGTGGAGAGTGACCTCTGATGCTCTTAATGCCGTAAGAGAGGGATGGACACTACGGGGGACACAGTACTTCATCTCCCCCTCCAACTCCATTTTGATTTTGACCCCTTCTCCCTCTCCCTCATCTTTGAGGGTTTACATTGATAGTATTGGGCTTTGCTTGTAAATATTTTATTGGCTACACAGTGATTGCTGCTGGTGGTTAATAGCTAAAAAGAAAGTCATAGGGATTTAGTGAAGGATTCAGTTGTGTGTCAGAGCCCTTCTGGATATAAAGTAAAAATCACCACACTTTAACTGGAAATGGGAAAATTCCTGTTTGCTGCATCACATCAAGGGATTTGAACAAATCTGCACAGATGCTAAACAAAGCCTCATGGAAGCTTTTGAAATTTCCACAGTTTCGATAAATGATAAAGCTCTTTCCTCTCCAAAGCTACCCTGCTATTGAGGAAGCAACATTTTCAGAGAGCTGAGTTTTTCTTTTTGCAAGGAGTGGGGACTAACAATCCAAGATTCTGTGTACCAAGCAACTCCTAACTCTGCCTCACTGTGTCCAAATGGCCAATTTGCCGAACAGCAGCTGTAAAATTAGTAAATGAGGAATGATAAATAATCACATTTGGCAGAGAAAAATAAACTTCCGAGATGGGTTTGAGTACTTTGATTAGTGTTAATGGACTTTCTAAATTATACCTGGCTAGTTTTCTCAAACATTGGATGCTGGTGTGAGGTGCTAGGTAAAAAGATATTTCATTGTCACTTTCAAAATGAAATCACACAAAGTACACAAATATTGAACGCTGGGGTTCATGTGACTGCCTTATAATGAAGTTTATGATTAGGAGCCAGTTTCTAATTAGAACTGAATGACCTGACCTGAGCTGTGGTGATGGAGCTGAATTGATCCTCCAGCTTTGGGGCTGAGAATTTCCAGCTGGATGCAAGTCCCAACCAAAGTTAATATCTTTATAAATCATGATCACACGACTCATACTGTGCTGATTCTGGCTAAACAAAATACAGTCCAGGCTTTAATTCATTTCTGAGCTTAAAAGTGTGTTGCTGGAAAAGCGCAGCAGGTCAGGCAGCATCAAAGAGAATTGATGTTTCGGGCATAAGCCCTTCTTCAACATCTGCAGTCCTCACTTTTAACTCATTTCAAGTCAGGCTTGGGGTATAGGGTCTGTTGCCTTTGTAAGCTCACTCATTAAGAGACAGCTCACCAACTGTTTCCAGATTAGTCCTGTGGTGGCTTAAAGGGGGGAAAGATAACTGTAATTTTAAACTGCAAATCAGCAAGCATGTTTAACAGCAAAGGTGTCTGGAAGGAAAATTTATTCATGGCAGAAAATGTTCCATTTGAGAAGTGAGATTTCTGCAGTTATCACATCATGTCTCAAACAAGAATGGCCCTGGGAAGGGGCACAGAGTCACACCATTGGGGCTGTCAGCTCCATAATACAACATCAATTCATTGGCCTTACTGAGGTATGGGCTTCCATTGTGATCCTTATATTAACTCAGCACATACAGCAGCTCAAGTGTTTTTACTTTAAATCTAGTGCTTTTATAAAGTGATGCGGAGTCAGGATATAAACTTTGCTTACCTGCTGCTAGATGCCCTTCCCCACCATCTTCCCAACAACAGCTGACCACTTTAACTGGGGGGCAGTGCTTGATGGCCAGGCAGCCACGGTTTTGCTTATTCAGTTTGGAATGTATTTGCTCTGTAACAATAGACACTGAGGGAATGATGTTCAGGGATTCATTTCTCATAAACCCCAAGGTGCAGGCAGGCATCAAGGAGTTTGACTAAAACTGAAGTCAATAGCAATCAGGCAGAAAAATATTCACTTGGAAAGATACTCAGCACACAAAAAAATAGCAATTTAAAAAAAATGTTTGGTCATGGGTTGTGGGCATTGGTGGTTAGGCCAGTATTTATTGTCCATGAGGAAGTCTTCTTGAGCTGTCTTCTTGAACTGTTGCTGTCCTTACCAAATAGGCTTACCCACAATGCTGTTCAAAAGGACATTCCAGAAATTTAGCTCAGCAACAGTACAGGAACTGTGATGTAGTTCCAAGTCAGGATGGTATGTGGCTTAAGGGGAAGTATTCCCTTGCATCTATCCTCCTTGTCCTTCTAGGAAATAGAGATCACAGGTTTTGATGGAGTCTTTGTATTTGGAGGCTACACAACTCTCTCCTAGGATCTCTGCAGGAGTTCCTCAGAATAATGTCTTCAGCCCAACCATCTTCAGCTGCTGCATCAATGACCTTCTATCCAACTTCTCTGGGGTCAGAAATATGGGCTGTACAACAAATGCTATCCTGACAACAAAGCTAACAGCATGGAAAAGGATAATAAAAACGGCTCTGTCAGCAGCTGCAGGGTTTTCGCTATGTGCAAATCTGGGAATAGCGTGTGAAAAAGGGCTGAAATCAAATTTAAGGGTGTTACGTTATTTAGGAGAAAATGAGGACTGCAGATGCTGGAGATTAGAATCAACAGTGTGGTGTTGGAAAAGCACAGCAGGTCAGGCAGCTTCCGAGGAGCAAGAGGATCGAAGTTTCGGGCAAAAGCCCTTCATCAGGAATTAGGCTTGTGGGCCAAGGGGGTAGATAGGTGAGAAGGATGATGGACAGGTCAAGAGGGCGGTGCTGAGTTGGAGGCTTGGGACTGGGATAAGGTGGGGGGAGGGGAAATGAGGAAACTGATAAAATCCCTATTAATCCTGTGTGATTGGATGGTCCTGAGCTGGAAGGTGAGGCGTTCTTCTTCCAAGCGTCAGGTGGTTAGGGCCTAGTGATGGAGGAGGCCAAGGACCTGCATGTCCTTGGTGGAATGGAAGGGGGAGTTGAAGTGTTCAAATTATTTAGTACAGCTTTTCTCTCTTTCTGTTCCTGAAATATGTCACAATTAGTAACTTTCATCTGCACTCACTCCAAGACACTTGCTTTTTTTTCACACTTGGGACATGGGCATCACTGGTTGGGTCAACATTTATTGCCCATCCCTATTTGCCCTTGAGAAGTTGGTGGTGCGCTGCCTTCTTGAATCGCTGCAGACCACTTGCTGTAGGTTGACCAACAATGCTGGCTGGGAGGGAATTCCAGGATTTTGACCCAGTGACAGTGAAGGAACGATGATATATTTCCAAGTCGGGATGTTGAGCGGCTTAGAGGGGAACTATAAGGTGGTGTTCCCAAGTATCTGTTGCCCCTGTATTTCTAGTTGGAAGTGGTTGTAAGTCTGGAAGGAGCTGTGTGAGGATCTTTGGTGAATTTCTTCAGTATTTCTTGTAGATAGCACACACTGCTGTTTCTAATTATCTGTGGTGGAGGAAGTGGATGTGGTGCCAATCAAATGGATTGCTTTGCCCTGGATGATGTCAAGCTTCTTGAGCATTGTTGGAGCTCCCCCATCTAGGCAAGTGGGGAGTATTCCATCACACTCCTGACCTGTGCCTTGTAGATGGTGGACTGGCTTTGGGGAGCCAGGAGATGAGTTTCTCGTGGCAGCATTACTAGCCTCTGACCCATTCTTGTAACTACTATGTTTATGTGGTAAGTCCAGTTGAACTTCTGGTCAATAGTAACCCACAGGATGTTGATGGTCGGGGATTCAGTAATGGTAACACCATTGAATGTCAAGGGGTGGTGGTTGAAAATGTGTCTTATTAGGGATGGTTATTACTTGCCATTTGTTTTGTGTTAAGAGTGTGGTGCTGGAAAAGCACAGCAGGTCAGGCACCATTCGAGGAGCAGGAGAATTGATGTTTTGGGCATAAGCTCTTTATCAGGAATCAGGAACTATTTGTTTTGTGTGAATGGTTCATGCTATTTGTCAGCTCAAACCTGGATATTGTCCATATATTGCTACAGTTGAACATGGACTGTTTCAGAATCTGAGGAGTCACAAAATAACCACAATCATCTTTCTCTGTGCCAGGTATGACTCCAACCACCAGAGAGTTTGCCCCTTGATACCTGCGAATCCCAGTTTTGCTCGCTCCTTGATGCCACAATCTGTTCATAAAATCAGAGAGTCCCCCCTAGCGTGGTTTCTGCCTGTAATTACCAGCTGGAGAATCATGTGGCAGACTTTCCCGGCTGTGCCACTTAGATTATTCCTGACTTCAACAATTTTGTTCAGCAGGGGAAAGAGTTAATTTGTACTCTTAAATCTTACTCATAGTTAAGCTCAGTAACCAAAAAATGTACCTGATCAAGTTTTATAAAACTTAATCTAAAACCTTGGTCATTGGATGCTGCAGATATAAGGATTGAAAATGTTCAAGCAGGAAATGGCAGTAAAAAAATAATATCAGAAGCAGCATCAATTATCTCATTGAAAATACTGAACTAGCTTTAAAATATTTCTAAGCCAATATAGGGGCATAGTAATGGTTCCACAGCCAATTGTGAACATACATTATGGGGCAATTTTTAACTTCATGACTACTTTGGGCAAAAGTTTGTGAAGCAGCCATACTTTCTTCCTAAAGTTCATTTCAAGAGAATCAAAGCTTTTACCAGGTCAAACCTGAACAATATGAGGTGTTGCCTCATGAGCTGCTGAGTACGCCGTGGATGCTGGTCAGTAGGTTTTTCAGCACGTTGGGTGAAGAGGAATTCTGTGGCACAGTTAGCCAGCTGAACTGTAGACAATTGTACAAAAGGTTCACCAGGTCAGTGTAGGAGGTCCTGACAGACATACCACATGATTCTCTTGCAACTTATGAAGAAAACTCCAAGTACTTTTCTAGAGTTGCCTCCAGTAATTCATTTAACATTTTTGAAAGGCCACATATAGATGGATTCAAATGGGCAGAATGTTAATGACATATGCTCCACCCAAAATAATCTGAAAATGGCAAACCTGCTCCTAAACATCCCATAAGCAGCTTTCCGTCCGCGTTAAGGAGGTGTCTGAGTCTGCTAGGTGGTACAGGTTGTTGGTTTGGAAGATGCTGTTGAAGGAGCCTGTAGTGTGTTATTGTAGTGTGTTTTGTTGATGGTACATGCTGCTACTGTCCATTGCTAATGGAAGAGAGAATGATTAGATCATGTGGGCTGCCTTGTCCTGGATGGTGTCAAGCTTCTTCAGAGTTGTTGGGACTGCACTTCTCCAGGTAAGGAGAGTCTGCTGTTGTAGTCACTACATTTACTTCAGTTCATTTCAGTTTCTGGTCAATGGTAACTGCCTGGATGGGAATAGAGGGGTTTCAGTGATGACAATGCCATTGGAAGACTTGGGGAGATGGTGAGGATGAAGTTGAATACATTTGTCTCTCTTGTTGTTTCCCTCACTAGCTGCAGCATACCCAGTCTAGCAGCTATACCCTTTAGCACTTGACCAGCAATGATGCTACTGAATCACTGTTGGTGATGGACATTGAAATCCTCAACCCAGACTGTACTCTGTGCCCTTTCCATGCTTCCTATTGGTGTTCAACATGGAGGAGCACCGATTCATCGCCTGCGGGGATGGGGGTAGGTGGCAATTGGCAAGAAGTTTCTTTTTCAATATTTGACCTGATGCCGTGAGGCTTTCTGAATCATAGAATCCCTACAGTACGGAAGCAGACCATTTGGCCCATCGAGTTTACACTGGCCCTCTGAACAGCATTCCCCCCAGATCCACCTCCTTACCTTATCCCTGTAACCGTGCATTTCCCGTGGCTAACCCACATAGCCTGCACATCCCTGAGCACTATGGACAATTTAGCTTGGTCAATCCACTTAACATGCACAGCTTTGTGGGAGGAAACCGGAGCAGCCAGAGGAAACCCACTCAGGCACGGGGAGAATGTGCAAACTCCACACAGTTGCCCAAGGCTGGAAACAAACCTGGGTCCCTGATGCTGTGAAGGAGCAGTGCTTAGCGCTGAGCCACGAGCTGCCCAGTTGAAGTCTGGAGTCAATATTAAGGATTCCCACGACAACAACATTAGCCACTTCTGCGCAGTCTGTCCTGCTAGTGGGGAAGAACATATCTAAGAATAATAACAATGATGTCTGGAACATTGTGCAGCAAGATTCCATGAGTATGACTGTGTCAGACTGTTGCTTGAGTAGTCGGTGATGCTGCTGTCCCAATTTTGTTACAAGGTCCTTGATACCCAGTTTCATTCTTACCTTTAGATGCCAAAGCAGTTTGGAGCTGCTGATTGGGAAACTCAGCTATTCCTAAAGGTTGGACCAGGTAAAGGGGAAGGGAAGGAATGAATTATTTTGGTAATCAATAGTAGTTGCCTGGTCACTTTTGGACTAGCTTTAATTTCAGATTTATTTGAACATAAACTCCCTAATTTCTATAGTGGGACTGGAATCCATGTGCCCCACAGCAAAACCCAGGTGATTGGATAACCTGTTCAATAACATTTCCACAGTGCCAGCCCCTCCTGGTCTGTTGCAATCGTTTCTAGGCCTGTCTGAGAGTTAGATAAGATGGGTTTATGTGTCTAAGAGATGACTGAGGATCAGTCATTCTTTTCAATACAGACTTCATGCAGCTGCTAACCTGAATAAAACGTTCATGTTGAATGCTGAATGAGACAATGAATTGCTGAAGCCTCAAAACCAATTTCATCCAAGGCCCACATCACTTAAAGGTGAGGTACATTCTGTAAATCATAAAGGTGATGTACATTCACTGTAGGTATCTGGGAACGTGTGTCTGATGTTCAAAGACAGTAAATATGGTGTATCATTGTAAGGACTGTGGTACAGGTTTCTCTTGTGTGGAAATCTAATTGCTAGTCAGCCAGCAACACCCATTTCCCATGAGAGAAGAACTGGACAGGGAGAGAAAGATCTTCCATCTTCAGGAGGGTAGCCTTCCAGAGAAGCTTCACAAGGCAATCAGAGCATACAGCCATAGCTGTCAATGCTAACTGCCGAACTCTAAAACTGACCATGCTGGAAACCATTCAACAGTTGCCTTTCAATGGTCAAGGTCAATTTTGTTTCTTCCCTCCACTACACTTGCACAGTTCACATTTCAGATATCCAAGAACTCTAAGCAGTGTGGCTCTCATACACATGCTGCCCACCTGTGCATGAACTATACACCCAAGACCCATGAGCCAGGTGGTCAGCAGAGAGCCTTTGATGCCCATGTGCCATTCTCTGGTCTCTAATGGTAGTTCAGATGTAGATGGTTTTGAACATTGGCACAGGCATTTTGGCAACTGCCAGGGCACTGTGTATCGATAATATGCTGAGTATTTCACAGACACCAGCTGAGGGTTGATAAGTTGGAAACCTTTATAATTGTTGAATTTGAATGAATGCTTGCAATGTAACTAGTGTGGACTCAACAGCATCCTTCACCACAGGAAATCCACAGGAAAGCCTGTTACCTTGTAAAGTCACATGCCCACACTGCTTACTTCTCTCAGGAACCAGAAATGGGTCCTGTCTCTCTCCCTACAATATATCAGTCACATCCCTAATAGAACAGCGAATGGGGAAGTGTGAGATGCTAGAGATATCCCCTTGCTCCAGCTTAGAAGAAACTAATGAGAAGAAGTTGGGTCCCTCACTCACCGTTACAGATATTGGTAATGCCAGACTTTCACTGCTCTGCCAGGCTGGGGACAGGTTTCAATGAGCACTTCCTTATTGAAATGGAAATATCTCACACTGTTCTTTCAGGAAGTTGGGGGAGGAGAAGTTCTGGGTATTATGGTTTGCTTCTGTGAACCATTGTTTCTCGTTTCCTCTTCCCTCCTTGAGGATCTTGTCCTTTTCTGTGATGCTTTTGCTCAGTCTCCCCGTCAGATTCCAGGAAAGGCAGGATTGTGAATGGACCTAAACCATGTGGATTGTAACTGTTCAAACAGCCAGCTCAGTTCCATCTTATCAAGGATCATCATGGATGTATGCGTGGGGGGTGAAGGGACTTGGATTAATGCAATGGGCCAGACAGGGGGTCTGTAATGCAGAATATACCAATAACATTGGTTCAATTCCCCATACTAGCTGAGGTTACTATGAATGTCCTACCTTCTCAAACCCTCCCCTCAACCCTGAGATGACCCTCAGGTTAAACCACCACCATTCATCTCTCTCAGAGTAATGCGATGTTCCAGGAGGACAATAGCAATGTTGCCTTTTAACAATGGATGGGTAATTAATTCTAGCCTTACCACTAATGCCTGTGTCACAGGAATGAATAAGAAATACCTTGTCTGCGTACAAACAGCCTGAGCAGAAATTCAAGGTCATCATCACATGCCACAACTCTTCCTGTTAACCTCCTGAACCTGAACTCATGGGACAAGGCACCAAACATTTCAGCTAAAGCAGCAACAGTCAGTATAAATCAATCAGCAATTAATCTGAGGGAGTTGAATGATTACTTCAAACAGGAGGGTGTATCCTGCTGGTGAATGCAGTGCAGTTGTATTAAGCTAAGAAAGTCAGAAGTTACATGACACCAAGTTATCGTCTGAAACCACAAGCTTTGGGAGTGCTGTTCCTTTGTCAGGTGAAAATTTTAATTGTGATTTCAAATAAATCTGTTCCACCAAAGCCTGGTGTCATGTGACTTCTGACCATATCCACCCCAGTCCAACACCGGCACCTCCATACTGAGGCTAAGAAAGAGCATAAAGAGTATTGAGAATCAAAGTGGTGCCACCGGTGTCAAATCAGAGCTACACACAAGCTAACATTACCATCTGCTTATTCTGGAGTACACCCACAGTGCCTGCACTAAATATCTAGTAACAATTGTGCCTCAGAGGTCAAAATATAAGGGAATGTGTTTGCTACAGATGTCACATTGGGTTTAAAACAGCACTCCCATCACTGAAAGTATGGAGACGACATGGTTCGAACTGTGTGGCCAGCCAGCCTGTATTTTACCAACTGTATCAGATGAATTTAGGTGAGCTTGTTTCTCTGAAGCTAAAAGTAAAATCTATAATGTTGGGTTGACATTCTTATAGCTTCAAAGATATTTGAATAAAACATGCAGTGTTCTGTAGTGATCTGATGTTGGCTGATGTTACTGTGAACATTTATACATCAAGTGGGAAAACACAGGACTGGGAAGTTTTTAAAGAACAACAGAGGATTACTAAGAAGGAAATACGCAGAGAAAAAATGAGGCACGATGGTAAACTGGCCAAAAATATAAAGGAGGATAGTAAAAGCTTTTTTAGGTATGTGAAAGGGAAAAAAATGGTTAAGACCAAAATTGGGCCCTTGAAGACAGAAACAGGGGAATATATTACAGGGAACTAAGAAATGGCAGAAGAGTTGAATTGGTACTTCAGATCTGTGTTCACTGGGGAAGACACGAGCAATCTCCCTGAGGCAACAGTGGCTGAAGGACCTGAACTGAAGGGAATTCATTTTGGCAGGAATTGGTGTTGGAGACACTGTTAGGTCTGAAGGTTGATAAATCCCCGGGGCCTGATGGTCTACATCCCAGGGTACTGAAGGAGGTGGCTCGAGAAATCGTGGATGCGTTGGTGATTATTTTACAGAGTTCGATAGATTCGGGATCAGTTCCTGTGGATTAGAGGGTGGCTAATGTTGTACCACTTTTTAAGAAAGTTGGGAGAGAGAAAGCAGGAAATTATAGACCAGTTAGTCTGACCTCAGTGGTGGGAAAGATGCTGGAGTCTATTATTAGATTAGATTAGATTAGATTAGATTACTTACAGTGTGGAAACAGGCCCTTCGGCCCAACAAGTCCACACCGCCCCGCCGAAGCGTACTCACCCATACCCCTACATCTACATCAACCCCTTACCTAACACTACGGGCAATTTGGCATGGCCAATTCACCTGACCTGCACATCTTTGGACTGTGGGAGGAAACCGGAACACCCGGAGGAAACCCACACAGACACAGGGAGAACGTGCAAACTCCACACAGTCAGTCGCCTGAGGCGGGAATTGAACCCGGGTCTCCAGCGCTGTGAGGCAGCAGTGCTAACCACTGTGCCACCGTGCCGCCCGAAGGAGGTGGCTCGAGAAATCGTGGATGCGTTGGTGATTATTTTACAGAGTTCGATAGATTCGGGATCAGTTCCTGTGGATTAGAGGGTGGCTAATGTTGTACCACTTTTTAAGAAAGTTGGGAGAGAGAAAGCAGGAAATTATAGACCAGTTAGTCTGACCTCAGTGGTGGGAAAGATGCTGGAGTCTATTATTAGATTAGATTAGATTAGATTAGATTACTTACAGTGTGGAAACAGGCCCTTCGGATGAAATTACGACACATCTGGATAATAGTAACAGGATAGGTCAGAGTCAGCATGGATTTATGAAGAGGAAATCATGCTTGACTAATCTTCTGGAATATTTTGAGGATGTAACTCGGAAGATGGACGAGGGAGATCCAGTGGATGTAGTGTACCTGGACTTTCAGAAAGCTTTTGATAAAGTCCCACATAGGAGGTTAGTGAGCAAAATTAGGGCGCATGGTATTGGGGGCAAAGTACTAACTTGGATTGAAAGTTGGTTGGCTGATAGGAAACAAAGAGTAGTGATAAACGGCTCCATTTCGGAATGGCAGGCAGTGACCAGTGGGGTACCGCAGGGATCAGTGCTGGGACCGCAGCTTTTTACAATATATGTTAATGATATAGAAGATGGTATTAATAATAACATTAGCAAATTTGCTGATGATACAAAGCTGGGTGGCAGGGTGAAATGTGAGGAGGATGTTAGGAGATTACAGGGTGACCTAGACAGGTTAGGTGAGTGGTCAGATGCATGGCAGAGGCAGTTTAATGTGGATAAATGTATGGTTATCCACTTTGGTGGCAAGAACAGGAAGGCAGATTACTACCTCAATGGAATCAGTTTAGGTAAAGGGGCAGTACAGAGAGATCTGGGTGTTCTTGTACACCGGTCAATGAAGGTAAGCATGCAGGTACAGCAGGTAGTGAAGAAGGCTAATAGCATGCTGGCCTTCATAACAAGAGGGATTGAGTATAGAAGCAAAGAGGTGCTTCTGCAGCTGTACAGGGCCCTGGTGAGACCACACCTCGAGTACTGTGTGCAGTTCTGGTCTCCAAATTTGAGGAAAGACATTCTGGCTATTGAGGGAGTGCAGCATAGGTTCATGAGGTCAATTCCTGGAATGGCAGGACTACCTTACACTGAAAGACTGGAGCGACTGGGCTTGTATACCCTTGAGTTTAGAAGACTGAGAGGGGATCTGATTGAGACATATAAGATTATTAAAGGATTGGATACTCTGGAGACAGGAAACATGTTTCCGCTGATGGGTGAGTGCCAGAGGACACAGCTTAAAAATACGGGGTAGACCATTTAGGACAGAGATGAGGAGAAACTTCTTCACCCAGAGAGTGGTGGCTGTGTGGAATGCTCTGCCCCAGAGGGCAGTAGAGGCCCAGTCTCTGGATTCATTTAAGAAAGAGTTGAATAGAGCTCTCAAGGATTGTGGAATCAAGGGTCATGGAGATAAGGCAGGAACAGGATACTGATTAAGGATGATCAGCCATGATCATATTGAATGGTGGTGCAGGCTTGAAGGGCTGAATGGCCTACTCCTGCACCTATTGTCTATTTTCTATTTAACTTCTGTTATGCTGTATCTGGTCAATAGGGTGTTTGATGCAAGTGAATTAATTGATAAAGCAATTTCATTTGTTAAGAACTATGCCTCAGTACCTATAACAACCACAGCAGAAATTCACAGGCTATCTGTGCTGATAATAAAGATTTCTTCATAATGTAGCATTTCAGCTGAGGTTTCAGCTCTACTCAATATAAAGGCACAAACTAGTGAAAATACAGAAAGTTGATCAAGCGCACATATTACCATTTCAATTGATCTTGCATTTGTGTTGTGTTCCTGCAAAATATTCTCTGTTTTGCCACAATAGCTTTTAACCTTAATTCTACTTTACCATAATTATTTACAAAGAGATTCACACCATTTTCTGGAGAGAGACAGGAACGAATTCATGTTTTCTATGGGGGAGAATTAAAATGCCATCACCACTTTTAATTGGTAAAAACTAAATAATTGGTGGAGCATTGTGGAATACTGAATTAATTCCACTTGTGAAGGCAGTTTTGCAAATTCATGTGCAAACTACTGAGATGTTGCTCATTTTTAAAATAAATTCTCTCATCCACAGCTCCAACTAAGTAGTCTGGAGAATTCACTGGGGAATAAGATTCAAAATGTGCAGTACCAGAGAAACCTAGTTGTTTATTAGATTTGTCAAACTGATGAGAATTCTGACCTAGCATCACTTTTGACATGGGCAATTGAGAATGACGTCTATGTTAGTAATAATCCTAGTTTGGATAGGTTTATATCAGAAATTGCCATAACATAAGTCTGAAATTTTTCAATCTTATGCAGAAAGACAAAGTAATTAGTAAGAAGCTTTACTTTGCATCTGCCTTGGGAGTGCTTTAGATAGCCAAAACAAAATGTAGTTCTGAAAAAGAAAGTTGCTTAACTCTGTTGATATCGAATTAATACTGAATATTCCAAATGGGAGAGGAGAGAATCAGCCAGGCCAGTAGCTCTGCAGACCCAGCAGCACCAAGTTTGAGTGGTGTCCCAGGCACTACAGACTGACCTGAAGAAGGAGGTGAGGATTTAACACTGACAAAGCCTAGCTTTGGGCTCTTGGCAGACCCTGATAGGCAGACAGCTTCTGGATCTGGGCCTTGCCCTTCCGCAGGAGAAATGATGGAAAAAGGAATGAAAATGATAAGGGCTTCAGTCGGCGTGAGGGTAGGAACCTGCCTGACCCTTCTGTTGCTCATTGTAAACTGGGAGACAGGTCAGGCTGGGCATCCTGACAGTGGGAAGGACATACTTTGTATTTTACAATGCTCCTTGCTTTCACATAGGCCGGTGAGTGTGTGCAATATCAAGCTGTGAAGTAGAAAATAATTTTGTTCCAACTACCTTTTCAATTTTTTTCAAGTGCTCACGGGATAAAGGGCTAGAAATTAATCGAAACCATTAATCATGCGACTCCAAATTTGCAATTAGCCAAGATTCAGTTCTAGTTGAATTGAGATACTTGTCAGGACTTCAATAAAATGCATTTATCAAATAAAACAATCAGATATAGTGACCCCTTCAATTTTCTGAAGCAACGTGTTTTACTGAATGACTTTAAAGGTGAGTTTATCTGAATTCCAGTGCATATTGCTGTCATGTTATATCTCACAGTCACTACACCTTTAGAAGACATATTCATGTTATCATCATTACATCACAGTTTGTGGCCTGAGTGTGCAACAATCTCATACTCCACAGGATCTTCCACCACTTGAAGAATGACATTCTACTGGAAGCATTGTTCCATTGCTGTAATTTCTAAGCAACCTATTTACCTCTGGAACAAGTGGAACTTGAGCACGAGCCTCCTGGGTCCAGGGGTAGGGATATTACCACTGTACCACAAGAGCCCTTGCACATGCTCCAACTTTATAACAAATAGCAAGCACACATGTGCCTGAGGAATGTAATGTTTGTACATAGTAATTAGTTACAATAAATATGTTGGATTTTTCAATGCAGCAACATTCATGTCTTGCTCCCTGTGTTATGTGAGTTACCAGGAACACTGACACATCAGATAAAGCACTTGTCAGTGTGAAAGGAGCCATTATTTAAAGGAGCCATTATTTAATATATTTCAGACCTGTGAGTGCCAATAATAATAATGACAGACTGTAAACCGAGGCCGAGTGCCTGAAGTGATTTGTGTCACACAGACAACCTGAATTGTTCTCATCTAATACTCCATAACGCCTCAGAGAGTCTGCATAGTCTGTAATATTCACTTTAGCTGTAATAATACATTTTAGTGATTGTTCACACACAAAAAATGTTAAATCAAATAATGCTACTGAATCTGACATGAAAAATGACAATGGGGCTATTACATTGAAATAGGTGTAACTATTGTTTAAAAAGAAAACAAAGGGTAAATTCTGGTGAAAACAATAACATTAATATTTACTGGGGTAGGTTTGGAGCAAGGAATATTGGTAAAGGTGGTGGGTGAGGAGAATAACAAATTGTTGTGGAGATCCAGAACTACAGTTTTTCCTACTCATGCTGGAGCATTAACTCCAGGTTATGTTTGAAGGGATTTCTTAGATGTTTTGCTGAGCAGCACCTGATCGACAGGCAAGTGACTTGATGCACAAGGAAGGTTGTTCTGTAAAGCCAAGGAGAAAGTTCCTTCTGAGGTGGTGTAGGGATGGAGGTCACATTGGGCTTGCAGGCTGCAGGAAATAACAGATAGCAACGGCCCATTCCAATGGAGGTGAGGACAACAACAAGAGGTTTTGGGGAAAGCGCATCGGGGGAGGTCAAAAAACTGGGGGTTTGGCAGGTCAGAGAAAGCTTAATATTCTTGCTCTCATCTGTGCTGAGCTAAAGCAATATCTAAAGACAAATACTTTAATCCACATTTTTCTCATTTACTTTTACCTCCTTATTTTCTTAGAACTTGGGGCTTACAGCAACCATTGGTTAAAACCCAAACTTAGTTAAAATGGAGACGCATAATCTCTTAAAAAGGTTTCACGGGCCAAGCCCCACCTGCTGAATAATTGAGCACCTGCTCATCCCAGGCTCCCAGTCTCTTTAAAACTGGAAGTGAGTGTGTTTCAAGGTGGTTTGGATTGCATTTGAAGTTTATTTTAAAGACTATTTTCCACCCACACCAAACCCACCGGTCCATTGAGAGTTAAAGTTCACTCATGGTTCAGATCAAACCTTTGCTATCTATCATGCAGCTGCTCTGTGGAAGCAACATTATGGTTCATACTGTAAAGGCTGATGTACAAAGCATGGCTGTCTATTTGAGATACTCGAAACGGCTCACATTTATGGACCTATAGCTCACTGGCAATCCAACTTTTAGAAGATGAGATAAAAAAACAAGAGAAAGCCAGAGGAGTTGGATAAACACCACGTAGTAACTACACATTTATCTGGAATTTAACTATTCCTGAAGATTTAATGTAAATTGTAATAGCTTCAAGCTACCACACAGAGGCAAAAGCTGCACATAGATGCATTGTCAGAATTATGCATTTGACGTGTTGCCTTCCATCATTTGTTAAGTACAATAAATAAACTGGGAGATTTAAACAAATTGTAGCACAAATTATGCCATCCATCACAAACAATGAGCTGTATAACTACTGGTTGTCTACCAAGCCAGCCTGTTTCCACAAGTCATTGTAATAGCGAATACTTAAAAAATAAAAATTCTGTTTCAAATTTATTTTCTTACATACAGTGTACTGCCTGCATTTAATTCCTCTGTGTCTTGTTTTTGCTTTTTGGTTATGTTTAGATTTTATTGGGCAATCTCTCAAAAATGAGAATAGTGTCTGTCATGTGTCTGTCAGGCTAGATGCGTTCTCAAATGACTGAAGACGAAGTTCGGATCCACAGGTTTTTCCACAATGCAGCCACGTTGTTTTATTGACAAGTGACATTCACAGCCATCTGTTGGCTTCTTTCTTCTTCCTTTGCTGCTGCCATTGACCTCATGGTCAGCTGAGAGTGTGTGGCAGGTCAGGCAACATTCGAGGAGCAGGAGAATCGACGTTTCAGACTGGAGCCTTTCGTCAGGTTCACTCTGGCCTGAAACATTGATTCTCCTGCTCCTTGGATGCTGCCTGACCTGCTGTGCTTTTCTAGCAACATACTCTCAACTTTGATCTCCAGCATCTGCAGACATCACTGTCTCCTCATGGTCAGCTGGCTCAGCCTCAAATGGATCAGGAAGGGCTGAACCAAGTGGTCAGCAGTTTCTTCCTCCCAGTCTCAGAGCTATCAATGATTTTGTGCTTTAGGGTGACCTTAAGGTCATCTTTATACACTTTCTTTTAGCCTCCCTTTGAATATTGACCAATGGAAATCTGGACGAGGAGAAGCTGCTGGGGGAGGTGGTTTTCAATCTTTGGGATGGAATGACCCATCTATTGAAGTTGGCTCTTCGAGAGAAGGGCTTTGAAAACAGTTTAATGCAAATAAGAGAGCAGGAATATAATCTAAATGGTATTACTTTGAGGTGGGGAGTGAGAGAACAAAAAGAGGTGTGTAATGAGATACCTTTGAAGCTGGCTAGATTATTTGGAAAGATAGTTATTAAAGGTATTGAATGCAAAAACATGGAGATATGAACTGCTGGCTGTCCCTTTAACCTATGCTTCTCCAAGTGAGAGTTAACTTTGACACTGACAATGATCTCTAGTAGCATTCCTGCCACTAATATTGTATACGTTGGCCTATTGTCACACTCTCTCGCTTATTGAACAGGCTTGAAATATTTGCAATCTTCCTGTCCTCTGGATGTTCAAACTTTCTGTTATCTCCAACCATTCTTCCCTCAGCTACAGGGCCTGAAGGGCCATCATGTTACTGGATGTGGGCCAGGAACAGCACCCTGCCTGTAATTTCTGTCTCTGTCTCCTGCCCAGTAACACATCTCTATTCTCCTTTTACAGTTGCGTTATTAACTGCCTTATAGAATAGAATTCCTACATTGCAGATAGAGGCTACTTGGCCCATTGACTCTGCACCTATCCTCTGAAAAGCAGAGCCATCCCTTACCCTATCCCTGTATTTCCCATGGCTAATCTACCTAGCTTGCACATCCATGAACACAATGGGCAATTTAGCATGGCCAATCCACCGAACCTGCACATCTTTGGACTGTGGGAGGAAACCAGAGCATCTGGAGGAAACCCACGACGACACAGGGAGAATGTGCAAACTCCACATAGATAGTTACCTAAGGCAGGAATCGAACCTGGGTCTCTGGTGCTGTGAGGTAGCAGCGCCGTCCTCTTTGTGAATTATCCAGGGCTGTTTATTATATGGCCCACCATAGGGTATTGATTTGGCAGATGGGCTTGTAGTATAAGAGAATTCAGAGCGAACACTCCAGGTCCAGAACTAAAAAAGGGTCACTAGACCTGAATGTTGACTCTGCTTTCTCTCCACAGATGCTGCCAGACCTGCTGGGATTTTCCAGTTATTTGTTTTTGTTTCAGACTTCCAGCATCCAATTTTATTGAGTAGGAAGGTAGTGGATACCCACCCATGTTATATTACAAGCCACCTGTTGGGTTTTCTATCCAGCTTTGAACTCATTCACAATGTTCAGGATACCAGCACTCCTAATGTCCAGGGTACTAACATTCCCAATGTTCAGGATACCAACATTCCCAATGTTCAGGATACTAACATTCCCAATGTTCACAATACCAACATTCCAATGTTCAGGGTACTAACATTCCCAATGTTCAGGATACCAACATTCCCAACATTCACAATACCAACATTCCCAATGTTCAGGATACTAACATTCCCAATGTTCAGGGTACCAACATTCCCAACATTCACAATACCAACATTCCCAATGTTCAGGATACTAACATTCCCAATGTTCAGGGTACCAACATTCCCAACATTCACAATACCAACATTCCAATGTTCAGGATACTAACATTCCCAATGTTCAGGATACCAACATTCCCAACATTCACAATACCAACATTCCCAATGTTCAGGATACTAACATTCCCAATGTTCAGGATACCAGCATTCCCAATGGTCAGGATACTAACATTCCCAATGTTCAGGGTACCAACATTCCCAACATTCACAATACCAATATTCCCAATGTTCAGGTTAATAACATTCCCAATGTTCAGGATACCTACATTCTCAATATTCAGGGTACTAACATTCCCAATGTTCAGGATACTAACATTCCCAATGTTCAGGGTACTAACATTCCCAATGTTCAGGGTACCACCATTGGCAGCTGATCACAGACCGTAAAGATTGGATTGTTAAAAGCATGATTATTCGAGTTCATTCAGAGGATGTGGGTGGTGCTGGCTGGCCAGCATTCATTACCCATCCCTCATTGTCCTTGAGAAGACGGTGGTGAGTTGTCTTCTTGAACTGCAGCAGCCCATTTGCCACAGGTTCAACACTGAGCAAAATACAGTTGGTATGGAAAGCAAATAGAAATTGGATTCCCATTTCCTTAGGTAAGACAGTTTGTAAATATCAGGAGGAAAGTGGGATACCATCCTCAGGGGATGTTGTTTGTTCATCTAGGACACGTCCCTTGAAAGTAGTTCCCCAGTACCTTCCCACCACCTGCTCTTCAAAGCACATACCTGAACAACCTTTGGCCCCCTCCCAAATCTTCCGAAACGCTCTCCAGGTCAATGGCTGTTTCCTTATCTTGGGTCAGTTTCTATGAAACCTCCCGGTGGGGCCTGCCTGTGGTCTGGCCTCAGGCTGCTGCTGGTATTGCTGAAGCTGTCAGCCAATCAGAACAGCTCATACCTCCTGAGGGTAACACCTCCTCCTCAGTAAAGATGGAACATTTTCTGGCAATGGCTACTGCCCACAATTCCTTACAGCTACATCATGAACTTCTAACCTTCCTTCCTTCAGGGTCAGGGGAAGCTTGGGAACAGTTATCTACCCATCCCTCGCTGAAATGTTCAGACCTCTGGACCTTAGTCACACTGTCTGCCTCAGAACAGCATTTCCTCCAGTCCTTATTTAACACCAAGATTCCTTTTTAACTAAATCCTTTACCTTTTAATGATTATTGATGAAGATTGTTGAGCTCCCTTGGACAGGCCCATTAATCCTCTCTCAGTGTATCTCTTTGCCTTGCTTATATCATTTTTCAATTTCCCCTACTAAAGGTAACAAAAACTGTTGAAACCTGAATCCTTAGAATCCTTAGTACAGCACCCCCCACTTTATAGTATACACTGTCAGTTGGTTCAGTATACTTCATTTGCTTGTTTATTGTTTTTTATTCCTTCTGGGCTACAATACCTATATTTTGTCTGGTGGTTGACTATAATGTATAGATTCAGTTTGTAATGAAATTTATTTTCTGTTTTATTTGAACTTCTGTTTCTTTTGTCACTTGGGAGCTCTAGATTTAGAGGCCAGGTTATTCCACTTTATAATTTATGCTCAAAGTTTGAAAAGGAAATGTTTGCAGGTCTATGTAGAATAGGCTGAGGAGTGGCACTCGGTGAATTGTTGTGAAGAGCTAGTACAGACAGGACAGACTGAGTGGCCTCTGGCTGTGCTGCTACCATTCTCTGTTTGTTTTTATCCAAGGAGCCTCCACTCTGCCATTACTCAATTACTGTTTCCATGGCCAACACTTTCTTTCTGATCCAATCTGTACTCAACGTCTTTCCAATTTTCATTGACTTCCCTCCAATTGCATCCTTTCAGCATTGATTTTCTTTGACCCTTTAGATAAGTGTGATTATATTTTGATCATTGTTACTCAGATCTTCTTTCACTGCAATGCTGTTCACATGGTCTTGTTTCATTTTCCAGAACAAGACCCTGCACAGTTTTCCTGCTTGTTAAGCTGAAAACACATTGATTGAAGAGGTTATCTTGTATATATTTTGGGTATTCATCAATTACCTTTCATCTTCTTGTTTTTATTCAGCAGTAACATAAATGCTATTGAACAATTTTGACAGGGTAAAGAGGATATTCTGTTCCCACTGGTTAGTATGTCAGTAACTAAGAAATTAGTCAGCAAGAGAGCTATGAGCCCACATTGGTACCAACAACATAGGTAGGAAGAAAGGTGGGAATCTAAGGCAGAAATTCAGGGAGCTAGGGTGGGAGCTTAGAGCTAGAACAAATAGAGTTTTTATCTCTGTTTTGTTCCCTGTGCCATGTGCTAGTGAAGCCAGGAACAGGTACAGCGTGGAGCATAACACATGGCTACAGGGATGGTGTAGGAGGGAGGGTTTTGGATTTCCGGAAAACTGGGGCACATTCTGGGGAAGTGGGGCGTCTACAAACAGGATGGTCTTCACCTAAACCAGTTGGGTTATCAATATTCTGGAGGGAAGTTTGCTCCAGCTCTTCAGGGGAGGTGGGTATTTAAACTAATGCAGCAGGGGGATGGGAACATGGATTGTAGTTCCAGTGTAAAGGAGGTTGAGGGTAGTGAGGTCAGGGATAGGCTTACAAGGTCACGAGAGGACATCGGCAATCAGGATGTTGGTTTGAAATGTGAGTACTTCAACGCCAGAAGCATCCGGAATAAGGTGGGTGTACTTGCAGCTTGGGTTGGTATCTGGGATTTCGATGTTGTGGCCATTTCAGAGACATGGCTAGAGGAGGGACAAGAATGGTTTTTGCAGATTCCGGGATTTAGATTTTTCAGCAAGAACAGAGAAGATGGTATAAGAGGGGTGTGGCATTGTTCATCAAGGATATATTATAGCAACTGAGAGAACGTTTGAGGACTCATCACTGAGGGAGTTTAGGCTGAGCTGAAAAACAGTAAAGGAGAGGTCACCCTGTTGGGAGTTTTCTATTGGCCTTCGAATTGTTCCAGAGGTGTAGAGGAAAGGATAGCAAAGATGATTCTCGGTAGGAGCGAGAGTAACAGGGCAGTTGTTATGGGGGACTTTAACTTCCCCAATTGACTAGAAATACCATAGTTCAAATAGTTAAAAGGGTCAGTTTTTGTTCAATGTGGGCAGGAGGGTTTTCTGACACAGTATGTAGACAGACAATAAGGGGCAATGCCATATTGGATTTGGTACTAGGAAATGAACCCAGCCAGGTGTTAGATTTGGAGGTAGGCTGGGAACTATGGCGATAGTGACTACAATTTGGTTATGTTTACAATAGCAATGGGCAGGGATAGTTATATACCACAGGGAAAGAGGCATAACTGGGGAAAGGCAGTTATGATGTGATTAGACAAGATTTAGGATGCATTGGATGGGGAAGGAAACTGCAGAGGATGGGCACATTTGACATATGGAGCTTATTCAAGGAACAGTTACTATCCTTAATAAGTATATACCTATCAGGTAGTTGTTGACAGAGGGAGTCATGGTTTACTGAAGAAGTTGAAGTTCTTGTCAAGAGAAAGAAGAAGGCTTATGTGAGGATGAGGCGTGAAGGCTCAGTTAGGGGGCTTGAGAGTTATAAGTTAGCAGAAGAGATCTAAAGATAGACCTCAGAAGAGTCAGGAGGCGACATGAGAAGTTGTTGGTGGATAGGATCAAGGAAAACCCTAAGGCCTACTGTAGGTGTATCAGGAATAAAAGAATGATTAAAGTAAGATTAGGACCAATTAGGGCCAAGTAGTGAAAAGTTGTGTGTGGAATCTGAGGACATAGGAGAAACGCTCAGTGAAAACTTTTCATCAATATTCACATTGGAAAAGGCCAATATTAGTGAGAATACAGAGATACAGGCTACAAGATTAGATGGGATTGAGGAAGAGGAGGTTTTAGCAGTTTTGGAAGATTTGAAAATAGATAAGACCCCTGGGCTGGATGGGATTTATCCTCGGATTCACTGGGAATTCAGGGAGGAGATTGCAGAGCCTTTGGCTTTGATCTTTATGTCGTCAATGTCGACAGGAATAGTGCCAGAAGACTGGAGGATGGCAAATGTTGTCCCCTTGTTTAAGAAGGGGAGTAGAAACAACCCTGGTAATTATAGGCCAGTGAGCCTTATTTTGGTTGTGGGTCAGGTGTTGGAATAGCCTATGAGATAGGATTTCTAATCATCTGGAAAGGAATAATTTGATGAGGGATAGTCAACACGGTTTTGTGAGGGGTAGGTCTTGCCTCACAAACCTTATTGAGTTCTTTGAGAAGGTGACAAAACAGGTGGATGAAGGTAAAGCGGTTGATGTGGTGTATGTGGACTTCAGTAAGGAGTTTGATAAGGTAGGCTATTGCACAAAATATGGAGTTTCAGGATTGAAGGTGGTTTAGTGAATTGGATCAGAAATTGGCTAGCTGAAAGACAGAGGGTGGTGGTTGATGGGAAATGTTCATCCTGGGGCTTAGATTTCAGTGGTGTGCCACAGGATCTGTTTTGGGGCCACTGCTGTTTGTCATTTTTATAAATGATCCGGATGTGGGCGTAGAAGAATGACACTAAGGTAGGCAGGGTTGTGAATAGTGCTGAAGGATTTTGTGGATTACAGAAGGACATAGATAGGATGCAGAGCTGGGCTGAGAAGTGGCAAATGGAGTTTAATATGAAAAAGTGTGAGGTAGTTCACTTTGGAAGAAGTAACAGGAATGCAGAGTACTGGGCTAATGGTAAAATTCTTAGCAGTGTAGATAAACAGAGAGATCTCAGTGCCATGGTGCATAAATCCCTGAAAGTTGCCATCCAGGTTGATAGGGTTGTTAAGAAGGCATATAATGTGTTGGCATTTATTGGTGGGGAGATTGAGTTTTGGAGCCACAAGGTCATGCTTCAGCTGTACAAGACACTGGTAAGGCTGCACCTGGAGTATTGTGTGCAGTTCTGGTCACCGCATTATAGGAAGGATGTGAAAGCTTTGGAAAGGGTTCACCGGAGATTTATCAGAATGTTGCCTGGTATGGAGGGAAGGTCTTACGAGGAAAGGATGAGGAAACTGAGGCTATTTTCATTGGAGAGAAGAAGGCTGAGAGGTGACTTAATCGAGACGTATGAGATAATCAGAGGGTTAGACAGGGTGGACTGTGAGAGCCTTTGTCTTCAGATGGTGATGGCAAACATGAGGGGATATAGCTTTAAATTGAGGGGTGATAGATTTTGGACAGATATCAGAGGTAGTTTCTTTACTCAGAGAGGAGTAGGGACGTGGAACGGCCTGCCTGCAACAGTAGTAGACTCACCAACATTAAGGGCATTTAAATGGGCATTGGACATACATATGGATAATAATGAAACAGTGTAGGTTAGATGGACATCAGATTATTTTCACAGGTCAGTGCAACATCAAGGGCCACAGGGCCTGTACTACACTGTAGGATTCTATGTTCTATGAGTGAGATGAGGAGAAACCTGTTCACTCAGAGTGTTGTTAGGATTTGGAATGTGTTGCCTGGGAGAGTGGGGGAAGTGGTGGGTTCCATATGAGATTTCAGAAGACAGTTGGATGTATATTTGAAAGTGATGAAGAGGGTGACTGAGATAATGGAGGAGAGTGGGTCCACCTGGGCAGCTCTTTCAGGGGCTGGTACAGATATGATGAGTTGAATGGCCTCATTCTTCTATACAATCCTACAATTCGATGATTCTAACAACTGTCAGTACATCAGGGAAATGCTCCACATTTGTGCACAATATCCAAGGAACTGTCACATTCTGGTGCACTTTAACGTGGCTGAAGCTTTGAATAGGCCTTTTCCAATCCAGAGATGACTGATGTGAGACGAGAGCTCACCTTCTGAATGTCTGGCTGACGTTATTTCCCAAAGAGAGGTATTGGAGATGTGGTTCCCCAGGATTCTGGTTGGTGCTCCTCCTCTCTGTCTGTAGCGTCTGAAATCTCTCAGTTTGCTTGCAATGAAGGGAAACCTGGAGTGAGGTCCTGGTGCCTTGTTCCTCCTTTCTATGACTGTGATTAATCCAGGTTCGAGTATATCTGATTACCCTGAATGGACAGCAGCCACCTTTCCTGTGGAGGTAGCCAAACAGCCACACAGTGGGGAGACCCTGGGTCTCCTCCTCCTGCATCTTTCACTCCAGTCTAGAGCGGACCTCTGGATTACTGCCTGGTGATAGAACATCAGATATAGAAATAGGTATCAGCCAGTAGATCCCTTAAACCTGACCTACTATTCAACAGGATCATTGCTGAGCTATCCTGGACCTCCATCCCTCTTTTGTGCCAATCATCAAAACCCTCAACTCCCCAATTCTTCAAAAATCTATCAAACTCATCTTTCAATACTTTCAGTAATGTAGCCTCCACAACTCACAGGATCAGGGAATCATGGGTGTCATTCTCCTTTGGGAGAAAAAAGTTTTCTTATCTTAGTTTTAAATGAACGTCTCCTTATTTTGTAACTGTATCCCCTTGGTCAAGAGTTGCCACTTGAGGAAACTCTTCTCAACATCTACCGCATCCTCACCAAGCTCCCTTCCTTGTTTCAATAACATCATACATTCTTCACTAATCTAATGAACAAAGACCTCACCTGTTTAGCTATTCAAGATCAGTCATTCCCTCCATCCTGGGAAACACATTAGTAAATACCTTTGGAGCTGTTTCCAATGTCAGTTCTGAAGTATAAGGAACAAAGCTGTACACTATACTCCAACTATGGACTCACCAACACCCTGCACAAGACTGCTTTGTTTTAAACACTAATCCTCCAGCAATAAGGACCAAAATTCCATTTGCTTTTTGAATTATTTGCTGCATCTGCATGATAATATTTTATGTTTCATGAAGAAAACACTCAGATCCTTCTGCACTGTATCTTTTTTTGGAATCTCTCCATTTTAATAATAGTCTGCCTTTGATTCTTTCTCACCCTAGTCCACATTAAACCCCATTTGTCTCATACTCTTCTTTTGTGCTGGCCACTGGCACTGATTTTGCTCCAGGGCAGCCTGGCTATGATAGCAGGAGCTCTGTTCTTTCATAGATGGTCTGGACCAGAACATTTGCCAAGATGTTGCTGAACCATGGGGCCATCTAATTGTGCAAAACAACCCATCTCAGGAGTAGGTGGAAATGATGACCTTGTGACGATGCTGTCAGGTTTTTGTGACCTGGGCTATTTTGAAGAGAGGCTTTATGGCACAAGTGTGGAGCAGTCTATCAGATCCATTAAAAGAAACAGCTTGTGAGGTCTTGTGGTTTTTAAAAAGTTGAAACAATAGAAACAGCCTGAAGGGGTGTGGTCAAACTCCCACAGAACCAGAATCTTCAGCAGTTGCTGTTAGGGTCTTGAAGAGGTGAAAGCTATTTTCTCCCCTCCTCTCAGTTACAGTCAAAAGCTGGGGATTCTCTGCTTGCTGCAGGAACTGCATGTGAGACAATCTCAATCTGAATTTGCCTTTGTCCAAGGGAGTGTTTCTGGGATGTAACTATATTGCAACAATTAACTCACGATAGTAGTTACTGCATCCATTGTTCTTTCAAGTTCTAAAATAGAGTTAAGATTTTCCAAATCTTCTTCCTCTTGTTATACTTTAACTACAGTGGATAAATAAAGGGTGTTTTGCTTTAAACCTGGTAGTTGGACCAATTGAATTGCATCTGGAATACACCTTAGATTTACCTTTAAAATAAGAATAAAATAGAGTCTAGTTTATCTTCTGAATATTTTGCGAGGGTTTGGACTGGTCCATAACAGCCTTTACCACACCCGATGGCATACTTAGAGACCATTGTGGAAAATCCCACATTTCATAATGGGAGAGGTTCTTCAAAACTGCTTCACGTATAATGTGAGTGCCTGGATCTTGGATTAATGTTCACGCTTGGCCTTTCCTACAATCAAATGCATATCCTTTAGATAAGCCACAGGGACAATGCTAGAAATGGCTGATGGTGCACTGTGCATACCCAGAAGGCTGTTCCTTTTCTGTACTGCCATCTCCAGTGGCACCATAAATCTGAATTTTATGTCCTCTGTTTTCTGCTTTTAAGTCCCCTGTTCCTTCATTTGTTTGATTTCTTCTCCTTCCTTCCTGCTTTTATTTGTTTCTGTTGTGTGTATTTTATTCCCACTCCTCTTCACTGTTACAAATTGTGCTAACAGAACATACGCATATTGAACTAAAGAAGATCAGCATAGATTGCTGAATCATCCAGTTGGTTTTAAGAGGTTTTTTAGCTGCTTGTTTTGACATCTTTATTGTGGGATTTAATTTTAATGATCTGCCTGACATTCTTAGCCATTCTTAAGTTGATATTAATGAATAAAACAAAAAAAAGTTGAGAATTGAAACTGTCAGAACCTTTGACAGTTATCATTTACACAGATACTCAGTGCAGCACGTGCACATAAACAAAATAAGCTATGAAATTAATAGAATCGAAACAGGTTATTCAAGTAATTGACAGTTGGTAATTCTTTTGTCAGCTGATAAGCTAAGGGTGCAGGTTTGCTCGCCTGGCTGGAAGGTTCATTTTCAGAAACTTCATCCAGAGGCTCACTGAAGATGTTACCTAGTATGGTGATGAAACTTCTGAAAATGAACCTTCCAGCTCAGTGAGCAAACCTACAGCCAGAACCTCAACCTGAGCTACAAATCTTCTCAACACTTGCTCATAAGCTAAAGCAGATGGTATTTAATGGATAGGAAATTGGCTGGTTGCTACTGTAATATATTTTGTTTTGGGTGTCATATTAGTGAGCAAGACAGTTCCATGGTTACAGGTTGCGTTTATTAGTTCTTGAAACTTAACCTAAATATTTATGTGTGGATGAATTAACAGCACAGAAATGAAAATTCAATATTGATTGTCTGCTAACACTAACATTTTAAAACCATTCCTTAGATGAATATCAGAAACATTTTTCAGAGTTAATTTGTACATAGTAATAATGATTCTAGTTTTACTTTAATTCATAATTTTCTATCATTTTACTCAAGTTGATTGATTAGCCTAGGCTGTATCCCAGGGCATATTGGTTCCCTGAACATAAAGAAAACCTCAGAAGATATAATTTCACAAAACAGAATCTTGTGGGTATCAGTTCGAATGTGAGTATAGAATCAAAACTTAGTTTAATTCCCATGGTTAAAACTTCTGAGTAATTGTTATGGATCTGCTTGGAGCCCGGTGGTGCCACCATAGTTACTTTGCTAGAAATGCTGTTCGGGACACTGCACATTTTATTTCTGTGAATAAGCTGCACGTAGATGTCAGGGGTGGTCACCAGTCTGCAGGTTACAAGAATTTGAGCTCAGGACCATGTAAGGATTATGGGAGAAGAGCACATTCAGATGTCATGGGGGTAAGGCAAATAACTTGGCTATAACAGCCAGTGGAGAATCAGAAAATCTTACAGAAGGAGTCCTGTTGCATGTCTTCTGGATCTAACTCCACATTTCTGAGGTTTAGTTTAAAAAGATGTAATGTGTAGACTCAGGCTTAGTAGAGTGAAGGGCCTATTCCTGTGCTATGTTACGGACCAGACCAGACCTCCTCAAAATTTCATATGAAAGCAGCCTAGATGCTAACGTTTCCTTATCTGAAAGGCAAATATAAAGTGTCTATTGCAGATGCCATGTGATTGGTCAAACTACTCAATGATATGCAAAACACCATTTATTTAAACACTATAGTTAAAATGTCAGAAAAGGAAGAAGAATTTATGATGACTTAATTCTATTGTAAGATTTAACAAAACAATAGGTACAATAATTATTGCCAATGAACTGTTCCAATATAGTAACATCCTATAAACACACTCCTTTGCAAAAAGGGAAATTCAGAAAACAAATTTTCTTACATTCAACACCTGCACTACAAAGAGAAACTCCAACAGCTAGTTGTAACTGAGAGAGGGGAAAAATAGCTTCTATTTCTTCAAAACTCCAGCAGCTTCTGCTGAATCTAAATGCCAAAAAAAACCCTAGAAATCCTGGTCTGTGAGAATTGGCCACACCCGTTCCGGCTGCTTCTATTGTTCCAGCTTTGAAAAAAAAACCTCATGGCCTCACAAGTTGTTTATCTTCTCATTGACTGCTCAGCAACTGTCCCCAATTGTTCTCTAAAAGAAATCAGAACAAAGCACACATCTTACAGCCATAGCACCATCACAACCAGCACTGTTCTTTGAACTTTGTTCTTTGTTCTTTGTATTTTGCTGTCTTTGAGGTTTGCCAGTTGTTAGCCGGGTGTTCCCTGAAAAGTATCCAATACTCTCTACTCCCTGTTCCTGAGCCTTCCATCACCCATTTCCTTTGTAAATACATATGCAAAGTCACCAATTAGGGATAAATTGGATTAGAATGGTAATTAACACAGATGTTGTGGTGCATAATTAACCTTCGCACATTCAAAGTGATGTGAGGCACAGAAGGGCAGTTAGGGAAGCCGGAAGGTGGGTAGGTCGTCCTGATTATTGTCGTCCTGGGAGGGTGGGGAAACAGGACGGGCTGCCCTCGAGGTGTGTCAGGGTGGACCGAGAGCCGGAAACGGGCATGGGGCGGGCTGCCTTCGAATGGCTGGAAAGTGGGAGAGACGGGTGGTTTGTGGGTTGCCGGGGTGTCTGTGTGATATATACTGTTTTATTGTTCAGTTTATCAAACTGTCTGTACATGATTGCATTCACTGTTTGATATGATAAGGTGGGATTCGAGGTTTGTCCTCGTTTCCTGTGAACTGGTTGTACAGTGGGGTTGGGGCCTGGCTTTGTCAGCCCTTTCCCCTGGAAAATGCTGTTTCTTGTCTACAGCTGATAATGTGTACAAACTGTTTGTTTGTAATTTGTACTGGTTAATAAAACAAAAAAAAATTCAAAGTGATGCAGACAGCTTGCAAACTCTGTTAATGTAACAGTAGCAGCTCAGAATTAAGTAGAGTGCTGAGGACTAACCCACCTTAGCAGAGGACCAACATTCATCCAAAGCTAGTATCACTTACCCAAAATAAAAAGAAAAAATGGTGCTATCAGCCAAACAATGGGCTCTGAGATTCTCTTGTCCAGCAGGGGCCTGAGCATAAGATGTTAACAGCAGGAGAAAGTTCTTCTGTCCAGAGGACAGACAGGCGGGAGAAGTTAGCTATTACAGTCTAGCTCCAATAACTGGGGGATGCATTGACGTAAAGGTTTCAATGTTGTCACAAGTGGGCAGGGATACTTAATGAGAGTACATATGAAAAATCCTTTAACTGAATCACTAACCTCACAAACTGCTCAATTAACCTGCCCAGACTCTTCACTTGGCTACCAATAAACTCAGTCAAGCATGACTCCTACAGCAATTGAGTCACTACCTCTCATACAAAAGTACTGTTTTTACCTTCACAACTCACACATAACTTTAAGCTATTTATTCATGGCAGTCACATTATCCAAACAGACTGTAGAACACTCACACTCGGGCTGTGGGCCTTGACAAATTTTCGACAATGATACTTACGACTTGTGCTCTGGGATTAGCTGCATTTTCAGCCAAGCTAATCCAATGCAGCTGCAAAATTAACAGCTACCAATGCACAACATTGTGCTCAAAAAGCAGGGCAAACCCAACCTGATCAATTACGATCCCATCCGTCTACTCACAATCATCAAAAGGCTGATGGAGATTGTTGTCAATGATGCTATTCAGTGACATTTACTCAGCAATAAACTGCTCACTGATGCTCAGTTTAGGGTCAGGGACATTCAGTCCTGACCTTATAACAGCCTGCATCCAAATATAAATAAAGGAGTTAACCTGCAAGGGTGCGGTGAGTGAAAATGACTGCTTTTGACATCATGGCAATATATAACCAAATATGACAACAAGGAGCCTGAGCAAAACTGAAGTCAATGGAATCAGGACTTGGAATTATAGCTGGCAAAAAGTAAAACGATTGTGGTTGTTGGAGATCAGTTATAATGATCTGGATGAAGGAACTTAACTTTGACAAAAAAATATGTGGAGGGGTGGGTAGTGTTGAGGAAGTTGGAAGGCCGTAGAAAGAATTGGACATGCTAGAAGAGTGGACAAAGAAGTGGTAGATGGAATACAATGTAGGAATGTGTGAAGTTATGCTCTTTCATAGAAAGAATAGAGACTGTCTTCAAAATGGGGAAAGGCTTCAGAAATCTGAAGTACAAAGAGACTTGGGAGTCTTAGTTCAGGATTCTCTTAAGGTTAACATGCTGATTCAGTTGTCGGGAAGGCAAATGCATTGTTAACCTTCATTTAGACAGGGCTAGAATACAAGAGCAGAGATGTACTGCTGAGGCTGTATAAGGCTCTATAAGGAGGAACTGAGGTCTGTAGATGCTGGAGATCAGAGTTGAGAGTGTGTTACTGGAAAAGCACAGCAGGAAAATCACGTTTTTTGGGCTGGAGCCCTTCATCATTCCTGATGAAAGGCTCGGGCCCGAAATGTTAACTCTCCTGCTCCTTGGATGATGCCTGACCGGCTGTGCTTTTCCAGCAACACACACTCGACTAAGGCTCTATAAGGCTGTGTAAGGCAGCCATATA